>NC_134524.1:13457535-14768368 GCF_027942865.1 Odontesthes bonariensis | reverse complement strand
GTTCAAAGTGTTTGCCTCTTTTGAACATCGTTGTGATCTTTATCTTTGTGCATACCAAGAAAAAAAATTCGGTTGCATTTGGGGATTAAAAGCGAGGATAAAACATGTAATCTAATCAGCCACGGGACAGACAAAAAGAGATGAATTGTCTTACAACAATGAAGGCAGTCACTGACAGAAGAATAGCTGGCTGTAGAAGTGGCTGGACGGTGCAAGCTTTTTAGATTAGTTTTTCTTTTTAGATCCAATCGACAAGGCCTGTTTTTAATGTAGAAACAAGGTTGAAGTCAAGCTGAATCATCGCCCTACCTGTGAAGACATGAAGAAACGACAGCAGGAGAACAAGAACCCTGATGGACTTCATGGTGACTGTGTGGCTGCGATCCCCTCCGACTTCTCCCACAGACTCAAGCTCAGTGGTCAGCGCAAAAGGTGTCCAAGCCTGGGCACTCCACCGCTGGTGTTTATTTTCGCGTTTCCTTTAGATAAAGAAGGGGAGGAAATACACTGGCTTCCCCTCCTGACGTAAAGCGGGTGTATGAGGAGACTAACACAAGGCAGCCACTTGGTGCAAACCTGAGTCCATTTAACAACAATCTCAGTTTGGAGTAATGTGTTTGAGGCAACTCCCATCACTTATTTTTTCCTGCTCCAACAACACTTGACCAGTTGGGAGGGGGCTTACCAGAGACAGTACAAAAGCAATTCATTAGTGATGTAAGTAATTATATAAGACAAACAAAGCCTCAAAGTTTGGAATAAGTTAGGATAGACGCACTTCAACAGATTTCAGACTCGCTCTGGTTGTTACAGCAACACAGAGCTAGAAAAAGAAAATTGAAAAGAGATACAATCACAAAATGGCAGTTTGTTTTGTCCAATAAAATCTTGAACAGATGATAAACACTTGACAGCCCAAGGGAGCTGCACAAATACCAGCCATGACGTCTCACTATTCTTCACTGTTTCTGGAACAATGCCTTCAGAAAGTACAGAGATAAACTTGCTGCTGCTACTGAAACAGCTTTAATTCTACTAATGAATAAAGCGAGTACTTTCCCTCACCGACACAGTCCTAATGGTCATTTTCACATATTTTGTCATGTATCAGACTCATCTTGAGATGGATTTAATTTATTTTTCTTATTGCTCTACATATAGTTCTCCACAAAGCAACAGTTTGTGTGTTTTTTTAAAATGTAAAAGACTCAAAACATCCATTTATTTGAGGATAAAGACTCTAAAGACACGAGGAAATGAACTCAGAGGAATCCTTCATCTATCAGTGTTTGTGTGCGACTTGAAAAGAGTGCAGCTTATCAATTTACTGAACATAATGAAGAAGACACACACACACACCTGTCTGTATGAAGTCACACAAATGACCATTTATAAGTGCATTAGAGTGAAAACCAAG
This sequence comes from Odontesthes bonariensis, assembly GCF_027942865.1. Taxonomy (NCBI): domain Eukaryota; kingdom Metazoa; phylum Chordata; class Actinopteri; order Atheriniformes; family Atherinopsidae; genus Odontesthes; species Odontesthes bonariensis. The sequence goes on along the minus strand of NC_134524.1, from coordinate 14,766,951 downwards.
CCACAGGGGTGAGAGAATTGCCCGTAGACCTGCGAGGCAGGATTGTGTCAACACACAGATCGGGAAAAAATACAGGGAAAGATATTTGGCTGCTAAGCTCAACAGAGAAAGCAGGGATGGAGGGTTTTAGTCAGACTGGTGACAAACAAGCCGATGAGAGCTACTGTACGGATCCAGAGCTTCATTGTGGAGATGGGGGAGCCTTTTGGGAGGGCCCAGCGGAAAGTATTCTTCACTCATTATCACATAAGGGCCTATTGTTAGTTTTCCTAAAGGCAACTCAATTACTCCCACATCCCGAGAGGCAAACTCCTCTTATCTGATAAACAGATGGATCTACACATGTTGTATGAAACTAGACATGGCATTAAAACTTGTTAGTAGCATCACTAGATTATCAAAGAATATAGATAAGAGTAAAAAGCTTATTTGCAGTTTTTCTGTCATGATTATGCAGGGGAATACTGACCTGCTCCATAGCTGCCTGCTCACCTTCCTACGGCTCAAGCACCTCCCCTCAAAGTCCCACCGGACTCCTGCAAAAGTAAAAAGAAACATCTCGAATTTAATTCAACCCCTGCATTAGTCAGTGGAAATTCTTCCAATCGTAAATCAGGAAATGACCAACCTTTCTTCTCTCGCAGAGACTCTTGCCTCCCATCTGGACAAACCCTTAGATTCACTGACCACTTTCTCATCACATGTTCAAAGAAACCTTTGAGAGTGCATAAGAGTCCGCTTTTTACCGCTTACCTATTCAGCATCGTAAGTTGGGGCAAAGTTTCACATTTTGGACGCCAGAAAACGCAGGAGTTCATTTAGGGAGAAGTCTTTGAAAACAATGTAAATGCCCAAATGATGAAAACGTACGTCTTTTCCTACAAACAAAGTGATATTTAAAATGGAGTTGCTTGGCGAGCATGTGCACACCTTACAAATTTTTCAGACCATTTTTAGAGCAGCAGAAATGAAAAGGAAATAAAAATATATATATATATATATATACATAAAATTAAATTTTGTTTATCTGCCTTCATGATATTTAATTGGGGATGCTATAAGCAGTACTTTGAGATTACTTTGATTTACTGGCATGAGATTGGCTCATATGCTGCAACAGGCTTCAAAAGGCTGTTAAAGAAAACCGCCAACATACAGAATTCCATCTGTCCTCCTCTTAATAATCAGCTTTTCAACACAAACCGGTTATACGTCTTGTGTGTTTATCTGTTGCCGATAAAGAGTCATTAGTGTTGATACTCTCCTCTCTGAGCTGTTGCCTCTTGTTTGCAATGGCACCACTTATTTATTTTTTTTAATCCACTTTATCAAAAGTACTTTCCTCCAAACTAGAGGAGTCATTTCCCGCTGTTCATACAGCAGTTGTTTTGATTTAGAAAAGTGAAACATTCGCCCCACAAAGAACAGCTCAATAAATGTGGTGGAAATAATCCGTAGGCGCTTTTCTACTTTTGCACGTGAGCACAATTTTAGTCACGAAACTAGAGTTTTATGCATCTGGCCCTTGAAGTTATCCAGTCAAAGTCTGAATCTGATGCCAGTTTGGCATGTCTGTGGAGGCGGTTCCACACTGAGCATCCCCATCCAGTGCAGGTTTTCCACGTGTCCAAGTAAGGAAACTTTCAAGGAACGAGTGTGCCAAGATGTTTCCTGAGAAGATTTGAGGCTGTCACTGTTACAGGGGATGATTTTAGCTGGGCACTAAATGCACACTGAATAGATTGGAACTTGAGTTCTTTTATTTATTTGAAGTGATGATGATAATGCACATTGTGGGACTCTTCAGAGGGTCTGAACATTTTCCCGTTGGCTCTGTAATTTGAAAGAATCATCTTGTCACTTTCTATCTTATTTATCCACACAGATTATAATGACTTTTCAGCTAAGTCGTTGAGACCCAGAGATTTTTCCACTCCTCGGCTCATTGTCGCCTTCACAATAAGCGAACTCACTTGGCCTTCATGCTCTTCCCTCTGTAGGTGCAAAAAATTTGCTCCTGGTTTTTTGGCGCTCCCTTAAAAAAAACAGGATGACAGAGTTTACTTCCTTTTGATGTGAGCATTGTGTTTAATTACAGATGAAACCAAAGAAAGACACTGAAAATTAAAGGGACACAAGGGGGGAAAAAACCTTTTAACTAAAACGTTTTGAAGTTGTAGAATTGATTCATGTCAAAATGTAGGATTTTAATTTCAGGTTTTAAAGGACATTTAAATATATTAGAATTTTTGGAAATGCATACAAGCAAAGTCGATGTAAATAAGTAATATGGAACAATGGATATGTCATTTTGACACGGTTTGACTGGTATTTTTACAAACTAATTCCAAGCGTATTCCGATCCTCGCTTAGAAAAGATGATCTTTTTTGCTCACGCACGCAGGTATGTTTGTGTAATCTTTGCCTGGCCTTCTGAGTTTAATCAAAGAAGTCACGAAGGTTGATAAAGAGGAAACACCTTTGTTGAGGAACTGCCAAGGAGCAATTTCCCATCAACACCGTGGGCAGTTAACCCTTGGATGCTCTGCTGGGAGGAACGGTACACGAGGGAGAAAAACACTGACCAAATCAAACGCACACCTGTGCCAAGAGACATGGGGAGCAAATGGAAATGGGATATTATGACTTTGTTGTTTCCGTTGTCGATGCCTTTGGTTTCGATTTCTGGGCAATGGAGGCTGTGTTTCTTGTAGTCTTAACGGAAACACAAACCCACATGAACTAAGATTGTTTTTATGTGAAATGGCCGCCCCTTCACTGGAGGACGGTCGAGCGTAACTCAAGTCGCACTCACACAGGACCACACGGCTTTGTTTCAAGTTGAAATTCATGCACAGTTTTATTGAACAGTTATATAAAATACTTCTCATAGTTGCAAGTGCATGCCTCATCTGCCGACAGTTTTGAAGTTTAAATTACAAAAGCAAGGCTTCATGTTGTGTAGTGAATTACTTGGGCACTTAAAGCAGTTCTTAAAAAAGATCTCAGTATTTTTTTTTTTTTGTTTCATCTTAAAGTATTGAGCAGTATCAAACCTGTAACTGATATACAAAGCAGAGTTCCAAATAATAGTAATAGGAATCAAATTACACTTTCTGTGGCACATTTACAAAACAAAACAAAAACCGATTCACCTGTTATATGACACAAACAGCTAATCATGCATTTGGGAGATCCACATGTAACCACACACCTCACAAGAATTGTCAAACATGCTTAAATGGACTGTGTGAACTTACAAGCGCAGGTTAAAAATATGATTTCCTTATCCATCTTAGATAATTAAATGCTTCAATTACAAAAGGACTTGAAGGCATAGAGCATCATGGTGTTAATTGAAAGTATGCAGGTATACGTTTCCAGTATATGTTCACTAAAGCGCAATATATCTCAAAACAGGCCTCCACAGCCAAGGTATTCAGATTTTCTATTTCCTTTGTTTGATTCTTATAAAACATGCATAGGCAGACACTTTAAGTTTATTGTACTCTTTTTTTTCTTACACAATATAGTTTCTCTATTTTTTACTTTGTTCGCAATACTTAAAAAGAGAAAAATGAACACTCAATTCCAGCAAGCCACGATAAATCCAGCCCCCCCCTTTCCAAAAGAGACAAAAAAATAAAACATATTTGCAAATGATAGATACGCAAGTGTAAATTCCAGTTATGAAACTCAAGAAAATAGGTATTCATTACCAAGTTATTTAGCCATTATACAGAAAAATCAGGTCAAAGCACACACCAAAAGAACCTGAGGTAAGCATATGTACAAAACCATAAAACGTTCCATTATTTGGAATTTCGACAACATTGCAACATTCTTCTTAAGACTGCCTAATTCATTTCAGAGCTATTTCATAAAAGTAGCAAAAAGAAAAAAGTTATCAATAAATAGTCCTTATTTAGTTTGTACACCCTTATATGTTAAAAACATTATCTCATGTTCTGTCCTTTTTAGTGCTGTATTTTTGTAAACGTACAATAGTTAGTAAGAAGTTACACGACTTTCCATTTCGGTGTAAATGAGCAAGGGTCTTTCAAGGAAAAAAAAAAAAAAAAGAAGAAAGAAAGAAAGAAAACCTGTCACCTCTACGGTCTCCCTTCCCCGCTTTCTGTCTTCCTCTCTGATTAACTGTGGTGTGGAGTACAATCAGGCATGTTTAGGGCCTGACCGCTCAGAAATGGGACCCGAAAATAACTTAGCAGATTTGACTATGAACTAATATTATGAAGGCATTGCCAAAGACTAGCAAGTGAGATGTCCCCAGTTTCAGTCCTAGTTGCCTCCCTCCTTCACTCCTACCCTCCCCCTCCTTTTTCACTTCTTCACCCTTTGCCCCTTTTCTGCAGTGGCGGGCCGTGATGAGGCTGGGAGCCAGGCAGCCCCGTCGGCCGAGGCGGCGCCTGCTGCTGCTGGCCTTCACTGGATGTTGCTGCCGCTGCTGGTGCTCCCCTTGGCGTCTGTGCCATTGGTCTCCGAGGACAAAGCCTTGTTGAGCGAGTTGAGGCTGGCGTCCGAGGGCAGGGCGTCTCGCCGTGGCGGCATCCTCTCGTTGATGCGGTCCAGACCCTTGGCCTCCTCGAAGCTAGTGATCTTGTGCTGGGGCGAGAAGCCTTTGATGGCTATTGAGATGTGAGAAAAAAATTGGAAAAGAAGGGCGGGGAATGAGGGGTGGTTTTTAGACGGACAGGCTTTAAATGATTAAAATAATGGGGTCACACTTGCTCACATTCACCCGCACATCACCAGACTTAGCCGTTTTTTTTGGGTTTGATTTCAGTTCATAGAGAAAAAACAAACTCGTTTTACTGAGATAGCATGACGGCTGCATCAAGGGTTGCATCAGCTGATCCAACTACAGCTCGACCATGAAAACTGAGCATGTTAAAGGCCCCGTTTACACTTGTGATAATGTGTGACGCCAATCTTCAAAAGTTCAACAGCTTGGGAAATACACAAATTCTCTTTCTTGGGTAGAGACAAATAAGAAGATCAATAGCACTAAGCATATTTGTTTCTGGATGTGTCAGTTTAAAAACAATGTTCTGGAGATGTGTGGCATGAGTAACGGGTTTCCTTTTGAGTGAATACTCAGAACATGCTGTTAGTCAGAAGTGACGCAGATGCAGGAAATGACTCTTTAATGGTTTGTTGCCATTTTGAACAGACTGATGCAGATAAGAGTCTTCCACCTTGTTCTTTTTCTATAGTAAATGCTACGAGAGAGGATCGGATCGGACTGAGAACCGTGGAAGCTCGGTAGGTGGTTGGATAGCTGTCACTGCGCAATCCCGCCTTAATGCGCGCCGATTATCAGTTTAGAAAAAAACATTTGAAAGAATGCAGGCTGAATTCAGGACACCTCTGCTGTGGCGTTTTGTGTGTGTGTGTGTGTGTGTGTGTGTGTGTGTGTGTGTGTGTGTCTGGTTTCAGACTGGTGTTTGAATAAGACATTTAAGGGTGGCATCAACCATGTCATGTAACCCCATCTAAGGAAGAAAATGAGGACATTTCACAACTTGTTGAACTGCTCATTCACCCGAACATAAAAAGCTAAAATAACTCACCAACCTTTGATGTTAACTGTTTAAAAATGTGTTTTTTTTTTTGTTTTTTTTTTTCAAAAAGACAACAGCTTATATTTCACTTATACATTTTGAACGATTAGCTTCAGATGATCATGTGCTATGAAAGGTAAATAACTCATCTTAATGAGAGGACAACACAATAGTACCACTTATCAGCACTTTAGAGAATGTAGCTGGACAGACGTAAGGATGAAATAATCCTTCTAAATCTATACAGAGGGCTGCTGGCATCAGGGTCAACAGGTTTTCATTGGATCACGGATCCATGCTTTAACCTCCACAATGCGGGACCGTCTAATGGCCATCTTGGGCTGCCGTTAAATAGATCTTCAACATTGCTCGCACTCTGTAAAAGTGTAAATGTGGCCCATTTCAAAATCACGCTCCAGAACACCTGAGGACCCCGAACATCCAGATCGCCAATCACATCACAGCTTAAAACATCAAATAGGGAAGGAGAATGATCAAAGAAACAAAAAGAAGATTAAAAGAAAGAGGGGTTGGGGGGTGGGGGGAAGACAACTAGAGTGGAGCCCACTGAGACATTCACTTCCACAAAATAGGACCACGTTGAGACTGAGCTCACGTACAGAGACACTACAAATACTTGGGGTGCTAACGACTTGTTTAGCCTGCTTGGAGCATGCAGCAATTAAGGTTTTCTAGAAGGTATGAGGGGTGGAAGTCTCAGCGCGAATCAAATGAAATAATAACAGGATCAAATTCAACTGAACTGAATATGGGAATTAAAGGGAAAATAAACCATTCCCATAGTCAGCTTGATTGAGGTTCATTTTACCTGTAAAAGTTTCAGATTGTCTTACTTCCACCTCTCACAAAGACCAAGGGTCTCGGTGGTGATGGGTACAATGATTGTAAGAAAAAAAAAAAAAAAAAGTGACCCTTATTAGAATGAGAGGGGTGGTGGGCATCATTTTAGAGGACAAATTGGGGGAGTGTGGAGAGATGGGTAGTGTAGTTGTGTTGCTGCATAGCACAGGTCAGACACAGGTTATTAGCAGCTCAGAGGAATAGAACACGACACAGCAGGGCCACAGAGGATCCACATGAAGAGTGAAGCAGAGAAGAGTCTTGACACTGCAATGGACTGTCCTCTATGGAGCTAAAGAGGAAGTACTGGACAATTTCAGTGTAAATAGCAGCTGGCATACTACTATTTAGCTCGCAGTTGAGGTTGTTCTTGCGCCAAAGGCGATGTGAATGAGAGATTTTAGGTAGAATCCAATTTAGATTACTCCTGTGGAGCAGTACTCTATCAATTCAGATTCAGCCTGACAGACATTACGTTAGAAATACAACAGCAACAACAATGCACAACTGCTTCAGTTGTTTCAAAGGGGAAAACCCACCGTAAGCTTTCATAGCAAGACTTCATTGTGTTGTGTGAGGGCAGCGCAAAAGGTACACTAACCTCTACAGTGTCAGAAACAGGCTTGTCATTAGAAATGAAACTTACCATGCAATTCAATACTTTCTCTGTTACTTTATTAACGTATTCTATTTCGACATCGATGGGATTTTCTTGGCAGAAATATTTTGGATGCTGTCTGGATTAGCTGTATTACGTGCTGTGGGACTTTGTATCTCTTAAAGGTCCTGAAAACGTATTCATTATTAACAGGTTTCTTTTTGTTTAATGATATTCTGCACTGTAGAGAAACTCTTAAATTAATTCCAAATCTTTCATTGAGGCACACTGTTTTCACTTAGAAGATCTTCTCACCCAACGAGTGGGAAAATCTGAAGATCTTCTGACACGACTGATGACATTTTGTGTTCATGCTGTCGACAATGAAAGAAAGTCGAAATAAATCTAACCTGTCCCAACTTTTTCTGACTTGTGACTGTACTTTGATCTGATTTTGGCTTAAATCTAGTTTAGAAAAAGGTCATATCATACAAAAGCAAACAGTGAAATATGAAGCCAGGTTTTCAGGGGCTTTAAGAAGACAATACGTTTTCCAGACAGGCTTGTAACAGCTGCCTGAAGATCCAAGTATTCCCACTCCTCACACTGTGCGAGTGTGAATGTGCATTTCCTCAAGTGCAACCTCTATCTCGTCACTACCGTGTTGCTCATTGAGATATTTTGCATGAGAAAGTACATTTAGCAGTTCTCCTGAAATGTAAAGCCAAAAACTTTAACCCTTCAACTTTGACTGTACAGCAATCCGTGACAGTAGTATCAAAAATAACCACTGAACTGATTTTTACTTTGTAATGCTGGGATGTCTCTAGCATATGTTTTGCTTTGCACTCACTCAGAATCACAGTATGACCTCTGTGATCATGAAATCTGTGCTATGAAACGCGTTCCCCTTTAAAACGTGCGACCATGGGATTTCCTTACTTACTTACATCTTTTTCTGTTAATACTACGCCACATTTTGTTAGCCCAAACACCCAAACACACTATTCAAGCACCAGCGAAATGGATGAAAACCCAGCGGAGCCCCCTTGCTATTGCCATGAAAAGCAACAGAAGAGGGCGGCCAGACCCATTTACCTTCGTCAGCCTCAATAGCTTCAATAGTAGCTGAAGAGAAGAAGAGGGGTTGCAAAATGAATGAGAGAAGTGAGCAGAGGAGTTCAATTTGTCCCAGGAACAAAGTCAATGAGCAGCAAAGACAGCCAATGCCGACAACAAAGGTTAACGTCATCTCCACATTGTATGGCAAAAAGGACAGGTGGATGTTAGCAAAGAGCAGGAAAGGTGGAGAAAGAGGAGAGAGATGAGCCTTAGCTTTGTGATGAGTTTCCTATCTGTAAAGGGAAGGTGACACGTGTCTGTGGCAGCAAACCTCAGGGAGAGGACTGCATCTGGGGTACTTTGAAAAAGTCTAACAAAGGGGGGGAATGTAGTAGCAGAACAACAACAAAAAAGAGAGAAAAAAAAAGCAATATTGCAGGAACAAACATTCATAGCAAATACGACACAGTAAAGCTGAAAAAACATTAGTTTTCTTCCATTACGCAAATAAGAGCAGACAATAAGAAAGCAATGCTGGAAGTAGAGAATGGAAAACGGGAATAAGATCTAGGTGCATGAGGGATTGTGGCTTTTATGGTTGCAGCTCGTCTGAGATAACAGCACCACACAGAAGACGTATGGAGCTGTGGTGTGTACCATATGAAGTTGCATCTGGAAGTGCAGGTTAAGCAGTTCATGATGTGAAATATCAAAAGGTGCTGGCGTACTTTGGTTGGAGCGTGAGGGGAAGAAACCTTTCAGCCACTTACCAAGTAACAACAGTCATCCTGGAGGTTATGAATTTACACAGAACACAACTGCATAAAATCAGCGTCACACAAAGACAGGGGAGAGAGCTCAAAAGTACAGATGACTACAAAACATATTTCCATGGGGATGAGTAGAAACCACCGAAAAGAAAAGCACAAAAGCAACAAACTTAACAGCACGGATGATGTAGTCAACATCACAGTAGAAGCACACTGGTGTCTGCCTAAAAGAGGGGAGCAATGTGATTCTACTAATGTTGCAACAGGAATCTCGGAACATCACTCTACCTTCACTCTGGTTCTCTTTAGTGTCAGCTGCTTTCAAATAGCTTGAAAAACAAAGAATCTGCAGCCACTATTCATTTATTTTTTCTTATAAATGACAATCATCGGGACCACTGCTGTCAAGCTTGTCAGAGGAAAATGTCTCTCAAAGGTACCAGAGTGGTTGGGGGTTAAAAATGCCCTTCTGGATGAAAGCTAAGTAAAGACGCTGGAAATCATCGGGACTCCTACAGAGACGAGCGTCTCGTCCTTCACGACTCGGATGGACAGAACGGCCAGCTTTGGTCCCTTCTTCCAGTCCAACAGTCCATCTTGTTCTACAAGTGTTGTCAGTGCAAAGTTTCGCCATTCAAATGGGTCAGTCGGTACCTGCGATGCCAACTGGTTTATATCATATTCATTCAATTATTTCTTGTGTTAATGCATCACCTTGGAAACCATCGAAATGCTTTTTTTAAATCCTGCAGCTCAGGCAGAGGAGGAGACGGGCCACTTCATCACTCCGTAGCTGCTGACTACAATGCAGGACATGTCGTTGCCATCAAATTCAAGTTAAAACATTTGATACGTTTTTTTCTATGTCCCTTCTGAATAAAATATCAGTTTATGAGATTTGCAAATGGTTGCATTAGATCTATATTTACATTTTACACTAAATGGGTGCTATTTTGTGTACCATATGATGACTTTGTGGCACACTATATCCTGGATAGAAAGCTCCACAAAATGACTGACTCACTAGATATCTGGATGATATAGTGTATGGGTGGACAATTCGCACACAGCTTGGTGACAACCAAATGCTGGAATCGTTGAATCTGCCGTGGACTTAGTTTAGCACAACAATGGCTCAAATCGTGATTTTTTTTTCCTACCAAGAGTGAATGAATGAAAACAAGAAAGTGAGGAAACAGTTGGTGTATTGTCCTCTCCAAACAGGAATTTTATAGTTAAAGTGCCACAGACTCTCACGTCGTACACCTCCCCACAACCAACCTTCCTTCCTTTTCCGCCTAATGTGGACTTTGTGCCTTTCCCCAGTAAAAACTACATGATGTTTGCTCCGTTGATGTGAATGGGTGACCACTGCCTGCTGGCAGGCAGAACTTCCTGGCCCAATGTGTATGGGGAGGAATGTGCACTGATAACACCATAGAATGGTTATGACAATAAGAAAATCGAGTGAAGGGAGACATGTATCAGAACTCAAAAACACAAAATATAAACTCCTCCATTCCATCTTAAATGAGTATTCTTTATCTGTTACTGATGCTGCTAACGCTCACTTTAACGTAAAGTTAAATGCGTCACGTGTATTCTGGGAAGTGCGAGCTGATGTCGTGTGAGAACCTGTGAGAGGAGAGGGAAGTGGTCTGGATTTCTGCTTTATTTCTGGGAATGACAAGGCAGACAGCAGCTATTCCCCCTTTCACTCACAGATGTTTGTTTCAATTCCAATTGGTCTTCTGAACAACATCTAACTTGACAGAACAATGCTGAGATTCACAACTAGCTCTCTAAATCTGGACAGTGAAGTTCTGTCAGGAGTTGGACTAAATTTGAAGCACTCCTGAAAGCGATTACAGAAAGCCTTTTACTCCTGAGCTGCAGCAGCTTGTCAAACTCGCTGAGGGAGTGTTTGGAATTGAGAGGATGAACTGAACTCTAAACTTGTCTCACAAAAACAAAAAGATAACACAACAGAGTACTTGCACAACCGATAATACCTGCAGTTTCTAGGGAGAAAGGAGAAAGAAAAAGACATAAGTAATATTTGAGATCAAACCAGTGGAATACAGAAAACAGGACTGGAAGACAGGGTATTAACGCCAGACGTTAAGAGGACACACTGAAGAAGACAAAAGGCCAAAGAAAATCTACACGACATTGTCGCGGAAAGTTGCATTTAACTAGAAACACAGAACTACATTAAAGTAGAAAAAAAGCCACATAGAGCAGCTGCTTTTGGTTAGTCGGATTAAACTAAGTTTAACTGAGTTAGCATTGTATTCGGAGTCCTGCTTTATAAGAGAAACGTGTGCATGTATGAGAATCCATCCTGGGGGCTGTGGATGGGGGTCTCGGTGACAGTCTTACCATTCTGCAGCTTTTCTTTGCCACCGGACAGCACTCCACTTGGTAGCATGCCTGTCGGGGTCAGTCCCTTCAGCGTCAGCACGCTCTCACTTTCCTCTCTGGAATAGACAGAAACATACACACAAGTTCCAAGGTGGCACTTCCTTTAAGCTCAGTTTATTGTTAAAGACCACCAAGAAATAAGACAGGGTGGGTGCAGAAACCAGTACAGCCCTCTGGCTAAATTATTAAACACTTGAGTATAGTTTGAGAAGCTGCAGTGTCATTGGTTCTGCTTTTGGTACAAGAGATTTCCTTTTAACTTTTGTAAATGTCAACTTGTACGACCGTCAATAAGATCAAGAAATTCCCGACTATTTCCCACTCTGCTATAATAGGTGGCGATACGCCTCTTTCAGGTTGTTAGTATCAGGCTTTTTCTGGTTGTCAAACAGTCTATCTGGTGGCAAATAAGTACAAAAACGAGTCGTCTTTACAGCTTTGCCAAACAGTACACTTTGTGGCTACTCTTCTTCTGCTGCTCCAGGGTCAAAGCGTGAAGCAGGAGCTGTATGCAGAAGGCCAGACCAGTTTGAGTCCAGGTGAGTGTAGACACGCAGGAGTAATTGGAATTCCAAACCAAATTTTCTGGGATGTTCACCAGAATTTGAAAAATTGAGTTTAGTCAAATTTAAACTTGCATTTTCAAAGTAATAATGCACACCAAATTTACAGAAATTAATTTTTTCCTATTTAACCATGCTGATGCAGTTCACTGCTCCCGTGTTTTTGTATTAAGGTTGCACATAAAAAAGACAAGCGCATTATTCATATATTGTAATTAGTTTAAGTCTGTGTAAGCGTAGCCGTAGCTGAAAAGTGACAATGCTAACACATTTGAACAACCAGCTGAATGACTCGGAATACCAACCTTATATCTTTTCAAATTGCATAACGACAAATTTGGGTAGGACTTAATCATGAGCGTTAGGTGTTCAAGCGGCATGAAAATACTTTTTATACCCAGTAGAGGGCAGTGGCATATGTTTTCAATACAGAAGAGACAAACTATTACTTTTAAGAGTTGCATAATTGCACACAAAGCAAATACAGTCATTTTATTGTAATGTTTGTATGAATTGAACAGAACAGTTAATAAATCTCAAAATGGGTAATTATTTTTGCAGCATAAATATGATAAAAAAAATTGTTATTAATCACTGTAAAAAATAAAAAAAAAAGTAATTGTGTAGAGTTATTGCTCTGGACAGGAATGACCTCCTGTAACATTCTCTGTTGCAGCAGAGCTGAGGAAGCCTCTGACTGAGCACACTTTGTATTACTACGCTGTGTAGAGTGCGGCAGTGCCCATTTTAGTTGAGCGGCTTTTACAACATTTTTCTGTGTATAATCAGTTCCAAGGGCTCCAGAGCAGTCCCCAGCACAGAGCCAACTTTCTTTATCAGTTTGTTCGGTTTCTTTGAGTCACTGGCTCTGATGCTGCTGAAAGAACAGAAGGCAGCACCCCAGATTGTTGTGCCCTAACAGATGAGATGATAGTTCCCACACCGTGCCACAAAATGGTTGACCAGTTCCCTGTACTCAGCGTCTTGTCCATCACTGATGCACTGCGGAGTCGTCTGAGTATTTCTGAGCTGTACTGGAAGTCTGAGGTGCACAGAGTGAAAATAAATGGAGACAGTACAGTCATGGTTTTCTGGAGCTTCTCCATAACAATGCAGCCTGAGCTGCATTTAGACTGCATTGTGTTCAAAGAAATCAAAGAACATATTCCCCACACTGCTGCCTGCTTTGTCCAAATGATCGCTGGCTCGTTGACTCGGGTAGATGACGGCATCTTTAGTGCCAAACACGGAACAATAAGAAAACTGTAGAAGGTCTTTGAAAGGGGCTCACTTTTATAGTTTTCAAACGTCATCGGAGAAATGCAGATCGGCTTCCCCGTTAACACCCATTCATCTGATATTGTAGGTTGCTCAGTCTTTTGCTATGTTGTAGTTCTGAAGCAAACACAACAACGGTGAAATTGAGATTTTCCACGGTGGCATACCTGAGCACAGAGAATACCCTGGCCATCTTTCCAATGGCGCGGATCTTGTTGCGAATGACTTCTTTACGGGCGGAAGCTGTGGCACCTACAGGAATCAGACATCGGGAAAACTGTCACACAAACAGCGATTCATTGGCGTTTCATACTAAACAACTCAAACAATGTGCAAATTCAATCTGATGGCTTTTACTGGCTTTGTGACTGTTTCAACATCTAAATGCCCCTCAAAACCACTTGGGTGCCGTCAAACTAAGACACAGTATGTTTGTTGTACTATTAGTTTTAACCAGGAGTGCGACACATTACAAACAAAATGTGGTTATTGAAGTCTCAAGTTCAGATTTTAGAGAAAGTTGGCATCACATTGGAGCAATTCTCAGCATTCAGTGCATTCATGCTGCCTTTATATGTTTTGTCAATTATAGTATGAAGCTGCAGTCCTTCTTACACAGTAGATTCCCCTGGCAGTGCTCAAACATTTTTAAATGCGTTAGTGTACATCATCTGAAAATGGTCTGGTCCCTGTCCAAACATGTCTGTTCAGCAAGTTCGATGATCACGCGCTCTGTGAGTTTTCCTGTGCTGTGTTTTGGTTGTGGAGACTCAAACATGACTTTTCCTGGTCTGGAAAAGAAAACTTTTTTTTTTCTTTTTTGGTTGTAAAAAACAGGTTTCAAGGCTCCAGGGACTCAGCCTGGAAAATGCAAGAGAATGAATGGTGGAAATGAGGTAAAGGAGAGAATGATGGTCTGACGCCTTCTTTAAAACTGTTCCTGCCATCCTCTCGTTGAATTTCTGACCTTTACCTCGACATAAGTTTCTCTACAGGACTCGCCCACTGCAGTAATCGTGATAATGTAGCTTTAAAAATCACAGAATAGATTAATTTGGCTGATGAGAATCAGCCTTTTTTTTGCCTTTCAAACCTTGCAAAAGCAGGAGCATGTACAAACCTTATTGCAAGAAGAGTTGGTTTGTTCTAAAATGCAACAAAAAACTGAAATCTGTCATTTGTTCAATATTTCTTTATTCAAGAGACACAAACCCAAAGAAATGATTGTCAGTGTCTTCTCTGACCAGCTACATTGCTATTAGAAAATGTAAATAAATCTACAACTTGATGTCGGCTACACACTCAAACAGTCTCAGACTTCGTCTGTCTCTGCCTCTCTCCCAACGTTTTTTTTTTTTGTGAGTGTGTTACTGGCATCAAATTTCAGATTTGTTCATTTATGAAAACTGTTGTGGGAACCGTTCTTTGTACTTGTTTCTGTTGGATAAAGGTTTAAGAGAATGAACAAATTTCAAATCTTTTGCATTTGAACTTTTCCGCACATGAGGTTTGTAACCGTGAAACGACGGACACGTCTTCCGTTTCGATTAAGAACAACACAAAATCTCAGTTAAAAGGTGCTTTTTACAGTGATGTTAGTTTACAGACTCTTGAAAGGCAGACGGCAAGCAAAAGTCTAGCTACTGCTGCACACACCAGTATAGCTAGTGTTTGTACCTTTTTTGGGGGGATATATTAGCTGTCCTTCTCATGAACCACCCCCAGAAGAGAAGACAAGAGAAAGGATAGAGAGATCAGTGGATGGCTGTAGAATGAAAGGTGATGTGGAAGAGAGGGAGGCGAAATAAGGGGTGACAGAGCACAACAAGTGTAAAGGAAAGCGATGCCTTGAGCACAAAACTCTGGAAAACATAAAAAAAAGTAGAAATTCCAGGGGCGTGACAACGTTACAGCATGAGAGAGAAAGAGAGACAGAGGAAAGAGAAAGATGTCAAAAGGAAGATGTGAAAATGTAGTGAGGCTGGAAAGATCGATGTAATGGCAACTGGAAACCATGGAAACAATAGCAGGTGAAGAGCAGGGCAACAGAAAGATTATAAGGGCACTGGAAGGGAGATCTTGAGTGAGAAAGGAGAAAGTATAGAATAATTAAAATGTCAACAGTAAAAACTGATATGATAACAGTGGAGTGAAGACAGCTTAAAAACTTAAGAAGAAAATGAGCTCATGAGGAGACAGAGTGAGGGCGAGGAATGACAATGTGCAGAATTGGTGGCTCGGTTAAAATAACTGAGGAAATGAGTTGATGAAACACGAAGAGATGTTAAAGGACTGCTCATAATTGGAGGATTGGTGTCATCTTTGAGCTGTGCAAATATCCAGTCGATGCAAATCATTTCATTGTTCAAATATGAAATATATGTTGAAAATATCATTTATATATCATCAACTGCAACTCCTGGAAACCCAGTTGTTACTTCTAATGAATGCAAATCCAAAATTTATTTAAATTTGATTGGACATTCATCTAAAAAAAAACCAAAAAAAAACCAAAAAAAAAAACAGGATCTAACCCGGAGCACAAGCACAGCGAATGTAAATTTATCGTCTCATATCAGTTTTCCCTGATCCTTCAATGACTGAACATTTTAAATGGAAATGCTAAGAAACATTTCAAATGTGGCAACACCCCCGTAGATCCACCCGTGTGTGGGAGGGTGGAACTGTGTGAGGACCAGGACAAGGACTGGTGAGATCACTTCCTGTTTGGCAATAAGAGCTGGAGCAGGGAGAGGAAAAGTGGTCATCTCAAAGCAGATAAACCAAGATCATCAGACCTGTCGCTGGTATGTGATGATAAAATGTATGAAAAACATCTGAATAACTGTGGTAAAAATGCTACTGTACACAATTGTCTTTAAAGGCATTTTGAATGTGGAATATTGAAGCTTCCATTTTTAATATGGATGGATATCCACTGAGAAGCCAGTTACAACAATGATTCAGTCATTTGAAGTCTAATCTGTAATGCTCAAAGGTTAACTCAATGTTCTTCCTAAATGCATAAAGGTGATGCGTGTTTTACACATGCAGTTTAAGAGTTTTCAAACAATGAATGGGAAGAGATTTCCCTCTAGAGGAGCTAAGGCAAACTACAGTGAAAGTGAGCAGCTACGGAGCTTACCATCCAGCTCTTCGTCGGTCGTCAGCTCGTCATTGGAACAAATGCTCAACACGTTCACAAGCATCTCAGTCACTGCGAAGAAAAGACAATCAACTGCAAAAGCTTCTGAGGAAAGAGCCAAGATGCTAGTTGCACGAGTCGGACAAAAAAAGGTTTCCCTGAATAACTCCATCCTGCAACGAGTATGTCATTTGTGGTTATCAACTGCTGAACTGCTGAAAAAAACAACCCCAAACAAAACCACTTTGTTCAATTTTACAGGATTCAAAGACCTCTGCAATACAGATCTCTGCATACATTTAGTTTTTCCCCCACTTTTATTGACTCCTCTATATCTATGATTTATTATTTGACATTTGAAAAGAGTCACAACTAGACTATCGTAAATCATTCTACTCCTGCCTCAGATAACAAGCTGTAGCTCATATGCAGATGGTTAAAACATGCCACAGCCCTTTTTCTGACAAAGCAAAGGGAGCCATTACTGCAGCGGTGGCTACTTTCCATCGGCTGCCAGTAGGATTAAGGTTTTGGTTTGCTGAACTTGAAGCCTCTGAGTGCATTTCTGAATTTCTGTGATAATCAAACGACTCATTATTCACTTTTGCATATTCGCTGCGTTTGCCTCTGGAATTATTACCTCTTCTTTTCAGACTACTCTGTTCCACTAAAACTATTAAACACACTAATCCCCACCTCTCTTATGTTCTCTGAAGCTTGCATGTGTACAAGTACCACAAAAATGAATCCTTCTTTTTAACCTGAGGTATTTCTACCAACCAATGTGAAAAAAGAAAGTAATACCCTCTTTCAATTTTGAGGTTCTAATTATCAGGACATAATGAAAAAAGAACATTTGTCCCTTTAGTCCACTCTTATTGCTTCCACGATTAAGAGGGTAAGTAGCAGCCAGGTGCTGCAAATCAAATATATTTGATTAATTGATCATCAGAAAGTGTGAACACCTCTATAAAAGCAGATGATTCGTCAGCTTGAAGGTCTGAAGCATTCAAGTATGTGTTAATACGGTGTCAAGAACATCAGCAGTGATCTTAGTGAAGCAACTGTTGCTGCCCATCAATCTGGGAAGAGCTATAAGATCATTTTCAAACAATGTGCAATTCATCACTCTACAGTGAGAAAGATTATTCACAAGTAGAAAGATACTAATCTTCCCTGGGGTGGACGTCCCAGCAAGTTCACCCAAGGGTCAGTCTGTGAAATGCTGTGCAGTGAGCTATGTCTCAGACTCCTCAGGCCTAAGTTAGCATATCAAATGTCAAAGTTCAAGACGGTACAACGAGAAAAAGACGAAGCAAGTACAGCCTGTTTGGCAGAATTGCCAGGAGAAACTGTCTTCACCCTAAAAAAGAAGATACACAGCACAGTTTAAAGCTACAAAGCTGCATATCAGGACAAATCCCTCATACCAACTGTTAAGCACGGTGGTGGAGGGGTGATGATTTGGGCTTGCAGTCAAGGAGTCCACCATGAACTCCTCTGTATGCCAAAGTATTCAAGAGTCAAATGTGGGACCATCTGTCTGACAGCTAAAACTTGGCTGAAACTGAAACTGGGTGAAGTAGAAAGTGAGCCCGAAAACAGCAGCAAATCTACAACAGAATGTCTGAATAAGAAAAGAATCACGGTGTCGCGATGGTCCAGTCAAAGTCCAGACCTCAAACTGACTGAAATTCTGTGGTGGGACCTTAACTGAGTTGTGCATAAATGAATGCCCACGACCCTCATTGAACTAAAGCAACATTTTAAGGAAGATTGGTGCCGAATTTCCCCCACAATGACGTGAGAGAATGAGAACATCACAAAGAAAATTGTTACCTCAAGTTATAGCTGCTTCACGTGGCTCTACAAGCCATCAAATCATGGAATGCATTTCTTATTTCATGCATAGTATCAATAAATAAATAAATAAAGACATTGTGTAATACGTCATGTCTGATTGTTTGTCATTCTGACGTTGTATTTTCCAAATTTTCAGACCTGGAAGGAACTAAATGATTTCTCATTGTGTCCTGATACATCAAACTGAAGAAGTGTGTACTTTATGCCCTCATATACTGTATGTATTCACACAGCATTTGCACATAAATAATGTATGGTAATTAATACATTTACAAACTAATGAAAGCACTCGAGTGTCTGTAAAACATTTCTCAAGGCTATTTATTAAATCTATTTTTCTATGCTCAATATTTCCCTTTCGTGCCATCAGCGTGTGTCTGCCGGCTCACCCTTCTCTCCGACAAAGGGCAGGGACCAGGTGAAAACGTCCATGAAGTTGGGCAGCCAGTAAGGGTGAGGTGAGCAGTTGAACTGTCGGATGTTCATCACGTTGTTTTCGTACTTCAGCACTGCCGCTGCGGACGGACAGAAAAGAAATTGTAAGTACATGATGACCCTGATTTAGCGATGCTAAATCATAAATAATAAAATTCTAATCTTAAGGTATCGTGTTAAAAGTGTTTCTGTGGTTTATCTTTCGTAGTTAACGATTCCTTCGCGGCAGATGTTGTGTTGAGGTGTGCTTAAAAAAGGACCATGATTACGACAGAGCTTCAGCTGGCAAAGAACACATTCGAGAAAAAGAGCAAAGCGGCAAAAGCTGTCGTCCGCAGCAACACTTAGGCCCGGATGCAACGCAAGAATTCATCAGTCAGCCTCTGGTGATGACCAGACATGAGATACGAAACTACCTGCACTGACACCCAAAGACAGTCCTCACCACTCCCATTCTCACAGGAGGACAAATTCAAATGCAAAACTACAACCAGAGTTGTGAAAATTAATGTTAAACAACAAACTGCAAAAGATTAAGAATGAATTTTAAGAAAAAAAAAAAAAAAAAAAAAAAAATCAATCCTCCTTTTCTCTCAAGGTTAATTTCCTTTGTGTATTGACTACCACCTCTGCGGTTTGGGAAACATGTCTGTCATTAAAAAGGGTCGGATACATGAATTACATCACAGAAAGGCAGCGTTTCAGCTCCGTAAGGCTGAGCACTTTTCATTAGGCAACAGAAAAGCAATTTCTGGTGAGGAGAGAAGACGAGAACAGAAAGGAGCAGAAAACTCACGTATTAATCTGCAATAACTACAATGGTACCGAACACAATGACCACCATTATTGTATTCTTAATATTTCATGTAATCTGACATGTACCCTAAACCATTTAATGTAGCTGCAGGGTTTCAAGAATTGATACGAGTGATTAGGTTTACTTAAATGCCTGGAACATTCACACAAACCCCCATCAAATCTCAACTTTCTCTTTTCCTCTCTTTATAGTTTTTAATCCAATTAAACAACAAGATGGAAAATGCTCATTTCTGGAGCTTCATATTTACTGAATAACATCAATTTAGGCAGGAAAGCGAGTCAATTACCGCACTTATTAACATTTGGGAATAACGTCTGATGTCTGATAATATTCCCATCATACATGTTTTCAAAGACGCCACATTCATACAAACTTCTACACATAATAGCTTTGAATTATTCACACGGTTCTATTGATCATGTAACAGGGCAGACTCCGGTGGGTGTGGTTAAGCTGTTGTTCACTGTTGGAGTGTATCAAAGGGAAGCAGAACAAAACCATCACAGCAAATAAGCTATTTGACAACAGCAGATCTGAAAGATACACAAAACGACTGCAGTGACAGTTGCCCCTGCTTACATACTGGATATGCCGTATTCAGTGCATTCTCCTGCATATTCAACAAAATACCAGATGATAATCACACGGTATCTGTGCACATAGAAACCCCCTCCCAAACACTGACCGTGGTATGCCCCATGTGACCTCCTCACCCGTGATTAGGGGCACAGTGTGAATGTGGGTGCAGAGGCAAACATGAGAGCTGCCAAACATAAATATATCCATGCTGTAAATAGAAGCCACAGCTTTTCTAATACACAAGGCCAGTCCGAGGAAAGCGGACACCGTTGCTGGGTCACCATGGGGGACTTTCCTGCCTCAAGCTCAGTAATAGCTAGCCATCTAACCTGGATTCCAGGCAGCTATAAGCTCAGGTGCAACACACAAATCAGGCCAAAATTCGCCAAGATTTGCCTCACTGCGTGAATGCTCATGTGTTTCAGTGAAAATAGCGAGGCACGGTAACCCATGTAGTGCAGTTATTATGCAAATTGGTGCTTGAAGTACTGCAAGGCACTACATTCCACTGCTATCACCCTTCGGTCCCCTCCACACAGACACGTCCCCCAATACAAACTGAAAACTCTGTAAATGGGAACATCGACACACTGGTATAATTAATGTCGCATTCTTATCAATATCGGCAAAAGCCCGCATCACTCCGACACACTTCACTCAGATGGAGCTGTGGGTGTTTATCCGTGTGCGTTGGCGTGCATGAAAGCAATCGAACACGTGGGCAGCCATTGCATAAACATCACAAACTGCATAAACATCGTTGAGACGCTTGATTGAATGCAGCCATGGAAGCCCAGAGGGAAAAAGGCAGAGCGGGGGAGAAGGTCAGCTCCCCTGCTGTCGCTCCTTTAAATCAGATTCCCTTTAAAGGAACAGAGACACCCGACTACCTCCCTGGTGCAAAACAAACACCTTTGCTGAGCTCTGGCTGAGAGAAGTTCAGAGCCCACTTTTCTTTTTTCAGAATACTTCACGGAACATGCAGACGAGGGTGACATGAGCGGTACCATGTTTCTCTGTCATTAGAGAACTCATGACAACAAAAGCACAAAGTTAGTTCACACCCAGAAGAATTTAGGTTCCGTTACATCCGACCTCTGCATGGCAGCCACTAGAGGTCTCTGCTGCTCTGGTGCTGGTTAATGCAGCAGCCGCGGCCCAACCTGCTGCAATGCTTACACAAATATTGCAAGAAGACACCCGCTCATTAATTATTCATAAGGGAGTGCCTTTTGCCGGTTTCCCCGGTAACGAGGACTGTTAAATCTGCTTTGAGACCACGGGGAGATTCCCACTGTCTTTCCCCAACACTTAATGCTGACTGCACAGCTGTCTATAATGCCTCTGGTATAAAGTTCCACTTGGTTAATATTCCAAGCCAGACCTTCTTGGTTCATTACATTCAGTACTCTGCTCCGAGATGATGGCAGATGTGTGTACGGTGGAGACTGTTGCTGTGCACGAAGGGTTAAAACTGTTCATTTCCAGGTGACGAATTAGTTAAACATTTGCAGTATCACTGAAAACTATAAATAACCTGTTGTGCCATCTGTACTTCTATGTTTAGTGGCTTTGAACAAGTAACTAGGACCTTGCACTCAAGGCATCAGAAAACAAATGTGACAGCAGAGCTTGTAGTACCATTTGCAGTAATAACGCTACAGTATGACAGTACAGCAGTGTGCAAGAATGCAGTATAACAACGTGTGACACAACTTGCCACAAACTGTCATAAGGCCCCACCATTGCAAGTGTCCCTATCCTATTTGTGGTTAAGGTAAGAATCTGAATCAATTAAATTAAATGGACACCATCACAAATAGCCCATAACTAATAATATACAGTGCTGTGCAGAAGTCTTGAGCCATTCCTAATTTTTTCTATACTTCGCTTCCACGCAGCCTGACTTTCCTGGAATATTTTAAAACGGTCTTGAGCAATAGTTCTCTGGTCTTTCAGAGTTTGTCTTTGGACATTAGCTGCTTTTTCACATACTTTTGGTCCAGTCCTTGTACCCGACTGTTGTGTGCTTTATTGCTTGTTAAGCCACTTTAACATTGACCTATGAATCATTCAAGCATAAAAAAAGCTCCCAACTAAAGGGATGAACCAGTGTTGTGTCTACACAGACAACTTAGTAAAGAACCAATTTTGAATTTACTCTTTGTTACAAGCAGCCTGTCGCAAAGACGCATCATTTGTTCCAAATTTTTTAGTTGCATCAACATAAAAAATGCCAAAGATAACACAGTTTGACCATCAGAAAATTTCATTTTTGCTCCAAAAAGGTGATCCCCACAAAGTTTTTTACCAAAAAAACATGGCATATTGTGGCTTGTGATTGTGTGTCCCTGAAACGTTTTGAGTAAACTGGATAAGTGGAGGATAAAGAAAGAAGTGGCAAACCTAAAAACTATCTACAGCAGATGAACAGTATCTAAAGATGATGTTCTTAAGAAATAGGAACAATCCAGCAAAGACCTGACACAGAACCTAAGAGATGCTTTTGATCCTTCAGTTCATCCATCAGAAGCCTGATCCGAAATGGTCTCCATGGAAGGATGGCTGTCAAGAAGCCATTCTTAAGGAAGGGAAACAGGGAGAAAAGGCCGAGCTATGCCAAATGGCACAAGAAGTGGACTGAAAATCAATGGCAACAGATCTTATGGAGGGATGAATCCTCCCCAGAGCCCGGACCTCAACATTATTGAAGCAGCGTGGGATCATCTTGACAGAACGAAACAAAAGGCAGCCAACGTCCAACAAAGAGCTTTGGGATGTCCTTCAAGAAGCCTGGGGAACTATTCCTGAAGACTACTTAAAGACTTTACTAGAAAGCTTGTCTGAGGCAGGAATCACACAGACGCAATTACTTGATGGGGCTGATGCTTGGAATTGTAGCAACAATCAGTCGTGAGATCTGACAAACAATTAGTAAGGCGATTTCCCTGGATGGCACCTCCTCTGCTCTTTCAAAAAAGTTGAATGTTCTCATCTTCCCAATGGACCCCGAATTCAATTTGGCAACACAAGACGTCACTCCATTCAAAGTGAATCAGAAACGATACAGCTGACGCCTGATATGTGTACAAGGGAATCTGACCTAAGAGGGTTCTTAGGGCTGTGTTCGAATAAATAAACAAATATTTCTTAGAATCGTACAAAGTCTGGTTTTACCTCATTTTCATCTATGTTTGCACGTTTCACCACATCACTGCACGTTTCTCCCCTTTTTTTGGCAATATGGGAAAAAAAGTGGCTCAAGAATTATGCACACAAATCTGTCCTGCATGACATTACGTTGCTCATTTTTCTTGTTGGACACAACGTGAAAAGTTCTCAAGCAGAACCATGTTTACAGAACAGCAAAGGGAAGCCCGGAAATGCCCAGAGTGTCAACAGATGGATGAGGATCTTGCAGGCTGGGATACTCTTGTCCGTGGCATAATCCACGAGAAAGAAGAAACGAATTCCCCGCAGAGCTGGCATCCTCATTGCTCTAGCTTCCACCCTGCTCTGTATTCCAGAGGCAAAACCTGGAGCCAATCACCCCACTCCATTTCACTGCAGGAAAGAAATAGAGAGCTGAGTGATACCTGTCCAGGACATCAGTCTGGTTAAGTGAGCCAGATTCTTTCACTTGGCAACTGGATCTTCCTTTTTATTCATTCAACTTTCCACTCCATCAGTCCATTCTGGTTTCTACCTCATCACTGAGAAAACCACAAGAAAGGGCCTTAAGAGGGATCAAATACTTCACTCTCTTAACAGCACTGGCAACATCACTTTCTATATTCCATTCAAGCGACCTGAGCATCAGGATTCATTGTTGGGTTTCTGGACTGGTCAATAATGAAGCAGCATTAAACATTCCATTAATGCAAAAGAGCAAACAATAACCAACATGCACAACCGCCAACTACACCCCGATCCTGCTCCATCTCCCTCCCTCTCCAATGGAGTCACTTCAAGACTGAGGAAGATCAAACAATGCAAACTGCCAAATCACTGCTGTGCTTCCATTTAAGCACAACCTCCCTGCCGGCTAACAAGTGTCTGCCCTACTTTTTAGTTTCACTGACAGGGGTGCAGGGGTCACAGCCATGATGGACAGCTGGTCAACACCTGACACTTAACTGCAAAACCAACACTATGTCTGCAAAGAAGGAGGTGGTTTGGGTGGCATCTTGAAACTGGACTTCAGTAAATCCCATCCTCAGCATCATTCACATGTTGATTATTCTGACTCAGCTACAAGTTCAATTTACTGCCGCCTCCTCCTCTTTGATGGGAGGTGCACCGCTCGTGACGTTTTCCTCCCACACAGAGATGCCTCATTGGCCAATCTGGTCAACTCCCAGCTAAGGATTGATGGGAACTGCTGATGCCTCCTCCCTTCCTTTGAAGATTTATTTGCCCACTTGACTGGCCATCAATCACAGGGGCGTTGCTTAGTGGGCTTGGAGCTACCGCATGAAGCTAAGGGCAGTAGGATTCATTACAGAGGCTTCGCTTCTACCAATGGACCCCACCTACATGACTAATAAAAAGAGCACCAAAAGCACTGACAGGACTGCTCTGGTTAGCCGCGGGTAATCCATGAAATTATGTAACTGTGAGGGGGGAAAAAAATCCATCAAGCAGAGTCAAGGAAATAATTGATAAACTGAATTGGGAGCAAAGTAATTTATTGAAGTTTTAAAAGCTTGAACATAAAATCTCTGGCCAGACTTTTGGCTCGGGGGATGCTGATTTGCTCTGGAACTGCACTCGTTTTCTGCTTTTATATTTGTACTTTAAGCCAAAAAACCTTTCATCATAAGACGAATTAAGCGAGAGAGAAGGCTCGTCAGACAATGAATGATAGATAGAGAAGCACTATAAGAAACATACACAAATGCTAAGTAAGATGCATCTTTGTGCCTAAATAAAGTCAGTACCAAAAACAAACGTATTAATGTTCCTCTTAAGCACCATATATCAACTGCAGGTGGGCTGCACGCAGAAAAAACTGAGTGCGCAGACAGATGACTATAGATATTTGGACTTTTCCATACTGAGTGTGAGGGATGCAATTGATTTTCCAAGGGATTGCAAGCCAAAGCTAAAAACACTATGTGCCTGACATCCTTTAGTTTATTTTGTCTTGTGTTGAATGGGAGCCATAGCAAGATTAGTTGACATGGAACAAATAGGTTCCCTAATAATAAACAACAATTCAGACGGGCACGTCGCCACGCTCTTTCCATCTTGCGTGGAGTCGGCTCATGAGGAAAAGAGTAAACAAATGTAAGCTCAACTTACAGAAAAGACAGCCCAATTGTAAATGAGCCAGGGGAAAACAAAAAAAAAAAAAAGGGGACACCCCCTACTCCTGTGTGTAGTTTCCTCGCACTGGTGACACTGCAGCATTATGGCGTGTCATTAGCCAGGCTAGCGTGTCATCACGAGAGGAGCTGCAAAACAGCATGTCCCGACACCATCACTCTTTCCTTCCCATTTCCATTTCCTGTGCTTTGCCCATTGCCGCCTCCATTCCAACTATACCCCCACAGTTAAAGCAGATACGGTCTGTTCTGCGGGGAAAAAGTGCTGACTCATAAGCACAAAGGCAAGCCTGTCTTGGTGCATGGGCGCAGCAGCGCAGCATAGGGCTCCGCTAGGTGCCAAGTGAACCGGCACCGGGCCACTTCATCTCACACAAGCTCCCTCCCCTCAGTAGATCTAAATCAGTGTTACAAAACTGTCTGTGAATATGGGGTGGAGTTGTTTTCCATTGGAATACTAAGTCATATAAACATAAATACAATTCTTTTTAAACGTGCCAGACACAAATAGCTGCCTTATCAGAGATTTCTTTCTCTTCCCCTGTGGCAGCACTTAGAACTGATCAAATACACTTCTATGATCAAATACTAAAACTTCTTTGAAGGGGAAATAAACACTAATCTTTTCCATTTTTACATCATCTAAACACAAGACATCACTTTTTCTTGCCCTGTGCTCAATAGACACGTCTGCTGGATGTTCCGTACAAACAAAACAATTCACACACCCGTGCTTTTCCTGCAGCGACGTCAAGATGGCGTCAGAAAAGCATTTTGACTAATTAAATGCACTCCGTTAATTTTACTCAAATGGGAGACTGCCAACTCTCCAACTCTAAGTCGCCCTGAGGCTAGCTGAACATGACACTGTGGTAATCGTGCTACATGCCACTGCACACCGATAATGACATATTCCATATACAGACCCTAACCCTATACAACACATTATGGTACACATTGTCTTGGCATATAAATTAGTCACATGACCCCCTTCTCTCCTTACCTTTGTTGTTGTAGACATCTAGATAGTTAGGTGCTGAAAAGATGGTGATAAGGGATGGGAAGCCAGTGGTCTGACTCTTTCTGTACATGCGATATCTGGTGAAATGTCCAAAAGGGAAGCAGTGATTAATATCAGAGCATAACATGAGCAGTGACTGTAATTTATTTATTTATTTATTTATTTTTTTATGGCCCCTTGTTTTCACTTTGGTTGTGTGTTTGTGTCAAGCTGATGCATGGGCAATAAGGACACCTCTGCACACCCTCAGGAGAGCAAATCCCTGTGTTACAAATGAAACAAGCCCAGGGGTTGACATCACACCCATCCAACCTTCTGAATTAATGGGGAATGTTTGCATTTTGTTGTGCAACGTTAGGATCATCTGCAGCTTACCCTCGGGATTTATTTGCTGGACATAAACAGAGCCCAGTGACATGATTGCATGTGTGGTTGGAGGCATCTTGGGGGAACTATCTCATCTGAGACGTAGTGAGGTGTCCCAGGTGACCACGCTGTGGGAGCGCATTGGTAAACAACTTTGTGCCATGCCTCCCACCGCGTGAACCTCGCTCAGAGGAAAATCAGCTTGGCACATCCAGCCAATTCTTCGTTTCAAGGAGCAAACTTTTCAAAGAGCTATTTCATTGCTCTGCTTTGAAATGCTGAGTGCACCATTTGCTGTCCCTCCTCTGGTGTCCATCTTTTGTTGGGAAATTGTGAGTTTTGAACCAGATCTGCATGAGTCACTCTTGCTGCTTCACATTTGCCCAATTGACTCACAACACCAGATTCCTTTCCCTCTCTTTGATTAACAACAGCATTCTCAAAGTTCACACTGCCAAACCCGCTTCCTAACAGGCTTAAGAAGCACCACTGATAACAAAGGAAGCCTTTTCATTCAAAAACAGAAAACAGGTTTTAAATCACTGCTGTGAGAAGACAAAATGCCACAACACTCACCCAGCATCCTGCGCTTCATGGGCCCGGATGACAGATAATAAGTTATTGTGTTGTAGAAAGTCACAGACTGCAGGGTAGCTGTTGAATAAGGAGACATTTCGTTTACTCATACATCAAGAAAAATCCCACTAAGCTCAAGAAGGACAATCAATAGAAAGAAAACTAAATAAGCCAAAGGTGTTATTGATTGTGCTCCGAGGAAGAGTGGACAAACAACCAGAGCTCAGGCAAAATATCCACTGCAGCTCCTGCAAAAGCACAAGCTGTAAAGAAGATGTTCATATCCGAAATGTAAAGTTAAGATTTCCCTTAGTAAAGCCATCCTTACCTGCTATTTAGCTTTATGCTTAACTTTTAAATAAGCTTGAGTATAAGACCAGGAGGTGTAATCTTTCTCAAATGTAAGATTTTTCCTTTCAGCGCAACTAAAAATGTCAAGTATGACAGGATTCATATCAGACTCCTTTAAGGGAAATAAAAGCTACCACCGGGGAGGGTGAGAGCATGTTTTATGCTCATGCTGATGCATTCAGCCTGCGAGTGGCAAGACCAAAAGCTTTTACAATCAAACGATGGTATGTCGAGGTCTCAGATTTTTCTACCCCCCCCGCCCCAGCAGAAATTTGAAATAAAAAGCATTTCATTGCCAACAGACACGTGACAAGCGCATCTACCAAACCCCAGTGGATGTCAGGGTTAGTGAATCGTGGGATGCTTTTTAAATGAAGACTGTAAGTGGCAGCTCACAATGAATGAGTGACACTGCAGCTAAAAACACTTGAATGTGGGAGGTTTTCGTTCCTCATAAACAGGGGCTAAATGCAAGCATTGCTCTTGTTAGATCTCATTTTGCTTCTAGCTTTTGGCTCATTAAAGTACTGTAATAGTCACTGAAAAGCTTTGGCAGCACCGCAGGTGAAATGTAGGCAAAATAAAGGCAGACAGGAGACGAATCGGACGCGGGCATCTCCATTATCTCATGTAATGCCAAAGTAATGTCGCTGCTATATTTCAGTCACTATGAAAATGTGTCCTGTTGTCGGTATGAATGGAATATCGGCCCCTTTGGGCTCGTCTCACTAGCTTTCCATTAGTTTGTGTTCAGGTGTTATTCAGCGCAGTGATCTTAAGTTAACAGAGTTCAAGCAGAATCCATAAACGCCCCCGAACGCCCAAACCTTTTGTGGTTAATTGAAGTAATATGATGTGCTTGTTCGAAATACAGGCTGGATCTCACACTAAGTTCTGTAATGCAAGCTCCACACCCCTGCAACAATAGAGGGACAACAATGAACACCCACATGGTGCAATCAAAACTCAGAGCGATAAAGTTTCTCCTACAACAGCAGCAAGAAAAATGCTGCTGCTTTTAAAACAGCTTTTTAGACGCAATTAATTCTAAATCATCGACCCAACACTGAGGTTTCATTATGACAGTGCTAAGATATCTGGTCAACTATGATCCATGGTACATTATTACCCAGCTTTACAGCATCTCTTAATGTATAGTCCTTTAGGGAGCGGCTCCTTAGAAAGTAAGCTCACACAGCAAATTAACTTCATCTGATCAGGTGCAACGCTGAGCAAAGAAGTTCACCACTGAAAGTGAGGGGGTAAAGACAGGTTTACCGAAAATCTTGGTCCACGTAGACACGAGAACACATGCATTTTTGACAATTCCAACACACATCTGCTGGAAAAGATGTGAAGCAAAAATCCCCAAGAGGAAATTACAAACGCAACGCTTTCTTTACAGGAGCTGAGAAATTGAAAATAAATGCTCCATTTCCATTTTATCCTCTGCAGCAGATGTAGACACGTGCCATATGGTGCCATTTGGTGGACAAAAATATAATATATTCCGAGTTCAGTTCATCTCCCACTTGTCCAACAACAGGGCACAGATGTTAATGCACTCCTGGGAGGAGTTGTGAGAGTAATTGGTTTAGGTACACAGCTTTAATGTAGGTCTACATCAATATCTAGGATTAAAAACCATAAATAAAAGATGTTTAAAAAAAAAAAAAAAAAAAAACACTTTAGGCTGACCCATCTATAATGCCGTGTGGAGGCAACTATAAAAGCAACCATATTTGAAGCATGTGCAATTTCATGCCTCAATTACGTTTGTAAAAGTTTTACGAGCGTGCCTGCGGCGTTGGGGGAAATGGACAGAAGCAACAAAAGAAGCTGATGGTGTCTGAGGAGGGGAATGAGGTATGGCTCTCTCTCTGTGTCTGGCTGAAACACTCTCATAAATCCTGAAAACCAGTGTGAAGCCAATTAGCGATCGTTCCCTGGGCAGATGAAGAGTTGGACGCTGATGAAAAACAAGACTCCGAAGGAATTTTGACCAAATGACAGAGGGGTTCACTGCGATGAGGGTTCAACTCAAACGTTTGACATTCAGACGAGCTGTTTGAGGTAAAACGGCTACATACCAGGCATTTCTTTCCAGTCTCAGATCAGTTAAATGAAAACATTAGTGGCTAACATTCTTTTAACGCAGAGCCACTTGTGGATCTGCAATGTAATGCCTCATTTAGCATAAGAAAAGATAGTTAGGCAGAAATATGCCTTCTCAAAGTCACCAGAACTGAAGCACAAGGGGTCATTTTCTAAGCACAGACATTAAAAAACGATTAAGAGACTTGTTATGAAACACCTGTTATCACATCAATATGAAGACGAGATGCATGTTAGGAGCCTCTGGACTTTTCTGTGTACCCCTGCTGGCTCGCCCGTGGCACGCTGGGCCCAAGTAAGCGTCGCTCGGGCCATAATGAGCAGAGGGAACGCTGAATGAGTTCAGACGCAGGACTGTGCCTTGTGGTAACGTGCCACTTCATTACATCCAGTGACAGTGCAGGCTGCTTGCTTCGAGCATTTCCTCAGTTTGTTCAGTCACTCAGTTCAATTTACGGTTATGTGGGCTGCATAAATACTGGCGACAGTCTGGGGAAGAGTCTCCGTACATGGCGAGCGCATTTGAGGAATCTCAAATAGTACAGTGTTGGTCACCCCTTCGTTGCAATGATAAGGGGACGAGAAGAAGATTTCCGGGTTTAATCACCTCGTGGTAACATTTTGGCTGCTGCTTTATGTTGAAATATTCTGTTGCGGTTCATTGTTCTGAAAATCAGTCGACTCAAATCAGTGAATTATTGAGAATTGAAGCACAATATTTCAATGCATCCCCAATTCAGCTAAAGTATTCCGTTATACTAACTATTTTGGAATTTGGATTGTAACAGGAATCTCAAACAAAATGGTGGCCTACATATGCTATTTAATGCCAACAGTGAATTAACTATCTTATCTCTCTGGCTGTCACCTTGTTGCAAGTTTCAATAGCACTGAGCTAACTCGTACCACGACACAAATGATGCCCACCTGTAGAAAAAGGAGCAGCCTCGCACTGTGTTGTGTGTGAAGTGCTCTTGGCTCTTCTCATTTCCAAAGTCCTCCAGAGGGTCGGACCAGAGCAGATCGCACATTGGCCCGTATGCCGGAGGCTCTTTGAATCTGTCTAGCTGTGGAAGAAACATGCACATGAAGTCTTTTGTATAACCGCTGAGATAGGCTGCTGCTTTCTTCTGCGAGCGCCGTGCTGGCAACTGTGAATCTGATCATGATTAAAATGCGACTACAGCCAACATGCTTGCTGAAGCGATTTAAAAATGTATACAGTATGGATGATATTTAAAGACCGCACTCATCTTTCAGTAGATAGACAGACGTACTTTGGAAACGTACTAGTAAAACAGTTCATGGTATCCATCCGTTCAAAGCACTGAACGCAAATGGCCTTGCTTTCAGGCTCCTTCTTAAACCAAAGTTTGGATGGGTACCATGATGGACACTTGAGAGAAGGACATTCTATTATGCATGCCCTCTGATTACAGCCGCAAAATCCATTTGGAATTATTATATGAGTTTGAAAGCTGGACCCGACTCTTCAACATATTTTAATCAGAGCGAAGACCATTCCAGGGCTCACAGTCCCCCGTGTCAACGTCCTGAGCATCTGAAAAAGATTTCTATTCATGCATTGCAAGCGAGGACGTTCTATTCACAGCACATAAAGCTAAAATAAATAAAGGCCGGTTTTTTTTCTCGTTAACTTGACTGAAAGCAGAAAATACACAAAGCGGACGGGAGGCTCCCATTTTCAATGAACGCACTGCGTTTTCAAGGCCATTAATGACCACCTGCTGTTAAAACAAACACACAAGACTGCAGCTTTAGGAAATTATTGAGAGAGTGAAGTCAAATCAGACACATACTTTCCTGATGTCGTCAAGATTTGTGATTTCTGGAGATAGTCCCCCGTGTACACACAGAAACTGCTGGTTCATAAGTGCAGCCAGGGGAAGGCAGTCGAAGGCGTCCATACATGCGTCATACACCCTCTCTGAATACTTAATTCTACCTGTCAGTGGGGGAAACAGGGCAGGGAAAACAGAGCGTGCCAAGTCAAACAGAGCTGCTCTCTTATATTGGGGCAGTGTGCTAGCCTGGGATGGAAAGGCTCTCATCACTGCCAAAAAAACTTCCCAAACATATTTTAAAAACAGAACAATTTCACAGCACTTTTGTTGTTGTTGTTTTTTTTTTCACTTTTCCCATCCAACAGAAACAGTTCTGACAAAATATGAATATCAAGAATCTGAATCCTGAGCTAGGCCAGAGTGTACTTTTAAGTGACTTTTGAGGTCAGTGGTTGAACTGTACACATAATAAACAGCTTTTTTCTTTTCTTTTTTACAAAGAACAACTCTCCATCCGCTCCGTTCAGAGCTTCAGAGTCTTTAAAATTGAAAGCAACAAATAATGAAGGGCATTACTTACATTCCTGCTTAAACGTGAAATACTCTGTTAAATGTCGACATTCATGATTCCCACGCAGCAAAAACAGTGTTTTGGGGTAAAGGATCTTTAAGGCCCACAAGTAGAGCACACACTGAAACAAAGAAGGACAAAGAGAAGCGGGGCAGAGTTAGCTCGTCATCTTTACCGCCGCTGGAAGCAAAACGCATCGAGTCCGACTGTCAGTTTCATAGAGTGGCACAGTACGAGTACTTCTTCTTGTATTTAAATATTCATGCAGTACATTTTGTTGCAGGTTTTGGAGCCTGAAAGAAAAAGAGATGACAACCCATTAAAGGAAATATCTGAGGACAAGCACTGCACATTCCATTAGAACATATTTTATTAATATGAGTGTAGTGTTTCAGGCAATGCAATGGCAGGAAAATATATATATATATATATATATATATATGTCCTTAAATTAAATCCAAGTATTTCAGCCAATATTAAAAATCATTCTTTACATAACTCCACTCTGCTGTGACATTTACTGTCCAGGCTGCATTTGAAATGATCACTAAAGTCTATTCCCACTGCGATACGTGCAGCCTGATTTCATCTAGGCTAAAAAAAAAGCTATTAATAAACCAGCTTCTGTCAAGCACATGCCGTGTGTCCCACTCGATTAGTCCCATGTGAGGACAAAAAACAAATACTCAGACTCACTTCAATACTGAAATACCCTCTGTCAACGTAGTCCCCCAGGAAAAGGTAGCGCGTGGATGCAGGTGATCCTCCTACTTCAAACAGCTTCATCAGGTCAAAGAACTGCCCGTGGATGTCTCCGCAAACTGGAACATGACAGAAAGAGGACAGCAGCCCGTCAGGGTAACAGCAACGGTGAAAACAACAGTGGGATGGTGGGAGGATGTTTGCTTTTGCATTTTTCTTAGTTTGTATATTTTGATTTATCTTATCTAACAATGTTCTCTTCATACAGAACGCTGGTAGTAGCTGTTGAAGTGATGAGATGAACAGCAGCTCATTAGCAGCTCTACGGCATCCTCCAGATAATCATCCACAGGACAGAACAAACAAAAACATGAAAAGAGTGGGATTGCATTGCAATAAGACAAAGTGGAGAGCGAGAATAACAGTCTGCATCCAGCGTTTAGCTTTAAATCTCCATAACAGGTACCACATGTCAGGATTGTCACAAGTCATGGCTTTAATAACAGACAAAACGTGATACCTTGCAAGCCCTTGTACAAAGCAACACTTCAGTGCACACTAATTTATGTATAAAATATTCATCCATGATGAGAGCTGGCCTCAGTGTCCATTTCCATGTCTTGCATTTCCACCACATCCTCTTTTTGTTTCAGCTGGCGAGCGAGACTCCGTCTGAACATGTGTGTGGATGCCAAACACACTAAAGTTTCATTTGCTGAGGCAATTCTAAACTCGTCCTGTTAGGTTAAGTGTGATCACAAAATGTGGATTTTCATGGCAGTTACTAGAAGATAATTAGACGTTCACCTCATGCTAACAGAAAAGTGTTACTCCCGGTGCATTCACAGTAGCTCAGTTCGCTGCATTGCTTGACAGTTTAAATCGACTATCATGTCAAGTCTGTATTGTTACCAACAGTAGAGGAGGCAGCTATCAGATACCATCAGGGGTGAGCTGTGGGACTAAAAAACATCTGGGTGAGAAATGAGCAACCACAAGTGATTCATCCTGGATTGGTTTCCCATCACCCTCGGAGATCCTATCCTCTATTACTCCCTGGGGAGACAGGAGGAGCAGAAGCTGAGACAGATCTGCTGCTTAGCCATCACTGACTGACAGCATGCACGTGAGATCATCCGATTTAAAAGTCAATTCTGTAGATGCGATAAAGATCAGTTCAAGGGACGGCAACACCCGAATTTACTGATAAACTTGAACATTTCTTTCCAGCTGCTAAGTCACCTTTCAGATAATTCCTCCCTTTGGATAAGATTCAATTCCAAGAACCCTATTTCAGATTGATACAGATATCCAACTTTTCCTCCCCCCCAGTATCTTTTAGTTGTTCAGGGTCGTAAAGACCCGTCCCCAGCAATATCAGGAACAAAAAGTCTTGTAACAGATGGTAAAGCCCCCACAGAGCCATAAACTTATCATCGTGGAGTAAGTCTGGGACTGCGTGAAGAGGCAGAAGCAGCAGGAAAAGAAACTGCAGCAATTTCTCTGCAAAGCCTGCCTGCCAAGTGCCTTGAATGAAAATGAACTCTACTGAATACTTTTATGCAGTGACACACAGTTCTGGGTCAAAATCTGACACGAAAGCAACATTTTCAGCGCTGCAGCTGTTCTTTTTAATATCAGTCTACATTATGCAAGATACTGCTATTTTTATTTTATTTACAAGTGTGTCGTCCTTCTGTCTGCTTCTAATATTCACTGCACTGCAAGCAAGCTGCACTTCAGCTATTTCAGTTCTTATTTCGTGCATTAAGTCTGAACAGCAGTAGTCAGCAGTCTCTCCTTGTAAAAAGTCCTGGGTTTGTGTCAGCTGACACATGGAGCGAATGAATGGAAATCAGTTGGTGTGTGTGCGTGTGAATTTGGCCCCCGATTATTAGTTAGGACCCGATGATCACAAATTTTAGCCTAATCTTAAACTAATGTGTCTTTGTGAATGTAAATTTGACACAACAATCACCCTCTTTTTTTCTTATCTGAAATAACAGAAAGATAACAATCAGCATTATCCACTGAGCTCAAGCTCTGCGACAGCAGCAATGAGCACGGAATCCACGCCTGATGTCTCCATGCTTCCAGTGCGCCTTGATTCATCTGGCCTACACATAATTGGCAAACCAAGTCATTAACAATAGGGTGAATAGAATTAAATCTAATTTGAAAAAAGACACGGCGTGCTTTTTCTGAAGCTTTATGAACTGTATCCCGGAGCATGAAATACAATAAGAACCTATGAAAAAAAAAATCTGATGTAGAAATGCCCAATTAGTGGAAGCAGGAGGACAGCGTTGGAGAGCAATTATCTCAAGTTATGAGCCTCGAGAGACAGCTCTGAGAATCTGCTCTCCTTGACGGTATCGTAAACCTCCGCTTTACCATTTGTCTTTTATTAAACCCACACTGTGTAACTGTTTAAATCCACAGCAGGGACTGACTTCAAAAAGGAGCCTTGCTATTTGTGTCTGATTTCTAAAGATGTCCTCATTCTACTCTTGCAATCAAGCCAAGTCTACTGCAGACATGGTGCTGGTCTATTCAAGATTGGTTGCAAAGTTCCTGAGAAACTGCTTTAATGCAACAAAAGTAACCGTGTTTTAAAAATATCCTTTTGAATTTCAGCTGCGCTTTTATTCAGTGCTTTACAGTAATAGAACTAGAAAAAAAAACACATTTTGAGGCAAAGCAAACCGACCTCTCTGTTTTTAATCTTCCTCCTTTACATCAGAATCTTTGTAAAACGAAATCCTGACCTCTCAGTCTGATCGTGCATACATCTATTTTCAAAACTCACAAATGGCATTTATAACACTTTAATCAATCCAGGGTTAGAAAAACAAATGAATGTGCTTATTTCTATTTGGTGAAATGGAGGTAAAAAAAAAAAGCCCGGGCGACTACTTCACCGCAGCTTTGACTTAAAGCCGCCACCACCCGCATCAAAATGCGATCATTAACACATTAACTTCCCAACATCATCACACCAGAGAATGTGAGTATACTTAATAAATGACAAAACAATCAGGCAACCCTAGTGCCTGATCTTGCTTTATCCAGAAGGGTGTGGGATGTGAAGGCTTGTTATTGCTATGGAAACATCCCAATAGCACGGAATCCTTTAACAAATGGCAGCTTATATCACTGAAGAAGAAAAAAAAACAAAACAACAACGACCTGAGCTGCTGCCTACCTGATAAAGGACTTCTATTATGTGCATTGCAATATTACAATGCAGCTATTGTGTAAAATCCCACAGATGGAAGGAATAGACAAGCATCTCATCTGTAAAACAAGTGTGCAACCAAAACTGAATGGCTGTGATCCTCAGAATGTGCCACTGGGCGATGACCACAAAGAGAGCATTTGCTTGGACGCGTCTTCAGTTTTTCACTGAATAAGAAGACCTGCATTCAAACCAGCAATGTGATATTTTAAAATCTTTCACTTTTCACCATGAAAGAAGCAACACCAGCCCATTGACTGAGTGATTGAGCACCTGAGGCCCACATCAAACACACTGTGTGTGGGAGGACTGCACCTCCAGCGGGCCTTTTGGAAAGCTATCACTTGCTGCCGAAGAAGACAGCGGGATGACAAGGAGACGCTGACAGTTCAATCACCGGCTGAAAAGACCCGATGTGACGGCCACTGTGAATTGCAGTCATCGCATCCGAGCGAGCGTGGACAGCGTCGGTCGATGCAAGTCAAACAGAAACAACGGCTCACTCCTCCAGCTCAGGGCTCTGCTTCATCACAGCACACACACAATCCACCCATCACTCTGTTCCAGTACACCTACAGACATGCTTTGCCTCCCTCCCTCTTGTCACACAACACATAAAAAAACGAGGTGAGAACCAAAACCCACATAAGAAGAGCAGGTGGGAGTACATTATCTGGAGTGAGAAACAATTCGTTCTGGCCATCTCCTGCTTGTGTGCTAGAGTGATCCCCCTGAGTAGCAGCATATCAGCGGGCAGCAGCTATTGAGTGGGTGGTGGGCATTACACAACCTGGCTTCAGAACCTACACAGGCCACTCCAAAGGCCGGACTCTTTGAGTGAGTGAAATCCACGCTGATGCAGGCTGTGTGTTTTGATTGAGACTGGGTTGATAACAGTATAACCCCCAGTTTTTATGGCGGCTCTTTCTGCAAGCATTCATCCTCCAGAGCTCGCATTTATGCAAAAGCAGAGGTGGAGCACGCAATATGTTAGAAACCTCAATCTGTTTGCAATGCTTGAGAAGCTGGTATGAAAGAACAGCAGCAGCAATGAAGATTAACATGTCTGATTTATGACTGGGCTTTCAATAGTTGGTGGAAGCCTCTAGTCCCCCAACAGAGAAATGATATATCGTTGATATATCATTTCACAGACTTTTGTGATGGCCTCCACCCTGCAGCTTCACTGATACTAGATATACAACATTTAAAGCCATGTGCTCATTTTCAATCAAACGCCTGCAACGTTCATTTCAAATGATCTGGGAACTAAAAATGTGTTAAGAAAAAGGATCAAACCTGGTTCAACACTTCACAGCTAATTAAGTCAACTGACAACACATAATTTGCAGGACTGGCTGTGAAAATGAGCATTTCAGTGCGTCCAAGTAAAGATGTGGACAACAGTGATATCTCGAAACATAGAATTTCCACAAATCTGGAGACTTTTTTTCTCTCTATTTAAGGTCTCTATTTACAGGAGGAGTCAGTCTGCTAAACTGCTCTTTCTATAGCCCAGAAAGCAACGTTTTATTTAATAAGATTTTAAAAAAGCCATGAGATTTGCAAAAAGCCTAATTTGGACTCTGTGATTTTTCTGAAGACCCCATACAAGGGGTCTTGTATTTTTCATTATAAGGCTGTTGCAAAAGAACCTACTTGGAAGATTTAACAGCCTTAAAATGCTGCACAGAGTAAACACACTTCACATTACGCTCATAAAACTGCCATCTTCATCCCGATCTGGTAAGTTCTTCTAAAGGTGTACACAGGAAATTCCGCAGCCGAGGTCTTCTTAATCAGACTTTCAGAGTTTAGAAAAAAAAAAAAGAAGAAAGTCTAGCGTCACGAAATATGGGAGCAGCTAGGGTAAGAGACATTTCATATTCGGCGTTGCCTGAAAACACGTTTTATTGTGTTTCAATATGACAGAGGCCGCGCTCGTATTGGAGCTCACATCCTGCAAACATGCAGGAACAGTGGAGAAGCTTGCTGTTGCCTGGTGACATGATTACAGGAGCTTTCTTGATTGGCGAGTTGAGCGAAGGCCATGGGAGCAGCTTGTCCTCGGTAGCCTAAGCCAGCGCCGTTCGTCACAGCCCTCCCTACACGAGAGCCCCACCTGCCATCTGGCCCAACAAGGAAGCGACTGCGCGAGTGCGAGGGCCAGAAAGAGAGATAGCCGACGTGTCACGCTGCTTTGCATCCACGATAAATATTTACATACTACTTTGCCGACCATGTGACGTGTTGGAATGGGGGTTAGCTGACGGAGAGTATGACAGAGAAAGTTCAAATATGGCGGGAGGAGGGAAGAGGAGAACTGGGAGAGACTGTGAGTGAGCTTGGAAGCGTGCAAGAGAGGGAAACACTGAAGGAGAACGAGCACGCGCAGCAGAGAAATCCTTGTTGAAAAAGACTTGTGAGTGGGAGAAGGGTTGAGACAGGGGCGTTGAGTGGGAGGGAAAGAAGTGCTTCATTGCTGTACTCGTATACACAAGTGGATGAACACAAACGCACACCCTGCTCCTCAGGACCCGCGGTCTGCATGCAGAACAGAAGCTGGCCACTGTTTCTATGGAACACAACAACGGGGGGAGCTTTACCGCCCCATCCGCCACTTGAACTGCTACAAAATCTGAAATCAAGACTCTGAACAGAGCTTCTCAGAATTTGAAAGACAATCTGACAGCAAATGAGGGAAACCAGGAAATCAAATCATGTTTGAAGGCAATCAGTCAGTAATCTAAACTCTCCCACACCCAACATCCCATTTTGTATTTTAAGTATTCAAGTTAATCTTAAATCTCAGCTTTTTTCTTTTCTTGGAGCTCTGGCAAAGCAAGAGGAGAAAGCCTGGGAAAGAGAACAACTTTTCCCTCTCGTGCATATGTGTTTAATTTTTGCAAATGGAGCCCACAGCTTCACTGTGGAGAAGGCTTTCGCTTAAACTGGAGGATTAATCCTCTTCGGTTGAGCTGGTGCACAGCTACAAATCGTGTTTTTGTTCTTTTTTCCTTTTACACTGAAGTCTTGTTTGAGGAGAACCACTTTGTCACTCGTAAATCACGAACATTTAAGACAGGTTATGACTATGCGCAGGTGAATAATTAGTAATCAAAAGGGTCTCTCCCAAAGTGGCAGAAAATAAGGCGTGCCATTGTGCAGCGTGTTTGCATCTTATAGTCGAGCTTCACCCGCTCAACAGCTGGACAACATAATCTCTTATTATGACGGCCTCAATAAACACTGGAGACACATAAGGGTCATGCATGATCAATTCAAGCGAGTGCGGTGCCTCCTAAATGTGAACACGGGCCCCTCTGGATGATATTGTGGGAAACAATCTCGTGTTAGGAATTGATGTGTTGCCATAGAACTCTCGAGTAGGTCTCTGCCTCTGATTACGCCAACATCAAAGAAGCCTCATCGGAAAGTCTAATGGAGGAACGGCACACTTGACCAGGGGAGAAAGACGACAATACATGCACAAGATGCGTGCATATGCATCAGCGACCCTCTCACAGCATGTTCGTTCAGAAGCGGGCATGAATGGGCTCAACTTCAGCTGCTGGGTCCATTCAATAAAAACCCAACCGTGAAAGAAATATATAAATAAATCTTCTTTTACGACAAAGTCTGCTTTGCATTACCGTTTAAAAGGTTAGCTCTCATTTTCATAGTTATCTCTTGGTATATAAAAACATTTCTTCTCTGTGTCAGAGTTTAAATGCTCAAAGCAGCAAAGTGTGTATGAAGTTTGGTCATTCTGTCAAACTGGGTGAAGTAAACCTGTGTGCTCCTAGCTACACGGCACACATGTGGCCCGGACACAGAATGAGTCAGTAATTTAGCTATCTTAAGTTTTCTGTGCCATAAATATTTAATATTCTTCAAGTTTTTTGTTTTAACACCAGCGTTGAAACTGTGACCGACCGTTCCAGCAACGTTATCCCCAAATGCAAACTATGAGACGGTCAGACACACTGACACAGTCGAGCTGACCTACGGTTACAGCTAGACCCGTTAGGTATTGGAGAATGCGTTCAAGACGTTCTGCCACTTCTAACTTTCTCTGCGTTGCCTTTTAGTTACTCGAATTGGGATTTTATCTGATGACGCAGTGGTGACGAAATCACGATTTATTTCGGACAAAGTGACAGTCGGGAGGGGCGTTCAGCGACCGTGGATTGACACATAGTCACAATTTTGAGAGGTCTGTCTGAAAGACAAAAATATGCGAATGAGAACAGCTTCATTCAAATTTCGGCTGGATGCAACTTTGGAGCATGTACTAAGTCCATTTGAGTTTAGTTGGGTGTACCCATCCCGACTGATTCAGACCCCAACCCTTGTTTTGTGTGCTAGTCCAGTTTGGAGAAGCTCAATTTCATATCATTTAAATAACATGTTTACATACATTTTAAAAGGTTTTTGAGGTTTGAGTTGTGCAAGACTGAACATTCCCTCTTCTCGAAGCCCAGATTTCATAAAGCCTGTGCTAACATCTTGAAAAGTCTCACTTTGAGCATAAAACTCAAACACACCTTAGCGGAAGACAAAGACAATATCAAACCGATTGTTTCAGCTGAACTCTGGTGACAAAACACAATGGGCCACAATCGGTTTCTGACCTGTCACAGGGGCCTCGATGTCCAGCAGGTTCTTCTCCGCACGCAAGATTGCAGCTCCCTCCCCTATGAGTCTGAGGGCCACCGATTCCTCCACGCGGCCCTCCTTGGTTAGGTGGGCTTTTAGCACGTCCACTTTGGGCTTCCCGTCACTGTCGAACACCTCTTTAGCTGTCAGCCGGTGGCTGGGGGGGAAGGGGACGGCTGTGAGGGTAAAAAAACAAAAGGAAACAAAGCACAATTGAGGCCAATATCCTTTCCCAACACATTCACAGTGTTTTAGTTTTCATTGACTTAAGACTTATGAGGACACTCGGTTAATTCTGCATCGCTGGGGAAACGGCATTTAAGCTGTTTGATTAGCAGGTACTTTGTACTTTCCAGGGGATCGACTCCCTGCTGGAGAGGGAGCTGTGCTGTTCACTCCCGTGCTTTCAGCCCACCCTCCGAGACAATTATCCAGATTGCTGCAATGATCTGTGAGTCATTTCATTTTCAATATTTATAACAGATCCACACATTTTCTAGTTTGCTTGGCAATAGTCAAGGCAAATGAGATGACACTTTGATAATGAATCAGAGAACTAAGACATCTGTTGTTTTGTTAGCATAAAAAGCCTTTCGCACGAGGACAGAGTCTAAATAACATGTGCATCTGCAGGTTTAATGTGGAACCATCTCTGCACTTAAACGTGCCCGTTTCATGCGTTTGACTGAAGAAATCACTCACATCCCCAATTGGTCTGACGTGCATTTACTTGGTCGCGGTTATTAAAAACGGTGAAAGTACACATTTGTTCCTTAGAGCACTGAAGAAATTGAGAAAATTAGATTTGCGGAATCCAAAGCAAATTTATTGCCGTCAATAATTGGTGACTTTTAAGGGACGGCTTTTCACAGCACTCTCTGAGACAAACAAGCATTCTAAAGTCAAAACGTTGCTTTCATGCATCTAAATTCAAAGCCGTGCACTCCTCGGTGTCATGACTGCAAAAGAAACGGAAGATTTTTTGTAGTTTTTGGTGCAGAAGGCCCAATTAATCTCCAGGCAGCCTTTCAGGGAAAATATGCTGTAATAAAACAACAAAACTCATTAAAACGCTCTAGCTTTAGCTCTTCAAATTCAACAAAAACAAAAACCTATTTATTGTCCACTTACTGATTTTTTTTATGGACCTCATGGGCTGACACACACACACACACACACACACACACACACACACACACAAACAAGCCAGTAACTAAAGCACTGCGCACATGTATGTGTTAACATCCATCCCTTCAAAAGGTAATGACAATGCACAAATGCTCAGATATGCATTTAAAGTGGACAGTAACATCTATCATTTTCAAACTACATCAGAAGTCAACGTGTTTGAATAAATCTTGTTAAACAATATAAGACTAATGACTCTCCACTCAGTTATCTGGGGCATTCAGAGATCCCCATCTGAGATAGAATTACCCAAGGCCCCAGGTTGGCCTCTCCTGAGCACCTGCTGCGCAACTCTAGCCCAGGGCCGGAGCCTTGGGGCTTTGGACTCCACAGTGGCAAACAACCCCCCCCCTCCTCCTGAGATACTGAAGACATACAGCGTGAGCACTCATATGAACGTTTATGAACCTGTGGGGTCTTTTCCACCTGAAAGTCAGGGGCTGTGGTGTGCAAATACGACAGCTGGGCCAAGAATCTGCAACATGATTATGTAACGGATACACCACAGATGGTAATTAAAGAGCTGCCCTGGGCTTGTTCAGTGATAAAGTACTCTTTTTTATAACTCTTTTGAGTGGCAATTTCAATCTGATTTTCCTTTAAAAAAAAGAAAAAAGAAAAACAGTGAATAGTTTTTGTTTGTAAATAAAACGGTGAGGCAGAGACTAACGAACGGTCCACAAACTCCTTTGTTACGTCTTTAACACTGTTATAGACAATCTCTGGACCATTTGGCTAATTAGCATAAGCAGTACTGTGGACATGATTAATTCAATGGCATCTCGACAACTGCTGTGAGTTGTCTAAATGCATTTACATTGCAGACAGATAGCAAGAGATTCTGTCTTCGTTTGAGGAGCCACGGATCCAGGACTGCCTTGTTTTGATCACGAATGGAAATTGTATTAGGTGTGTGCAAGGAAACGACAGAACAAACTAAACCAGACCTCGAACATCGCAGTGATTTGAGAATGACTCGATTTTTCTGTTGAAAGGGGAATTTAAGAGCACAAAAAAAGAATCACTAAATCTTTGGCTTAATTGGCTGTCTTAATAAAGACTGCGCCACTGTGTGTGACTGTCAGATGGAGGCAGAGGGTGAGGTGCTGACAGTGTTACCCTTCGCCTACATTGTTAGCCAATTAAGCATTCGTATAATTACAGATAAAATCCCAAATCAGTGTACTGAAACTTTCCTGCTCGAGTCAGACTAAGCAAAGTTATTTTCAAGTATGTCTACAGAGGACAAAACCTCCTTGTGTAGAACAATAGCTTGTGGTAAGCCAATGCCACGGACAAAAACACTGCTTTAAATGTACAGTGGAGTCTCAGCAGCATATTACTGCATTTCATAATAATTATTTCCTATTAAACTTTCATCCCTTGCACATACTTTAACATAGAAGGCTACTACAAATGAATAGATTAGCACTTTGCATCTCAAAGTTGGGATGGTTATTTGGTTTCCATGAACAATATTCCTAGTCATTACATGAAAAATGGCCACGATGCTTTTAAATAAGAACATCCACAGGTAATGGAATACAGCCACCACCAGCCAGCTGGTTGGAGAAGATTGCCGTTCCCACAAACAATGCAGCTGTTCGTTCTATTCAAGCCACAGTGGATGCTGTGAACAAGCCACATCTGCTCTCACCGAGGTGGCAAAATGTGACATTTTTTTAAAAATAAATAATAATAAAAAAAGAAAAAAAAAAGAAAACGAAAACGAGGAGTAATACTATTCGACAATGGAAGTAGGCCTTGTGAGTGCTGTGGTTGCCGGCACACTGGCAACCTCTCAACACATCACTCCTTCACTCCTCTGTTTCCTACAGTCATGACAATGGAAACACTGTGAACTTTCCTCTTGTGGAATTTCTAACAGCCCTCTTATTAACAAGAGCAACACCCACCTCTGCCAAAACATTACATGGCACATTGTAATGGTAGGTTGTGCACTACAGAAAAAGGTGTTACTCTCATGAGACAAATTAAAAGCTCGGAGCTAAGAAAAAAGATCAAGGTGGATAAAAAAAAAATTAAAATTTGAAACTAGTGGAACTTGTCACTTGTCTAAATAAAGACAGTACATGGTAGAAATTCAAGTTATTTACCACTCGAATACAGTAAATATGCACATAACAAAATGGCAAAGAGTTCTTAAATAATTTTGCTAAATCTTCCATTATCAGCAGAATGAGGACTCTCTCCCACAGCAGGTTTTCCACATAAGCCTGTGCATCTATCCATCGTGTCACACTGAGCTTTACAGCCATGAGAACATAAACTGACCCGCGGTGGTATGCCTGAAACTCGAGTGTGACTCAGAAATGCTCTCCATTAACTGGTGGCTCTTGCCTTCATTAATTTTACCATTTCTCTGCTCCCTTCTGTTATGCAACTGGGAAATTGCATCGCAGCCTCAAATCTAGCAAGATGGAACAATGATAAGTGCGAAGGGGTCAGCGAAAATGAAAGAAAAAAAAATCACATACAGTAGCTGAATTTTGATTTTTGCTTTCTCAGATTAGCATCGTAATGTCTTTGCTACAAATTAAAGCCATCAATCAGCCATTAGGTTTAAGACCTAACAGAGCAGTAAACCCTTTGAATGTCTGGAACTAAATGAGCTTTAAACTTTGTCATGAAAGAATGCGATGCTGCACTGGTGAGGTTAATAGCAGCATTTAGTGTCTTGATGAGTGAAAATTTGGAACTCAGCAAGCTTTGGATTATCAGTCCTGCTGCCATCTTTGTTCACGAGGCAAGCATGAAAGACTAAAAATCCCAGAACAGATATTCAGGTGTGAAAAATCTGTCGAGGGAAAATGGGCAGCTTGAAATGTTCAAATTGGTGTAGTTCAGAGCCAATACAACTTCTCAGAGGGATGAGACAGCCAGAGGTGCGCTGTCACATGGCACTGGACAGATCAGTTTAATTGGAGAAAGTGAGCCGGACTGTTGCCGGGCTCATCTACCCCTGGCTTC
Source organism: Odontesthes bonariensis (assembly GCF_027942865.1). Taxonomy (NCBI): domain Eukaryota; kingdom Metazoa; phylum Chordata; class Actinopteri; order Atheriniformes; family Atherinopsidae; genus Odontesthes; species Odontesthes bonariensis. The sequence continues at coordinate 14,722,061 of NC_134524.1, read as the reverse complement.
ATTTAGTGAGGAACATGAAGTTCGAGCAGAGGTCTGGCCTGATCTGACAGTTCACGTCTACGATTCCTGCACATCATCCTTCCTTTCTGGTCTCGCCAGCTTTTGGGAAGTTGTGTGCACTGAATGTAACAATAAAAGAAGACACCTCAGATCAATGACCTTTAGCGATATAAAAGAGAAACCTCAGACTTCAGAGAACAACTGCAGAGATAAAGTGAGGACACTGCTAACGCTCTTTTCATACAACATGAAATGAAATAAATGTAGGCCTATCCCAAAGCGAAATTATAAAAGGCCGTAAGTCGCGTCATGGAAAAAACACATCAGGCTCATTTCCGTTAACTGGCTTGGTGTGAATAAACTAGGCTGTGCAGTAGTCAGTTGGTGGCAGGTATAGACAAAGTTGTGCATGAGCGGTAATAAACACTGAGGTGCTCAATAACTGGGAACAAAACTTAGAGAAAGAAACCCCCAACAAAATCAGTTACCTTAGCCAGATAGGAAAGAAAATAGAGAGAGGTCTTCACGAATTCTTCTCCACTGTCGTGTTCATTATTTAATGTCTCTCATGAGTATTGGCCACGATTGTTGTCTGGAGGCAGTCATTTCATCACCATGTGCAGTGTATCACCACTAATCTTTCCATTCAAAATTTTTATCTACAATTACGTGTCACATCCGTTTTTCCAATTAGGCAAAAGCTGCCTCAAGTGTTTTTTTGTGAAATGGCCGGTCTAGACTTAAGTTTAGGCACATTTGGACCAATCAGTTCTCAGGGTTATCCGAGGATTATGTCCTCTTCAAAGGACATAATACCATCATGGGCCTTTTGTCTCGCTGCACTTGCTACACAGAGTGAAACACTTAGGTGATGGTAGACCAGTCAGAATTTCTGTCGCATATGGCCTCCAAAAGTCCATCCCTCTGTGTTTCAGTAAGGCTTTTATAGGCTGATGTTACCAACATTTGTTTGTATGAAAATATTTCCCCGATGTTTAGCAGTAGCTTTTCGTTTCCAATGCCAGTGTTCAACCAATCACCATATAGTCATGCCAACAGGTTGGGACATGATGCAGTTACAGATGGTGCCCCTCGTGTTGGGAAAGCTCCCCCTATAGAAAGGTGTCTTATGAACACAAATGTCTGAAATTGTCTAAAAATATCTAAAATCCTCTTAGAAAAACACTAAACTGAAATCTGAGGTGGAGCTTTTTATACAGCGTACAGACATCCTGGGTAACACAGACCAATATGGATCTTATCCATCTGTGTGGGAGTTGTTTTTAGCAGAAAAATAAGGGTTATTTAGTGGAGGAAAACCTAGAAACTATGCTGGCACTGAAAGAGACTTATTTGTATGGACGTGAAGCGCAGCCAACCCTGCTTTCAAAACAAGGAATCTGTGAGAAATGAATTACAAGTCACACAGAGGCTCCACGCTCTGGTACAGGCTCCCATATTCTCACGTACAAAATATCTGCTTAATGCTTATTTGAGGTTTCCAATATTGCAACTGGAACCTTTAAAAACCACACAGACACAGCAAGCTGGTGGTAAGAAAAGCAACAACGCCAGTAAGAGAAACCTAAATGCTGCGATGGACTGCGTCCATCCATCAGTTTGACCCCGGCAAAAAAACGGCTGATGTTGCATGATGCAGCCCTTCCCGAGCGTGGGCGAGCCTCTGGTTGTCACTGCCCACATCAAACCCTCCACTCCCTTCCACCAGACAAGCCACCACACCAGCAATTTTCCTCCCCCCACAGACATAACATGTCCAGTGGAAATCTCAGCACGACCAAGAGGGAGCCGAGGCTGAGCAATGACTCGGAAGCCAAGTCTGAGAGCGCCAAAGGTCACGTCACACAAAGTATAGAATACCAGAAGTAATTTGACTGCATGGAAAGATGTTATTATGCAAATGCAGAGTGGTGTCTGATCTTAAGTGCGATACAGATCTGTGACTTTGCTTCCTTCGGTGCACAAAGCAGCCCTCACTGTTTGTCGGATCCATTTGCCTTTTTGAATGACGGTGCTGCGCTCTTTATCCTGAGGCGAGGCAAGTGGCTGGCAGCGCAAGCAAGATCTCTGAGTAATGAATCAAGTGGAAACTCACTATCTGATCAAATGGCACATAAATACCAGTTGCTAGGTAAGACAGGACAACCTAAGTGGGAAGGCATGCAGCAGCACTTGCTTGCAGCACACAAAGAAAAACACAAATATGGGAGCATGCTTCAAAATCTGAATATCAGATGTGCAATCGACAGTACATAAATGAATAAAAATATAACGATGTGCTTTTTACTCTTTAGAATCCTTTTAGTGATGAGCCTCCTTCTGTATGCGCGTGTGTGTTGTAAGCACAAAGGACAGCCGCCAAGCATTGAATAGGACACCAGGAGTGTGCAGCTCTCTCCACTGATAGTCGAGTTTTTTTTAATTAAATTACATAACGGCAACCGAATCAGAGTGGGACAGGAGAACAGGATTAACAGAATGCATGACCTTCTGTGGGCGGCAGGAAAGAAAAAGACATACTGAACAACAGAAAACACCCCAACTTTAAATGTCATGTAGCAGTAATGTAATTGCATCGTTACTACGCCATTTGGTCCACTGGGAGGCTGATTAGCTGCCATGCATTATGCAAAAACATTGGGATTATATTTCCATCTTTACAAACAACAAAGAGCTGTAGCGCCCGAAGCAACATTGTCCGATTTGTGCGCTTTGTGTTTTTTTTTTTTTTTTAATTCTTTTTATTTTCAAAAACCATTTGATGACATTTATTGGTTAAATCAGAAAGCCTCAAATCCTGGTGGTTGTGGCCAGTATTGTCCAGTAAAGTGTTCCTCTCCACCGTGGAGAATGCTTTACTGAATTCATTGGGATAAGACGGGTATAGTTTAAAGCACTATTCACAAATATGCCAAAGGTTACATGATCCAACAGCGTTACTAGATTGCAAACAACTGACGACGGGTGTCGTCACTTTGTTCCTGCTCAGGTTCCTCAAAGGATGGTGTATCCTGTTCTGAACTTTCACCTGTTAGTTTAACTAACTGAGCCTCCTCCTCCTCATTCCCTGACAGCTTTATGTCAGAAAAAAAAAGAAAAAGAGACTAGCAAGGGTAAAAATTGTTTTAGATTACAAAACTAAGACCCATCTTAAAATTTTTTATTGATTATCATCAAAAGAAGAACAAAATCTGTAAGGAATTGATCAATAACCTCACTTGTCAAAAAAAAAGTAATGGCTGCCACTTTGAAAGGAAAGTACAGGTGCTCTTTAAGCCCCACCCCCATGACTGTGACATCACTAGAAGGCCCAGGATGTGTTATTCAATGTACAGGAGGGATTAGGAGCCTTATACACTAAATCAACAATTGCCTATCGGGCACGTCTTGCACCATCAGTGCGTGCGCCCTTTGCTGCTACCGTTGGCATTGTAAACTTGTAGGATGAGCGCCGCATCCGTCTGTGAAAAACCTTGCGCTGATTGACCGTTCAGCGTACTAAATGAACACACAAGAGGGGAGGCAGCAGTGACGACAGAAAGCATATGGCCAACTTAGCTTATCACATACAATCTTTTCTCATTTGTCACATTTATTTCTCCAAAACGAGATACAGCGTGGAAACCTAAGATCAATTCATCATCGTGATTCAAGACAAAGTCTCCTCGGCATCACTGAAAAACACAAAGCACGTGCTGCTATATTTCCATCGACACAGAGAGGCAGCAGATTGCATAAATGGTGCTTGACCAAAAGTGACAAAAATGAAAATGAATTTGAAATCTGTTTTATTGCAACAGTCTCCCTCTCAACCCCACATGAAAAGCTTTTAACACTCAATAATTCATCTGTCAGCACTCCTCAGAAGTGATGCATTTCAACATATATATATATATATATATATATATATTTATACATATCTCAGTTGAAAATGACATGAATGGCTCAGAAAAAATGGGGTATCATTAGGGCTGGGCGGTATATTTAGTTTGAAAATATGAATCCACATTTTTCTGTCAAGACACAGGCTGACACATTACAATTATATCACAGTAATTTGATGCTACGTCACATACCAGAACCAAAGCTAGTGTCTCTTCCTCACTCCCTCTGCACAGCCCCTCCCCCACTCTCTGCACACACTTGAGGACACCGAACGGCCCCGAAAGGCTCTGTGGTTCGGATTAGGTTATACGTCTCCCTGTCTGCTTGCAGTGCAGCGAACCCTGAAAGGGTTAACGTGGGGAAAATTACTCCCGAATACAAAACAGCAAGCCCTCCGAAATATTGCATTTGCATTTAATTTGGTCATGGTGTGATGATGTAATATCTGGCTCCGACTTTCTGTGCATTTAGCCGATTTCTAAGAAAACACAGAGATGAAGTATTCAAATGAAATAAAATTAGGGAGTTCAATGTGAGGAAAAAAGCTATACTGTGGATAAAAACATCACTCCCTCATATTGAACAGGCAGTCGACTGGAAGATAAACAAGAGAAGTCATTTGTAAATTGTGGAATCGTTTTTAGTTTCTTTCCAACATCTAACTTTCCTGCATACTATATTTCTGACAGACCAAGAGTCGGCATACACTACTGAATCACTGAGCTGATGTGGCAGCGTACACTGCATCTGGTGTTTTCAGCATGACTCAGTAACACGAAGAGGGAACCTACTATATTATGTAATATGAAGATGTATCGAGATGAAATTCAAGCTAAAGAACACACACGGGACACAATGTCCAAAGAGCACTGACCAGATATTCAAAAAGCCTACTGGCTTTTGGACTAATGGTTAAAAAGGTCACACAGAAATTGGCATGAACCTCTTTAGCGTGCATTAGTGGGGATAGAAGCCAGCCCTGGATGGAGCGCTTAGCCGAGCATAAGCTCAAAGTGTACCGATTACTTCTGTATGCCGTTACGGGAATTGCGGTAGAGGTGGGAACGAGAGCAGAACCAACAACAGTCACCTCACATGATACGGAAAGAGAGGAAAAAGAAGCCCCCAGCAGCATCAGAGGAAATAAAAATTCAAAGGTGGTCTGTGCAGAAGTGCCAACAAAGACCCATGGGGCCTGTAACAAGACAGATATCGTGCTATGAACACGAGTAATGCAACAGCGCCCAGCAGGTATCAAGGATAACACATCTAATCACCTTAGCACACATATCATCAGTCACTGCCTTGAATTAATAATTTGTACACCTCTACAGCCTAATTTGCTTCCTCTAATTAATAATTCATGTCCTTAAATAACTCAAATCACTTCTTTAAGTAAACAACAGACCAGTTAAATTCATCAAAGTTAAAGAAGCAGAAAGTATGACATCTGAAAAGAAACCATGAGCAGTTTTAATATGAATGGCTACCACCAAGATACTATTTCTTTAAATCATTGCAAGAATATTCATTTAAAGGGATACTCTAATTGTGATCATGTGCAGATACTAATACAGATGTTAAAAACATTGTCATTTATTTTCCTTTTAATGACAGGGAAACCATATGAAATACATTCCAAAAAACAACTGAACCGTTTTCAGGCGCTCGTTGCTCCATCTTTGAACAGGCGTACATTTTTTCAAAGAATCTAATGCGGATGAATGGATAACAATAATGCTGTGCAATATATATCAAAACATTTTAAGTTAAAGCTGTCAGACAGGTAAAAATCCAAAGGGATCACTTGAGTTTACAAGTTTCATTCCAATTTTACTTAAATGGACAATGGCGACACATTTCAGGTTGGAGCTGAGATTTGCTCAAAATATTCAAATCTTTTTAACATTTACAATCATATCATACAGATTTTTTTTAGCGTATAGCTATGGTTGCTTTTAAAACCATAAGTTCAGTTGAATACCATCAGTATACTGTTCTTCACCTATTCCTGTACGGTAAAGAGCTGTTGACCATCGCCATCATCTGCTGCAGGGATATAAGCTTTTAACACTGCATCTACAAACAGGAGAGATATTAGATAAAAGTGAGTAAAAGGAGTTGCCAGGGAAACAGTGCGGTAGAGTCTCAGTCTTAATATTTCATCCATCAAAATACTGGCTTAAACACGAGTTGCCAAGAGAACGTTACATTCTGCATGGAAAGCTCGGCAGATGTGTCCTCATACATATTCCTCTTTTACATGTCTGAAGTGTGTACCCAGAGTGTGACGGCCCGCCTAACAGCTGTTCACTGCAAAAACATGCCTGGCTGTCTCTCCACAGAGGTTCCCATCAACGACAGATATCAAGGAATGTGTATTATTAAGACAGACGGGTCATGTGCTAAATAAGCAAACGTTGTACAGAAGACTTGCATCCATCCTTCACGTTTTCAATGACCATCCAGCTCTGACAGCAAATAGCCCACGGCAGTGTTTTAGAGTCTTGGCAACAGCAATGTCAGGGTGAGTGACAAGCAGATGTTAATCCCTCTTTGCCTCAACAGATTTCAGAAGATAAATGTACAATTTATTTGCTGAAGCAGGTGATCGAAGTGCACTGCAGCTCCCACAGCACTTTGCTTCTGTCTATGAGTAATTAAATGAGGTTAGGGGCGAAAGCGTGGGCGAAATGTAGGGGTGGGTGAACGTATATGCATGCAAAGATTGATGGAGGGGAGTTGGCGGTGGATACTGTGGTGGGGGTTGGGGAGAGTGATGTCCACGTCCTGCGTTTCTGTTGGGTGCGTGTGGTGAGCCATCAGTGCAGCGGCAGATCAATGGCGCAGTGAGAGCCCGCCAGGGAGCTGGATCACAACAGGCAAATGACTACAGTTATTTGGAGCGGGTCCAGGTGAAGGGTAGCAGTCAGGAAGAGTGAAAGATCAATCAGTGACATGAAAATGCATAAAAATGGATGAAAAAAAAAAAAAAAAAAAAAAAAAAGCATCTGCCCATCAATCAAAAGCCTCCACTCCCTGACTCACCGTCCACTGACTGGATGTCCCTGCAGATTCACAATTCTTACAACACTGCTGCAAATTATAAGCCATGCCTGGTGTCAGCTCAGTGTCTGGAAAGCCAGAATATTGACACCTTAAAAGAGCCATCACTTCTGTCTGCAAAACGGGGCGGTAATAAAGGCGACCTATTGTGTGTTTTTCAAGTTCTGTGTTTTCATTTTGTGGCAACTGGAGTAGAGCGGCATCATTTCTTTTGACCTGCTGCGACATATGCATGCTTTTATCTTTGTAGCCCGGTGCCACATGGCCAAGCCATCGACAGCTCTCAGACATACAATTATTTCCAACGCTTAAGGGTAAAAGTCAGTAGTCTAGAATAAAAGTCGAAGGTTTAACCTCTAAAATGATTATTGCATGTTTCTGGTTTCATTGGAGGCTTGAGGAAAAAAATGCTGTCAAATTTCCCAGAAAACCCTGCTGTTTTAGAAGACTTTCTTAACCAGAGCCTGCTGCTGCTTGCGTTGCAAGTAAAAAAGAGAAAAGGCTTATACGTATTTGAATTAATGTATACATTTCATTCTTGTGATTTCCATCATTTATATGGCAGGTGATGGTAGATGGTTCAACAAAACACTTCACATGGCATTCCTCATTCACCCTTTCATAGAGCACTACTTCTACAGATATCGATGAGCACATAAGGAAAAAGATGTGGGGTCAGTGCTTAGCCAAAGGGCTCTTCGACATGTGGAGGGGCTGGGGATGAAACAAGCATCCTTTCGATAGGTGAACAACCACCAACGCCTCAACAAAAGTCAGAGTCACTGCTAGATCTGTAAATCAAATACACCCAATCTGAAAATCCCAACAGAAGTGAGTATGCTTGAACATCTATTTCTAATGAGAGTGAACCTCGCCCCGACCAGAACACCAGCAGCTCCGCCGCCATCGTTCCTGCAGCATTATCTGACCAAACAGGACAATTTATCAAGCAGCGCAAGTCATCTGTTTCGGGTTCATTCAGAGCATACCAACAGGCCGGAGAAAAATCACTGTTTACCGAGACGACTGTAGTTCGACCTTGTGGGTGTTCTGTCTCTGTAGCAGAGGAGCACGTGATGAAATTTCTGATGAAAGATCAGCTCTTCACAAGAACCACATTTATGAGAAACATGACCAAAAATAAAGAAAACGGGCTGACTAACAGCTTTCCTTTCAAGAGACGTCTCTATATCGCAACGTAGAATCACGACGTGTTGAAAAAAAGCCAGAATTGGTAAATGTTCTGGGAAAAGTACACAAAAGGGGGAAATATTGATCATATTGCCTCTTTGGCCACACTCCTCTCCAAATGTACATAATCATACATAAGAAAGCTGCCGAAAACTAAAGAGAGATGCTCCAGTGTGATGGATTGGTTTCTATGCCCTGACTGACCTGATTACATTGATCCGGTATCAGCCATGACACAACCAATCTATATCAAATAGAGTTTCTTTGTTAATGTCCTCCTAATATTCAGTTTTCTGTTATCGCTTACATATATACATATGTTTAAGTGGCACAATCATCTCTGCCCCCAGGTTATCAAGCCGAAAAACAATTGACTCCATTGAGTTCTGTGAGGTGCACCGATTTGAAAAGAATTTAACCAAAATAATATTTGCATACTCTCAGGTGGCTTATTAGGACAGGCGTGAACAGATTCAGAGTACAGTTTTGGGTTAGGGTTAGGTTATTTTTCGTCATTTCTACCAAATCTGCAAAAAATATCAACACTAAAGTAACTGTATTGACCCCTGCATATCCACCACAAAGAAAGACTCAATATTAACAGGACATTACAGTCTTGAACATTACTTTGTGTAAGTTGCTAAAAGCCAACAGATCAGTGCAGAAAAGAATGGCTCGATGTAAAACCCACTCGCAGATTTCCAGCTTTGTGGAGATGTGGCGTCGCTGGCATTTTTTGCCTGAAAGCTGCTCTGACAGGCCTTGAAGAAGACATTCCCTGGTAGCTTTGCGAAGCTAAGGCCTGCCCCCTCCTCCTCCTCCTCCTCCACAATACCGTGACACAAGATTAGCTTTCATTAGAGAAGGCGCTGTAATCAGCTTTCAAGCATAGCAGAGACGGAACAATGGAGGAGGCTGAAAGGATCTGGAAGACAGGGTGCTATGGGTGCAGGCTCAGCCGTGTGCAATCCTTTCCTACAACAGTAACCTGTGGCACACAGCACCCAGATTGTGCCACTGTAGCTTACCCGTGTTTTCCCAACGTTGTGTGCGTTCTTAAAAGACTGCCATTGTGACAAATGTTAATTGCTTAATTGGTCTTTTCAGGGTGTTGACACCACAGGGAGGGTAACCTGGACTTCTTGGCAGTCTTCAAACAATAAGACAGAACACGGTCAGTCTAACTGCGGAAAGTGAAAACTTAATCCGGGTTTTCCCTCGTTTAAGCTGTGCTCTGAACACCACTGCAGAGAAAAGCAAAGGAATATACATATCAGCCTGACACAGGGATTACAGAATCATAGAACAGCAATTGCATGATCGTCATGGTAGTCGTCTTTCTTCTGTGAGGTAGAACTATCAGAAATCAAACATTTTCACACTGTGGCCTTTCTGCCACCTGCATTTTTTGTTCAGAAAGCCTAAATCGTTTTCATCCATTTTGTAGCAATAATGTACAGTGAATCCGTATTCATGTCGAGTGTTAATCTTTGCATGGGTGAAGTGAATAATTCAATGATACCAACAGGGAGCAGAGAGACAATTAAACTGACAATGACAATTATTTGTGTGATCATTAAAAGTAAAGTAACAGCCCTACATAGATATGAGCAGAGCTTGTTGTCTTTAGAGGGCTGTTCACTTTGGTTCAGTTGCCACCAAATTAATGGAAAGCGGAGCGTATCTGAAGGAAACTTTAATCGGCTCTTGTTGGTTTGTTGCCTACAAAGTTAAAGCAAAATAAATAGAGACAACTCATTAATTAAAGAATCAATCCTTGGTCTAAATCAATTAAAAATGGTTAGCCATAAGGTCTATGATGTCCAAGACTTGACATACAATAAAGGTGACATATTTCTATTGGGCTTCAAGGATGTAATCTACATAATCTCATTAGATAGTAGACAAAAATGTCAGACAGCTGCAGAAGACTTGTTGAGCATGCTTGGATTGCATTCTGGACAAAAATGTAGTCTTCCACCTCCCTCTATCATACAGTTGACTGGCGCTTGTATTGGGAAGGACTGACGACACCAGTCTATGGAGAACATATGTCCCCACTAAACCTGGAGAGCCCTGTTGGAGCGACGGCAGCCACTTTACAAAGTGGTCTTGTTGGTGGCTTGTTCAATGAGTGTGCGGTGACACGCAGACGGGTGGTTGGACATGACACAGATCCGCAGCATGCAGTTCAGCCGGGGCTGCCGTTGTCATCACAAAATCAGAAGTCTGACTTTAAAAGCTTTGCTAAGCATTTGACATTTGATACTATAATGATAACATGTCAGAAAAGCAAAAATATATTTCCGTACATTAGCAGAATTGCTGTGTGCAGCTCACAGGAACATGTGCTGAAGTGCTTTGAAATCCTGGTTGCTTATTGAGAGTTATCTCAGTAAGAAAATTTGTTTTACTTTGCACCCAGTTTACTGATGTAATGTTGCGACTGAATGCTTTCATCTGTTTCACTACTTGCTACAGTAAACAGTCTAGAACACTACCAAAGATCCGGCCCCTTTTAAATATATCAAGCCACATAACCCACGGAGAGCCCACTGAAAATAAATGTCAGCTTGCAGAAAATATCTGCTTCGACTGTCTAGACATACGATGCCTTGTTAAGGGAATACGATGATGGATTCAAGAAAATATAGGACTATATTTAGAGTCACCGATGTTCTACATCTGCAGAGGGTGAAGTCCTGAGCCATGTTACACTATGACATCTCAAATCTCTGATTAGAAATCTGCACCTACTGCAAGACCCCCCCAACCACAACCTGAACACAACATGATCCAATATGACACAGTATGGAACGTAAATTAAAACAAAAATGCCGCTACGTTCCAAAAACTCCAGCTGACTTCTGTGTTTTCTGTAGTCATTCACAGCTTGCCTCTGAGATAATATGCCTCAACAGGCGTGATCGCACCTCCCAAGGAGGGCTAGTTGGCAGCCACAATGTTGGCATTTCTTGAATGCAATTACTAGACACATACAGAGGGGTTGAGGCTAGTCTATATTTGCACCAACACTTGGTAAAGGGAGCACACCAGACCCGAGGCTGACCCAAATAAAACGCAATCTGAACTGTAGATAACACTCCTCATTGTTAATTAACCCCCACTCCTCTTAACCGAGAAGCCTACCTGCTCGACTTAAAAATGAATGCGGCACTGCCAACTATCACAACCATCTGACGACTGGGGCAAACCCTCCCGACCGTACAAGAATAGCAACTTCACATGTATGAAATTGCATTCCGGCATGCAGTGAGAAAAGAACAAGGCTGGGTTACAAAGAGCAAACAAAATACTAATTGTTTTCCCTTTGAGTTTGTGCATATATAATACTCAAATAAGTAGTTTGGCCATTGACAATAAGATTCTAGCAGGGATTTCTGTGGCATCAAGTGTTCCGTGGTCGAGTTTTAAATTCTGGCAGACTGATCGAGGCTTTTCAGAGGACAGGTGGTGAGGCAATAGGATGGCGCAGCCGGCCACCTCCTCCCACCTCTTGCCAAGACAACAAGTCCCCTAAGAGTTCTCTTCCTTCCCCCCCTTGCCCACGCCCACCTCTAATGCACATCTCTGTTTCTAGGCCATGACTGCGCGGGTGTGGTGGGTTCTCATGCCAGCAGGGATACTGGACTGCCAAGAAAGAAAGCAAAACTGCACAGAGCTGGGACTGCAGGGATGGTGGGCAACAAAGGAATTACTTCTCTGCAGACCAAAGGAATTCTGAGTCAGCAAGGGATATTACTCCACACCAACTACACACACATATCTTGTCTCGCCAACCCCCCAGAGGAGTGCTATATAGCAGGAGAAACCGACGGAGCCCCTGAAGTAGCACTTATTATGCAACCTTTCTGGGCTAGAAGTGACTGTTAAGTAAATCATCCGTCTCTGCTGCCAGCCTGACCTCCATATTGCAGAGAAAGCACTCTCAAAACTCACTAGTGGAGAATTATGCTGAAGGCACCATCTGTCCAGGCTTTACTAGCAGCCGTGAGATTAAACGCAGTAAAAGCATCACATTCAAAAGCCTTCTCTGCAGTCAGCGTCCAATCAAATATGAGAGAAGACGGAAGGTTTGGAGTCTTTCTAAGACTATGGGCAATGTGGTGCTGGGTGCGGGTCAGGCAGCAGTGAGCTGCAGAGGGCGTGCCCCGATCCCTTCAGGACATACAGGCCTGCTACAAGGGTCATGTGTTGTTGAGGACAGGTCAGTGAGTAAGTTCACTTCACTTGACAGCTTGACTGCCTGAGGGGAGTCTTGACTCTGTTTTACTGCACTTCACAAGCTGTGCATGCAAATCTTGTGGACCAGATACAGTTAGTCAGTTTTTCCAGATTTCTTTATGTACATTTTCCAGAGGCATTCCTGCCGGCTGTGCTGCCCAGAGGAGCTCTCCCGCCAATTATATGCCAAATAATTGCAATGTCTACATAAAGAAAGCGTGAATCAAGCAGACCTGAAAACTTACATCACCATTTCTGTCTCAAACGGCGAGTAAAGATAAATACACCACCCCATGCGCTGGGCAGGGTGTTTAAATGATCTGGCTCTCAAACGCACTATATTTACTTTCATCAAAAGCAAACAGGCTTTTTAAAGACATCACATGCAGTACTGCAGCCCAGTACTGTGGAACTGCATAGTTCTGTACTGCATACACCATCTGTTAGCTCCTGCCCTTTTCACTGCTGGCTACAAAACACACAGTCCCCAACAAATGCTTAATGCAGCTTACAACTACTGTCTGACGTCACTGCTGTCGTAGAGTGTTTTAGATTAAATATAACTATGAATCTAGTTCAGTGGGGGATGAATACAAAACTGATTTTATTCTTCCAATAACTGCCAAAGTGCTGGCTTAAAATCACTTAGAGGTACGCTATCTGCTGGCTGACCAGCTGATTTGTACCTCAATTTGGCCGTCCCCAAGGCTTGCCACATTCCTCCTGGGGGATCGGATTACGCTCTATACAGGGAGACAGGCCTCAGGCATTATGGGTGTTTTGGTCTTACAACATGGCTTCGGGAAGAAAGTGTGCAAAAGGGAATGAGAGAAACGCTAACCGACGGTGGGCTGGAGCAAAGGATTGCAATCGTGGTTGAAAGCAGGGATAACAAAGCTGCAGCTAAAACTTCCTAAAGAGAGAGAGGTATTAAATCTGTTATCAGGTTGTAGCTGGAATACATGACTGACTGATACAGAAAACAGTTGGGCCAGTGGAAAAGAAAATAATGGGCCTCGTACAGTATGCCCCTCACTTTTACAAGATAGAGAAAAAGGCTGAGCGAGGTGCTGTGGAGCCTCAGTAGAAAAGCTGTCAGAGGCACTGTACCCCTAAGTATTCTCATGACTGTGTTAAGGATGCAGACATACTCAAACTTATGTTCACTGCAGTAGCTGTAGACCACTGAGCTGCTGTGTCACTCCACAACCTTTTCCAGTTTCTGTGGAGGTGGGCCACCATTGAAGGTTTGTATGCAACAAACAAGTTGCCAGGACATGACAGTCCCATGTAGGTGTGGGATTGGGATAAGGAAATGGTACATAAAGCAAAGCCAGAGTTTTTTTTGCAAAATTTCTGAAGGAAAGTTTGACTCATAACAGAGTATTGACTTCTCAATAACTCTACTAAACTGCACCTCTTCCCACTCAAACGGTCTCCAGGCCACGGGATAGAACTGTTATGTGCAGAACACATAATCTGCAGCCATTTTCACAAAAATAAGGCTGCCTCGAGCTTTCACCGAGCTCGCCCCCTAGACTGCAGATGCTGCTTAATGTCTGCAGTATTGTTATAAACACAATAACCGTAATGGTTATGTGTAAACTGGAAATCGCATTCACCGTTCCTGTTGTGCTGTAAACAAAACACTACAACTAGCAACTGCAGAGGCAGTCGATACCCGATTCCCCTGTGTTAAAATAGCTTATCTTACAGTGTTTTAACAACATTTTGCTTCTAAGTTATTGATCTGAGAAGTTGAAATCTTGAAGAGCATTTGTAGAGATGCTGCTACACCGAGTTGACTCTCTATTATCTCTAACTTACCCATGCAACTTAACCCAAACTTCAAAACAAAATGCAAAGTTTTCTGTCTTTCATGGCAATCCTGCATGATTAGCGTGTACAGAAACTGCGCAAGAGTCTTGAAACACCCGGAATTTCTTTGTAGTTTCACTCCAAGCAGCTTTGTAGTCTTTTCAAGCTAACACAAAGGATTAACCCATTTCCCATTTTAATACATAAATAAATGATAGGTGGCTCAAGACTTATGCACAATATTGTAAGTGTGGATGGTGGCGATGATTATTGGTGGTGTCACAGTACTTCCTCACCATCCTGCTGCTCGTGGATGTAAGTTTGACGAGTAAAGAATCAGATATATCTGACAAAGATTATCTAAAAGCTGGAAAACTGCCTGATTCCAGTCACCAGCTAATTGATCAGGGCATCACTGCTCAGGAGTTTGCAAACAGTGAAGCTTCCCTTTCTGAAACAACAGGTCTCTCTCAGTTTTACGATTCAGTTTTCATTAATTTCGACAAACAAAGACTATAACTGCAGGGGCGTCCGGAGAATGCAGGTCTCTGAATGCCCCATCTTTCAATTTTACAGCAACTGACATGGATCCACACCACCACTGAATGAATTCTGTCTTTGCCGACGCTCCGACAAAGTTTCATTAAATTCTGCCTGGCAGGTTTGTGTCGTCTTATTGGAAGACAAACAAACAACAGTGACACATACCTCAGCTGTCTACCCTCCTTTGCAGAAGATTTGGTAGAAGTAGAGGTTCCTACTAAATGCCATTGTCACACAAATATGAAAACACACAAATAAAAATGTATGCCATTTGCAATGATTTTTGACTAGTGCATCAACCGCAGTCAGCTGAGAGCCTCTCAGTATGTAATTGATTAAAAAAAAATGGAATTGGTCATAAATGGAAACAGCACGAGTATTTGAGCGTCTGCTCAACTCTTAGTGGTTTAACAGAGAGTGGGGCGACATTAAGGTTCAAATGATCGGTCAATGAAATGTATGGCTGTGTGGTGGTGTTTGGACAAGCACAAAATCAATTGGAGCCATGGGACACACAAACATCTCGCAAATCTGGCTAATAGTGTCCAGACAGAGACATCAGTTTCCACTATGACTGCGCACACCTCGGTGTGGCAACTGTGAAGGTCACCATCCAGAAATGCAGAAAAGCTACAGTCTATGGGAAACAAAAGCCCAGTGTAAATCAAATTTAACTTTGCTGTTAAATCTACCCCAACAGGGTCAATACGCTTTGCGATTAATACAAGAATATCACCAAAGGAAATTGACTCTTTCTGGATCAAATCGGAGGGGGGGGGGGACTAATTCAATAGACACAACAACGAGGCCAGAGGACAAATACATGGCACCTCTGCAGTTTTACTACCCCCAACCTCCCCACCAACGGAAACACACCACAGTCACGACTCTGGCTCTGACCTTCCACTGCAGAGTGTGTTTTGAGTGAGCGGGCCAAGCAGCAGTCCTCCTCCCTCACCTCTCCACCATCGGTGGGAGTAAAGCCTGGTTTATAGTCGGTAACGCAAGACGCAACGCAAGCCCTTGCGCAGTTGCAAGCCCCCCCTTGCGTGCTTGCGTGTGTCACCTCAATTTTCTAAACTTCACGCAAGACGCAAGACCCGAGCAGAGCTATAGAGTAGCCACCAAAGCCCTTTTACAGATATAATAGAGACTCTCTAGTAGCCACTCTGGACGCGAGCACAAGCCACTATCTACATCACAACTGGCGGCGTGTTCATCTTCCGGTTTCTTCCCCTAATAAAAGACCGCTGTTTTCAAACGACAAGGTAGAAAGCGAAGAAGAAGAAGAAGAAGAAGAAGAAGAAGCATGAATCCCATAGACATAATATATATAATATATTATGTCTATGATGAATCCACTCGAAGAGAGACTTGCCGAAGAGGTCCTGGCGGTGAATTTCCTTTCATCGTAGTTTGAAAAAACCCGCTGCTCCACCTACTGTCCTGGCGGTGAATCGCCACGCAGCACACGCAAGCGCCGGCAAAGCTAAATGAAGCATAAACGTCTCGAGCCATTAACGCAAGCGCAAGACGCAAGGGCAGTTAAAAGAAGTATAACTCAGCCTTAACTGAGCGACCTGCCATCATCATCTCCGAGGCAAACCTAACACCTCTTCTCCCCATTGTGTTTTCGCAATGGGTTGAAAAAAAACAAACAAATAAAACCCCCTCCACTTTAAAATAGCCACCAATTATAAATAGTACACACCGGGATTAGAAGCATGTCAGACAACATCAGGCAGTTCCGTCATGTCTCATCACACAAACAGCGATCTGACGAGACAACATCCTGTCGAGTCAATTCCAGAACCTGCTGATATCCGATGAAAGTTTTTTTTTTTTTCCAGCGGTGAACTAAAATAAGCCGACACGAAAATTACCACCACATGGAATAAGAGGGTTAATTTTCAGCCAGGTGGTCTATAATTAACACAAGTGAGTGTGTGCAAATAAACCTTGGGGCCTCAACTCACCTCCAGCTGTATTTGTATAGCTGGAGTTTCTCTCTTGTCCACACGCTGGGTATTTCGGCTCGTAAGCTGACGACACCTGAAAGAAAAGACTCCCGGGACTGTCATTTCACGCACCGGGATCAACCGTGAATGAACAGAGGAAAACTTTACGGCACCCACCTTATTTACCCATCTGTTATTAAGGCTTTCTTCAATTAAGCTGGCTTTTTACAGCAATTTTCTAAAAAAAAGAAAAACGAAAAAAAACAACAACGAAAAAAACAGTTGCTAATCAAAGCCTGGATGAAGACCCTGAGAATAGCCTGGACCTTTCACAGCAGAGTGAAAATGAATTTATGTGGGGTGTGTCTAAATCCCATTAGCAAGAATCGCTCTGAACATAGACCTCAAACCTGACGACTTTTCTTTTACATCAGTCGCACCGTGATACAGCTGTCCTAAAAAGTTGTGGCAGCAGTATGCTAAAATAACTGCAGAGTGGAAATATCTTAAGTGGAAAACAACAGCAGTCCAACAGTCACTTGTAATGTCAACAATCTGAGCATTTCACAAGGCAGCAGTATCAGAGCTTCAATAGCACCAGTTCCATAATACACCTAAAGTTTTAACATCTGATACATCATGATACTTTAGTTCACTGAGGAAGCTTGGACTAAAGCTTTGTCCAAAAAACACACGCAGCAAGAACTGTGAGAGAGAAGAGGGGAGGTACCCTGAGAGATGATAAGACAAAAGAATTACAGGAATTGATCGATTTCATCTCTCCGGATGATTTGCCCCACCACTGTGGTAAAGGCTATTGATTGCTGTCATTTTTGGACTCACGCGCTCAACACATCATATCCATCACAGCATTACCCGAGTTACACAAAAAAAAGTTATATGCTCATTGGATTAATTCCCCATTTGATCGAAAGAGTGAGGTGCCCCAAGGCCCACTTTGGAGGATCTCATACACCGGTGTTGGAAAGCAGGTGTTCTGGGATGCTAAACGCATGGGAAAAAGATGAGCAGCAAGTTCACGTGATTCTGAAGGGCAATGCTAGAAATAGGTAGAATGCGGTGGATGATGTAGACCCCCCGAGCATGGGCTGCCAACTTCAGCTGGTTGTAAAAGAGGGGCTCTTTGCCCACTTGTCTTCCTTTTACTGCTCTGCAATGACAATGACAGACAGAAAGCAGAATGCATACTGTGCAGTACCAATATGATTATTATATACTAATTATCTATAGAAATTCACTGCCATTTAGTTGGTCCATATTGCCCAGCTCTTACAGCAATTTACTGGAAAGCTGGTACACAAGACAATTTAAAATGACTCACTTTACTGGTTACTCTGAACACTGGTTCAGAGTCAAAAACTATGAATCCTGTCCTGGAAAATGTCAACTGCATTTTAAGGGCTAGGGCCAATCGCTGGCCAGAAACCACTTGGGGCGACATTTCTGAATGCACAGAGCTAATGCCATGTTGGCTGAATCCGCTCCTTCTGCTTATGCATCATTGCTCTGCCAAACCAAAGTCCCGCCAAAACAAACCTGCAGTGGAATGCAGAGCCGTGCCCTGAAGACAACTGTGAAGTCTCTGTGAAATCTGGTTACAACCGCTGATTGGTTTTTATCTAACACGCTTGGGAAAAAAAAAAAAAAAAAACTCAGTAATGATAAGGGCACATTGACTGAAATGAGAAAATTAGGTCTCACAGGCTCTCATGTCCACGATTCGTTCCGCTGGGTGCAGTGATTTAGAGGCAAATTTGCTTTTGGGAGTTGTTCAATAAGCCTGTGACACTGTCCCTTTTTGGCCTCGGCTGACATGCCGAGGCACGGTCATATCATCATAACACACTACTAAGGACTGTAGCTGAGGACTGACTGCATGCACCGAAAATGAAAAATCAATATTGCATCTGTCGTAGTAGGATGTCAAATTTACATCGGCCTCAACGTGTGTGCGCTGATTGGATCGGACTGGATAAACTTTGATATCAGTAGTTAGCACAAAAAAAACATAGTTAATCACATAAAATGTAATATAAGAAACAGTGACATAATTACATGTTACCAAATATATATATATATAAAAAAAAAAAAAACATATTATAGTTGACGAATGTCAAATAAGCGCCATAAAACTGTAGATAGACTGCAATGGAAAGTTGAACCATAGCTTGTTAAGAAACCCAACCACTGATGGAACAAATCGTCTCCGGTCTCTGTTAGACTTGGCCCGCTTGAGAGAAGTATACCTCCTCCCAGATGGCAGGAGGCAAAACTCTGAGCGAAGACGATGATTAAAGTCTGCCACAACAGCATATTAGCATATTTAGAAGCAATCTCAACTAGACAGTTACCTAGAGATACTGTGTACCCGTCTGATGTCATTCCCTCTTGCATATACATTGAGTTGATGAGCTGACAGGCGAGCTACAACATCTCTTCCCGTGCGGCGGCTTTTCTCTGCTTACTAATCAACCATTTATAGGCAACCCGCAAATGGCCTTACTCATTTTGCCCATATTTAAATACAAACAACTGCCCTGCACCACACAGGAGTGTGCCTATGTTTGCATCTGTCACACAGCAGCGTGCTGAGGCTTGTCCCAATCCACAAAGTAAAGTCTTGAGATTTAGAATGCAGGAATGTTCTCACCACAAGGAAGCTCCTCTTCTAATTGTGTGGCGGGAAAAACTGAGGCAAAGACACTGGGTGTTTTGAGGCATCGCCGTATCCAAGATAAAACCGTGTCTGTTAAGATATTTTGAGACATTACTTAGTTTTGCTTTACTTAGCATCCAGCTTAACACGGCTACTTGAACCAGAGGAGTTAAATAATTAGACAGCCAACAGAAAATATCAACACTGCTGTCGTTTTGCTCATGATGAGATGATCCCATCGACTGCGTTGATCACAAAAGCGGGAATATGCTAAAAGAAAAAAAGTAACCATCCTTATCTCTTTAAAAATGGCTCCACATGGGTAGATTCAACATATCAGATCAATCAAAAGACTTCATTGCACTGATTTATGAATTTAGTGAAATAAAAGTCGGGAAAAAAACTGCCTTTACCCTCTTTTTCGCATGTTCACCACTTTCATTCACCCGCTGCCACCCTGACAAGTTTGATTTTCATATTATTCATGCCGGTACTTCCATTGGTACAATTACAACATAATTAGCACTGTCGTGGCGGTGCAGTGGATGGCCACTATTTGAATTAATTTAACAGAAGTAGTTAGAAAGCATTTACGTTTTATTCCTTGTGATTAGTTTAAAAGCAGCTCACAAATAGATTCAACTTAAACCGAAAGCAGCGCTAAAAAAATTTAAAAAATCTTAAGGCAAATGACACACACACACACACACGTCACTCTTCATCCACTGAGTTGATAATTGAACTGAGTCTATATTAAGCCAGCTGCTGACAAAGCATTTGCTCCCAAATTTTGCGAAACAGCATTTGGCATCAATCCCATGGCAGATGTTTTTCTGAATTTTTTGCTTTCTCTATCAACTAAAAGTGGCCCATGTCGCAGTTCATGAGCACGGGTGTGTGCTTGAGTGTGGGGTCATGGTCGCTCTCTGAACCCACCGCAAACCCGGCATCTTTGCAGCCTCTCCGTGCTCAGCCCTGTAAGTGGGAGATAAAGTGACTACTCTACTGACTTATAATACAACCTAGCAACGCTACAGCTCCCAGTTCACTGGGTTATCCTCCCCCACGGTCAGCACACTGGGTGCCCATCATGTTGTTACATGTGTTGCAGACACTCTATCGATTAATTTGTGACTGTGCTGCGACCAACTCCAGCGAGCTATCTAATGACACACAACTTCAGGCCCTATTCCGAATGGCTTTTGTTACCCACTGTAGCTCACAATAGAGCAATGTGTTGGTGTCTGCCAGCCATTAAGTGGGAAATATGTTGAGGATTTGTTTATACATGGGCTGATTTTCACAAAATACAATAGCACAACGTCATATTCTATGGTTTCCGCATGGCAAATGTGGATATAGGCAATCAAGAGGGGAAGTTTTGTGTTTGGTCTGAAGCAAAAGAGGAAAATGTAGCGCATGTGGCGCTCACAAAGCACCTTATGGACAGCCAAAATAGAAAAAAGCAACAGTAAAATCCTTCCATCGAGACAGAAGCTACAGAACTGCTGCTTGTACATGTGTAATGATTCGAATACATCAACGGTTCAAAAGCTTGCATGTCTCCAAATTGAACTCAAGGGCTTAACAACAATCAAAAATACAAAGGTGGGTAAACATTTTTTCCTCGGTCTTTTCCTTGATCAGGACCCAACATCAATTTGTTCACATGAATTAGCAAGAGCACCAGCTAATGCACGGAGTCAGATTACAACCTCAGAGCAGAGCTGCCTTTATCCCCCTATATGGAGCTTAATCTGTCCAAATCTGCTGCTTTGCGGTGCCCTAAATCCACAACAGAGCCTAATTCCTCCTTAATCTAATGAGCAGTAAAGGTGCACTTACTCAGGCTCAAAACACCACATACGGCCTATCGGAGAGGCACATCATAACAGAGATGGCTCAGGTCTTCCTTCCTATGCCATGACGCAATACAGTGTTATAAACAACCAAAAGAGAATGTTAAAGCAGACCGAGCAAGCAAATACGCGGCAGGCTTGTCTGATTGCCCTTTTTCCCCCCCACTTATAGCTTCTGCTTTTCTAGTTTAGAGGTGCAAAGAGACGGCTGTCAAAAGGTGCAGCTTGGCAGAAGGTGGGAAACCCCTCGACCATCACACATTCAACCAGACCCACCAGCAAAAAGAACTCTTCACCTGACAAGTCGACATGTCAACATATAGGGAGGCTGTGTCCCTGAAAAGTCTCTAACCCAAAGTGTTTAAAAACAGTCATTCGAGGGAAAATTGGACAAATGTGGAAAGCAAAACGTTGAGGGGGGGGGCTTTAGATAAGGGAGCATGGTGGCACAGTTCATGTTCGCTATCTTGAGGATTTTTACTTCTGTAAACAATTAACCTTGACTGGGTACGATATTGACAGTCTCCCACTGAAATGCCCACTTTGCTGCATTGGTTCATTTGTCAGACCAGCCACTCCACGGCAGCTGCAACAAGTTTATTGTTGGAAATGATAAGAAATCCAGAAAACGGACCCAAAAAGAAACAAGGGAAAGTGTTGCATGTTTTTCTCGTGAAACATCTCAAACAAGTGCTTATCGAAACTGTTAACATCCGACTCATAAACTGACAATGTTTTAATCTCTGCTATTATGTTTAAGTTCCCAAAGATTGCTTAGAAAACTGGGTCATAAACAACTAGAATAACAAAGTGACTGTACTCGGTGCCTTTTTTTTTTTTTTTTTCTGAGAATTGAGTCAAGAAACTTCCAATAATGTATCCAATTTTTTTGTCTGGCCATTCTCAAAGAGATGGCCAGAAAAACAACAACCTCACAAAGCAATTTCATACCATTTTTTCCCTGTCAGGGAAATGCTTTTCCAGACAGAGTACACCTCAACTACGCCACAATAATGGCTCTTCAAACAACAAAAAGACAGTGTCTCTGAGTGCACTTCTCACAGAGCAGCGAACCTGCGTCATTACTGCCTCCTAATTTAAATTGGATGTTTTGCAGAAAAATAAATTGTGTGCAAAAAAAACAATAAAGGATGCAGTTAATGACTGTTTGATTTGTACAGGTTTAGTACATCCAAACAAAGCACACCATTTCCAGTGAAAATTTCAACTTTACAAATTATTTACACAGGAGACTGGCACGGGAATTCAATTATAAATAGCCTAAGCAGTTATTATGAATCACCCAACTTTGCCACAGCAATCCCGTTCCAAGGCAAATAAACCTAACGACAAGATTTATGAATGCTAATGAGGAGATATTACTCAGAATTACAACACCTCAAGAAAAACTCCTCACAGCTGGCACTTTCAAACCTCTGCAAAGCACCTGATAAGAGAGAGACGCTGTTATGGCGCATTTGCCGGCTTATGTACATGAGGCAGATCTGTATGCAGGTGATCCCACGTAAGGCGGGTTCAAGTATGTGGCATTACTTAATGTCCTGTTCTATAAATGACTCAGCTATCCAGCTGGGATCAGTGGCTGGCATTGCGCCGCTGTCACCACCACGATCTCTCCAACCCACGCATGTCTGAGCATGGGGGCCTCTTCTCAAAAGTCAAATGTCAGATGTTATCCATCCCCACTCACAGAAAAGGACCCAGAACACCATCGGGGGCGCTGAGGCCCTGCTTCTCAGCTGGAGACGGAAAAACACCATTACCGAGCTCGTTCTGCTTTGGAGCGCGGCGGTCGTCATGACTGCACCATGACAACCATATTACTGACTAATTTTTTATGTATATATATGGTTGCACGAGTACAAACTATCATACAACCACATACATAAGGCTCTGTCCCATTTTCAATCTCATCATAAAGTTACCATCAGTTGTATCTGCTAAAGTCTGCAAAATTTTTTGGCTCTCTAAAATGAATATTTGATAGTCTTTCAAGCCTTCTGCGGTGTTTAAATATTTTTATTTCAGAACATCGGTAAGACTGAATGAAAACCATCTAATTAATCATCAATGGAAATAGGCAGCTATTAGTTTTAACACAAAGGCTAATAATTTCAGGAAGAAAAAAAACAAAAACATATCGACTTTTGACTAAATCATCATGATCGTAACCTTTGGGTAATGTATGCACAGCAATTCCGTTGGTCAGAAAACGAGCATTAATTCCATACAATAACATCAACTAGCATTGAGGTCACACAGCTCGTTGAACTGAAACGCCGTGAAGTGGAAACTGCTCCCATATTTAATTTGGTCCGGGGTGTAAAAGTGAAAAAATAAATTGTGCAACTTCCCCTGCCGCAGCTGATTAAAGTCTTATAGGTAATTACGATGCAGATTTGGCTTTCAGGAGCATTATAATAAAGCCCTTTTGAGAACAGGTGGATGCAAAGCACTTTCGATAAGTTGGGACTGACACCTTGTAGCACGGCAAAGAAGGCAGCTGAAAACAAATGACCTCCCATGTATAGCCTGCAGATATGCAGAGGTGCTTTGTACACAGCCAGCATCTGTGTTGGCATAATACTGAGGCATTACCAAAACACCGGCTTCTCAAAACCCCAGCTTCTCAAAACCCCGGCTTCTCAAAACCCTGATGAATGAAATATGAGTTGAATTACTGCGACGATCTCGACATCAGGTTGAAAAAGAAAGCCATTTAAACTGGGCTCCCATACTGCCTGACAGCCGTTCTAATGTCTAATCAATACGTTTGAAACTGATTAACACCATTGCAGATCTTTACATAGAGCAGCGGGAGGGGTGGGGGGGGTGGAAACAAAGAATTGAGACGTGCAATGGATGGCATCTTCCATGACACGATAAAAGTAGCTTTGGATCCGCAAAAACATAACCAGTCATGTCACCCAGTGATACTGTTAAATCTCTTTAGAGCCCATCCCTGTCATATCCATTTTTCATTAGCCATCAAGTTGGCGGAGACTGGAATGGTATGATCTCCTGAAATATTCATTACAAAAGCACCCAAGACTCACTCCCATTTTCAAAATGTAGCCATCACACAACTGGTTCCCTCTGTATTTGATACAAAAAAAGAAGCTTTTGCAGATGCTGTTTTGTTCAAGACTTTTCTATTACAAGCTGAGAAAGCAAAATATATCTGTGATCGAGATCAGGGAACAAGAGCTCAGACTTTGATGTACAGAGCATAGTCAATCGCTTTAGTCGTGGTCTATTGAGGACTGGATCGCTGCCTTTTCTCATTTATTTAGAGATTCTTGGTTAATGATCACAGATAATGGAATCATTTCAATCGACAGCTTAACCTGCAAAAAAAAGAAAGAAAGATAGAAGAGAAAAAAAAAATTAAAATTAAAATAATAATCACTCAGTAATTCCCTCATGTGCTGTTGCACACTGTGATCCCTGCACACGCCTGCTGCGATGTACAGAGCTGGATCAAACACAAAAAGCACAAGTTAACGCACTGTCATCTTACTTCTGAAGAGAGGCTGTACATTCGTCCTCCAGTGACACATTAATTGCTCATATCCTTAACCAGAAATATCTTTCAATACTGCCTTTCAGGGGACGTCGATTGACATGATACAGGGCAGGCTATGCTGCTCCTATTCCAGGATAGGTCGACTCGATTATGATCTTTATTGCATTTTTATGGTAGACTGCAAAGGTGGAATGTCAGACCTGTAAACACAGAAGGCAGGAAGAGCCACCCCATGTGGCATGAAGGCACTGGAAGCACCCGAAGAACACCTCCAATGGCAAGATTTTAAAATAGAGTATTGTGCAATGGTTAAAAAGAAGTAAAAGTATGTCTGGTGGTGCATGCACTAGGAGGTTAAAAACGCCTTTAATGTTGATAGCAATGGTTGTGCAATATTTGCATGCGTATTGTAAAGCTGTGCAGTGGATTTGAGTCAAAATGACCAGTCATCTGTCACACTGCTGGACATGCAGCTACATCACGGGTCATATAAAGACAGTCAGAGATTTCTTGCTTATTTTTTGCTGTGGTCTACAATGTGGAGTTACCCTCACTTCCTAGTTTACAGCTGTTGTCATAGCTCGGCTAACACCCTTCTTCCTCCATAAGCCAGCAAACAATTTTCGACTGCATTTGCTGCTGCTGTTGCCGCTGCGACGACCGTGAATTCTTCCAAGTCTGCCTGTTGTGGTCAGACAGAGAGCCGTGCCTGCATCTCGTTTCATAGTGACACGAAAAATTACACTTACATTTCACCACCCTGTCCGTCGTAGATAACTTCGGCTCATCATTCGGCTTGTTTTCGGACATTTCCAGTGTGATATAAAATTTAGATATAGCAGAAATGAGAGTGAAAACGGTCCCTGTGTTGCTCTTGCCGAACAACTCTTGAGTCTGGCCGAGAAAAGAGACCGCAGTGAGCTCACTCGGTCCTATCAGCGGCCAAAAATACTTGCAACAGGGTTACAATTTCACTGCTGGAGCTGTAGGAACTGCTCTGTCTGATTTACTGTTACTCTGTATCAAGTTGTCTGAACGCAGTGTACACTCAAACATGATGACTCACAAGACCCGCCCCCTAACTGACAGCGGCTCTTCC
Organism: Odontesthes bonariensis; assembly: GCF_027942865.1. NCBI lineage: Eukaryota > Metazoa > Chordata > Actinopteri > Atheriniformes > Atherinopsidae > Odontesthes > Odontesthes bonariensis. Next base: position 14,696,152 of record NC_134524.1, on the reverse strand, counting down.
CATTGGTGGAGGGCGACAGCTCGCCTCTGTGCCTGTATAGTCAGATTTATCAAAGGACTGTTTCTGTCTTTCTATTACTAGCTGGGGTGAATAACCTGTAATAAACTTTCATCTAAATTATAGCGAGAATTGCTCTGTCAAATGATTTAATGATTAATCTAAAAGAGTTAATAAACAAGCCAATATTTGCATGATAAAGGCTCTGTAGTAGAAGACATACTTATAATGTAAAAATATCAAATTAGCTGAAAGAGCATCTATACATGCGTAGTTGCCTTTAGAATTTGCCTTTGCATCATGGAAATCCGTTTCTGCCTGAAGCTGAAGGATTGATTAAAACATACAGTTCTGTGCTAAAATCTCGAACCACCCTTCATTCTTTATATTTAACAGTCATTCAGAACAGCTAGGCTTTCTTCTAATCTTTTAAATAGGTGTTGAGCAAGAATTCTCCAGGATTTCTGAAGGTCAGTAAAGTTTTTCATCGCACATTGGCTGCTGTTTCAATCATTTCAGCCCAGACCTTGTACCTGACCATTTTCAGAGGAATGCGTTTCTTTGTTAAGCCACTTAACACTGACCTATGAATCATTCAAGTATAAAAAAAAGACACTCAATTCAAGTGTTGTGTCTACAAATAACAGACAACTGACCAAATAACTTATTGTATGTTAAATTGTATCTTTAGGCACTTTGTTACTCACAGTCTTTTGCAAATTTGACACATAATTTGATTCCATTTCTCTAATCTCATCTACAGAAAATGCCAAATTTAACACAGTTTTACAGACACAACATAGTATTTCTGTACAACCAAGTGGATTCACAAAGAGGTATTATCTCAAAACTTGGCATACCAAGTGTGCAGGGTGTCCTTAAAGGCATTCTTAAGGAAGGGAAACCAAATGACTCAAGAACTGGACTGAAAATCAGTGGCAACAGGTCTTATGGAGGAATGAATCCTCCCCAGAGCACGGACCTCAACATTATTGAAGCAGTATGGGATCATCTTGACAGAGCACGGAACAAAAGGCAGCCAACACCCAAAGAAGAGCTTTGGGAGAAGCCTGGAGAACTATTCCTGAAAACTACTTAAAGAGATGACAAGAAAGCCTGTCTAAGAGGGTTCAGGCTGTGTTGAAGAATAAAGGTGGTCATACCAAATATTGAATAGAAATGTAATTTGTGTAAATTGTACAAATTCTAATGTTGCCTTGTATGCTGTATTTCCATTTGAGATTGCACACTTTAATATTTGTAATATGTCCCAATTTCCTGACAAAATATGAAGAAATGACTTTAGGTATTAAAGCTCATATTAGACTTAAAAGTTCTGAATAAATAGAGATTTTGATGACAGAACACGATGACACAGTCACTTACAGGTATAACTGGATTTAAAAACGAGATAATAATTACATGAACACTTAAATAACATTTTGACAAAAAAAAAAAAAAAGACACGTTTGACCAATTTCCATTTGTTTACTCTAGCGCCACCCTCAGGAATAAGCATCAATGCCAGCCACAACAGCAGATAGCAGACCAAGTTTCACAGAGTAAATGCAGGGAATGGTTGTGGTTCCATGAAGAGAAACCATTATAATTTCAGCTACTCCATGTCCTTTCCATTGGCAGCACCCTCAGTACAGGATGTGCAGTTTCACTGTCTTAACTCCCATCAACAGCCAATTTAGGTCGAGTTTTACCATTTTTCTTGTCATCGGTTATGACTGCTTTGATAGTTTGGCTGTGCACCAAATGGGGTGTGTTTATTCAGCTGAACTCAACACAGACGTGAAAGAAGAATTCATGTCCTGTATATATGAGCGAGTGAAAGTGTGTGAAAATGTATGCATAGGAACAGCGTGATCAGCCACTGGTGTGTCACCACCACATACCAGTGATTGGCATGAAGGAGACCTCAACTTTCACTTTCCGCTTTCTTTTTTCTCCTTCAACACTTGTACATTTAGATTACCCCGCTAAGTGCAAACGGAGACAAACCGCTATTAGTGAGGCACTGGTGTGGTATGAGTCAGTTGTTTGGCAGGTGGAGGCAATTAATGAAGCCCTGAGTTTTTCATCTCTCTCAGTGAGGGTCTGTGTGCGTGGCAGGTCAGAACATCCTTTTCATCTTTGCCTGCACTGGAGACATTCACACCAGATCATTAGTTTTAACACGCCTCAGGTTCTAGTGCTCTGCTTCGCAGACAGACTTAATTAAACTCTGGTCAAGATCGTGATTTAGGATCTTCACTTTCAGGTTACCTGCTGTCTGCTTGACAGTCACCTTTGATATTTGCCATATCCCCTATTTGCTTACATAGCAACCTGCTTTGTTTTCATATAGGACACTGTAAAATACTAAGTAAAGCTGTAAGAGTGAGATTTTCCAGTTTCTGATTAAAGTAGTTCAACTGTTGGAGAATTTTATTACATGAAATATATTCAGTGATATAATGAGAAAATGTGCAATCACCCAAAGTTCCTTTTTCCAGATGAAAAGCTTAAGAACCACACATACAGACACCCTTTTAATCTGCACCGCCCTTTTCAGTCAATAAAGATAATGAAGATTTTTATATCTTCACATTTCAAATGTAATATTTAAAACTACCAATTTTTGCGCCCCGTTGTTGCTGGCTCTGGTATAATACTGACACAAGCTGTACTTAGATCCTTAACTTTTCGTGCCCTAACCCCAGGGTCAGGTAGGATTGTTTTTCATCACATGAACATGATATGATATGTCGCTCAACTGACGAAACAACTTAACAGGACTGCAATTAAACTCAATTTGTTTTAGAAAATGAAACACCCTAACTGTCACAAGAGCAGAGCCCAGACTTCTTGTCCTACGAATAAAAAAAAGAAAAAAAAAGGTCTCATTTCGCCCACTTTGACGCAGCCGGAAACTCCCTCTTATCTGAGCTTATCCTAACAAAGCCCTTCTGTTTTTCATGTCACTGGGAAGTGAGACCTGACAACAAACGCAGCACTGTAGAAATGAGCCAGACAGGTGAGCAACCCCTTCACATTATTAATCCATCAACTTATTACTGCCTATACTGGCTAATGAAGATGATTAGTGCTTTAATACATAAGTCTCAATGATGTATGAATCTTTGCAATTTTCAGAGCAACATTTTGCCTTTAATATTTGCACAACATATTTATTGAAAAGTTCTGACTACTATGTCGATCAGCTGTAAAAAAAAATTAGTTTGGATGAATATGTGTTATGTATAGCCTACAGATGATAGTTGATTTCTGCAAACATTTTGTTGAATCCTTTTTCAAACAGGTGGGGATCTGCTTATCATCTATGAGACGGAGGCAAAGCAATGGGCTACCTACCTTCAATCAGTTTTCACTGGCCCAATCTCAGAGGCTGGGATCTGCTGCTATGATATTGCTACACTGCTCAGTCGGAGGGATGACTTTCTCAGCCTGTCACATTACACCTGCAAGCTCCTGATCTTTTCCAAGGGCATGCTGGAGGGTTTTTGCCAGTTGCGACGCTTCTTCCTTTCCCGTGTACTGAGTCCTTCAACTCATGTGGTGGTGCTGCTGTGTGGGGTGGAGAGTCTGACCCCTCTGCTGGAGCTTATCCCCCTGAACGGCGACGAGTGCCTGCAGATCTCCAGTGAACAAGATGCTCCTGAATATTTGTCTGCTGTGACTGAAATTGTAAGAAAAGGTATTGCACTGGCTCTAACATATTTTCAGTTCTTTTTTTAATCCTTCCAAAATCACTATAAACATATCGAACAGAACTAAAGTGGCATTTTGGTATGCCTAGTACTGGCTTTGGTTGTGGATTAATAGATACAATAAACTATTAGTGTCTTGAATATCAGAATATATCAGAAGCCAGACAGGTGCGATAATGTTTGATATTTTGTGCTTCAATTCAAATCTGAAAAGGGCTGTTCTATCTGAATGCTGCTGAGTAATAATGCTGATTATGTCATTTCAAATACATCTTAAAAACTCTCTCTCAAACAAAAGATTTATCATTTCCACTAGATACATTTATTAAGATCAGAATAGCTGGTTGATCATCTACTTTTTACATCCAATTTCTGTGTCTGTAAAAACTTAAGCAAATCTAAACCAAAGAAATAGTTTCTTCAGGGAAAGAAAATAACAGAACCTTTAAGTTGATCCCAGTCTTCTAAACCTTGTAAAGTCTTGCCCTTCCCTCTGGATATTTTTCAGTGGCTTTCTGTTCACCAACCACATATATGATAGGAAAACCTCATTTGCTGACTATTTTCTAATGCCATTTCTGTTTCTTTAAGACTGACAACCAATGTTTTCCTCACATCTGCAGAAACAATTTTGGTGGAACTGCACATATCTCGACCATGTCCTCCTCTACCCTGCCAATTATCCACTGCCTCCTTCCTCGCTTTTCCTAATTGCACTATTTATATGAAATCCAAAAGCAGAGCTGTAGGCTTGTGTTTAAACAGGTGCGTGAGCAGGAGGAACATTTGATGCAAATTTGGTCGCCACTGATTACTCATTGCGAGTCATGCAAATTTAAGAGCACTCTACATCACTTTATGGCATTGATACAGTGAAGTGGTTCAGACTAGCATCCCATGAACAGTTATATTTTAATCCAGAATTATGTCCACTATTCATGCAGCATGATGCTGCGCTTATTAACGCTTATTAATGTGAAATGACATGTAGGTTTTTAAAAAGTGATGTGACTGGTTACTGCAACTGCCCTAAAGACAAGACTAAACCACTACAATTATCGAAATTACAAGGTTGTTTATGAATCTCCTAAAATTACTCTAATCTGGAGAGGTTTTACACATGGGAAATTTAACCACGTTCACTTTTGAATAACAAGACAGCTTTTAGCCACCAGTAGGTCTGTAAGTCATGTGCCCTGTGCTGAGCGAACATCTGAACGCTAACATTTCAAGAGTGACATTTAAAAAATAAAGGCAGTTTCAACAGTTTCACCAATATTTAGCTCCTAGCATGCTAAAGTAAAGATTGATTGTTTGCCTTAAATATGAACTTCTTAAAGAAACATTGAATATTTTTTAAATATTCATTCATAAACAGTTGAACCTTGGGCTAATGGCAGTGCTAGATTAAGCAACACAGTCCTGAGGCACATAGTGTTTTGACCTAAATGCTAACTTTGAATGCCAACATGCTGACTTATGACAACATTATAGCAGGCAGATGCAGTCTTATCCACTTTCACCACTACTTTTGTTAGCAATGCTAAACATAAAAGTACAGATTGCTCTTGATTGGTTTTCAAGTGTTCAGTTTTAAAGCCCTTGAACCATCAGGCTAATGATAGTGTAGTTAAAATAATATATTACTGAGGCACAGTGTTGAGCTAAAGGCTAACACCATTTTTTAACTTTTATTTAGCACTACTAAGTAGGCCCCTACAGATTGATGGTTATCTTCAAGTACAAGCCTCTGAGAGAAACATTAAATACTTTTCATGTATTCAGTCATAAACAACTGAACCTTGGTGTGATGATAGTATCGGGTCAAAGTCAAGGAATCACTAAGTAATTACACTTCATCCTCAAGTGGTCTTGAATTCATTTAACTCGATAAATAAGAACCTCATAGTTGTGACAGGAAACAATAGTAGATCAGATGGACTCTCGGGAGACAATGGATGTCTGTAGAAAATTCTTGGTGAAAAACTTAACATCTGTTATCTCTGCCAGACTGAAATATCTGACATATCATGCCAAGGGAACCTCGTCTAGGTTCAAGCCACCTGGCTCGATGCTGATAACAAGGCACCTTCTGAGGATATTGATGCCCTCGACATTTGGTGTAAATCTTTTACAGGTGCGTCAACAACAGCAAATATCAACCCACTGACACGTAAACCAATAGAATCAGAGCCAAAGGCTGACCCAATGCATTCATCTGAAGCTGAAAGGGTCAGAGCCAACGTTGTAGTCATTCCCTCAAGAATTTCATGCGGGGTGAGAAACACTCTTTTTGCAATCCAATTTGTTTATGCAAAAAACATCTGGAACACTGACTACACAGCAATCCTCTGTCTTGTCTCTTGGGCAGAGCTCCATGGAGTTGTTCATTCTTTTGAAAAATGAAGCGGCTGACTGTGACTGTGAGGTCGAGTTCAGTGTTGACAATCAGATGGTAAAAGAGAAGCCTATTCGCTGGAATGAGCGGATTCTGTGTGTCAGAGCACCAGGTGAACAAAATAATAGCACATGATGGATGCACGATTGATGACGTACTCTCCTTTTATTGTCCTGCTCATGTATTATTGTCTATTACAGATTTTCCAGCAGGAAGTGTGAGGGTGACTGTCTATAGTGGTGGAAAACCACTGTGCAATACACAGTTGCAGTACTACACAAGCATGGAGGAACTCTCGTGCCTCCTGTCAAGGGTGGCAGATCCTGTAGAGTTCATGTGTCAGGTAAAGCCTTTAAAGAGGTTTCTTGGTTAAAGGAATAGCTACCTTTAGTTTTTTTGTTGTCTTATCTGAGTTTTACAGACGGGACACCCTGTTTTCCTGCAAAGGTCAGTGTCTACCAGGGGATTTCTGATCATTGACGGACCTGATAAAATTACTGAGATGACAGTTGGCATTCGATTACATACTGGATACTGACAGCCTTTAGATTATATAAAATGTAGGATCAGCATGACTTGCAAAAGGGACTGAAAGTCAGTACATCTCACCATCTGCTGGCTCTACTTTATTTAAACAGTTTGTTGCAAGTCCTCTGACTTTATGGAAACAGAATGATAAATGGATGAATACATTAAAATCAAAGGAAGCTTGAGTTTTCATATTTTTGTGTTTGAAATTGCAATATAGCCAAACCTTTCCACAACACTTGCAACTTGTGCATTTGTGATTCCAACCTTGTTCACTTTAATAGAGGCTATGTCATAAAATTGAAAGTAAAACACTGAAAGGTGGGGATACCTCTTAAGATACCCAAAAATATTCAAAAGACTGTCATCAGTCACTGATTTAGTGAAGCAGGCTATTTGAAAGCTGCTTTATTTGTCTCTCCTTTTAATAACTCTAAATATATTATGCTGTTACATTACCCAGCAATAGAGGGGAGTTATTTACTGCTTCATAGGGGTTCTTAAGCAATTTGGAAGTTGTAGTGAAACAGCACTGAATCAGCATATTTCTGTTCATGTTTATACGAGGCACTGTTTACTCTCTCTAGTCTTAAACTGAAGGGATAGCAGCTTTCGTCCAAATTTCATTGATGAAAACTTGATTTGATTGGGTCAGTTTTGCTGAAAAAGCACACTTGAGCAGTGCCAGAAGAAGAATTTACCAATAGAATTTATAATTTATAACTAAAAGGTGAGGAGCGACAAGATAGAGGTTTGATGTGTGTATGGTTGAATTAAACCTGGCGTTTTTATTGTGCCGCTATATACATTTCCAATATCACTGTTTTTGATACTCTGCATCAAATTTAAGACTTAGTTTGTGCTTTACCTACATTGGTCTGGTTAGAAAGAAGTTTCTTCTTTAAAGCCATAACTCAAGTAAAACTTTTCAAAGTGCAACTGGATTTCAGGCTCTTCAGGTTGCCTCTGTGGACAAGCTGGATCAGAAGTTGTCCTCCATGCTGCTGGAGGGCATGCCCACAGGAGGTTTTCAGGGACTGAAGAGTGAAAACACACATGAAAGAGGTAGAGCACTCTGAACTTTGCTGCAAAGCAATCACAAAGAGAAAATCCCAACCTGGTAGAGTTTTCCTTATATGTTATTTATGCTTTTAACATCTAAAACCCTCTGCTGTCAGTGCATTGATCTGAAATTATTTGGACACGACAGTAAATCTGCTAAATACCCAACTGCAGTGTGAAGACACGGCAGAACCTAAAATACAGGTTATACTGTTAGTTGTGTGTAAATCCTTTCAAACTATAGCAATAAGTCATAGTTATATGTAAAAAAAACCAAACAGTTATTTTGAGTATTTTGTACAAGAAAACAGTGCTGCAATTGTTCCAAGACCTCAACAGAACAGGGTGTCTGTTCAGTTCAATCTCTCCATCTGACTTGTGTAATGCAATGAATTGAACTTAACATATTGCTCACAGTTGTAACTCATTCTTCTTGTCTGCTAAACAATATCCACAACGAAAGAAAAAGCTTACCATTATTTCTTGGCTCATTATGCAGCAGACTGATGGCTTCATCAGCTTGAGATTGATCCTTAACTCTGCTAAAATGGACAGAGGGGGATGTTGCCATAACAAACAGATCAATAAGTGCCTCCAAGCTGTCTTTCTTTGGATGTGTTAGAGTACCCTCATTGCATAGCATCACCCTGAGGTTGTCACTCAAGTAGGAGGTCAAAATGAGGTTGTTGAGGAACAATGAATCCACACTTGCTCACCTTATCAAAATGGGCTATTTTCCTCAGCAGAGCGCCACCATGCAGATGTACCCTCGCTCCTCCACTTTACTGCCCGATATGGATTCCGAAATCTCTCCGGCCTTCTTCTGCAGTGTCCTGGTGCTGAACAAGCCCTACGCACAGCCAATCGCCACAGACAGACTCCCACCGAAATTGCCAGGAATCACGGCCATACGGAGCTTCATGTCTTATTGAAAGAGACACTGGTAATTATTTCCACATCTTTGTTTTAAGCATATTTATGTATTTCTGGAATGATCCTCAAAGTTGAGGGAACTAACACAGAAGGCGTCTCAGCGCTTGAGATCTCACAACCAGGAGATGCAGTGCAGCTCTCAGGAATGCTCTTAGGATCGAGTATCTTTTTATTAATAATGAGCACAACAGAGAGGATAGAAATGTGGAAAGCTAGGAGAGCAACCTATGTGTCAGATGCAACCTCACTCCCTCCTGACTTGTATTTTTTACATCCAGCTCGTGGCTCTGTAAGAGGATGGATGATTGCTCCTCTCCTCTCATCCTGAAGGAGGTCTGGCCTGCTGTCCTCCTTATGGAACACCCCCACAGACACTAGGCAGGCTATTTGTTCATGCACGCACAATGGCTCCCAGCACAGGCCATCTAAATACATTCAGACAATTATTGCAGCTACTATCGCAGAAATTTCTTTGAATAATGACATTTTTCTCATATTAATCTGAAGATTCCTGCTCAACCTCCCATTTGACTGTAAACATATACTAATGCTGAAGCAGCACGCTTTCCACTCGCACGCTAATGAGAGGCCATCTAGATTTAATAGTCCCCTTGTATGCATGGACGTCTCTTTATTTGATAAAGGATGGAGGACACTAGTGTCATGATGTTCTTTCCGATGAAAATTTAATTAGGCAACGAGGACAGCATCATTCAAGAAGAAAAAAAGAATAAATCCAAGCAGGAAAACTGAAAACACCACAGCATTTTTAATGCTAAACCATAGATCACTTAAACAAACATTGTTTCTTTGGCATGTCTTTTGATGAGCTTCTGTTTGTAAGTATTTGTGACTATTTTGTGCATGTGGTTACGGTTCCTCATCAGTCCAAGTCCAATTTTTTTTTAGCCATGTAGATTGTTTTGGTCTCTGTTTAGAAGAGATCAGAATTGGACACGTTGACAAGTCTGCCTTGCCTCAAATATAATGAAACTGGGAGGCGCTGGTATTGTGGTGCTCAAGGCGTCAGAAAATGCATTTTAAAAAATAATAGGCAATTTGTCTGTCCAGAAATAATTTCAATTAGACCAAAATGTGATAGGCCGATAGCTTTAGCTTTACCTGGACTTCTGAAAAACATTTGCTCATTTTAAATTTCAAGCCAACAACACGCACAGACACACGCCCACACACACAAAAGATGGAACAAGGGTAACAAAGTGCGTAGAAGAAAAAAAGTGCCTCAGCTATGTTTGGAATAAACAAACTGAACATCCCACAACTAATTACGTTAATTGGCAACAGGTCAGCAACACCACTGATTAAAGAGAGCATCACAGAAGGCACAGTCTTAAAGAGGCAACAAAGGCATGCAGCACTGTGCTGGAAATTCTTGCTCGGTCTCAGGAACACATCCAAAAAAAAAAAAAAAAAAAAAAAGCATGGTCAGTGAACAGTTTGTTACTGCGTCAACAAATACAAGGTGAAAACCACACAGAGACAAAAAAAACAACGTATCAACAAAATCCAGAAATGCTACCATTGTTCTTAGATGAAACAGCAAACTGTGCATCAAAATTCGAAAATAATTTTTTTGGAAATCCGGAATGCTGCATTCTCCTGGTCATAAGTGAGAGAGACCACCCTGCTTGTCAGCAGCACGTAGACTGAGCCATGGGGATGGATCAGTGCACACGGCATCGGCAACCTGCAGATCTGTCAAGGCTCCATTGATGCGGAACTAATAAAAAAAAAAATCTACACATACACATACATATATACATACATTTAGTCCTGCCTGCACCTCAGAAACCCGCCGAAAAAAAACACAAGTATGAACTAAAATGTGATTTGTAATCAAGGATGAGAAAATATTTAATTTTCAAAAACACAGCAAATAGTCTCCTCAGAGGTTGTGATGGAGCACAGTGGTAAAAACTTTCAGAAATGTGTGGCTGGCATCAATTAAGGAAAAATATCATCAGATTCAATACAAAATTAGATATGTCACTTTTAGCATTAAGTATAATATCTCTGTACTGCTTTTGACTGAAAAAGCTAAACAAATATGGGTTTATCAAAACTTGGACAAATAAAACCAAAACTATCTGTAGGCTCGCTGTTACTAGGTGTCAGTGATCTGAAAATATAAATATGTCTATTTTTGTCATTTTGGGGACGATCCCTTAAAGCCAGCTGTTGAATCCCTATTATGTTAGAAGATTATAACAGAAGCAGAGAACGACTGAGCATTACACATCTGTCTGTCTTTTTATTACCATCATCCTTTAACTTTCTGATGCTTTGGGTCAACCTATGGAGAGTTTAGCCCCGAGGGAAATTTAGAACGTCCAACAGCTGTAGTACTTATCCTACTAACAACACTTCTAATTGAGAGTGACTGTAGACAGGGCATGGTTTGATCAGACTGCTTTAGTGAGTGCTTTCCTGGAAGCCTGGAATGAACTGACAGGGGAGCAACATAGTCAAACAGAGGTCTCTCCACAGGGATCTCAACAAGCCCATAGATGTAACACAACGGATAGATTCGACACGCCTAAGCGCCTGACATTTCTGTGCGTTTTCTTTAAAGGGAATTCAAGTTTATCTTGACAGCTAAAACCTACACGCAGTCTGTGCTGGTGGAGCATGTTGGAGAAGTAGTGACTGTGTGGTGCGGTTTGGCACGTTCATTAACTCATCCACAGTGTTTCCCCAAACTCCAATTAATCAACCCATGATGCATCAGTGATTTGGGTGTTGGTGTAGCAGCTCTCTGTCAATAAGTCCAAGATGAATATGTCCCCTGCCTCATACACAGGCTGAATCACTCACAAGGCCTGCGTCAGATCCACTAGTCTGCCCTGGCATCGCACTTCTTCATTAATTAGCTGTGAACTGCTCCGGTGGGGAAAGCTAAATTATTCAGAGAGAACATAACCAGAATACAAATATAGAAAATGCTTTGCAGTTATCTACAATGTTTATGTCCTCAAAATGCAATACTCTGCGTGGTGAATTACTGACATAAGGGCGCATGGTCTTTATTTAATATCTTAATACCAGGTCATAAATTTCACTTGGCATTTAGACGGACCATGAGATTTCACTGCATGCTCTCGGATGTGGAGCAGAGCTGGATAAATACAAATTAGCTTGCAACCGTAAGGCCTGGAAATACAAAGGGCCATTTATGTGCAACACACTCTGCTTGTGAAAGTATAACCCTATCCAAATTCAGGAAAGCCAAATTAGGTGACATACGAGACTCCAATCCAGGGAGTCCACAGACCTTACTTTGCATACTGTGTTTGTTTAGCAGGTAAAATGAACAGTCTAGGTGGGGGAACTGGAGATTTGTTTATCATTTGAATAATACCGTCACGACTCACGCTGTACGAACAACTGGTTTTCATCCCTCGTATTTTTTGGTGTGTAGCCCATCTGCGACCCCACTGATGAGAATTTTTTCACACAGTGAAATCTCTGAACAACTACAGGATGAATCTCAGTGAAAAATTCAGCTGTATATTGACTACAGTGAACTTGATTAGCAAGCTTAACCATTTGTTAACCCAAATGCAGAAATCCAACAGAGACTGGTAGATGTCAGATTAAAAAAAAAACAACAAAAATTAATAATCAACAATAGGCACTGTCGAGCAGGGAGTACAAAAACACAAAATCCAAACAGACACCCATAAACACAAAAGGACAGGAAAGGAAACACTGGCAAAGAACAACCAGAACCAAGGACTATATATACAGAGGAGTGTAATAACTGATAGGATGCAGATGAAGCATTCATCAACAGAACAGAACCCATGTGTGAAATGCAGACAGCACAAAGAGTACATCTCTTAAAGAATAAAACAAGAAATGGAGAAAATACTAAGTGAACATAAATCAGGAGTTTTACAGAAACAAAACATGCAAAAGGATAGAAAACTAAAACTTAACCAAAACCAGAAACTTAACAGGAACAAGAGAACAAACAAAATAAGTACAAACAAGCATGAAGAAAACAACCAAGACCACAGACCATAACAAAAAGGTTAGAAACCAAAGCACAAAAACCAAAAACCCTGACACCAGCTGGGCAGTCAAATACCTCATGATTTCTGGATTATAAACTCCATGGATTTAAGGAACCCTTAAATTTTCATATGCTGCCATTAGACACTTCTATATCCATCTACATGGTTCAGCTGCACTTGGCGTTCAAGGGAGTTCAGTACATGTTTGCATACTCATGTGCCAAAAAAAAAGAAGCATGGTAAAGAGTGTGAGCAGACTGTAATTTGCATTCAGCTCAAAGTGCAGCATTTTGAGTCTCGCTAGCCGACGGTTTGCCTGTGCAAAGAAAGTTATTGAGGAAAATCATCTACAACCCAAATACCCAAAAGTTGGGATGCTGTGTCATATCTAAATGAAAACAAACTGCAATGGTTCACAAATCTCATAAACCAAGAATATAATAGAATAAAACTATTAGTTTATGGCATTTACAAATCACTGCATTATATTTTCATTAACCTTTTACACAGATTTCTACGGAAGCATATTGCTGCCACTCTACGAAAAAAAATGAAAAGTTTTCACGTTTTAACAATATATTTATTACGTCATAACGTGAAACTATCACGTTATTTCAAGATACAACATTTTCACGTTCCACGTGATAAAAAGATACTCAATCCTAAGACCATTAACAATATATTGTTAAAATGTGAAAAAGATATTGTGATAAACTTTTCACGTAATTATGTGATACTGAGCCTCTTTTTTTCGTAGAGTGGCAGTAATAAGCTTCCGTAGCTTCCCAACTTATGGAATATGATTTGTAAATAAACAACAAACTCGAACGCAAACAGTCATGACGCTTGCTCGTAATACTTTACATTAGCTACATTAATTCTGTGTGGAGTATTACATCCTAAGCACATGTTATTTTCCTTACACAGAAAAACAAGCTGAGAGGATTGTGGCTGCACTGCATCGTATGATGATTGCAGTGGTACACTCTGCACTTTGCCATGCATCAAAAACTTTCCTCCTGACACCACTGTGTTAAGAGACATCATTCTGCTGCCACTAAGAGTAAAGACCTCCCCGTTTTTGAATGGACCATTTCAGCTGCAGAAGACAGATTTACACTCCTTATTCTATAGCTTCTAAAGATGCTCAAGATTTCTTCTCTAAATAACAAAACCATGCCTACTGTTTTGTCTGAAGTGCCGCTGCTTGGATTACAGCAGTGAAACTGAATTTGACTGGAATGTCTGAGGCTTCTGCAGAATTCAGACATCTGTAAAATGATTTAACATTTGTGGTTTGTAAATAAATATCTCTCCCCTGCTCAGATTTTACCTCTGAAAATACCACACTGTGCTGAAGCACAGCAGCTGACTATTAAAATTCAATGTGGTAAATATGTGCTCATTCAACCTGTTGGGCCTGCAAAGAATATCTACTGTCAGTTAATGCATTCATGGCAGCCAATACCTAATTTGCAGTTCTAGGAACAGTACAATATTGTAATTGAGTCATGATTGGCTGTGTTGCTTGGAAACGGCAGACAGTGCAGAGCTGGCTGTGTGGTGATAGTTTGATCCAATGGAGCCATATCTTATGTATTCTGCAGAGTTAGAGAGATTGTTGATATTGTATTGGTAATATATGCTCTAAAACTATCGAAAGATTCACATAATTCACACGTATAATAATATCGACCGAATTATCGAATTACTACTTTACAGATGAGCAGACATGTATAACAAATTTTATAAACAAACATTCTGACTGATTTAAAATAGTAGCAAGTGCAACTGAGAAAATGTGAAGACATATTTTTAAAGAATATTCTTTTTGTTCAGACTTTATCATTATTGTTTTTGTCCTGATGTAAGTCCATCTATGATCAATCAACTCTTTTGTACTTCACATCTATCAAAAGCTGAAATGTGGCAGAAAATAACCTAATATCTGATTCTAATTATGGCTGCAGTCTAATATCAAGTAACGGGTCTTGAGTCACTTGCTAAATGAGATGTTTGGACTGAAAGGGGAAGATTGTCTGATTTCATAATTACCCTGATCATACCCGTCTGTCTCTCAGTATGCAATTAACAAATAGGCCGACTCTGCAACAGCTCTGTTGTTAAAGGAAAACTGCTCTGTGAGGCCAGCAGGCAGCCAACAGCACAACTCTCAATTTAATTTTATAGACTTGAAATCACTTTTCTGCAGTTCCTAGCAGAAAGTGATGAATCTTTACTCATAAAATCAAAGCTTATATGAAAACCGTGAACATTAAAGCATCACAATAAGATGAAAATTCCAAATCAAGCATTTTATAAATGAATGTGGTGAAATGAGTAAGGTCAGCCATTTGTTCTAGCAGAACCAAAGAAGACTAAAAGTAAATGCTTAAAAAAGATGAAAATAATGCAGTGTTAATATTTAAAGATTTTGTCACAAATGTATTTGATATGCCTACAGAGTATTCAAGGAGAGCATTATCAACAGACATATTTAACTAAGCACTGTTACTATGCAACACAATAAGTAACACAAGTTAAAAGATTGTCATACAAGTGAAATAGAGCAAGCCTTTTAGAACAAACGTGCCATGTTTCAACTGAGTTCAAAGAGTGCTCATTGGATTTCTAGGTCAATTTTTTTTTGGCCTTTTGAACGTGTCCATGAGATGGCTTTTTTAAATGTGTCACAAGACATTTTATGAACTAAATCAGCAATCAGTCCCATGGCTTAGGATTTCTGTTTCGAATTTCCAGGAAAACACTGAAAGTTATAGAAAGGTGAGGTCAGTTAGCCAGTATGAGCAGAGTTAAAGACTGGATGAACCAACACCAACCAATCCTGACTGCTTGCTCGTTGGGGATGTACAGCTAATTTTCACAAGCTGTACGGAACAGATGAGGTGAAGTTAGGACAGGCTAGGTGGAAAACAGGGCAGAAGTAAAGCCGAACAAGAAGCTCTGGAACTATGCAACAAAGCCTGCTCCCTTGCGACCAGTTGAATGGAAGCCAACTGCAGAAGCCACTAGCTCCAGTAGAGCTAGCAGAGCAGACTCTTGGCTTGGAAGCAAGCCGGCTGAAAGCTTGCTGCAGAAGCTGCTAGCAATGGGAAGAGTTGCTGGGATGGGCTGGTGACTTATCCTGTGTATTCCCTTCCTCTTGCCTAATGGCAGCTGTGATAGGCTCCAGAGCCGCACCCTTCCCCTGACTCTGAATTGGATTAACTGGGTATAGAAAATGGATGGATGGATGGATGAATAACACTAATTACAAGTGACCGTTGCCTAACAGAGAAAGGGAGGGCCTGCGTCAGCTTCCCGGGCAAGGCCAGATTAACATATTCACAGGCCAATCTCCCAGAAGAAGATGTAGTCACATATCGAATCATTTTAAAAGGTATAGTTTAGTAAAGGTAGAAGTTTTTGGAAGATCTAAACTGCCAGAGTGGGACTTAAGTGGGAGCAACTCCCCAGGATATTTTTTTTACCCCCCCCCCCCCCTTTTCTTTGGAGGGAGGCTTCAGGTGAGAAAATCAGCCGTAAAAAGGAGAAACTCACAAATTCAACAAAATCATAAGTCCCCTTTGTAAGATTTGTCAAAAGCACAAATACTGAGAAAAATAATAAACCTTAGAAGGCAAACATTCAGCTTCAACATCACAGATGAAAAACTGTTCCTCTCAAGCTGCTTCTTTGTGATGCAGGTGAGGCTTAAAATGTCACCATGTCATGTCGTTACAGAAAATGTTCAACTCAGGCGAGGACAATGCCGATTCCAGCGTGTACGAAATGATGTGCAACTCAGGTGAGTGTGGGAATGATGGGAAATGGAAGAAGGACAAAGGAAAGCTGGTAATGGAATTGCTTGTTTTCTTTTTTCCTCTCCGGTATATCATTGTGTCGGTTTACTATTCATTTCCGACCGCTGAATAGTTTCCCCTTGCTGATGGGGACATCGTGTAGCATTGCTTCCCATTAGTTGTGAAATGACAGTACCATGACAAGCACACACACACACACACACACACATAGCATGACACGGAAGCAGTGGTGTAGTAAACACTTTTTGAATTAGGTCCTCTTTCCATAACAGATGTACGGAAACAGCAACAAGGTGAGGACGAGGAGGGGGAGGATGAGGATCTCTACGCGCCACTAGACGTGAATGATGAATATGACACCTTCCTGAACCCAGAAAAAGCAGTGGATCTCGCCAATCGCCCACCGGCCCCCACACCCCGGCCTGAGGGCACCCCAGTAAAAGAGAGCAAAACCCCGTACATTTCCCAAGGTAGGTTCTTTTCCTCATATTATTCTCTAGCTTCTCTACACCTAAACACCTAAACTAGAGAGATGCTTTGGGAGTAAAAACAAATCTGAGATATGCACAGTATGTGAAGGGGAGTTCACGTGGGAGGGAGGAAGTGCCTGGAATATGAGTCGCCATCGTCAGTGGAGTGCTGCTGAACAGAGTGAAGAGCCTTTCATACGATGCAGTTTGTTTCGATCTGACAAACCACGAGAACACAGTTGCTCCCTGTTGCAAAACAAACAGGAGCGAGGCAGGAGGCAGACACATTTGGCTACAGTGAGAGCCTGTACGCTAACTGTTCAATTTCAACTGCGTGAATATTTCATGAAGATGAAACATCCAAAAGTGACTGGTATTATTAAGGC
This sequence comes from Odontesthes bonariensis, assembly GCF_027942865.1. Classification (NCBI taxonomy): domain Eukaryota; kingdom Metazoa; phylum Chordata; class Actinopteri; order Atheriniformes; family Atherinopsidae; genus Odontesthes; species Odontesthes bonariensis. Next base: position 14,678,798 of record NC_134524.1, on the reverse strand, counting down.
TTATAAATCTTTAAAACAGCTGTGACTTCTGTTTCATTTTGAAAACGCACACATGAACACATGCTTCCACAATCAATTCTTATTCCCATAAACAACATTGCACCCCTCCCTCGCCATCAATCTCCTTCAAAACGCATGAATGTGATTGTAATGGCTCAGTAGATGCCTCCTCTTCATTTTGCAGCTTTTTATTAAGCTTGCTCGCATCTAACCAGCCCATCCTCTTCCCAGTGGGACTTACAAAGAAATTGAGTGCCCCAAAGAATTCTCCATCTTCCAACCATCTCCTCGGTAATAGAGGGAATGACTAGGCTGCCATCTGCAACCAATCTTGGCCAGACCAAGGCCAAGTCAGCCAGAATAAGTCATTACACATGTTTTCCATCGTCCTTGTCCCCAGAGTGTACAAGAGAAAGAAGAGGTTTCCATCTATTGACACAGTGGAGCTTCAAACCACAAAAGGATCCCATTTGCTCCTCACTCCCACTGCGGCTCTCAGAGATGGTAGAGGTGAGCTGAAGCTTGCTGGAGGATTAGGCGAGGAGCCAGTTATTGGAGAATCCTGTACAAGTGGAAATAATGAGGAGTCTCCTTCCTATTCGCAGCAATGTCTCGACCAAAAAGCTGAATTGTGAATTAAATGCAGTCCTTTGGAGGGGATTAGACGACATGTAAACTACACTAAAAGCAGTCCATCTATTTACTGAATGAAGCCTGGAAGACAAGCTTGTCTTGTGAGCAAAAGCAGAAGAAGAGAGGCTGTGCTCAAAAGTGAAGTGGAAAAGAGAGGATGTCACAGGGGATGTTGTCAGAGGTGGGATTATCCTCAAGGGTGTGGATGTTGAATTTTAATCCAGTTTTAGTCACATAGCCGCAGATCCACCACCTCTGACAGCTAAACAGTGCAGCCTTTCATCTGAGAGCTCACTACCAAACCAAAAGCATCACTCATGGTGTCTAATTTAATCCAGAGCTGAACATGAGTCTTTTACTAGGAGAAGCCAAGAGTCCAACTTTTATCCATACCCATTTATGCATACCAGATGCTATCATATTTGAAATTTCTCAAACGCTGTTAGGCTTTTCTACTGGCGAGCCACTGTCGCTGTGCATGTCCATCAGTAGGTTGTTTTTAAATCAGCTTATGGCTCCATCTTGTGGAAAGGTTACTGTAATACTGCAGCAAAAGCTACTCTGGCTTGCTTCACTGTTTTCAGTGAAGTTATTGTCCAGCTGTGTAAATGCTGCAAGTTTTGTTATTTTAAAAATTGCACTTCTGCTCACAGTGTTCCAGAAGAAGAAGACCCCACAGGGAGATGCTGATCTGTATTCACTTCCCACAAAACAAGGTGAGCGCCAAGTCGCCTGACATGGTTTAGTCAGAATAATTAGAATAACAGTGTTGCTTTTCATTTTTTGATTTACTCCACAACATCTCATAAGATAAGTAGATGTGCATGAATAATTCAATGCAGGCTCACATAGTTGTAAAACTGTCTAACTATCGTATATTCGTCCACAGCATAGCAGTTTTATAATGGAGGCTCAAAAGTTGTAAAATTACATTACATTATCTGGGCTCCAAAATTGTTGCATGCCTACATGTGCCTTTTAAAACTGTAAGGTGTTTCCATTTTGCATTTGATGAAACTGCCATGCTTGAACAAAAATGGTAAAATAACAATTTTCAAGGCACCAATGTTTTCTTTTGCTAACAGTAACATGCTTCTGTTCGACATGATAAGAAACTAGATTTATGAGGCATTAGGAAGGTGTGGACAAGGGTTTTGCACCGCCGTCGCACCGTAGAACCACATTCAAACCCCATTTGACCAAAAATGTCAAATGGGGTCTTGTTTTTCAGTCAGCCACAGTTGGTTAGGGTTACTAGTAAATAAAGAATTGGTCATGTTTAAGGTTTGAATATCAGTAACTGCAACTGTAACTTACCATCCCCCAATTTCTGCTCTTTTATCGGGACATCATTTTGGACACATTGACAGCAACCAGGCATCAAGTAATTTTATAAACTGTATATATGATCACAACTACATACTTATAATTAAGGATCAGCTGATGTTCAGCTTGTTGACTGACAGGCAGATAAAGTGAAATCATTTATTCACATTTCATTTTGTTGGTCAATGTAAGCGCTGAAAAGTCACTGAGTTGTAAAAGTTTTTTTAAATTGATATTACATCATTAACCTGGTATTAGAAGGAAAATAAACGACAAAAACAACCAATATCATCTATTGGCCATCAGCCAAATTATCATCTTTAACATCAGTATAGGTTAAAGATTTCATGTTTGGTGCATCACTACTTATAGTAGTTTCTAACACTATATTCTACTCGAGTCTTTGTTTTGGTGCAAGCTTATTATTTGTAAATGTGGTAGTTCTGCAGAGCTGGTTGGAAATAACCTGCCTGACTCTTGGCTGAGTTTTCTGGAAAATAATCAGCATCTTGCTGGCTGCTCTGTCTCTGTTAACAAAAAGCTGCTTGGGTTTCCCCTGTTTCTGCTGGAATGGTGTGATCACTTTGTGATGTAGAGGTTGTACATCTAAGCAGGACTTACACAGTGGCAGTTATTTTTCCTGACTACTCTCTATGGTTCCTTGTTACCTGCTGGGTTGTAATGTAATAATTAGGTGTGTTTGTTTGATTAAAACTGTTGTTATAAGCACTGTTTAATGACTCATTATGAGGCAAAATTATAAGAGCACAAACAGTAAAAGTGCAATAAAATAAGCAGGTTGCACGTTTATACACAGTTTGGTGCCAAGAGGGTTAGAAAAATAGAAAATAGTGTGTCAGGGTGAGGCAACTGCTACATTTAGCATATACGTGGCCACAAAGGAATTTTTTTTTCCCCTTGCGGTTCTGTTCGTAACACTGATATCTGGAAAACACACTGTTATAGTATATTTATCTGTTATTTTATAGTGAAATGTTGAAACTTTCTGTGATAAAGCAGCAGATGTTCTTATGGAGCTTTGTTCATTGCAGCACGTGAACGGGAAGGCAGCCTCACTTCCACCTATGACACCTTTGTACCAAACCAGATGCACAAGCTTCAGGGCCTTGTTGAACTCCAGCAGAGGGTGAAGGCAGGTCTACTCACTGGGGACGGGGCTCTTGAGAACATTAGTGATTGTCCACAGGTTCGGAAGGGCACGGATGCCCAGCAGGAGGTAGGACGTCTGCATACTGTCACCACATGCTGCTGTATGGATTTTACACGGGCAGGACCAAACCTGAACATGTTCTGCTCATGCTGTGTAACAGGGGAATGCAGTACTTCATAGTCATCCAATCAAATAAGAGAGAAAGGGGAAGGGAGGAAATGATGGACAACTATCCACATTCCAAATGATGCATCGACTATGAACTGTATAGGAAGCAAGATATGCCAAAAATGTGAAACTGACACTTCAATGGGAGGGCTAAATGCAACACTTAGAATAACAGCTTCAGAGACTGGCCAATCTAATTATCTGTTGACTTCACTGCCCTTATCAACTGGCTATCAATAATTTTTTTTGTCTGTATTCTGGAAGAGACAACTCTATTGAACAGACATTTCGTACTGTAGGCTTTTCCTGAGCACATTTCCTTGAATTTATTTAAAAACATCATGAGGTGAAGAGATTACAGGAAATTTGGCAAACAGATCATTATAATGACTTAAGAAAAGACAAAAGACTGTGCTGCAATAAGGAATCTGACCATATAGTGCTGAAACTAAGACTCAGGTTTAGCTGTATTATATAACATTTGTATAAATAGATTAAATGCTCCATTACTTAGGATGATCGTTTAAGAAAGTAAAGAGAAAGCCTCAATGAAAGAAAGAAAGAAAGAAAGAAAGAAAGAAAGAAAGAAAGAAAGAAAGAAAGAAAGAAAGAAAGAAAGAATCAGGCAACTCCGGAACAGCAGGAAGAGCTGAGGACCCCTACTGGCAGGAAGAGCGAACAGAAGATTTATTGTCATAAGCTCCAGGGAAAATGGCCAATAAAACGGAATAAAAACAAACCATTATAGTCTATTAGTTCAATATGACTGCGAACATACACTCAAGTGACGAGCCCTCATCACAGGCCTTGTTCAGATTTTGAAATGTCACTGTAGGAATTGATTTAATGACTGAGTGGGGATTTCCATTTGGTTTCAGGGTCTTGTTATTGTGCATGTTGGCTCGCTGCCATCGTGTAATATCTATCAGCAATCCAGTGTTGATGTCTTTGGTGTCACCTGCCCCTCTCCTTCTCTGATAAGTCATAGATTTTGAGAATGTAAATGAGGATGTGCAAGTTAGATCAGGGGTAGATTTGTTAATGAAATCTACTGCCAATACAGCAAAGTGAAAATACTCATTGAAATATCAAAACTGAAACTCAGTGTGATGGTTAAACAGAAGGACACTAACAAACTATATTAGCAAATGTGAGACTAACTCAAGGAAAGTGTCAAAGGGCAGGCTAAAGGCTAAACAGCAGGAAAGTAAGTCTCATATTCCTGTACACAAGGAGGACACGAGTGCAGCATAGTACACAAAGGAAGCAAACACAGTTTTTCATTTTTTATGCTTTATCGAATTCAGGGTTGCAGGAGGTCCCAATAACTGGTTACAGCTCTGCCCAGAGTCACAGGTTCTGCCACAAATATATATATCCCTCTGTCAGATATTTTAAGCTTTTCTCTAAGCTCTTTACAAGTAATTCATGTTATTTCTTGGCTCACTCCTTTTTTTTTTTTTTTTTTTTAATGTTACATCATGCTTTGATATTTCTAACATTATTATAATATCAAGCTCATCTCGCATGTTTTAGTCAGTAAAGAGTGTGAATCTGAATCTTAAAAGTAACCATTAACTGCTATCAGATGAATGTGGAGAGAGTAGAGGTATAAATGAGAATCTGCTCTGTTGTATATATTTGAACATTGTTTCCATGTTTTCCACTCGACCTTCAGAAAAAATGACGATATATAAATGACAGTGTACAAAGAGGTGAAAGAGGTGCAGAATTATCAGAAGACACTGAAATCAAGTGACTGCACACATAACGTGCCTTTGACTGCACCGTGTTAGCACATTGCTAATAGTGTCTAAATGCTGCAGTAGCGTCAATAAGCTGTGCTCCAGGTAAGTTCCACCTCACAAGCTGACATGGCTGCCTCCTGAGTTTTGTGATGTAGGAAACTCACTGTTGGAATCTGTGATTTTGAGACTGTCAGTGATGCTCTGTAGTTCCAAGGTGGAATATGAAAAAGGCAAAAAAAACCCAAACACTGATCTTTGTCACTGCAGGAGAAGCCGAGTCACCGGAAAGCCAGTGTCACCAACATCAAAGAGGATGACGACAGCGTTTATGGTAAATACTCTGGTTATGTGGGCTAAACAGGCAATGGAGGGAGGTTAGAGTTACAAACTGAATATTGGAAATGGCTGAAAATCTCTTTTCTCTGCCTGCAGATAAAATCAGCACTGCTCGACATACATCAGGTGAGTCTTAAGAACTTATGTCAGAGTGCTCCATGTCCATTTCTACTGAACACGTACTAGTAAATTTTGTACAATCTCCCGACCCCAGGTCGAAGAGGAAGCTTCCCGGCTGAGTGTGATTTTTACAGCAAGCCACTCAAAGGACAGCAGGTAAGTTTACCTCACTTGCCAAAAGAAAAGTTAGGCAAAAATGGAAGAATACGTCATCATTGATAGATCACTGTATATCAGTGAACTGACAGAAGTCATTCAAACCATTTCAAATGACACGTATCTCTCAATTTTTTTCTCTTTTCTTTGCAGAACTGTCGGAAGCGCCAAAAATGAAGAATGTGCAGTGCGGTCTTAGATCTAAAACATGTCAGTTTCACTTTAAAGGTTAAAAAAAAAAAAAGAAAAAAAAAAGGTAAAATTACAACATTTTCAGTGCGCCAAAATTTTTCAGATGCCCATGTCTGAATTTCAAATTTGTAAGCATGAAACTGTCTAGTAGATTCGACGGGCTGATTTTTAGTCACATTTTCTGCTGAGTTTAGAAGCAGAAAAATATGCGAAAGCAGCTTGATTTATATTTATGATATACACTTACACTTTCCTGTTTTTTTTTTTTTTACCAGAAGTTTCGAAAAGATGGAATTTCAAAGCTTGTACAGACAGCCAAGGCCCATTTGAGTTAAGCTGAGCATATACATGCAGAGTAAATCAGTCCCCAATCCCATCATCTGTGTGTGTTAGTCTGGGTTTGAGAAGCTTGATTTCATGTTCTCATCTGTTTTAAATCCATGTTTTGGTCAGACTTGTACTCTCACTGGACAGCCAAGTTCATGTCCCATCCATCTCAATATTGTCAAATAGAATTTCATTTAATTCACTTTGCTGTCAGAATGGGGTGTGGTGGATGGCACTGTCACCTCACAGCAAAAGGCTTTGGATCTCTGCCTCTTTATGGAGTTTGAAAAGCCTGCCTGTGCATGTGTGGGTTCACCATGTAGTTGAGGTTGGTTAGGGATAAAAGCTTTCATAGTTAGATTCAAATATGAATCAATACATGGTGTCATCATGTATCACCTCAACATTTGTCTCACAAAACATCAGGCGGTTTCTGTTCCTTTACTGCGACACTACTACGTTTTAAACAAGTGGACATATATCCCAGATTTCTTGTTTTCTTGTGAGACAGCACTTATGCACGTGATAAAATAACAACTAATCAATATTAATCAAGCTCTATGCCAATAACCGTTTCTAAAGTAAGCCTCTTTTGATTATTTACAAATCCAGTTATACTGTTTGTATACCTTATTCTATGTTTCTGAGCTCCATATCCCAAATATATAAGAACTGTAATATTAACCATCATTTTTCTACTCGTGTCATCTTAATTTTGATTTTCAGGTTAATGGTAAATGAAATGCTGAAATGGATGTGCTTGGCTTCACGCTGTACACTCGTCAGATACTCTGTGGTGCATATGATGACCAATACTACGTAGATTCTGTGTAACCCCAAATCTTTGTGTGTAATTCTCCTAATTTTAACAATTAAACTACCTACATAACTGCTATTTTCCTGTATATTGTACTCATTTACCCATAACTGAGACTTTAGGTAAAGTTAATCTACATTTAACTCATTTATCTAACATCTAAATTCTCCCTTTAGGGGGCGCCATATCTCTAAACATAGCCCTAGCACCCATAGTCTGACGCAGCTGAGCCATCTGGTGAGCGCAGGAGCACCTGCTGACCTCCTGTTGGCTGGAAGGCAAACTATGGAAAAACGTATCCATACATGTTTATGAATGTAAACAGCAAGTAAAAACTCTCATGCGGAGGGTGAGAACATCAGTGAAGCCCCTCTTGCTGTGTCTGGTTGCAAACAGGAAGCATGTGTTCAGTTGTGGTTCGCATGAGCCAAGACGTGTCAAAACGAATCTGTGAATGAATTGATGGAAAATGAAAAATGTAAAACTATGAGTCCGCTTGCTGTGATAGATAAAAAAAACGCTCACAGAGGGCTGCCGTAACAGCAAGTGAGCGAAGAATTAAAGGTCAGAGGCTTCATATTGCTGGGAGACTCATTGTGTTCAGCTGCCACAGTGCAAACACCTGCATTATTTAATACTCATACAGGGGCCTTTTTATTCCACGTCCAGGAAGCTTCTGCACATTTACTGTATATACTTGTTAAAATTCAGAATTTGCTGTCATTTATAAAACTATTCGGGAATTGGCACAAGTGCACTCACTCTTTCTCACACACACAGACACCAGTTTGTTGGTGCAGCCCTGCCTGTGCCTGAATGAATGAATAAGAGCTGCATGGGGAATTCAGTGAATGCATGGCTAAATCCAAGCTCAGTCTTGAAACCCAGGCAGAGGCTGAGCTGTGTGCCAACAAAGCAGCTGGGTACACGCAGGGCACATTTTTCTGTTCAATCATGCTCTTTGTGAATAATATGTATTAATGCCGTCCCTACTTAGACCTGCCAGTTAGCCTTTGGAGATGATCCGGCTTCGGGACCCCATGGCATTTCAGGCATATGTTTGCCTGTCACCTGCTGAGTATATTTCAGTACGCACATCAGAAATGGCCACAGAGAAAGGCCTCGAATCGTTGTGCATGCAAATATCTGAGCGCCACGACGAGGAATGAATCCCCAGTCATAAAGAGAAGTTCAGTGGCATGCGTCGCCCACACCAAAAATTACTTCTATACGTGGGCAGCGCCACATCAAAGAGAAAAGATCAAAGAATTACTGTACAGCAGTTCAAAACCCTGCACATCTAGGAACATAAAATGAACCGGGCGATTTTTTTGAAATGTAAATGATCCACACATCAATAAAGGCTTAATTCAGTTGACCAAACAGACCCTAATTGTCCTCTATATGTCTTTTTTTTTTCACATCTTCTTAATGCAACAGTGATCACAACAGTGGTTGTGGTCAATGCTTCTGAAACACAAATCACTAAAAGAGGCAAATCATTGTACTTTTATGGCAAATAGTTTAGGTTTATCTGAAATATATTCTATAATAGATAACTAATTATAATAATGATAATAAAGGACTAATTATTCCAATGTATACAATATTGTATTGAATCATAACTATTATGATTAATCATATTTTAAATTTTCAAGTTTCTTACAATGGCTTCTTAGAATGAACGTAGCAATGATAGGCTTATAGTTCATTTGTGACACTGGCAATGTTGCATTTATTAATGCATTGAAGACAATTGATCCAATGAAATGCTGCTGGATATGGCGCAGACACTTTTTTTTTTTTTTTTTTTTTAAAACAGGTTACTAAGCACCAAAATGTTAGCTAAACCAAAGTGACAACAAGTTGGTCTTCAAAACCCAGTGCAGATCAGCAGACCCTTAATTGTTACTCAGAGACTCAGAGCGATCGTTGTTTGGAGTTGTGTTTCAGGCTAACCCAGCACCCTGGTTTCATTGAACAGTGTGCAACAAACACACCAAGTTATGCTACATGCAATCATACCACATTTTGCTTTTTTGGCAGGTCAGTGAATGCCATGTACTGCAAAGGAATGAGACTGAGCAGCCTGAGTTCCTGAAATTGCGGGATTTTTTTTAAAATCTTCACTTTTTGTGCTTCCATGATGTTTCAAGTCATGTACAGTGAGAGGATGATGACCTGCTCTAACAATTTCACATTCAATTTTAACTGCTAAAAATGACACGCACAAAGCTAAAAAACGCATGTTAAACACAAGCCTGAAGTGGTTTGTTTTCTGGAAGGATTATCATGAGTTCAAGTTTAACCTAGAAGTCTAACATTCACTCTCTTTTTTGCACTTTTTTGACTAGCAATTATCTATTTGAGTTTTTTTTTTTTCTCATAGATACTCCATTGGTATGAAAGTGATCATGGATGGTTGTTTTGATGTCTTTGTCTGAACCCTGTGATGGACCCCACCTCTCACCCCCTTGTAGCTGGGATGCTGTAGGCTCCACCTAAAAACAATCTCAAACAGGATGAAGTTGGTGGAAAAGAGATATGGAAATAAATTACCATAACCATCGTTTGGCATAAACTGAAAAGTCTTGTTCAACTTCTTAAGCAGTCCACTCAAGGAGCATGCAACGCAGCCATTGAGAATGGTCTGTTACGCACCTTGGCATGTACATACGATAAGGTGGGAAAAAAAAAAAAAAAAAAAAAAAAACTTGTATGAAGTCCATAGTGTGTACAGTAAAACACACAGAGAGGCAAAAACCATGCACAGCTGCCCTCTTTGCGCAGTCCCCTCTCCAGCCTTGAGATTAGGGCAGAGGATTGTGCACAGCTGCTCACCAACATCCCCGATAAAAATCAGGCAATTTCACAGTCAGTGGCATTCTTTCATCCTCTAATCCACAAGCCACATGCAGTTATAGATGAACCTCACTGCGATGAGAACAAGCTTTGCCGAGTTGACCTCACCAGTCAGTGTGGACACTTTCGACTGGCTGCAGAGACATCGAACAGCAACACTGTGGGATGCAGTAGGAAAAACAAAGCCAGTGCAAACTGACTTCCATTGTGGATAGATCTGTGTCTTTTTTTCACAGTCACCAGTCATATGAGAGAATATTAAAGATAATTAAGTGAAATAATTATGGTTTCAGAGATTTTAACAGTAGGATAGATTGGTTGAACTTTCAACATACATTACCATAAATTCTTGGGGATTTCTAAAGTTTTAAACCACTTTGAACACATTCCCATTTACTCCTATATAACCCACTTCCAGTAATAGCTTTGCTTAAAGAGGCCATCATATACATCATTTAACGTTCTTCATTGTTGTTGCATCCCACAATTCTTCACAGACACCCCCCCCCTACTGAAGTCCCTTAGTTCACCCATTTTGTCTGACCCCAACATCCATTTGCTGAGTGATTCCTCACCAAGTTCAAACAGGGGACAAAAAGGTACTTCAAGGGAAAAAGAGCAGGAAAAAGGAGTATGAATCAAAAGGCAAGGAAATAGAATTCACTGTACAAATGTCAGGGGAATTTCAATGTCTGCAGAGGCACAGTAGAGCTCTGTTCATCCTTGCAGGCTGTGGGGTGAAAAGAGCAGCAGCCACAGCAGGGCACATCTATTCTGACAAGTCTTTACACACACTGAAAAGCCTGAGCAGGGTCTATTTGTTTAAGAGGCAACAGACCCAGCTGAAGCTTTAACGAAATGTCTGGATCATTTTATAGTATTGCTTTTGGCAGGTTTATTTGACTGGACGTAAAATCGAATTACATGTTTCCCCATTTGCTTTTTGTGTATTTACAAATCAGGAAACTTGAGTATAGCAGGTTTTTTTTTTATTAATTTTATTTTTTACACTTAAGAAACAAAAACTATTTCTTAAAAAAATTATACTTACCACTAAATACTATACTTAAAGACTATATCAACTCTTATCTCACTGGGAATATGGCCAAACTAGACATGAAAGGGATAAAACCCATTATGGAGAGATGAGAGAAAACCCATCTGCATCCTGTGAGAAAAAGTCTCGACTTAAACATTACTGACAAATGATTCGAAAGCACATGGCTGCTCCCTTCTAATTCAGATTTATGTGGAGTTTAAAAGTTTCTAATGCAGAGGACTCTACCTTGGCCATATTTTACACTTGCTCCTTTTACATACATCACTTTAAGATGGCTAATGGATGCAGATACTATTAATCGTGTGAGTTATATTTCTTCTCCGTGATGATATTCTGATTTAACTCCACTCCCTCAACAAAGGCCACTGCTGGATTCAGAACTAAAGCCTTGGGACTTGTGTCTCATGAGAATGCTTTCCAAGGCACGAAAATAATCCAATTACATAATTATCATTTTAGTCATTACAAAATTAAGAGCCCATTTATGTGAAGAATCAAACTTTTGATCATATACTGTATGTGTATTATGTTAGATGTATCGAAATGATCTCTGAAGATAATTTCTCTTGAATATCAATCAAATATCAATATTCTAGGATAACAGCTATTTAATTCTGCAGATGCTATTCTTCAAATAAAAGTTATATATATTCAAATATTAAAAGGTGTTAAGTACACACACTCACACAGACCAATCTCCAAAAACAGCAGACGCAGCACTTTTTAGCAAACATAGACAAGAATAGAATGTGTGCATGTTGAGGACTGCTTTCAGCTGCCCACAATGCATCCTTTGAAACCATTTGAGAGTTATTGACAACAGGACACTCAACAAAAGACGGTGTCCATTGTTCCTGGAATGACTGGCAGTTTGCTCTGGGTACAGGTCCGGGGGCCCGAGAAGTCAGGGGGCCCCTTCACCTTTCCAAGAAATGCACTCCAAGAAAGAGCCAGAAAACAGACTAATAAGATGTTGACAATGAGACATAAATTAAAGATGAGGACAAGTAGAAGGCCATCTGCATGCACGTTTGTTTTGGCTCTGTAATGAGGTGCTGGCTCTGTTTACTTATTGGTATTTGCTTGTGAAAAGCATGTCTGCAGGTAAAAAGGCCCGAGCAGGAACTTTAAACTCATTTTCCCTTCTAAGCGCAGATTAGTTCTTTTAATTCTTCTTCATGTGTGCGACTTTGACATTCCATGCAATGGCCAGTAACCTACCAGTTAGTTGGGTTGACTTTAGCCTCTGGGATTAATCACTCATATCATGTCATCATGATGCCCCTCCAACAAGTACCGGTATATCAACCACAGTAAAAGGAATCAGAAGCGGTTTGTATTCCACAAACATAACTTAGAGAATCAGTGGTCTCCAGAGGTTGCAAATGTTAAGTATAAGGACTCAGTGCATGAACTTTAACACTGAGACAGGAAATGGATCATGTGACAGCCATGGTGGAGTAAAACTTAGTTCATGTCTGTAGCTATCAACAAGTTAGGTCAGCTTTCTGATAAAAATACAGTTTAAACTGGGCGTCTCTTTACTCAGCTACATGTGTGGAACTATTGGTTCAGTGAGAAATGGCTTCTGTAATGCGCATATGTACAGTAATGATAGCTATATTTATCAGTCAGTATGCTGGGTCTGAAGCTGCTTATTCCAATCAGACATGTGATATAACTTATGCCAGTTTGATCGTGGTTGTCCGACTCTAATGCTATGCAACCAAAGCCCACTCAAATGTAATCGGGGACCCAAACTTTTTCTCATTTTCCTCAACTCATCACATATTCTTACCCGAAAAGTAGTGTTTAAGTGGATTAATTTTTTTTTTTCAGTTAATATGTTCAGAATTAGGCCTGTCCAGGGTGTACCCTGCCTCTCGCCCATTGACTGCTGGGATAGGCTCCAGCCCCCCTGCGACCCGACCGACGGATTCAGCGGTATAGAAAATGGATGGATGGATGTTCAGAATTAGTCCAGAGACTACCACTAGCTCCCAGGGGACAAGCTTGAAACAACGGTGGAGGTATGAAATTAAACTGTACTGTGTAGGCTGCGTCAGAACACAATTTCTGATAATCCCAACCACCTGTGTTCATTTATTTTTGATAGGATCCCAGACATCACTGTGCTGCCAGCTAACTTACAAACAGATCAGGTCTCTTTTTAATCGACGAGTAGTTGCAGTCAGTTTCAGAACATCATTGTCAGACGTTACAGTCAATAGTGAATATTACCAGTTATTTGCTTTTTTCCCCACATTGCACTTAAAAGCCTCATCTTGGTGGATCTTAGTGGGACTTTTTTGTTGTTTTTAAAAAAAAAAAAGTAGGTGTGAACAGTCGATCGTTGCATCAGTTTTGAATGCAAAGGGTTTGCCCCAAAACCATAACTTTTTGATGTGAAGGGTTTTCCCTTGAGCTGATAACGTAACAGTTTTGGGACTTATTGCCATGGCAATGGGCAGAATGCAAATGATGCTTTCCGCAGTGAAATAAGTTCTATAGTGTATTTTAACACATAACCAGAAGGATTTAAACAAGTGCTTTTATCACGTAATGTAGTCGCGCTGTAGAATAGTGAGGGAAGTCAAAATAAAGACAGAAAAAAAGAAAGCAAAAACAAGGTTAGATTCAAACGCAGGTCAGGGGACTATGTTCCTCCTACATTCAGAGTCCTATGGTGTGTGTTACTTGTTGATAATCTAGCACTTTTGAATGATATCACCCCTTTTCTGGTATTGGCACAGCTGGTGCATTACTTACAGCTGCAGAGAGATAACTGGTAACATCAAACTCACTAAGTTGCCAGATATATTGTGTTTACTATCAGCTAACCACTTTGATTATGAGTATAATACATAATTATTAATTTTGTTCATCTTCATGGTCATTTCATCGGATTTGTTCAGTTTTCAGTTGGGATGAAGTAGTGGTGATGTAAAGCCGATTATTGATACAGCTATAAAACTGTCCATTTTTTATTGAAGGATTTAGAAGTAAACACTTGTAAGTAATTACTGTCATTTTTTGATTACAGTAAATACAGTTAAACTGAACTGACTCTTTTTTTTGTCCATTTCAATATTTACTCAGAGCACAAACAAGCGAACCATTTACACCCCGAACTTACATTTTGTGCTATTAGCTATTATGTCTGTGTATCAAACTCCTAATAGAATAAGTCTCCTCATGCTGATTTAAACAACACAGACTAAGCCAAAAGTGGCCCCACAGGTGTTGCTTATTCAGATTACTTTCCATCCAGCTCCTCTTTAATGAAGGAGGAACAGCAGCTACATCCTGATTGATGTTGTGAAGGCCAGCAGCACCAGGAATGATCCTCTCACCTCTCCCCGGAGTCAGCTCCAGTCTGGCATCTGCTAAAGGGCACAGTTACACCATCCTGTGCCCTTGTCCCGCCCCCGCCTATTTGATAGCGGGCCAAGACTGACCCCACAGAGCCTGCCAAGGACCCCTGTCTGTGGGCCCCGGGCACCAGACTCAGGGGCCCACACTGGCCTCTTTGCTTTTTGAGGCTTTGGGAAGATTAATAGGCCTCCTCTGTAGAGCGTCTTTGTGAAGCAGCGCCCAGGCGTGTTCAAGCTGTTGGGTTTGCTGGAGACGAAAGGAGCAGCGGCTAATTCCTCTGCAGGTCAGTTTGTCTGTTGCTACTCTGCATTTTCAATGACTCGGAAAGGTCACATCCGGGCTGGAGAAACCACTTTAAGAGACTCAAACAGCAGTAACTTATGGAATTAAAGCTTCGTTGAAGCTAAAGCAAGATTTCAGAAATTCTTGAATCAATCTTTGTCTACATGGCGATCTTGTGAATGTTCCTGCAACCACAGCTGAACAATCAAACACGCATCCACACAATGCTGTCTCCCACCAGTTATGTTTGGTTTTTGGATTAATGGTGAAATCACTGACAACAAGCATGCAGATGTACATATCATATTTGCACAGCCGTTTTTGGAACAAGGGGGGCTAATCATTCACAAATACATGGGTGACAAATACGTGGGTCAGATTCAACATGAGCCCTGATCATCTTTTTTTTTTCTGTTGTCTGAACATATTACCTCATAGCCAGCTGCAAATACCTCATCGAAAGCCAAGAATTTCTTTAAATGCACTTTGAACTTTGAATTCGATGGCAGGAAAACTTTTTTTTTTTTTTTTAAAACTGTTTCTGGAAAAGTTTCTGGATTTTATGCAAAAGCTTTTGGCCTGAAACCATTTTAATGATTTTTTCTTCGCACTCGGTTGCAGGTGAGGGCTTTTGATTCTCTTCATGTCACGCCTCCAATAGTGCAGCCACCAATAACAACCTCTTTCACCCTCTCACCCCCACACACACACACACACACACACACACACATACATACTTCTAGCTGCTCCAGGTGCCAGGGTGTGAAGGGATCAGCCAATCCCAGCGCTCGTCTGAAGCTGGATGATGGCCATAGTGTTATTAAAAGCTGCGGGTGAGCTTTGCTGCTCGCCTTTCCTCTGCACTCCAAACAATTCATGAAAAAAATGACTTATGAAACAAAATAGTATTGGGTAGTGGGTGAGCTTCCCCGAGGGGAAAAATAAATTTGAGTTTTCTGTTAGTTGTCTGATAAACAAAGCACTGAATCACTGTTACCATCCATTTGCATGAGCTGATAAGGAATCAACTTATGGGTCATCATTACATGATTGATGTCTCCATCTCGCCGCTCTTTGTGTCCAATGATAATTTTCAGTGATATTATTTCCATAAACATCATTATGAGACAGAGCTGTTCCATCTCCTCACTCAGGACTACTGGGAAAGCTGAAGTGCCTTTGATGAGATGAGATCACATTTTAGAGGGAGCTGCCTTCTCTTTGCCTGTAGCCAAAAACAGCCTAATTGTGTTTTGTCCCATATGTGAATTATTATTAACGACGATTCATTTACTACACTTCCTTTGCCAATTTCCTAAATTAAAAAAATAGCATGTTGAGATTTACAGCACCCAGCCCCCGCCCCCCCGTTTTCAACACCGGCTTCCAGCATCACCATGGCAACTTCCAATCAGTAAGGATGGCAGAGCCTGCTGGCCGTGTGCTTGGCGCGAGGCTCTGAGAGGCGCAGGTGGAGCACATATGGAACAATGGCCTACTGAAAAAATAAAAAAAAGAAGCACACTGCCCGCCTGTATGTGCCAGCAGTGCCCATTTTAATCCCACCGTTACCTTCTAGTGCTCTCTGATGGAGATGTTCGGCTCCAATCACAGCCTCAGACTGGTGCTGGGCCCATGCCAGACTTTACTTGACAAAGCCAGACCTCGTGTGCTTTGTAAAATAAAGTCTCAAAAAGTCACGGATCCATCATCTCTCAATTATTTACCATAGCGGCCCCTAATTGTTCCTCCCTGAAACATCTGAAATATGCCTAGTCTTGATGTGTTGCCTGATTTCTCTCCCAGACCTCTGTTACATAAAGGTTTGTCCCATTTTAGGTGGTTGATATCCACTTTGATATGTTTTACGGTATACTGGTACATCCATGGACAAACATACACTGTATTAATGATGTCCATGCCCCATATGGCTAGTAATGGGAGTAGTAATGTTATGGAAATTACAAGCATGTGCAGTAAATAAATCAATCATCCAAGGAGCCTTATCTATCACTGCACATTTAAGCAATCAGCTCCTATGTAGGTTAATTAAAGCACAATGGCCGAGGAGAGGACCTGGCACCCATCCTGCTTGTGTTTAAGCCTTCTCAAGGCCCGCTGGGCTGGAGCCTTCTATAGCCAGATGAAATTTGCCCATCTATCCTCCCCCATCCCCAGCTGAATACATAAATCATCTGTAAGAGCCTCGCCTTCTACCCTAAATTCCATGAACAATGGTGTTTGTCCACAAATACCACAAATAATTGCTGGATACTCTTCAAAGTACAAACTGTGTTTCTTTGCACTTTATCTAGGGGCATATACTGTACTGCAGATTGTTTTAAGTCATTTCATCTGGTTTTGGAACAAATCAATTAAGATGTTGTGCCATATCCAGAAGGATATTGGGTAAAGTATGCCACTACTTATTTGCTTTTATGTTTGGTTTGAGCTCTGAGATAAGAATGAATGTGTGTGGGGCAGTGGTGGGAGAAGTTTGCTCAGACATTTCACAGAGGGCAAAGTGTCTGTACCACAGTTTTAAAAAATTAGTCCAAAATGATAATAAAGTGGGTGTAAAAGTATAGAAGAATAGTCAAAGTAATCATGACATATGGAGTCTGCAAGTGGACTTGTTTTAAATGTTATAACACAGTTATTATAATGAATGCATTTAAGTGCATACAACTTTTAGACAAAAATCTGACTTATTTTATACACCATCAGGCTGCCAAATTACTGTATTACAATTCACTGTATTTGATATAAGACATTATAGGTTTTTAAAGTCTGCTGCAAAATAACTAATAACTGTCAGATAAGATGTAAAGAAGTAAAAAGTGAAATATATCTCTATACAATTTAGAGTGTCTGTAACAGAGAGTAGCATAAAATGAAAATACTGGAGTGCTGTTGAACTGTACATAAGTCCAATAGAGTCGCATTATAAAATAAAAGCAGCCAGAATCGAAGATTAAACTAACTTTGAGCCCCTCGAGCAGCTTGTAGATTTTTCTTTGCAGAATAGATTTGACTCTGTTCATACCACTTTTGTTTAGCTGAACAATGTGGTTCAGTCAGTGGAGGGAAATCTGGAAGTTTGCTAAATCTGTCCTAGAGAGCACAGACTTACATGCACATACAGTCAGACCAGTTTGCCACACAGCAAAGTGCAAAAGTAAAGACTAAGAAATACACAGCGGGAGGGGGACTGAGATCACTGCATTACTATATCTCCGTATAGCATGTAGTTGAGACCTCAAGTAATGTTATTGAATAAAGTCAACCAGGTGGTGACAAAAGTGTTTGAGAAAAGCATTATCCTGTTAGTAACTGAAGTGAAAAATCCGTGAACTTGTGCCACAAACACGTGAATGATTGAAGGTGGTGCCATTATTGCATCATCCAACACTCCCTCTGGCATCACCTTGAGGATTTTGTGGTTTTCTAATAGAAAACATCTGAGATGATGTCGCCCCAATGTGGAAAGGCTCATATGACTCATATTTTCCAAGAGGCAGTACTTTAGAAGTGGGCAAGATGGTTTGGACTTAAGGATGTGAACAAATAAGCTGTTTGAGTGAGCAAGGTTACATGAGCAGTTGAGTCGAGCTACACTCACATTTGAACCTAGCCATTTAACTTGCCCATCATGTCCCAGTATGTATGTATGGGAGCAGAAATAAGTTATTGGCTGACTTATGTCTTACATCACAATGTTGTGGACCGTGTGAAAAAACTTTCATGACATTTTGCCGCCTCTAACTCTAACTTTCTCTCTTGGAGATTATCGTACATGTAAGTATAGCCAAATTCACTTCAGAGACATTATCTTTAAGTTACTTGTTGGTGGTTCTGTCAGGAGACGCTGCAGTCAAAATAAATCAGGATTTTATTAGAGCTGAGCAGCAGCCTGGAAAGGCTTTAAGCAACTGCAATTTGACACAGTCTTAATAAGCTGATTTTCAATCTCATTTCTTGCATGTTTAGCCATCTAACAAATGAATTCATTTTGGTTGGACAAACAGGATCACATACCTCTTAAATGTCCAGTTGAATCGGACTAACAATAATTCAGTTTTTAATCATGTAATCCCGTTTAGTGTTTCAGCTGAAGGGCTCATTAAATAATCGGTTATTTACTGGTTAAATAAGATAAAGATCAAGTAAAATCCTTTAATAAATTTTCTTAGTTAATTCACATATGGTTTGAGGAGGGAGTTTGGGTGGAAAAGTCAAAGTTCAATTTTACATTGTAGTTCTACTGGGTGCGGATAATAACTTATTTTTTAGGCAATGAAAGAAACACGGCAGGGCTTTCAGAAAGCCTAAAGATGAAAAATACATCTCAGAGTTATTCAAACTTCTAACTTGCATACAACCTTTAACTTGGCTTGTGTTTTTGACAAATACTCTTGCCTACATTTAGGCCCAATCCCAATTCACCCCTTGGCCCTACCCCTTACCCCTTCCCCTCAGTTTTGCGCGTTCACGTGAAGAGGTAGTGTTGTCCCAATACTCTTCCAAAGCCCTACCCCTTAGCCCTACCCCTCCGTTGTAGCCCTTGAAACGGAGGGCTTCGGCCAGGCAGACTCCGTTTGAAGGGGTATGATATATTTCCCAGAGTACAACGCGACTACCGGGAGATCGTGAGTCTTTTTAAAAATGGCAGAAGCAAGAGCACCACACAAATGTAATTTCTTCATCTTTTTGCCATAATTTAACTGTTTTAATCATTTTAGGTTGTGATAACTGGTGTATTGTGTGAGTTTAACATGGTGGCAATGTGTAGTTATTTTCTGTTATAAACGCACATGGGAAAAGTCGCTATTTTACATGGAGTAATCGGTCAATGCATGTGAAGGTGCTGCGAAAGAGTTGTTTTTTTAAATTGTAACATGAGTATTTACAAGCAATGTAGTTGGTTATCCATAGAGAAGTTCCTTTTGAGTGACATGAGCGTCATTTCGCTACCTATTATTACAAGTATTCATATACGTGACTGATTCACAGGGACTCAAGCACAAAGAGCCTGATCAGGTTTAGCGCCCAAAACGAAGATCTGTTTCTAAAGTCATCCCCATCCCCAAAAAGAAGTAGGAAGTCCAATCCCATAATGGATTACCTGATACAGGAGAGCCTGAAGGAGCAGAAGCGCCACGAGCAGAAAATGGAGCGCTTTTTAGCTCGGTTTGAGCGCATGATAGACAAACTTTACGGTGAGTTGATGCGCCATGCACCTATTGTACACACAGCCACCACTACCGCATTCTGAAACACCTTTTTTTAATTTTTTACAATGGATTAAAGTACATACTATAATGTCATGTCTTGTTCCCCCAGAACATCACTGAGCCCATGAAGCACCTCCGATGCGCCAAGCACCTTCGCTGTTCCTGCTCCGGTCATCTCGTTCTTGATGATTGCACTGTTGCCCGTTTATATTCATACTGTTTATATTCATACTGTTTATTGTCCATATTTGCAGCAGACACTTTAAGCTGTTATTTCTGAAAACAAGCTGCCTTACCAGTCTGTAATTTGAGCCTAATAAAAGAAATTAAGGACAAAAGGTTTGTGAGCATGATTATCACATCAACATCTTCAGTCAGGGTCACTTTGCTAACTGGTAATAAGCTAACATTAGCTGTGGTCAAATAAATACCCCAGAGCTGTAGACTGGCAGTTTTTTTTTTTTTTTTTAAATATAATTATTCTTGGAGGATTCAAGGAACTAAATAATTATTCAAACGTTGTTTAGTCTATTATAATGTAATATAACTACTTTTAAAAAAAAATTTAAAAAAAAAAAAAAGGTGTTTTTCAATTCGCTTACAAATTAGCTAAATTATCTGCTACAGTGCTACATGGTTCTTCATTTCCTTACTGAGCAGCTGATTAAATACAATGTAGAAATTCATGTCACATCTCTATCCTAAACCTTTTACAGGCCCATACAATATAACTCAGTCAAAGATGTGTGGTTTCTACTAAGAAGCAATTAAAAAAAGCTTTCAGACGAACATTAGCATCATCCCAATCTCATCTCCCACACTGGGAGGATCAGAGTAGAGGCAACCGGCCGATACAACTCCTCGTGGCCCTCGGCTGTCACTGATAACAACTGTATCTCATTATCTTTGTTGTGGGGGCCACAGAGGTAGAGGCGACCGTAAACACCATCTTCCTATCCTTCCACAAAGGGCCGTTCACCAACAAAAGACACTCTCTCATGCTTGAACCCAGGCCAACTGCTCTGTTCTTGTTGCCATGCACAGCAGATGTCTCGGTGAGTCTATGGAAGGTTACCGAGGTTCCTCGTAAAGACTACCACAACACAGGTTGGTGTCTTGAGGCATCTTCTGTGTGTGGAGAGCAGAGGTATTTTGTTTTATGGTTTAGATATGCTGGGGGTTCTAGTTTGTTTATATGTATAAAAAAAATAAATAAAATAAATCTCTTGAGTAGGGTTCAGAGAGCAAGTTAAAGAATGTGAAGACCATGGTGTAACAAATATATTTTTCAGTCTTTATTTTGAGCTTGGTTTACTTTGGACAGTGTTGGAAATACAGAAAGAATGTTGATATCATTAACTACAGTTTCTAACATCACATTGACTTCTTAGCCCTTTAATGTCCTGCTTTACCATCACATTTTTCATTTCTCAAAATTTGAGCAGGCAAACCTGCCTGAGCTAGCTCTGCCACTTTATTTAAATATACAATGCTATAAGAAAGTATATACATACATTTATTATGTCATTTTTTCCAGTTTTAATATTTTTACAACCATCAACATAACCTTGTGGGGAAAAAAAAAAAAATTATTCTGATTAGCAACCTGCGACGAGTTATCGTCAGCAATCAATGATTTGATCAACACAAAATTAATCTCAACAAGTTAAATGATTAAATTTGTCATTTAAATCATTTGTCAAGTCAATGACAAAAAACATTACTAAGAGAAACAATTTTTTAGCCAGCATGTTAATACACATGTGGGAATTTGACCTCTGCATTTAAAAGGGGACATTATATGAAAAATTTACTTTTTTTTCTGTGCTCGAGAGCCTAAATTTGGATGTATGAAATCACAACTACCTAAATAGCTCTGAGAAACACAACCGTGTTACTTTGTTCGGGTCCCCCAGGAGAATAGCTCAGTGAGGTGTTTGGATTTGTAGGTAAAAATTAAACCTCAGCTCCTAGCAGATTGTTGTTGTTCAGGTTCCTTATGTTTATCTTCTCCTGACTCCATGCTGCATTTGAACGGAGAAATTCAATCTCTTTTGCATTGCTATTAGACAGCAAATTCTCAGCTTTATAATGTCCTACTACTAGTTTCTTTAATGATCAATACCCCAGAGTAGAAAATCCAACCTCTGTTTCTCAGTTAGTCACTGAATGGACTGCTCTCCACCATTAGAAACAAGCTATGGTTAAAAGTGGCCCATATGAAATTTATTTATTTATTTATTTTTTAACGGCAGCTCCTTAAAACTTGATGAAGAATGCACCAACAGTGAAAACCAGGGTCTATGAAGCTGATATGTGACAGGAATTACCATCAAAGAGTTTTTAAATTGGTTTAACTCTAATAAACTAACTGTTATGTCGTATTTTAACAACCTCGGTCAGCTCAACTTATGGCTTCTGACAAGCTTGTGCACAAAAGAGGAATCAGTGCCAGCTGTTCGTGGTCAAGCTGCAGACAAGGGACATTTTAAGCATATGAGAATAAAATTGCCAGTCAAGTGTTTTTCTCTCATCATAACAAGTGAGTGTGAGCTTGGTTTGCAGTGTGTGCTCGTATTAGCTCTTGAGCTAGCTACTGTGTGTTCTCTCAAATGCTGAAAACATGGTTTAAGAGATACTGAGTGCTAATTGTGTCCGATCTCAATTTGCATTACAGATCTCAATCACGACACAGCCCACAGATTGTCATCTTCACGGCCTAAAACGAGTTGCAAGAAAGTAGCTGCAAAATCCTACTTTTAAAAGAAAGAGCTGCAATACCTCTCTGTTGCATCGTCACCAAAGTATGCCGCCTGAGGTTGGATGCCTTGCTCAAGGGCACCTTAAGTGCGATTGGGAGTTGAGTAGCAGAGCACCAATTCTATTTGTACATACAAACATCCAAGTCAACAATCTTTGCTTTATTTATTTCATTAATACGTGGCAGTTTATGGAGTAAATCCATTTTAAATATATCAACCTTTAATAATGGCTACTTGATATTAGTAAGCAGGTCTAAAGATTTTTTTTTTTTTTCTTTAGAGAGTGCTGGAATGTAGCTTAGATCTTACAGAAAACTGAGCCATTGCACAAAAAGTGAATATTACCTGAGTTAAGTGACATCCTCCTTTCGATCTGTGTGACCAGTAAAAACTGCAGGTAAACACAGGCAAAATAAATTCAAATACAGGAATGGCATTGTATGAAATTGAGAAAACAATTGCACTGTAATCAGCACACAGTTAAACACTCTCTCCAACTACTTATGCCATTATTAAAAAAGCCAAATAAAATCAATCATTTCTGAGTGAGGTACCCCTGCTTTCATTAGAAAATCATATAGATTAGATGTTAATCATAGCTAACTCCATACCAGTGGGCTTCTGCCAAGATGACAGATGGACCATTAATGAGAATTGCGAGAGGATCTTAGTCTATACACGGATATGGAGATGCAACAACAAGCATAACACCACACTTGGCTTCCAAAAACTGTTATTTAGACAAAAATAGATGAAGATAATCAGTACGCGTACAGAACTGTGTCGTTGCTAAAGTCAGATAGTATGTGTTAAAAATGTGTGAGATCACTTCAATGTGGATGTGTTTTTGGGTGTTTACATAGAAGAGGCTGCCACAGGAGGCTCAGAGAAATTGGCGGTAACACCTGTCACACGCATTCAGCATCAGATATTAGCATCCGTCTCTTATACTGGTCTGTCAATAATGAATAATTACTCTTGTTTAAAAATCTGCCTATTAGCACTAACCAGGTTATATTGGACATCTGTCTCAGAAAGCTGACTGATATAATTGGCTTCCATCATATCGTGCTTCACAATACAACAGGCGTGGCATGAGAAGCATTGCTGCTCACACTGGCTTTATGACGTAGCTTCCACGTCGGCTTCACATCTGAGTCGAATGGAATTGTACGAGATGACAGTTGCAGCAAAATCAGCACACATATGTCCGTGCATGGAGCTCAGTGGTATGTTATTGGCAATGTGTTTTCATCAGGTCTGATAACATATGTTTAGAACTCTGGAGGCTTTGGGCAGGGGGGGAATAGTGCTGCGTTTGAAGTCAACTGCCGCATTAGGCAGAGAAGCGGCACAGTTGTGTGGAGATGCTCTCTTGTTCAAAGGGATGGAAGGAACAGCTCCGGGGAGCGTCCAACATCAAGAGCTGACCCCGGCACTGTTTCCCGCTACCTTCTGCCATGCATCCCGCCGCCGTATGCTGCGATTCCCAAAGACCGGCAGGCCTGTGCCATCTGGCCTCACATTGGATTCCCCGGACACATATTGGGAATCCAAACTATGCCACCTCCCTGCCTTTCCTTTCCCTCTGTGCTCTCTCCCTCCAGGTCGTCTCTGCACACCCACTTCATCCCTGCTTGAGTGTTGGCTCAAGTGGAAGGGGTCTGCGCTCCAAGCCATCCCAGTTGCCCTTTTCCTCTTTAATCCCCTTGTGATGGGATCCAGGAGGAGCCCTTTAAATTCACAGGGAAACGGTCAATAGTTTTAAAGATGAAGGAAAATCCCCAGAGTGTTATCCACCGAGTATAGTCTGTCTCTGTTGTAGGGTTCTTGGTTCATTACCTGACTTTCAGACCGATTATCTCTACATTACTGCTCTTCAAACTGCATTCAGTTCTTCTCTCACATAGTCAAAATGTCAAGAATCATGCAATTTAACACTTTGGTTTAAGATTCTTAAACAACTCATTGGCTTTTTTGGAATAATTTCCCCATTTACATCGGTCCTTTCAGAGACCGGTTGCAGTGTAAAAGTGCTGACAGACATACAAAGAGAGAAGAGGCTCCAAGAAGAGAGCAGTGGTGGGCTATGCAGTATGTTCTGCAGCACTGCCACAGATTTCACACTCCTTTTGTGTGTCTCCGTCTCTTCCTCTCCTCTGGGCGTCACCGCAGTAGGGAATTCAATTCCCTAATAACTGGGGAATCAAAGTTGGACAGCACCACTGCTGAGAATAATAAAGGAAGCAGTGGAGTGGCTGGCCATCCATTCATCCAGGCCCATTACAACGTATACCAGATGGACACTGCACGTCACCGTGTGACTTCTCAAAACAGCCGCGGCCGCCTGCCTGCCCGGCATGGAAAAGATGAAAGTTGTGGGGAAGACAGGAGGCAGGTTGTGTCAAACAGAGACAGATCTGATCAACAACTGCACAGAGATGAAATCAAAGTGGTTGAAGCATGTGGCGTGAGGCATCTGGTATTCTAGCAAACAGAAGCTAGCGTGGCTGCCAATGCTTTCAGGGGAGAGCTGCCTCCCCTGCTCAGCGGCCTAAAGCCAGTCGAAATACTACCGGTTGTGATTTAAATCCACAAGAGCTGTGGGTTTTTTTTGGAAATAACGTTCCGAGGTGATTTATTAATAATGGGATTTTATGGAATTTTTGCAAATGATAAAGACACTTTGCAGAGAACTAACAAGAGTGGTTGGATTCAGATTGGGAAGTTATGTTTACATGCACACACATTTCTATTTACTAAGTTTTGAAAACAAAAATCCAAGAAAGTAGCTTATTTTATTTGATTTTTTTAAAGAAGAAAAAAAGTCAATAGCAAAGGTGACATTAGGGATGTGTACCTGCTGGAGAGATGCCAGTAATTTTCTCGAATCCTTGGCCTCTTTTCTTATCTGCAGGGGGAGCCACAGTGTGACAACACAGATTTTCAAATGCTCTTTTGGTTCGTTTTACATCAGCAAATATTACATTTTCATTTGAGATATTGGATTCTTCCAAGAAGCAAATTACGGTACACAATAAATTAAACCGGGATTGATGTAATGTGGGTTTATGTGCCGTGAAACAACATTATGTGCGATGCATCTGTGTACATCTGCACATCAAGTGTAAAGGACTTGTCAGGCCCTCCTGGCATTGATTTTACATTTTATACCACTTCCTGCATAGAGCGCTGTGAGCATCTGATCCCCTAATCTCAGAATGCCAGCTTTCACTCAATGTCATCTGCCAATGAGCTGCAACCAGGCGCCCATCCTGCCTCTGGCACCAGAACTGCACCCATCCAGCTTGTGAGCGTTAATACCCACCGTTGCTAGGCTACAACGAGAGGAATCAAATTTAGGTGGCTTCCACAGCTGCGCTGTACTGTTGTGCACCAAGGGATATACATGGCAGCGTTCCCAGTATGCACCTGGATGGAATGAAACAGGAAGACGCAGAGGAGTCTAATCTTCTAGGTACAGCAGTGGCTGGCTACCCTGCGCTTGCCCCAAAAGTATGTCCGGAAACAAGAGGAAATCACATTTCACATTATGGATTTTCAGATTTATTTGAGAAGCCTTGCTCTGTTGACGAGGTAGTTGTGTGTTTTTCTGACAGCAGGAAGGTCAGCATGGGAACTACAAGCAGAGGACAAACTGGGATCTTATCTGGAAAGTATTAGACTGAGGCCTTATTCCAAATACTCCTTAAAATACTGCCATGAGACATTTAGTAATAAACATGTGCATTTCATCAAAAGCTGGTGGAAACTTGTGATAACAGCAGTCTAAAACAGTCCTACTAATGTAGTGCTGTCCTCTTTTCATCAGTTTATTGCATCACTGAGTGCTCTCTATGCAGATCAGACAACAGAGTTTTGAACAATTGGCTGCGAACAGCCTCTCCAGCATGCCAAAAACCATGAAGGGCTTCTCCACAGCTGACTTCCTGCATTTTGGTTTCAATGCAATCACTGAGCTATGCTGCTCAGACATTGTTAATTTCAAACAACTGTAACATCTTAACAATCAGAGCTGTGTCGGAGGCTGAATTATTAGATCTTGGAAAACATGACAGGCTGACATTAACATGAAGCCAATAAAAAAAATTAATCAACAAAAAAAGTCTTAATTTAAAGACGCTTAAAATCTGTTGGACTTTTTGAGAATTAGGGCTGTAGAAATTCTGAATTCCTTAGCTCCAAAACAGTTGAAATGCATGAGGTGTTACAATTTTGTGTTATAAATTTAAATGCATTCTTGCTGAGAGCAATAGTTGCAGGCTAAACAAAAAGCAACACTAACAGTCGGTTAGCTTAGCACAAGTTAGCTACAGCTACAAATAGAGATTCTATTTTGGATTTGTGTGTCTGATTTTTACTTTACAGTCAAATCCTGATGCTTGGAAAACCGCAAATTGTCATCTTTACTAATGTTCGCATACCTAAAAATAATGTCTGCTGACTTTCTTGTAAAAGTCGGTAAAAGTCTCTTTTTTCCACTCTGGGAATGACTGAAAGTGACTGTACTACTTTTTTTTTTTTTTTAAATAAACACCTCTGTCTTGGCACATATGGATTGAAAATCTTTGCACAAGTGACTTCAAAGCTCAACTTAACCAGTGGGAGGAGAGCAATCTTTTAACACAGGCTGCCAATGCACACTAATAAATGCACAAATACACTTTCATTTGAAAAAGGGCCAAGTTTCTTTACTTTGGGATCCTCCCCCTCTTGGATTGAAGTCCTCGGCTGCATTCAGCGCATCCACGCACAACCCGAACTAACCAGATAGCTCATCCTTGATCTGAACTTAGATTCAGTTAAATAAAAAGAAACACTTAGCATTGTCATCATCTCCATGAGACATTAGGATTCATTGTAAAGATGGGATATTTCTGAGATTTCTAGGTTGATCCTAAAATAAACCCATTCTCTCCTCCAGTTTCTCCTTGCCACTGTGAGCCAGAGACAGATGCCGGTGTCACCATGTTGCCAACGTGACAGGAGCTGCCAAAAAAAATAAAAAGCAGTCTCCTTCAATAGAGGCTCAAGTCATGTTCAAGTACACACTCAAGGAAACTGCATTTGTATAATATGTGTGATGGCTTTATCATTAATATGGCAAAATGTCACATTAGGTTAGTATTATGAAAGCAGATTTATAAATTATTTGAAATAAGTCCTTAAAATTCCTTTTGACATACCATATATTAGCCAACAGTTATCACAGAAGAAGAATTCATGAAAGTGATAGAAAAGTAAGTTTGAAAAATGGTGCCATCAGTGTAGTGCAGTCAAATTCTTGTTTTTGGCAAATGACTTACACTCAATGAGTGCACAGGGGTGGAGACTCATGTGTAGCCATTACTGTCAAAAAGCAAACAAAAAGAACAATTATACTTGATGGATAGTGTGAAAGCAACCAGAAGAGCCGATAAACAAAAGATCCGCAAGGCCAAACATCTGCCATTGATACAATAACCACCGAGACAAAAAGTGGCAACCAACCACTCAGTTATACGCCGAGGTCCACTGCGCATGTAGTTTTTATTTTACAGACATTTTGCTATTGCTGGATCGTCAATAACCTTATCACTTGTGTGTATTACAAACACGTTATCTTGGGGTCTCGTGCCATATGTGGACCGGAGTGCACAGTGTTAAGTCGGCTTTTGTTTCTGAGGTTGTGTAATTACGGTTATTTACACAAATCAGTCAACTGTAACCAACCACAAGCTCAAGTGTTTATCCGACTCTGAAAGCGGTGAAGGTGAAATATGCCTGTCATGCTGTCACTCTTTTAAATACAAGAAGAAGAAACCAGTACAACATCTACAGTATTATCATGTCATGCAGACTCACCCTAGAGGCAGACAGGTTGAGGAGAAAAACCCATTAACAACACAAAAAGGTCCAGAGACATAGAGCCAAAGAAAAACGCACGCACGCACGCACAACAGAGATAAAGACGAGGATCTGGCACTGAGCAAGGGAAACCAGAAAGTTATTAACTAGCGAGAGTTAATGACAAACAAAGGACAGGTGTAGTAATTAGGTAATTGAACCCAGGTGTATGTGGAGAGCAGAAAACAAGACTGACCGAGGCGATCTAAAGAGCGGGCCGAGGAATAAAACAGGAATACGGGACACGAGACACATTATAACCTTAACCAAGTCCAACACAGAAAACATGGAAATCAGAATGACAAAGAGACATTAAAACAGACCTGAAAACATAACAAAAACCTTCAGACCGTGACACACACGCTTTAGTTACTGAGAAATCCTTTTAAACACCTCAGATTAATTCATTTAAAACCAAACATAATTTCAATTGGATTTTTTTAAACTGTGAATATTTCAGTTCCTCACAAAAAAATTCTAATTCTGATAATTAGAGGTTTTTTTTTTTTTTAACTAAAATTACAAAGTAAGCTGCTTGAGGATCAACATTTTACACAGACATGACACAGTCCACCTTTTACTACTATACTGTTCATTTATGATAAACGAAAAAAGAGGTTTTTAAAGTCTGATACAGTGAGCTTCCCCTTCAGAGAAAATTTTTGGATAATTTGTTAAATTCCTGAATGAGTGATTGTCATTATGTTGTTTATTCCATACAGCAAGTCAGCCAAGGTAAGCGCATGTTTTTGTTTAATATATAAAAAACTACACTAAATACATAAATGTTTTGATTTGGTATTTATTAGTTTGACTTTTTCAAATTCCAACAGAATTTATGTGTCTGAGCTCATCAACCGCATCACATCAATGTTTAACTTATTCCTTTGATAGGTAATGTAAAATTCCCTCTCCTTCGTCTCCTGAGCCTCCCCTGAAAATGTCAGAGCCCCATCAGGAACACATTTTGAGAATGTCCAGATTAAAACGCTGAATATTTTTGAGCCTCGGAGTGTAAGTTTGTTCTCTGGTTGGTAAGATGGCAGCCGTGTGTTTCCTGCCCCCTCTTTGGGCACTTTGAAAAGGTTTTGGTGAGATTTCTTCTCAGGAACAAGACTACACTTATTTCACGTCTTAAAGCATTTAAACATCTGTGTCAAGTTAACACCATTTACACTCAAGTACAAGTTGTTCCCCGAAGTGGTGTGTGCACAAACCCGTTATAATGAGTGTGTTCATATTTTCCCTGAACTTTGAACTGAACGAGGAGGTTTTTAACTGACAAAGTTGAGGCATGCAAAGCTTTTTCCTGTGGTATTGAACACTTGTCAGCAGTGAATGTATCACGATGAATTGTGGATGCACGCTCCGTGCAGTGATTTCTGCTCAAGTCACAGGCATAAATACAATACATACAACTAATAGAACTGCAGTAGTTCAATAACAGAGGCATGGAGTTACAGATGTGTGTAGTAGCGGCAGCTCTCCCACAGCAGACAGCCCGACAGAAACTGACAGAAAGCGGAGTACTAAAACAAAAAGAGGTTTCTTTGGAGAACTATAAAGGGGTGAAAAAAGGAGGCCTGCCAGCTGAATCTGAAGGATGTAATAAACGACTTTGCACAGCAGAAAACCAGAAGAGAGCACTTGTAATGTAAGTTGAACTTTTGTTTTGGCCTTGGTGCAAACAGCTGCACTGCCACTAAGTATGATTGTTTTTGCGGCCGCGGTCCCACATCAGATTTTGTCACAGAGCTGCTGGTCTGTTCTCTTCGGGTTTTTTTCCAGGTGTTTGACATGTTATTGTTTTGAAGCTGTTTTTTTTTTCACCTGCTGTTGAATTCACCCTGTGTCAGTGCAATATTCTTTTGTGAATCTGAAGCATCTGTCAATGGGCCTCTGCTGGCTGATACACTTTAATTAGTGTGGGAAAGTGTGAAGTCAAATGAAGTAGGCAATGCACTAAGAAAAAAAAAAATCTTTCTTTTATGACAGTTTGATTTCTAGAATCATGATGATTACTAATAAAACGGGTTAATGTTGAGATGTGCATGCACCTGCTCTGCTGTGATGCTCGTGTTCAGGCACTTCATTACTCTCTGTAAGAGAAGAATTAAGGAGAAGTAAGGAGAAGATGAAAAAAAAATCGAAAACAAATGTGAGCTAGTTCATTTTGGGACGTCGAATGTCGAATGATGTACTATGAACATGAACTGTGTGACCCTGCCCAACTGAGATTCTCTGGTAACTTTTCTAATAAGTTTAAATACAATGTTTATTGGAATTAACTTTATCGCAATTCAGTTTTAAGACAACCTAAAGGCTGTAAAATGTATTTTCTTGATACAATTGATAGATCAAACGAAATGTTGAATTACTAAATATAAAAGCAATTTACTGCAAGTCATGGTTTGTTTCTTTATGTAACTATATTTGATGATAGATTGAGGTAGATGGGTTGATTTTACCAATTAATTGTAAAACCATATTAATGACTACACATGATTATTATAGTGACTTTCTATGAAAAAAAAAAAAACTGGGACCAGCTGAAAGTTAGATAAATACAGTCAATTAAATCAGAGCGTTGCTGTTAAAGCATGGAGGGGTGTTTAACACACTCAAACTATCAAATAGCCATATATTGCCTGTGGGAACTGGCATATCTGTGGACCTACAAGCTTTTCTTTTTCACACACACACACACACACACACACATACGCACAGACTGTCTCACGCCCCATGTGAACACTCATCTTTAACGAGGGGAGAGCTGAAACCATGCGTGATTGTTTTAGAGAGGCTGCCCTAAAGGCACGTTATCGCTCAATGTGGGACGGCTTCTCTCAGTCATACGTCCTCTCTTGTTGATTGTGCAGCGCAGATCAGTGGCAACAAAGGCATCATTAGTGGGGCTTTGGTCCCCACCAGGCCCGGGCTAATTATGAATGGGGGGCCCGGTAATAATTCAAGGGCCCATCGGTGCAGCTTGAAACTGAAGAGAGAACTTCACAGATTCAGTGGTGGCGTACACCCGGCCCATCTGCCTCCATTTCTCAGCCACCTGCCTGAAGATCTGACTCACGTCAGCCGCAAGACTGGAGCACCATTACACACAAGAGAGAGGCAGAGGAAACATATGGGATTTATGCATTTCTTTAATGAATGATCTGCAGTGGTCATTAAAAGCTTTGGACAATTACTTGGTTGGAGCATAAAGCTCCCCTTTAAGCTGTCTAACAATTGTTCGTTTTTGCTTTTATTTCCAGATCCAGAGTCAATTTATTTCGCCTTGTCTCTCATGTTGTTGCTCATAAAAATAGTCTGCACACACACACCAGGACACACGAAGCTTTGGAAAAGCTTTGGAGGACAAGAAAGAGTGCATTTTCTCCATGAATCTTTACAGTGAAAGGGATTAAATTAAGATTTATATCAACCTCGGCTTAGTATCAGTGGTTTTGAACTGTATTGCACTGATTGTTGCTGTAGTAATTGTGATGCATTTGTGTGAAGAAATGATTATTGTTTCTGCCAGAAGAGGGCAGTATCAATTTTCTTAATCACATCTCAAGTGATTTCCCCCTTGGCCAAATGTGCACAAACACTGCTCTAATTCCAAACCCACAAAAGAGGGAATTTGAAAGTAAACAAATGAGCCCGATGGGATGATCAGCCTTCTCAGATTCACAGCGTAAACTCTTTTCCCATGGAGCTGGTTCATAATTTCAACACTGGGCTTGGATTTATGCATCTCTCTCAGCTCCTGGTTCTTTTGGTGACGAAGCTCTGATTCATAACAGCTCTGACAGCATCTCGCTTTTCTTTTCTTTTCTTTTTTCATCCAAAGAGAAGACGGGGTGAGGTTACTTATGAAGGGACTGAAAACTTATTTATAGAAAATGAGACATTACATAGTTTTGTTTTGCTGTCAGGTTGAATACAGTTCAGCTAATTCGAAAAGTGCACATAAAGTATTCCTGGAATCACGAGGCACAGCGTCAAGTGCAGCAAATATAGGTTAATATGAGTTGTTGCATGCTCATTAGACTTTATAAAACTAAAAATGCTGTTTTTCAAAAACACTACAGCTTTTTCTGACTATAAGCATAGGTTGAAGGCTCAGTTTTGATTAAATTCTCGATAAGTAAACATGTTAAGTATCACCAGATCAGTGATTAATATGCACGTTCTAATTTGGGCCTCAACATACAGAAGTCCTTTCTGAATGGAGCAGCTAATTTGAAAATAATCTAGAGTGGCACACAGCTTTTGTCAGCGATGACATCAGCCTGTGGATTATTCACACAGTTTGTAAAGAAGGATTCCCAATGATGGTTTCACCACTTATAAGTGCTGCCTTGGGGCAAAGAGCCTTTTCACTTGTGTTTTTTTTTTTTTTTTTGTCTTTTTCTCCCCCAAAATATTCCCATGACGAACCACAAAATCCGAGATTTTCCCTTACAGCGCTGCCACGCATAAATCGAACATTTTACAAGAATGGCTGACAAAATATTCAACTATTCATATTGGAGATTTTTCATTCTAGCTCTGCATCAGGAGAGGCAGTCTAATTTGGGGCTTGTCAAGCAGAACTGCTGTAAGTCAGGAAGTGACTGATCAGTTTGAAGAAAAGGGGAGCTAATCACTGAGTCAAAAAACACAGGGCAGGTTTTGATCTGGATTCAATGGCCTGGAATAACCGGCCCCTGAAGAGCTCTTGTGTCAAATGGTATCTGTGACAGGGAACAGGGAAGGGGGATAAACATGCTGCATTTAACATGTGGACATAACTCCTCCCCCTGATACCATCTGGAGGGTAAACAACCTTATCCCCAAAAACTGGAGATAGTGTTTTAGTTACATTTCATAAAACTTGATATGTTGCGGATTCTGAAGCTATAGCTGGTACTTTAGCCTGATTTCTGAAGGAATTGTTAAAAATAGATAAATAAAAAGCAGCCAAAATAACAATATAAAGATCAAAATGTTCCGTTTTAACAAAAGACAGCAGTGAAGACGCATCGACAAGTTGGCTGATTCCCCTCTCCCTTTGAATCGTCCTCTGCTTTGTAATGTGCGGGTGTTTGGAGGCAGGTCAAAAGGCCCTTTCAACCCAAGGCCTCACCTACTTCCTAATGAATTCCCAGGGTCCATCAACCTGCAGGCGCTCCCATACAAGCTAACCAATGATTACACCTTGAGGGGGAGAGGGGGCGGGTGGAGGAGAGACTAGTGAGATGCAGCATCCCCAGTACACACACACACACACACATATAGCACTCCACCACCACTACCATCACCCCCCAGATTGGAGGCAGGTGCAGCAGCAAATCAAGCCTCATTAGCTGCACCTTCTGCTAGCGTATACCGTGGACAGATGGAAGTTCGCCCTCACATGTTACCTCACATCAGATGGCAGTTGGAGGAGGGTGGCTAGGGGGTAGCAGGGAGAAACACTTGCCCCCTTCTGCCGACATCGCTACCTCCGAGCTACAAGATGCCCCAAAGCACAGATACAGCACCAGAATGCTCCTTAACCTTAATCCTGCTGGCAAACTACGAGTTTCCAGAGAGTATCTAACATCACATCAGTTGTAACTTTCCCCCCATCAGGCCTGAACCCGGTAAGAGAGGTGCATTCCTGGCCCAAGGAGGAGTCGGGGCCCTGCAGAGTCCGCGTTTCTGCTGAATTTGTGTAAAAAGAGCTTGAGGGATGTATGCAAGAGCACACAGGCACATGATATGCAAAGACACACTATGGGGCCCACAGGTAAGTGGCAGAGCCTCAGCTGCAGCTGATCACATCACGCCCTTGTCCTCATGGCTCTGACACAAGATCCTGAGCAGCTAATTGAGGCAACAGTACATTTCACTGGTGCTTGGCCCAATGTCAACACCTTCTTCGAGGTAACAGTGGATTTATGTCCATCCCTCTCAGGGCATGGGCAGAAGTGTCAGGGGGAGGCTGTGCGCAAATTGATGCTGTCTGTGTGATAAGAAATATTGCTAATGTGCTTTTCAGCACAGAAAAGGGCTGACAGGCCTGGATGGCTTTAGGATGCTGGAATTTCCTGTTGGGCCCCCAGAGCTGTCATAGGTCTAATTCAAGGAAACATGCGAATAAAGAAGCCCACGCGATGACAGAAAATGACACAGTCTAACACCTGATTTCTTTGAAATGCCGAGAGTGCGTCTACAACTTCCAAGCCCAAGGAGAAAGAAGTCACAGAGTGAGCATGCTGATTGGAAAACCCGGCACATTAACACTACAAGTAATGTTTAATCCAGATAATGAGGTCAGGAACAATTTTACGACTCGGATAAGTGGTGTCAAGTCACCAAGTCATAATGTGCAATAAATCAGAAGTTTCTATTCTCAGTTATACACACATAGGTCTACACTTCAGGTTTAGGTTAGCAATGGGAAATTCTTAAAAGAAAGCTGCAGGAAGAATGAGGGCACTGGTACAATGGCTACTTTGTTTAGACCTGGTAGCTTGCAGAGGGAGGGGTCTGCGGTGGGAGTAGAGCTGTGGCCTTAATGGATTCAACCTAAGTAGTTGGTTTAGAAATACACAAAATCCTGAAGTTCCACCCTGCAAACCACAGTGGAATATTTTAACTTCAACATCCTGAAAATGTACTTGCAGACATCATGAATGCTCATGCTGGCTTCATGCGCGTCTGACGCCTCACGTGTGCTCACCCTGATATTTTGGGTTGATAGCATGGTTATGTTGTGTTTACTGTTTGTCTTGTGATGTGAACTCAGACACTTGTATGAGAAAGATTGGGTGGCTCAACTGAAAATGAACCATTTTGGCTCCCATAAGGCTCCATTTTGTACATATTCTGACTTTCTATCATTCACCCAAACTTACAGCACTTTTTCTTTTTTCCTCCCTCAATACATTGACATAAAAAAATGACAAAGAAAAAATAAATACATATATTGCACATGATTTAGGAGGGTTTATGGAAACATCAGGTATAGACTTTCATTATCTATGAAATTAGAGACAAGTCCCATCATTTCTACAAGCAACACAAAATGTGGTGTAGGCACAAAAAGAAACTAAGACTACTTTGAAAATCATGCTGGATGTTGAAAAAGATAGACGGATGAAAGATATTTCAGATCATGAATATTTTACAACTTGCCATGAGACTGGGCTGACATTTAATAACATTTCTACCTTTGAATGGTATTTGTGTATATGCGTAACACTTCAAACATCCAATGTAACTTTACCAACCAGTCCTGAGATTCTGACATTTACTTTGATTTTTTTTATGTGAATCTAAGATATTTCATGTGTTTTCTCATCAACATCCATTTTTGCAACCTGTGCCAAAAAAAGTCGGGAAAGTAAAGCTGTTTCCACTATTTTATTTCCTTCTCTCATGACTTTAAAGGTGTTCTGACATTGAGGATGCAAAGCGATGAAGCGTTTCAGTCTACTTTGTCTCAATCCTCCTCCACATGAGTCTACAGCAGTATGGGGGCTGTCATTGTCGCATTTTTCTCTAAAGTCTCAATAAACTTTTTTGCATTACTGTTGCCATCCCATACGTGTAAATGAGTTATGAGAAGTGCACTGATACCTCATACCTTCACGGAGCTTTCGGACTTGTCGCTGATAGCAGGCTGGGTGCTCCTTGCACCGATCTCATCTTGTTTTGGAATGTGTTGCAATTTCTCCATGTCAGGCCTGATATCTGATGAAAGGTTCGTAGTGCATGCGAATAAATATAAGTAAAAATAAATGTACGAATATCTGCCATATTTTTACTCCTTTTTCAGTTTTTTTTTACACACATGCCGCCCTGTCTTCCTGGTTAAAAGTTCAGAATTTTGTTATTAATTAACATTGTGTTTGACATAAAAGCGTTCATGTAAAAACATCAAATACTAGTTCTCTCTTTGCTCCACTTTTAACCTGATGCTATGATCCTTATTCAATCTCACGTGACCGGTTGCAAATCGTCATCACAACATTCAGTTGGTGCATTAACAAGTTCTGTGACAAGTTACAGATGGTGTTCCTCCTTAGCTCTGCCCAATGATCACTTCCACACCGGAAAGTCTTTGGCAGAAAGTGAAAGAACCTTACTGAAACTGAAAAGTCAAACAGTGCAGACATGGCCTTGAATCTTTCAAATGCATAATGTAGGCACCACAAATTTAAACAGTTTCTCAAGGCAATGTCAACGTTTTTTGAGAACAATCAAGTCTGTGATGTCAGTTTCTCCTGCAAATGAGCATCCATTTTGACATTTTTAACAACATTAATTTAAATCAAGCTACTTCAGAGCTGCATCTGTATTTCTGGGAGCCAATGAAGAGAAAAAGTAACACATATGGGACTCTCTTTAGTTTCTTTTTTATGTTTCATCCTTCGATCTGCTCCCAGATCCAAATGCCATATGGGGGAGCATGAATGAGGAGATCCAAGAGCTCAATGCATGTTCAATCTCTCTCCAAATGCTTCGGAAAGAATTAAAGAAAAAAAAAAGGCTTCCTCTCTTGTCTTTCTCACTCCCCAGGGCACATGAAAGTGAAGGTTACACTTGTGGCCCTTTTAATGATGGTCCTTTTTTGAGGTTTTTTTGTTTCATTTAGATGAAATCTTCATTGTTCAGCCTGTTGCCAAGTTGAACACACGGTGCCATATGTTGTGTGCTGCCTCGCTCCCTCACTTCTGAACCAAGAATTGCAAATTTGTAACTTTGTTGTGCGTCATTAGCAAACAACAGGATTCAGGTGGGCGGATGCTCTTCATTGTAAATGGCTGCAGAGTGAATACATTTTTAAAACCAAAACACAGGGTTGCGGTTTAACTTTATGCTCAGCCTACAT
Source organism: Odontesthes bonariensis (assembly GCF_027942865.1). Taxonomy (NCBI): domain Eukaryota; kingdom Metazoa; phylum Chordata; class Actinopteri; order Atheriniformes; family Atherinopsidae; genus Odontesthes; species Odontesthes bonariensis. The sequence continues at coordinate 14,641,459 of NC_134524.1, read as the reverse complement.
AAATGGTGCTGCTGTTACTCAAAGGGGCTTTGACCTGTGAGTATTTGCAATGCGGAAAAACCAAGAACACACGTACTGTATCAGGCTTTCCCTCAACATACGGAGCAAACATTACTAAGTCGGACACAGTTTTAGCTTCAGAGGAGAGTTCTCGCACAATCACAACAACGTGCTGCAGCCAAGATGAAGTCTGGAAGTCATCAACAGAGACTGTAACAGGGCTTCAGCAGAAAGTACAGTAAATATTAAGCAGGTGAGGGATTCAAAACATGTAATGATGGGATTTTTATTCAGCCATGTGCAGAAAAAGAACCGGCTGGAAAATCATTTTGCAACATGTACAATTATTTCTAAGCTTTATTTATGTCGTCTTTCAGTCACTCTCATTACAGAATAGATATACTTGAATGCAGAAGTTAAATGCTATGGATACCGTGCTTAAGATACTGCCACAATGAATAACTTACAGTAGCCTGCTGTGCAAAAGTTTTTAACCACCCATCTTTTCTTTACATTTTGTTTCCAAACAGCCAGATTTAAGGTGTCTTTCAGAGTTTGTTTTCCATTCATTTTCAGTCCAGTCCTTGTACCTGACTATCTACAAAGAACAGTCTTTTGTGTTTGTTTGTTAAGCCACTTAACGCTGACCTATGAATCATTCAAGTCTAAAAAAGGGAACAAAAAAAAAGCTTGATTTAAAAAAAACAAAAGCGCTGCTACTTCAATATAATTATGCAAGGAATTTAGTCTCAAATTCAAAACAATTTAGGAGAAACCACAAAATCGACTAACATGAAGGAGCAACGACAAGGATCTGACGAAGAACAATGCAAACCAAGGAGCACATATAGTGGGAGGGCTGATTGGATGATTGGATGCTCGTGCAAAACGTACAGGGAACAGGTGTTAACATGGTGACATTGTATCTGGAGGCACTTTGTTACTCGTGGCCCATTGCTGCTAGCAAATTTAGGAAAGGTCACAAAAGAAATGTTATTTGTTTGCATTTCATTGGTTGATTCTTTTTATAAATGACAAAGATATCACAGTTTGACAGACATGCACCAACAAGGTGATTCCCAAAGAGCTATTGGTTGAAAACTTGGCATATCTCACTATGGTTTGTGTGTTCCTAAGCGAAGGACAGAGGAAGAAGTTACAGACCTGAAACAAACCAAAAACTATCTCACAGTGTCTAAAAGTTGTATTCTTTAGAAATGGGAAAAACTCCAGCAAAGAACTGACACCGGACCTGAGAGGTTCATCTGGACCTTCAGTTGAACCAGCTACTGTTCACTGAAGCCTCATCAGAAATGGTCTCCATGGAAGGGTGGCTGTCAAGAAACCGTTCTTAGAGAAGGTAAACAGGCAGAAAAGGCTGAGCTATGCCAAATGACACAAGAGTTGGACTGAAAATCAGTGGCAACGGGTCTTATGGAGGGATGAATCCTCCCCAGAACCCGGACCTCAACATCACTGAGGCAGCGCGGGATCATCTTGACAGAGAATCAAACAAAAGGCAGCCAACATCCAAAGAAGAGCTTTGGACTGCCCTTCAAGAGGCCTGGAAACTATTCTTGAATACTACTTAAAGAAATGACAAGAAAGCTTCTCTAAGAGGGTTCAGGCTGTGTTGAAGAGTAAAGGTGTTCCAAATATAGCAAATATTGACTTTTAAGCTCGTTATAATTGCAAAGACTCAAGACTTTTGCAAAGTAGCTTGTTCCCAATATCTACAAATACAAGCTATATCTATAGCTTGTGTTTTAACCATGGAACTACAATATTTCTGTACCAGAGGCTGTATATTGAACCAGTCATCACATAAACAGATTTTCAAACCTCCCTATTGGTTGTCACTGTTGTCACTTGACTCTTTGCTGTGAATCTCCTCCATCAGTCTGTCCTTTGTTCACATACCTGCCATCACAGCAATAAAGAAACATTCCTAATCACCATGGTAATTGAATGAAAATAATAATTGATAGTGCCACAGATGGCAAAGAAAGATGCACAACAGAGCTATTTCTGTTTTGATCTCCGTGAATCCAGTCAAGTAGAAGTGTTTTTCCCGCAGTTAAGAGGTCCTCTGAGCGTGCAGCATACAGGAGATATAGGGGATGGATTGACGTCATTCATTTGCTAATGCTGAGTGCCAACCATCAACAGCAGGTGACCTCCTCCTCCCTCTCCCCAACAAACACACAAACATTCACACACTACCGTCTCCTCCCTGCCTGCCAGGAGTGCACCTGCAGCTTATTATCCAAGCCTTTAGCTTTATAATGTGACGCAGGTGCCAAAGTGCCAACGCACCATTGTAACACACTCAAGTCAACAGACCTAACAGGAACTGAAATGGGCATACGCACTTACAGATGTGCAATGATTAATTAATACTATGGTTGGTAAATCCCATATATTGCTCTCTGCCAGAGCTGGAAAACACAGGGAGCACATATGGGAGAGAGGGAGTAAGAGAACGTACTTCTTATTCTAAGAATTCACATGTGTTGTTTCCTTGAAACTAAATATGTGAGGTATTGAGGCTCTCTAGATGAGAGTATTTAGCCTTTGTATGTTTAACTTTGTTCTGTACATATCAAACATCAAAACAAATGTAATGTTTTTACTCTTGTTTGACCATTCATACATTCATTAATATGTTGCACAAACCCCTTCCTAACCTTGGCTGTGAGGTACCGAGGTGTCATGATTAATTAGTTGACCCTCTCTTGTCATGTGGCGTCTATCTGTGAGTCAGATCACTTTGCACTTTCACAGCATAAGAAAAATCCAACTGCATAAGAACACAGTGGCACATCTGCAAGGGCACATGCCAGTCCACAGCACATTGACCTAAACTGGCTACCCAAAGCTGCCCCAATCAAATTCAAATCACTAATGTTAGATATTTCAACTCAGTTACACAGACTTTTGCTGATTCTGACCACTGCATTCCTCTCAGGAACACTGTCTTGCTCTTCCATCTCTCCACTCAAAGCAGTTACATTTAAGACTGTTTGGTTTCATGATTCCATGCTTGTAGAACAAGTTAAACACTACTCCTCTCTGCCTTTAAGCAACTCTTGAAGATCTACGTCCTCTAACACCCAAACACACCCAAACTGCATTTCTTTACCTGTACCGCTTGAAGTTTGCTTTCCATAAAATCACCTGTGAAATCACAAAATGTAAATGTCCTGAGATGATTTAATATGACTAAACAAGACAAAATTTTACATTTGACTGACACTTAAGACAGGTTTACAGGTTTGCCCTCGAACCAAACTGCACCAATTATCCATTTTTATTTTTATGCTTTTATTCATCAGGGTGTGTGTCCTGTCATGTGCAATAGAGCTGGCACACACAACTTTAAAACCAGTCATGTCAGATGACAGATGTGGTTTCCATAACGGAGAAAATTTGACTTTTACAAAACATCATGAGGTTTGAAGTTGTGATTCGCTAAAAAAAAAAGAAAACTGTCATTTTATGCTGGCTCACATGGACATATAAGAAAGAACATGGAAAACCTGTGCACACAGATTCATTATTTTCAACAATATCTATAAGGATCAGTGTGTCTGCAAAAAGTCTTCTCCACTACAAGACCATCAGTCACCTGAATGGAATTTATAATAAAAGGAAAAAGTGCAATAAGATGAACGGGTTAAGGAACACCAGATAAATGTACATATAATATATATTTTTAAAAAAAACAAGCATAAACCAAAGTGAGACCGGAACAAAAAAGAATAGATAAGAAGATAGATAGAATAATAAAAATGTAATATTATATTACATAAATATGCTAATAGCAATGAGGGATTGGGGGCTCTCAACCTTTCATAATTTTCTTTTTCCTTTTTTGAGATGTGATAAACTGCAGCATGATTGGAAATCATTTGGTCTTCCTCATATAGGGTTCAGACTCATATTATACGCAGCAGCTTGTACCAGAAAGCAGGCATTATGCAGGGTGTTGCACACCAATACTTCAGCAGTGTGAATGCTTGGGACAACACAGGGCCATTGTGGATGTTTAACTTTCTGACATATATAACACAATCACATTTAGTCTAAAAAAACAACAAATCTAATGAGATCTTTGCTGAAGATCTCATTAGATGCTGCTGTGATGCTAAACTCACACAAACAGCAACTAAGTTCCTTGTTCAGCACAAATTCACATTATTGCAAATGTAATCCCTTTCCTTCATACCATTTATTTGAACAGCCTTGAAATTTCAAACACACTATCTATTGATATAGCATAGAAACACACGGTGACTTTGTGGGTCTAATTTTTTTCCCTCACTTTATTTGGTGATGATTCTGTGTGCTAAATTGAAGGGAAACCACAGCGAGTTGCAGGCGGGCTGAGACACTGACCACAGGCACCCAGATCCAGACTCAATGACAGACCTCGTGGTGACATCTGCTTTTACTCAGGGAGAGCACTTCAGCACTTAATAAAGCATGTAATCACGCTGTTGTAACTTGGGAGCAGACAAAGCAATGCAGGCAAACAGCAAATGCTTCATATTGGGACTTTTCTCTGTACAGAAATGTCTGTTTCTGCTTATGTGATTTTAGTTTATCAGCAATTTTGCATCAAGACCCAAAATTAAGACAAAGTGCTTTGTAAAACTGTAATGATTGATTGCAGGTTTTTACAGCAAAAGAGCCATTTCGAAAAAAAATACTATTGAAAAGGTGTAGCTCTCTTTTCTTATATACACCTGGATGCAATTTTCTGCATGTAAGTGGACGGGGAAAAGGAAGGACTTTTAATGTGAATGTAATTTCAGGGGGTACAAGCTGCACAACAAAGGAGGGTTTGTGAGGGTTTTATGACAGTTGAAGTATAATTCCTTTTTTCTTACTGCCAAATTGTCACATTGGTGAAATACTTTTCCAGATTTCTCAGGCAGTCTCTTGAGTTTTGCACCAACAAACTTTTAAAGCGGCACCAGCATTGCAGCGTGAAGGCAGCTAAAGTGAAATTCACATTGAGTGTGTTCTCTGCATCTCCTCTCATATTTCAGCTAAACTGCCTCCTCGGCAGGGCCAAGGAATGCATCAAGCACCATAAATCAGCCGCTTGATAGGAACTTGGCGGCCAGACAGCAGTGCAGAGAGCTGTGTTATGTAGCTACAGTACAGTAAAGATGTTTTAAGGTGAACATTACCATCTTGGTGGAAGAGAAAAACGAGGGGGAGGATACGTTGATTCTGGGGAGTTTTGTGAAAATGACATAGCAATGAAAGCCTTTCTCACCTCCTTTGGCCTTCTGCATTCCTGTACTTGTGAATCACTATGATCTCCGGCAGGAATATCAGTCTCAAAACTCGGCCTGGAGCTGCTTTACTTTTAATTGATGCTGTGCAGTTTGGACTCGAGAATCATGTCTTTTATTGTCAAAAGCCCGCGCAGGTGGGGTTGCTTGAGCTCTGTCTTCTGTGTCTTTCTTGTCACAGCAAGAATGAGGGAAAGAGTTCATGTAAAGAAGGCAGCCGGCTGTGTGTGTGCCAGGTTTGTTTGTCACATCTCCGCCTGTCTGCGCCTTATGCAAATGGGCAGGGGGCTGGGAGGGACGGCTCCATGGGAAACTGCTGGTGCTAATCCAGCATGTTGAACAGGGGAGGAGAGAAGCACTTTTCAATGAAGCACCCCCACCCCTCTGTCAAGTCATACACACACACACACACACAAACAAACACATGAGCCCACGCACACACATGAACAGCATGTTCTCGTCCTGTGTGCACTTTCAAACAAACATCACGGGGAAAACACAAAGCCGGGCACACACAAGTTTCTCTCCCTGTCTCTCGCACACACACGTACACACTGAACACCTGTTTCTTTTCGGCGCATCCAAACAGACATGAATTAATATGTGAACAAATCCCACGATCTTAAGACCCACTGTCAGTCCGCAGGGTGTAATACCAGGGTGCTTTCAATGAGATAACAACAAGCCTCAGCATGATCGGCCTGTACTACTACCTAAAGATAGACTAATAACACGCTGCAGCCACGGTCCATGACTTAGACTATGAAATTTATGCAAATTTGTGTGGGAATACACAGAACTGAGAGTGCTATTTAGGACTAGTGCATTTTTTAAGACAGCCCTCTTTTATTCCCCCAGCTCTCTTCAACTTCGTTTTTGCAAACAAATGCCGACTGTTGTCTGAGACCTTGAAGGGTCTCTTCATGAAGGCTGAATTTTCCCTTAGAAAAGATGGACTTTAATTTGATTTATTTTCCAGTGGAAATACCTTACAAGTTCAGTCAATATCAGGTCATTAAAATAATTACTAGGTTTTTTTTTGTTAATTTAAAAGACAATTGTTTGACTGATAACAGCTACACATTTTGTCTACCAAAAAATTTGACATACAGATGCTCGGTAGGAGTAGCGAGCATCAGATTTTTATTTACTTGATATCCCGTTAGCATCCATTTTCAGAGAGGAGGTCTTTGTATCTTGTTGGACAAGGACTTCAAATCACAAAGTACCCATTCAGAGGTTAGAGGGGTGGTGCGGCAATAAAGGACTTTGACTGTGAGACTTGAGTTTAAGTGCTGTTACTGGAATTCGGATCCCATGTGGAACTTTTTTTTCCCCTCAGTGGCTGTTTGATTCTGGTTTGGGAGAACATCATGTGCCCATCAGCGCTAACATCGTGTTCACCCTCTAATATCGCCAGCAATAGAGCTCTGATCAATCAGGCATGGAAAAGGAAGACCACAGATTATTTGAGCAAAGTGGGTTGTCGATGTGCTTCCCCATGAAGCCACGAGATTCATGCCTGAGGAGGAGTTTGGAGGCTGGGTGAACACCTCAGACTCTCTGTCGTGCTCTTTTAGCCCTTCCTAAGCAATTTTGAGGGGCCCTTCACAGTCCTTTTATGAAGGCTGCTACCGTAGGAGAGTTACTATTGTCACTATTGGGCAGGTGACTAGTCTGGAGAAATAATTAGGTAGGTGGGAAGAGCCAAAGAAGCATCCATGTGAATGCCAGGATGAAGATTTTCCCTGCAGAGCATTGTACAATATGAGCAGTGTTCCTCACTACCTGTCAGTTACTAAAAATGCATACTTTGACAAGAGCATACCTTTTACTTCCTTTCCTTTATAACAAGCATCTCCAATTATGTGGGTCACCACAGTGATGCTTCTTGTGTCCAAGCTGAGAGCATTAGGTACCCGTTTCATGGTGTCTGTTTTTGGTATTGAACATGTTCTCTCTGTCACAAACTCTGTCTGACTACTCTGCACATGATGCAAAATGATGCAAAATGATGCCCTTTGCATTAGAAAGTGTCAGGAAGCTGCCTCAAACTAGCTGCAGTCTCTAACCTTGAACTGTTACTTCGAAACCCATGTCACATTAAGTGAATACAGATCCGAGGAAATAAGGATATTTGGAACACATGCCTTTTTTCACAAACTCTGAAAAAATGTTGGCTTGGCTTAGCACTAAAAACCAAACAGGAGGGAACAGCTAGATATGACTCACAGTTAACGTTGTTAAACTATTCGGCTACTTGTCTTTTTTTTCCACTTAGTTTTCTGTATGGATTCAACTAAAAACAAAAAGGCCAGATGTCTGTTCTTAGAGATCTTCAGAGTTTTCGAAGACAGCCACTTTAACTTTTTTATGCAAAGCTAAGCTAATGTGACGATAGCTGCAATTTATTTCAGATAATAACACTTTCAGTCACCGTAGATAGATCGAGTGAGGAACTGATAAGAGAACCCTTCTCTCTTGTGCGTTTATTTACAGAGAGAAATATTACAGATTGTAATCACATAAGAGAGTTCTTTTTGATTTCCTTTTAGTATTGAAATCACAAGCTCTAAATTGTGTGCACCAAACACTAACAATATAAATCTGCACAAATTCTGCCTTAATTGCTTCCTGCTCGATAAAGTGCATTACACTCATACTGTGATGCCAAAAGAGGACAGGATCAGATTAATTCATTGCCTGATTCCAGCCGCACGCAAGATGAATTTTATATTCCTCCCATAAAACTTGGGGAAGTGACAGGGTTCTTTGTGCTGGCACTGGCGGGTGTCCAACAGCACAGTCCAGACCCTGCACTCACAGGTTTGTGTGAGAGAACTTGGTGTGCTTTTCCCCTCTCCATCCTCTCTTTGGTACACAATCAGACGCACGTTGGACAACCGCAAGGCGCCGTTACCTCTCTGGGAGCCATGCGGGTAGGAAGGGAAAAAATGGACAAACACAAAGGCAATCAACAAATCCCTTTTGCTTGAGCCTTGCGAAACATAATAGGGCCAAATCATCATCTATTTAGTTTCGTCAAATCACTGACAGCAGGCCTTGATAAAAGAGAGTGGAAAATATGTAGGGTACAAGACGCTGCCAAGACCCTCACCGACAAGAGCTCCCTATTGAAGCCAGATGTTGATTCAACTAGCCAATTTTGATAAATGGCATAATGATTACCATTATAGATTGAGTAATTTTACATAAGCATGCCACATTGTTGGTCGTCTTTAATGATAGCCAAATGATCTGTAGTTTGAGCCTGAGGCCAGGTGGGCTTTTCTGGTGTTGGTGTGTGTGCAACATGCAGAGCCTTAATCACCATTACGAGAGCACCCATGCTGAAGACAGAGCACCTGGCCTTGTGGGCACCACTGACAGTTCTTGTTATTGTGACCAACTGTCCAGCTTAGGTCTGAGCCCATCACACAGCTCCATAATGACACTTAATTGGCGCTTTAGTCTGACTTTTGCCTCCTTCAATGCCCTCAATCCCATTAGAGAGGCTTACTCAATCAGAGCTTCACGTACTTGACCCAGTAACCCACATGGATGTTACCTTGTGTGACCCTCTGTGGTTCTGGCAGACTGATTCTGCCCTGGTCCAAACACTGTCGTCTGTCTCCCTTTCCTCAGGGATTGGAGCATTACAGTAGATTAGCTGGAGTAATACCACAGTGGAACATGGGTATGTGGGGTCATGGGATTGCTCCAGAACATGAAAACCAATGTTTGCTTTCAGGGGTTATCGTCACAGATACACTTCTAAGAATCAACGGAAATCCAATTAGTGTACTTAAAGTCAAATCTTTTCTCTGATCTGACAACGTCCTTACTTATTCCACCCTTGAAGCAATCCCTGCTTTGAGTCCAGTCTCACAAGAAAACATACACATTCGTGGGCTAATTGAGTTGTGTTTTTAAGAAATGTTTCCCCGAGCCTTTTCTTTTCTGTAAGCCAGCGTTCATGTGACATAATGGGAATCGCAACCCATGGACAGAAAAACGTGTCATCCCTGTTCATGTACATATATTCAATAGAATATAATAGAAATTCTAACTCTGTGTTTTATTACTTCTAAACCTAACATGTATTTAATTTATAATTTAGTTTTGAACCATTCATGAGTGAGAGAAAAGTAGAAAAGTGAAAGACTGTGGAAAATGTTGTGTGGAGTCTCTAACCTCCGGTGTCTTTCATGGAAGTCTACGGATTAAAGCCTAACACCTTTCAATTCTTCCTCCTTCTAAGCGTCTGTGGACAAATCAAGTGTTGCATCATCCTGTTAGCCTCCAACTGTCAGTGTGATCACAAAGGGACACATAAGATTCATCTTTGGAGGGAACTAAGCTAGAAAAACATACCATTTTGAGCCTTCTTTTTAAATCCGTAACATTTTGCGCCATGAACCAACATGGCTCCTCCACTTTCTGAATGAGATTCAGTCGCTCCATTGTTCTGTTAAAAACCTTCCTGAGTAATGTGATCCTAAGAATTTTTGCTTTGCAACAGTCAGTTCCCTTCATCTACTCAGAGATTTAAATGGCAGGTATGTCTAAACGGTCTTTTCAGCTGCCCTGAAGACAGAAATCAGAGTCTTCAAACTGAATCTTTAGCATTCGTGTTCCTGATTGTTGTCATTCAAAATGACTGAGGACCAAATGTAACAAAATAAACACAAGAATAAGTCAAAATTATGAAGTCATTTTTGTAGCATAGCTCATTTTATTGTTTAAACAGTTTTGCATAGGAAATATATCCACTTCCAGTAATTGACTGCAGTAAAAACAGCTGCTAGCAGTATAGGCTGGATATAACAGTAACAATCACAAAAAGTTGAGCCTTTATTTACACTGATTTTAATCTTGTGGCAATTTTAGCCCCTGCATCAAATGTAACCAGCTTGAAGGCATCGCCTAATGCTTGGCGTTTCTAAAAATCAATAAAAGAAGGGATATCAAGGCCTTCGCTATACAATTCACAATGGACACCTGTGGCTCCTAAACTGTAAATTAAAAAGATTAAAACAAAAACAAAAAAACAAAAAGAAAAAGAAAACAGGTTTCCAAAAGTCCTCTAAAACGTACATTCAGATACATACATAGACCTTTGCACACACTTGCAGTGTAACTACGATCACTACTGGAGACTGTTTACATATTGTTTTGTTGGTGTTGTTGTTGTTGTTCGTTACATAGAATTCCACCATGATTCCTCAAACAGAGTGAAATGTGTGCGCAGAGGGAAGTAAAAGTGCCACAAGACCCCATTAAAAAAAAAGAGAAGATATCAGCCCTGCAGAGGGGAAAAATGGTGATTAATAAAGAAACAAAAAAACATAATTCCATCTTTTCCACTGCGTTTAATGTAGCACTGACCGTCCCACCCAACTCCCAGGAAAGAAAAAGAGGAAACACTGAATATCAGATTTTTAACAAGGTTAACGTGGGCATCGTGTGCTGACATAATCAATACATTACCAAAAAAAATAAATTTAAAAAAGCAAAAAAAAAAACATCAAGGAAGTATTAAAAGAGCATATTATCAGATGAATTTGCCACATTCTCTTCTGTGTGATGCTGCTTTTCTCATCACATAGGAAAGGAAGTCTATCACATTCTACAGTTATATACAACAGACACTTGGACAGCTCGAACAGGCACTGCATTGCTATCTTCTTGTCTCCTTTTGGTGAATGTTACATCCTGTAAAAATGCTGGTTTTCATGTTTAACAACAACCTGATGCCGAGTGACTAGCAGCTAGCCAAAGAATGGAAGATGTGTATTGCTCATGTGGGATGAAAATGAATATTGAACGTGTCCCTTACATCTGCATCTATGCAAACCTCTCAGTCCCCGCAGAATGCCTGACATTTAGCTAAGAAAGGGAGAAAAGAAAAGTCACACGTATTGCATGAGTGCCACAGATCCTCCTTGCATAAAGTTGTCCTGTTCCTCTATGATCGCACGGATCAGTGTAGTAATACTCTCTTAAAATAAAGTCGCTGTGAGCGTCAAGATCTGCCTTGAGGCTGCTGATGGGCTGAACACTGATTATAATTTCATAAAGAGCTTCCTGACATTCAAACCCCAAAAACACTAGCTAAGCTGGAAGGTACAGTATCCAATCGGGAAGCACCTGAAGTCGACGTGTTAGTGTTTGTCTGTAGTGTGAATGAAGGGTTTTCTGTAGGACATCAGACTTTGACAGCAAGTGAAAAGTGCAAAATGAGTGATGCCTGGATGATTTTACTGATTTTAAAGGAGATTCTTGAGAAGAGCAGCTTACGTCTGCGTACGAGGCATGTAGACGGCTCAAAGACAGCCAGCCAAATTAGATGCACTGCGAGACGCAGCACCAATCTTGTTGCAACAATTGTGAAAGGAAACGTTAAAATAAAAAATTTTAAAAAAAGAAATAATCTTACAGATTCATCACGGACGTTTGTCACTGAAGATTTTACCCTGCTTCACACTTAAGGTCAGGTGCAATCTGGGGGATTTATTTTATTTTTTTCCCACTGGTTTAAGTGACATCACTTCCCAGCTGCTACAAAAAAAACACACTCACACCATAAATCTTGTTGAACAAGAACTCACACCCATTTCCCCCAAAAAAGAGATCAATCACATCACACTCGCTATGGCCACACTAATTCAAAAATTCATGAAATTCCTCCAAAAATGGAAATATCTAAGCACTAACCAGATCCAGAAATAATAACATTAATAATTAGAATTAAAAAAAGCCTTCATTGTTCTTGTTTTTTTATATTTATGGATCCCCCCCCCCCACATTTCTCAATCTTTACATACAGGAATACAACACCTGATGAAAACACTTTAGATTCTACTAATCAGGGAAATCTGGAGAGTTCTAACTCAAATCCAGCTTCTAAAACAAACAAAAAAACAAAAAAAAACAAATGCTAATTCTTTTTTTTAAGATATTTTTTTTCTTTTTTTTCTTCCTAAAATGGAATTGACTCGTTTTCCCCAGAAATGAAGATTTACAAATACGGGCTTAAAAAAAAAACCAAACCAAAAAAAACCCAGAGAACTCCCCAGAGAGTTTACAGTGTACAAACTCCTGTCCCGCGGCAGGCTCATTTCCTTCTTCTTCTTTTTTTTTTTTTACTCCGATAGAAAGACCCTCATCTTCTCTCATTGTGTCGTGTCAGAGGCACTCGAACGCACACCTAGCTCACAAATTCACCCACGTACAGACTCGCTCGCAAGCACACTCAAGCTGCCAAAGCAGAGTTCAATCCCACAGACTACTGCCAGCGACGCCATCAGGATATTTACCTTTATGTACAGTCTCCTATTCAATAAACACCGACAGCACAGTGACCCTGACACATTTTGTCTCTCGCACGCACTTCCACACAGACACACTCGGGGACAATGCACTTCAGTGGGGTCTCCAGTGGCCAAAGGCTGCAAAGCACTTACTTTAAAAAACAAAAAAAAACAAAAAAAAAGACAGAACAGTGCACATAGAACGGGGTGACTTTACAATTATTATTTATTTTTACCTGCATAAGAAAATCAGGGTGAAAATGGAGAGATTGAGCTTGACTTGAGGATCATTTTATCACAATGATTTCTGCTCCCTCTGCTCGTGCTGGAGAGCTCTCTGCGGTACCGCCTCTCCGAAGGGGAAACGTTTCTTTCACGATTGTAAGGGAAAGAGTGCAAAAGGTGTCACGGCGGCAGCTTCGGCGGTCGCTGCTCTTTCAGTGAGAAAACCCTAGTTTCTACTTTACAAATGGTAAGACCATGATTGATACAAATAATGCCCTGTAATGTGCCTGAGAGAATTAGTTGGAGACTCAGTTCTGAACACTGCACGGGGGAGAAGATGATTGCCTATGTGCTATTTAAGTGCTATGCTTTTCCTTCTAGTGGATTCTATTTAAGCTTCTAATGGGCCATTGGACATAAAGTTAGAAAACGTCATTCCTCTGTAGTCCAATATTTACTTTAACATACTTTACTGGCTCTGCTGGGGAAGTATCTCGGGAGCTGACATATGTGCACATCGTATATACATTTATACAAATCTACTACTTATAAAATACTTTCTAAAGGCTTGCTTGAGCCTGTCTGGAACTGATTTGGACAGGTCTCACTAGCATTAGTCGGTGTGTGATTGTTGCGCAGGTCACAGGCCACTTCACTGATGTGTTTTTAAGGCATCTACTTGGGAATTGCATTCTGCGACATCTAGAATAGTACGGTGCTTCTGAAAGCATGCAACTGTGTCCATCCTCAGTTGCAGCCCTAAGGGATCCGAGACTGAACGGGATTCGACGCAAAAATGATCTCTTAAAATGATTGTCGTACTCAAGTCAAGCCGTCTCTCCTGTGAAAAATGAGCTCCTTCAAAAGGTCACATGCTTGCACCCCAGGTGGAAAAATTGAAAGTAAGAGTCGCAGTAGACCAATCAGTGACTTTGCAGCCGTACAAGAGACCATGGGTGCATTCTTTTTTTTTTTCCTTTGATACATACTTCTAGAAAAAAATTCCACGTCCCATCCCATCCCCGCCGGAAAATCTCTCCCAAATTCATAACACACTGGAACATGTCTCACTGTTATTCGGCAGGCCTGTCTATATGCTAGTGAAAGGGGGGTTAAAGAAAAAAAAAAAAAGAAGACCTCGTCTTACACTGCATAGAAAGCAGTCCCCACTTTGGTCAGTAAAAAAAGAAAAAAAAAGGGAAAAAACACCCACAACAACAACAACATCATCAACAACAACAACGACGAACAACAATATCAACAAAATAAATGCATTACAATATTGTCTATCTCCAAACTAGCCTCTAATAATTGACGCATCTATAAGCACTACCTACATAGGCAAAACTTGGTATTGCATAATTTTCATAATTCTGTGTTCCACCCTCCACAATAGTAACTGGAAGATGGACAGGATGAGCATTGAAAAGTAAAAGATGACAGGTTATTCGAAAAGAAAACCACCAAAATACTGAGAAACCGAAAAAAAAAAAAAAAAAAAAAAATGCTGGTTGATTACAAACTTTAAAACGGCAACTATACACAGCCTTGATATGCAATGTAACTGTGAGATAGAGTAGTACATGAGTCTAAAAATCAACAATTTCATTCAGAGTACAAAACAATTCTTATCATAAAAATGTTAATTTTTTTTTTTTTCCTATAATGATAAATGCAGCAAAAACAAGTGTAGTGATGTCTCTATATTCAAAGGCAAGGCACGTAATGTGGACTATATGTCATCGTGCAAATTAAGAGTACTGGAGAGATTTTTTTTTTTTTCCTCGTGTAAATGTGTCCGGACTGGAGAGGCGGTGGACTGCAGACGCAGCCACGCACAATTCTAGCTTTCAGGGATTTGCCACCACCATAATTTCAGCTTTTCAACCTCTTTCACTTTCGAGTTAACCTTGCACAAGCTGTAGCTTTACCCATAATCCTACAGTACATTTGCATCAATAATAAATTCCCGTGAATTAACGCTTTCTTTTTTTCTTTTTGTAAACACAAGCTTTACAAGCTGATGGCCGAATGCTCTCGATCTTATCAGGAATAATCAGAAACACACTATGTGTGTCTCGTTACTGGACTTATCTTTCGGTTGGGGTTTTTTTCTTTTTCTCCCCCCCGCCCCCAACGTAAATGTAAAAAGAAAAAAAAGAGAGAAATCCCAACATGATGGGAAGGGCTCAAAGTAAGTGCTGGTTTTTGCTCAGCGCTGCACAGGTAGCTTGCCTTCAACTGCCTTTCACGCTCGATGTTTTTCTCATGCGAAGAGACGGATATGTGACTGAAATCAAATTCAAATGTCTTCTTAAACATTTCACCAATAAAAACATTTAATAATTATCCCCCTTCCTTTAGAGTCTTAGGGCTGACAGACTGATAGCTTCCCTTCAAAAAATTCAATTGCACTTGCCTCTGTTGCGATTTTTTTTTTTCTCACTCTTCCGTCGTCTCTTTTTTTTAAATTCCTTTTTTAAAAGGAGTTGCGAATTCTTTTAGGAGGGGTCCAATCTCAAGCCTAGCATTTAGTGTTTTTTGAAAACTGTCTCAAGAGTTCTCAACTCTCGCCATAAGTGTTTACATTAATTCTTGAAATAAGTAGCAGAGTAAAGAATAAACAAAGTCCACACATTTCTTTTTTTTTTTTTTTTTTCAAACAGAGTCGTATCACAGTAAACTGAAATCAAACGAAGAAGAAACACTCTGAATTCACAAGTTTTTTGTTCCTATGGTGTACACAGTGAATCGTTCGATGAGGGAAAGCCTCTTTTCAAGAGGCCGCAGAGCTTAGAGTCTCTGAGCTCTGAGCCATCCACCAGGCAGGTGTCAATATGCAGACCCTCTCGCTGTGTGTGTGTGTGTGTGTGTGTGTGTGTGTGTTTAAACGTAGATTTTACATTTTCCTCCAACATGGAAAAATAGTAAGGATTGCTGCTAAGAGTCTAGAGTGTCATGCAATAAAACATTAAGGCATCTATACATCACAGTATTTGAATGGATTGAAAAGTTCTGCAAACACAACAACTGACTGGTGGGTGGTCGGTGAGTGCGAGGAGACAGCAGACCTGAAGCTTTATCTTCTTCCTTTTTTCTGAACCATCTCTCATCCTCACTTCAGGGCCAGTGTCCATCGATCGGGAGGGACGGGAGTGGGAGAGGGAGAGGGAGAGGGGGGGTAGAAGTTGGAGGGGTGGGATGGGGGATGAGGGGTGGTGGTTTACGCAGCACCTGCTGCTTTGCTGGTTTCATCCATGGCTGCTGATACCTGTAGTGCTCGCTGTCTGCACCCCCACCCATCCTTCCACCCTGGGGGTCATCCGGCCTCTGCGTGCTCAGTTCCCTGTCTCAGCGGGGACCAGCGGCTCACCAATGATGTTTATGCTGTAGTTCTGGTGGACATTTGTTGGCAGAATCGGAGTCCCGTTCGACACTTGGAATGGAACTAAGCTCGCCCAGGTACCAGGACTGTGGAGACAACAAAAACAAAAGGGACAGAAAGGGACAGAGCGGTTAATCACATGCCGTCACCTTCTCTGGCAGCATGCTGTGAAAACAGTTACTCTGCTTACGGCCATCAAGCCTCGCGATCTTACATTTGTGGGGTGAAAAACAGAGGGTGGTATAAATAAAAGAAAAAATAACAGGAAACGGCAGCACTAGCTTGTTGATCTAAGCTGAGGTGATTCCACATCATGTGAGCGGGCAGTGACGCAGGCCCACTTCTCGGCATAGACGGCAGTATAGAAAAGCACGAGGAGGAGCGTGATTGGTGGCAGTAGTGAAGGAGGGGCGGGGAGGGGGGGAAAGTGTGGGGGCTCCAACACAAAGCTGTCCCATCCCTATTCATCTCACGCTAATGGCAAAACAACACGGGGATTGTTCACGGGGAGCAACGGTGCTAACTGAAAACGCGATTGGGAACAAGCAGCATGTTGTTCCCGAGGGGTCCTGCGCAACGTAGATGTCAGATAATTAGCCCCCCCATATTCTGCTTTTCTTCCTCACAGTTCCCCAGTGTGTGCTCATCTGACACCCTCCCACCTCTCGTGTCACCCACGCTGAGAATACCTGCGCTGCAGATTTTCTATCTGACTCACCAATAACTAGCTCTGCATGAAAACTTTGTTGCAGCAGCTTAAACCTGACAAACGAAAGAACACAGCAAATACTGATGAATGTGGGACAAAAAAAAGAAGAAGGGGGGGTTGAAGGAGAAAGGAGAGCGCGGATCAGAGAAAAGAGAGCTGTTTTCAAGAGAAACTAAACAGATTGAAGTCTGACGATGCTGCTTTGCAGAGGTGAAGCGGACTTGACTCTTTGTGAAGCTCCCTTTTAGACAACACTGTCTGCACTCATGAAAGCTACTCATCAACCAGTCTGCATTTTATACAAATGGCTCGTCACTGCTCTCATACTTAAAACAATGAGTGCAAATTCTTTTCACCTCCTCGCCTGAAAAAGCCTGGCTCTTGAATAAAGAGTGAAAGCAAGAAAAAACAGAGCAGAGAAGATGTGTTCAAAACAAAAGTTTTTTATGGGTTGCAGTGCGCAAAGCGCTAAAAAACAACAACTTCAAGGCTAATCCGGGCTAACTTTTTTTTTTCTCGTCCTCATGCAGTCCTCCTTCTCCTGCTTTCTTGCCTCCCTCCTTCCCCTCTTTCACCGTGCCAAAAATCATGGGACAGGAAACGAGGGATTAAGTTTTTCCTACCTTGGTGAACAAAGAGCGCGCAGAGCGGCCAAGGGCTGCAGCTTTCTCTCTTCCCTGCTCTTTCTATCCTACTTCCTCCATCTCCGCTCCTTTTTCATTACGAAACTCCTCTCAGGTAAATGGCTCACATTAGGAAGACCACACAGCCACAAAAGGGCACTCGCAGGCTTTTGTGTGTAGATCGGTTTTAATCTTGTTAAAATCGATGGCTGTCGGTCTGTATCTGCATCCCATAAGCTGAAGCAGCATAAAGCTGGATTTTTACATTACTTCTTTCTATCAGTATATGAGTGTGTGTGTGTGTGTGTGTGTGTGTTTGGAGGAATCAACTCAGAGCTGAGGCCTACAGATTTACTTTGTTAGCATGACTCGATTTACAATACAAACTGTCTGGAAAATCCAGGTATTTTGCCCCTTGTAAGTCTTTACATTAGGAGATCCACATTCAGAAAATCAAATTATCCCAAAAGCAAATGATAATGTTGCAGTTTTCTTTTTTTTCTTCCGTTTATCACCTTTGGCTGCCGCTGCGTATTGTTATTGCTGCTGGGAGGAATGACTTCCTGTTCCTGTTCGGTGTTGCAGCGGAACTGGAAAAGCCTCTGACTGAACACACTCCGCAGTTTCAACATTATGTTGCATAGAGGTTACACAGATAATGTGGAGCTTTTGCTTAAATCTGCCAAGCAGTTTCTTTAGCTACAATCACCACCCGCCAATATGCACGAGTACAGCTTTAAATGATCTCTATTTCTCTACATTTTGCCTCAATGCAAGATGTTACTTTGTTACATGTACTTAAGCAGCTCCGACAACCTGATCTCCATCATCGTATCTCCTTAGGTAACCTTCAAGAAGGCCTTCCTTTGCCCTGTCCAGCTCTCAAACCTCACTAATTCTGCTCCCTGCAAGCACAGCCTGGGCGTACAGCGTGCTCCGTTTAAGGATTAGCTCACTAAATTAGATTATCTAATGGCATCTTAATGGATTGCTGACCCATTTCCTGCACAATGGCAACATGCGAGTCTGGCAGCTTTTTAATTTGGAGGCTAGTACTGAAGTAGGCATAGCGCAGCGCTCAGTTTAAAGGGCAAGTAAGATAAAAGAGAAATCCAACAGATTCCATCTATACGTTGGAACAGCTCAGTGTAAATAATCCATCAAAGAGGAAGAAATATAATAGAATTACCATCCTGTTCTTGTAATAAAATAAACTAATTTCAGTTGGGATCTGCTTTATTTGTCCTCATTACTGTACAGTCACATGAGAGAAGAGGAAGAATAAGCTGGGGTGTGAGTGGAAAAAGAGACCTCACGCTGCTGCAGGGGGCATTTCTCTCTGCTACCTCTACTTGCCTATTAGGAGGCCTGTTGAAGGGGTTTCTGCAGTGTGCATTTGTGTTTAGAACTTCAGCAAGCGCGAAATGACCTGTGCATACACACTCACGCGCACACCCACACACACAGATACTCCACGTATCCAGGGGAAAAGGGGGAAAGGGGAACAGGAAAAGGCTGAGCTCAGCTTGCTCGCTCTGCCGTGCTGAAAAGGTTCAGGTTTTTTTTTCCTCCCGAGAGAATGAGATACAGTAAAGAAACGAGAGAAGAGGGAGGGGGTGGTGTTCTGTAACTTTAAGTTAAAGAGTGTAAAGCATGACTTGAGCATAAAGTCAAACAAAGCCGAGCTTGTTTAAACGTGGAGGGTAAATGCTCTTCATATGGCCACAAATCTGACCTGAAATGACTTTGTGTTGTGAAATACAAATATTTCATTTCCATCGAATGTGAGCGAAAGAGGAAAACTTAACAAAGCTGAAAAGCTTTGAGTAACCTTGGTGTGAAGACTAATGGAAAAATCAAAGGCAGCAACGGGAAATTGTATCACTTTTGTGGGCTATCACTGGAAAAAATGTTTTTCATTACAAAAATGCTCTCATAGTGCTCGTCCAATGCTAAAGGATGAAAAAAGGTTTATTTTTTAATTTATGAAATTAGCGTGAAAAGTGAAAAACAGATGAAGGGACATGTGTTGTTACTTTTTAATTTATCTTGCTGCCCCCCCCCCCCCCCAAAATCACCAAAAGTCATACTTTTGTCTTGAAAGCCAAAAATTGCAGAGGGGAAAAAAAAGGGCAAAATTTTTATGGGATTTCTACATCTAGAACATGTACATTTCGCAATGTTAAAGACAAACAATCAAGCAAATCATCCACTGCATGACTCAAATCATTTCAAAGGTGGAATTGTGTGTGTGTGTGTGTGTGGTGTTGTGTGAAAGACAGAGACACGGCATGAAAGAACGAAAAAAAGGTTACCTTTGCCAAGCAATCCCCAAAGTGTCGTCAGTGGCACTGGGGCCATAATGCCTGCCGTTTTGAGTCACGCTCCAGTCACACTTCCTCAGCTGTCAATTGAAACCTAGCAGTCAGATCACTGGGCCAAGACAACTTCCACTTCAGAGTACACTACAACTCAACACTGTATACAGACATGCATGCAGAAAAGCCTAAGACTGGAGCATCAGAAAAAAACAAACAAAACCAAACAAAAAATGAGTCACAGACAAAAAAAGAAAACTGTGAATGGAGTCAGTGTTTTCATTGTTGCAGGAAATTACAGTAAAATCAGAAGAGACATAAATCAAAAAGCATGCAGTCACATTGAGAGGTGAAAACTAACCTGGAAGCAAATTAATTATAATAATAATAATAATTATTATTAAAAAAAATATATAGAAACAAATGCAGTTAGTTGGTTACAAAATATGAGTGGCATTGGTCTGTAAGCAGTCACTACTCTGTCACATGGAAAGCTGGTGAAGCCATGCAGCCCACTGGATGCATGCGCCCTGTCGATAATGATTCCTTCGCTGTAAGAGCACTCTCAGATTCAGGACAGAGTGCGCATGCCCTCCAGCATGCAGACCCTTTTTTTTTTTTCATTAGCTAACTGTTTTTATTGATTTGGGGTCACAATGCAATGAAGTTAAAGAGCACACACACACACACACACACACAGACACACACACATAAATACACCCAAAAGACGCGCACTAAACCCCTTTTTCCGCATTTTACAACATGCCAACCTGACATACAGATTACAAATTACTGCTTGAAAAAAATAAAAAATAAAAACTATGTCTCCTTTGCATGCATTATGCGAGCGCACGTGTCTGCAATCCAGCTGAGAGCTATCTCTGCCAACACCAACCTAACCTTGCCCTGTGGTCAACACATTCATTTAGTAATGCACCGGGATAAAACTGCACCGTTAGCACTCTGCGTGCAGCGGACGTTTTGCAGAAGCTCTTAAGAGAGATTTAATCAGATATGCGCTGAATATTCAAAGCCATTTGCGGCGGTCAAGGAATGTGTTCTTTTCTCTCCGTGCACCTGGAAGGACCCTTCAGGGAATGATGATGGTTTCCTACTTAAGCTGTACTTAGACTACGGGATGTGTTTTTAATATGTTCCATGATTTTTACTTTTTTTTTTTCCCCTCAATGGAACAAATGTAAAGCAGCGAAACAAGCGGCGAAGACAAATGCGCTCATTAGAGCTCAGTTTAATTTATCAGTGTCATTTGATCAATTGCTATGAACAGCTGCTTAGTAAAACTGAATAGAAAACAAAGCAAAGTTGCTCCATTCAGTGTGTTTTCTCTGTGTTTATCGAATGTTGGGAGACTAAACCCCCACGCTGTTCCCGCACTCTGCAGCCTGACAATAGCTCGGAGAGAATGCACGGCTTGGGCCAGACGCTCGGTGCCACCGCTCCTCGAGGGGCTCGCCATCTGTCCGTTGGCACCGACACATCAGAGTGGCGTGGGCAGCGGGGAAAAAGGGAACGGAGCCGGGGAACGTTAGCAAACAGATGCGGGCAGATTGTGGATTAGGAGCCTTCCTTAGATAATACCAAATGACATCTGATCACGGATCTTTCCCTGCGGAATGCTAGACGGTGGCATTCCCTCGAGGGGGTTAACCAAGGCGAGAGATGAATGGAGGGTTTTCACACATTCACTGCCTGGGATTCGTAGAGCAGGTGTGGGAGCGTGTGGTGGTGTTGTTCTGTTTTTGTTTTTTTTTCTTTTGTATTTGTTTTGTGTTAGCACTTCTCTGAAAAAAACAAAACTGCCATACAATCACATTAAGAATATTCTACTAACCTTAATGAAACATGAAATGATATGAAAATCATTCACTGATAAAAAAATCCAAGTCCTGTTTGACTCTTCATCCCAGTTTAAAAAGTAAAAGAGATTCCTGACAGCAGTCAAAGTCCTAAACATCAACAAGGAGGAGTGCACCTCCATGGTTCAGCCCCAGTGCTGACCAAGCTGGAAACCCTGATTATCTACACATATGTGCGCGATGGGTTTCCCTCTCCAGACAAAAAAAAAAAGAAAACTTTACAAGAAACATCCGCAATTGACACATTTATCCGAACACAGCCTGTTATAACCCTCTGGAAAGGTTTGATTTGTGCTAAAAAATTTGTCTCTTTTCTTTCGCATTCAAGGTGGGAGGGGGGGGCACCTTTTTTATTTGTCAAATTCTCCCCCAAACGGGGTCCCAACAGTATCTCAACTGACGAAATCATTCTCTCCTTTTTTTTTTTGGGCCTAAAAATAATTACAACTTATCAAATTACCCTTCTGTGTGTCTGGAGTGAAATGGCTTCAGTGCCTCTGGGAACAAAGCACAAAATTCAGCAGCTCCACTTGGGCTGCTGCTGTCTTGTGTCGTCACTTTGTGCCCCGCTGAAAGAAGTAGCACGACTACTAGAAAATGTGGAAGACAAACTGAGCAACATCAGCCAAGTGAATCCTCCTTTTCCTCCTCCCTCTCCTCCGGAGTGGAATAAAAGCATCCCAGAACTGACCCCCCCCCCCCTCTTTTTTTAGGCAGATTTTTTTGGAAATTTGGGAGAGAGAGAAAAAAAAAGAGAGCGAAAGAAAGACAGGAAGAGGAGTGAGGAAACAGAGGCCAGCTTTGTCGTTTTTACTAAACATAAAAAAGTGAGCTGCGGAGAAACCCAGCGATTATTATGTAGCTGCGTGCAGATGCATTCAATTAGTTGTGGTTGGAAAAGCCTTGGCCTCAGACCAGCGCTTTCAATAAGACGGGGTGGGGGGAGAGTACTTTCTCTCGTCCGACAGCACCGCAACACTCTTAACCTCGCAGGCACACACAAACGCACCCACACACAGGGACACCGCTCCACTTTTGTCCGAGGACATCCTACAGTAGGGCGACGCCAGCTCTTCATACTCGCCTTGTAAAGAAGGGAGTGTATTGATTGCATGTGTGTGAGAGGGCTTCTAAAGTAATGTGTGAAGGAAATGGAATTGAGCACATTATTCTCTAAAAAGCACCCACGTGTCTCGTACATCTTCGAGCAGTGGCAGCGCAGTGACAGTGACCCATCACCTCTATGCCTGTCTTTAAAGAGAACTCAGACAAAAAGATGCTTTTTCTAAACTGTGGAATTTTCCCCTTAGACACACTCACTCGTGAACATACTAACAATATACTTTTAAATCTGGCCCAGAAATGTTTCTTATCTTTGCAAAGATTGACTTAGCCATGAAATGACTGCAGAAATTTTTTTTTCTGTCTTCAGCCATGTTACGCCTCAGTCCTTGTGAAATGTGAGAAAGGCTTTTGCTCATTTGTTCTGCCCACGCTGCCTATCAGTCCTGATCTGATCTTCTGAAGGGCTCAAGACCCTCTGTTGCTGCCCTACAAATCAAATTCAGAGTGCGACTGCATTTCGCAGAGGGCAAGGATTACACACATCTGATGTGTGGGAGGAGGTGGGGAAAGAAAATGAAAAGAATAACATGAGGAGCAGATGAACCGAGTGTTGCAATGAAGGAAGACCTCACCTGTTGCTGGTGGAGGAAAGCTGGATCTCTAGGGTTCAGGCTTACAAATCGATTAGCTGTTGGGGTTCCAGGGGTTGAGTAGCCTGGGTAACATGTCATCACAAAAGAAAAAACAGAAACACATGCTTGCATTACAATCAGCATCTAATGGTGCTCTAATGCATATTAACTGGCAGTGAGTACACTGTAATCTAAAATGGCCTGACACAACAAACAACCAACTTTAGTTAGATAGTTAGATACTCGAACAACAATCTTCAACATGGCTGTTTTTCACACGGCTGCAACATTAGAGCATGAGCTCATTACAAGATTTAAACTGTGGCTAAAAAGGCTCTTATTGCCGACCTCCAGGCAGTGATTAAAACAGCTAATTCTCATTTCCCACTTGTCACTTACTGCTTCTTGGACCCTTCGTGTCAGTTTGCAACACATGGATACCTCTTTTTTTCCCACATTTCTGAACAGACAGGGAATTGCTCAATAGCTGGCCATTGCCAGTTATCCAGTAGTAAGTATACAGCAGTGAGCTGCTCCAATCGTGGGCAGCTACAGGAAAACGTCATTCTACAGCGCTGGGTCATGAACAATTGAAAGAAGATAATTTATTTGTGGAAGGAGGTCAGAGGGGAGGAGGGGGATAGACACCAGACCCGAGAGTGCGACTTGTCCTCAAGTCAAGTCCTCACGCTGTTTTTCCACCTCCAATTTTTTTTTGTCTTTATTTTGACATCTGGTCTTGATTTCTTTTACTTCCTTTTTTTCAATTAGTGTACTATTTTGTTAGGCATTAAAAGCACTTGGTTAAGGTTATAAAAACATAACCGTTAGATGTTCGAATTCAAAACAAAACACATTTCATCGTGAAAAGCTTTGCTGACATTTTCCATGTCGCCACGGCGATGCTTCCAAGGACTGCTACAATCGGGGTTTGGGAAACGCTGCACGTCCAAAAGCAAACTCTTTTGGGACGAACCTCTGCGTTAAGAACTGACGCAGCTTTTTGAGCATTTCTTACAGAGCTGGTCTCTCTTTTGTTTTCACTCCACACGGCCGTGTCGTTGTGAAAATAACGAGTGAGAAAGGATTGTGTCTAACAAGTAGCTGTTTACTTTTGGCCGTCACTGCTGCCTCCCTTCGTGGGCACTGAGCAGCCAATCAAAGTGTTGTCTCTGTCACTGGGAGACCCAACGCCAATAGTGCATGACACCGAAAACGCACAAGACGTTTACCAATGCTCCAGATGTTCCCGATGAGAGGCCTAAGACTTGGAGCTAAAACTTAGAAGTGCTACACGCCTGGTGTTTGGTGTGTAGAATGCGATTTGTGGTGGTTTCAGCTGGGATTTACTCACCTTCTGTTGATGTCGTGATAGGCTTGGTGTCAGGCATGGAGAGGGAGACAGTTCGCACAGCGCCATGGTGTGGAGAAGGAGCCAAGACTGGGGTGAAGTGGCCTGGGACCTTTCCAACCCCCTGACCACTGCTGTTAGGCTGCATGTGGGGTAAAGACAACCAGAAAGCATAATTAAGAACAAGTGTTTCAAACTAAATAAAAAACAAGGGGATGTCCGTTTCAAACAGTTGTTTGTGTAGCTCATGTGGTGCTATGGAGATAAAAACATCCAGGGTGGTAGTAAACATTTAAAGCTGAAATTTGGACCAATCACACAACATTTGGAAGATGGAAGAAGTTAACTCGTTTTGTCAGCAACCAAAACTCGTAACCTCACAAGAGGACAGACTCTGTCCAGTGACTTATGTTTACAAGCTTGTGTTCGCTTGTAAATGTGCAGTTGGGCAGATCTCCATAAACTAAGACAAGCATGCAACAAACTATACTTTTAGTAATTGGGTGATGCTGCACAAGCCGAAAACATCCAATCACAGTGTCACATCTCTCCTTTTCGTGGGACGCAACGGCTCGGTTTGCTCTGACAAAATTAAACTGAACAACAAAAGGCAGCTGAAGCACTCACTCTTAATGCTCTGCCTGAAGAAAAGATTTCAGTACTTTCCGCCGCTGTCTTGTCACAGTTATTACTAATACTTAGGGGGGGCATGAGCAACAATAGATCCTCAGTCACCGACAATGGATTTCCTACATGATTCCACACAATGATTTTAATGGTGCTCATAAATGGAATTTAGGAGGACCCGGGCGTGAAAAGCCAGAGAGAGAGCCGTGGAGTGACCTGTTACAATGGTGTGAATGCGCCACTATAGAGAGCAAGGCAGAGAGACTATATATAGGGGGAAAGAAATAAAGGAAGCAAGTGGGAGCTACTCTTTGAGCCGGCTGGAGACTGTCTGGGCCGTTCATTTCGAGGCCGCCCCGAGTTCAAAACTCAAACAGGCCTATTTGAAAAAGAATTGTGTCCACAGGGTTTCCTTCGTTGTGAATAGAATGTTTAATTAGAGTGTAATATAATCTGCGTTAAAGCAAGCATAAAAACATTCTGGCACTCGTCCATGGGATTATAAGCGCTGTGTTATTTGCAGAACCCCCCCCCAAAAACCCCAACCCCTCAAATCTTCCATCCTACCCCAACTGGTCTTCAAGCGTTCTCTCTTCCCTACTGGACCCCACTTCGCTAGCCCATCATCCCCCTCCTCCACTCTCCTTTCTCCAGCACCCCAGCAGAGGGCCAGTTAATTCTGCACAAGAGCCAGGCCCCGGCAACGGCAAATATTTACAACCTTTATCATTCCCTGCGGTTTTTCTCTAGAGTAACAGTCTCACCCCTCCTCCCCCTGTCTAACCCGCTCCATGCTCTGGAGATGGAGCCGTCTACGAGGCCTTTGTTTACAGTGAGAACAGCAGGGAAATAAAACTCACATAAATATCACACAGCTCTCTCATCTATAGAGACGCCTGCTCACTAGTCTCTGCACATTGGCCACAGTGTTTTTCCTGAATGTATTAAATCTCTAAGCTGTTCGATTTACTATAGGTCTTGGTTTTTAAGTTCACGTCAACTGCAAATTGTACGTATTTACGTCCAATCATAGAGTATGTTAGTATATACAGTGAATTCAAGTAACTGGACTGCAGCCTTTGACCTTATCCCAGTACACAAGCACGGATAAAGGAAGGATTTATTGACCGAAATATGTTTAACTCAATGACAATAGGTGGCGATATGCCCCCATTTCAACTTGTCAGCACCAGCTGTTCGGACACTTTTCAAAAACAGGTGGTCTTTTGGTGTTTTTCTACATCCACGTGTTTCGAAACATTTAACCCTTTCAGCTGACACAGCGTGACCTCTGTGTCTTTGCCAGCCCACGATTTGAGAGGTTCTCTGATGTAACTGGCTGAGCAGGTTTCTTCTGTTACCTCCATGTGTATGATTTATCTTTCAGATAAATAAAGTATATCTAATTCGATTTCATTAAATATGTATTTTTATGTCATATCAGGTCAGGGCTTGGGGCAGGAACCATTGCGCATTCGCAGAGCTCCTCGGTAAGTTTCGTTCCCGACTGAATGTGTCCATGCTGGAGTTACTCGCTTCCGAAACGCATTATTTGGGTGTTCAGGTCCAACCTCGAAAAATGGAATCTAGCAAAATTTCAGTCAGACTAACATGTTTACATGTATCTTAAAACTAAAATAGATTGTCTCTGACCGATAATAACCAAGTATTATCTCCAAAAATAAAGGGCAGGCAGCCCGGTTTTAAACAAGAACACAAACTGGGGTCATCTGAAGTGCATAACATAACTAATTTAAGGTTTGTTACATGAATACTTCCAGAGGGATACCGATGTTGTAATCGATAATCCACGCTTTATGATGAAGAAAAAAACAAGCAAAACAGGATGATATTCTCTGTTTTCAAATTCACCAATAAGGCAGTAATGAAATACCGCATGCTATAATTTATCTTATCTTTAATCTCATGAGATCAGACGGGAGTGGAAGTCAAAAAGAAAACAAAGAAGGAACACTAGAGGTTATGAAAGTCGAGCCAAACCACCGTCTGACTTGTGACATAAAGGATGGCTTCTTCAAATGCGCATAATCACACAAATACACAGAAAAAAAAAAAAAAAAGATTAAAAAAAGACCGACCTGGCTGCTCTGTGGGCTGGACGGGTCGTATGACGGCACGTAGCTCTTGAGGGGATCAGCAGGGTTGAGATGAGGCGGGTAGCGGATGGTGGTGTGCGAAAAGTAGGGAGACGGCGCTGGGGGCAAGATAGCCGAGGCCGAGAATGGCAGGGGTGAGTGTGGAGGGGGGCTCCTCGTCGATATAACTGCCAAAATAACAGCGAGAAGAGGGAGGAAGAGTGTGCGAGAGGTCATTTAGATAAAACAATCATCGTTGATATTTGAGCCAAAATAAAGTATCATCTTTGGCTTTAATTTTTTTAAAATGATTTCGTTTTACGAGTTTACACAAGGAGCAACGAGTGGCCGGTAACTCACCACTGTGTCCCACACCTGTTAGGCCTGGGTGATGAGGCTGAGAGAAAGTGCTGAGTCGTGGCGAGGAGTCCTGCGGGGAAGTGGGGCTGAACAGCGGCTTCTCTGGCTTCTTCATGGTGGGAGAGGACATGTCTGCTGGTAGGAAAAGCACACACAAACACAAGGATGTATCTTTATGGTCAGAAAATGTACACAAGCCTTTGTTATTCCTTAAACTGCAAACTTAGAGGACTATTTATTTAAGCATATGAGAAGGGAGAAGGATAAAAGTGTCTTAATGTCAATTTCTGTGCTGTGCGAGAACAGGTTCAGGAGCGTGAACTCGAACTTTGCACAAGATTTTGATTCATTGCTGAAGATTAACCAAATCGTTTCCCCAAAGCCTCTAATACTGCCTCTGTTAATCATGGATAAAAGCGAGCTATGGTTAAAATGAAGCAGAACTAGATCTGCGCAGGATTTGTGTTTATAAAGCAACCTTTCTTACCAATAAATGTAGAACACTATGAAAAACGCCTGTGGCAAATTTTCTTTTTCCAGAGGTCCAAAACCACATATAATCTCTGAGATCATTATAAATCATTATTATAAATTATGGACTTCGCCATGAAGTGAAAAATAAGTCTTTTGTCATGTCTAAGCAGACAATTAAATCCAATGAAGTGACACACTATCACAAAGCAGCTGGTTGCCAAAATAGGATTTAACAATTTCAAGACCCTCACATAATCTTAAATAGAATATTACACTGTTACATCGGCTTTGCTTGGCCTTACACACTCTGACAAGCCACTGTAATTCCCTATGAATAATCCTGAAGGCTCAGCTGAAGACATGACATTTGCTAAGCAAAATTCATGTAGTTCTACAGACTGAGAGTATGCTCACAAACTCGACTTACAAGCTGCTCATTACTGCAGCTCGACACTTTCATGAGCAATGTTCCGCTGTCACGGCTGTGCGGTTTTCAATTTTCCATGGGTAGACACAAAGTCTCGTGATAACAAATAGATGCGAGAGGAAAATGACCTCTTCCTGCTTGTGCCTCATTTTTCAACATTCATCAAGTGCTTTTCTGCTCCGTCACAGGCTTTGGAGTGTATAACTTTCACATCGTCCATCTCTACCCCGCCCCCCAAAAAAAAAAAAAACAGGCTGTATGAACCCTAATATTGAGGCATTTTGATAATATCAGCTTTCCTTCTCTGCACTTAACAACAGCAGGGAAGGATCCACCCAAGTGACGGGAAAAATCAATCATCTCCAGAGGAGCGAGTAACAAAGGTGGTGGGAATTCAGGGGGATTTCCCAGTCCGAGGTTGCAAGAGGATACACTACTAAGTGTTTTCATTTTGTGTCGGAGAAGAAAACACCTTTGGGGAGACTTATGTCCCTGGTGAGTGTTTCCATTAAAAATAGGAACATTTTCTGGGGATGACATGCATGTAGAGCACATTACCAGTCCTTTAAGTGACTGAGATATCTTGCATCAGCTTGGCAAATGTTTGTCAGCACCTAAAGTTCACAGTACTTACCCAGAGCAAAACATAAAGAGAGAAGCAATTTCCTCCCCTACATGGTGAGGTTTTTATTGAACGACAACCACGTGAAAGAAATGACTGCTTGGCACTTTGAAGGACTCATATGGGTTTAATATCACCCCGCGTCTCATTTATTCTCTCTTGACAGAATAATAGCTGTCTTTGGAGAGTTTCCTACCCACTTAATTCCCTTTCTCCTCACCCCAAGCGTCTAAGTTTACGCAGTGCAATACTCTCAGGCCTTATGCAAAGGGACACGCTGAAATTTCATGTACCCACATTGGGTTGTGGCTGCATCCCACCACTCCTGCGTTTCATCTGGTGTTTTCCTCTTGCAGCCTCCCCACTGATTATATTTAATTTAAAATCAGAGGAAAAAAAAGTGCTGGTCCAAGTTTAAACTGGAGCAAAAACAACTGTAAGGCTGGCAGCGGAAAGGATGGGATTGATTTCCGAATATTTTGTCCGTCACAGTAAATGTTTCCTGCCTCCCCAGGTGGTTAAACCCAGATGCGGAGCGGGCATCGGCGGAAGTCAGCAGAGGCTGAGAATGCTCAGGAAACATGGGACAGTGAGGCCTTAATTAAAAGGTCGATGAGTTCTGCTCTGCACCAGGAGACATTGTAATGAGACGTTCAGACTGTCCTGCGAGGATCTCACCTGCAGGAGAGCAGGTTTGTTTCTATGATGCGCACGTCTTTTATCTGTTCTCTAATCCTTCAAGCCATTTGCATGAACTCATTAGGAGTACTCTGATTATTAATTCTTCTCAAAATGCTAAAGTAAAATAAACTCAAGCTATAAATCCCAATTGAGTTCAGCCATGATGTACAGCCTCATTTATTATTGGAAAATAATTGGACACTTTTTTCTTGCAGGTCTAAATGCTCTGAATGAGGTCTACAAGGGCAACATTTCCCATAACTTGATAATTATTTAAGTATGTTTTTATGAAGAAACTATTATATATATATATGTAACATTTAAAAGCTTACAGCAAACTCTTTATTTAAAGTAAAGCTCACATAAATCCAATGACTGGTGCAAGAGAATAGGCATTACATTCGCAGAGCAGTTTAATTATATTTAAACATTTGTTTCTCTGTTGATGCCTGGGGCTCCCTATTACATATTATGTATTTCAATCTTTTAACATTCTGCACAGTCATTTTGGCTGAGCAAAGTTTTATATCTTTTTTATTTAAATGTGTGAAACTCAAGTAAAATGAACTGAACGATCTCTGCCAGTTAGTTTAGGTATTTTCTCCTCAAAGTATATTTTGATACTTTTGGTGTCTAACACCATCCATCTGCAGTGAAAAGACATGGCAGCAATGATGTTAAGCAGCCTGTGGAAAAGCTGAAAGCAAGTTCAGCAGCCGTAAGAGACAATGTGCCGCTCACTTTCATCGAATCTATTTGCATGCGACAAGGACGGAAGATCTTGTTATCCTTGAGCAAATTCTGCCAACACGATGCTGTGCAACGCTGAGCTATACAAAGTTGCACTGTGAGTGTTTGTATCAGTGCATGAATGTAATGGAGGTGTTACAGGCTAAATGTACCCATATACATGATAAACCTCCCATGAGTAAACAGAGGCTGTCAAATAGATAAAGGATAATCACCTCCATCTCGCTCGTGCCAGTTTGCCCGACTGCTTGCTGGTGAGCTGGGTGACGAGTAGAAGTCGGGTCCTGTCGGGCTAGTGTCCATGTTCTCCTCCATGTTGACGGTTTTGGGCCTTTTGCTGCACACATGGAGAAAGTTATGGCTTTGCGTGGGTTGCAAGATGTCAGTATTGATATGGGGTAGATGTAATGGATGTTTGGCAAAGATGAACCAACCAGACTTGATGACAGGACAGACATCTCTCAAATTTCTATGCTAAAGTAAACTTGTGACTGGATGGGTTAGCTTAGCTTAGCATGGAGACTAGAAATAAACCGAAACAACTGGTCTGACACAGTCTAACTGTTGATACTTTATTGTATTGACTAAACAAAAAGGATATTGGATTGTCCCATCTATAGCTTTAAAGGGACGGGGCTGGTCATTCCTTTAAATTGGAAATATGCTAGGTATATTTTGTTCTTTTCTATAGCTCTTAAGCTAAGCTAATGCTGCGTTCCATTTACTTTGGAAGTTGTAACTCAGAGCTGGCAATAATGTCACACCCGAATTGAACATGTTCAAGTTAGAAGTGGAAAAACCAGTAGGGTTTGCTGTTAATACATTTATTACTGGAACATGCTGCAGCTATCAGCACTTTTCATGTGAGAGGCAGCCATTTTGAATTTTGAGGTTAGGGCTTGTGAGATTAGCTTTACTTTGCTGGTTAGCCTGACGCGACTTTGCTGGAAGTTCCAGTAGATTTTTACACCTGGGAACTGAGAAATTGCAACTTCCAAGTTCAAATGGAACGCTCCATAAGAGAGCAGTTACAAACGGTACTTTAAAAAAATTTAAAGCAACATCCTCAACACGGGATGTTTCTGTGCGAATGTGAGAGGGCAAAACCACTGCTTCAATGTATCGACAGAAGACCTTCATTTTCTCAAAAAAAATCTCTCTTGTTGCTGTAACATCCACTGACCTGCCAGGAGGGGAGGATATGGAGCGATGCAGTCCCGAGCTGGAGTTCAGGTCATGATAGTAGGGCTGGCTGGGCATGTCAGCCATGGAGAAGGGTACCGCTGCGCCGTGGGTAATGGGCACTGTAGAGGACACAAGAAGGAGCTCAATGTCACAGATTCACAGAGTTTTCAGAAGAAGAGCTGTCTTTCTCTATCCTCGTATCTAAAGACGCAAAGTAAATTGCACATTGACTGACTGATTGAATTGCAACAGCTTGACCAACTGTTATCGATGCTTTAGAGGGCTTGAGTATCAAATTAAGCGCTCACTACTCACAGGTTAAGAGTCTGAGCATCACAGGTGTTTCAGATGAGCACTGACTAACAACTCTGTTTGAATAATAGCAGCAGGGAGAATATTTTCAAGAAACTGCAATTGCCTTTTGTGCATAAGTTGATTCATAATTTTTTCAATTGATTTGCCAAATTATCATAATTTTTAAAGATACATTAAAACGGCAGTCTATTGCATTTGTCTTAGCTTAAAATGTCTTCAACTTTTGGCGGTGGTGACAGATAAAAGCATTTGTGATCCATTAGAGTTTACATAAGCTTTAAAGAAAATCCCACAATCACCCTCTCACAATCATCAGCAGTTTTCCCACTTCTTCTGATTCCAGTCAAATACTTAGCAGTTTCCTAAAAAAATGATTTATGGTGGAGGAAGTGATGTGTTTTTTCACTGCGGTCAAGGTGAGGGATATTGTTTCAAGGGAGTGTTTACAGAACAAAGGGGGTTAGCCACCCATCCTGACGCTCTCCCCCATCTCTCACTTTCACTTGCTTCAGTGTGTGGCCCTTGTGGCTGCCTGCAGCTCGAGTGGTTGGTTGGTTTGGAGTGGATGAGAGGATGGAGTGTGTGGCGCCGTCTGTTGTGGTCTGAGGTTCACCACTGGCACGATCCCTCCGCCAGCCTCCACCCTGGCAGCCCACTCTAGCCCTGGCAAAGGCCCCTACCCGCTGCTATCCACACCGAGCTGTCTGTAGAGGAATGCATCCGGCCCGAGGACGCTGAATACAACGTCATTGTTTGTTTTGTTTTTTTCATTCATGGTTTAGGATACCCCCAACCATCTCTTTATGTGGTGGTCTGTCTCTCTTCTTGGCTCGGCACGGTATTTTTGTTGCCACTTGGCCACCCTGCCAATCATCTCATTAAATGATCTTGGCTTTGACTTTTCAGTCAAAACAAAATGAATAAAAAAATAAACATTTATATATGTATAAAAAAAGAGATATCTTACTTTACTTTTTGAGGGTAAAAAAGAGACTCAAAAGTCTAGCTCAACACTTTCCATACCGTACACATCCGGATTTTCTATTGACCAAATATTTTCACACTTGCAGTTGAGGCTGCCGTTGCATTAATGAGCGTCCTCCTCGAAATGCTGGACTACAATTCAGCCTTGAACTCCGCAGCTCCCTTTGATGGACTTCAAAGAATGTCTCAACAGGCTGGAGAGTTGGGAGAGAAGCGCGATGACGGACGAGCGGCTGCTTAGATATCTTCCCAGGGAGCGACTGGCTGAGCGAGTGACAATTCCTGTGCGTCCAGCGACCTTTTTAAAATTCCAGCTCGACTTCAGTCGGCTTCAGTGAAACCAGCCTCTGTCACATGAGAGCAAACATGGCAGCTCAGAGGCCATCTGGTCAGGGGGCAAATTAAACACTACACAAAAACACAGTCTTCCAAGAGATATTCAGCCTCTCAGCAGTGATACGAGTACTTTCTGTCTTTCGGAGCACTAAAAGAAACAGTGAAGACAATGTGGTGGATGCTGTGGCGTCAGAAACATTTCATGTTGTGGATAAACAGAAAGGTCAGCTTTAAATGCGACATGCTGTTTTCTATTTTCTTCCATTTTTGAATCACTTTGGAGCAGCATTATTCAAACCCAAAGCTGACATAGGCGGATTTTTCCACATTAAAGGCGATGCAAAAATTAATCCGTCGCCACGAAAGCAATGCAATTTGATTCTAGTATATTCCCTTCTTTACTGTAGTTACAGGTCTTGCATTCCTGACTTCAGTGTTTAGCAGAATTCACACATCTTTGAGTCTAACCATGGCACCGACACTGGCTGGTGCACGCTACAACACACAAGTAACACAGCATTGGTATGCTTCTTCTAAACGCAGGTTGTTGAAGGGGTGACTGAACTCTTTGTGCTCCGCAAGGCACGTTCGCTACAGTCGCAGCCTCGGCGCAGGGGTAACACAGGTAAACGGTGCCTAGAAGTGCCCTCGGCTATCAGAGGAGTCCTGGGAGAGCAACCGTCAACGGCTTTGCAGAGTGGAAACATGTCCATACAGATGAATGCAGGCTCACACAGACAGCTGCACACTCAAGTGTTATCTTATTGCAAAAGGAGACCGGCCAAACTGGATTTACCACACCACAGCTGTGTGGCTGGATTTCAGTTAGTACAGAGATTATAAAGAAAAGCAGAGTTTTACGTGGCAGTTGAGGGTGAAGGCACCTTGTTTTTTTTTTTCCCAAAATCATCCTTGTGTTGTTTTTGTTCGCACTGAAACACAATGGTTTCTGCAGGTGTGACTATCACCTGAACAGACCTCTTCGAATGACTGTGTGAGTCTAGACAGGCTGATAGCCTCCTGACTCACATGCTAACACTGATGCACCTGTTCCACCCTCAGCACACACACGATATAGTGTCTTCATGTTTAGCCGCGCAGCAGCGTCAGCCTGACCGTGCATCTCACCAATTATAAGGGAAAGAAAAAGCAAAAAAACACCTGTGTGCTGAAGGTGTGCAGGCTGTTAAAATGCAAAACAAGAAGCGTGTACTTACTTCTGGACACTCGCACCAGCTCTGCAACACTGAAGACTCCTGATTTGATGAAACTGTCTTCCAAATAGACTGCACACAGAGGGATGATGAACACACATTACTACAGCTGTGATTATTATCATTATGCACATTTGAAATTAGAGTAAATGACTGGATGCAAAGCAAAGTAGGTAGTGTAAAAGCTGAAAAATTGTCTGACATAATATCAAGTCATTCAGAATAAAATAAACAATCACTCTGGATTTACTGCGCTTGTCAAATAATCTCAAATATTTGTCAAAAATTGAGCTGACGATGCATCGATCGACTGTGCTTCATCCTTTTATCTCATGACTCTTTCACACAAAGACACACAAAGCAGGTACAAATAAGTGCACGGGGATTTTATTTTTTTTGTTAATATTCTTAAAAATGGTGGGCGACAACAAGAAGCGATCCCGTTTCACGCAGATTTTTTTTTTTTGTTGAAATTTCATTGGTGGATTCTCAAGCTTAAAAAAAAAAAAAAACGAGCCGCCGCATTTGTTTTTGATTTGACGTATTTAAGTTGAAACATACTGTGGCACAGAACCCTTCTGCACAGTCTTGGAGAGAGTGACAGGACAGGTGTGTGTGTGTGTGTGTGTGTGTGTGTAAGGAGGAGGAGG
This sequence comes from Odontesthes bonariensis, assembly GCF_027942865.1. Lineage (NCBI taxonomy): Eukaryota > Metazoa > Chordata > Actinopteri > Atheriniformes > Atherinopsidae > Odontesthes > Odontesthes bonariensis. Next base: position 14,605,934 of record NC_134524.1, on the reverse strand, counting down.
GAGTGACATGCAGACGCCTGCTGCTGTGAGAACAACTAACGAGCCCGAGCTGAAATGCTGCAGGCGCTGCCTATTTGATAAAACACAAAAGTAAAGCTTAAAAACTGTCACATGACACCGTTCTGCTACAATACAGTTTTAGAGCGCGAATAAAAAAAAAAAAAAGATTGTCATTTAGTGCATTTCTCGAATCAAAGACAACATTGAGAATGTGACATTGCTTAATATTCATAAGATTTACAGGAAATGTGATAAAACTCACGGGAAGTAAATGAAGCGTGTTTCAGCACAGCCAGATTTTTATCTCCTGTTTTCCAGAAACTACTTTTAGACTGAACAGATGACAGTCCTAATATATTTTTGCTGCGCCGGTGCATTATCGCAAGGTCTGCATGACCTGCCCAGGATTCGGCAACACTAATCAGAGGCTGTCAGTAAAGTTAAACATCCAGGCAAGTTATCGACACTCAAATGACTGCGGCTCGGCTTTGATTCACTGCCGAGGGCACTCAGTCTGTGCCAGAAAGATAGAAGGGTATCTCCATTGGCACCTACAAAGTTTAATGCCTCTTGTGAGCCAACAGCTTTTGCAAGCAACTGTGCCACCACCGAAGGCCTCCCAGGCCTGAGTCACAGGCTCGCTAGCATGTTTTCCTTGGCAGCGGCATAAGCAGAACCTGCTCTTGAGGTTGAAAACTAATTATGCTTCTCAAACTATTTTCATTCCAACATTGTGACGACAGCGCGCAGGTCAGTCCAGGAGAACAGCAGCACTACTAAAGCAGGTTCTCCACATCTCGCTTTTGCTGGCTCACCTTGTGGAGCGCAGCTACAAGCCAAAGGCGCAGTCTGCTGTAACATTTTCACTCCACATCAACGACAACTGAAGTCAACAACACAATCGAATCGTATTCTTCCTCAGACCACGCAAGAAAAAAAACTATGACAAGCGAAGGGACGTCGAAAGCTTAATTTTGACTTTCCCAGTTTTCTTTCAACATCATTTACAACAATTGTGTCAGTTTAGCTTATCTAGTGTGAATTCAGTTTATTACCCATCCCACCCAGTGAATAGACAAATAAAGAGAATAAATTAGAAATGACAAAAAAAAAAAAACAAGCATGCTCGTACACACTTGACAGTGGCTCATGTGTATGCATCTTGTCCTGCTACAATGCAATTCTGCCAGTAAAGGCATCGCTATTTTGCCTGAAAGTCACAGAGTTCACAACCCTATTTAGGTATGGTGTACATAAGCCGCAGTACAGTGGGCGAGCTGGAGAGGAACAATAGAGTGATGACAGGAGGGAGGAGGGAGGATGACTGCCACTGTACATACCTGGAAGAGGATTTTTGCCTGGCTCATTGTTACTTGGACTTCCTGACTGCTGCGAGTCTGCGAACACACAGAGTGGGGCGGGGGGGTTAGCATAGGAACATACCATCTCAGTGAATCAGAGTTTTCTTAAAATCATTGATTCCAAACTGAAAATAAAGAAATAAGTTCTGAGCAAGAGGAATTCAGAACCCTTCCTGAATGTTTAAAAGGTTTTTCCTTATCTGCAGTACCCGTCAAGAAGAGTGCACCCACTGTAGATTAAACAAGACAGCTTTGTTTGCACAGTGCTATCATTAATGGGAGGGCAAACTGAGGAAAAAGCTCTGTGTCTGACACAGAATAACCTAAAACTTTTTACCAGCAGACCTCTGTGTAATTTTTCAAAGGTGGAGGGGGAGTAGCCAGGGGGGTGGGGGATTCAGAATGTGTTCGGTCCTGCTGTGCAAGGTACAAGCACAGAACAAAACATGGAGAGAGGGCACGAGGGGCGGGGAAACGCAAGGAAACATGAGTGGAATTCTTTCCACCGGCTACAGCGTGCAGGGTTTGGTATGAGGCGGCCCGGACTGACGTCTTTTACCTTAGAAGCCTCACCGGGAGGGGAATGTATCATTCTTCTGTAGTTCCTGGTTGATCACTGACAGGCACTGGGGCCTTTTTCCCTTTTATGTTACACAGCGCGAAAGTTGTGGTACATTAAAATTAGTGGCATAAATCACTATCAGATTTCCATCTATGCACAGTGTCACGGTGACTCAACCTAGAGAGGCCTTGAACTCGAACACGGAGCCGTGCTAAACCGTGCCAAACAGTTAATAGCAGCGTCTGAGTGGACCCTGGTAATGATTCAAACTGGCCCGAGCCCACACATGCCCTGAGACTGAGAGGGCGCAATGAGAACCAGAAGGGAGATTACCATCTACACCTTTAACATGTGACAGCTTTAGCATGAGAGGCAAGAAGCTGGGGAGACGGTGAACTCAGATACCCTCGCCTTGAAACAACACCCATTTTTCTGCCGCAGCTCTCATGAGCTGTGTTACAGAGAGAAGGAAAGAGAGAGGGGGGTGGACGAGAAGGAAGAAAAAAGTTGAAAGATTTATTCCTTTCTTGTTCTCTCTCTGTGTCGCTCTCCCGCTCTGTCTTGTTCCCCCACTCCTAAATTTGACTATTAAACAGCGCCGCAAAAACAGAATGTTCTTGGCCGAAGCTCAACAATGACAAAGTAGGGAGGGAAAAGGACCATACGTTAAGGAGAAAAAAAATCCCCTATTTTCGGTATACTGAGCCCTAAAAACAACTGACCGACTTCCAAGTTGGGGCCTTAATACATATCCCTGCTCTGCTTTTAAAAAAAAAAACACAACAAAAAAAACAGAAATCTGACTCACGCTACTTTTGAATCTCTCATTTGAAGCAGTTATGGCTGCATATGTAAAAAAGAAATTTCATTGTTGCATTTGCTAAATTTCCAAAACCACAAATTATATTTCACAAATATAGAAAAGAAAAAAACTGCAACGCCTCAAAGCCGAGAAGCTATGACCAGACGGCCATTGGCATTGTGCCATTCTAATTCCCTTAAACGCGTACTTAATCATCAAATTTGCAACACATAAGGTTTCCCTAACCCTAAAGTCTGCACTACATTACAAAGTGAACTCTGGTGCACCGAACATGTTCAAGTCATGTTCGAGTCCCAACATACACACTCACTGTGGAAAGAAGCTTTTATGGGCAACAGGAGGTTTGTGTAGATTTGCCACGGCACATGTCCGTAAAGTGATTGCAAGGAGCTCAGTTTGCCCCCCCCCACCATCACCACATTCCTCTTTCAGAGTCATCCATCAGTCTAGTTAAGACTGCCAACTCCATGCCTGGGCCCCGGGAACCGCTGAGAGCGCGAGAAACAGGCGGAGGGAGAGAAAAGAGCACAAGAGAGCAGCTCGGAGGCAAACGCTGAATAGGTGGCACGGCGGGGGGAGAAAACAGCGAGGAAGGTGGTAGAGCAGCTCCAGTTCAGTTAGATCGGATCAGAGTTTTGCACCCCCCCTCCTCCGTCTATTTCCAGAGCTGAACAGGTAACCAAAACAAAAAGAACAGATGGTCGTGGCAATTAGAGATCCAAGGCAGCATCTTCCAGCATGAGGCCCCCCCACCGTAGCACCAGGAGAGACCACCTGGATGACTCAAGGTGGGATGCAAGCATATGGCACATCTGCCAGGCCTGCACCGGAGCAGGAAACACCTCCCCTATTGCATTACATTTTACCTTTAACCCCAGAAGGGCAGCTTTATGCTCCTTCTTTTTTTCAGGGTTACAGTATTATTCAATGTGGCCCTTTTGCACATTTGGGAGGCCGTCAAACGTTCGAGGATTTGGTTTGCTTTTGTTTCGTCTGAGCTCACCAAATCAGCTTCCAATCCAAGTCTTAGAAACTCAACAGGTATTTCAAAATTATACGAGTAAAATAAGCAAAGACTTGATAACAAAATGTTGGGATTTTGGCAGAAACTGTACGATATTTAAATTTTCTTAAAGACTACGCAGAAAAACAGTAAAGTGGAGCTGTGGATTATTTTATTAGGAGCCTGGGGCCCGGTGTCTGTATCTAAAAGGTGTCCTGTGCAGAAGCCCAGCCAATCAGATAGTCTTCAAATAAACAGTGGTGTAACCTGTAAATAAACAGTTGTGGTCGAGGAGGCTCGGCTCTGCCCTGGGAGCTTGGCAGGGCTCGATCGTAGGGCCAGACACCACACACACGGCCTTCTCACACACATACACATGAACACGCACGTACACACACGCCCTTTTCCAAAAACAACATTTCTTGGCACCCACCGTCCCTGCCACTTGTTTAAATAAACAAACCAGTTCATGAAGGAAGGGGAAAAAACAGCCCCACGTATGAATCAGATTATCTGCTGTTACTCAGCAGAAAGAAGAAAAAAAAAAAGTGAGGGGAGAAAAAAAAAAAGCAGCAGAAGGGGCTTGTGGGTATTTTGGATGTGTCCACGAGTTCTTACACCTTCTTGTCCGGTGGGATACTTATCATACCACTATAACGATTAGGGCAATTAGTGGTAATGGCAACAGAAATCTGGCTCGGCAAGAAAGTTTCTAAGTGCTTATGAGGTTTCTCCACACCCAAGTGTGTTACTCGCCTGGATTTTATAATCACTAAAACACTCACACACACTCTTGCTAACCCACCCTCTTCATTTTTGGCACGATACCCATTCCGTTCCCACTAAATTGTGGAACACATATGCACATACACACAGTGTGGATTAAATTAGCCACATAGTTTAGGAAACTTACTTTCTTTTTCTTTTCTTTTTTTTTTTTTTCGTGACAACCGTGGTGCACGTCTCCAGCCCGCAAACACTTGCAGACACGTACAGATATCCTCCACATAAAAACAGTGCGCACGTCACGCACGCCCTGCAGATGCATACCGCTGTCGACATTTCAGGAGGAGAAGCCTGTCTGGCAGCCATTTTATGCCGAGCAGGGTTCTGTGCACATGTATAGCACTCTGGCTGCCAGAGGCATGGGTCCCGAGCCAAGATGCATTTCAGCAGCCTGGGGAGGCGAGGGGAGGGGAGCGAGTGGAGGAGAGGAGAGGAGAGGTGGAGAGGGGTGGACTCCCGGAGAAGTAGGGAAACGGAGAGAGGGAGAAAATATCGACCTAATTACGGAGCAGCTCTGATGCGTAATGTTTCGACAATACAGCTGCTCCTGAGTAAATATTTGATGTGGCCAAGCAGACTTTCTTCTCAGTGTCCTCCTGCTTTTCTTTGCTCATTCGGAGACACCAGTTTATCCTTCCTTGGAAATACACAGTCATATGTGTGTGTGAGTGAGTGTGAGTGTGTGTGCAGCAGGGTCACGCAAGTCTTGACAGTGCACATAAATGACTGTACATGTGCTGGTATGTAATGTGTGTGTGTGTGTGTACTTTGTCTCATGTCCTCCTGTGCTCCTGGTTTCTATCATTCACAGCTTTGTGGATGACCTCACACTCCTCGGGCTGGTTTCCAACAGCCAGCAGAACCTGCTCCCTTCTCCAGATCTTTCTTTTTTCCCCTCGCTATCTGTCTATCACTGCCCCTGTGCCTGCAACAGTATCCGTCCTCTATTGTATCTTTTCATACCCGCCTGTGCGTATATCTACTATTCTGCGTGTATCAATGTGTCTTATCCGGTGAAAAGCTTTTTCAGATTTCTTGATTTTCTCCTCCTATCTCTTTTTTTAAACACTTTTCTTTTAATGTTTCCATCTGTCTTGCTGCTCTCCCCCGTTTACCGCCTTTATTAAACACCCCCCTCTCTCTCGTTCTTTCTCTTTGTCTCTCTATCTCTGTCTTTTCTCCCTCCCTCGCGCTTTGTTGTCTAAACAAAGTGGCCTTTATCAGGATGAGCCGCAACCCAAACAAGCCAAACAAAAGATATGGGCGAGAAAATCTGCCCGCAGAAGAGGGAGGATCTTATCGTGCCAGCCTTTGTGTGCCAGCCTGCCAACTGGCGCTGCCCCCCACCGCCGACCCCTCCCCGAACACACACACATAGCAAATTTTGCCATCCAACCCCCCCCCCCCCCCGAACAGGACTCATGCATGGCATTCTGCAAAGGGCTGGCACCTGACCTGGCCGAAAGGAGAGTGATACTGACGCCGAGCGTGAGGGGAAGACAAATGCTGCGCCAAATGGAGCGCCATCTTGGGGTGGCATTGTCTCGCAAGGACGATGAGCTTTGGCGGAGCAGCAAATCAAAAACCGAACTGCAGAAAAGCCTCCTGGTTTACTTACTTTATCTTTATTTGGCAACGCACGGTGCTGGACCTCGGCGCCATGTGATTACCAATATAGAAACCTGCCTCTGCCTACAAGCTCATCCGTGCCTTATTGTTGGTTCTATTATCAGTGATTCTCTGCAAAGACAGAAATAGATTGCGCTGCATCTCTTTGACAAAGTATGACTATGTTTCACCAGTAGTAGCTATACACTGTGTGACACTGTAATGATTATCTCATAATTGGAACAAGGGAAGCATTTCTTATGGGCTTAAAGGAGCACCTGGTAATCCGGATAGCTTCCCTATCAAATGACGGCCTGTGACGAGGAATGCAGGTACGGCGGGATGAGTTACACACAAACACGCACACACACATGCACGCAGTGAGACGAATGTGAGAGAAAAGCAGAGGGAAAGTGAGAGGGGCAAAGTTGAAACGTCTGCGAGAACAATGAATTCTTGCCTTTTTTTTCTAAAAGACAGACACCACAGACTTGCTCAAAAGAGCAGGAGGGGAGACACACACACACACACACGCACACATGCACAGTAGGTCTGTCAGGGTCTTGAGACTTATGGAATCAAGTGGGATCCCAGCCCAGACAAGAACAATGCTCAGCCATACAGCGTGCATGTGTACGCGCAGTTGACTGTGTGCGTCCCAGCTCGCTCGCATCTCGCTGCATCCGTGTGCGTCTCTAAACGAGAGCACGCTCACGCCTGCCGCCACCTCAGCGTGTATGCCTGGAACTTCAATGTGTGTTTGTTTCTAATCGTTGCATACTAATGCCAGTGAAGAGCGGGCCCTCTTTCTCCTCGCTGAGCCTCTGTGCCTTCTCCTCCGTAAACTCTCACGGCACTGAAAAGAGGAGAGCATTTTAACTGAGCCGAGAGGACAACAGGCTCCTCATTGAGGTCACCAAACAGTGTGGATGGGGAGGGAACGCATTCTGTGGCGAGTGGGCCTTGAACAGCGCGCTGAATGGCCTGACGGATCATTAGCCACACCGGCCCGAGAGAGGAGAAGGGAGAACCTGGCGAGCACAAAAGGATACACTGCCTTATAACTAAGGATGCAGATGAGGGTTAATCTGTCCAAATTCAACCTCCCCACCTCTTAATTTGGGAGATAAAGTTGACCCACCTCCCAACAGATGCAGACATCGCACGCATTGACGCTGCAAAAATGGAAGGAGAAAACGCTCAAAAGCAACTTTCATTCGTGTTGTCATGCTACATTTGCACATTAAATGTACACACACTGGCATAGTGAACACGTGTGCACAAACAGCGGCACGCACCCAGCATCCCGCAGTGTGCTGGTCTGTGCTGCGCGATGCAGTCAGCGCGCTGGCTGCAGACAAACTGCACAACACAACGCGACACAGTGGCTCATCTGTCCCATGAAAAATGAGCAGGCTGGTCTCCAGTCAGCACACTGCGCCCCGCTTAATGTTTCCACCTCCTCCTGTTCTTTCTCAGCTTGCCCTTTTCTCACAATGTGGCCTTTCCTTTTGATTTTTTATTACCTTCCCTTTTTTCTATTCCTTTGACTAAAGCCCCTCTATTCTTTCTATCCCTGCAACTGTCCACTGAGCGTTGTGCCAATGCATTTTATCTTTCACTAAACCTGACGCTGTCTATTGCAAATGGAACAGTAAATACACCCTCAACCACTTTCACTGCCCTATTATGAGTTTAATAAAATCATTATGCAACAATTCCAAAGATTGTTTTGATTAACTTATAGTCCTTATAGATTATAAGTCAGAAGCAGAAATTGGAAGGCTCTTAGAAATCTTTGGTGGCAATCTGGATGAGTATCTGACATTTCATTAACTAAATGTTGCAGTAATTAAATGATACTGGCTTCAAGTGGTCTGAATTCTACAAAATGGACTCGTTGCCTGAAGTCTGGTCGCATCTTTCACATGTTTAATCAGCATCAGGTCTAGCCTGTGAGAAAAAAAAAGAACTTTGCATCTGTGTTAAAACAATGGCTCCATCAACAGCCAGCCTTGCATCTTTTTGGTATGCACCAAACAAACAATTAGCTTTGTTGCGGTGTAATTGACTGGCAGGACCGGGTGGCATTTACATTCACCCGCTGTTGCCACCCTACTATTCAGCAGGCTGGGGGTAAAAAAAAAAGAAAGAATAGGTCCTTATAAGGGTGCAAAGTTGGCCGCATCTCTCTAGTTTGAAGACACGGCTTTTTTCTAAAGTTGTGGCAAACTTCCAAGCAGGAGCGTTTCTTTTTTTAATGCACGTCTGTGGAGGAAGGAGGGAAGGGAGGGTGGAGTGAGGACGAGACTATAGATTTAATTATGCATGCGTGTTTTCTCATTCATTGTAGTGGTGGGAAGGAGAGACGGAGAGGGTAAGGGGTGTATGGTGGGACGGTTGGAGGGGGAGGCAGACCAATGACATTCCGTTGTTGTAGTCCTCCTCCTGCACACATACACACAGAAACACACAAGGAGCAGTCTGGGAGCGAGCCGCTATAGGCTAATGAGGTGACACTCACCGTCTGGAGACTAGCCAAAACAGTCCATTAACTCCTAGCCAGTAGTTAAGAGGAGAAGAAGGAGAAAGGTGGCGGTGGGGAGGGTGGGGAAGAGACAAGAGGAGAAGGGGCAAATGGGTGAGGTGGGCGGAGCTTGGGAGGGGGAGGTTGGAGGAGCGAGTCTGAACTCTTTCAGGATGTGAGAGTGGGGGGTATTTCTGCAGTTTTGTAGTTGTGAATGAATCAGTGGGGAGGCTGGTAGAAGGGAGGGCTGTGCACGAGCGTTCACTGTCGGCGATTATGCTCTATGGAGGCGGCTCTTGAGGAAATGTAAGACTGTGTGTGTGCGAGTGTGAGATGGAGCAAAGATGGAGGGGTAGGTGGTGGATGAGGTGAAAGAGAGAGGACAAGGGAGATAGATCCAAAACCCCCCAGTCAGGCAGACAGACCTTTGACAGAGGAGCTGTATGATTTGCCTCTTTCATCTTCAGAACCCCCCAATCCCGTCGGATAATTATGAGACAAATGCACCGGACCCCTGCTGCTTGAGTGGCAATGGACATTGGAGGCCAGAAACATAGAGAGAGGGTTCAAACCTGCACGTCTCGACTGGTCCGGAGGGAGGAGGGACAGAGGGAATGAGGGATGGCGGGGGTGTTTGGGGGTCTGGGAATTTCCCCACTCTCCCAAGAGAGACAAGTTGGTCCACAGATCATAGTTCAGGGACAGACTAGTTGTGATCCTAACAAGGCTCAACTGATTTCAAGAAACAAAATATTGGCTTTCAAACGAACAATGCCCTCTAGAAAAATGCTCCCAGACTTTTAACTTCCAGCTGGCAGAGTTAGACTGGCACACAACTTATTGTTTTGTTGGTTTATTTGATGTTTTGCTCTGGTACGCACTGATAAGCAGGCGAAAGTTAGCAAAAGGCAACATTACCCACGTTTTTATCTCACACCAAACACCAAGGCCCGACAGTCTGAAGCAGACACGTGCAAAATGCAACTGTTTTTTTTAAATTATGCCAAAAATGAATTTGCAAATGTGTTCAACTGTTTTGAAATAAAAAAAGATTTATGTACACATACTCAAAATCCTCTTAAAGAGCAGCAGGACAAGACAAAAAAACAAAACAGTGTAAGTTGTTTTCATTTGGATATCTACAGATGGGGGGGAACTTTCCCTCCTTCTTCTTTGTGATAAAACTTTAGAAACACTCAAGTTTTCACCCAGACTTGTTTAGTATTGTGTCTGTTTGGCTTTTGCCAGTGATGTGTCAGTGTTTGTCAATGATTGTCAGCACTTGCAACGGCGTGAAGCCTCAGCCAAGGGGACTTCCCACTGGCAAGAGCTGCGGGCCACGACTGGGTGCTCCCTCGCAGGGCAAAATGGCTCTCCTCCAGCTGGGCGAGAGGCCACCGAGGATCCCTGCCACCCATTGCCACTGTTTGCACTCCAAGACCGGTGCCAAGCAAGCAGCAGCAAAATGCACACAAACACACACGCCCACACACACCTTAAAGTGGGGACATGGAAGGAATTATCCGATCATAGAATTCCACCACATCTAAGACCAGATCTTGGCCCAAAAAAGACAAAGAAAACAAAGCGTGCACTCATTCAGATGATTTTGCTGGCAATGCTTCCCTGGAACGGGACATAGGCTGGAGAAGGAGGGGGAGAATCAACCACAGAGTTTAATGTGTCATTACAACCATAAAAACAGACTACTGACATTGCCAACAGATGTCGAGCCAGTTTCTTTTTGCCATTACAACTCCAGTAGGGAATGAGGCGGCAGGTGCAAATGGTGCTTTCTTCTTAACTGGCCCTGCTACTCTGCTGCTGTATCATCATTTCTTCTGATCTGGTACTCAGACAAGCATCATGAGGAAAGAGGTGGGTATCAAAACCTCTGAAAATGAGTCAAGAACTGAAGATCAGGCTAACCTTGTAGCCTTACTTAAATACTATCAGATCACTTTCAATTCAATTGAAATTCCTTTTCTTACAGGAAGCAAAACTCCGGTATCTAGTTCCTAATCTGGATTACATGTGCACCACAAAGTTTTATTCATTCTAGCAAATCTCTAAAAGCCTTAAGCCTAATACTCCCCACATCTTTCCTAACTCCCTACTTCGAACAGTAATGATGGAAAGATGTTTTAACTCTTTAGTGGGTAAGCTGTTCAGATGCAGCAGACCCACTGAGGAGCGTGGTGGTGGTTTAAAAGCCGGCTGCATGCCGCATGGCCAGTAAAACCCCTCCTTTCCTGTTAATGAGCCTGGAGACAGGGCTTTCAGAGGCCCCCGTCAGAGCTGGCGCAAATCAAAGCATCCGAGGGGATAGAGACTCAGGGGGCAAGAGGGTTCACTAGGGGAGAGGGGTTTGGGTGTCTCCACTGGCACAAGACCATTGATTGAAGCTTTTAGGGCAACAAGGGAAATCAAAGATGCGATTTTACAAAAGCAACTAAAAGTGTTGATGATTTCTTTTGGAATGGGCGAATGCTCATTTTGACGAGCCACAGTCAGACGCAGAGCAAAGGTTGAAATAAAACGGCATCATAAAACGCATTCTCCCATAATTTATGAAAGAGTGACAGCCACCTGTGCCCACTACAAGGTCAGGGCGCTGGCAGTCATCCAAAGACAGTGGAGCTCCTCTGCTGCTCGTGGACCCTTCAACTGTCTGGAGATATCCAGCTAACAGCAGCGAAGGTGTACAGTCAAACGCGCATCATACTCCACAATAAAGCACGAGATCATAAAACGTCTTGGTCTTACAGGATGATCAGAAGTAAAATCTAATCTCTCAGGTTCCCAGCGTTTCCCCCTTTGCCTCTCCATGTCTGTGTGGGATTTTTACACAAAAGTGCATGCGAAGCAAGACGTTCCGAGCCAAAGAGAGAATGGAATGAGAGAGAACTCATCTCCACACTCCTGGCAAAAAAAGAGTCAGCAAATCTGCTCTGCTACCAAGGCCTGCTGAAGCAGCCCCCTCTGCCACTGCAGCAATAACAACATGTGGTTTGGCCGCACCGCATCAGTTTACAGCGAGAGGAGAAGAGGCGCTAAATTAATTTCACATTCTGGTTTTCTTTTTTTTTTTTTAAAGAGAGAATTATAAACAATGTGAGATCCACTGAGGTGGTTACGGAGTTTGGTCGTCACATCAGCGGCTCATCATATCATCGTAATCTCACCGTAAAGGTTACCTACAAATACGGGACAAATTTACCGCAGCATCAGTATTCCCGTGAATATGCAGAACTTCCACCTGAGATCATAACGGCAACTGAAAATGAGGTGCAAGGCCCCGACTGGTTTACTGGGTTCTTTATGTGGGGGACAATACAGAAAAATCAACTGAAAGTTTAGTTTCTGCTTAGGTGATTTCACCTTTAATGGAGGGTAACAAAACATACTTAAAAATAACCGTGTATGTGCAAAGATACAAAGTAAAGTACTGAGACAATACAAATGAAATGACCACAGTAAACTGTGATTATAGGGAGCATGCAATGCAAAGAGCCTTTCTTCTGACATTTTTTTCTGGGTTGTTGCCAAAATGCTAGAACAAAGACGTGTGTCATCAATCCTTACCCAGCAGGTTTCTGTTTGTGTGCAGGCACCTTGAGTACTGTGGTTTTGTAATCAGATTCCTGCTCTGATAATGGTAAGAAGGAAGGGCTTTCTGTTAAAGCAACTCTAAGTCCTGCTGTCCTCACTGCTTCAGCCTTTCCCACGAGACTCCTAAACTATAATCTCTTGAAATATTTGCACAAATGACGGCACCACTCGGCTGTTTTGACATAGAGCGGCATGAGCTAGATCTAGCAGTCACTTTTTCCATCAATTCTCAGCTCAGGAACAGGAATTCCCCTTTTGCCGCTTTTCTCTGTAACCCACCCGCCTCCCACCAACCCCTATAACCCTCCCAACACTCCTTCCTCCATTTCCTCACCCTGTTAGGATTTGTCCACTCAGGGCCATGCCACAGAGGTCTTTACACCCGCCTTGCAGCCTGCTCCGACAATACCCACGCTCCACTCATCCCAACGGGTTGTTTTCACTTTATCTAAAATGCCAAAAGTTCTCTTACAGAAATGAGGGGTGGGTGGGGCCATGTGAATGGGTTGGTGTGGTGTGAATGCGGCAGGATAAGGACAGCTAAGGTAGTTCCTGTTCCAGCTTGGTTCAGCTCAGGAAGACAAGCGAGGCCAGCAGGACTGTTGTGTTTATGTTTCGTGTTTCTGGGAGGATCATCTATGTGCTGCAAGGAACAAGCTCATGGAAAAGTCGTGCCGGTTTGCACTCTCCCACATGTCACGACTGCTCACCCCCAACAACAAGGGCTTAAGCGGCACAAAAATATCCACACGCACTCACACTCTCCCTGATTTTTTCAATTTAACCCCCGACAAAGCTGCTGCCATGTGCATTCATAGTGTTTCCTGTAAGGTGCTTTCGACTGTCTTCGATTCACTTCGCAGCTTACAAATCCTTTAAGAGCGTTACACCACAAACGTCTTCAAACCGCCAACTGTAACATCCTTTTGGATACAAACACACTCTCAATCTACAAAACCTGAAAACATTTAAGGACTTAAGTTTTTTGGGTTTTTTTCAAACAGTAATTACGCTGAATTTGGTGTGCAATCTGTTCAAAGGTCATAAAAATAATCTCCTGATACTCGCCACAGTGTTGCATTATGGGAACTGGAAGGAACATCAAAGGGCCACCAGTGGAGCACACTCTGTAATCCCCCTCCTGGCAAGCTTCTACATATATACATGTGTCCTTGCCAAAGTTTTTTTTTCCTCCTGAGGGCCTGCTTGAATGTGCATGTGCATGTAGAAAACACTATCTCTTCGCTGACACAACGGGCTTGTTGCAGTCGCAGCTTTCGCTAGGTTGGCAGCCCCTGCAGAAACACTTCCCATTCGTGGTGCAGGGCTTGGTCCAAGCCACTTCAACTTGGCAGGGCTTACCTGGAACAACCTACCAGTAGGACTGCCACAGACTCTCCCCCTCAGCCAAAGCAGGCAGGCCTCACTGTAAACTACTACAGCTGATGTCGGCCACTCCTCCAGAGAACCAGCTGCAGCCGACTCTCAGGTTTTCGTTAAGGAAGAAGGAAGTGATAGGCTTCAACCAACCATTTTTCCAGTCGAGCTGGTCGAACTGTTTATTTGCGGTTGGTGCCTTCAATCGAATAATACGTCTTTGTCAAGTGTAAGCGTTTGTAAAAAGAAAAAAAAAAACAGCAGCTAGAGAGAGACTGAAAAAAAGTCGACTGAATGTTTCAGGGCTGAACACACAGGACAGAAGCTACAGCACCTTTCACAAAGAGCTGAATTGTGCACACAAGGTGACTTTTTTTTTTTATCAATTGAAAGAGAATTACACAGATCGTATGACACCATATGGAATTCTTTTTACACATAATGTATTTCCTCTGCAGGCGCTGTGAAAGGCGAGGCCTACAGGGAGTCCTCTTTAGGAGGAGGGGAGAAAAAAGCTGTATGTATGGTGAGGAGAGAGGGGGGTGGGGGGAGGTTGAGGGGGTTTTAGTGGGGGCGGTCCAAGCACGCTCAGCGAAAATATGCCTCATGCACTCGTTGAACTTGGGGGCCTGCGCAGGCTTCTCTCAAGGTTACAGGAGAGGTCTGAGTGGAGAGGAGCAAGAGAAAGAAACCATGCTGCAGCAGCAGCAGCAGCAGCAGCAGTCCACGTGCAACTGGTTTCCCACCAGACCCTGTTTCTGCACTTCGACAAACACTTTATCTTCACCCTGCTGTCCATGTTAAAACGTGTAATAATTAAGAACACGTGACATTACATCTTGTACTATGTCCAGCATGAAGTCTGTGCGATTGAGTTTTACAGTGAGTGTCAGTTACTCAGATAGCAGAAGCAGCATGCGATCACAGGCATGCGATCACCTTTGACTCCAGGTTTCCTCCCCTGCTCCGAGGCTGCCGGGACTCGGGCCACATATCCGCTGCCGCACCCCTGATCCCCGAACCACACAAAGGTAGGAAGCGGCTGCCTGAGCTCGTCGCATTGTGGCGAGGCCTCTAAATCACCTTGTTTCATCCACCGCCATTTACACACGTTTCTCCGCAGGAAATCATAAAGACAACGAGGCCTAGTAAATTCGTGTGAGTGGGAAGATGCGAGGCTATTAGCTAATTGAATCATATGGAAGGTAATGGCGCACGGCTAAAGAGACGACACATTCACGACACACTGAACTTTAAATTGCCAGCGAGGTGCTGAGTCATGCAAACTCCTAAATGTTTAAGCTTCTAGAGGAGAGCACCAAGTACAATTTTCTTTTGGAATGAAACAACAATGTAAGAAAACAAAAACTCCATCTCTGACACCATCTCATCTCAAAACAGCAAGTTATGGTTGGAATGTGTGAGAGCACAGCTGTGAACCCGCCTCTTGATACTGATCGTATCACTTCATAGCGGGTGTGGCGGTAAACAGTATCTTGGACTACTAAAGTCAAGATTTCAGAAAAGAACGCAATCCCGGCGCTTGTGCTGAAACAACAACTTGCATTTGACTTCACCCTTGACAGCAAGGGGTCAAAGGGCAACAGGTAGTAAACACTCGACTTAATGAATTGGTCACTTTGCCTTTCCCTAAGAATTAGCAGGCCATTAGCACCCCATAAAAGAGCCACTTCTCTGCTCTAAAACAGCTCAGTCTTTTTTTTTTTTTACAGAGTGATTGAATGCTATGGCAGATTGAGGGAAACAGGGTTCCAGGGTTTATAAAAGCAAAGAGTCACAGAGGAATTGTCTACATAGCCTGCTTCAATGCACATATTTAACTTTCATACAAGCCTATTAAAAGGGACCAAAAACATTGCTTCCCAATCAATCTTAGTTCATTTTCCCAAAAAACAAATTAGCATAAGATGAAGTGGGTCATTCTCGTGTCTTGATTGAGGAGGGCCTCAGCTTTGCCCAAGTGGCTGAGCGGCAGACTGCAAGTTCGTCTTTGTGCACTCAAGGCCCGATCAGAGCCTCTTTGTAAACAAGAGGAGGATGGGAAAAATAGCCCCATCTGACATAATAAAGGGAGCATCAAAGCAACTGTAGAAGAGAATCAGTCGGAGTATTAGACGCCACTTGGGGTTGTCAACGTGATGGCTTAGATGTCGCTGGAGAACATCTCCATGGATGTAAAGCAGGCAAACAAATTAAGAGGGATGAGCTCCCACTTGGTGGATTAGTTTTGGATTCACAGGGACGACTCAGGGAACACAAGTCTGTCAAAGCTGGGAGGACATCCAGAGTAACTTTTGCACAATCGCTTAAAAATGGCTGAAGTTAAAGCATGTTGTGTTGTGTAAGCCTTGCTGCTGGCTTATACAACTATCGAATTGCTCAAGCAGTGAGGATGTGACTGAGGTGCATAACAATCCAGCTCTACTCGACAGAGCACTTTCTGTAAATGACGATTGTGACATCATTCTCCTGAGTAAGCCTTAGCAGTTCTCTGCAAACACAACAGTCAAACGTATGGCAGTATGTGTGTATGTGCACTGTGAGCGCTGGTAACAGGTTATGTATCCTGAGCATTAACCCTGCAGGCAGCAAATACTCACTCATCACCCCTGTGCAGTGGTGCGGAGCAGGCAGGCCCTACAGAACAGAGTCCAAGTGTAACTACCACAGAGCTTATTTCAGGTTGGTTTCAGGAGTTGAACTTCGTTCCTGACTGGAGGGACTTACACAGCGAAGGCTCCTGAGACCCTGAGAGAGCCCGAAAAACTCGGCAACGTGAGACGATGGGAGGATATTTTTAGGCCGATGCAATTTGCCTGTGACACATTAACTGCGAAGGACCTCAAGAGTGATAACGTGCACAAACCGCAGTCTGCTCAGCAGAGTGACAGCAATACTTGGAGCCACAGGAGAGCCAGGCCAATTAATGCCAAGAAGTCCTCTGAGTGCAGCCCTCGCTATAATCCCACAACCTACTTTGTGGGGAGCCCCCCCCCCCACCCCCACCCCCACCCCCACCCCCCCACACTCCCTTGTGCTGATGTGTGGATCATTAATCACATATCATATCAAACCCCTATCCCTTACCACAAACACTCATTCCCAAAAGTAAATATATGTTTGTCAAGGACCAGAGTAACTGGTGATCCAGAAGGAAGTGCCAGCTAAAGGGTTCAAACTGTTTATTGTTTTTGCTGAACCCCCTCCACACCATTTCTGCGCCTCCGTGTGAAAAGACTCAAATACATTTACGAATGCCGCTCGCCAAGGTCATTAAAACTAAGTCGAAAGTATGACGGTTGCTGCGTCAATCTAACCGATGCCACTTAAAGACAAGCTCTCAAAATTCTCGCTCAGCATGTAGAACTGGCACTTGAGACATGAAAGGGCAGCTGCAGCGTTTGGTTTACATTATATCTTAGTGGTTTCCACATTGTGGCTCGGGGATAAGCATCAGGAGAGGTTTATCTCTGTCACAGTGCTCTATGGAATATGTAAACACTATGTGTAATCATTGCTGCAGTGAAAAGGAGTGCAGGGGGGGTGTGTGGGAAAGTGAAGTACTTCAGGAATAAGCCGCCATCTTACTCATTAAACTAAAGAAAGATAAGACGCTGGAGGCAAAGCTGCAGGACCTCTAAACCCATATGCTGCTTAGAAGGTTTGAAGAAGGAAGAATGTTTCTAAAGGAACAAAATCAGCAAGTCTCGTTCAAGTGGTATTGTTAGTAACTAAGTGTTAACTTTCACTCCGCTCAGGATCTTATCTGATCCGATCCTTCTCTTGGCTTAACTCTGGCGGCTTGTCTTTGTCTTGGTCACCCACCCTGTGAGGCAGCGGCGCTCCTTTTTGTGGAGGAAGCGTACTCGTTTTCAACGAAGAGCCTCTCTCCCATCCAGAGCCCAAGTTATAATATGGTGTCCAATCAAAAGTGATTAAGCATCGCAGAGCACAAACAATGCTGGCCCTTAAATCTCTGTGAACCCTCTTTCACCAGAGCGAATGAAAGAGCGCTCTGTCTGCAGCAGCAGATGACAGACGCACGCTTGGAGATAAGTCTTCTCCAAGCCCTTATCCAAGGAACACCCGCCGTCTGACCAAATAAAGAAATAAATAAATACATTACGAGCCAAACAAGAGAACTAAAACCCAGGAATGCTGTGAGTAAACGTTCCCTTTTACAGCAAAACGCCTTGGGATGATACCAAAACTAATGCTACCAGCCTGGCAGCGAGTAAACGACACAACACGTACTGTATGTCGGCTTAGAGGGTTGAAAACAGACAACAGATACAGTTCAGTGAGTAAAAGCCCTTAAATGACAACTTCCAACAACAGATCACTGATAAAAACCAGCCAGCTGGCTGGAGCACAGTCCCTTTCACATGAGAAACTAAAATAATACCTACGGTAAAAATAACTTCCCATAAATCATCACGAGATGATCAACAAAGACACTTTACCATCTTTGGACCATGTAAAACAAAAACATGACAACCAGCAAACCGGGAGCCAGAATAATGTTGCAGCCAACAGTGAGATGGCAGCTGGACCAATGTCTCATCAAAAAGCACAACATTGGACAGAAGATTCATGTACCGTACTGCATCTAACATACAGTCTGCTTCTATTTGACGTTGGATTGTTATGGGGGAAATACATCCCTACACAAGAACACATTTAATTACATCATCTACATTACAGATCCCTTCTAGAATTTGCTGTCGAAACGTTACAAAGTCCAAAAGTCTGTGTCACAGGGCTCTATCAGCCCATTAAAGGGATTCAATAACCACACACACATGCAGACACATTAGCAAATTTGAAACAGTGAGAAGCAGACAAGCATCATCACCGAGAGGTCGTGTGCGGGAGGGGCTGGCACAATGACAACAAGACACCAGCCGTCTGCGGTCCTCTGCAGTCAATAAGTCAGCATGAGCACTACCATCTGACTGGGCTTTCCTAGCACTGCCCCCAAACACTCAGCCAAAACTAGCTACTTCTGCTGCTGTTACTGGCTCTTGCTTTCAATTTCACAAGAGCGGGCCAAGTAATGGCTTCAGCGTTTTGCGGTCTGAAGACACATATGGTCTGTGTAGCCAACTAACCAACTCTGCCCCCCCCCCCACCCCATTGATCGCTCTGGGACGGGCAGTGAGATGTGGGCAGAGGGAGTCAGACACGGCCCTAGGGGCTCGTCACAGTTATGGGCGGACGTGTATGGGTCTTGTTATGACTGCCTAGAGAATTGGGCTCTGTCGGGCCACCGCTGCAATCAGTGTTCAGCCGCAGTATGCGGAGTTAACCATAGTGCAGCTGCTCTTCATACTGGTAAGTCATCTGTAAAGGAAATGTGGAAGAGGTTCTATAAAACTGTTACATTTGCACAAGTCTTACATTTGAAACTGATCTGCCATTGACACACTTAAATCTAAAGGGACTTTCTTCATTAATCTCATTAACAGACATATTTTTCACAGATACTGTTGTAGGTTTAATCTCTACAAAAATGCATCTTTTCTTTCCAAGAACTATAATCAACTGCTGAGAAAACCATGCTTGCAATTTCTGCTTTAATTGAACATAAAACTGCAAAAAGCCTTGATCATAAATAACTTCAACATTTTCTCCGTAACCGCTAAAGGGCCTCGGAGAAAAAAAGGATAGTACAGTATGTCCCCCTTTTATACACCAGATGATGGGTCCTTTTTGCTTATTTACTCCTATCAATACATGAAAGTGCTTTGGAGATCAGTTAAATATCTTTAAAATAAAAAAATAAAAAACTTAAAATGAAGTGCCGTATATGTAGAGCAGGGTGAAAGTCTGGGAATGCTTCGAATGATCCTTAAAAACCAATTGTCCTACAAATTTCACCGAGTGAAAGAGGAAGTCCCTCAAAGGATCCTTTACTTCAGTACAATCGTTGCGCTCACTTCGATGACGTGGCATCTCAGAAACGCAGCTGTTAAGGACCCTTCCTTGACTTTGAGAAGCACCACGTCTGTCATTTTTTTCGTCTGAATAGTGTCGACCAGTCACGTTGAACCAGGCTTTGGTTGCATGCTGCTAAATACTGCGAGAAGAGCAAAAGAGGTAAAGCACACACCATCTTGAAACCATCAGCTATCCTCTCATAGGAATTTAGCTTTTTATTATCTCCTTCTAAATGCATCTATATTTAGAGAATGACCAGTGAAGGGAAGAGTAAGTCTTGGCTCAGATATTGGTGTTCCGGATATTTTCTTACTTCACCAGAAGCCCTAAAAAATTGTCCACTGCTCTTAGAGAATAAGCCGCAGGACAACAGCCAATGAGTCCCCAGATTGTGGCATTTATGACCACATGAGGAATTGAGTCTAAATCTAATTTATTTAGAAGCCTTCCACTGACCCTAACAACCCACAAGAAATTGTGTCTACAGTAAGAATTTCTAAACTGGGCACAGGAACGACTACATCGTCCTGTATTTCATTCAAACCACCACTTGGATCACAGCGGATGTTAAGATCACTGCTGCGGCTGTTGCTCCTATCTGGCTGCGTGGCCTAGATTAAAGGTTATTTGCTCAAGTCACAGAAGCAGCTTCTTGCTTGCCCTTGTTGGGTTTCCTTATCTGGCTTTGTCTGAACAAATCTTTGGACACAAAGCACCCATTTTGCGCTCCTCTCTGGAGATCGTGTTACGGTGTTCCAGAAGCGACGCGGTCCACCACCAGCGCCTCTGGGAGCGCAGCGCAAGGTGGGGCGGTGAGATTAGCTGCTTCTTCGACTTCAAGCATATGATACATGTGCACTCCTTTTACGTCTCTAGGCGCTCTTTTGTGCTGCGATGGAGTAAAATGATCAGCGAGGGGGTCAAATGATGTCATGCTGTTAGAATTCCTCATTGCTAACCAAAGAAAATATACTACATGTGGATCTAACAGTGTCAGAACTCCTTACTGTCTGTGCTCGGATTGCTATGGAAGCTCTATTTTTCTCAAACACCTTGTACCTGATGTGCCATAATTAAATAAAGCATGAAATAAGTGATTGTTGGATTTAAATACAGTCTTTCGGACACTAAGAAAATGAGTTTCCTCTCCAGCCATCGACACACTTCCACAGTGTTCACACGGACATATGTCGTGAGGACGCTCTAGTGACCTTATTCCTCCTGTGCTCTAAAAGGACAAAGTATGAGTACTGTGAGGCAAGACAGGCAAAAAAAAAAGGAGGGAAAAGAGAGACAGAGGGAGAAAAGAGTAGTGTACGCTGACCTCATTCTGACAACAAGCCCGGGAAGAGCCTTTTCTTGGAACCGTTTTGCAATAGCTCTGTTGTTTATACAGGTGGTGGGTGAGCCGAGCAAGATATGCAGAGAGCATGCATTTTGCAACACCTCATTATGAATACTAAACACAAGCAGCATGTCAAATCACACAGGCGCACACATACGGTGCGCAAGTCCAAAGAGCGGCTTGAGTTTCAATTTTAGTTTGACATTTGTGGGGCCGCCGTTATTTTGCCTGCTGGGGCCAATTCATCCCTCGCTATTTCAATTCCAAAGTCACGTTCCTTCACACGATCCAAGAGCTGTCACACAACAATATCCTCTGGTATCATCCACTGAGTGCTCGCCTCCAGGAATGGACGCCTCTGGTTGGCTTGTGTGTTTGGCTGTGGGGCGGTCTCCTGCAACAACATCCACTTGGCCAGAGTTCAGCCGTGTGGAAGGCTACAATAGCCCAAAGGTGGCCGTCCAGACCGTTGTTTATGCAACAGCACACTACTGCCAGGTTAAAAGGGAAAAGAGTAAGACAGTTGAGACATGCGGAAGGCTGCTACCTGCTCCTCTCTGAACAAACAGTGAGGCATTTTATGATGAATATTATTTTTAAAGACTATTTGGCCACTGCAAAATGAACTTTTACAAGTGTTTATATAAGCAAAATGCTGACAGTTTAATTGAAGATATCGCTATGTGAGTATTAACACCAGTTTTCTTTTTAGTTAATCAACTGCAATTGTTGATTGTTTGATGTGTTTCTAACAGAGGTGGCAATAGATAAGCCAGTTAAATTGAATGAAATCACACTCTAAAGTGAAACTAAACAGATTTCCAGGCTGTTATTTCTGTAGCAGTTTAAGTTGAACACAAAATCATGCATAAGTTAATGCAGCGCCTGTCTTATTCTCCCACTAACCAATGAGGTGAACCAGAGCCATTATATCTTAGAAAAAACAAAAAGGATCCACACAACAGCTGTTTGGTAAACATACCAAAGTAATAGTTCCAAATGCCTTATTTTAACACAGATTAAATACAATTAGAGGCTGTTTATCTCATCACAACAAGTCACTGTGCCAAAAGAAAAACCT
This sequence comes from Odontesthes bonariensis, assembly GCF_027942865.1. Lineage (NCBI taxonomy): Eukaryota > Metazoa > Chordata > Actinopteri > Atheriniformes > Atherinopsidae > Odontesthes > Odontesthes bonariensis. The sequence goes on along the minus strand of NC_134524.1, from coordinate 14,583,888 downwards.
CTGTCATTGTTCCTTGCAGTTCTACTCGGAGGGATTACAGCTGGAAATAGGAGAGCTTTTTTCTTTTCTTTTTTTTCAAACACAGCTTCCTTATGTACAGGAAGGAACTTTTAGACACAAACAGAGCATATGCTCTTTGCACAGAAAGGCTGCCGGGAAAGAAGAAAATTGGCCGGTGGGCGAAGGCAAGGGTCTTCTGAGGTGAATACGAGGAATTCAGGTCAGCGCAGCCGAGATGTTTAGCCAGATCAAGTCACTGCAGCCTGGGTGGAAATAGCATGGGAGGCCAGGGAGAGGGAAACGAGCGCGTCACGGCTCCCAACCCCCGGCCCGATTCCACACACTCCCCCCAACGCAAACAAGAGCCATGACTTCCCTAATGATCCGAGATCATGTACAGTACACGCCTCACACATGCTAACCAATAGGAAGTGCTTCCTCTTCACCTCTGACCTCAAAGTGGGTGTGCCTAATTTGGATTCTGTGTGAAGTTCAGAACATGTAGGCATAGTCTTACTGTGGTGGGATGAATAGTTAGCATGAAGTTAAGCTATTGGGATTGAATGCCCCAGTCTAAAAGGAAAAAATCTTTAATCCTGCAGTTAAAATAATCTTACTGCAATACTGCTTAAATCTGGGAAAATCCTATTTTAAGTCCTTACAAATCTTTTAATATCTTCTGATAATCTGACACTGTCTTTTCATTTTCAGTCCCTCCTTTCACCCACAATTGCGCTGCGATACTGAAGTCTTCACCACACTCAGACACACACGCACACACACATTGTAAACAGTCTTTATTGAGATGTGAGTGCTTGTATAAACATAGACAAGCCCTATTGAGGGTCCAGGGCTGGGTCGAACAATAAGAGGGGGAAAGTTGCTGGACGTTCCTCACAGACGGTGTGTACAAAATCCAATTATCAGAGCCATGGCATTAACATTCCAGCAGTCTAGCAGGTGACGGCTCCGTCTTTTCAGCCCCCCAACCACACAACCGCCCCAAACACACACACACACACACACACACACACACACACACACACACCACCAGCATGGGATGGAGTCTCCCGACAGCACCTCGACAATACACACATGCAGCCCTCCTCAGTTCCCCCCTTCTTAAGAAGTATTGAGACATATAAAAAGGAGAAAAGGCAAAGAGAAGGGAGGCGGTTGGGAGGAGAGGGGTCCACCAGCGACAGAGGTCTTTTCTTCAGGAGATCTGCGCGGCCAGCCTGGCAGGCAGTATCAGTCAATGGGGCATTCTTCTCCTCTCTGTCTGTGGGTGTGAATATGTTGATCGCTGATAAGGTTGCTTTGATTGCCAAAACAGGGAAACCACTTTTTGTTTGGAGCATTTGCCTCCAAACAGGGCCTGCTTTGTCAGCTTTCGGGTGATGTTTGTGCCATACAAGATGCCAATTCAAAAAAAGGGTTGAATGGTAAAACAAACACAATATTGCTGTTCTTGGCTGCGGGGCGAGTTAAATGGATTCAAATAAAAGTCTACGCGGGCCTGTAGGCCTCTCCATGAGAAAAAGTAAACAAAACCCAAAAGCTACAGTAAAAAAATTGGAGCTAGTGTCTGCCTTTTTTAATTAACACCCTCTAGCCCCAGTAATTAGCCTCTGCACCTCCGCTCTGCTTTAATCTCAGTGGTATCATGAAGCGTTGGCCATCACCCATCATTAACAGTCCCTATTTTCTTTCCTTTGCATACAGAACATATACTGCAGTCCTTATCAGTATGGGCCGTGGTGTACGTGATAGTGTGCATGGGATATGAAACGCCTCTGCCTGGTGTCATGCCCCGTACCCTTGTCTGGTCCTATATATAAACTTACATCTGGCCCCCATTCTGCTCTTTCCATCATGTCATCCTGCCTACATGGGAGAGGCCTGAAGGAGCTGCATACAGCACACTCACAGTACATTTAAGAGGCCAACGGTGGAAACTAATTATTATTTTCACTGTGGCCTTTTTTGTTTGTTTCATCATTTACTTAAAAAACGTCAAAAGTGGCATCATACTTTCTCAGAGCGCGACGATATTCAGGCTTGAACTAAGACAGATTTAAATGTTATGGAACTGTTTTTTTGTCTTGATATAATTTAGCTTAAAAAAATAAGACATCGGTGCTACTGAACAGTACAGCACGTGAAAACTGTCCTGAAGCCCCAAACACTGTGAGCCGGGAGTGGAAAATGTGTCCAGGTCAAATGTGTGTGTGTGCACCGTGATGAAGTGAGCGTGTGCGTGTTCTTCGTTAGTTTAAGAGAGATACAGTCACAGACGCCAGAAATGATTTTGTGCATTTATGTGTGATACAGTAAGAAACATCCTGAAGTAGTTTTATGTGCAACTTGATGCAGGAGGTTGTTATACTTTCCTTTAATAGAATGAAAAGATAAAAGAAGCGTCATTGTTAACTTCTTTTGGTTCGATGTGTCCTCTTTTCTTCGCCAAAAGTAACTAAGGATCCTACTTTGTTCCCATTAAACCCATCTTTTGTTGCATTTTCCACCTCCCATCCCTTTGTGTGTGTCGCTGTCCTCTTTTTGCGGTGAGATGTTAGTCCAATGTCTTGTGGCTTTCTCCACCCGCACCAGAAGGCCTGCCCCTGGTTAATTATTCTTGGATAGTGGATGAAGGAAAAAAAACAACTTTTTTTTTTCATTAGCTCAGCAGCAGTTTCCCCATTCATAATAGTTGGCACTGGTTTCGCTCTGTCTGCCAGAGATCACACCCCAACCATTTTCATTTTCCTTCATCCATTTGTTTCATTCATGTCATAGATTTGGCAGGGGCTCGCATCATTTTCCTGATGGCTGTCGACCTTTCAACACCCTTTTTTTTGAGTCGCAAACTCCCGTTTGTGGCTTTGTTTTGGATAAGGGCGAAGACAGTACGGAAACAGTTCACACTGGTTTTCATCCAAGCCCTGTTGTCTTGCAGTGTTTCATTTTTGGAATTATTAACTGTAATCTAAACGTGAGCTGAAGATTAGCTTCAGGAGAGCCTTGTAAAGCACAGCTGACACGCTCTTGGATAGAGAGGATTTCATAAATTGGAACTTTTCCTTGGAAAGTAGATTCAGAACGTTGGGATAATTCCATGATGAAGAAGAACTATTAACCAACCCCGCTGTTCCCTTAACTTTATGTAAGAATATCAACCTATAAAAGTAGTGAATTCACTTTTGTACAGAACTCTTTAAGTTCATTAGACAGGGAATTCGGCTATCTGAGACCTCGAGAAACAGCAGTCTATCATCGTAAGACAACTGGAATTATGCCCACTCACAGAAGAGCTACATCCCACCAACACACACTTATTCAAAACCACTGTTCCCATCCCTTGTTCACCAAACCTAAGTTAAATCTGCTGATCGCTTCTGCAGATTCATTCAGAGTATTTCTAATCCTTAGACCCAAACTGAATATATGCGAGTTCACATGTAACAGTCAAAACACTCAAATGTAGGGTACATAAAGCCTGCAAAAGTAGTGCGTTTTTTTTCTCTCACAGCTGTAACCTTACACCAAAGAACTCCAAAGTGACATATAAAACCCAGGCTCTTAAGCGCCAGGAACCAGGACTCCCGACATGGAAGCAAACAAGATGGCTACTGCATCTCCAGCTGAGGTAGCTTCTATCTAAATGGCGTTAGAGGCTGGCTGGTAGGAGTGCTGAGGAGAAGAGTCTCCTGGGGCAGTTGGCTCAGGGAGCGGGACCAAGAGATGGCTGCACCATGGATTAGGGCCCCACAGTGGTCCATTGTTAATTGAGCGCCATGTGTGAAAGCTACAGAGAGATTAGTTTGTACAGCTGCTGCCATTTGTCATAACTGCCTTTAACAAGACACACATGGCAACCCCAAGTTACAGCCAGAGGTTTTACAGAAAAAGGGGAGGAAAAAAAAATGTCTGGTGAGAGTCTGAAAAGTTTGCAGAACAGAGCCGCATAAGCAGATGAAGATGTTCCTGGGAAACACCAGGCAGACTCAGCTGGGATCCCATGGAGAGAGATGATGAGGTTGAGCATTACTCATTTAGCCATCTGTAGGTCAGCTGGGGTTATTATCATAATTTCCCCAAAAAGCTAAGTCAGTAGAGATGCCAGAGCGTAGGTTGCAAACAATTCTGTAAAAAAAAAAAACTACGAGGGAATATCTGTTATTACATCATGGCCCGGTTGGGCAAAGCTCAAATGAGACAGTCTGTGTTTTATTTAGACAGAAATGATTATGGGAGAAGTCGTGGGGTACAGTTATTTTTTGGTAGGAATCCGCAATGTAATTGTTGGTTGTAGGTATGCACAGATGTTGGAGGCCTAATTACAATCTAGGCTTGGTAAATCTGGAACAAGCTTATAAAGGACGCTCACTTTCAATGTTTGCCCAACAGATGTTAAGGGGATTTGCCGCCTATTGAATCTAAATGCAGTCTCTTAAAGTGAACTGCAGATGAGTAATAATCGAATGCATGCACATGTGTGTACAGTCAGTGAGTCATAAATATATATATATATACAGAGGCGTATGTGTGCAAACTTGTGTCTCCACATGTACATGTTTGCGCTTGCATTCAAAATTAAGGAAGGGTTTTCTAAGTCAGAGCAGGAAAAATTACCAGCTGGAGCCTTGCGCCAGTGGAGATACTGGTTGCCAATTTGGGAAGAATTCAAGATATCAGAAGCCAGATCGCACAGGCTTTCAGAAGACACCATGGTAACAAGGACCGTTCAAGCCCCTGTAAAAATAACGGGCTTCATTAACCAGCCTTTTAGGGCTGCTGTGGGCTTTAAACACAGTGCTGGACTGGCCTTTTTCCTTACCCGAGCAGTGGCCAAAAGATTGAACCATCACTTAATTCACACAGTGAGTGCTGTTGATTAAAAGTGATCCTAATATCTAAATTCACATCAAATGAAATTTTCAAACTGTCACACAAATTGAAACACTTGAAGGGATTATGGTTTTTAATGCTGCGTTAATTCCTTGCTGAAATTAAATTCTCACATATGAAGAAAAATTCCAAAGGTACTGTTTTCCCGTCCTGTAGAAAAACCTCTAAGACCTGTTGGTTTGGTGCTCCTGTGGTATAAGATGTTCATGTTACAGACAGTAAGGGGTCTGTGCCCTCATGTAATTCCCTCTATATGGCACACAAGCCATAACTTTTGAAAGTTTCTTAGAGAACCGGTCAAAATAAATCATAAGTTCTCATCGGGGTTTATAATGTACATCACTGAATAAAAGGCTTCCTCTCCCGCTCGACAGTCGTTTTTTTTCAAGTTGGTTTGAGAAGTCAACCTGGCATATGCGAGGGAGGAGTGCAACTCTTTCGACTTCTCTGACAACTCAATGGGGTGCTGATGAATCCGTCCCATGCAGGCCATTCCCAAGCCCCAGACAACATATCCCCTCTCTGACCCACTGCACCAACATTAGAAAGAAATCCTCGAGGGATTTGCCCCCTCCCAGCCCAGACAACAAAATGCCCACCCAAAAGTACATTTTGCACAGCAGTGCAGTGGCGGGCCTTTCTTTTTCTGTCTCGCTCAGGTCTTGTCGAGCCGTCACAGTGATGGGCCGTACTGTACCGCCAGACAAAAGAAGAGACAACCATCACTCTGGGCCACTGATCGGCCCTGTCTGGACTGAAAAGACTTTGATGGGGCAAAGAAGGGGGGGGGGGGGGGGGGGTGTTGCACAGAGAAGTCAGTGTCTCCTGGGCAACCACTGTGATTGTCTGTCCCTGCCAAAAGTTCCCCCATAACACCCCACCTACCACCCCCTTCCCATTTTCTCTCCCCTTCATTAGTCCTTAAAAAAGGTAAAAGGGACTGGCTTTTGCATGAAAGTCTCATTCTGACACTTGAGGGTGCTTTTCTCCTGACTGACTTGAAAAAATGGGAGGAAAAAACATCCTCGTACAAATTCTCTATCTAAGACTTTTGTGTCTCCTGCCTGAACCCTCTGATCCTCCTTTTCACTGCAGATCCTGCTGTCTTACTTGACCAGTCTTGCAGGGAGGTGGGACAGCTAGTTTTTCTAGCAGTTACGCTAAAGCGATGTTAAAGAAGAGAGGACAGTCACGGGATGGAGAAGCTCAGGCAGCAGGGAGGGCCTGCTTTGTAAGCTAGGACAGTGAGGTACGGTGTAGTGATTGGGGATAGGGGGTGAATGTACCCATTTGTCTTCATTTGGTAAGACTGGCAGACAGGGTGGGGGTGGGAAATTTATCCGATGGGAGTGGGAGGTGCTGGTCCTCCAGTCAAGTGGCCTCGGGGGGATTTGAAATGCATTTGGTGTCCTCCCCAAAAGCCTGGGAAAGTGTGGGGAGGCTGAGATCTTAACCATGGACTAATGACACAAACTGCAGTCCTTCACCAACGGTAACTACTAACGCAAAACCGAGTCTCCTCCTGGAATACACGCAAAAAAAAAGGCTTTTCAACACAACGATTGTGGCTTACAATGCCAAAGAAAGACTTTCTCCCATTTTTTGATGGATGCAGAAGTACTAACTGTGAGCCAAGCAAATGAAACTGTAGCACTGTAGCAGAGCAAAAGGGGAGTTGTAAATTTAGTCCAAAAAAGAAAGCATCCACATTTCTCAGTGGCCTCTGCTCCGAGTTGCCTCGTTGCCATGGAGATTTATGTACACATGGCACACAAAAGAGGGCTAAGGAGGTAGTACGGCCTGTTTAAGCCTTGAGGTATTTGCTCGAGCAAAGCCCCGCTGCTAATAACACAAGCCCCATACTGAGCCAGGCAACCTGGCAGCACTGCACCCAGGTTGGTGTTTCAGAAGGAGCAGGAGGGGAGAGGAGGCCGAGGGAAGTCAGGTGGAGATCACAAAGAGCCACAGATCCTGGAGTTTGAGGTGAAAATGTTACAAGAGAAAGAAACTCAGCAAAGGAGAAAGAAAGAGAGCAGGGAAAAAAAGAGAAAGCCAGCAAGAAAGAAAGACTGCACTGCAAAACATAAATAGCTCCCGGGTTAAGAGAAAAAGGATAGGGAAGACATTTAGTGGGAAGCGGAAATCAATAAGGCAAGCGGTGAAGCTGGGAGGGAGTTCTAAGTGGATTAGATTGAGAGAATGTGTTCGATAGGTTATGGCTCTGAGAGAGAGGTAGCTAGACACCGCAGGCTCTATTGCATACTAATAAGCAAGGCAGAATGGAAGCCAAGCACGGGGTTGTGCAGTTCACCATAAAGACTTCTTCTATATGGCTGATCCCGGGATTTGTAGTTTCCCATCTTGCCGATTTTGGCTTTGTTTTCTTTTTTTAACTGAACGTTCCGTTAAAATGAATCTCCAATCCCACCAAGAGAAGCTTCAAAATCAAACGGAGTTGATCAACTTGCCTTGGGCCAAAAAGGTCAAACAGTAGTGTCCTTAATGCTTTCTGCTTACAACAAGTTTTGTTTTCACACTTCTGGCTTAAACCCAGCCGCCATTTCTCTGGCCAAGCGCCTGGGACAGCTGTCATGGGTCGCAGTCGCGGGCTTGAGAGAAAGCCAGGGAGAGAGAAAAAGAAAAAGAAACCGGGAGAAGGGAGTGAGAGTCATTTGGCTGGGCAGTGTGCCGCAGGGGTGATTTCTGATGGCAGAGGAGGATAAGGGGATGCAGGGAGGGAGGGTTAGATGTTGTGCTTAGTCATGGACCTCCACTGTGACCCAGAAGGTCAGAGCTCCACACCGACCGTCTGACCAAAGCCTCTGAGGCAGCCAGGCGGAAAACAAGATGCAAACAGCTACCCCACTCAGACTGGGGAGCAGGCAATGGCGGACTGAGAAGATACCAGCCCAGCTTGAGCAATTGGAGTGGGCTGGGGTGATGGGGGGGTGTGAGAGGGAGCCAGTGCTGCCTATTACTCCCCCTCACTTAGACCAGTGAACCAAGGGACCACCAGCTAGACCAGAAGTTGAGGCACGGGCGTGGAGACAAACAGTTGCCAAGAGACCACCAGTGATCCTTCGACCGCTGCGGTTTGACCCCGATTGAGGAGGTCAACAAGGGGGGCTTATGAGCCGCCCCCACCCGCCCATCACTTTCCCTGACCACCGCCACCACCCAGACAAGAAGTCTTCCTCCTCCACGTGCCCCGAGCCTGCGACGGCGTGTTTTCACCGATCTGCTTTGCTCAATTAAACTTCAGAGGACACCCTGCCACATCTCTTTGCAAAGGTCCTGACCCCGGGGGCAGAGGTTAAGTCTGGCGATTGTAAAACAAGGTCTCCATTAACATGTCAGCTTGTATTCAGAGGTAATCCATCCATTTCCTCAAACTATCATGACGGTGTGAAAAAAAAAGTTGCATTACTGAGGGGGGAAAAAAGTCAAGGTAATGATGTTTTATGGTCGTGTTAACTTTCAGCACAGGAGTAATGGGAAAGCTGCTTGACCCCGACTTCTTTAGTCTCCCGTTGGACGAACTCAACAATCCTTCGTCTGTCACTGCTCGTGAGGAAATTTCCCAAAAGGCACAGAATTCTTTCTCACCAATCATTTCCGCATTTTGTCATAAAAACGTTAGAAAGTGTCAAAAAAAAAAAAAAACGCTGCCTTTTCACATCTCATCAAACGCACATAAAAGTAGAGCTGAAGATTTCCCTGCGTCGCTGCAAGGTTGAACAAACAGCGGTGAGCAGCTTAGCAAAAAGGCAAATACAAATGAAGCTTACAGTATTCCAACATGTCCCCACACGATTAGTATCTGCATGCCTTGTTGCGGCTATTCCATCAAGCTGTCAAGCTAGATATTCAAAATATGAATGCAGGTGTGGAGAAGAGATGATTAAAAAAAAAAGAATAATACATCTTGTTTTTAAATCAGATAACGACAAAACAGTGCACCGGAGTACCACTGCAGTGTGTGTGTCTGTGAGAAGCCAGGGCCTTGTATTGAACGCGGCCTGCCAGTTGGCACAATGGATGCCACAACCCCCACTCCCAGCCCCCAGCCTACTTCCCAGCGGGCATTCATCTGGGCATGCACATGGGTGCTACAGCCCGGCCCAGCCTGGCTAAACGCGTCTGTGCCCCAGAACAAGGGGGCTGAGTGCCCTCTCAAAATTCACCCATGACTCTCGCTGCCAACCCGGTGACCTTTCTCAGGCAGAAACCCGCGGGGATGGGGAGGAAAGAGGAAAAAAAAAAAAAGTCTGAACTTGAATTTTTGTGCTACAAATATAAACGGGAAAAAAATACAAATGAGTAGATAAAGGCAGCAAAAATAATTACTGTTATTAGAGTACACCTAACAGCAGGGTTGAGCCGCTGCCGGACGGAAGGACACAGAGAACAACGTTAGAAGCACAGTCTGAACACTTCCATTTTCTAGCAGTGAGACCAAACACTGGACTCTGTTGCGGGCAGAGTCGATTTATAGTTTCTTTGTGTTTGATTGTATGTTTGTTTGTTTCGTGCAGTTGCAGCAGAACAAAGGCAGCGGCTTCCATTCTGCCACCGTCAAAAAACTTTCCAACGTGCCCACTGCATTGCGGATGCCAACCAACGAATCAAAGGCATGCTGCAAGCAGACAAAGAGAGTTTCATGCCAACCTCCGAACCTCTAACAACCGTCGCTGGTGATTTGCCTGCCTCCCTGGCACGGTGTAAAACAAAATGGCGCCGCGCTGCACACTACCACAATATGGCTGCATTGTCTGGGTTTGGGCACCGCTCGGTAACTTAAAGAAAGGGGAAAGACGCTTTATTTTTAAACCCAAAAGGAGGGGGGCGGGGGATAAGCACAATCATCTCTGTGGTACTTGTGAAAGAATTCTATTTTGTATTTGCCAAAGTTTCAATCAGGTAAAAAAAATTTGAGGTCAACGCTAAATAACTACTCTGATCCACGAAGCGTTGCTAAATCACAGTAGATTTACCTAACAGTAAACACAAGGAAATGATCAGCCCTCTCTCCAAGAGCGAGTCCCTCTCTCTTTACATACGCATTTACCTAAAACAAAAAAAGGAAAAAAAAAAAAAAAAGAATAAGCACTTCCTTATCATTTGACTAAGAGCGTGTAGAGAAAAGAAACGGCACGAAAGAGGTGTTTTTAAGTTGGCACCGAGCATTTAAAAATGCAGCAGATGCAAGCTAGAGAAGCAGTGGCATCCTACAAAAGACACAAAAGAGGGTCTGATGCCAACCCCGGTGCCAGTGGCAACCATTATTGTCTCGGTGCTGTGCCTTCTGCTTTCCCTGGCACTTATCAAACACAAAATGGCGCTCAGGGTTTGATGATAATGAGCTAGCTATACCACCATTTCTCCCGAAATAGCAGCGTTTTTATTGGTGGCTGCTCGCCGCTGCTGCAGCAGGTTTAATACGGGGGAATTTCAACATGGAATACTATCGAGGGGGGGGTTCCTATGGTGTCAGCAGATTGAGGGAGAAAGTTCACAAGTGTAATAGACTAAAAGGACTGTAATTTTATGAGATGCTTTATTTTAAGAGGGTTGTTTAAGGCACTGTGATCTGGTGTCCATGTAAGGATAAGACAACACAAACAGAATGTCTTGGTTACAGCATCTGTCGAAAATATTTTCTTCACAGTAACCCCTATCAGATTCAAATGGGACGTTTCTGTCATAAAACAAGGAAGGAAAACTCCCGGCAGCTTTTCACAAAGAATTTTTAGGGATAAATATTACTGGACAGTTTCGAATGTTTCACTCAGTGCCATAATTTCACGCAATAAGTGCGCAGTTGTCTTTGTTTTTCGGTCAAGAATCCGAGCATATAAATCAGCCTTATCAATTCGGTTAGTTTTGTAGAACACAGTGATGATGAGAAAACTGTCCGCGTCGAAATCTTCTCTTCTACCTGGCAACTAAATGACGTTGTCCTCCTCTTATAGCGCACGATGTGCACGACAAATAACATTTGTTTATCCAAAAGAAACCAGCTTTTCAGGAATTAAGGAACGTGAGAGAGGTTTCCGCTTTTGCACAAAGCCATAGTTCCAAATAGTTTAACAGTTACACACTACACACAAGCAAAAAAAAAAAATCAACCTAGAAGGTAATTTTTTAGTTGTGGTCGGTATAAATTGTGTTGTATTAGAAATAATAGGCAATACGGACAAAGGTCAAGGTGTGTTTTAACACAGAGAGGACACCTTCCGATTTAGGAAATCGCCGTTAACAAACACTAAAAAATGGAATATTAAGAACTTAAAGGGATCCTTCGATACTGACCCAAAGCTTGAGAAAAATAAACCGCTGGTGGGTTCATTTTTATTCAAAAAGTCTATGCTACAGTTTTCCTGAAATGTCACCGTTTCAACTCCCAGACGAACAGAAGGGGCGTGCGTTCAGTTGTACGAGCCTGTGCGACTGTGTATACATGGAAATGCATATCCTGTCAGAGTTACAGCGAGAGAATAATTACCGAACACGAGCGGGAGCTGCTGGATTACAGCTGAGCAAAAACCACGGTTAAAAAACGTTTAATATCGAAAACACATTTTCTTTCTGTTTGGTAACGAGCCTTGCTGTGAGAGAGGGAGAAAAAAAAAAAAATCTAAGTGTGTTTATCCAGCGCCGGTGCTCACGTTTCTGATGTTTATTTGTCTGGCAAACAGAGTGGTGACTTCAGCCAGTCTGAGCAAGGCTGCCAAAAAGTAACACATGTGACCCCTGACCTCGCCAAGCCATCATTCACACATGTGCCTGAGCTCGCATACAGTGAAACAAACACACACACACACACACACACACATAGCGTGTGAGCGTGAACCTACCTTGGTCCTGGACATAGTATGCTAGAAACAAGTCCAGCTCCTTGACTGATACTGTTATGTGGTGTGGCTGGACACAAAGTGCTGGGTTGGTGCAATGTGGAGACTTGACAAGGCGCTCGCCGTCTGTACTTTCCAGGGGGATGCCTTTGAAGAGGATGACCATCACCAGGTCCAGACGCCAAACTTTGTCGGCCTGCCGCAAACAGTCGATCCGGCGGATCTTGCCTTTCTGGTCCGGGTTGGATAACACGCAGCACGGGGGCTTCTTGCCCGTCACGCTGAGGACAAAGTCCTCCCGGCACTCCTGCCGAATGTCCTTCCGCAGCTTGGCCAGCAGCCTGGATGCCCATTTCTGCTTCACCTCGGGCTTCTCGCTCAGAAGCTCGTCCTTCACCGCACGCTCCTCGTCCTTGGACATCCGCTTCTCGTGCTTCTTGAAGTACTTGCGTTTTCTGGCCTGGAGGTTGAACCACGTGTAGGCAATGGCACGGACGTGAGGAAGAAGTGCCTCGATGAAGGGATGAAATTCATCCTGGAGCGTCACAGGGACACAGTGGGGAGAGGAAGGAGAGAAATGTAATCAGAAACTCATGTCATCAAAAATGGAGAACAAATATGAGTTTATTCTTCAACTAATTTGAAGCAGAAGGGAAGTCAGACCACAAATAAATCCGGCAACACAGTTTTCCCCCACAGTGGTTGAGAGATGAGAATGTTCTCTTTTTACACCACCCTCGATGCTTCAGGACATACTTCAGGTAATTACAAGGATATTTTACAGTTTATATCAGCTGTCACAGCAACAATGGGACGAAGCCCGGCGACTGAATGCACTCGCCGCTCTGCTTTTATTTCCCCGAGCATGCTGTGAGCAGGACTCCTGTATAGCTGCTGCTGCAGAGAGCATGCGCCCCTCACCGTTCCATTTCCCTGACCAAACTATCCACATTCCACTGTGAAATTATCCCGTATTCACTAAGAACTTAGTGTAAACTGGAAGGCCAAGCGGGACGTAGTCACAAAATGGGAAGTTAACAAGATTCCCCAAAAACCAGACGCAGTAAAAAGCACTAAAAAAAACACACACACACACACACAGGCTGAGAAGAAAGGAGACACATTAGACGAAGCAACAGTGTGAAAGGTATTTGCAAAAGGCTGCAATAGGACTCGGAAAGAAGTTTCTGCTAAGTTATGTCAGCCATGCAAGTTAACGTGTAAAAAAAAAAAAAGAGAAAAAGACAATTCTTCATTTACAAAAATGCGAGGTCATACGGTGACATCAAAATGTCACACTCAACTAAAAAGGTTTCCTGGTGGATCTCATTTTCAGCCAAATTATTTCTACATCCAAAAAGATTTTGATACATTGTGTTGAAATGTCTTTAACCTTTATTTGACTTTTCAGTGTCCCATGTCCCACTTTATGTTGGATTTAATTTGACAAATGACTGCAGGTAAACTTTTTTTTGCGACTCCGTATTTGACAGAGTTTCCATTTTTCATTTCTAAAAGTGAAAAAAAAACAATACAATTTTAATTTTAAAAAGGGGGTTTCTGCAGGATAATAATTCAGGGATTCTTCATCAAATTACGATGAACCCTTTATGTTTGCTCTCCTGTCGGTGCACAGGATGCTTTGAACGATTTGGGAGTCGTTAGCAAATACAGTTCCTCTAAGTGTGAAGTGGAAACATTGCATTATCTTTCTCTCGGGTCATTAGAATGTCACATTCAATAAGCATAAGCAGCTCCCTTTAAGCGGGCTTTTGAAGAGTTAAACCACACATTGTTCTTTTTGAAGGCAGTCAGGCAAAGCGGGCTATGGGAAACCACAGAAATCTACTCCCAATCTGTGCCTGCCGCTGGTGCTCCTCTGAGAAGCCACATTTCAGATATGCAAAAACTCTCCCCCCAGCATAGAAATCTCAATTTTTTGACAATTCAATACACAAAGCGAGTCAACTTTTTCAACCTTGTAGAATCTATATATATATATATATATATATGTATATATATATTTTTTTTTTTAAATGCAGGCTATCACTTTCAGCATGGGTTGCATCCCCCATCCGTTTAGTCAGGTAGTAAAATAACAAGCTGGGCTTATTTGAATGTAATCTCTTCACTATAAAGCTGCCAAATAAAACGACAAAAAGTAAACTCTGGATTCTGCTAAATGTGCTCAGCAACCTCTCTTCCTAAAAGTCTTGCTCTGCTCCTGGTAATCCTGTTAAAAGCCACGTGAAACGTCCTGTTCTCTTTCTCTTAATTAATTTTCTTTAAAATTTCTGAGTCTTTCTCAAACCAAATGCTGGAAAGATAAATGACTTGGCAGGGGCCTACCGGTACACTGGGGCCATAAAAGCACAATCCTCTTAAGCACAAACTAAACCGCATCTCAGTCAATCACTTACTTATGCCAAGTAAAATATAAACAGTAAAACTGAGTCAGCCAAAACAGTCAGCGACTCTGTCCAAGCGCTGAATCAACCTTATCGTTCGTTTGATCTTCCTACAGTGAAAGTGGCTTTATCATCCTCCAACCTCACTTCCCTTAAGTATAAGAGTTTAACTCTAAATAAAAAATACTGCTCCGGGAAGCGGGGAGCAAAAACATGTATAGGCTACATATATATATAAATATATATATATATATAAATATATATATTTATAAAAACACGGCTCAAGCGAGGCCGGGGAGAGTGTGGGAGGTTAACGGAGGACGCAAATAACCTCATCAAAGAAAAAAGGGAACATACCGGTACTAATAATGCGGGGTTGAGTCTTTTAAATCTATCTTTAAAATCATCTTTACGCTCAATTTTACGCACGCAAAGAATGGAGGGAAGGGAGTCGGGAAGAAGATAATTAAGAGAAAAAATAAAAATCCAGCATTTCCAGCGCCAGGTATACTCAAATAGTCGCTGATTTGAGCGCTTTGAGTTGCTTTTAAGGTTGTATTTTCACGCGGGAAGCTTCGTTGAACTTATCAAAGCGTTTCCCACATTCTCCACACACGGAGAACTTTGTATCCCCAGCGCGTGTGATCATTTCACCACAAAAATAAAAACAAAACATAAATATATATATATATATATATGCAAATATATGTAAAGCATGGCAATTGAATGTATATAAACAAATACCTGAGTTAGACAAATCGGGGAATACATGACGAGACGGCAACACACAAAGTGATTCTTGGGACTGATTTCCTCTGATCACTTCATCGCGCCATTCCTGGACCGCTGTGCACCACGCAAGAGTGAGTGTGTGTGTGCGTGTGTGTTAGAGTGTGTGTGCGCGCGTGGGGCAGCTATCCGCGTCAAATAAACAAAAAAAAAAGGAGTTATCCAAGAATATCCATCAATTCTTCCGATCCAAAGATTGTCGTCACCGCGGAGAGAAGGAGATGCGTATCTTGCGAAAGCAAGCACTTGCGGACTGAACTCGTGGAGCCGGAGCAAAGCCGCCTCGTCGCCCCGCTCCTCTACTGCGTGGGCTCTGTGCGCGTCTCGGTGCGGTGGTATCTCATAAAAAGCATTACGGGGAGATTCACAGGGCGCCGAGCGTGTGATGTTCACCCCCCTCCCCTCGCTTATGCCAAACTTGATATGAAATCGGCCGCTGCACCTTCGGTCCTGCGCGATTCCAGCAAATCAGACCCAACTTTTTCTCGTTTTTTTTTTTCTCTTCACCCACGTAATTACACAGTCACACTCCTCCTCCTCCTCCTCCAAACACACCACTCATGTCCACCCCACCCCACCCCACACCCCACCCACCCCGGCACCTTCCTCCTTCTCCTTCACGGCTATATGAAAAACGCAGCTCGCGCAAGTCACCGACTCCCTTTCTCGTCACTTCAGCTGAATTATTTTATGAGCTTCGGGGACTTTGGACCGCGGCTCCGGCCCCATAGAGCCGGAAAAAAAGAGAAAAATTCACCCCACCGGCTTCGTGTCAGCGCCACACACGCTCACTTCTTCTCACGTTTTCGACCATTCAACGCACGCTTTGCCGTTGACAGTGTCCAGAAACTTTGGTCTCTCTCTTTTTCCTTTTTCTTTTTTCTTTTCGTCTTTCGGCTTCTTTGGCACACATACACTGACTTCATTCTCTCCTGGGAGTGAAACTCAACGAGATTACTTGTATTAATTGAGGGTTATAAATGACAATCGTAACAATTCGCCTTAAAGTGACCTGTAAAAGTGTTTTTACGCATTTAAAAGAGAGGGTGCAATTTATTACGTTTATTGTTGACGGCATATTCAGCCTGCGTTGTCCAATAAACAACAGGTAAATTATATCTCCGCTGCAACTAGTTCATTGGGGGATTCTCTTTTAAATAATGGAATTACTTTTCTCTATCTGATACATATGTGTGTGTAGGCCTATATATATTTATATTGAGTAAATAGCCTACTTTTAACTTATAAGCATGCAGTGTTTTGCAGCACACTGAGAGGACCTAAAGTTAAACATTGTTAGCCTACTTTGCTGCCGCACCGTGTGAGCACACGCCTGTGTGTGTGTGTGTGTGTGTGTGTGTGTGTGTGTGTGTGTGTGTGTGTGTGTGTGTGTGTCCTACAGAGCTGTCAACAGTCCACACTGAGTTCATTTGCCAGATTAAAGGGAATGGGGATGTTAACACGGGCTGCTGGACGATCTGCGCCAAGTTCAGAGCCATTTCTGGCCGGACCGTGTCAGCGTAGTGCTCCCACTTCTCCAGATTTTCGCCGCCGCCGCCGCAAGGACAGGACAGAATCACAGGGGAGGAAAAAAACAAAACAAAACAAACAAAAAAAAAATAATAATGCTACCACATAGAGCGTTATCACAACATTTGAAAGCAATAATAATCCACGTTCACGTACCATTGCACTGTACTGCATGGATTAATAGGGAATCCTGGAGCCTGGTTGAAACACACAAACCGGTAGCTTCACATTTCTCACGCTCAACTTTGAGCTTTGGAGGGTTTTCTCTTGCAGTGCTCGCCAAAAAGAAAAAAAAAAGAAACCAAAAAAAAAAAGAAAAAGTCAACACCGGAAGACAATTCTTGGCAGATAGCGGTGAAGAAGTTAGGAGCACCTCGCGTTTTTTTTTTCTCTCTCTCTTGTCTTCCTTCCTCTTCGAATCTCACTTTGTTGGATCGTTTTTTGGGGTCGCTCAGCGGAGTTGAACGTGATCCAGAAGAGGCTGAGTTTTCGGCACTGGGTTGGTCTCCGCCTTCACTTTCACTGTCTGGCTGACTGCCGCCCTCCAGCTCTGAGCAACGACCGACGGACCGAATGACAGGCTAAACGAGGGCGTCTTCCGGTGCTGCTTTTCAAAATGATGTCCTAAATCCTCAGAAAATACACCCGTCTGCCAGTTTTCAAGTGAAACGTTCACCTGGAGCAGTAACCTCAATTTCATGTGTGGAAGATAAAGACGAGTCGAAGTTGGAAGCCTTTGTAGCCGCACAAAGAGATTTGCTTTACGTGAACATCACATGTTAGCTAGGATACAGTAATATTAGCTAGGTTATAAAGAGCGCAGTCAGTTTATAAAAATCCAACGTATTGTTCTGCCGACTAAAAGCTGTTTAAATGTGTCTGTTATTTAGGCTGTTACTGAATGAGAGCCTGACTAACTCGTGTTAACACTCTTGATACCAAAAACCGACTTTTTCAAATTGTGTGAAGCGTCAAACTGCCTTTTATTTTGAAAGCGGAAGCCACCATTTCCTGTGTGTCTCCTCGTGGTTTCTCCGCAGCTTCACACATCTCTCGTTTTGTAATAGCGTTTGCCATTGGCCAGCAGCAGTGGCCCCGGGACTCTGGACCCTGGGCCCCTCACTTCCGCTCTTCTGACGTGATGTTCGAGGTTTGACAGAGCCGCTGCTGAACGGCCAGGCGACATAGCGATGCGGTCAGTGAGTGTTGATGGAAAGCACTGCACCGCAGCAATGTAACGTACGGTAACTGAAGATAGGTTATTATCATTATTATAGAAGGGGGAGGAGGGTCAGTATCAACTTAATTTGGTATCTAACATTACTGGAAAAAAAACAATTTACAATACAAGTCACGTAATGTGGAAATAAGTCAAAGGGTCCCTTTGTTGTGCCAATTATTCAATTGGCTTTAATCATAACATTTTTATTCTGTGAATCATCCCGATATTAGCGATTAAAAAAAAAAGACACAACTGAAATCATCAGTTGTTACATAAATGCTTCAGTGGTGACAGTTGGGGCAACCGTTTGAAATGTTCTGTAGGACACCAGTCATTGATCATTGGTGTGTTTGACTCCAAAAACACAGTGATATCACCTTTTTTGGGATTGTCCTGAGAAGTCATAGGGGAATTATCTCGCTGCAGCCGTGGGCCATACTTGTGCTGATAAACTTGTTTCAAATGTGAGTCGATGAATCAAACTAGGAGCATCAGCTATAGTCGAAATTGTGAGTTCATTTTGATCCAGTTGGGGTTTTATTAACCTTGAACTCTATTTTCTGCATTCAGGATGAACAGATCTCGTCTGTCTTAGATGCAGCCACATTTAAAAGCTCTTCTTTAGACTATTACCAAATAGAAATATCAATGTACTCCATTGGAAATAAATAAATAAATAGTTTGCTCTTTTTAAGCCTTAGTTTATTTTACCTCTTAATTGTTGTTAATTATACCATGGAAGGCTACAAAGACTCACAGTCATTGCTCTCAGTGTAGGGCTACCGCCACCGTGTGGCCATACACTGCACTGCAAGTTAGTTTATTATTTGATAAACTAATTATTTGATAACCCATCTGTTGCTCACTATGACTTTTCTAAATGTGGGAAAAAAAACATGCTAAACCAGTTTTCTGTTTTTTTCTTTCAAAGCTACAAAATTAAACTATATTTTTCTTACGGTGCAACTTTCAGTAAGGTGCAGCCAGGGCGTCATTTGAAAATTGTTCTTTGTACAACCCCTTTGGATACTTAGGAAACATCTAAATCTAAATATTTAAAAAAATAAATCAATAAATCTTGATTTTTTTCCAACTGGGTTCTGGGAAAATTTTGGCTTCCAAGTCCAAATAGAACGCTCCATCACGCTGCCTTCCAGCCCATTTGAAATAGCTACATTTATGACTCATCGTGAATACCAGTCTCTCACTTGTGAATACTATTCTATCGACATCCACTTTGGATTACTTTCTTCTTTGTTTACTTATGTTCCACAAGACATAAACACACCATCACAATAGGTTTAAGAACTAGTTCAAAATGCCTCAGCGTGCAACTTTTAGTCATCTGTAAAATGTGAAGGCACTGGACACGGACACTTCAGCAGCCAATCAGACTTCAGCAAGGTTTAAATCTTACTTTTTCCATTGATATGTTTGTATTAAACGCCATAAGACTGTTCAGAGCTATGCATCTAAATGATTTTCAAACATTTTTCTACTTTTAAGTGTAAAGTTTGTTGAGCCCCTTGAAAATAAGCTGTAATCGAACCACTTCCACATATAAAGTAAATATGCACGGCAGCTGCATGTGCCACTACTGCTTCTGTTCCCTTCTATTCAATACTGGAAAAACATTTCCAAAAGAAAGTTGGGACACAGCGTTAGATTTAAATCACATAGGAATGCAAATCATTCAAACCCGAATATCTGATGTTGTAAATTGCATTTGAAACTTTTTTCGAACGGAGTAAGAGTAGAAAAGAGAACAAAAATGAAAAAAAAATACATAGCTCACAAAGGGCAGGGGAGGAATTCTAAACTCTAGGATTTATCAAGTATTTTCAATCTGGAGATTCAGCTTTAGAAAATTCTGGGCAGCTACGATCAACCTAACCACAAAAACAGAAAGCAGACCTTATCCACCTTGATCTGTGAGATTGTCTTCTAACAGACATAAAACAGCAGTTAAGATGAATAATAAACCATGTCAGTGAGTCGGGATCTCCACAACCACAAACCAGAATAGTTTCAGTTACTTATATTGCTGTAAAATGCAGGAAAGTTCCCATTTCTACACTTCTAACACACATTTTCCTTCGTCGGTTTGACTGTAGGAAGGCATGGGGTGATAGCATGACACAATCTTGTTTGGTATAAACCTTCCTCTTGCTGTTCAGTCGTGCTATATTCAGACAATTTCCCTTACTGCCACAACAACTCTACTTTACAGGATTCACCACGATTTATCTTAAAAAATTGTGAGTCTGGATTAAGATGAAAACGACTATTTAACTCTTGATAAACTAATCTGCTGATGGTAAAACTGAGTTTGAATGCCGCTGTTTGAGGTAAAGCCTACCCCCACATGAAAATAGAAGGTGAACAACTGGAAACTGTTGAAACAGGTGGGGGCTCGTTTCCCACCTTCAGCCATTTACTACATGTCACTCCACCACCTGTCTTCCTATTCTCCTGTCTCCTCTTCACTACAAGTCTGCCCAAACCACATTTTCAAGTTAAAACTCTGCATTGCTAAGACAAAAAGAGAATATTCTAAATGATGCTTCTTTTCTGGGTCTGAGCTCAGTTAAAATGGGCTGAGGTGAGCGGAAAAAACTGCTCTGTGATATGATTCTAAATCATTGAAGGCCTTTCCTTTGGACAACAGAGGAACCCTGTGGTTCAGAAGGGTCTTTGGTGAGAGTTTAAAGGATTTATAGATCAACTTTTTCGGACATGTGTGTCTGTTTGTATTAGACAAAGCATTAAAGCGAGACATATTTATCTATATTTATTTATCTATACATACAACCTTTTGGTTGTTTTTTAAAAATAATTTTAAATTTTTTTAGAGGGCGTAACTACTACAATATAAGAATACTTGACCCTGGTTAAGCTGTCCCTGAAGCTGGTGAACCTCTTATCATCTGTTCTCTACTTGCTGAATTTGCTCTTAAAATTCAAGATATATTCTTAAAAGCTCTGAGGTTTTTGCTCAAGTTGGAGCTCCTCTATAGCAGCAAAAGCAAGAACAACAAGGATGCAGCAGTTTAGAAGGGCACAGAAGCATGTCACCAAATATTTCTTGCGAAAGCACATGTAATACACAGAATAAAAGCAAAAATGTGCACATGATTGACTATGATAGCACTGAAAACAGGGCATGTTAAAGGAACTGAAAACAGCAGCAGAGGCAGCAGGATCTGAGTAGAAAGGGAGGTTTCTTTCAGCGTATAAGCATCGAGGGAGACAAACAAACCATAACCCTGGAGATGGGACACAATAAAAGCTCATCTGTAGTCAGACAAGTAAATAGATATTCAGAAAGCATGGGAAAGGCGCGGGCTGGACAAGGGCTTTTTGTCCGACACTAAATTAACACTGCTGAGGGTGAACAGAGAGGTGCACTCGAGGAGCGCTCTTATACTAAAAGCAGGCTTAATGCTTTGTGTCTTTATTTAATTCAGTTAAAGAAATAACATTTTTTTTTGGCCCAATTTTGCTCCCTCTTCATCTTGAAAAATCCACAATTTCCTGCTGCCAAATAGAATTAGATGATGTAAGTGCAGGCCTCAAGGATGACATTCATTCAGAAATGTCTGTGCCAGGGATGTTTCTTAAAGATTGCTCTTAGAATAAAGATTGTGGAAAGTGAGTTCATTTTAGTCAAACTCCTTTCTCAAGAAGACTGTTCCCACAATATTTATCACTTCAGTATATCTATCAGTCCCAACAGATATAAAAAGACACAATCAGCAATACTGATAACTGAGATCAACCAGACAGGATTTTACATGGAGAGGACAGGACAAAGAGCTCCACTTACCATCCACCACGTCCTGGCTGATATGTCATAACAAAGCTGCCATTTAATGGATCTCTCTGTCAGTTTCCCAGCCATCACTGTGCTCCCGGCTCTGATCATACGCAGCCCGGTGGAAGACAAGACAGCTAATCAAAGGGGCATCAGTGGAGGCATGCTGTGCCACATGTAGGCCAGTCCTCGACAACGTTGCATTATGGGAAATTATATATAAAAAAAAAAATATCAGCAACAGCTTGACCAGTGACTTGAACCTGACTGTTGTAATTACAAGTAGCCTGACCCTGTAACCCTCACCTCCCCCACCCCCCTCCCACACTCGCCTCCTCCCCCTTCTGTCTCCCCTCTCCCTCCCTTACACACTTACAGAAAGGAAGAAAGGAGTCACAGCAACATGGGAACACATTTGATGATTTGATGAATTTTATGGGAAAATCACATCAAACATTTCAATTTTTGATCAAGCTGCGATGATGTGATGATTTTGTGATGATGTGGCTTCGACAAAGTCAGAAGTGAGCTGATTGTAATTTGCCTGTATTTTCCTTTTCTCTTTTTCAATGTTATTACATGAATAAGAAACATAATGCAAAGATTTCCCTAAAGATCCTTTCTTGTGGGGGAAAAAAAAAAGTCTAGTTTTGAGCATTAATCGGCTACAGATTACAAAAATGACACTCAAAATGATTGCCCTCATCCAAAAGCGCCTCCGTTTTCATCCTGACGACCAAAAGACCTGATGTCACCAACTCCGGGCTTTACTTTGTCCCACTGTTTTTTTGATCCATAAATTAAGGCGCTTTGCACGTCCATGTAAATGTTATCTGAAGGCCAGCTGAAAAGACCTTTTCTCTCCTGCCACATTCCAATCCTCTTCACTGAGCCACTCGTTGGCAGCTGGATTTCCCCACAGGGACGGTGGGTGGACGTAGCAACAGTAACTTGGCATTAGCAACAACAAATAGAGGACGTGAAACAACAAGAATTATGCATTTACATGTGAAAATGTTTGATTTTATTACGCACGGTGGTGTGGTGGTTAGCACTGTTGCCTCACAGCAAGAAGGTTCTAGGTTCAACACCCAGCTGGGGCCTTTCTGTGTGGAGTTTGCATGTTCTCCCCGTGTATGCGTGGGTTCCCTCCAGGTACTCCGGCTTCCTCCCACTGTCCAAAAAATCATGCATGTTAGGTTGACCACCTGGTGGTGGTCGGAGGGGCCGGTGCATGGCAGCCTCACCTCCGTCAGTGTGCCCCAGGGCAGCTGTGGCTACAATCCAGTAGTCTGCCACCATCAGCATAGCACTTTGAGATTCCGTATGAAATGAAAAGTGCTTTACAAATGTAATTGATTATTATTATTGTTGGCACATGCATGCAGCAGACCAGTCACTGAACATCCTAATTTAGGATGAAATCGCACACAATATAAATAAACAGCATGTTTGACAGCTGATTGCTCTGTATCGCTGCTCTTTCTAAGTTCTTGTTCACAGGTGACCTTAAGATAAAGTGCTCATTCGAGGCTTAATTATCAGCCTGTTAATGGAGCTGGTTCCTAACTAGTTAGAACAAGACTCTCAGCAGTCATCATGGAAGGCAGAAGTCGGCTCACACCAAGGAGAGGGCTTATACCTCTTAAGATGAAGAACCACAGATGTGAGGTCTCGATGAAAACTTTATGTCATTAGAACCAAATGAGAGACGAAATTAGACTGATTCAGCATTAAAATCTGTGTAGGCTTGGAGCCAGGAACTGTTTTCTTATGATTTTCCTTTAACATTATTCATTCTTAAGGGTCTTAGAGACAGAACCCTTTTTTTAACAGCCTTTTCAACCTTAACAGTGAATATTATTGTGCAAGGATGCACAGAGGCTGGGGAAATCTCCGTGTATAAAGACCAAGGAAGAAGCCACAGTTGGTGAGCCTGACCTTCGAGCCCTCGGACAGCGCTGCATGAGAAACCGCCATGACACCATGATCAGTATATCCACATGGGCTCAAGAATACCATCAAACAATCTCTCACTCAAGACAGTCCACTGCTGTGTGCAGAAATGCAACTTGAAACTGCATGGAGGAAGCAATACTTTAACTGGAAAACACTGGAGATGAGCTCATCTCAGATGGACAGAGAGACAGTGGACACGTGTTCTATGGTCCGATGAGTCCACTTTTCAGCTGCTTTTGGGAAAACATATGTTCCCGTCAAGAGGACATATTTTCCTCCAAGGTTATTTCAGCAGGACAATGCCAGAACTCATTCTGCATGACTTCAGACAGCGTGGCGTATTGTCTTTTTTCAGAGTGCTACACCTCACAAACTTTCAGCTTCCCCATGTTTATTCATGAGAGATTTAATTGGACTGACCCTAGATAAGTAAACACCAAGCAAAACTCCCAACAAAAAGAGAGTAAATTCGTCACTGGACAGAAGGGTTGACATGGTTAGAGGAATTTGTTTTCTTGAGGTAGAATAAAATGAAATTTAGAAAAATAGCTGATTGAAATAAACAAATTCTCACACACCATTTAGCTGAGTGTGCTTCATTCTTTTGGAGAAAGGAAAACCTTCAGGGCCGAGCCCGCTCTTAAGAGCAGCGCGCAACTTATTGATTTTGAGGTTGAAATCAATGCTTTTCATCATGTTGATTGGATTAACTGTTTTAAGTTCAACTTTTAATTGGATTTCTACTTTCGCCAAAGACAGATGATTTGAAAATCAATAGTCAAAATCAATACCTCTGTGTTCAGAAAGTTCAACTGCAGAGCCGAAGATGGAGGATCTCAGCGGACACCTGCCACTAGCAGGCCGTGAACGTGGCTCGCTGAGGTCTGACAAATGTAATTATGTCTTTGTTATTAGCAGGGGGGAAAAGCATGAATTAGTCATTGCTGTTGCAAAGTGAAATTAGAGTCACAAAAACAGAAATCCTACTTTAAAGATTCAAGAGGACTTTTGGATTTATTTGAGTGTGTTTTCATGAACTTGGGAACATTTTACATTTTCAAACGGTAAGGAAAGATGAGGGATCTTTTCCTGAAAAAGGCACCAAAGCAGAGCGTATCTGATGCGGGCGGTGATCCTGATCATTACAGGGTTGATGGCCCATATGGACTGAAATCTAAAAATAATCATGCAACTCATGATTAGTGATCCAATAAGAAATTCTCAGAGCAGACTTAATCCGAGCCGAAGCTTGGCAAAATTGCAGCAGCGCACGCCAAGCCACTAACTCCAATCCTAGACAGGTAAAGAGCCACGAGTCTGAGAAGAAACTGTTCCGAGCATAGTTGTTTATCAAGCATGTGGCTAATTATTTCTTTTGTTCAGCCAGATGTCATAGATCACAAAAAGAGCAGGTGGTCATTATCTAATTAATCCATCAGACCAACCATTATTGCAGATTAAGAGCACATTTAACCCAGACTACTGGATACTTTTGTCATCTAGACTGTATCCATTAAAGCTGACCATCGTGAAGTAAAATGAAGGACTAATTAAATGAAAGGATTTTTAAAATAAGACTAAAACGTTTCGTAGAATCTTTGTTAAAGACATTGTACGCTTCTCATGAGAAACGCTCTCATCGTCTTGATGATTGAGGCAAAAAATCTACATTTATGTTTGATTCATCAAATAAATGTCATATGTAGGAGGTGGCGAGGAAGGCCGACCCAGGTAGAGATACAGCTTGAGAGCCCGAAGGTAAAATGAATAGAAACTATTTATTTTAGACAAAAGGCAGACAGCCATTTCCAAAAGAATACTAGAAAACAAAACCCAAAAAGGAAACCAAACTAGGAAAGCCAGGAATACCGCTGACCTGAAAACAGCCAGGGCAGCCAGCGTGAAGAGAATAGAGGATCGGACAAAGAGTGAATGAAACCAGGAGTTTAAATACAGAGGAGGGTGATTGGTGAGTGAGGACAGCTGAGGGAAATAACACAGGGAAGGGAGTGGAGCTGATGACCTGACTGAAGAGAGACTTGAGGAAAAAACCCGAACAGCAACAGAATAGAAATACACAACATCGAAAAACCAAAATCAATAAAATACCAAAAGATCATGACAAGAAATAGATTTAAAGACACAGACTGGTGTGTAAGAAAGCACAGCACACGCTTGTTTAATCAAGTTTCGCTTCAGCTGATGGTTTGTATCCCGTCCTTTGAATAAGAGAAAACTAAATTTTACAGTTAGCGTAATTTGATTTGAAGAAGAATATCTAAAAAGACCAGTCTTGTATGTGAAGGGGAAACTATTTAGAGCCTCAGCGTGGGTAATGTTATGTCAGACTGTGAGGGTTAACGTGCAGTGACTCATCAGTGTGCTTTAAACTATAACGATGATCACAAATGTCACTGTGATTAATCAAAGAACAATCCTGACCTCATCCTCTCCATAATGCTGCGGTGTCGTGACCTTGTTGGGGCTGTGGACAATTAGTCGGGATTTCTGAGGACAATACAATGTGTGTGTGCTTGTGTGGGTCAGCGCGTGTTAAAGGCATATAACCATTGTTGACAAGACACACAGATTATGTTCACGGATCATGCACACATTATTCGCGCCTCACAGAGACGTTAAAACTTTTCCGGACATGGGCCATTTGATTGGAGACAGCTAAACTAATGCCTGAGCTCTTAAAGTGATTGTGCAGAGAGCAACCAAATGCAAATGAAACACTAAGACTTTGTGCATTTGATGCAAAGACTTGCTGAAAACTGCTGTCCCTCTATTTAACGTTTAATTTCACGTCAGATGTTTTGTCTGACACAAGGGAAATTGCAAGTACAGAAATGTACATCAAACCAGCCTTTCCTCCAAACAGTAACTATGTGTACTGTTTAAAACTACAATACTTGGTATGTTGAACAATGTGCAAGGATCGGTTTGTCATGGTGTCGTGTCTGCAACCCATTAAGGGCCCAAAAGCAAAAAACGCATAGTTGTTAAAGTGACCAGAGTCCTGAAAAAGGCCACTCGTTCCTGTGTCAGACCGGGCAAGAGATACAGCAGTGCACATAATACATAACAGCTTCTAACCACACAAAACAAAACTCTGCTGATTGTATCATTCCCTCTTCCTTAACTAGACAACTGCCATGGAAATGTGTAATTATTATTAATCTCATGTATGTGCAATAACAGTGCTTTTCCCCCTCCCCCACTTGGTGTGGCATAATTCTCCTCCTTCGAAGCTTTGAAAGTGTGTAAAATTAAAACTGGAAACAAGGTTTGTTGATTTGCAAGGCGTTTAAACCTTGTTTGCAACCACTGAAAGAAAAGGAAAGAAAAAACTGAATTCTAAGAAGTAACTTCGGTAACAGATTGAGTTAAAGAGAGAGCATCCAAGAGAGGCTGAATCTGTCAGGGGCGAAAAAGCTAACAAGTTCAACGCACTGTGAAAGACTGTTTCTGAACATCTAGACGCAAAGACGATGTGTTTTTAATCCTCTGTAGTACAACACACCAATACAAAAGTCAGAGAATCTGCAGAAACATTGGAGACAAACATGAAAAACCGGTATTCAGTTAACATGATTTTCAGGCTCTCAGGCAGCTGTTAAAAACAGACACAATCATGTAGTGGAAAACATTGCAAAGGCTTCATAACTGTGCTGTCAACTGTTGTCAGTGAACCCAGTTTGATTCTGCATCCACAAAATAAAACAACACATGTGAAGCCAGTGATAGAAAAATGCATTAAAGCCATTTTGAAATGTAATTTATTGATTCATAAAATATCCCAAACTACATTTCATGTATGTAGTTTCTTCAGAGACTGAAAAAAATGTCTCAGCGCGCAGGCCTATTCTAAACATAGCCTTTGGGCAAAATGGATCAACATGAACTGAAGTGAAGTGGAAGATTTGTCGAATTTGATTAATCCTTTTGATTCATTCATTAATTTTTCATACCCGCTTTATCCGATGCAGGGTCGCGGACGGAGTGGAGTGTGTCCCATCTGCTGTTGGGCGAGAGGTGGGGTTCACCCAGTCCATCACAGGGCCAACGCAAGGACAAACAACCACGCACACATATGCCTACAGTCAATTTTGGAATCACCAATTAATCTAACATGCATGTTTTTGGACTGTGGGAGGAAGTCAGAGTCACTGATTAATCAAAATGTTGGAATAGTGGAATCACAGCCCCTCCATCCCTTGGGCTAAATATATGGGGACCATCTGACTTGTTATGAGTGTGCTGAGGGGATGAATTAGTACACGTGAAATGGCTAACTTACACATCTGTGAAGGCTCTATTAGTTCTGAGGAATATACACAGATTTTGGGGCGACATATGTACCCGTCCAGATGAGACTTACACAGGGAAGATGTTGCTTATTTCGGCAGGTTAGTGCCAAATCACTTTCTGCACGATGATTCATCTCTCAGCTCCACAAATATATCTCAAAGCACTCCTTTGGGTGTGGAGCCATTGAACTCCACTATCTGTTCATTCAAGCATTTTTTCTGCTCACTTTACTCTGTTCAGGGTCACAGGGTCAAAGTCCACCAGAGGGCCGAAACAAACAACATGCACAATCTCATTCACAAAACCAATTTAGAAGCACCAAAGAGCCCAACGTGCATGCATTAGGACTGTGTGAACACTCAGAGAGCATGCAGATACCACACAAAGACCCGCTGTGCTGCGCTGCACGACACGCATCAAGAGACATTTCATTGTAGAAAGCTTTACTGATAACACTTCTGCACTTTACATGTAAGACTTGTACTTGTAATTGAGCTTTCTCTCGACACCATAGCACCATAACAATGTCATCTAGCACCTTTTAGACGTAAACTTTGCTTTTCACAATTATAGTTCCTCTTATCAGGTGTTGGCACACCTGTTTTACATGTTATTTTACAGGAAAAATTAGCGGTGATACAGAGACATGTCGCACTGAATCACACTAAATCTAGTAAATATCATTTAAAAAGACTTGGCCTGCGGGAAACTTTTCATTTTAAAATAATTAAATTGTCATTTTTTGTTTGTTGTTCATTTTCTGTTTGTAGGATGTCCATTGTTGGGTAGCTCTCAAGATGCACTTTTTTCCCCCTAATCTCTGTTAATCAGCAGAACCCCAGAACTTTATCCAAAGCTGTAGAACAGAACAGTGGGTAAACCCAGCCCCTCCAGATGTCCCAGCTGAAAGTGATGCAGACTGTAAAAATCTTTTTTTCTATCCCTATTCTAATGATGAACAGCCAGAGCTTTCATCACCACAGATGCAGTAAACTCTAATATCCACCATGCTTTCTGGACTATTTCAAAGTCACTTGTGAGCCACCTCTTATAATCAACTGGGGCTGGATCCCCTGGATATTTCATAATTGCAGACCAGTCTCCAAGCTCCCTTTTATTTAAAAATCTTTAGAAAAATCCACTGAACTGTCTTGAGCAGCAGAAAGCAATAAAATTTACAAGAAGCTTCAGTTTGGTTTCCATAAACATTACAGCACTAAAACTGCCCTCCTCAGGGTGATAAATGATCTTTTAATAGCTGCTTGTGAATGGCAGCGCTCAGTCTTACTTCATTTGGACCATTCTCCAGCTTCTGACACTACTGATCACAGCATCCTCTTACTGAAACAAAGACAACAGGAAGCTGGCACAGTATTGCAATGGTCCTTGACCTACTTATCAAAGGACATTTTGTGTCTCAGTCAGCAACCACAGGTCAAGCGTCGCTCTTGTAAAATGGTGCCCATAAGGAGTTAGTTTTAGGACCAATTTTATTTCATTTTTACAAGTTTTCTTTAGGACCTCACATCCAGAGACGCTATGCTGATTACAGACAGCTGCATTTAACCGTTATAGTCTCTGGTCCTCACAGTAACTGCCTTCAAGATGTTAAATTGCATGTCTCAAAGATTTCTACAACATCATTGATTATTGAAATTGGTCCCCAGCAAATGACTAATCAAATACTGCCATCTACTGGCTTTCTGGGGAACCTGCGGCAAAGAACCTCAGCAACTTAAGTTTTGCAACAGCTTCTTCACTTGTCTGAACCAAACAAACGTGAATGTACTCCAGCTTCCCGACTTCTAATAAGAACCAAGAAAAGAAAACACATTCATCCTTTTTTATTTTTTATTTTTTGCACTAGACCCCAGTGTGCTGCACAGCCCCAACTCCGATGGTACGGGAGGTGCATTAGTTCCTGTGGAACTGGAAACATGCACATCTGGAAAGGCATCATCAATGCTGAAAGGTATATACAGGTTTTAGACCAGCATATGCTCCCATTTAGACATCTCTTTCGGGGAAGGCCTTGTATATTTCAGCAAGACAATCCTGCATACTGCTTCTATTACAACAGCATGGCTTCATCGTAGAAGAGTCCGAGTGCTGGACTGCCCTGCTTGAAGTCCAGATGTGAGAGAGTATCAGCAAACTGAGCTCCTAAACTGTGGAACGAGCCACCTGAGGAGATCAGGTCTGCAGAGTCAGGCACGTCTTTTAAATCTCTTCTGAAAATGTGCTTTTATCAGAGCTGTACTTTTTGTAAGTGGTCTTTTTTTTGTAAAATGTGTTAGAAAAGTGCGATAAATACAGCTAATAATTACTATTATTATCATTAAAAAAATGCTATTTCTAATTGTCAGTGCAGTTGAAGATTCAGATGCAGCACGTGTTTAGGTTAACAGCAGGTCACAGAGAACAAAAACTCATCTCACATTTGGTCAGAATGTAATTTATTCAAATATGAATACCTATATATTTCCAATAATCACAATTTTGCAACGTAATTAATTGGCAACTTGTCATCGAATTTCCAAACATTAAAGAAAACGACAAAATATTCACAAAACATACATGTTCCAGTGTTTGAGGTCAGAATGAAACAAACAAAAAAGCTTGAAGACACATCCAAGAAACCAAAAGAGCAAAGTGAACAAAACTCACACATCCGAACTGAGAGCTTTGGGCAGGAAGTGTGTAACCGCAGATATTCACACCTCCAGTTTCCTGCCTCCTTCGATTCGAATCAAATTAACTCAAGCCTTCCTGTTGCTCCCTAATCAGTGTGAGGTGGGAATGTTCCCCGTTAATCTTGGCAGACATTATAGAGGTTCTGACGAATGTTCCAGTCAGGTGATCACTGGTTCATGGACAATGAGGGAAATTCTGCCAACTGATAAACTTTACAAACTCTTTCTCAGATCGTTAACAGTACTGATGGCTTCACAATGCTTATTGCTTTAAAAAATGTTAAAACAAAATAAAAGAAAGAAATAAACAGACGTAGTGTACCCTCTTTTTTTTCTTTGGTGCCAATCATGCACATTTACCATCTCGATACATCCCCACACACCTCAAAATGACAAAAGAACAATGACTCATCGACATCACAGAACCTGACTGTAGGCTATAAAAATCACAAAGCAAACTTATCGACACACATTCATGCAAATGCCAACAGTCTGACAAAACCATACACACCAAACTTCAAGTGAACACTTCCTTTCAAAAGTACCACTGATGTAGTAAAACAGACTGTGTGCTAATGTGAAAGTCAGTGCATAATATTGAACAGCTACTTTAAGAAATGTGGTGAAACATGCATTGACTCAATGTGTGCCGACTATTGCAACATTTCCCCAGGTCTTTGGCTCATATGGAGAGCTGATAAAAATGAACTTTGACAGTTAAAAGGAGACCCAGACAGGCACTTAAAACTACTTGGATATCTTAATATTCCCCAACATACGCTATGCTTTGTTTACATACAGGTTTAGCTAAGAGAATGCCAAGTATTGTATACAATAATCACACAAAGCTAGTATTATTATCACCTTAAATATCCTGTTAAATAAGTCGATAAAATCTCTAAACCGTTCAACGGAGTTACAGCAAAACCACCTTAAATCAATCTTCAGAGTTGAGTCGAGTGTTAAACATTCAGTTTTCTTATTACCGATAGAGATACACATTTATGACATATTCAGACACATAAAAGACCTAACTATGGCGGCAGCAGCGGTACTAACATGACCATAATTCACAGAAGACGTTGTAAAAAATGACCCATAAAAATGAAAGACACGTATTCAAGTTATTTGTTCCAATACTCGGCGCTGCAAGTGATGCGGTGGACACGACGGTACGATTTAAAGGAACAGCCCGAAAGTGACAGAAATACATTTAGTTGCTGTTTTTTTTCAAGGTGAGATGTAAAAAAAATGACTGCCATTCTCATGTCTGCTCTGCAAATGAAACCTGCTTAGCAAACTGTGAGGACAAAAAAAAAAAAAAACGGATAGCAGGTTCACTTAGCAAAGAGGCGAGCTGTACTTCCCAGAACATCCCCATGCGTCTCTGTGATGATCATGTCAACCAGCTGTGGGTTTAATGCCCAAGTCACGCTTTCTACATCCACCTGAGGAAAGCATTTCTGGTAACGCTACACATTTGTTCAGCTGCGTCGAATCTCTCGATGCACGGGAATGTCAACAGTCGACGGTGTATTGTTGTATATTGTAAGATGTTACCGGCCCGCACGACTTATTTGGCTTCAAGCATTTGGCCAAAGATTGACCCGGTGGATCTGAGATTTTGCAGATGCCAAAATCCACACAGAGGCCTCGCACACGAGTGGACGGGGGAAAATGAATTGGCTTTAACGTTCCTTCCATAAGCTTTCCTCTAACTTTAAAGCCTTACCATGACACAGTGAAGTGTTAACCTACTGCTGCTTTTGAAAGTCAGTTCGTTTCTATGACTCAAGAGAAAAAGAAACGAAAAACTGGACTGTTAGAACACATTAAACATGTCAGTCCGACTGAAATCGAGCCAAATTAAACTTCTCAAAGACTCAAACGGGCTTAGGTGGTAAGGACAGGGACCGCAGCTCCTGTCCAGTACACAGAAGAAGAAAAAGCCAGCCACAACAAGGAATTACCGCAAGTTCATAGTGTTCATCGTTTTGTAAAAAGCTAATATTAAAATAAAACTGCTCTCATTCATCAGCTCATAAGGACTGTGTGTCAGCTCTGGTTCCAGACTGTCACTCTGCTCTAATAAAGTGTTTTTTTACACCAGCAGCTTCATTTGAATTCAGCTGTACTTACATGTTGGATGATCTCCCACAGAGAAAGTTGGGAGCGGCAGAACGTAATGAAATTCTGTCCACAGCGTTAGAGAAAACGATACCTCTGTTCCCTTCGTCTGCGTGTATATTGGAACAAGAGCAGCGGTCCAACTAACTGGCCAAGCCTGGCTCTTTAACGTAGCCCAACTTTACAGCGCATTCAAATGTACTCACGTATCAGTGTTCCCTTTGTTCTGTGAGACCATGCTTCTAAACACCACACAAAAAAATGTCAATGACTTTTCAAATGATAACAATATTCCCTCACAAGAAAATTCTAAAAATGGATAAAATGCAGCAATTAGAAGGGAAAAAAAAGAAATAAAACGGTTTCTTATGTGACAAATAAAAAGGAGTAAAAAAACTGAAAGAAACAAGGCACAAACTTTGGACACAAAACAAACCTTTCTAATAGACACATTAAAGTGATCCTTGCTGATTAAGGGTCAGCAGTGAAGGCTCTTTATGAAAGTAACCTGAGAAGGGTCCCTTTCGCCAGCTGCTTTCAGTTAAAAACTTCCAGCCTTGTGATGCAAATAGCCATTAGAGGTGGTATCCAAATGCTGAAAATAGCAGTCACAGCGAGTAAAAAGAGATTTTCCATCACTCCCAAAGGTGTCTGTGACCCTGTTTACTGCCAGTCTGGGCAAAACAAAACAAAGCAAAAGCTCCGAGTGTCCGCTGACGAAACGACTCCGCTCTCCAGCACAAAGGAGAACGGTGGAGGCGAGCAGATGGGTGCCTAAGTGTGTGTAGAGTGTTTTATCGGAGCGGCCCCGATCACCTGTGCAGGTTTGGGAGAAACTGCGCTGCTGCCAGGCTACACATGGGCGCGGAGTTGGTGGCTGCCGTGGAGCGGCTGCCTGCTTCGCAGCGGGATGAGCCACAGAAATTTCCAGCGAGTGCCACAAACTTCAGCTAGAGCCCACTGCCAGGATTTTTTCGTACCGCATCTGAAGAGAAAAGATAGGAAATTCTTTATGTCAGAGCATGTTTTATGTGTGCATTTAAAGCATATAGCACACATAAAACATGTTTAGAGAGATAATAATCTATTCCTTTAGACATCTATAATTCTCTGTTTCATCTTGTTAGACTTGTTTTCACTTAGCACCAATATTACATTATTTCTGATAGCTTTTTCTTAATTCCAACTTTCATCTCAGGCAACTGCTCTGAGCATTTCCACTGAAAATGTTTTTTTTTTTTTTGCTTTTATCATTGAGACATGTTTCTGCTGAAAGCTCAGGGACAAATTGACTGCATTTTTCAACATAATTGGAGGAGATCGTGACGAAAAAAGACTCACATTTCATTTGAGAACTGAGCCATTTTCTCAATGGTGGTCATGTCCTGTAAGGAGGAAAAGGAGAGAACTCAA
Source organism: Odontesthes bonariensis (assembly GCF_027942865.1). Classification (NCBI taxonomy): domain Eukaryota; kingdom Metazoa; phylum Chordata; class Actinopteri; order Atheriniformes; family Atherinopsidae; genus Odontesthes; species Odontesthes bonariensis. The sequence continues at coordinate 14,549,854 of NC_134524.1, read as the reverse complement.
AATGAGTGGATTGTTGTGGGGGAGGGGTAAAATTAATTTAAATCAGAGTGTGTGTTTGACAGAGATGTATCATAGTTTTTCAACCATATCACAAGTATTTAAGTTATTCTTACATATAAATTCAAATACATTAGTTAACAGTAATATTCACTTAAACCACCTCTGAGTGGGTTGAAGCCCCATTGTGAAGGTCCGTCTCCCACTTTGAAAACCTCCGATTTAACTCTTTCCATATCCTGTAAATTTGCCTAAAGCTCCTATTCATGGCATACCCAAAGTAAATCCACAGCTCCTGTAGAATAACGTGAATAAAATGTTTGATTTATTTTTATCTTGTATGAAAGCTAAACTGTCAGAATCTCTCTGACAGTTGCAAAGTGCTGCAGAGACGGAAATGCAGACGTTTAAATGACGGCTGTTGTTGACAGATGCCCTTGGGTGAACAGACCTGTTCTCAGTATTTAGCCAAACAGCAACATTTGGGTTTGGCTTAACTGGCGAAATAAAACAATCATGAGCATCGAGGGAATGAGCTCAATTAAGCGGGGCAACTTATTCCTAGCTTTGTCTGAAGGAAGGCCCACACTTTCTGACCTTGAAACCCCCCCCGCAGCAGAACATTCCCAGCTAAATATGACTATTATGGTGTGCTGTGCACATTTTACGAATCCCACAGTGTGATATTCAACAGCAATATCATCTCAGCAACATTTACGGTAATAACAGCAGGAGACGTCGACACTTTGACAGCATTAATGGAATGAGATTGACATGCGATCTCATTGTTCGGTACCCACAGAGAGGATGCCTGTCATCTGAGTGTAGAACAAGCTCGACATGCCACCAAACATGACCACACCCATGAGCGCTGAGATCCGCAGCAGAGCCAGTTCATGATGTGTCGTAAACTTCTCCTGGGATATGGAAAAAACGAGAGCAAAGAGACAAACTGAATTTCTCACCTTAAAGCTCTGTGTCTTCGTGTCATTTTCACAGTAACATATTCGTTTTTTTGCTGTATAAGACTCAGAGGACATGTAAGAGGCATGTAGCCATATCTAAATAAGAAGAATGTAAGGTTTATACCTGATCTAGTCTTGTCAGTGGCTGGAAGTAATAGTACTGGCAGAAGTCCAGCACCAGTGTGAATAAACTGAGGACCTGAGTATAGAAACACAGCTGCAGGAAGAGCCAGTGGTTGTCTTCTCCCACACAGTTGTTAATCCTGCCAACAGATGAACTCCATTAACAATATAACCATACATGAGCTTTGTTTCAGGTTTATGCACAATGTCATCACAGAGATAGGTGCACAACTAGGCAGAAAGTGGTCATCTTGACACTCAGAGACCCTGCACCCTTTGCCAAGAAGATGGATGGAAATGTTCAATATTTAGAGGAGATGACATGTCTTTACCAAGAATAGGAGACGCTGGTGGACCCAGGACAGTGTAAAGGTTCTAGAGGCAGCAAAAGTGTCTGCAGTGCCTACTCGATGTCTCAAAATGCAAAGTTCTGATCCTTTGTTATGAAACATAAATCATCCAGATGTTCTTCTGTACTGGATCTCTCAATGACAAATGATGCATACTGAGAAGCACTGGACAGATGCCCTGATACTTTCTGTCAGACACTATGGCAACACACAGTAAATGTTGGTATTTTCTATACATATTTACTATACAATATAGTATATTGACAATTGATGCACAATGCTTAGTGCTGTTACAGCAACTACAGTACTACAGCATAGTACTGCCCTGTGTGGGCAGTTTGCATGTTCTCTATGTGCATACGTGGGTTCTCTCTGAGTACTCCAGCTTCATCCAACAGTCCAAAAAAGAGGCATGTTAGGTTTATCAGTGAGTCTAAATTAACCTTTGGAGTGAGTGTGAGTGTGCATGCTGTGATGGACTGGCAACAAATTACATATGTGGCAAAATGCCATAGAAAATAAAATTGTGATTGTGGAAAGTATCATCAGATCAGTGCGCTAATATGAATGCAGTTCAGGTCAGGTTTCAGGAGTGATATTAAAGCATCTGACGACCTGCACTTCTGCTATTGTTTACACGCGTCGGAATAAGTTGGAACTTTTTATTCCTGTCGTCAAAAGAGACATCTCGGGTGTGTCTGTGTCTATTCTTACCAGGGACAGTGGTGGTCCATCCTGCGCACACAGTGGCCACATCGACTGCAGTGGTGCGACCTTTTAGGTCTCATTAAGTTGCACTTATTGCACAACTCCCAGTGCTCCCTCTCTGTGACATTAAGACACAAATCTGTAGGTCAGTTGTGTATAGATGCAAACGCTTCATTAGCAACAGTCAGTTGTGCACAATCAGTCAGTAATTATTCTATTCTCCGAACCTGAGTGAGGTATGTGGGGATCCACAGGAAGACGGCCAGGATCTGCGGTGGAAGCTCTAAACAGGGCCGCTATACAGAGAGCCGATGCTATATAATAACCTTAGGAAAAAAACAATGTTTAATGTGTATAATCCACACACTGAATCATCAATCACATATCAACTGACCTATTTTTTTTCCAGAGCAACAGTGAAGTATCAACAAATTCCAACAAAAGAAGTAAGGATACTCACAAACAACTAAGGCCCAGGGGATGTGTCCTTCGTCGTAGTGTGGAAGCAGAACCAGTTTGGGAATGAATAAAGTGTTGTATAGCCAGATCCCAAACACCATGCTGATGCACAGCCATCCCATAGGATCCACCACGAAGTGAAGTCGAAGCTTCATAGCTGCTGCAACTCCAGATGACTGGCTACCTGCTGTCAGCGGACACACATCCAAACCAAAGTCCATTATCACCTTAGAACATCTCTGCACCCATTCAAGAAGCAGGGGGGGGTGTCTGAAAACCAGGCTGCAAGCATGTCTGTGTGGGCGGTGCTTAAATAGAAGCCAACTGGACGTCTTGAAGACATTTCGGGGAAACGATTTGCTTTGTTCTGAGTGGTGGGGAGTTTTCAGGCTTTTAAGTCATGCACTTTCGATTAGTGTCCCTTACATGAACTGTGTACATGTGTGATACTGCTCAGCTTGGGTTTGGGTTTGGGTTTGGGAGGTCCCAATCAAGATTTGTCCTCTACATAGATGACTACATGAGTCATTTAAAATTGAGTACTGGCCACTAGAGAGTCTAAATTGGACACATCAACAAAAAAGCACTATATCTGGTCGCTGAGATGGGACAACAGGACTTCTGTGATTCGGGTGTTTTATCCTTAGGGTGAACCAGTCTTTGTCTGAGGATGTTGTTAGATTGAAGTGCTTCAGTTTAAACTGAAATTGCCTTTGGGATGAGAGTTGAAACATCTTGAAGTGCACTTGACTTCTAATTAAGTACTCAGGCTACAGATAAACTGAATTAAAATCAGTTCCTTAAAGCGAAATGGAATAAAACACAAATTACACAATGAATGAACCAGTCATGGTTTCAGAGCACAAAAAAAGACCATCAGAAATGCTGGAGTTTCCATATTCCAGCGGTATCAGCCAAAGCTCAGACATTAGGAGCGTCGTTAAAGTCAATATAGTCCCCCATTGAGTGGGTTGTTTAGTTCATTGTCAACTGTTGGTCTTCACCAACATACTGGTCACGAGACCAAAAGTGTGAATTGTTGTGAAACTGCCTGAGGGAGGAGAGTCAAGGCTGCGATGTAAGCGCTGGGTAGGTCATACCTGAGGCCACCTCTTCTGTTTAAAGTTTTTTTTTGTTTTTTTTACTTCTCCCGCAAACCATCTCTCTTGTCTGTTTAAAATTGACATTACTGTTCTCAAAGGAGTGTCTCCCCTACTTGGGATGATGGTGGACCACTAAAGTCTTACCTGAGAAGCTCTTATATGCAGAGCGGTTGTTCAGTTTGCCTCAATGTAAATGTCAGCACACTCTCCTTTACACTGGACTGCATAAACACGAACACTCAGCTCGTGTTTGAGCATTTTGGTGAGGGGGGGGGGGGGGGGGGGGTTGTCATTTGGAGAAGCCTTTTTCGGTGTGACATGAGACAACTTCAGTAACCGAAAAGATAAGTACAGTTGGATTTATTTAAGCTCTAGGATAGACCATGTTTCTGGGATTAAGTTCTGCTGCTCTTTGGGATCTTGTTAAGAGATTAAAAACCTTTATCATTAAAAAGTGAAAACACTTTGCCAACAGGAAAACAAGGTAGAGGTTTGATCATGCTGTGGAACTGCCTCTGGAACAAGAAGCAGTATGTTTATAAAAAACATTTTCAAATGATTATCAAGCAAATAGTGTTAGCCAGTGTAAGAAAATGTCATTTTTACACAAAGGTTTTTAATTATTTCAACAGGACAACATTCAACAGAAACGATGAATGGTTAAAAAAGACGGACCGTGCTAAACTAGCCATTAGCCTTGACCCAAAAACCCACTTAAATCCTTTGGAGACAGCTGAAATCTGCCATTGCAAAATGATTCCAGCAAACTTTAGAGGGCTTTCACACATTGCCACTGAGAAGTGGCAGAAACCACTCGCAGATAGACCCAAGAAGCTTCTCGACAAACACTGAAGCTGTTACTGTTGCCAAAAGTTTTGCTGTCACATAACAGTGAAGGAGACAGGATTCTGCATGTTTACATATCTGTCTGTTGGCCTGAAACCATTTACAATTAATCATATAATCGCAGTTGTTTGAGAGGAACGTGGTGACGCCATCATAATCGTTTCCATTCGCTTGTATGAAAAAGCTGGGTGAAACAAACAGAAATATCACATATCAACTTTGTGTTCTATGGTTTGATAGCTTTGATGCCCTTTGAATTTGCCCTCTGCTGCGAATATACAAAACTGTACATTTTTATATTGCTGCATTCATTTGCAGTGTTATTCCACATGAAGGTTATGTTTATTACTGACTTATTGGTATGCTTATATCTGGGTGTCCACCTGACAACAGAAAGAAGTGGAAGTGCAGCACAAGAAGCGACAGAGCAGTCTGTGGTGGTGGCATCTGTTGCATCTGCACCACATCTGTTGGGGTGGCAGCTTCAGAGTCAGCGGCTGAAATACTCTGAGAACACTGATTAAAGAAGAATTGCTCTGTGCTGGGGACTGCTCTGCAGCTTCAGAGTAGAAAGAAGAAGGTTGTCGAAGCTGAACCACGTAATGGACAACACTGCACACCCTCTGCACCACATGCTGATTAAGAACGATGGCGTGTCTTCAGTGGGAGGCTTCTCCAATAAGAACTGGTACAGAAGATAAATCCTGCCCACTGTGAAAACCTTACATCATGAATCTGTACGTAAACCATTTAGGTTTTGTTTCTGTTTTAAACAAAATAAATAAAACAGCATAATTTTTCTTTCGGGATTACTTAAGCATTATTCATATTCTCCTTCAGACTTTAATCTAGCATTTAAGGCATTTTAGATTTTCTCTTTGAGAAGGTTTAACAGCTAAAATAAATCCATTAATACAGAAAAAAAGAAAAATCTTATTGCCGTGGAAAAAAAATTCTCAAGATGAAAGCCAAGCCCCTCCCCTTTATGACTAAACCAAATTCTCAAGATGAAAGCCACGCCCCTCCCCTTTATGACATCACACACAATGACATCAGACTTCTAGAATCTATATATGTCTGCAGAACTGCATTCACAGACATTTGATTTAGCCTACGGCAGAAATTGATCAGTGTTAGTGATAAATTTACCTGCGATACTCAAAGATTCTAACTGTTGGACTTCACGATGGAAACAACAGGGCAGAACGACACCGCACACGGTGCCTTCAACAACCAGGAAGGTTCCGCCAACTCTGTTACAAGCGTGCTGAGGCTTAAACGGCCTCTACTGAGACAGGAAAACCAAAACAGATCCCTGGCTGCAAAAAATGCCATACTGTGGCGTCAAAACAGAAAGCAGGAAAAAGAAATAAAAGCCCTCCAGAAAAGTCTAGATTGGCAAAATAAAATGACCAAAAACGTCAGAGATGAGCTGCAAATATCAAGAGATAGATGTGCAAACTACTGGGCCAAAGTGGTGGAGGAAAAACAGCAAAAAGCAGCTCAACAGACCATGTTCAACAGGATTGACCAATACATGTCATCCACGTGTATGACTCTGTCAAACAACCTCGAGAGACAAAGTGAGTTACTGCAGGATTATATTATCAGAGAGGCCAGGCTGGAGTCCTGCCTTGAGGAAAAAGAAGAAGAGTTCGAGGAGGAGGTCCAGAAACTGGAAGAAATGATCCAGAGTAAAGACAGCATGATCGCCAACCTGCGGAGTCAAGTGGAAGATATGAGGCGGTGCAAGGAAGAATGGAGGAAGCGATGGGAAGCCTTAGAAGGCAACATCCAGATAAAAAGCCCTGAGAACAACAAGTGGAAAGGAGAAAATGAGCCAGACTCCTCAGACCTGATGAGACTCCAGTCTCAATTACAAAAGGAACTCGCCTCCAATGCGCAAGAGCACAGAGAGGAGAGCCCAAGTAAGAAGAGAAAGAAGAAAGTCAGGTTCCATAATGACGAGGTTTCTGGTTCAAGCCAAGCAACATCGATGTCCCCCTCCCGGCCTTCAACTTCTTACTCTCCTAGTCATGTAGCCTTCACTCCCTGTTTTTCTCCTCCATCCCCCGTTGACTCTGGCTCTCCATCACCCCCATTCTCCATCTACGGAGGCAGCGCAGTAGCCTCACAGATGCTGCAATCTCCGAAAAGAAAACAAGAGAAATGATCCAGAGACATTTCTATACGCATATGTATATAGAAATGTCTTCAGCAACAACACAATTGTGAGACTTCTTACATACATAAAATAACATTTTCATAAAAAGATGTTTCATACATTTTTAACCAAACTACAGTTACTGTAAAAAAAAAAAATCAAATAAAAAATGAAAAACTATAAAAATATGTTTTGATCTCACTGTTTAATGGGTTCATATCGGGGGAGCAGGGCGCGCGCGTGTTGTAGTGACGCTGATTAAATTGAACATATTCATTTTAACCGACCTGAACTACATGTGTTACAATAGCTGTTATACCTGAGTGAGTGTTGGAGGAATCATTCAAACACGTGGGTTCAAAAAGTTAGAACCCATTCGCTCTCAGTCAATTGAAATGATGTGTTTGCAAAGTATCGTGTTTAGTAGTCCGAGGTGTTTGAACTTTGACAAATCAAATTTTTCTCTTAGATCAAATGCGTGATCAAAGTCAATTGGACTTTCTTTCTAATTTCATTCTGACGCTGCTCAATGCAGATCGATGAGTTGAACAAAAAACTCTTTCAAAAAGGTTTGTTTTCCGTTTGCTTCTACAGCGGAGAGGTTGTCTGTGGGCACCACCCAAGCAAGGAGCCCGATGCACAGGAGAAGAGCCTGAAAACTCAGGGCTCCACCTCCCGTTGTAATCCTTGGTACTCCTGGAAAAACAAGTCGACCTGCATACTGAGAGCAAAGCATTTATGTGGCACGACAGAGAACCAATAAGATCTTTCACATAGGTTGGAGCGAGACCAGCAAATGTTTTTTTTTTTATGTAATGCAAAGGATTTTGAATTCCATTCTGACATTTAGACTGAGCCCATGCAGAGAGCCTTGAACAGGAGAAATGTGTACCTATCAGTACTCTGGCTGCAGCATTTTGGATCAGCTGGACAATATTCACGGAATTGTCTGGACATCCAGCTAGTAGTGCATGACAGTCGTCCTGCCTTGATGCGATAATCCCATGAGCCAGTTTCTCAGCATCATTGTCACATCAAGATGTGTATACTACAATAATATCAATTCCCTTTGAGGATTAATAAAGTGTTCTTAGTATTCAGTTAAATTAAAGTGAATTTATTAAACTGAATTAAAAAAACTAAATTCAGTTGAGTTTAATTCAATTTCAGCAACAGTTAGAACGATTTATTTCTAGACACTCTGAGTGTGTCAGTGGGACCCAGCGTAGCACAGCGTAATGTTTGAAGGCGTTTAGGCGGGATGAAAGAGGTCTCATTTCGTGGGGCCTACTCCTGCTCTGTGGTGTAGGGTTAGGATTACGCTTCGATACAAAATCTGGTCTGAAACATCATGAAAGGCTCCATGCGTTTAGCTACTTTATTTAAGACCTCACAGATGACATGAACGTGCCAGTGAGAGCAGACACATGCAGAAGTTTGCATGACTTTATGACTTTATGACTTTCATCCAACATTTAAGGCCTCAGGATTCACTCCTCCCACATGGTCGCTAGCAGACGGAGCTGTTGATTATTTCTGCTGATTAGAAATGATCCAGAGACATTTCTATGCATATTTGGATCAAACTACTGGATTAAGAAATTACACTTCAGCAACAACACAAATGTATGTAGTTCTAAAAAAAGAAGTTCTAAAAATAAAAAGACACCAAAAAATATGTGAACTTATCTCAGCTCAACTTATCTCGATTTCTAACCAAAATACAATTGCAATCAAATTAAAATCAAATAAAAAATTAAAAGCAATTACAAAAAAAATTGTTTTGATCTCAATGTTTTATGGGTTGATGAAAGTTGGGTTCAATGGCATCTAAGCATGCAGACAAAGTAGTGGGAGCAGTCTATGTACTGTGTATCTGTGTGTACACCAGTGTGTCGTCTTGTGTGTATTCTTGTTACGATGAACAATTTTCTAGAGGTTAGAGCTTTCCCAGCTGTTTTGAAGTCTACCAAAACAAAGATGCACATAGAAAACGAGTCAAGCGGATTACAAACCTTATTCACATGTGTTATAACAGCTGTTAACGTACCTGTGTGAGCATCACAGTTACCATTAGTCTGAATTCACTTGAAATGTGTTTTTCACAAAAGACTATCTTGCACAAAATAAGAGCTATTGTGTCTGAAACGCTGTTCAATGATGGTAATGATCATTTTTTGAATTTCCCCCATTGGAGAATGAATAAAGTATTTTTCTATTCTATTCTATTTCTATTCTATTACTGCACAATGGCTGATCAAAAGCAAAATGGTAGGATTAAGGATATCATCAAATGGCACGAACATGTAACACATAGAGAATTGATCTTTCCTGAAAATAGTCAGGGAATAAATCCACAGCACAGGCCCACAGTAAATACTATGTAACAAAGCAAGAGTCTTAAAACAAGCCCAGCCTGAACTGTTTCCAAATACCCAACACAGATCCATAACCAAAGAGTCATTCGCCACCTAATAAAATCTAATTCTGCCCGTACAGCCTTTTGAAACATAGGTAATATGGACTATGAACCTTGCTATTGTAAAACCTCGCCTGCTCCATCATTCATACCATTGAGAACACTGACAGCCGTGGTGGGCTTGGCTCCATAGGCTTCCTGCGTTAGCTTAACCGTCTGTAGGCCAGCGTTATTATTATCCATTTACGTGGATTTAACGATTAGGAATGAAGTGTTAGTCTTGATTTAAATACCTAAAAGCGACTTACTTTTTTTTGGTAGCTTCCCTCGCTCTCCCTAGCTGCTGCTTCCTCATCCAAGCCTCTGTGGGCTGACAGGACCTGTGTTTCTTCTGTCACCTGCCCAAAAAAATAAAACTACTTCCGTTTCATTCATCTGCTTAAATAAAAATGTTTTTGAAAAACGTTCGCAAAGCAAACATAGGTTTTTTTTTTCATAGTTTTGTTTTGTAGTTGGAGGTATTCTAATTTATTTCAGGTTAAATACTTACAATAATTGAAAAGCTACAATGAGGGATTTCCGAGCGATGTTTAAAGCAAAAATGACAATAATTAAACTATGTGACTTAGAAATATGCTTACAGCTTTAAAGACATATTTTTGGAATACCTTTTTTTTTTTTAAGTTCACTTTTAATAGGAGGTAACCAGTGGTCAGTTTCCACACAGTTAAAATCAACTTTCACAATTTCCCTTTAAATGCACGTCATTTACGGTGGGTTGAAGCACAAGTGTATCACTGATTTCTGTACCCCGGCAGATCCGGTGACTGACAAAAATGAGCTAAAATTTGGATGGTTGTTACCCAAACATTGTGGCATTCTAACAGTCAAACATTAAAGAGAACATCCCAACATGTGGTTGATATAATTAACAAGACATTTAGCGTACATTTTCCGTCTGTATATGATAAACAACTGTTTCACATGTTACTACTTAAAGCAATACAATGTAACTTCTCAAAAAGCCCACTATGGAGCTCCCCCTACAGGCTTGGAGGTAATGTACGGTTACACTGTCGTAAATACAACACCCTTTCGCTTTCACGTTTCACGTTTGTTGACGAACCGGCGAGGAGTCGGAAGGTGCAAGCTATGTCGACCGAGAAGGTAAGAGTAATCAAATGTACCTGGGAGCGTGAGAGCGGTCTATTTGTTTTTGCGGTAGGTGTGCCAGAAAGCAAGTCGAAGTACTTCCGCTCAGCTCCCGGGCCGCTACCGGGCCGCTCCCAGGCCGGTCCAGCAAAGTTACATAGCGCAGTTTTTCCAACTCAGACCCCCGAAGGACATAGGAGACAGCCCAATCGTAATATTAAAACTCATTCTAGCTGCACAATTTTTTTTCAAGCTGTTATTTTAAGGTAGAAATGTTACATAGTATTGCTTTAATGAAAAAGAATGCGGTGAGCCACACATGACAAATTTAAAAGAAAACAAATACCGGTATGTGAACTTACGTAAATAACATTTTACAAATGATTTTGGAAGCATATTTAAAAACAAGCACAATACGAATTGCTTTTAAAATTGCGGTAACTACGCCGTGTTACAAAATGTGATATTTTACTGAATTTGTTATTACTCCTAAATGCAGTAGATGTCTGCTGCCACCATGGTTCATATTTTTATTTGTACATTTGTCCTAACATAACACAGTTTTTAAAAATCATTTTAATTCGAAAGGTGAATTCGTGTGTGTGGTGACGCAATTCCACTTCCGCTAGCATTAGCGGCGAGTGTTTGTTGACAGCAACGCCGCTTGGCTTCACAGCTTCACGCTGCTGTTGTAGTATCAGTTTTAGTCGGACAAAATGGCATCATCCAACTCGTACAAGCTCAGGTGTTCCATCCCGGGTCACGAGATGGATGTGAGGGGACTCGCAACTGCTGTTTTTCCAGAGGGAGCTTTCGTTTCAGTGTCTCGAGACCGAACCGGAAGAGTCTGGGTGCCAAACTCAAGGTAGCTAGCATTAGCGCTAGCTTCCTGCTGACTAACAGTGCTGCCTAGATACCATTTCTTTCAGTAAACGAAAAAAGTCTGTGGCCAAAAAAGGTGCCTGGTTAAGAAAAGCAGTTAGCCAAGTAACCTATCCCTCGAGCCATTTTATTGCCATTTTGTTAATTAAGAATAAAAATGTTAGGAGCTAAGTTAGCTAGATAGCTAACGGTTGCTCAAATTAGCTTTGTCATTCATTGTATTGGTACTCTATATAATCCGTACCTATGATCAACTGATTGCTACTTTGAACCAGTTGTAAAGTAGCTTCGATTATTTTGTTTTCAGTTCATTGATCCATCGTACTTACAAGTACTCTGACCCATCTACAGTTTTGTTCAAACAGAAATGAGTGCTCACTGGGCATGTCTTTACTGTGTTTCCCTTCTCTCCCCAGCCCAGATATAGGCTTCACTGAGATGCACTGTGTGTCAGGCCACTCAAACTTCGTGTCCTGTGTATGCATCATCGCACCCAGTGAAACATATCCTCGGGGACTCATTGCCACAGGTGGGAATGATAATAACATTTGTATTTTCACACTGGATCAACCACAGCCCCTTTTCACCCTTCAGGGTCACAAAAATACTGGTGAGTTGTGTTCTCTATTCACACAGAATTTTTGATTATATTAGTTATTTGTGATTGCATCAAGGGTGTCTGATGTTACCTTATCTCCCCAGTTTGCACTCTTTCTTCTGGGAAGTTTGGGACACTTCTGAGTGGCTCGTGGGACACCACAGCCAAAGTCTGGCTCAATGAGAAGTGCATGATGACTCTGCAGGTATGCTGAAGCTTATGTGATGGTACAGATCGCTCGGATCCACGTAGAAACACAACTCTGACTCTGATTGTACTATATATGCACTCTGTGACTGTGAATGGGGTGTGCAAGCATGAATATAATCTGAGCAAATTGACATGTTGTCTGCTGGGTAATTGTGTTACAGGGCCACTCTGCAGCAGTGTGGGCTGTGGTCATCTTACCTGAACAAGGCCTTATGCTTTCTGGATCAGCCGATAAGACCATAAAGCTTTGGAAGGCTGGTCGATGTGAGAAGACGTATACAGGTAAGAGTTTTCCGAAAACATTTCAGTTTGTCGTTTTTAATGGTGTATTTCATTTACTGCAATTTACAATTGTATGGTCTTTGTTCTGTTCATTTCATTTCATTTCCATATACTACAACCATCAAGAAATGAGTAATTGATTTGCATGTTTAACATGCTAGATTGACCCAAAATAAAAAGATTTGTTAGAATCTTTGTATGATGACTTTGACAGCTGGCTTTTTGCTGCCAATGAGTCAAATCGCCTCCTCCAAGTTACTGAGCTCTCATTTTTCATTTGGCATTTAACGTAAATGTGGCTACAGCATTGTGGATGTGAGCAGAAACCAATTTAAATGTGGTCTGTTGCATTGTTAGAAGTTAAGCTCCTCGAGATAAACGGTTTCTGGTGCTAACTCTCCACTCGCATGGCGTTAAACCATAACCAGAGAAGGGGGCACCGCAAGATGACATTATTATCGAAGTGGCAGCTAAACCTCAGATGGTGGAAAACGGCAAGGCAACTTGATATAGGACATTTATGGCGGTTTGATCCATTTCTTTTTGTAAAGGTGAAAATTAAAGATTTGTTCCGGTTATGTAGATTGAATGAGGTTATCTTGATGAATAAGAAGTCTTATTGGCATACTGGCCATCTGTTGGTGGGATTAGTTGATAAAAGCTGTTCAGAAAAAGTCTTTTAATCCAAAGACTGTTTAAAAAGCTGTTTCGTTTTGCATATGTGGTTATACTCAATGCTCTTCACAAGTGCACTGAGGTGGCTTTTTGCTGTGAATTGGCACTCGATAGATGAAATGTTTTCAATCATTTTTTTGGCAAACGTTTTATGTGAGTGGTTAAAATTGACGTTTTAACTGCAAATGATTTACTTAATCTATATGTTCATCAAACTAAGAAAAAAAATAGTAATGTAAATGTTACTTCCTGACTGGATTAATTAACTGAGCAATTGTAAGACCAAACTCGTGAGTGGTTATTGAGGACTTGGACTTACAGGCTCCAGTATGAAAACAAAGTTGTTGTTTTTCTTTTCTTCCACTCTAGGTCATGAGGACTGTGTAAGAGGACTGGCGGTGATCAGCAACACTGAGTTCTTCTCTTGCAGCAATGACACAAGTATCAGAAGGTGGCTGGTGACAGGCGAATGTGTCCAGGTCTATTACAGTCACACCAACTACATCTACAGCTTAGCTGTCTTCCCCAATGGCCAAGGTTTGTTCATTATATTAACACTGAAGGCATCAGAAAAAGATCAAAGGGATGTGTTTGTGTCATCTTTAGTACTCAGACATTTATTGAATGAGCATCAGTTTGTTTTCATACCTTTCACGTAAGGTTCTGTGTGACAGACCTTGACCCCAGACTGATGTTCTCTGCCTAGATTTTGTAAGCACGGGAGAGGACAGGTCTTTGCGGATATGGAGGAACGGCGATTGTTGCCAGACCATCCGACTGCCCACCCAGTCTATTTGGTGCTGCTGTATTTTGCCTAATGGCGACATAGCCGTCGGTGCTAGGTAACAGAACTGCACTGGCATCAAGCCAGTCCACCTGAGAATTGTCAGGTGAACACGTTCATCACGTTTAGTCGTTCTGAGGTTAATTGGAATGCTACATCTCTGCCCTCAGTGATGGCATCATCCGCATCTTTACGGAAGCTGAGGACCGCATGGCTAGTGCTGAAGACCTACAGGCCTTTGAGGATGAGCTCTCCAAAGCCACCATCGACCCCAAGACAGGGGACCTCGGAGACATCAAACTGGAGGACCTGCCTGGAAGGGAACACCTTGACGAGCCTGGTAGAAAAGAGAACCTTATTATTTTTTTTTAAATATTTTTTTTTCCTTTTTCAGTGCATCAAGACAGTTTTGTTTCCCGTTTTCTTTCAGGCAATCGTGACGGACAGACACGGTTGATCAAAGAGGATCAGAAGGTGGAGGCATATCAGTGGAGTGTCAGTGAGGGTCGCTGGATGAAAATTGGAGATGTGGTTGGAGGCTCAAATCAGCAGACCTCCAAAAGTGTGATATATGAAGGAAAGGTAAAAACCCTCGAGCTTTGTGTTGATAAAGGATCACTGCTGCTGTACTTTGAATGAGATTAATGAGTGCCTGTCTGTCCACAGGAGTATGACTATGTCTTCACCATTGATATCAATGAGGGAGGGCCATCCATGAAGCTGCCTTACAATGTGACAGACGACCCCTGGCTGACAGCCCACAACTTTTTGCAGAAGAATGACCTCAGCCCCATGTTCCTCGACCAGGTCGCCAATTTCATCATTGAGAACACCAAAGGACACGTGGTGGGACCAGCCCAGCCTGCTGGTGGTGACCCATTCACTGGTGAGGCCACAGGATTGTTTTTCTTTTTCCAGAAAGAGTCAATGTCCTGCCCTTATATGCCTGTAAATGCTTTGTATTTTCATTGCAACATTTACCTAATCTCTATCTCCCCGAGGTTGCGATGCAATTATTTATTTTTGTAAACTTATTATTATGTAAGGAGGAGCTCGATATGTCCCTGGTTCGTCTGATAATATACCAAACTTTGGAGCAGATCCCTTCACAGGTACAGAACGTTTACGTTTACTGAGGTTTTTCCTCAGTATGGACACCATCTGTGAACGCATCACCATTGCTTTTTTTTTTTTTTTCCCACTCACAGGCGCTGGTCGCTACATCCCAGGGTCAGGCCCCAACATAAGTGCTCCTGTAGGTGTAGCAGATCCCTTCACAGGTAAATGACTGACCTGTGAGCAAAAATGGAAACCGTAGCTCATGATCAAACCAGATAATGAGGTCACAGGACGTCTCCGGCAGCCACCAAGCCTTGAAAGTCATTGGAGTTTTTCCTTATTTGAAAACATGCAGAGTAAAAAGGAGTAAACCAACATAGCTCTACTCCTCCCCTCTGGTAAAAAAAAAAAAAAAAAGTTTGGAATCACGATGATCATGATTAATGATCCATTTTTAGTACGTGTGTCAGTCACGAAAATGTCTTGTAGATAATCCCATGTATTTGATGCACAGCATACAAAGCACCACACAGCAGAATAACTTTGTTGGGGTCCTGTGTTGCAGGTCAGTTTCTGAGTTGTAAACTCAAAGGGAGGGATTTCTACATGAAAAGATATGATCACACATTTGCAGCGGCCAACTTTATTTGACATAATCCAATGGTGACGGTCACATGGGTCTGCTGAAATAAATCTGAGGGCAAAATGAAAAACACTGATGATGATTTTCACAGTTGAAAACAGTTCAGTTGTACACTGGTGTATTTCTCAATGACAAAGCGAGACTTTAATGTTGAGTTTTGCTCTCACTGGATGATCCTCCCTTCTGCAGGAGGAGGCGCCTACTCTTCGGCTGCCTCGAGACAGACACCGACAAATATCTACTTCCCCAAGACCGACGGTGTGACCTTTGAGCAAGCCAATGCCTCTCAGATCATTGGTAAGCATTTGTTGTTAAAATGTGCGAGAGGTCGATTATATGAAAATTTTAACTACATTGATAAATGTAGGATTTCTGAAGCCTTGATTTTAAGGTCCTGAAGACTTTTTTTTCCGTCATCTTTCCTGCAAATGATTGAGTTTTAGTTAAATCACACGTCTGCATTTGTTTTTTTATTTCCTGGGTAAACCTAAAACTGTCTTGTAGGTGGGGCTCAGTTAAGAGAAGCTGATGTCACACCACCATGGTGAAGCAGTTTGTGTTTAATTCCAGAAAAGTACTTAGCATTTAACACTGAAACTTTATGGGCTTTGAAAGTAAACTTTTCTTAATTCATGCTCACAAAGGTGTCATAATGTGTTCTCACCTGGTTAATTCAAAGTTCCTCATTGTATTGGGGTTAATAATTTTGATCTTTCCTGATCAGCCAAGTTGAAGGAGCTGAATGGAGGTGCCCCTCAGGAGCACAAGCTCTCTGAAGACACTTTGGAATGCCTCGAAAGGCTGTTGCTGTCCGTTTGTGGGCCAAACTCCTCCGAGGCTCCTCCGACCATTCAACAAATCAACCTGCTCTGGAAGGCCTCACACTGGCCTCAAGGTACAACAACTACTTCTTCTAGTTTGTTAAAAAGTTTTGCGTTAAATGTTTTTTTTTTTGTACACGATTTGTTTTCTGGTAAGACATAATCGCTGTTCACTAACAAAGCCCCTCCTCGATCCTTCCTTGTGTGTTGTAGACATTGTGTTTCCTGTCCTGGACATTATGAGGCTGGCAGTGCGCCACCCACAGGTTAACGAGAGTCTCTGTGGCGAGGCAGAGGGAGTCCAGCTGTGCAACCACCTGCTGAGCCTAATGAGTTCCGAGGGCCGTCCTGCCAACCAGATGCTGGCACTGCGGACTCTGTGTAACTGCTTTAGTGGCAGGAATGGCCGAGCTCTCCTCATGGCCCAGCGTGAAACGGTGCTATCGCGTGCTGCTGACCTGGCTGCCGTCTGCAACAAGAACATCCACATCGCTCTGGCCACTTTGGTGCTTAACTATGCCGGCTGCCTGCACAAACAGCCCGATCTCGAGGCCAAGGCTCAGTGTCTATCTGTGGCCAGTAGAGCTCTGGAGACGGTACAAGACAAGGAGGCTGTATTTAGGCTGCTGGTGGCCTTGGGAACCACTGTAGCCTCTGACCAGAATGCCCAGGACTTGGCACGCTCCTTGGGTGTCAATTCCCAAATTTCCAAATACTCATCGGTGTCTGATCCGTCAAAGGTGGCTGAGTGTTGCCAGCTGGTTTTAAAAGAACTACAATGATTTGAATAATTAGAAGAAGAAAAAGAGCACTACTTTCTATTCCTCTGTTCTTCTTAATCAGTTGTGGTGGAGACTGAAATATTGAGCTTGTATGTACTTCAATAAAAAAAAAGGAAAATTGAAAACTTTCCATATACATAGTCTGTGTTTTTATTACTGTAACACCATTCCAAAGCCCCTTCGCTAATATGTCTAGTAAGTGTATGATCAGTAGAGTAATAGTGTTGAATGCATATGTGTGAAATATTACTACAATTTGTAAAGTCACAGCTATTAACCTTCACAGGTTTCATCTTATTTCCTTCTGCTGTTGTATGATCACAGGACAAGTGAAAAGTAGGTTTGAATGTCTGTGGATGGAGTGCTTGTTTGACTTTGGATTGATTTCTTTTTGTACGTACATCCTGGGAAAGGGACTTTATTTACCAATACAGTACAATGATTTTACCTCTACTCTCAAGTGGTGTACAATTCTGTAATCTGACATCTACCTTGTCAAACTTCAAGTGCAACTCACATTGTGTCACCTCCTTGTTGGCTCCTGCATGGTTCTCCCATTGAATCGTATTAGTTTATGTATCATAAATGAGATGATAATAATATAGCTATGTATAATCAAGGTTGCACAGTAATGAGAAATTTCATCAAGAAAAGATAAATCCAGATACAGACGGGCCGTTATGTTGGCGGTGACAAATTGGTTTAGCTTTTCTTGGTACAGTAATTCGTTAATACGTTTTTTAGTATTTCAGTTATTTACTTCTAAACTAAAAAATAGGCATCTTGAGTAAGGACTCCTCTTGTGGGAGAAACGCAAAAAATCCGCTAAAACTTTCACAATTCAAACAGTATCTAACTTGTTGTACCAATGTAACTACTGTAGTAGTTTAGATTGGTGCAGTCTTTTAATATGACGCCTAATATGCTAAATGGATTTTGTATGCACTGAAAATGTTTAAAGACAAAACGTTTACGGTATTAAGTTGTTTTTCTTTCTTTTTTTGCCGCTATCCTCAGTTATTTTTTGTATACGGTTTAGTTTTATATTTATCTTTTTGTCGCTGAACCCTATGACAAAATCAATTGTAGGTCGGTTCTACCCATGGATGGTTCGGCCGTGGTTCGGGTCAAGTGCCTTCCCGGACACCGGAAGTAGTTTATAACAACATCCGGGTAATTATTTGATCAAATTGGCGGTTCGGTTTCGCTCCCCGTTCCCGTGTGAAATTACTTTCACAAATATTACTTTAAACAAGGAGCGTTTTTTTTTTAACGTACCACCGTTTTTTCGGGTTTTTTGCTGCTTTTCTATTAACTTGCATGTACTTCTATGTACTTTGTTAAATGTATGTTCTCTGACACGCGACGAGTTGGCGTCCTAGTTAGCTAACAGCAAAGTTTGAAGCTAGCAGGCTCGCTTTTGAGAACCGGACACTTTTTGCAGTCAGCCTTCCTTCTCAGAGTAATGACGAACGCGATATCAATGGCGAAGGAGAATGGACAGTTTTTGTGGTTTGCTCTTCTTGGGATGGGATTTGACCCAGACATCGCAACTAACAAAATTAGTCACCTCAATTTGGGACCGTGAGTTTGATTTATTATCGTCCAACTTTTACTTGATTGCGGATTTCAAGTCTCACTGCTTTCTCTTTATGTTGTTGTTTTTACGTTGCCTATCACAGTTAAATGTTATTGTAACTGTTTTTTTTTTTGTCAATAGGAACATGTTCGACAAACGAAACAAAGACGCCTTCTACATAGTCACCCATTTCCTGTTGGAGAAGCTCAACCCGACTCGATTTCATGAAGCATACAGGTAAAGTTATATGGCGTGATTTAATATTGCTCTGTGTCAGCGTCTTTGTGGTTTATTGACATAAAAATATCACTTTTATTTTGGTTAAGGCACTGTTGGCCTGTTTTGAGCCACAAAGCAGATGCAGAATTCCGCAAGGTTACCTGCACTTGGCTGCGAGAAATCATGGTAAGAATCTGGGTATTATGTGGCTTCCCAGGTAGTTTTCGTGTTATGCATGTACACTTACCTTAACTATTATCCTATAAATGAAAGAATAACATCCATATTCTTATTCAACATAATTCCCCCTGGCTTGTGTTCTCTCTACTCTTCTTTTCATGCATAAACATTACAGTGACAAAAGAAAAAATATTAGGGTTTGATATGCATAAAAAATGAGGATCAATTCACCCCAGCTCAGTTTTTTGTTGGTTTGGTCTCTGCGATACATATAATTTTCATATTATACAGCAGTATGAAAGAGGTAGAAGAAAGGAATTATTAGGCAAAAGTTGTCCTTTAAACAGATGTACTTCACAGCTGGAGATTTTCTGTTGGAGATGTGCTTTCGTATCTGGAAATGCGATGTAAGGTTGAGGGTGACTGTCTGTCTAAAGCACACAGGAGGCGGGACGTGTGCCAGAAAGTGGATGTGGAAATCACTACCTTTTCTTTATACAGTAAAACGTTGAGAATAGCAGATGAGGCTCTTCGTTGTGTTGACATCAGTGTAATGTACTAGTTGGCAGAAAATAGTATGACATAGCAAATCTTGCCAACTTGCAAACTCAAACACCCACCGACCAGTAAACGCTCTGAAAGATTTGCTGCTACATTAGCAGTTCTGACACAGTCTCACCTGCAGACCTTCTGGGCATTTTTATGGGAAATCCCTGCAAGAAGTCCAGAGCCACAGCTGCAGACATTTACATTCTCACAGGAATCCCATTATAAACGTCTCTTGACCATTTTCAACAGAGCGTGAATGAGAGTGGTTTCAGTGTTAAATTCCAAGATTCTCAAAGTTACATTAGGATTAAATCAAGCGTGGCAGGGGTTCCCAAATGTTTGAGGTTCTGATCCACAAAGCAGAGACTTGTGACCGTTTGTATTGCTGGATGAAGTGCAAACATTGTTAATAAGCCAGTTAATGAGTGCATAATGACAACAGAAACAGTCCCAACAACCACAATACTCTTCTCTTGTGACAGTTGTGGTTAAATCAATCTACAAGAAATGTGATTTAATTCGATGACTAGAAATCATAATCGGGACCCCCTGAAGTTAATTGGAAATTATAAGTGTTATATTACTCACATTTACTTTCAAACTGTGATCTGAGACTGTTGTATTTTGGAAAATGATATTCCTGTGTTGCAGTCCGAGCCCCTAAGTTGAGCATCCTTGTCACCACATGCTTTATCATCTTCTCTCCTGTTAACTGTCCATGGCCAGAACGTCTCACGCTATGATAAAAACTTGTTCCTTTATCCGTTACACACAAGCTTTGTTTAGTGTGTTCTGTTCTATGCCGTCAATCACGTTTTTTTTTTTTTATAAACGGTTTGCAGGATGAAACGGGAAATGCAGGATCCAAAGTGGTGGCGTCTTGGTTTCTGTCACCTGGAGGCCCTAAGTTTACCAGCTTGATGGTTGATTTAGCCAGCCACGTCATGGTGCAGGAAATGAAGACATTCACCACAGGTAGCACATGATGGAGAGTCATTGTGGTTTTGAGTAGTGGTGCAACGGATCATAATTGATCTGTGGTCCGAACGGATTTCTCTCTACGGTTCGTTACGTACGTGGTCCGCGGATTGGTTGAAGAAATAAATAAATAAATAAGGAGGCGTGTTTATGTATCATAAAGTCGCATGTATGGGCACATTTTGGCTTCCCTGTCACATACAATGATGATGGACGAAGGGTGGTGGATAAAACATTTACGGTATGTCGGCATTGTGGCACGAGAAAGCCATATGAGAGTGGAAATACATCCAGCATGGCAGCGCATTTGAAGAGCCATCATCCTGGCATGTTAGCTCCTGCCTCAGGCTCCAAGACGAGTGCTGCGCATCAACCACTAATCGCAGCGACATTTAAACACCCTTTAGCAGCAGAATCTGACAGGGCCAAAGCTATAACAAACGCTATCGGAGTGTTTATAGCAGCAGACATGAGGCCATACTCTGTTGCGCAAAACAAGGGGTTTAAACATCTGCTCAATGTGCTTGAGCCACGTTGTGAAATTCCCTCGCGCACCCACTTCAGTGAAAAGATCGTGCCAAGTCTGTATGAGCAAGAAAAGTTAAAAATTGTTACAGGCTACTTCTGTTGCGCTAACCACAGACGGGTGGACCTCCAGAGCAACAGAAACAGTGTTTCCCACAGAATTTTTGGAAACTATGGGGGGGGGAGGGGTAAATTCACGCGGCGTGAATTTGTGCGGCGTAAATTTGTGCGACTGCAGATTTTATTTTATTTGATTGATTTGCACACATTCATTCAAATATAACAAAAAAATACACAATAAAACACAACAAATTAAAAAAAAGGAATGTGTGCTGGAGATGTCAGAAACCCTTGTGGGCTTATGAGGAAACCTCATCTTGTCATTAAAACCCAATGATAACAATTGTAATAGAAAATATTTACAGGTTAAAACTAAACTTCATGAAAAATATGAATGGATCATATACAGTGAGGACTTGTGCCTTTTTGAGAAACTTGAAAAGGTTTTCCTTGATAACAAAGGGTGTGGGAAGTACACAATGAGTTCAGGAACACATCAGAAGTGGTTTGGTGTTGATATCTTTAAAAACAAGAGAGCTATTACAAAATAAAAATCTAAAATGGAATTAACTATGCACACTGAGTAAATGTTCTACCTAAAATGATTTTTCTGGAAACTAAAAGACTGTGAAAGCTTTATAGTGAGTTCACAAACCCATCCGAAGTGGTTTGGTGTTCATTGGTTGAATATCCAGTGAGAACAAAAAAAGGCGTTGCACTTTTGCGACGGTCCCTAAGCGCTCCGGCTGCCGTAGTTCACTTAGAAGTATATTCGGTGCGGTTACTCTGATCTTTCAGGCTTACTTTGGTGAGTTGATAAAGCCTGTGGTATGTTAGTCTTAGTTTTCTGTAAATATTAATACCATCCTGAGGCTAATTGGTGCGGTCTTCGTGACGCTATTACAATACAAAGCTGGAAAATAGGCGAATGTCGAATATAAAACCAACTTCACCCCGCTCCGCCTAGTCGGGATGGTTGAACCACACATGCGGGACGGATGAAACACCTTATTTTAAACAGAAACTATTGAGCTTACTATTTTTTTAAGCAACATACCGGACAACATACTAGTGTACTCGTCATTGCTCAAATTTCACATTATTTCTCAGAATATAAATAGGTCAAAAAAACATGTTTGTCAATGAAATCACGATGATTACAGCTGATCTTTATGCACGCGCACCCACTAATCTATAACGTGTGTCAATCGCCCCGACAGCGACTAATAACACATAAACCTTTTTTGCCACTAAACTTCAAAACTCTGACATTGCACACTTTAGGACATGTTTAATTACTAGTTCACCTGTTGTATAGTCATATTGGTTGGTTTTCGAGGAAATCGCTGTGTTTCTCAAAAAAAAAAAAAAAAAAAAAAAAATCGCTGTGTTTCAAACGATTGGGATTCGGAAACTATGGCGGCCAAAAGGAAACTATGGCGGGCCGCCATAGTTTCCTCAATGTATGGGAAACACTGAGAAAGCTATGTAACTGTGACCGCTCACTATATGACAGCGAACTGGGAGATGCGAAGCCCTGTGCTGCAGACACGTCGCCTCTGTGAGAGTGACACAAGCTCCAATCTAGCGCAGGTACTGGTGAAAGTGTCATGTCTTATATTGTACTTTAATTTGTGTTTATATTATTCATTTTATTTAAGCATTGAATTGACATCTTGGGTTAAATGTTTTATTTAGTGAACAAAAAAGGTTGCAATAAGTGTTCTACTAAATAAATGTAACGCAAAGTTATATTTTTGTCTAGTTTTTCTGCTGATCCGAAAAAATGATCCGATCCGTGACTCAAAACCGTGATACGATCCGAACCGTCAGTTTTTTGATCCGTTGCACCACTAGTTTTGAGTATGAGCAGCTTGCATATACTGTATCCACAGGTCAAGGGTATCCCACGGTTGTGTCATTCCTTTCAATTGAGTGATTTCAGATGTTGTCATTGCTAGATGGCAGTTGGGTTCCCGAGGCCGCAGCTATGTCAGCCTCCACCTTGGACATGGCAGTTAAACGATTCGATCTCGTCCGTTCAAGGTTTTTGAAAGCTGCGGTTGATCAGGATCGTTTTCTCCACAGTTACCAGAGAAAAGCCCAGTAAGTCCTTTTTCCTTCATCTTGAACGCTGGACAGTTTCAACGTAATGTTTTACATTGGCTGAGATTTAGTTTAAAACTTTCTAATGGAGTATCGCGTAGAATCTTTTAACAAGCTCAATGGCAGGTTATAGCAATAGGCCTCAGCTGCTTCACATGAACTAATTGCTTGATGAGGCCATCTTCTAATTGCTGCAGGTGCTTGCAATCAGTGATCCCCCTTGACATTCTGATTCTTTATTGGTGCAGCAGGAGGTGGAGGACAATGGGTGAAACGGGTTTTGATGATGCTGAGTTAGCGTACGGCTTGTTCAGAAAAAGGAATCAGATATTTTTGAATGTTTTCCAGTTAACCATGACATGACAATGTACCTGTTTTGATGTCACTTTCATGTTGTTGTGACTTGCTGTGCTGTGAAGGAATTAGTTTTATAGATTTTTATTAGATTTGTACAAATAAGGTAGTTTCTAACAATTGATTTTGTTCTTCCTTCTTGGTTAGGGTTCTAGTGAAGTCCATAAGGGATCACAAAGCAGATTTGGCCAAATACGATGAGCTTCTTAAGTATGTGTAACTTATTCCTCAGTATTTTATTTATTTTTATTTAAGTTCTTTGAGGCATTGAACAAATGGGAACACTTGCTTTTAGGTGTCAGAGCGCCGAGTCGGCACAGAGTGAAGCTTCCTTCGCTGAGAAGATGAAAAAGGTATGTTTTGTGTTAGAAAAAATTTAAAAACACACGGCAGTACACACATTGCCTTTTGAAAATCAAGTTATACCATTTCCTCTTGGTTAGGTGTGTGGTACCAGCATGTGATATTTTAGAATGGATGTTAGTTTTGTTAACTTGCGTTTTAACTTTGCAAGGTGCGCTCCTTGTGGTCTGACATTGCAATAATGCTGTCAACGATCAAAAACGAACAAAATGCAGTGGAGAGCGTTTTAAAGGGGGACGTGGACCAATACGTCCTGGACGGTGCCGATCAAGTCCTCAAGATTCCTCGTTGTCTGTTGGATAGAGTTGAACAGCTCCCACATCAGGTGAGGAAGATGAAGATGATGAGACGGCTCAGACTGCGAGTCCAGACTTACTTTTATAAATCCATCAAAGGAAAAGTTGGGCTCCACTTCAGACATGGACCTGATTCGGTGTGGCCTTAGATGTCTGAGGAGTCTCATCTGTCTGGTTGGGTGTGATTTGTGTTTTTCAGTTAACTTCAGGGAATGTGTATGAAGCTGGCCAACTGAACCTCCTTGTTTTGATGGAGCTGATGAACCACGCGTTGCAGCTCCTCAAAGAGCAACGCTGCCAGATCGCTCCTGCCTCCAAGGCGCAGCTCTGTCCTCAACTGCTGCAGGAAAAGAGTCAGCAGATGGTGCGTGTGCTGCAGGACATCCACCTCATTAGGTACACAACAAGCAGTCGTCACTTCAGGGGATGCATTTCTGAACTAGATAGGGACTCTTTGTTGGTGTTACTAGAGTCATTGGCTGTCAGTATGTTTATATCCTGTCATGCCGTGTCATCCCTTCAGAGAGAAGATTTCTAAGGAGGAAATTCCAGAAGTCAAGAGTGCCATTAGAGAGCTGGAGACAAACTGGGACAAGAGGTGGATGGATATTCTGAGAGAGATGCCTCTTGTCTCTTTCCTCAATGATGATCCTGTGAGTGGCCTCTTAATGCTATATTTAGTCTTTCACAGTATTTTAGAAGTGCTTATGAAATTAAGCAAATTCCCGTGCTGAAGATTGAATTTTTGTTTTTAGGCTCTTGGTTTCCTCTCACCGATGGCTCCGCTGTCTTTTGAACCAGCAACTGAAACCATCTACAGAAGCAGCGTCTTCTCCCAGTATGCCGCGAAACTTCCCGGTGAGCCCAGTTGGACTGTATTACAGCCTGTACTTGAACATTTACTCTTTGTTTCTACTTGATGTTTGTGCATTCTCCCTTTCAGAAGAGGAGCCTTCAGAGAGTGAAGCACGGAAATGTGCCAATCCTAGTAGTCCTAAACTCAAAAGGTAACGTTTGAACTGCTCCAAACAGTTGAATGGCCTAAATTGATAATGTTAAAGTGGATGAGGTCGGTGTGTTGGTGTTTGATGGGAGGCAGATACCTGGACAGTGCCAAGTGGTGCTCTGTCCGTCACTGGTCCTCCCTAGAGCATGACTGCTCTCTGATGACCGTGGCGAATTGAGAGAAATCGCCACGGACAGATACGGAGCAGACACTCGTTATTTCATCATGACTGATGATACAAAGTTATGACAACGTGATATAAATTTCTGTTGCATAAGGAAGTGAGTTAAGTCATAACCTCACAGAAGTTTACATTTCAAAGACCTGGAACATGTGCAGTATGTTTTCAGTGTTAATTAGTTTTAAATATGTTGTTCATATATCGAAGTGATACAAATTCTTTAATGTGCTGAAAAGCATGTTTATCCATTCTAAATTTATTGCTTCAAGTCATTTATCCTCGTCTAATTGAACGGCA
Organism: Odontesthes bonariensis; assembly: GCF_027942865.1. NCBI lineage: Eukaryota > Metazoa > Chordata > Actinopteri > Atheriniformes > Atherinopsidae > Odontesthes > Odontesthes bonariensis. The sequence goes on along the minus strand of NC_134524.1, from coordinate 14,524,139 downwards.
CAGGGGAATTGCACTTCTTTGCAGAATGTTAAATAAAGTGTGTGTTGTCTTTATGAAACAGTCCTTGCCCTGTAGCAGTTAAGACATCTGAAAGTCCCTTTGGCACCATTGAAGCATCACGAGCAAATACGTCTCTGGACTGGCTTTTTGACACGCCTTCATCCCCTCACCGAGAGGCTCCATGCGCACCGCCACCTGAGGTGTGTGTGCATTGTTGAACTTTTTTGCGCAAGTTTTGCTGATAATAGATTTTTAACAAAAGTGTGCTTTTATATTAGGCCAGCGTGAGGAAGACGGCTCAATGCAAGTTGGCTCCAAAGAAGACCAAGACCCAGATTTTAGATTTGGAATATGATAACCTTGCTGATGAGGTATTTTGATGATTCTCAAACAAATGGAAATGGCACCACTTTGACACAGGAGCCTTTGAACAATACACACTGTATAAATAAGTGTTTGTTTTTTGTTTTTTAGTTTGTGGATGCTATAACTACCACCAGCCCTTCAGATCGAAGGGTTAAAGGTTTGGAGTTGGAGTGCCTTTTTGACACTCTTCAGAAAGATCCCTTCTCCACTAAAAAACAGCTGCCACGTACACCTGAGAGCTTGAGTGAGTTGGAAGGCATTTACACTTCACCTTCAATGCATTTTTGTAGAGATTTCACCTTTTTTCTTTTTTTTTTTTTTTTTTCTCCTTTTCTTCCCTTAAGTTATGGATGTGAAAAGCTCCTGGCGAAAGGCAGTTGAAGAAGACGAAGCTAGAAAATTGTGTGAGTCGGTGGAGTTGAACAGCAGCTTAACTGAGCGGCTCAGTCCCCTCAGTCAGCCCAGGGAGGTTGTGAGCACTGATGGTCCTTCCCAGATGGTTTCCTGCACCCCCACCCCCCCTATCACGAGCCAGGTCAGCCCCTCTGCCGATCAGCAGGGGGTCCTACTTAAGTCCACTCTCTCATGGGACACTTTTGACATGGACAGCCCAAGTGGCACCAACGGCATTCAGTTCAGCCTCAACCATGAAACCCTCCCTGAAATGTCAAGTTGTGATAGTCTCCTCTTTGAGGATGAAGCTGTGGATATTAGGAGTGAAGAGGATGAAGAGCTACTCATTCCCTCTCTGAAGACTAAGACGAAGCCATCACCGTTAACCACAAGTCATCTGGGTGAGATCCAGCAAGCAAGCACCTTGATGGCGAGCACGAGGACAACTGAATGCCTTGTGCCTGATCACAGGCTCTCTGGTATGGACGGAGACTTACTAATGGAATATGTAGCATTAGTGGGAAAGGCAGACGAGATGTTTCCACTGGACTTGGATTCGCTGGAGACACCATCACCCCCTAAGAAGCAGGAATACAGCCCCCCTAAACTAATCACATTCTCCCCTGTAGACGACATGAAGCGTTAGCTACAGTCATAGGAGCTATTCTTCAACCTGGTCTTAAATTGTGTGTACATTTCAAACCGTGTGACAAAGACATCTATATAGCTGTAAAATAAATGACATCTGTTGTATATGAAATGACTTAATTTTTTTTAATTAATATTGAGGCATGAACCACTTTTATAAAAGCATAGATTAATATTTGTTAGAATTCTAACTTGTGTGTTATGTCTTTGCAAATGAACTTGAAATAAAATTTATTTGAAGAAAAGTGAGTTCAAGTAGTTTAAATCCACTGCATGCATGGAAGTTGATGTGCCTCTTTAAGTTTTGTATTTATTTGTTTTTGGAGTTGTGCAATCACATCTTTTAGAAAACCATGTATACAAACTTACAGCTACGCCATGAGATGACCGATTAGGCTGTATTTTGGAGTTTGTGCTGAGTATCGGATGCAGTTCCAGCTCATGGATTTTGAACTACAATGCCCCTTTTAACCTTTTCTTTCAGAAAACGACAAACTATCTTTTCTGACACCTGTTTCCCTTGTGCATTTTCTCCTACTTTCAGACGGGGGGGGCGCCAAACTACAAAAAACAGAGTAAAGTCAAGACAGCAGTAAATACCCAGATAAATCCGGAAGGGAAAATATTCTGACCTCAAAATTGGGTCCTACATATATGGAAAGTACCTAAAACTTTCTTGATATATTCTGCGTATTGCACGTGTCGTACCCTGCTAAATAAAAATGTCAAACTACTAAAGAAATGATTGTACAGCATTTGTGCCGCAATTCTGCGTCATTAGATAAATGAAACCTACACTCCAGCAACGGTGTTGAAATCTAAATTGTACACTGTGAATTATAAATGATCGCGGATTTATATATAATTGTAGCTGGCTGTTAAATCTGCGTGTTATACGTACGGGTGGAAATGCACGTCAGAGGCTTTTACTTCGAAAGGACTCACCGGAAATGCTAGTCTAACGTTTGCTAGCTTGCAAAGCGCTCGTGGCAGCGAGTCTGTGTCAGTTACAGCGGGGATAGACTGTAGCCTCTCCTCAGCTCTGGGCGGTTCCAGCCTGAAAGAGACGTTTAGGAAGAAAGCTCACCGACAAAACTATCAGTGCAGACACAAACATGGCGCCTACCTCCACCGACAACTTCAGATGAGCGTGCGGCGAAGAAGTGGCCTGCAAAGTTTGTTAAGAATAATTCGAAGTTGTTCTATTTTTCGCCCCCTTCCTGGTTTATTCTGTTTTGCACAGATACGGAATACGTTAAGCGGTAAAACAGCAAGTTGCCTACATGTCAACATTGTCTGGCGCTGCAGTGTAAACAGCTGGTAAGTACTCATGTTTGTTCGTATAGATAAACGGAGTTTGTTGTGGGAATTAGAAATAGGGGTTGAACTATTTAGAGATGACTTTAGCCGTGAGCAAGTAAGGTGACCCGCTGAAAGCAGAAATTTCCTGGTGTTCGCTGCGCTTGTGCGGCCAGCTTCTGCACTTTTTCACCGTGTGTTATCCAACCACGGAAAGAGGCAGAGCCACGTATCGCTGCTCGGGCTGATCACTGGAGGAAATTCCTTTTGTTTTGTCCGCGGTGATGTGTGTTTCCTACTCCGAAGTTGACCTAGTTATGGGTCGGATGCAACAGTTGGGAATATAACACCGCTCTCTTCTTCCTCCTCCTCCTCCTGCTCTCCGGGCCCTTGTTGACGCCAGATAATCAGACGCGGCTTTTCCTGGAGCCTGTCTAGCCTTTGGCAGGTGTTTGTTTTCAGACACTTTGAAAATTAGCTTCCTGTTGGAATTCAAAGATATACTCGGATAATATCGCTTTAACAGGGAAGTGTAGCTGTTCAGTATAGACTGACCGTGCTCATGGAAAGGAACTGTTAACCTAACTTCCTTTTTAGCGTGCGGCTTGCTTTTTATTCAGGTACCTTGTGTTTGTGCTCCGGATGTACTTACACTAGAATAGACAGTTAAAACCAATATTGAGCAACAAGGTTATTATATGACACTGCCATACTAGTAGATGCCTCTTTGCCTTTAGTGGGTGTGTGTTTGTGGTAAGGACAAATGCCATTGATTCCTGTGCCAAGGTGCTCACATATCTATGCCTCAGCACTTGAGTATTTGCCAGCCTGCAACAGACTAAGCCCCAAGGGTAGGAGAGCATTCCCTCCTCCATCTTCCCATCACACTTTTGGTGATTCATGGCATGCTTGTGGTGTTCCTGTCATGACAGCCGTGGCACAAGTCACAGCAGAGTAGAGCAGAGCAGGGAATGGCCCTTCTTCTTGCACTTTACAGAAAGAATTGATATTTTCAATATGGTATTTCGCCACTTGATATGATTGCAGGAATGCCACATCATAACAGGATAATGGAGGCTTGTGGAGTGTGAAAAACATTTGAAATTGCTCTGGCAGGATTCACTGAGCCGTTGCCACGTGGAAACGCAGCAGTAAATTCTTTCTTGACCTTGGCTTGGCCTGACACGAGCTGGAAAAGGGGAGTGGACTGAGTGGAGGTTTTTTTTTCTCTCTCGTACTTGCTGCTGAAGGCTGCAGGTACAAAGTGGGTCATGGCTGCACTGTGGCTTTGTGTACATTGAACTTGCACTTTGTTACCAACACTGGTCGTCCAAAGGCTCGGTCAGATGACCAAAAAAACGCCGCCCCTGAGATTTTGATGGGTGCGAGAAAAGCGAGCGTCAATTCTGGCTTTAAACGAGAGGAGCGTTGCTGAAAGAACCACATAAGTGACTCTCATCTGGCATACATACATACATACATGCACAGTCTTTTCATAAAGTCGTATTGGTCACATCTGCCTCACCTCTCATATATGCACTAACATTTCACTTGTTTTATATGTCAGATCTCAAGAATTTTAATTCTTGAAACCGCAGGAACACAAACATATTCTTTTGAAATGCAGTTGGATCTTGGCGTATAATTTCTCCAACTTATTATTGCATGGTTGCAGGCCACAAATAGTCTGTTGTGGTTTTTATATACCGTTGTGCTTTTTCTTATTGTGTTGGCCAAGACTACACAAGTTTGACTTCAAACAGTCACTGGACAACAAAAGAAAACTCCAGTAAAGGTATGCAAGATCTAGTCATCCCTCATATCTATATATTTAGGATAAACAGACAAATTATGTAAAAAAAAAAAAAAAAAAAAAAAAAAAAAAAAAGATTTATTTATTCTTATGTAACATAATGAAACAAAACTGTACACCTAATTCTACAAAACAGACTTGCTCTCTCAGAAAAAAACCTGTCACTCATTCGTCTTTATTTTAGGCACATGCTGACATTTAATTAGTAAGCCTTTATTGGCCGATACCTTAGGCCGTATATGAGAAGTGAACGTAGCCACGATGATGTCCCTCCACTAATTTGTAAGCTGTCATTTTAATGCCTCGCGTTCAGAATTGGTCCGTTGTCATTTTGATCTTTTACATTAGAAACCTGGGTGGATGGGTTTGTTTGTGACCTATATTGTTTCATAGTGCAGATTTATGCTTTTAGGGGATCTGAGCCAGAGATGACAGGACCGTTGCACCTTCCGTTTTACCTCTCTCTTTTTATTCGTAAGGTGCGGAGGCCAGATGGTGGTGGAAAGTTTCTGTGCCTCTGACCCAGCTGTACAGTTGGTCACCAAGCCACATTGCAGGATGTGTGTAATTGAGAGCGAGCATGCCTGCCACCCTTTGACACAGAGCAGGTTTATGTAAGAAAAATCTTGTTATTTTGTCATTCAAACCCAAAACAGACATTTAAAATGCAGGTAAACTTGTTAGTCTGACCAAAATCGTATGAAATGGAGCTTCTCAAAACAAGACTAACACACTCAGAATATCCTGTTGGGGACTGAATCACTCTGCATGTTTAATCTCAGCTCGACTCGAATGGGTCTGAGCTCTCTGTCCGTGCTCCAAAGTTCCACCTTTTGCATCTTTTATAAGAGCAGTAAAGAATAAGTGTACATTATTGCACCCGAAGTCCCAGGAAGCTGTAGCTCGACTCAACTGTGCATTCAACCACGGCAACCGGCGCTGTTGCCGGTCCTCTGATACAGCAATGTTGGCGTGGTTTTTGAAAGCGCACACTGAAATGGCGCTGGGCTGACTCTGTGTGGCCAGTTAGAATGAAAACGAGCAGCTACAGCATAAAGAAGAGTTCCTCTGTGCAGCATTGGTGTTACCACTGTTGGATAAAGGCTGATGGAAATACAGCTGAGCAGAATTCAGTCATTCAGTTAAACATTATTGACGCTGATGAATTATTTCTCTGTTTTACTCACACAGATTGGATAAGCTCAGCTGGGCTCAAGTAGTGAGCAGCATTGTTCTCCCCTTCTGCTGTCTGTGTCATTGTTTTCCAAATCGCCCTCACAACACAACAACAACCTCTGACCCAGCAAACCTACGTGCTAAAAATGACACTGACGTAGTTTTCAATCATTCAGTAGACAAATGATAAATGTACAATGTTTTTGAGGTTTTTTTTGTCTTGGAGGGATGTTGGACAACACTTGCTGCCCAAGACAACTGTGACTGATTGAAATAAATACAAACAAGTGGAGCAGTTTTTCCACTGGCTTCAGAAATGCTCCTGGTTGCAGCTAAACTGCATTGGAGAGCTGTGGAGAAAGGGCCTGCTTTGTGTGACAAAAGTAGGCTCCACGGATTAAAAAAGGGCAGAGTAATTTCACCTAATTAAATCCTGTCTGCAAGTATAAATCTACCAAAGCACAATCAGGTCATCAGGTTTAGCAAATGTTGCTATAGTATGACTAATCATCCTTAGCTTTGCTCACTGACTCTCACATAATTCTTTATCTGAGCTTTAGTTTGGCCACAGAGTGCAACTATAGCAATTCCTCCCAAGTGAAGTGCATGATGGGAGCTTATACTAAAGCTCCAAGCTCTTCAAAAGTAGAAAACTGAGATTTTCCACCACTCCGGCCCATAGATCGGTAGCTTTGAAAGTTTCAGGTTTGATTACTCTCTTCCCTCTCAGAGCTGGAGCGCATTGGACAATATTTGGTATTTTTCTAACTGATTGATCGGGCTGGCTGTGCTCTCTGAGGTTGTAGATGTTTGGTCAGGGTGAAAATGGCTAGCGTGGTTCTTCATATTACTTACATTACCAACATTTTTTCATTTAGGTGTGGCAGATTTTACACACTGTGTGCTTTTTGGGTAGTTCAAGCTTTATAAAAGCACTTCATGTTAGCATCATTTCCTAGCCACATAATGCAACATAATGACTTCACTGTGTAACTTTCTTGTTCTGCTTAGCCTGGAAAATCACCAATTATTGATGGTATTCTATAATTTTTTGTTTGCTGCAAACTCTCAGTGGTGTGCTGTCACTGCATGGACAGAATCAACCCCATCTTGTCAAGATGCACCTTAGAATCGTAACATTTCCACTCCTCTGCTAACTTTTGGCTGTAAACAGTCCATTGCATTTTCTTAAGCTACCTGTTTGCATATCTTAAGATCCAGAGAGTCGCATCTAACCAAAGATCAAAAGCATGGATCTTTTGATCCAGCCAGAACCCATTTCAGGAAATGAATTTTCTTGCTCTGGCCCTTGCGGTTATGTGCCCGTTATTTTCATTTTGTCGGCAAGGGTTTGAGTTGGTGGTGTTAAAGCTAAGTTAGTCAGACTACTAAGTTTGCCCTCTTTCCATTCTCCCCAAAGTGTAAAGACCGCTCTCTGTCCTCTGGGCCGTCACGCTTGAGGAGGGAGGCAGTCTTGTGACGTTTCTGCCTAGTCGAGCCTCACTGCTCAGAGCTGCCGCACATTGTCTAACCTCTCAAAGATGTCTCTTAACTTAACGAAGTCATACTTTACAGCAAACTTTAACAATAAGTATATTCACAATGTTTATTGCCGAGGTTGCTCAGTGCTGTTGTCGTGTTGTGGGAAGCGTAGCCTCCATGCTGTTGTTAGTTGGGCAGGTTGTTTTTAAGAGAAATCAGCAATCTCCTAAAGTGTATCACTTTCTCTTAGACATGCGTGCCTCATAAATCATACGCCTGTGCGTTGTATCAGCAGACCTGCAGGGATCCAAAGGGGCAAAATGGATATTTTTCATTTTAATTTCAAAGGAATTATGTCACTTCTCCCCAGGTTGCCTTTAGACACTGCAGTTGGCTTTGATGCTATCTTGGCAAACACTAAATAAGGACAAACTGCTGTTGGATGGACATGAACTGAGAAACATTTGTAAAGAAAACACTCGAGGGGAAAGGAAAATTTATTGAGGACTGGATGTCATTGTACTGAAACAGCTGGGAACTCAGTTGATCAAGGACACTTTTTAGAATTATGTATCAAGTTAGAAAAGCCAAACATTTTTTATTTTGCTACAACTATTTGTAAAAATGAAATGTCTTATTTGGTAATGTTGGCTCACACTTATATGGGCAGTTAAATTAGAAAGGGTAAAATGAAATGGCTGGCAGCAAACACAACAAACCTTTATTTGTTCTCTCTGTTATCAGTGTGATTTGGCAAACAAGATACCTATTCGGAGAAGCTTGTTGATAGCTACCATCAGTCCCAAAATTAAATTGGATCTTATGTACGGATTGGTGTGTATAAAAGCAGCTGCCAGGGCTAAACAAATACGATGAAGAAACAGAGTTCACTGCAGGGTTTTGCTCTGTTTAGGCTGTGCAACACATGGATATGATAGTTCTAGCATATCACACCAACTTATCTGGAGCCAAAAAGCAGATAGATGGTGAATGCTTCACCTCTCCCGTGCTCTGAATAGCAAATGTTACAAGTTTGACTATAGTTGCAGCCTTTGTTAAGTGCACTTAGGATTTATATTTGGGAGAATTGGGGCCAGAGTCTTCTCTTCTTTTCTCCTTTTCAACCTGAAGTCTGGTTGCGCTCCGCCGACCGAGCTGAGCAGTTTGTCTCATCAAAACACGCTGTGATAAATTAGCAAAGTATTTATAGACCACACTTTACTTGCAGACACATTCAAGCTCACGCCATGCGAGTGCAGCCAGACAGCAACTCAACGGGCTTTCGTTTCTTTGCCCTCAAACCCATGTTCCTGCCAGAAAGAGCATCAGGCTTTTTGTGTGATCGTCACCTGAAAAAATGGAAGTTTCCTCACCTCGTTGGCCCCTTGTACTCGGTCTGGCCTGCATCGCTGACAGCATATTGTGATGACAGGTGGCAGGGAGGGCCACTTTGTTCTTCAGATACTCTAAAGCCCGGAGCTGCAGAGGGTCACTTGAAGCAGACACCTGTGCTGTCGGGCTCGGCCTGAAAGGACAGCTGAAATAAGATTTCCTTTTCCTTTACTGTTTAGTTTGGCTTTGAACGGTCTCAGACAGCACTGCTGATTTCTCAGGAATTAAGTTGCCTGATGAAGGAGCACTTGCGCAGATGCTCACATACATGTTAAAAATGTCTCATCACGTAGTGGTTAGTGTGATAGCTTCTCTACTTCTTTAACCGCAGCTGTGTCCGCTCTCTTGTGCAGCTTTGAGGAAACATGTAAATGTGTCATCTTCGGGCAGCCGTTTCAAGAAAAATGTTAGCGGTTGTGCATGGCAGCGCTCCTGCAGAAATAACTGAGACAGACACAGCGCTGTCTTTTGTCCAGCACTGCACACACACAGAGGCAGGCTCTTTCACCCTTGGGGTACGAGCCTCCAGGCTCTTTTGTGTGAGAGGGATGAAATCATTGTGGGGCAGACCATGGGGGATGGAGTAAGGGGTTCCACTCTGTACACTAAAATAGAGAAATCTCTGTTTCCGCGTTTGTTTGTGGCTTTATGTTCTCCCTGCCCCTCTGAGATCCATCTGAATTAACTTTGAGGTGAGGGAAACAAAGCAGCGAGCCAGGTGAACGCCACAAGCACAATGCTTTAGTTCAAGCATGTGATGGGAGGGACCTCTCCGGCTTTATTTACGGCAACTTGATAGTTTCCTCTAACTTCAGAGGTTGTTTGGCTGAAAAGGCCACCTTAGGAACGTTCGCAAGCAAGTCGAGACCAGCGCCACTGCAAAGCAACAAAACTTTCCAGTGATGGGAAATTTATTGTGAGGAATGGCCCAGGAGTTTGTGACTAAAACTGATGAGATTTCACTTTGATTACAAGTTGGTTTCTCTAACGCAGTATATCTTAAATATCAGAGACTATCCCCCTCATTAGTGGTCCTGAGGTGCTTTGAAACGTTTCTTTGTTCTGTGAGTTACAGATTTAGTAAAGAATAGACGATTGTGTTGGAGGCAGTGGTTCATTCCATTGTGTTGGATCTCATTACACCTCGTCTACAGTCTTATCTCAATATCTGGTTAGGTCTCCCCCACCTGTTCGCCTTTGTAAAAGGTCTCGGAGTAGCTCAATTCTTCAGTTTTATTACAAACAAGTAGTTGTAAATGGTTTCACTTTCTCCAGAGGGAGGATACAGCAGCTGCTGTTATCGGTGTTATCATCTGGCGTGTGTGGAGATGTCCCGCCAATGCGGGGAAAAAGGCGTTAAGCTGAATCCAAGGGTGTGGGACTGTTGCGTGCGGCTTGGCATCTTTGGTTAAGGTAAAAATAAATTGAGTTTTGACTGGTTAAAGAGCAACTTGAGCTGTCAGTTTGTTTTTTCACATAGAGAGCCGGAAGGATCTTAGTGATCGTTGAAGCTCAACAGTGAATATCACGGTCATAGCTCCACGTCAGAATGTGTGATGGCTGGCAGAGTTTCAGAGTTATGGGTCCACTAAAGCTTCAATGTGTTTCTTGTCGCGGTTTGTTGTGACACTACACTTTTTGGTGCAAACTCGGACAAAGAACATGACACTCGATCATCAGGGCTCAGGAGTGACCGAGGAACAGGTTTTTAAATGGCAAGGGAGGGGCAGAACACAACCCTCCGAGGCGGGGTCTCAAATTACAACGCGGACTTTAATGTCGTGGAAATGTAATGAAGCACTCAGACTCAGTCACTTTACCATTTGACCCTTTTCGAAGCACTTTGTCCCGATCTTTTCTGTTTTTAAACGCAGAAAATCTCATCTCTTTGGTTCGCTTCTGTTTGCAAATGCTTTTAAGTCTTAATTCCCTTTTCATTCATGATAACTGCCGTGTTTTATTTGCTCGCCAGACATAAAACAGACAATAGAATGAGCCTTTTCTGCTATTTTATTTGTTGTACATGTAGAACTGAAACTTAAGTTTTTGTCAGTGCATTTGGAGTCTGAAAGCAGATGACAGTGTCAGCCAGGCGGGTACTCCTGGAGATCAGTTTCCTGTGGTAGAGTAACAGTAGTCGCAGCTCAGTGTTGAGCTGCCTGGCATTGTTTAGCTCAGGTTGCTATGGCAGTGTTGGTGTGTATCTAACATTGACTGTCTCAGAGAGATATTAGTATAGTTGTGGGGTGTCTGATGGAGGTGCAGGGGACTTTGAAATGGTTTCCAAACGTGCTGTTTGCGCACCTAACTTTGGCTGTGCTGTTCAGGGAAACCCTTTGAATTTCTGAACTATTAATAGTTCACAATATGGCAGGTACAAGCTAAAACATATCAAATGGCCATTATTGTATCATGCTGTTTTTCAGTTACAGTGCCTGCCTTTTGTTGCCATTCAGTCGTTATTGTGACAAAACCATGAGGCAAACATGTGTCAGATGAGGCCCTCCTTCTAACGACAACAGATGACATGTTGTGCTGCCTCTGCCCCCATTTTCTAACTGAGAACAGGAAACAATGTGGCATTATTTAGGCTTTCTTATTGTCTTCATTGAAAACACCCTGAAATATCGGCGAATAGTATTCCGTAACAATCATATACACGATGTAGAAGCATCAGTTTTTACTATATGTGGCATTAACGCGGGCACAAGTAGTCTGGTTTCTGCTTCAGCGGTGACATTTATTTAACTGCTGCTCTTTGAGGGTAAAACGGAGGAAAATATCATGTTAAATGTTTTTTAATCAATGATCCATCTTTAGTATTGAGGATGTTGTTGTTTACCCTCAACATGGCTTTGGTCCCTGCTGTGACACTTTGTGGTGCTCATGCTGTCAGGGAGCTCACAGGATTTATGTTATTTCACAGCAAGTTCAGGCGGCTAATGTTTCAGGGGGCTAACGCTTAGTTCACTTTGTGTGTTTTGCTCTGCCGTAGAGCTGGGTGTCTCGACTGATTTCCTTAATTGAATAAATACTGAACTAATAAGATCTCAAATTAAACAAAATTTAAACTATATTTAATATTGATTCAGTTATTGGCCTTTCTCGTACACGGTCTTGCCCAAATAAAAGCCGAGAACCTAACGCTCCTCTTTACACAAAAGACGAATGGGGATCGAGCTTCAAACGCTCGCAGCTAAAGGCACTCATTAAAAGAGCAGTCACAGTAATAGCTATCAGGATATTCAAATGAAGATCACTCATCTGAAATTGCAGATTAAACTCACATAAAGTAGATTGCAATCATTGCCTTGCTTTCTTGTTAGTTAGCAACTACGTGATGCGCCCACATGAAATCCTTTTCAGCTGACCCATGACCTGCTATTACATGAGAATCAGGCTTCCACTTTGCCTTTATGCCCTGAAGAGTCACTAAATATCAAATATTTGGTGCTACGAAAACCTGATCTGGCTGTTCTTACCTCTTGAGCATAGTTTAGACATCAAGATTTTCAGCATCATCGGCTCAACGTCTTGTGTTCGGTGGTTTTAAAGAGTTAGCTTGTTCACGCTACACAGCCAAAACACACGACATCTTGACAGACTCGATCCCGGAAAGTTCTGAAATTTCTGACTGAGCATCAAGCAGTTACAGCTGTCATGCAGACAAGTCTTTCTCCTCATCAACTGAACGCATCATGCGCACCGCGACACAGACAGCCACACAAGCAAGCAATGTGAAAGTTTGCCACTGTGTACGAGGAGGACTCGACGCTCGCAAACTGTTACGTCTTCAGGGCCGAAATAAGCTGAAGAGGAGCAGTCGCCAAATGTTTGAGACAACAAACTTAATTCAACCCATAAAACGGTTTCATCCCTTTTAACCTGCCCTGTCTGATGAGGCTAATAAAGGCAAAACTGTTCAAATAAAGATGATAAGGCCGCAAGCATTATCATGAAACTCCCTCCTCTTCATGACCGTTTATTGTCTGCAGCCAAAGATACAGGTTTCAGATACCTGCCACTTCACTTGAGCACAATATGTGCAATACGCAACAGGAAAGGCCTCTCAGAACTTGTCCCAAAGCAGCAAAAAGTTTTACAACAGACATTTATATGGAAATATTGTGATTACTTTTCAATTGGATTATATTTGCACAAATGCCTTAGATGGACAGAAGTATGTCTGCTGTTTCAAAGCAGTGCAATCAGTGCATTTCTAAATTCCTTTAGGAAAAGAGTATTGGTTAAGCTGCAGAGACAGGTGTAACACATGTAGCTGCCAATCTGAGATTTACTGCTGGACTTATTTCCACACTTGTGTGTTTTTGGTTGTGAAGAGACATTAATGCAGCCACAACTACAGAACGGGCCACAATGTCACTGCTTCAGCCACCAGGATAAACAGAATAAATGTATCTGCCAGACTTTGGTTAGACCACATTTTTATTGTAGAGCAAATATGGTTTAACAAGCAGTCTGCTTTTGAATAGGGTTTGACCAGTGAATAGTTACCATGGATACGATGCAGTAAATCTCTTCAGGGCAATAAGTCTTAGCTCTGTCTGTAAATTGCGGTTGTGCATCATTATGCAATAAGAGCTGAGTCTAGTCAAAACTCGCCTGAGACGTGACGAGATATTTCACTGTGCTGGGGAAAAAAAACAAAATCTGGAAACATTTACAAATACGGACATTATTTTCAGGGCCATTTTTCAGAAAGTAACTACTCAAAAAGTAAGTAGATGAATCAACCTTCAAGATGAAAAGAATGAGTCCTCGCGTCAACTATACCTGGCCAAGGACAGGAGAATAATAGATAACTGAATAATGTTTTTATTTGTTACATCGTTACTGAGGCACATTTATTACTTTCCTGTTAGTGGAAAGTTTAACCTCTGCTTGCGTATGGAAACTGTATTGGTTTTAGTGCATTAGATTGTTGCTGATTACTACTGCACCAAATACCCTTACTGGAACATTTTCCTGGTATTGTATTGAGGAAAATGGGCCACTTTCTGGGCAAATATCCAACAAGAATACTTGAAAGGTACCTGGACTGTAAGGCAGGCTTGAAAGAAATTAAATGTGGCATGTGCACAAAGGCAAAATGTCAAGTGTGGACTAAAGGCCAAGAAGCAGCTCTGCATTCATTGTTCATATCCTGGTCAAAAAGAATGAAACCTAACTTTTCAGTATCTGTCTGACAGAAAATGTTAATGATTCTTGGCAAATGCGTGTGGAAAGTGTGTCAGCTGTTTTTCTATGTTTTGCGGCGGCTGAATAATTTTCCTCTCAGACTCACAGGTCAGTCTGCCTCCTGCCACCTCAGCAGCACAAGCAGCGTGCACCACACTGCAGCTCGTGGACGGTAACTTGCATTACTGTCTCCTACACAAGGGCATCGGTGACGTTTCAAGTATCTTGCAAAATGCCTGCACTTTGGCTCCCGTGATAAAATCTCAGCAAAGTAGCACCATCGAGACGAATATAACACAGGGCATTATTCCGGCGTCATTAAGTCAAAGGCTGTCTGCTGGCGGTGGCCGTACAAAGCTTTTATTTTATTTTTTTGTCCTCCTACTACAGCTGACTCACCACTGGGGGAAAAAAAATAAAACATTTTACATCCTGTGCCAGTCCTGAAAGCTCTTTGAAAATTATGTGCTTGCCTTAAGTTACTTTTTCTTCTTAGGCGACCATTTGCTCTGACTTCTTGTGGTTAGATTTCATTAGTCGAACGCTTTTCTTCTCCTTTATGCTGCAAGTGCAAGTGATCAGCAGCAGTTTTTGCACTTATTTTTAGAAACATTTCTAAGTTTTGTAATTACTTGTGACGAATGGAACAGTGCTGGTGATTAATTGTTTTTGTGGTCACACCAGCTTTGTACAGAAATATTACTGGAAATGGCAACATTTTAGTCATCATGTGTTTGTGTGCAGTCAGTTTTCCATCACATCTATATTTTCCCAAATTTTTTTTGTGAAACAACGTCATAGGAAATGCAGCGTTGTATGGCTGCATTGCATCTTGCGTTTTAAAGCTTCTTTTTTTCCAACATAAGGCTTTGGAGTCCAGTGGGAAAACGTATAGTCTGTTGCAATTCCTGCACCAAATGCCTCCAGCGTAGTTGCAGGTATTTATTGGCTTGCAAAAAGAGAAAAGATTTACTGATTTTTACCAGCCCGCTAAAACCGCCGGCGGCCTACTCTCGAGTCTCGCTGTGGTTGAAGTCCGCAGCCTAGTTGAAAATAACAAACTTAAACTAATTATCTTAGAAAGTCAGAATTATCAGAAACTGGGTTCCTGCATAGCCCAATACAGTGTAATACAGTGTGATGCCAACCACTCAGGTTGTTGTAGCTTGTATGTAGATTGTGCTACTCAGCAAACTGAAGGTCAACATTCTGCTAATGCTAACGGGAAAGCATTTAATCCGCTTGCTTCAGCAGGTGTTCCCACAAATTTAAAGAGACTGTTTTTGGTTTTTTTGAATATGCAACTAAAAACTAGACACTGACATCTGGTGAAACTTGATGTCATGACTCGAGGGTCCAAAACAAGAGAGAACGTTCATGAGAAGTTAATTAAAATGTTTTGCACATCAGCGCTATGGGCAAATTACAGCTGCTCCAACTTGGGAAAAACAAGTATCATCTTTCACATTTAAATTATTCAAGCCACGTGTGAAACTATTTTTTAATTTTTTATTTAAGTGCTATACAGACTTGGTTGGCCTTTTGATTTACGCTCTAAGTGGCATTTCTTAGCATTCCTCCAGGCTCACCAGCTCTCCCATGGCTCTCTGAATCCACTGGAGCTTTAACTCTCACCGTGTTCGGAGGAGTGCTGTGATATACAATGACAAGAGTGTTTGTGACTGTCAGGAGATCCAGTCTCTTCATCACTGCTTGTGTTCCCCATGTTTGTTTGCTCCGTTGTGATGCAAGAGTCTTAAAGGCTCCTTTTATTGCCTTGGCCACAGTATTATTTAGCATTCTGTGTATGTTTGGATGTGAGTGCTATACAGATTTGGTTGTCCTGAAGTGAAATGTGAGCGCTTTCCTTTTATTGCCCAGTGTGCTTCTCAGCTATAGCTTGAATACAGTATCTTGAGTAAGTTGTGTAGATTTGTGAATGTGCTAAAAATGTTATCCACTGCAGAGAATGACGTACTAATGCATGTAAAAATAGAGGTTTTGTTCAGTTAAATCTAGGCTATGTAAACATCAGTCCAAATTGATATTGATATTGATATATATATTTTTTTCACCTAACAGGTCCACCCAGCCATGATCGAGGACAAGGGTCACCGTGTGACCGACTACTTTGTGGTGGCCGGCCTGACAGACAAGTCCACGCCACTGGAGCAGGACTTGTCTGAGACCAAGTCCAGCGGGCCCAAAGCGCCCATCACCGATCTGGCCGTCATTAACAGGTCAGCGGGAGAAACTGTACCCGAGGACTTCACGTGTATCGACAGCACCTACAGCGGCCAGCCAGCCAACCTTAACCATGGCAGTCTTAAGAGTCCCGAGCTCTTCCTGTGCTACAAGAGGGGTCGGGGGAAGCCTCCGCTGATTGACATTGGGTGAGTCATGCTGGTGTTTGTAATCTGGAACGCTCACGTGCCTGCATCCACAAGGGGCCCGCTATAAGCAGCTGAACAGTACGTGTAGCATGACATCAGTCTCGTCGTGTGAGTAAATCAGAGTTTTGATCAGTGTGAGTCCAAATAGATTTGTAGAATAGAAACATCCAGTGATAGATTACGCTCCGTCGGACCCCAAGTGTACAGAATCATCCTTAACTGAACCAGACACGTACGTCAGCCTGGGATTATGCTAAATGAAACACAACCAAACAAGGATGCCCTGAAGCAATGCTCACCTGGAAATGTTGTTTCACTACAACATATTGATGGTTTTGCAACTACTGCGCCTGTCCATGACTGTCTAAACAAGATTTAAGCCAAAAATTTGGTTTTGGACTGCAGCAAAAATGATTCAAGAGCTTTTGTTGCCATTTGTACATGCACAGACGGTACAGGTGCATAGAATTTCAATGTGCAAGAGCTCTCTGAGTTATTGGAAAAAATAGGAACAACAATAATAAGAAGAAGATATTGAAGGGAAGAAAGCCGTGGAAAGCTGCAGTTTATTAACAATTGAGCTGTATAGAACGAATTTTAATGAAATACAGTAACATAAAAAATAGTAAAATATACTGTATATTGATATATAATATATATAATACAATATACATGGTACAGCTATTGTGCTTTTATTAAATAATATGGCCCATTTGGAAATGATTACACACAGTAGTGCCTGTGGTAGGGATTAAAGTCTCTTTAATACTCCAGTCACTGAACAGTAAAGGTCCCCGTAGTGTCACGTGACCTGTTGACAGGTGTTCATTCACAGATCACACTGGTGAAGGCTCTGTGCCAAAAAACGTATCGACAAAACCAAGATTTTTTTTCTTTTTCTTTCGGTGAACCCACATTGTTTGTCAGCCTTTCACTTGCAGGAAGTGAAGAACTGTGGTACTAAAGCTCTTTAAAAAAGAGGAAAAACTTTAACCATCAGAAAACAGCTTCAGCAGGACAGTCCACCCTAATGCTGTTTAGGTTTATGTAAATTATTTTTTAAACTCAGCCAGAGACTGAGGTAGATATGTTGACATTCACTTCTTGCTATTTCATCATGGGTCTCCCCTTCCAACCACACCTCTCAGCTTTTATCTGTCATGTGTAATTTTCCCACCTCTATAATTCCCTTCATATGTTCAGAATTTACCTGTGCTCTTGCTTACATCCAGACAAGCGAGAATCTTAATCTACATGCCATCATAAACGCTGCATTTCCCTTCACTGGTCTGCCCTGAATGAATGAGCAATGTCACACGCAGAAGTCTTTCATTTAGCGCGGTGATGCAACAGCCTGAGCCATGTTTTAGCTCTCTACATGCCTATAACCTGTTTGTTGCTCCCACTAACAAAACCGGAGTTTCCAGTTATGAGAAATGACACTCCATTAAATCACTCTGCGAGACTCACTGTCACTCTGAAGAGTCAGAAACTGAGAATGTTTTATAGACATCAGCATATCACACTTTTTTCTGCTCTGTGATTAATTTGGTTCGTTTTATGTGTTTATTGCTGGGATTCCCTCCCGTTAAATATTTTTTAACAAATAAGCTTCATGAAACACTCCGACGGCAAGTCCGATATATATATATACATATATATACATATATATTTATATATTTGTCAAGTCATGTTTCCTTTTTAGAGATTGTGCAATCTTGTTTAGCATGCAAATAGACATAAAGGAAGGGGCGAAAAAACAGAAGCTTACTCAGATACTTTATCATTCGTTTCATCTGTGAAGATATTAAATCGGCTGAGTTACAAGACTTACCAGCGACCAAAACTGTTTAAAATTGCGATTAATGAAACTCCAGACGCACAATTCATGACTGTGCGGTTAGTTGTTCATAAGCTAAATGACAGGATGACTGTTTAGCAGATCAGTTCAGCTTAATTGCTTAAAAGTATTTACTGATCTTCCATCTCTTAGTCTGGCTGTTGTTTTTCTCTTCCATCAGCTGACGGTTCGTAAAACCTTCAAGATATTCTCTGAAGAGATAAACAGAAATCTTGCAGAGGTCTTCCTTCTGCTACCTCTGCTGTCAGTGAAGCTTTCCCAGCCTGAGGCTTTGGAGCGTCTCAACATACTGTGCAAATTGGGACTCTTGTTTCTTGTTGCCGAAATGGGAATTTGTTGGCAACTGCCCTCTCCTGGCCTCTTTAAGTTTGTTCTGCACTCTTTTCAACATGAATGAAGTGTTTCAGGTCTATTAAATCCATTATAAAGAGCTGCTTTGAAGACAGCCAATGATTTGAAAAATATAATAAAGAAAAGTCTTAGTTTTGGGCTGGGTCAGATCTTTTGGCCTCTGACATGACATTGTTCTGATGGAAAGGGAGCATGGAGCCTGCCATCGTGCAAAAAAATCTCACACAGGCACTGATTGCTTCTCTGGCTGCTTCCTTTAGATGTGGGATATGCCACAACAAGAGTTATAAGACAGTCAGAGCACATAGTGTTTAGGTAGCAATATGTAAAGTGTTTATTTTGTGTTGAGCTGGATAAGAGAATCCAAGCATCGTCTGGGATTTGAATGAGTCAGCTGGTGAAATGGTCTGAATCACATCTCCCACTGAAGACTGACTTCTCTCTGAGGCCTCAAAGGGAAACCAGAGCTTTCAGAATAAAGCCAGTGGTCAGGTTTGGATGTCTGTGTTTATTTGTTAGATTTGTTAGTTATTTGGAGATCTCAAGTGTATATAAAGTTTGCTGGCATTTTAACTCATGTAATCGCAGTGATCCTTTACACCATGAGAGAGTTAAAAAGGACAACAAAAGATGCATCTTTTCTCACAACTTTAGAGATATGAGACTTCGATTAGAGAGCAGATAGCTGTGAAGAGTTATCAACTCTGCAGATCCTCTCAACTGTGCTGGGCGTTTAAGTGTCTTTGGATCACAGCCAGCAGCTGCACAGTTGAGGTCTACCTATGCAGCAAAGTAGATTTAGAAATGCACTTTAGCCTACCTGCACAGCAAAAACCGCCAGACAAGACGCAGTGAGCAAAATAGGCTGGCGAGCCCAGCGAAGCATTTAGAAACTGCAAAGACAGAAATTTGTTGACGATGGAGAGCAAAGTCAAAAGGAGGGCGAATAAATAGCTTGACTTCATCATGTGGCCAGTTAAAGTCCCCGGGATGCCATGTGCACTTTGTGGTGTAAATAGGTTTTCTAACCCATCCACCATATAAATTTTAACTTGTTTTAACCTCAAGCAGCTAGAAAATCTGTTACTGCTGCTTTGTTTTTCTGTTGTTCTTACTCCTACTACACAGATTTACCTTTTCCTCAAACAGGCTTCATGTCTTAGTATATCGACATTGTGGAGGACTGAAGACTGTTTCCATCTAAGGCTTCATTCTTTGGCCAACTTCATGGTTTCCAGTTGTGTGAGTGGATTAGGACTCTACAGAAGAGTACGCTGTCGTTTCATACGACCTGGGTCAGCTGTAAAAGTCTGCATGCATGGGAATGTAATAAGTCTAGAGTACAAAGTAGAGCAGAGGATAATTGACGCAAGCTGATCCGTGCCTGTCAGGACATGCGTGAGACATACGTACAGGAACCTTTTTGAACATAAAAAAATGATCGTATCAGTGAGGTTGACGATAAAAATATGCATGTGAAATATTAATGATTGTGCAGTTTGTTATGTGTGCATGCGTAATTTAAATTCTTTTGCTCACATTTCTCTGTATTTATCTGTGGATTTAAACACACATTTGCAAAAAAAAAGTTACTCACGCATTGTTTACATTTGCAAATTACGTAATACACATTTATTGCTATTATGAAACTAATTTCACTCCATATAAGACAACCAACTTTGTAATTCTGCCCCGGAGGATTGTTTGGAAGTCTTCACTTCAGGCTGTTGAGCTCATTGCTCTGGAACTTATAAAGGACACCTTCACGACGAGGAAAAGAAGGACAAACCAAAGGCCTCCACATTTTGTTGCAGTGGTGCTGAATGTGTTTTGTTTCTGTGTTTGTGTGCCTGTGTGTGTGTGTGTGTGTGTGTGTGTGTGTGTGTGTGTGTGTGTGTGTGTGTGTGTGTGTTGTGTGTGTGTGTGTGTGTGTGTGTGTGTGTGTGTGTGTGTGTGTGTGAAATTCCAAACCTTTTTTGCCTCCCTCTTGTTTTATTTTCAGCTGCTTGTTGCAAATGAGAGATTTGTGTTCTAGCATCGTTGACTGTTGTGGGATTTGAAGGCTGCATTTCTTTTAGGTTTCAAGGTTCCTAACTAACTGACTCCAGGCCAGCATTCTCTCTGAGCTGCTAGCTTTATCTTTTTGAACAATGTTGCCGTTTAAAGACACTGAAAGCCACTCAGGTTAGCTCTGCTTTTCCCACTGCTGTTCCTTTGTGTTCATAAGTTCATCTGTTGTTCGCTGAAGCGAGCGGTGTGTTTGAAACGAATATTAAGCTGTGGGGAAGAGCGTGCAAGCAGGTCTGCTTTTATGGGCACATATACAACCTGTCAAAACCAAATATGGTACAATCATTGCACATGTCACAGACACCATCAGATGAATTGAAAGTGTAGTTACATTTGTGTGTGAATGATGTACTTCCTGTACCTGAAGTGAGCAGTGTTGTTCTCTTAGTAAGGCCACCTACTGTTTATCAAGAAGGCTGCATTGGCTGTGCTCCTCACTACAACGCTACAGTTCTCCTACACCATGGCCAATGTCTCGGGCATAATCCTGGCTAGACATGCTTTCTCCCTACCTGTTACAGGGTGCTGTATGAGGGTAAGGAGCGCCTGATCCAGGGCTGCGAGGTCATCCAAGCCACACCGTATGGCCGCTGCGCCAACGTCAACAACAGCTCCGCCACCTCGCAGCGCATCTTTATCACATTCCGGCGAGCGCCACCAGTCCAGCCTCAGAACTCACTGGCAGTGACGGATATTTGCATCATTGTCACCAGCAAGGGCGAGATACCGCCACACACCTTCTGTAAAGTGGACAAGAACCTCAACTGCGGCATGGTAAGTCAGGTTATCTTTTTCCATAATCATTTTGTTTCCATTTTTGTTGTCGTCATCCGCTCCAGCGCTCATTTTGCGTTCAATCTTTCAGTGGGGTTCCAGTGTGTTCCTGTGTTACAAGAAGTCCGTATCTGCTTCAAATTCCATCAGTTACAAAGCTGGTGAGTAGAAGTCGGGTATTTCTTTTAAAGTGTAAATGGTATTTTCTTGCTCAGTGTCACCACATATTGAGCTGTAATTTATTCCTCTGTACCCAATGAGCAATGCTTGCTTTTCCTTTGTCTCACTTTACTATTATTTAACTCTGTCATCTGCTTTTACCTCAGCTGCTTTTTAGCTGAATCATATTTGCTGGCTCACCCTCTGCATTAGCCCATCTAGTGTCTGCCCTTCGTGCAAGAGAGATGACATTAGCGAATACATGTTGGAGACAAATACAGCATATCCTGCAGTTATGAGCAGACTCTTGTGCTTCCAGTCAGTGACAACTGAACTGCTTACATTTTTCCCGAATCACAAACTTGAGTCATAATGTATTTCTCCTGGTTGATACTAGACAACTCCTATTCTTATAACATTTTCATAAAACGGTTGAAAAATAAGACCTTGACTAAAACAATCAATATAATCGATAAGCTTATCATAGAAATGTCATCGAGGATCCGCCCCGACTTTGTTTTTCCACATACTGTACTCGTAATGAATTATACATTTCTGAAACATTTTAAATGTATAGTTTGGGATACAGGGAGTATTTAAAGAATTTGAAAAGATTTTTCAAATTTTTAATATATTTATTTAATGTTGTTCGTGCATGAGTTTTGTACGATACGCAGAACAGCAATTTGTGCTCAAATGTTGAAGTGAATCAGTACAGTCGCTCCACAGTGCACAGCTCTGATGTAGAACACTTAGGACAGAAATGCAGCTTAGTTAGAGACGCTGCTGCGTTGTCTCGTCACAGTAAGCCACAATTCGATTTTTGTCCCGAGACTCTGGTGAGCGGCGCTCTCAGTGTTTATCTGTGATCTTGATGCAGATGGTAATTGCTTATTACAGCTGGTATTTTGTAACTGTTGTGTGACATTTTCCCTGACTGAATGCTTCCTTAACAGCTTGGCCTTTGGAACATTTCATTGTGCAATACATGTATAATGAGTGTTGATATAGACACACACACACACACACACATGCAGACAGGCTTTATCTTTTTGGCCAGCCTTTTTCCTGTGAGACAGCTGTTTATTCATCTAAGACAACTGCACTTCCTGCCACGCCCAGAATCTGTGTGCCTGCAGATCTCTTTGTGTATATGCATGTTGACTTAAGAATGTGTCTGTCTTGTCATAATTGCATCTCACCCAACATGAAGTTAAAGTGAGCAGTCATTTCCCCAAAGTGAAAGAATCTGATCTCTTACTTCTTGAATAGAAACACCTAGCGTATGACATTACTGTATCATGGGTGTTTTCTGCTGTCTCGCAGGTCTCATCTTTCGTTACCCAGAAGAGGACTACGAGTCTTTTCCTCTCTCCGAGTCTGTTCCTCTGTTCTGTTTACCCATGGGCGCCAAGATCGAGTGCTGGGCACCAAACACTCGTGACCCACTGCCGGTGTTCTCCACATTTGTGTTGACGGTCTCTTCTGGTGAAAAGGTGACACAGCAACCAAGAGCAAGCAGTCGTTGATTTAAAAAAAATAAAAATAAAAATTAATTAAAAAATGAACCACCAGTTGAAAACCTCTTTATAATACGATTTTGGTAAATGTTTTGGAAGCCCAAAAGCGACAGCATGACATAAGTAATTCTTTGGTGCCAGGTGTATGGGTCGGCCATCCAGTTCTACGAGCCATATTCAGCGGATCTTCTGAACGAGAAGCAGAAGATCCAGCTGGGCCTGCTCACCACGGTGGAGAAGAAGGTGATCCCCAACCGGCCCGTAAACACCAACAAATGCATCTGTCTGCTCTCCCACTGGCCCTTCTTCGAGTCCTTTCGAAAGTTCCTGATGTTCATCTACAAGCTCTCCGTCTCGGGCCCGCACCCACTGCCTATTGAAAAGTAGGAATCCACTTTCGGATCGTTTGCCGCTACATAAATGCAGATCCAATAGATCTTTTTGATAGGTGTGATTTGGTTGCCATACATTTTGTAATAGACATCTGACTACAGCTTTGTCGACGCTTTGTGTGCTTTTTTTTTTTTAACAGGCACATTTCACACTTCATGCACAACGTGTCGTTTCCTTCTCCTCAAAGACCCAGAATCCTTGTCCAGGTTAGTATTTTTCTTCACAAAGGCAATAAACGGGCCAATAAGGCTGATAAGTTCTTACATAATTTGGTATACGGACATAAAGAAATAATGTTGACATTTCCAGTACAGAAGATATCGGCACAGTGGCTGATTGCCTCACACAAATCAGCCCCTGTGCCGACCTGCGGTGTGACACCATGTGGCCCAGGTCTTTCAATACTTCGCCTGCAAGTTTTGGCCAGTTTCTGTAAATAAATCTAGTCACTAACTTGTGTCCCACTGCTTTCTGCTGGTTCTGATTAGATGGGGCCTCAAGACCTTGATTTTGGAGGGAATGTCATTTTGATTTGTCTTATTTTTTTCGGTGGAAGAGCTTTGGAAGTAGATCTGGAAAAAACCTGTTTATTGCAAATATTTTTGTCTGTGAGAGTCTTTGATGATTCAAAATGAGCTTGTGTGTCTTAGTCTTTTGCTCAACAGGGGATGCTTTTCAGGGTGAATGTCTTCAGCAGCAAGTCTTAGGTCATTCCTGTCTTCCCAGGATTGATCCTGTCTCTATTTTTTTTTTTGATAACACCAACCTGAGTATCATATTGCTGCTCAACAGTCCTTATTTGTATTACTCTACAGATGGAGTATCTGGCTGGATCATTTTGCTGTTTGCAAAAAGAAACTTTCAAAATGAAAGATGATAGATCTTCTGCAGCCACATTAGTCTGGCTTATAGTTTTATATGATCCTGTATATAAATGTGTGTTCAGAAGTTCTCTTTATTGACATGAATTCATTTCTTCTGCAGCTCTCGGCACACGACACTTTGATCCTCTCCCAGCCTGTGTGCACACCCTTACCCCTCAGGTAAAACCATGTTCGCTGTTCTTCTCATACAGACCAAGTTAGTTTTTTATAATTCAACATTTATGTCAAGCAGACTATTAAGGAAACCGTCAGAGGGCTGTTGCACGACAGGCAGCACAAATGAACTCACGTGGGGCTGTTACATTTAGGAGATTTTAGTTGAGAAATGTGTTTTTGAGTTCATTTTATGCCACTGTTAGTTTTTTTGATGACCTGCTGACTCTAACCTTTCAGCTGTATCCTGTAATCCTACAAATCTTAATCATTTGGCTTTAAACCACAATGTGCCCTTGGCAAAGCTGCAATGTGTGACTTGGCAACTAAATCCACTATATAATGTCAAGATGCTCAGCCAAATGCGGCCTGGTAAATGTTAAATAAGTCAAAGTTAACAGTTATTTCTATCAATTGCTGAAGATACAATGAATCCATGAAAGCATCCTCATCCATGGCAGTGTCTCTGCTTTGCAGCTCTGCAGCTCTGCAGCTGATGTTAACAGTTTAGCCAGCGCCTCTCTGTCCTCTCTGTGCCTCTGACTTATGTAACCTCACAGTAATTGAGATTGACAGGCCTTTGTCAAAGCTAACCTTCTGCTAATTGATATTGAACTTGATGTGACCCGCTGTTGTTGTTGCCTTTTTTGATCATGATCTGCAAGGATTAGACAAACATAGCACAGGAGGAGGAAATTCGTTTTGAGTCACAATTAGAGAGGCTCCCATCGTGGTCGTTTTAGGTCCTGAAAAAGTATGGCAACAAACATAAAGAGGGGATTGTCTCAGGGTTTGTTTTTATTTATTTTGTTAAAGCTTTATAAAAATAGACTGCATTTATATGTTCTAACTTCTATAAAACACGCCTAATTCAAGTTACAAGCCGTTTTACCAACCAAGTCTGTTTTCCTCACTCCTTTCTTCCATCCTTCATTTTCCTTTTCCTGCCCTCTGTACGTTGTTTCTGCTTTGGCTGCCTGAACTCATCCCTTCTTTCTGTCTCCCCTGTCAGCGGGGCCGACTACGGCACTTTGCTGATGAATCTGGGCGCCGAGAACTGCGCCACTCTGCTGCACTTTGTCCTGTGGGAGAGCAAGATCCTGCTGCACTCTCTGCGGCCCGCCGTGCTCACCGGAGTGGCCGAGGCTGTGGTGGCTGTGAGTAGACTCTGACATGCACGTCTCTTTTAGTTCTGTACTATCGAGTTCAACAGATACTTAGACATTTAGACACAGAATGGGTTCTTTTTATTTGTTCATCACTGACACACCAGAGTTTTTTTTAGAAGAAAGGAAGAATAACACCCAGTAACAGTATGGGTGTTTCCTAGAGAAAAGAATTAATGAGCACTGTTTGTCTATTGTGTATTTAGTCTTGATCTAAGTGTTTACTTTAAAGACCAACTTGAGTATTTAAGTAGTCAAGAAAATACTTAAAGCACAGATTTTTTTTAACATGCGGAGATGGAAAAATCCAGTCACCCAGAGAAGTCATCTGTACAGCGAACAAGTTAAACTAATGTTGATGAGCGTGTGGAACGTGCCCCCCGAACATCTGGACCAAACGGACAAAAACCAGGGATTTGTTTCTAGTGGAAAGACGCATTTAAGGATGGCAAGGACTGTTGGACCATTGGACCATAGGAAGTTACAGCAGGTTTTCACCAAAAGAGAGATGAAAAGGAGAGGAAAAAAAACAGCCAGTGTTGTATGTGAGGAGAGGACACCCACCTTTGTGGTCTTTTCTGAAACTGAGTCTCCAAGGCCCACATGACAACAAGCAAGGAAGTGGTAGTGTCTCTGGAAAGTAAGGGGGTTTCTGTATTTGATGATTTATGCTGTTCCTTTACTCCTCTGTTATTTCAGATGATAACAGGCCTAAAACATGGCTTCTAATACCATTAATCAGACTGCATTCTTATGAAGCTTTTCTCGTCTTGTTGGCCACCGCTCTCAGCAGTTCACACGGTGTTACAGGCTATGCAGTGCTTCTTTCACTCACACTCCAGCCGATGAATGCATCAGAGGGAGTACTCATTAGATATTTTTTCTACATTTCTGAACATTTTCACCTGCCACCATGAGTTGCCTTGTTCGGCTGTATGTTGTACATTGTTTTGGCATAATGTCTTGGAAAAAGCAAACGATGCTAGTCTGAAATAGTTGCATGAAAATCCCCTGTAACTATGATTTATCTGAATATTTGAGTCACAAATCTAGTCGATAAAGACTATAAGATTAGTAGTTTTCAGTCATCATTCTATCATGTAGCTATTTTGCCATATATAGAGTCCCTGCAGCACTACCACTCCTCTGGCTGTTTGAACGTTGAAACTTTTTCACTTTTTCACTGAACTGTTCGTTGTTTCTTATCTAGCTGCAGTCGTAACTGAGCGCTGTCTCTTTAAACTCACAGGATGTCACAATCTGTAAAAATCCCACAGTTATAAAATAAATAAATCAGTTACAGTAAGGAAGTTCTTTTAATGTTTACCAAGTTTGGCCCGTAGATTTGTCACAGCTGCTTAAATTTGATTCTCGAGACTAATATAGATACTGTCCTAATGTGAAGCCTGAAGCATAAAAAAGAGAATCACTGCTTTATTACTGTAGTTTAGCCTTTTAAAAACATCTTTTAAGACTATGATACAGTGGCCCAGTAACTGTGCATGTAGAGTCTGTGCAGTGAAAACCCTCCTTACTCTATGCCTGGTTGTATTGATCCTGACTCTTTGTTTTGTCTCGATTTCAGATGATCTTCCCCTTCCAGTGGCAGTGTCCCTACATCCCACTGTGCCCGCTCTCTCTCGCAGGTGTCCTCAATGCCCCCTGCCCATTCATAGTGGGTGTGGACTCCCGTTACTTTGACCTGTATGACCCCCCACCAGATGTTGTCTGTGTGGACCTGGACACAAACACTATCTACCTGTATGATTTTTCTTTAATCCCGCCGTATACATACAACTTGAATGATATTGAAAGCCTGCTTTCAGTAGTGTTGCAGCACATCCGTTAAACATAGAGCTCATTGCAGATTTTGTTTGTGCAGCTCTCCTGTTACTTCCAGCCGACTAAATTCGTGGAATTGTATGTCATAGGTCTGATGAGAAGAGACACAGCAACTGGAAGAACCTCCCAAAGAAGCCCTGCAAGAGCCTCGTTAACTCGCTGAGCAACTTGCACCACCAGCTGGCCACTGGTACAAATAACAGCACCTCACTTTCCATGTGGCACAATTCCATTCACATGCTTTATTAATCAAAAGATAAATGAACATTGAAGAAAACTGGGATACTTTTCGGTTTAGTTGCATATTATTCTCCTCATACTGCAAGTTTTTGCATGACATTTACTTATTTTACTTTATTTGTTTTAATAAAAGGCAAGTTGATGAACATCAGTTCATCATCTTGCAAAACACCAGACATATAGAGATGAAACGGAAGTGTATAGAAATAAAACGATAGACAAAACACAAAAGACAAGGGAGGGAAGGAAGGAAAGAGAAATGTCAGCTACAAATGAGTTGGCAGGCCAGTGTCTTCTATGTGAGAGAATTTACTAATTTTTTGTTATAAACTTCTGTTTTGTAATTCTGCAGACTTTGTTTACATGCTCAAAAGGCTATACGACACACCGAGCGAATAATATCCCTGGTCCTTATTTCAGTTTCAGTACGTCAAACACCACAGGAGGACTCGGCACTGGACTTGACCCCCATCGAGGCAGACTTCACGTGGCACAAGAAAAAGATGGCCCTGGAGATGGAAATCCAAGAGACCTTCCTTCGTTTCATGGCCTCCATCCTGAAGGGTTACCGATCCTACCTCAAACCAATCAGGGCGCCCTCCGAAAAGGCTACGGCTGCAGGCTCTCTTTATGACCTCCAAGGTGAACAATTGACTGAATTTGTCATTAGGTGTTCTCATGACTATCACATTTGTGTGTGTGTGGTGCGAGACAGTCAACGTGCTGGTCATGATTTTTAGTCTATATGCAGCCTAATGCTATATTTGTTGACGACTTCCCGGATTTGTAGCTTATGCATACTGCCATAATTCGGAAACTTCTTTCTTGATATTGATTCCTCAGAATCTATCACCGAGCTATTTAGAGAGGGGGCTGATATGCGCAGGCTTGAGAGGGACGTCCTTCGTTTTCTCCACCCTTGAGATTGCCACGAGAGCGCAAATGTTCTATATTTACAGTCAAATCATGTATTCTACAACAGGTTTACGGCCAAGACTGATCCGAAATTTCAGTCTAATTTGCGTTAACAGGAACTGATACCAAAATGTCTCCTTTAGGTTTTTTGAAAAGCAGAGACCGTACCCATCAGAAGTTCTACTCCCAGCTCACCAAGACTCAGATATTCATCCGCTTCATCGAGGAGTGCACCTTCGTCAGCGACAAGGACACGGGCTTGGCCTTTTTCGACGACTGCATTGAGAAGGTGATTGCCAGTGTCGGGCTTTTCCTGTTTTGTTTTCTTTTCCACTGGAGGTTTCCTTCCAGGAACAGGGCTTTGTTTTAAAGTGGTTTATTGGCGAAATTAACATCTGTACGCTGGGAAGGACTAAGGAAGCCAAAATGTCCTCTGATTCATTCTTTTGCCTTTGCTCTCTTTCCTCTTCTTGCAGCTTTTTCCCTCTGATAAAATCACCGACAAAGGTACCAAGGTAATTGCAGACACCGTAATCAGATTCTCTCGCAGATTTTTCTGTATCTCAGTTTGTGACGTGACTAATACTATGATAAAGGCATGTTAAATTTCTCCCCCTGATAAACATGTACAGTGAGCAGCATGGACATTTCCTGATTTTTTTTTTTTTTTTTTTTTTTCCCTCTGTGCTTAAATCCTAACCACAATCAAACGTGCATGTTTTACTGACTGGAAAGGCTTTGCAGATGCTTGTAGTTGTTTACTTTCTTCCACCAGACAGGAAATGACCTGTTTTCTCTAAAGTTCATGTCTTTGGCTCTGAATGTGATTCCTGCTGCAGGTCGAAGGGGAGTCATCTGAAGACGCTAAACTGCTGGAGCTGGACGAGTCTCAAAGGAGCGAACACACCGTCTTTGTTATGCCTCCTGAACCTCCAGCTGACAATGGACCTGAACCCGCTCCCCAGTACACGTAAGTCTTCCTGAGCTGTAGTTCATCAAAACATATTCAATGGAAGAATGATGTTTGTTCTCAGTAGACCTTGCGACAATCTTATTTTGTGTTCTCCAGCTATAAGGCCTTCCCCAGACTGCAGATGAGTCTGTTTGACCGTCCTAAAGAGTTGCATCCTGCTCTGAGCAGCAGAGCAGCAGGGGCCAGTCTGTCCAGCAGCCCAGCACTATTGGCCAAGAGAACCAAGCAGGCATGTACATATTCTCACATTTATATTGAGCAAAAGTAGGAATAATACCAGTTAGGTAGTTTATTTACCATTAAAATCACAACGCTCCCATATAGAATTAAAACTATTTTTTTTAAATGAACTGATTCAACAGGAGATCAAGTTGGCGTACAAGCTGGCGAAACGTTACTATTCCAATCCACCACTGTGGGCTCGCTGTCTGTTCAGTCACTGCTACAGCCTGTGGTTCATCTGCCTGCCAGCAGCTCTGCGACTGGCCAAGTCAAAGAGTCGGGCCATGCAGCAGGCATACAACGTCCTCTTAAAGATGAGGGCCACTGAGGTGGAGGTGCTGGATGAGGTACGGTCGCATTACATGTGAAAGATTTAGAGATGACCACTTATTCAGCCAAATGTTTTTTTCTTTAATTTGATTGTTCAGTCCTCATCGTCTCATGCTGTCGTTGTATTTCTTTCTTTCTTGATAAACAATGTAAAATGTGAGTTGAAATGATTTCTGTGTTTATGTGTCTGTTGCCAGGTGTGTTACAGAGTGGTGATGCAGCTCTGTGGTGTGTGGGCTCTTCCTGTCATGGCTGTGCGAGTCCTGGTTGAGATGAAGAAGGCTGGCGTACAGCCCAACGCAATCACATACGGATACTACAACAAGGTTTTATATATTACTTACCTCTGTAAAATGAAGTTTAATCGTGTTGCACTTAGAACCTTTTTAAAAGATTGCTGGGTAAATGCCATAGTTGATTACACCAAAATCTTCATCTGCTCTCCGTAGGCGGTCTTGGAGAGCCCGTGGCCGAGCAGAAACCGCAGCGGTCTCTTCATGTGGACCAAGTTGCGTAATGTGCTTCGTGGAGTGGCTCAGTTCAAACAGACTCAAAGCCACATATCTTCCAAGAAGGGATCCACGCTACCTTCCACAGGTGTGAATGTGATGAGTCCTCTCACGCTGCCTCTTCTCATTTTGTCTTCTTGTTTCTTTTTACTCACATTCTTCCTCTTATGACCTCCTCTAGCTGCATCAGCAGATGGGTCAGCAGTCACTGATGTTGACAGTTTAAGTCACAAAAGTGCTGACAGCTCAAGTGAGGTCAATGGTGAGGAACGTAACCTATTTGCCCCCAGCCGCAACATGGGAGACACAGCAGACAGCCACTGCAGTACAGGTAATGGTTCCCCGATGCTGCCGGTCTCAAACTTTAAAACCTGCATGGAGTTAGCTAAGTGACTACAGCGTGGTGTGTGTGTGAATTTGTGATCTATAGGAAGACAATCTGATCAAGGCTATGGTTCTAAGGATGAGTTGCACCAGGAGCTGACAGAGTCTTCACATGCAGCTGTCCTGTCAGCTGAGCAGAGAAGCAATGCTAATGCTCAGCATAATGGTAAAAGAAAGCTACTTCTCTGCCTCACATGCTGTAGTTATTTCTATTCACTTCCAAGGACTTTAGCATTGACAGAAATCTCTCGCCTATGATTTCTCTCTGTAACCAGGAGGCGGAATTGCCGGCTCAGTTGACAGTGCAGTAGCAGTGGCCGAACCCCCCAGTCCTGTTGATGTGCCCTCTCCCGTCCCCAGCATTGTTAAGCTGTCCACCGGAAGCTTTGATGGTGGCAAGGAAAAAGGCGAGGAAGAAATCAAACCTTCATGTGTCTTTAGAGTGAAAATTGATCGACATTTAGCATCTTTCAGGTTTAAAACATTTGTGTACGTTCTTCAGGGACGGGGAAGCTGTTCAGGAGACACAGCAAGAATGACAGTGTGTCTCTGTCTGATGAGGACGCCTCGCTGCCAGCTGGGGATGCAGCTAAGCAGCAGCGGCAGAAGTCCTTCTCTGAACGCAGCTGCAGCTTCAGCGCTGAAACCCGTGCTGGAATGCTCCTAGAGAAAGGCGTGGACCACATGGCAAGCCAAATGGGTGCAGATGCTCGTATTTTGGCTGCGGTGCTCTCTGGAGCTCAAAGTCCACCCCCCAACAGTGTGTCCAAAGCACTTTTTGAAGACCTGGAGGAGGAGTCTGAGGATGATAAGGGCTTATCGATTATGAAGTTGCCAAAGGAAGAGGGCTCAAACGCTCCAGAAGAAGGTGAAGGAGAAGAGAAAGAGGTAATGGGGGCTGAGTTGAAGAAGGAGAAGAGAGAGAGGAAGCTTACGGAAACAAATATGGAGGATGAGTCTGGAGTGCGAGGAGCTTCCTTGGAGAGGGCAGATGTGGAGGCGGGGGCCGACCCACTCTCCCTCCTGGTGTCGGAGACCAAAGAGACGGCTTCTGTCACCAGTCAGGAGCCCTCACTCTCTGTGCCTGCTGTAGTGTCCCGTAACCTGGCTGAGGAAATCGAAATGTATATGAGTCTAAGAAGTCCCATGGGTCCAAAGTCCTCCAGCATGGAGCTCCAGCAGTCCCAGGGAGACTCAACTGACAGCCCTCCGCCCAAGCAGCCCCTGGAACGGAGGTCCAGCCTGCCAGTGCCTCCTGCAAAAACTGCACACAGCTCACCAGGCGACACACCAAAGCGCAGCCCCAACACGGTCACTCGATCCAAGACTTTTGCAGCAAAGACAAAGACGCCTGCTAGCACAGCAGCAAGCCCAGGCACTAGATCGTCCTCGCTGACAGCTTTGGTCAAGTCCTCACAGGGAGGGTCACTGGGCTCCGTCATGAACACCATTTCAGGCATCAAAATGGACACACTGTTGTCAGGACCTAAAATTGATGTACTTAAGTCGAGCATGAAGCAGGCGGCAAATGTGGCCAGCAAAGTGTGGGGGGCCATGGCTTTAGTTTACGCTAATTCAGATGATGAGGTGAGTGTCACAACCCCAATCAGCCGCAGCTTTTGCAGTGATGCCGATCATATTCTCTTTCTCTCACCTCTTCATACCCTCACACTGATGCCTATCTGCGTCTGGATATCGTCTCATCCCAAGTGAAAGCTAAAGAATTCAATAATGTGGAGATAATTAGGTCATTTTTATCTCGATTCTAACTTTTCTCTATAGGATGAAGAATCTCAGGGTGGTGGTGGCTTCCCAGCTACTCTGGATGAGCACGTGCTGTCTGCACATGACTTGGATGAGAGTCCTGAGAGAAGGACCATCCCAGGGTTGGTAGCTAACGGTCTAAATCAGAGCTGCACCAGCCTGGGCAGCAGCAGTGGCAGCAGTGACACAGGCAGAGGGACCCAACAGATACGTAAGCACGATCTTTCCTAATATAAACATAGGAAGCACTTTAAAACACAGGGCTACACAGGAACTACTTTCTGAAGTCTGCAGACCTGTGATACCTGTTTGGTCTTTGGCTGCAGATCCAACTCCAGGGCGTGGAGGTAGAGGTCCTGACTCTGAGCAAAGCTCCTCACATCACGCTTCCTCCTCAAGCATCTACCAGAACTGCGCTCTGGAGGTTGGACACACAGAAACTCCCTCTTTGCGGCTGCTGTGCCTTCAATACCCACATGTATGTTGGGGTACTTCTTGTCTCGTTGACTGTGTTAACTCACCAATAGGTGCTGATGTCCAGCTGCTCCCAGTGCCACTCCTGTGAAGCCCTGGTGTACGATGAGGAGATCATGGCAGGCTGGACAGCTGACGACTCCAACCTTAATTCCAACTGTCCCTTCTGTCGCACAGCCTTCCTTCCATTACTGCACATTGAGTTTCATGACTTGCGCACAATGCCCGGGTAGGAATCTGTTGGCGTGGCAATTTGTTCTGAACACCAATTTTTTTTTTTTTTCCTTTGTTGTTTTGTTAAGATGACTAATAAAACCCGCAAAATTCCCCTCTCAGGTTTTATATGAATCCTAGTGCCTCAGGAGACAGTATCCACAGCACCAGTACTCATCCCACAGCGAGCAGCTCAGCAGACATCAAGACCCCAGATCTTATCACTTTCCCTGAGGAGGAGCAGAGTGAGACTCCGGATAATCGCTCTGGAGCACACAACAGGTACAACGTCACTGCATTATCTGCATGTAACACAAAGCATTGAGGCATCCGCACCAGCACCACCTCCTGACCGCTCTGTGCTGGTTGTATTTCCAGTCTGATTCCAGAGCCAGTGCAGTCAGACCCCCTGGGTCTCCTGGAGCATCAGGCAGCAGGGAAGCAGCAGAAAAGCAGCGGGACTTCACTGACACGCAGCAACAGTGTTGGAGGTCCGCTGCAGAGCCTGGACCACTCCCAGAGACCGGGACACGGTGTCTCCACCACCAGTTTGCCCTGCAGCTTGCAAGAGGTGACGGTCAGTCTCCATTGCTATTTTTGTACAGCACCTCTCTCTGTTTTAACCTCCAATGTAATGGAACTTATTGGTGGAGTTCTCTGTCTTCAAAGGATGGCATCGGAGCAAAACGGCCAAATCCCAAGCCTGTGTCTGTACCATACCTCAGCCCCTTGGTGCTGCGCAAAGAGCTGGAGACCCTGTTGGAGAATGAGGGAGATCAGGTGAACACAGACAGTCTGCTTTACTTAGTGTGTGTGTCCCCGCCACACACGAGATCTTTTAAAGTCTAATGTTTGAGCTCTGTGTGCCAAGGTGATCTACACTCACAAGTTCCTCAGCCAGCATCCAATTATTTTCTGGAACCTGGTGTGGTACTTCCGCCGCCTGGACCTGCCCACTCACCTCCCTGGTCTCATTCTTGCTTCTGAACACTGCAACAATGGAGTGCAGGTGAAACACCAACATACTGCCTTTCTTTACCGTCTCTGTTTATTGATTACATTCCATCCTCTTTCTTTTCAGTTTTATCAGACCGGATTAAAAATATAATTTTTTTTTAACTAAATGTCCCTTTTTTCTGTGAAAGACTGTCAGATGAATTTTGGCCTTAACGAAAAGGTTTGTCTTTCCAGCTGCC
This sequence comes from Odontesthes bonariensis, assembly GCF_027942865.1. Classification (NCBI taxonomy): domain Eukaryota; kingdom Metazoa; phylum Chordata; class Actinopteri; order Atheriniformes; family Atherinopsidae; genus Odontesthes; species Odontesthes bonariensis. The sequence goes on along the minus strand of NC_134524.1, from coordinate 14,489,585 downwards.
TCTGACATCACTGACTCAGGACAGTAAGCAGGTGTACATACAGCTCCTGTGGGACAACATCAACCTGCACCAGGAACCTGGAGAACCCCTTTACCTGCTCTGGCGCACCTTTTGTAAGTGCCAATAAGTGCAGAACTTCCTATCCAAAAGTAAACAAACTTTTGGAACTTAATATGTTTTGTTTAAAAAGACACATTTGGATCAGCGAACAGATGCTGCAGTATTGTTAGTGGCCAGAAGAGGTCAGGGTTGAGGCTACTTTCTGAAAGTCTGAAAATGAACTTTTAACAATACTTTTTATGATATTTGTGTGCCATATCCTCCTAGTGGAGAAAAAGGGGACTTTGGCTCCAACAGACCATCAGGAAATCCGTACCCTCCTCAACACTATTGTTCGCAACATCCAGACTAATGACGTCTACGGGCCAATCAACCTGCTGATCCGAGAGGCCAAACGGCGTCCAGAAGGTGTCAAACGGCACAGGTCAGCCCTGTTACTCCTTTTTGCTTGATGTACCCTACTTACTCTTCCAAACTTGCATTTGCTGGCTGGATATTTTGCTGCATTGTAGCTGCACATTTAGAGTCTCATTGAAACCATGTCTTATGTCTTGAATGACTTTTTAGGAGCATTTACAGAGAAATACTGTTTCTTTCATTGGTGGCCTTGGGACGGGATAACATTGACGTCGGTAAGTGAATGTTTAAAAAATTAACCAGTCAAATTTAGTCTCAACATTCATTTTTAAAATTCTTTTTTTTTTTTTTTTTTTTAGTCTTTTCATTAAATAGTAAAAGTTGACCTCTTTTATTTATCCTTCCTCAACTTCAGAGGCCTTCGACAGGGAGTACCGCCAGGCCTACGACGAGCTGAGCGCAGAGCAGCTCAAGTCTTTGCACCGCATCGATCACCCACCCACCCCCAGCATCCAGTGGTGCCTTAAATGTTTCGGAGCCCCCTTCATCTGAATGCGTTTTTTCTTCTCAAGCTGAGATGCAAAATCTCACTGCAACAAGGGGTGGAAAAGATGAGATTACTATTTAAACACCTCCACTTGCTGAACATGGTACTTCTTCTTCCTCGTCTCGTGGAAGCTGCCAGTTGCCTGCTTTTCTTAACAACCATTATGTTATCTGGGTTTTTTTAGGTTTTTCACACAGCTGCCTTCAGCTGCTTTTGTTCACTATTTGGAAAACTTCTCTGAATATTTTGTGACTAGATGAGCTGCTTTTCTTTTTTTCTTTTTTTTTTTTTACAGATGGTGTATAGAATGATTTATCACTGAACAGAATATATCGACCTCCCTATGTGGGTATCTGTGTGTATAATCACAGAATGAGTTCCTCTCTTTGTAGCTTTTCTCCCACCGAAGTTTAATCTGTTATAACTTTTCCCAAATCAGACTAGTGCGTGTTGGTCCAGAGTAAAGACCTCAACTGTTCCTTTGTGCACTTTCTAAAGAAGAAGAAGAAGAAGAAGAAGAAAAAAAAAAAAAGTTCTCAATTTTGTGTCTTTTTGTACATATTTTTTCACTCTAGTGGGAACTCTGGCCCTAGGGTTGCCTATTTTTTTTTTTTTCCAAGCGACACGTTTCAGTGAATTGACTCTTTGTGTAACCCAAGTCTTAATGAACGCTCAAGTTGTTACATTGTAAATATACAAGCTCATGTTGGGAGGGCTGGGGGCTCTGTCTGATTTTTCTATGTGTTGGCAGTACCCTTGTGAATAGGAGAGGACAGAGACCACGGACAATCACTAATTATCAATCACTAAAATGGTTTCACACATTCCAGATGGCCTACAATCAAAGCAGGTCTTATTTAAGTATTGATTCCCGAAGCAACCCTTAACCACATGGGTAACGGAGCTGTTCAGAGGCAGAAAAAACATCAATATTAAATATAAAGGAGTGCCACACTACTGATTTCAACAACAATATATCAAGACAAACAGCAGCATGGTGCCGTCCCTTGCTTGATAGTAATGAGTCCGACTTATGCTTTTAGTAACAGCATTTTTTTCTAAAAACAGTAACATACAGTACTTGTTAAGCTAACATGCCTTATACTGACAGCGGAAAACTTGCATGTCCTTGGGTTATTTCTTACTCTAGCATAGAATAAACATGTAAGGTGTTTATTCTATTTATGGAAGTAAAAAATACACGCAGAGTGGATGGCTTTTTAAGGTTTACCCTGCATCTTTAAAGGATAGTGTTGGCGACTAAGGCTTCTGAAAGAGCTTCATCAGAACCGCTGGTACTGTGTGAAGAATGAAAGACTTCCACATGACATTCCACTAAATGCTGAAACAGACAGGCAATCAGGAAAGTGCTGCAATGAACTATTGGGAAATGGGTATAGATTGAACTATTTGTAGACTTGTACAGATGAGATGATGTAAGATATTCCACTTGCACTGCACAGCTGAAGACCTGACCTTAACCCAGGGTGAGGGAAAGGGGAACCCACCTCTGAACATTAACACCTTATACACCAGTTTCTCCTCAAATCAAAAAGAAATTCTCAATTATTTATTTTTGTATTGTTGACATTTGGATTGCAGATGGTGTTAACTTAGAATTTTTATGACTAACAACCCCTTCTTCCCTTTTAATCTGTCTCAAGGGATTCCATCTTGTACTGATTTTGTAAATTTGATCTCCTTTGTTGTACAGAAAAAGATTTTTCTTCCTTTTTTTTCTTCTTTTTTAAAATAGTAGATGAAATGATCTCTTACCGTCCTGTGGAAAGGAAATGAATGTCTGTACTGAAGTGCGCTGCAATAAATGAGTTTGTGAACTGATTGAAAACTGAATGTGTCTGTTGCTTTTTCTTTTCATTGTGTTGTTTTTGTTGTCTCCTCTGAATGATATAATCGGAAGATAAGCAGGGTATTTTCTGTCAAAATGTGTTGGTGTCCTAGCCTTTGAAGTGAAGGCTTTGGGTCTTTCAGCAGGTTGACACAATCCACAAATCAATCCGAAATAAACATATTTAACCGTTAAAACTAAACACACATATTGCCTGATAAAAACTCTTGTAAAAACTGTACATTCAGAAGAAAATATCAACTTAAATGTGCAATCTAGAATGAACAAATATCAAATCAAGAGCAAACTGACGAGGTAAAAACAAGTATAAATTTATAATTTATAAGTATATATTTATAATGTATATATATTTATAATGTATAAGTATAAATTTGAATGCACATGTGCATTCAAAAATATTAAGAAAATATCAACTTAAATGTGCAATCAAAAAGAAAATAAATAGCTTAACTGTAGTGCAAAACAAAAAGCCATCCAATGGTTCGCCAACGACACAACACTATTGCCCACATACGGTCCATGTTCGGCTTTAATGTCGGTGTTGACTCAGCCATAATATCCACGAGACGAGCTAAATTTGCATTTATTTGGGCTTTCGGCCACGTTAAGCCCTCACAACACTGCCAACGCCAGTTTAAGATATTTGGTTAACATCTGGCCAATTCAACAAGCGCCATAACCCAAATTAGGTCCAGAATAGTTTATTACCTCTGGGCTCTACCTGTCCATCGTATAACTGACACATGAGTGCCAACAAGTACGGTATCCTTCCGCCAAAGAACGTGGCCCTAATGATCTCATCACTACATGTTATTTAAAGGCACGGATATCTCAATTAAATAAGTGCGTGTTTGAGGCGTCCATTTTCTATTTTCGCGTGGCTCGAAAGAAAACTCGACTTTTTAACTTTTCCAAGACTGGACCACAATATGTCGTTGAGGCGGCAGAGAAAAGCAGGAAAAATCCAGAGTAAAGAGCAGCTGAGTTGGGAGATGCAACAGAGCAGACTGGCGCTTTTCATTCAGCAGTTTGAGAAAGAAGGTAGGCCTAGTTGTAACGGCTTAAATGGAAAGTTTAAAAAACCGGTTTCCTCTTGGCTTTAAAACGCTACAAATAACTTTCTTTCAAGCACAAGAACGCATGAACGACTTGGAGGCCAAAATGGAAAACCTGTTGGCCACGGTGGACAAAGTCTTTAAAGTGGAACTGATGAAGATGCCGCCTTCCCTTCAGAAGGCGCTCATATGGGACCTGATAAGTGGTGAGTCCTCCTTAGTTTGCACATGTAAAAGATCACCTCGACTCAAGTACCCCTGACTGCAGACGAAATCGTCTCGACTATTCATTCATGGGTTTCCTTTGTTAGAGGAAGAGATCTCTGCCAGTGAGGTATCCATAGCCATGAAGGTGAGTTAATTTGTAATTCATGTCACACCCGCCATGATCTTTTATTGAGGGAGATGATGTTTGCAGAGCGAGTCCCGTGAGATGTCCCAGCCCCTCAGGCGAGTACCCAGTAAAAGAGGTAAATGTTTTTCTGTTTTGAGCAAAGATGCTGAAGATGAGCTCAGCTGAAAGAAATTAATAAGATTTTTTTTTTATAAAACTGTTTCTGCGTTTTATTTTTTTTTAAAGTAAAATCAACCGAATCCCCACCAGTCTCGTCGTCCTCAGCTCAGAGGTCCTCCTCCAAAACCCTAAAGGTGGCTGATGTTGGCACATGAAATTTCCATTTAGAAAAAAGCTAACACTTGGTTGGATGCAGGATGATGATGGGTGTAAAATGTTTGTCGTCTCATTTCTAGGGAGGAAAGGGGACAAAAAGGACCAGAACATTAGGTGGCAGTAACAGTACAGGAAACCTTATGTAAGACGAGAACGGAAAGTGAAGTCGGGTGACATTATGAAGGCCTTGCCTGGATCTCTTCTGGTGTTTTTGTTTTTTTTCTATTCAGGCCTTCCTCGGTGCCGACCAAAAGAACTCAAAGCCGCCTTACAAGTCGTAACCCCTCGATCCAGCCTGTAGCCAACCAGAAAGCACCTAAACTCAGGTCTGCTGCTGTCAGCGGAGCAAACGTGGACTTCATATGATGCAGAGGTGTTGACTTAAAATGACTGATGTGAGCTTTTGAATTGTCGCAGGTCTGTCTTGTCTGCTGGTGATCTGCAGTGTTCAGCGGCAGGATCTGCTGCACACATCACTGTGACTACAGCACGGGGGCAGGTACGTGTTATTCCTACAATATTTTCCTTAGCCTCGAACATCTGAAGACAAGGTATTCATTGGTAGGAGTCTACAAGCACCTTTAATGTTACCAGATCTCCCCAATGATAGTTGGTACAGAGGATGTCTCTTATCTTGGCTGTGTTCGTGTGGCAGTAACAAGTCGACGTCTAATTCAAAAGGCATGACGTGTTGGAACGGTCACTTTCTTTGTGTTCTACTTAGATGGTGAGTTTGTCTGAGGAGACCAAGGACGAAATCAATTTAGATCTGCTCGACGATGTCGCATGGTGCCAAATTCAGAAGCTTACGGTAACGAAAGGCGTTTCTTATTTTGGTCCAATTTGAGACGTACGTTGTCATGCTTCTTCTTTCATATTGCTTTTTCAGAGTCTGCTGGATTATCTGTCACGCCGAAGTCGCTGTCAGCGATGAGTAAATATGTCTGAGCATCTGCTGTGGCCAGGCTGTTTCTACTGTCGGGTTGATTTTTAAATGTTGAGTTAACACTTATAAATGTAGTGGCGCTGTCTCTTTGTGTTTTTTAAAAATATAATAAAGCGTAATGATATTCCCAAACATGACTGTCAAGCCTGGAGCGTATTTTGTCCGTAGCCTTCTGTGTTACACTTAATTTTATTTGACAGAATTTGAGTCTTGTCAGGCCACTGTCCCCCAACTTGGTTCGACTGGTTTACTGTGATAATATGTTCTGTCGTGTTGGGTGGGAAGACTCAAGAATTACACATTTTGGAGATCCAGTAAAGTTTATGTAGAAATGAGCCAAGATTAAGATTTGTCACATGAGCTGCTCCGTTTTGATTACAAAGCATTTCAGAGTTTAAAAAAAAAAAAAATCCCATTTGTAGGTAACATAATAAAGCCAAGAATAAAAAGCATAATTACATTCTGTTCGAAACAAACGTTTACAGCATGAAGCATGCAGAGTTGGTGAAGTGGCTTATAAAGCTACAAAACATGTCACTAAGACTCGTAATGCAAAGCCAGAGTGGATTGCTGCTGGCATTGTAGAGACCGCATCTCCACTTCCATGGGCTCCTCCGTGTGTGGCTGACTTGAAGGGCGGCTTGGCGATGCTGGCTGTGTGCTGCTGGCCGCAGAGGTCTCGGGAGTCTGCTCGGGAGTCATCCGGGCGTAGAAGGGGCCCACTAACCAGTTGAGCGGCGTGTTGTTGACCAGGTAATCCATGACGTTGTCCAGGGATTCTCTCATTTTGCCCAGCTGGATTTTGCTGGTGGCCAACACGCTGTCTGGCAGGTCTCCGACCACCTTAGCTTTTCTGAAACTGGTGTAAACCTGTGCGGCAGAGTGGCTGATGGAGAGCACCTCCTGCTGGATGTGGTTTGGGAGGCCCTGCAGGCCAGAGACGAGGACCAGGCAGGTTGTCTGGAGCTGCTGTGTGAGGGAACGTGCCAGGGTCAAAGTGCGAGCCTCTATCACCTAAGGGCAGGGATGAACACATTTACATAAGCTCAAAGAGAAAGCATGTAAAACGCGGACGTGTATTTGATGCCTCGTCTCCTGACGCTTCTCATTGCATGTTTGACGTTCACCTCAGCCTGGTGACCATTCCCCTGGGTGGGACCACTGGATTTCCATGACACCAAGGAATTCAGCTTGCTGTTCACCATCTGGTTGGCACCATTAAGATTTTTCCTGCCATATTCAATCTAGAAAAGCAAACAATGTTAAATTTCTTATAAAAGATATCGAAGAGTCTCCCTTGTAATGTGATGGGCAAGAGTCGACAGATGGCTGCCAGTGAGACGCACCAGATCAACCGTGGAGTTGAGTTCAGAAATGCGCTGCTTGCCGTCTCGTATTCTGGCCACAGCTCTGATGTAAGCTCGCTTTCTGAGCTTTGTAGAAAGGCAACCCAAGCGGTCGTAGTAGCTTGGCTCCTTATTGTCAAAGCCTTTCACAGCTTTTGCCTCGAGCTCTGTCACAAGGAAGGGAAACAAAGTGTCCTATTAGAAATTAGGCCAAACCGCATTGCTAGAATTCCAGCTAGTGACTTTGTAATTGATCTTTTTGGTAAAGAGAATCCAAATGTTTTAAATTTAAAGGGTCTTTTTGAGGAACCATTTAGTAGCTGGAGGCTCGAAAGCCTGAATAATGTAGTGATTTACTTGTCCATACGTGCACACAGAGGTTCAGTTTTAATAATAAAATGACTGAGGGAAAACGGCATCTGAGGCAAGTTTATATTCAAGAAAATCTTTTAAAAAATAAAAAAAAAAGCTTTGTGCCTGCTCACCCTGTTCGTCTTCTGTCAGAGGAAGGTACTGCTCCACCAGGCTCTCAGAGGTGCTGAGGGCTGTGTCCACTCCACTGCTGACCAGCTGTACCACTCTGCTTTCCAGCACTGAGCTCACGCTCCCGCTGACGACAGCCTTGGTCTTCTCCATCCCATCCTGCACTGCGTCTCTAGTCTTCTCCACAACGCTGCTCAGAGTGCCAGAGACGGTGTCCTTTGCACCAGACACTCTGCCTGTCACATGATCTTTGGCGTTGGTCACAACATCTTTGGCACTGGAAACGATCTGGCCGGGGATGAAACATTTTTAGACGATTACATCAAGACTGGGAGTGTAAAGTTGGGGCGAAATTCAGTAGTTGTGAAAGACGGGACATAGGTCATGAGTGATAGATGTTGGCCCATAGAAGCATTGTGAAATTTGGCTTGATTTCATACCTGCTCTGAAGGCTGGTGGAGAATTGGCAGGGTTTTCTCAATCTTGTCCAAACCTTTGCAGGCCAGGTCATTGGCGATGACGACTGTAGGGTGAACATAAAACAGAGCTCATTATGTCAGGTAGTATTGGAAAAAACGACCTGAAACACGGATATAGTGTCTGGAGGAGAGAAAAGTTAGTAAAATAAATATGCATGTAAACTGCACTCAAAGGGTTTTGGTTTTATTTCTGGCTGACATAAATCTGGGTGAAAGATGAAGGTGAGTCAGAGCCAAGTTGCATGAACTTCCAGTTTCCAGCCCTGCCTCTGTGACTCAGACGGTCTGCTCATAATTATCCTCCCAGTTTAAATATTATTGGATTTTTTTTTTTCTTTCTTCCCTTTAATCCTCAACACCACGTCGACTAAGGATTTTTTTTTTGAAGTCATCTGACCCAAGTATGGTTCTTACTCTGGGACTCCAGCTTTCCGATGATGGGTGAAGCGGTTGTGAGGGCCACTGAGGTGATGGTGCGAACTCCCTGCTCCGCAGCCTCGCACACAGTCCTGATGTAAGGGTGGTTGTCTTTAGTGTTGGAGTACGCACTGAACACCAGGCTGCAGGTGGAGCTCACCAGAGGAAGTCTGCTCACCCTCTCCACCACACTCTGTAGGCAAATAGAAAAAGAAAAGGATACCTTCAATATTCCACGTCACAGTTATTAGTTTAGGACTTGACAAGCAAATGACCTGATCCCTTATCTTTGTTAAAAAAAGTTTTGATGGCTGTTTGTTTTGTGTACATATAATTTTGTGTATATATACTGATTTATATTATTTTAATTGCAACATTACAGTCCACAGCTGTTAAAAAAACTTACACTGTAACTGTAAAATCTTAGTTTAACTCACCTGATTTGAGATAACTTCAGCTGCTGCCATTTCTGCTCACGAACACCTATAAAGGAAAGATTAAGGTTACCTTTTAGACTTAAGCGGGGTTTTCCTGAAGAAATGCACAAATACAATGAGTTGATAAAGACGCTGCAACTTCCGTAACACCCCAGCCCGTCGTTATTAACAAATAAGAGCTGCAAGTCGGTCCGATTTAAATGTCAAACACGACTGCTGTGACTGCCTCTTTCTTTAAAAGAATAAAGTTACTTACCGAGTAATATAAGATTATATCCAAACTGTCAATGATCTGACTGATGGTGTGAGGCAGCGGCCGTTGTCTTTATATACATGTCGAATTATCGCGAGATGTAGCTCAGCGCTATGACGTAAGGGACAGTCACGGTTCTGGGGTAAAGGTAAAAAAAAAAGTGAGATCAGAAGGGGAACTCCTATGAAATCATCCGTCACGTTGATGAGCATGTTACAGCAGACTGATTTCATTCCGTTTCCTAAGTTTGTGACATTTTTTTAGTCAAAATAACACTATTGTGATTTTCCCTTGTTTTGGAATCAACACAGTCCTTCATAAACTACAATGGTAAAAAACTTAATCAAATTGTAACCCACTGAAATGCAGTTTTTGTGTGTTTTTGGTCACAATAACAAGATAAACAAGTTTCAGCAAAAGATAAGTAGAAAGTGGAATAAAAACTTAACTTTGCTCTATATAAGATGAACTGTTGAAAGAGAAAAGGACAAACTTGTAAAAAGCTCAATGCACACAGATTTAAAAGTATGAAGAAATATATATATAATAAATTGTTTAATTCTGAAATTAATAATGCGTGAATTGATATGTAATGAAAGACTGTTCCAGAGTCTAAGTGCAGCTGCTGAAAAGGCTTTGTCACGTTTGGTTTTAAGGCCTGAATGAGCCACTGAAAGAAATAAAAATGATGGACAAGACAGGTTAACATCCTACCAATCTGCCATGGAGTTAAACCATGAATGACTTACGATAAAACCTTAAAATCAGCGTTCACTGGTAACAGCCGTGTGTATATCCGTTTGTAGCTTGTGATATTTAATTATGAGCTACAGATGTGGGAGAGTTGCGCAGATTCAGGTCAATGCAGAAATCAAATAGCAACTATATATTATTTCACACTGAACCACTAAGAAGATTATAGCCAAATCAGTTAGGCTCAGCTGTGACATTAAAGAGAAGTAAACATTGATAAATCAGCAATCAATCAGATAATACACTACAAATGATCCTAAATCTCAGATAACTCATGCCTTTACCTGAAGTATATATGTTGGTGCAAATATGTAATAACACTGTCATTTAAGTCTGTAGTATTGCTGCTGTTACACAAGTAAAGCATCTAGATATTTCTTCCACCACTTATTAATTGGAGCTTTAGAACTATTAGCATAAGCTGCTCTAAGCTACCAGGAGGCTCTGGGAGAAAAACAATACAAACCTCTTGAATGTTAAATTCCCTGCAATAATCTGCGAGCACGGTGTACTAAAAAGAAGCAAATGCCATCCAAACGGTTTTTATAGACCAAAAGAAGCAAAACAGCAGTCCAGTAGACCTTAACATGGTTCGACCACATGCACCTCCAAACATCAACTTGCATCACTCTGTATCCGTACATGAAAATGTAATTTAGTATTTTATGTTTCAAACCAAAAGTGCAATAAAGCCCTGAGGTGTTTTAGGAGCTCTTTTAGTGTCTTGGGGACAGTAATTCAGTCCTCTCTGGGCTTAGACATGGCTCATCATTGTGGACCCAAATGAGTAAGCTTGATAAACACATGACCAAATAACTGACATGAAATATAGACGTTACATTTCGGCAGTTATAGAGATTGTGGACAATGGTAGACAATATGGGCCCTTCGGTGTCCCACAAAATACCACATTAGAGGTCTAAAAAATATTAGATATCCATATCTCACAATGCGTTCATTCTTGAGAATTGTGCATCACAGACATGCTGATTTAATGGCTTGAGTTGTGCCATAAAACCAGTGGTTTACCAGCAGATGAGAAGGCGTAAGTTTGCCAAAATGTATGGCTATGGTTCTAATGTGAGAGATTTTCATTGTTCTTTTTCTTGGTGTCGGGGCTTTTTTCTATTTTTGCGTGGGTTTTTAAGAACACAAATTAAGAGTTACTGCAGCCTATTTAAAGGCCAGATCAGCAAATTGGTTAGATTCTCCTGTTGGCTCACACGCTAAGATCCTGGATGTTGTGGAAGATCCCGCTGGGGCTCATTTATCAGCCGTTATTCAGATTGACCCCATATGAGAATGTTGGCTGCAGTAAACCACAGCAGCTGTGTCAGAACAAGATCCAGGATAAAAGGTTTTAAGTTGGTTCCGATTAACTGACAAAGGGCATAATCAGGAAATACTGTATAAATGATTAACATTTAACCCAGAAGATACTGAATGGAAGGCCTGCTCCCACACATACACACCCTCAGACTCCACGTTGTAATGGACATTGATCAGATCATATTTTATTGTACACGTCACATTCTGCTTGTTGTAGTGATCAGGCTTTATGTGAATCAAAGAGCAACCAGATGACTCATCAGGATGACGTGATGAAATCTGGACTACCCGTGTTCAATAGTCAGAGGTCGAATTTTTTTCATTAACAATATTTCATTGTGACCGTAACACATTACTGGCGGAAAGTAGATCGTTTTGTGTGTTAAAGTTCAGATGAAAGCGCAACAGGCATCAGGGTGACATGTGCCACCTGTATTATAATGTTTTAAATGTGTCACTGGCATCAGAACACTGTTTAAGGTTTATTTTATGAGAAGGATAAAACCTTACTCCCATTGTTCAGAATGGGTTAAGAGTCAAACATAAAAGATATTTGACAAACTTAACCAAAAAGCATGCAAAGTTTGGGCTCGCACAGTTCTTTGATATCTAAATCAATATTCAAATATCTATAAAAGGTATTTTAAAAAGTTACTTTATATCAGGACATTTTTCTTATCCTACAGTTTCAAAATGACGACTAAATCGTGAAGCAAGAGTATGTATCTCCCATTACTCCCTTTGGTCTATTAGCTTAGCTCAAAAATGGGATTTTTACCATTTAGTTTCTTAAATTCAGCTTGTTGTCCTTCTGGTAGCTAATTTTTTTAGCCGGAGTGTGGAGGCCCTCTTCATTTTCATCATATTTTTCCCCAAAAAAAGTATGTTCCTTCTACCACATGGCTGCAACACAAACTCAAAGCATGATTGATCCGTCTCAGTGCTTAACAGTTTGAAAGGGGTTCTTTGTAGTTCTGCCCTCTTTGTCCCCCAAACATACTTTTGCTCAGTACAACCAGAAAGTTCTATTTCAAATGAATCATTGGACGTTTCACCTTCTCTGTTTAGTTTGGGCATACAGAGGTGGTTTCCTGGTGTGCCTTTGCCAACCTCCAGTTGCTCGCTCCTATCATCCTCTTATGTAAAGACTGGTCTTTGACAGCAGCTCTCCGTCAGATTATAGACCAACCTACAAATGAAATGTCGTGAAAAGCCATATCATTTTTCCTGTGACTGCTTGTAATTAATTGCTTCTCTCTGTCTTTGTCAAAATCTTCAGACCTGACCACTTCGTACCATCTGCTTTTGTATCCCTGAACCTAAGAAAACTCACATTAGAAGAGTTGTTGCTTCTCTGGATTCAATAACTTTCAGGCCCAAATGACACAGACACTGTAATACCAGAGACCAGCTTCTGTGACCATCCTCCTCTTTATGAATGTAAATTCTGATTCGTAACTTGCCTTTTTTGTTTCCGTTTCGGCATCTGGGTTCTCTTCTGCTATTTGAGTTTACACTTCTGACCCTCAATTTTGTGATGAGGATGCTGGAAAGATAATCCTGTGTTGTGGTTTTTGATTTGACTTTGTAGGAATATGAACTTTCTTCTTAGGTCTCCTCAGGCTTCAATTTGATCTCAATTTTTTCTTTCGATTTCCTTTAATTATTTACACTACAAAACAGCTACGTGACAATATAATTCTGTTTTTTTATAGTCTTCGCCTGCTTTGAGGGCTTTATCGTTCATTTTCAGTGGTAAGAAGCTGATTAGAGTTGCTGCGTAGCAGCTGATTGTTGGAGGAAATGATTCTCCTGGCATTTATTTGTAATGACTGTGAACAAGGCTTAAGGTCAGACAGTTTGGAAAGGGTTTGCTTAGTTCTCAAATCTCTTAGGATGCCTAAACTTTTGCAAAGCACTCTTCTTCTTTTTTCACTCTTAAACCGAATAAAAGACAAAAGAGCACACTGATTGCAACATTAGACGTCTCATGATTGAATGCAGTTTGGAGATAAGTTGATTTTCCAATGAATTATCTACATAAATCGAAATTTTGACCGGGCGGGACCAAACTTCTTTTTTCTTCTTGTTTACAGGAAGAGAAGATAGTTTGATTTTCACTTTGATGAAGCAACTAACAATCCATGCCAGTTTCATATTTACAGAGTTTATGAGGCTGTAAAATCCACCTCAACTCAAAAATATGTTGTGGTCACAGTTTATTTGAGTTGTTTGTCCATGCAGGCTGCAGGTGCAGTTATTTGACTTTCCACCTTGAGTAAATATAATTTGAAACACCTTATTTGGGGGTAACTGTGGTTCACTGTCCTCTCTTGACCTCCTTAAAATCACCAGACAGCGTCGCTGTGAAGCAGATGAAGGGAAAAGTTCAAACACTTGCAGTCATGTTTGTGTTCTCAGGAAAGATCATTTAACAATAAAGGCCACAGATTTGGACTCTAGAAATAACTCTGTCTAATAAGATGGAAAGACATTCTGAATAAAGCTTTTCTGAAAACAAATATCTGCCTGTCCCTTTATGAAACAAGAGACTGAGAGTTATCACAGTGGATCTGAAAAATGGCTGGAACATAGTTTTTTTCTTCCATTATCGATGGCTTAAAAGATAGAGGCCTCAACTATTGTAATCTACACGCTACTGAACATTCATGATGATGACCAAAACATAATTTACTCGTGTGCCTCTTTATAGTGCGTGCAGATGAAATCCACTAGATGGCGCCAATGTAAACAAAGTTTGTACTCAAAGTTATTTTGGTGTGCATATATTACTAAAGGTGCTCTTACAGCTCAGAGAAAAAGTTGTGATTATTCCTGAATATATTTTCCTTTTTTTTTAAAAAAAACTGGGTCACAAAATGTAAAGTGTGCCCAAAGCTCAGAGAATACAGTTCAACTCAGACAGGTCTCCTGCTTCTCTCCTTTTACAGACAGCTGACATGAAAAGCAAGATCAGTCGTGGAAGCTCTCCTATTCCCCGAGGGAACTGCTGTTGTGCAGCTGGCAGTGATGGTACAGTCTGTCAGTGAGGGGATTGGAGATCTCTCACTCTTTTGTGCCCTCTGAGACAGGCAGGGCTGTGGGCAGCGCGCCAAGACTCCTAACTGGGTAACAGATACCTGTGGGCTACTGGGAAAGTGTCACACCTCAGGATCACACACAGCCCGAGATGCTGCCTGAAGAAAAGAGCGCAGACAGAAGGAGACAGAGAGTGGGACAGTGGGTGTCCTTTCAAGCTCTTAAGATCGTGAGGAAAAGAGTAGAAAGTGACATGTCTTTGGTTCAGTGGTATACATTGGCAAACCTTCAGACAGAATAGCTGGTCACAAAGCTTGTAAAAGGGTGCTGTGGTTACCTACTGTACAGATGGTTGACAAATTAAAATCCTGAACCCCTGATCCCCACAGCACCTGGATCTGCCGGTCCTGTTTTGCGCTGAGGGGCATTTTGCCGGCACGGTTTCCATCCAGTTCTCTTCTTAAAGAGAAGAGTCAATGCAAGTCAAAGCAGTTTTCCTGAGTGATCACTGTGGCTCAGCTGTTGGAGTGGTCACCTTCCAAATGGAAGGCTGGCAGTTCAATCCCTCGTGCACCCAGATGTTGAAGTGTCCTTGGGAAAGACTGTGAACTTCATATTGGGCCTGATACATTAATTTGCATTTAACTTTTGTGAAAAAGGGCTCCATACTCCATATAGAGTCATATATGATATGAGGGGCTGTCTGTATGAATGAGAAACATGGCGTTTTGTTAAATTTTTACGGTTAATAAATGTGGACTATTTATACTGTGATAAAGCATTATATCTCAACATGTCTTTTCTTCCAGGCTCACAATTCCCCAGTCAACAGGCCATGAGGGGTAACTGAATCTGAGTATGAAACTAATAGGAATCATGTGTTTTGGCCTTTGCAGTCAGCAGATGTCATCCCAATAGGCTTTTTTTTTCATAACAGCTATTTTGGCATGAAATAGATGGTAAATACAAGTTCTACTCATGATTGTCTGTAACAAAGGTTTTATTTTAATTAGGCACCAAGCCTTAATTAATGTAAGTGTATCACCTGTGTTTACATACTGTTCTTAGCTAAATGTCTGCCATGAAAAAGATTTATTTACCATTTACAGGAGAGTTTAGACTGGTGTGTTAGGCCAGAAGTCTTCAACAGGGGGTCCGCGGAGGTACTGCAGGGGGGTCGCAAAATCTTTGGTTGATTAGATGATTTTTAACTTTTTTTTTTTCTTTTCAAACAGTTTTTTCTCACAAATTGTGTGCAAACGTGTGCCATCCACAGATGGTTTGAGGATTCATTGTCCCATCTACATGCATGTTTAAAGTTAAAATCTGTGGATTATTTGAATAGCTCAGTGTTGTATGCAAGATGTTTGTTTATAAATGGCAGTGGCACGGCCACCCTGTACCTTGCACGTTTAAAATAAAAACATGAATATATTAACCTGTGTATTATTTGAATAGCTTAGTATTGAATGTACAATAACAGAGTAGCTATGTTTATACACGGCACTAGGCCCCGTTAAATATAAAACACAATTGTATGCCATATAAATAGTAGGGGGGTCCCTGCTCCAACTCTCCATCAGTTTGGGGGTCCCTGGCCTGAAAAACGTTGAAGAACCCTGTGTTAGGCGATGCGAGCAATTATCAAAACACCTATAATGATGTTCCTTCACCTCAGCTCCTGTCCCTCACTTTCTGTATGACCTTTTAAGCTGTTTTTTTCTTTCATTTCTCACCTATTTCCTGCAAAATCCTCTAGCGCCAGCAATCACACCCTTAAGTGAAATCAAAGATTTATTATTGTCGCATTATGTTTCTAAAAGTTAATGCGTTACAGTGTCCTGTTAGCCTCAGGTGAAAGTTAGGACTCAGAACTAAGGACTTAGGAAGTAAATAAACAATTTCCCAAATTTTCGTTTTAGGCTAACTTCACAAACTGTCCACTTAGTTGCCCACTTGGGGGCAGCAGAAAAAAAAAACCTGTGAACAACACATACATATTAAAAGGTTATTTTAAAAGCTATTTTTTTTCTCCCATAAAATTCTTGAATTCTTCTCCTTAAAAGGCAATCCTCTGATTCCTCTCCTCTAATTGGCCATCCTCTGGAAGCCTTCTGAAGAGCAGCATCCAGTGTTTGCGAGCTGCAGTGCCCGGATTTGTAGACGTGTAGATCAATAATGTGAGAGAAGCTTGATTTTTATCGTAAACGAAGCAAAGTTTTGATGGCACCCATCCCTTAAAAGCAGTCAGGTAATCCCCAGTTGTTAATGCTGAACAGCAGTCTTGAGCAAAGACGAAGACAACAATGTAATTACTATGTTTAAAAGTAATAGTTTTTAACAGTAAGTGAATGATCGAAACAGCTGCAGCTGCTTATTGAAAGACTTCAGTCATCTTTTATCTCTGCCAACACTGAGTCAGGTTAAACATTACCTTTTTGTGTCAGGGTGAGGGTGTGGAAGGGAGGACACGGATGCGGACTTACAAAAAAAAAAAAAAAAAGGTTGATTTATTAATAGCAAAAACAAAGTACCAACATAAAACACGGCTGAGCCGGAAAAAACGTAGTTGTGAACAAAAACAAAACAAAAGCACTTGACATGGCATGGAATAAATACTTAACTTAGTCGTGGCAACGTGGCATGAGAACTAACAGCAACAACAACAAAGATCCGGCAAAACTGAAAGGGGAGGCAGGAAACTAAATAGGGAGTGAGAGTGATTGGGGAGTGAGTGCAGCTGAGGGAAAAAACACAGGTGAAGTGAGTGAACTAATAAACAGAGTGCAGGGAAACTAAAGCATGACAAAAAAACCTAAACCTGGACTGAAAAACAAACATAACCTAAACATGAAACTACAACCAAGAGTCTCTGGGTGTGACAGAGCCCCCCCCTCAAGGGGTGGATCCCAGACGACCCTTAAGGAATCCGAGGGTGGGAGGGAGGGGCTCGAAGCCGGTCAGGCTGTGGACTAGAAACGGGTATGTGGTACCGGCTTCGGGCAGCAGGAGGCAGTGGTCTGGCGGATGCCCAGACCGCAGACAGCGTAGCAGGAACAGGCGGTGGTCTGGCGGACGCCCAGACCGCAGACGGCGTAGCAGGAACAGGCGGTGGTCTGGCGGACGCCCAGACCGCAGACGGCGTAGCAGGAACAGGCGGTGGTCTGGCGGACGCCCAGACCGTAGACGGCGTAGCCGGAACAGGCGGTGGTCTGGCGGACGCCCAGACCGCAGACGGCATAGCCGGAACAGGCGGTGGTCTGGCGGACGCCCAGATCCCCGATGACGTGGCAGCAGGCTGTGGTCTGGATGGCACCCAGACTTCCGTCGGCGTGGCGGGAGGAGGAGCCGGGGACCGTCCCACGGTCGGACGGACCTCCGACGGGGGGGGAGCCCCCCCTTCAAGGGATGGATCCCAGACATCCCCAAAGTCTGGGGGTGGGAGGGAGGGGCTCGAACCGGTGAGTCCATGGGCCCCATGGGCTCTGAGGCTTGGTCAGGCCCTGTGGCCTCTTGGTCAGGCCCTGTGGCCTCGTGGTCAGGCCCTGTGGCCTCGTGGTCAGGCCCTGTGGCCTCGTGGTCAGGCCCTGTGGCCTCTGGAACGGCTGGGGCCGGGGCCGGGGCCAGTTCTGGAACGGCTGGGGCCGGGGCCGGGGCCAGTTCTGGAACGGCAGGGGCCGGGGCCGGGGCCACCTCTGGGACGGCAGGGGCCGGGGCCACCTCTGGGACGGCAGGGGCCGGGGCCACCTCTGGGACGGCAGGGGCCGGGGCCACCTCTGGGACGGCAGGGGCCGGGGCCACCTCTGGGACGGCAGGGGCCGGGGCCACCTCTGGGACGGCAGGGGCCGGGGCCAGCTCTGGGACGGCAGGGGCCGGGGCCAGCTCTGGGACGGCTGGGTTCCTGGTGACTGTGGCTGAGGAGAAGCTGTACAGCATGGTTACCTGGTGTGGCTCCAAGCCGAAAATGTCCTGGGTTGCTGAGCGCTGCACGCTCATGACCTCCGCCCAGATGTCTGCCACATCCGGCAAGTGCTGGAGGACCTGTTTCTTTAAAAAGAAGTCCACCAGGTCATCAGCCACGTTCAGTTGTTGCCAGGCGGTGTCGTCCCGTGCCAAGCAGCACCAGAACTTCTCGTCCGCCGCGTCCATTTCTGGCCGGATCTTTCTGTCAGGGTGAGGGTGTGGAAGGGAGGACACGGATGCGGACTTACAAAAAAAAGGTTGATTTATTAATAGCAAAAACAAAGTACCAACATAAAACACGGCTGAGCCGGAAAAAACGTAGTTGTGAACAAAAACAAAACAAAAGCACTTGACATGGCATGGAATAAATACTTAACTTAGTCGTGGCAACGTGGCATGAGAACTAACAGCAACAACAACAACAAAGATCCGGCAAAACTGAAAGGGGAGGCAGGAAACTAAATAGGGAGTGAGAGTGATTGGGGAGTGAGTGCAGCTGAGGGAAAAAACACAGGTGAAGTGAGTGAACTAATAAACAGAGTGCAGGGAAACTAAAGCATGACAAAAAAACCTAAACCTGGACTGAAAAACAAACATAACCTAAACATGAAACTACAACCAAGAGTCTCTGGGTGTGACATTTTGTTTTGTTAAGATTGCAGAATGGGAACATAATGTGGCCTAATTGTCAGTATATCAGGAACAACATAAGAAAAAATACACATAAAGATCTGCTGTCGTCAACTGTCTGGCTGTCATTTTGATGAAGAAGGGGTCGACTGAATGTTGGCTTTGGT
Source organism: Odontesthes bonariensis (assembly GCF_027942865.1). Lineage (NCBI taxonomy): Eukaryota > Metazoa > Chordata > Actinopteri > Atheriniformes > Atherinopsidae > Odontesthes > Odontesthes bonariensis. The sequence continues at coordinate 14,470,784 of NC_134524.1, read as the reverse complement.
CCTGGTGTTAAAGTGGATTTACACCAGAATTTCAACATCTTGGACTGAAATAGCAACACAAGCTTTTGTGGCCCTGCAGCTCTAATACTCCTCCCCACTTTAACTCAAGCCTTGAGTTGCGAACGTTGTGCATGCAGAAACAAATTACTTCTTAACAAGATGATGCCTGCCCTCCTGAAATATCCATTACTCCAGCCTTTGATAAACAATGGATCTGTGCAGACTGAATGTGTTTATCAAGGCAGCATTGCATATTTACAGCAACTATATAGATAAAAGTCTTATTAAACAGGGCTCTGTGCACCTGTCAAATGTAATCCTGAAATAATGAGTTCTGCTTGTTAGCTACGACAATCCTCCACATTTCCAACTGCGGGGATCAAGATGAAAATCTGAGTCCACGACTGTAAAAGGTTCAAAGTGGGAGAAAAGGTCAGTATTGGGCTTGCTTTGAGAATGAGATCCTCAGCGTTCCTGCGGGACCACACCCTGACCCCACTTCCACCTTAATGATGATTCTCAGCAATCATTTTCCTCGGAGAGGAACAAAGAAATCTCGTATTAGAGAGCTGGAAGAGCATGGCACTTGTTGTTGACCTGTGAGGCACAGATACGATTGCCGAGCCGGTCACTGAGCACATACTTTGACTGGCTCATATTGCAGGTCAGACAATGACCACAGAAAGCTCACCCTTGTGTTGCTCTAACACCGTCCCACATGACCCCGCGATGTTTCAACAACATCCCATCACACAGCATTTTCACAGAGCCGTGCTGGGATTAGCAGGTCAGCTGTTTGTGCTGGCATAGGTGCTGCGATTCACAGTTATATTTTCTGGGTGCTCTTGCTGACAACTGCAGCGAGTCCCAGTAATTATAACATAATTGAGAATGATCTAAAACTAAATGTCCAAGCTGTGCTGTCTGAACCAGTGTTTACAGAAAACAACTGCTTAAATAGGCACTTTGAAGGAATTAAAATAACATTTTTTTATGTCCCAGTGTGTGAGTGTGTCTCTGTCTTTGTGCAAGTGTGCGTACATGCGTGGGTTGGCTATTTGGGCACCTACACAGACAATCTCTTTGTTTTGGAAGTGTTCGCTTAAGTCTTCAGGGGCAGAAGGGAGCCAAGAACAACGTGGGAAAAGAGCCCTTACTTCATTTCTGCTTTCCCTCCAGGATTTTCCTTTGCAGTTTCTCTGTCAGCTGGCCTCCAAAACAGTACCTGGGGCACGCAGGAGTTTAAAGAAACCAAAGAAACGAGGCTTGGACATGAGGGAAGTTGTAATGGGAACCGAGTGACAGCTGACAGACGGGCCAAGCAGTCTGTCATCTCCTACTGTCTTTGTCCATCTTTCAGACACTTTGCTGTATGTCGTCAACTTAAGACATGCGCTCAGAGAGCCCTCTGCTCAGGTGGTCTGTACGGATAGCCAGAGCTCTGCAGCACAACAACCACACTGGCAGGAGCAGTGTTCACTGTGAGGTCTGGGTTTGCAACATTGAACTGTTGTGTGACCATCAGTGTTTGCCATCTCCATTAACAACTTTTTTTCCCCCTCATATTCCAGGAAATAAAAGAGATGAGTCATGTGGATTGTGATGTACTGACACAATAACTGCCTATTGGCATGCGCCAAAAAGCCTTGTGGCCTGCCTAATTGCAAGTATTGTCTAACTAATGTGATTCACACATCATGTGAGAAAGCTGGAGAAGTCGATTAAACAAGGGTATGAAGAGTAAATGCATTCACTGCATATTTGAGCAAAGTATAGCCCGAGTAAATGACCTGACTGGCACTCTTTGAAGTAACTTTTACAGCAGTGAACTTATGATACAACAGAAAAAGCTGCCGATTTGTCCTCAATCTGTAATCTGTAATTGAGAACCCTTCGTTTCGATGAATTGACATAGCAAAATGAGGCATGAGCTAAATCCAGGTGCAGCAGAAGGGTTCTTGCCTCTTTTCCATAGAAATCATATCTGATCTAGATGTACTAACCTAATTCCAAAACTGTTGGGATGCTGTGTAAAATGTAAATTCACAATAGAGCGAAGAAATCATATCAAATGTTGAAAAATTTGACCATTTCATGAAAAATGTTCATCTTGAATTTGAATCTGTTAGCTATCCTGGCTCGAAATGCACTTAAAATGGACCGTGGCAAAGTGAGAAACATTTGTGGGGCCAGAAAAATCAAAATTCGAAATTTTGTTTGGAAATCATGGACGCCACATTCTCTGGAGGAGAGGGACCATCCAGCTCGTTATCAGAGCTCTCTTCTGTATCTGACTGTATCTCTGATGGTATGGTGGTCTATTAGTGCCTACGGAACCGACTCCTGGAAAGGCAGCATCAATGCTGAAGGGTATTTACAGGTTGTAGAGCAACAAATGCTCCCATCCAGATAACATCTTTCTCAGGACAACGTTAAACCTCATGCTGCATCAATTAAAACAGCGTTTCTTCGTAGCAGCAGAGTCCAAATGCTGGACAGACCCTTCACCCACTGAATTTAGCATTACTTTTTGAAAATAAGAAAAAAAAGTGCCATAACCGTTGAGCAGCTGGAATCCTATATCAAACGAGAATAAGACAACATTCCTCTCCCAAAGGTCCAGCAACTGGTCTCTTCAGATCCCAGATGTTTGTAGACTGTTGACCTCACATTTTTTATCTAAATTTCTGGTTTCAGATACCGGGATATCCTGGATTTGTGTAGTACGAAACCTAAATCTTATTGAACTTGATCCAAACTTATTCATCACTAAGGATGATAAATAACAATTCTGAATATTCATTCAGCAGCATATTGGTTTTAGCTGTGAGCCACAATTTGTGTGTAATTTCATACTTCTCTAGAATTATAAAAAAACACTCTTGGAGTTCTCAGACATGCTGACTGATCGTTGGCAACAGAGTGAAAGAGTGTTTTTCTGTCTACATTTGACAGTTTGTGGTATGTTGCCTTCAGACAGTGAGCAGACGATGTGACATACCCAAAAGAAAGTGATGCCTGCAGCTGAAACAGATCTGCGCTGACAGACAGGCAAGTTACTGTACCCTTAGCGAGCCTGGCATCCCGAGACATGGAGCCCGAGCAATGGCAAGAGCTTTCGTTTCCCTTGGAGTCTCAAGCATGAGCGGACACACGTACAAACACACACATATAGATAGCGTGCCAAATTCCACAGAGCCGTAAAGGCAATCAGGATAGATGCGAAAGGCAAGCAAGTGGCACTGAGCTGCTTGTAGAGAAGGATTTGAAGCTGTAACAAGGTGCCACAACAGCAGTTGGAGGAGTTTTCAGGGTTTATGTTGCAAGAGAAGAAAATATCCCAATTCATGTTTTTCAGAGTCAGCTGAGAAGACTTAGACCGCTCTCTCATTCATTGGTCTGTTAACTGTGAGCATAACATTTTCTAATGTCAATGTTTTAAAATGTGTCACAACTAAACATGTTTGAAAAGCAGTTCATTTGTAACATACAGCACTCCACGCTGGGCTGCATGTGGGATGGAAGCACTGTCTTATGGGGACGCTGTTATCTGTACCCTATTATCTGTGAACGCAGCCGTTGTTACCTCCTCAAATTCGGTTTACACGAGAAACCACATTTATGGACTAAATGAATGCACTTTCCTTGTGTTTAAAAGTTGCAAACCAATAGAGGCTCACAAACAGTTCTGAAGTGACTATGTGTAAAATCTGCTAATTAACAAGCCAGAGTTGTGCCAAAGTCTGATCCCCTGCAAACTCTATTTAACAAAGTGATCCAATTGTAGCACTTTGAAAAACATTCAACCCTGTGCTCCTTTATGAATACACAGTCAGTGGGTGTTATAAATCACCGTAGAGTTATCATAAATCTGCTAAAATCTTGGAACTTGTTAAACGTTTGTTGTTTTTGAACTGGCAGCGGAGAGATATCTTTATGATTTGGTTATGCGGACTGAAACATGATTTTAGAGGCTAGTCTTACAGTATGTGTATGAAAACATGATCCGTAAGACCTGCATGCAAAAGACAACATTGGTCCTAGCAGGATCCTTATAATTTGGCACATAAACCAACCCAACTGACCAAAAATTTATACAGTGTGTGATGTCAACTTGACATTGTCTAATAAAAATGGAAATTTCAGGGCGGAAGAAGGGGAACGTGCAAAAAGGAGGCATCCAGTCATTTTAGGGCCCTTAAGCACCAATGAGTACATTTTTCCTTGTGATATCAAAGGGAGTTTGATAAATGTCGTTGATACATATGAAAAGAGTGAAGTTCTTATGAAAAGGTTTCACAAATGTGTCTTTAGGAGAAAGGAACACGCAGAACAAAGCCGTGCTCTGGGAGACAGGGACAGTCAAAGAGACAGACAGATTCAGGGAAGATCTTTTACCAGGGTTATGAAATATGGAGCAAGGATGTAAAGACAGCAGTCTTGTTGCGCTGTATTTTTGTAGTTCTGAGTCTGAAGAGAACCTTTTCTGTGAGAGTCGGAAGAATCAGAGTCAGGGAGAAAACCTGAGACTCTGAATGACAGCAGAGGGAACAGGGTCACATAGAATCACAATAAAACCATTGAAGCAAGAACATTTCATCTTGAAATTTCTTCTGTTTATTATTCGTGAGCAAACATCTGTAAGTATGGTATCAAACATGTCATCAAATTACTGATTGGCTTCTACTGCCCAAAAACAATTTCTTTCATCACAGACTTTTGAATTTTTTCGAATGTTTATTTTTGAGAAGAAAAAACAGCTTTTTTCAAAATCCATTAGCTGCCTCTTTTGTGCAAAAAACAAGTTGGGTTGTGTCCCATGAAGGAAATTTTTTCTCCATGGTATCTGGTAACTTCCTGCCCCCTTTTTGAATACATGTGACAAGCAGCTCTTTGACTCTGAGGCCCAATATCACCAATCAAACAGCTATGTTTGGTGTCAGTTTAAGGGAGACAACCAGCTTACTCATATGGGGGGTGCTGACCTGCTCTGAGTATGTTTAGCTAGGAAACCAACACATGTACTGTACATACCGTGGCCCTGTTTTGCACAAGTAAAGCCATACTTGTATGTTTGCATGTTCATGCATATGAACTGCAGAGTAAGACGATACACTTGCAGAGAAAGGTTTGGCCAGATTTTCTGTGTAGACGAGTTGCATAAAGCTCAAGATGAAACATTATTTTCAACCTTCTGAGCAAGAGTGGTGTTTTCTTTTATATTTGTTTTCTTTTGTGCAGTTCTGATAACTCTCATCTCAGTCTCATGTAGAATTTTCACCAGGAAGGGCCAGATAATGCATTTCAAAACTTTATAAATCCTCAAACCTTTGTCCTACTGGCTCCTATAAGAAGTAGCCCTGAACTCTGAACAAAGAATTGTTGCCTGAAAACAAGGAGAAGGCTGTGTCAAGATAGAGTGTTTCCAGTTCAACAGTGAAGGTCAAGATCAAGCGAGAGCTGCTCAGGACTGCTAGGAAGGAAGATCAGAATGCTTGTTTGACTGCAAAAGAAATTTAGATTGATTTATCAGAAACTGGTGTGGTGGTACTCAATGTGATCCATTACACCTTTGCTAATATAACTTGATAGTAGACCTTTTTGATAGATTTGGATTAAAATGGGTGAATGTTTAAGGATAAGAACTCAATGGGCAATTTTGACTCACATTTGCGAAGAAACAGAGTTTCAATTTGGGGTTTCTGCAGTAAGGGGGCCGCAGTTTCAAGACCCTCATTTTGGACATGATCTCATGGCAATGGATTTAAAAAAGACGGAGCTTTCAGCCCTTTTCACATGTCATCTATACGCACTGGAAACGTTTTGCTTGTCATTTCACATTGATAACATGCTAAAATGGTTAGGTTTACGGTAAAAGTAGAGGGAGTGGTGGCATTCTCTCACACTACATAGTGTGAATTCATTCTTACTTTTGCTCATTTCTAATCCTCCGAAATAGCGAAATATTAGAGTCCTGCTGATGCGGTCCTGACCTCTCCTACATGAGAGGTTGCAGAGGAAAGGTTACTAAATGCAGGCCATGCAGTGCGCGTTAACTAAAAAAAGTCTTGATTAAGATTTTAAAGACATTTTCCATCTCTATTCCTTTTAGTTACTTTTTAAAACTCACTTCACTATTCACAGTAACAGAAACTTGGACCAGTAAGTGACCAAATCTGTCAGAGAGCATCGAGCCCATCACTCCATTTAAACGGAAGATCTCAGTTTAAAGACTGTAATTAGCTGCTGCTTTAACCTCTTATTTGTCTTCCAGGACACAGAAATTCCATCAGATCTGTTGAGTAAAGACTTGACACATGCTATCTAAGCTTGTAGAGTCCCTAAAAATACATTTTAGTGCCCGGGGCAGCTATTTTGTAACTCTGCTGGTGGGAGCTTTGAGTGATCCCACAGAGCATGTCCATCAATAAGAATAACGTTTGTAACATGAGGACGTAGCTTAGCTATGCACTGCCAGTCACAGTGAATGTAAACTATTCATGTCTCAAAGCATAACCTACAGCTTGCTCTGACTTAGTGGGGTGTCTGTGCTGCTCAAAGGGTGCAGGGGGTGGTCAAAGTTCAACAAGAGACTTCCGGAGTCGTTCCTCTTTCAAAGACGCTGGACTGTTCATGATAACCGGCGCAAGTGGGTAGGCTCTGAATGTCAAGTTGCCATCGAGGATGATCATTTGACCTAGAGGTGGGAAGGGAATTATTTCAACTCCTTCTTCTTCAGGTAAAGCTTTCCCTCTCTCCTGAGGAAGCAAATATGTGCATTCTTGTGCTTGGTGTGTTAATAGAGATTGAGCTGAAATCAAGCCTACGTGACAGGCAGCAATTCAGGTAGTTCATACCATACATACCTGAGCAATCTTTTTTTGGCTCTCAATGGGCATCTCGCCCTGCCCTTGGAGCTTGGCTGAGGACAGATGGCATTTTGTAGAAACATTGTTATTCCAGTGGACCTGGATAGCTTCATCGCTGACAAGGAAGTCTTAATGCAATGTCACTGTGGGTGAAGCTTCAAAGATTGTAATGTCTGTGAGTTTAATGGAAGTATGGAATCTAACAGAGGAGCTGCAATCCTCAGCAATCAATTATAAAACAAATAATCCCCTCCTTGCTGAAGTGAAATATCTTTTAGTCCTTCTTTAATCAGTAAAAGCAGTTAAATGAGGCAAAGTAGGTTCATTTACTGTACTCAGATCTGTTAAGGCCACTATTTGACCCTAATCTGAACCCATATTTAGGAGGACACATCACACCATTGCTGAGTTGTTCAAAAGAAATGGTTCACATTAAAACAGTGAAGTGCTATTTTCACTGGAGTCAAAAAGAAATGACAAGGACCTCATCAAAGAAAATCAGAAACAAAGTCGGATTTTAATCATGTGCCAGCAAAGGCCAAGGCTATGAACGTTTCATTCCATTTAGTTGATCTCAGTTCACAAACAGTCGGAGCCTGATTCAGATAATACTCCTCCTGACCTTAAATGGCACATGTTTGGCAGCCCTGGGTGCCCAACTTGAAAGACTAATGCATTTCATACTTGTGACTAAATCTTAAAGCTGTGAAAAGTAGGCACAGTCCTCAGCTGGTTTTGAGTTGACAACACATGGTCCAAGTTTCAGCTAAGCCCTTGAACCCCTTTGTCTTCCTATTACAGTAAAAAGTGCAGGAAATTGAGCTTTTTTAAATGTTTATATCATCAGGAAGAGTCAATTCTTGCAATTAAGAAATTAGAAACTGTCTACCCTATAAAGAGCTGTTGGTTGAGTATTATAATGAACTAATCATGATTTTAACTTTAACTTTAACTTTTCCTGACATTAAGATTGGATACGCACATGCCAAATGAGCCCAAATAGGCCTTAATTATGTCAAGCTTTTTTTTTTTTTTTTTTAAGAATTGTGATTATACTTGACTTTCTAGTGCACCGACTTGAAAATTTTCCTTTCTCTGTTTGTATTTTTAAGCCCTCGTAGAAAGCTTTTGTCTCAGTCTTTGTGTACTCAAAAGCCACGCTATGAGCTTTGTGTCTTTGTGTCCTGTTCTAACTGGTCTAGGCTTTTTGAGCTCCAATAAAAACATGCATTCATGGGCACAGACAAGGGCTTCAGGTTGGAAAATAGCTCCTTGTGCGAATGCTAATATCAGTCACTGGAATCATCCATTAAGATGAGTCAACCATAAGACATTTGTAGAAAAAAAAAAGAAAAGAAAAAAGAAAGCATCACTCTGATTTTTTTTTGCGTGCCTCTTCCCCGAGCGGCACATCGGCGCGTAACGGCACGGGAGCGTGTTTCTTTAAGAATGTAAGGTGGGTGAGCCCCTCTTCCTGACGCACGTCTGGTATGCAAACATAAATTTAGCAGCAACGTGTGTGCTGGGGGAACAAAATATCTGGAAGCGACCGAGAAGTGTCATGTATTCTCCGTCCTCCCTTGGCTGACTTTTACCTTTTCCTCTTTCTGGAAACTGGACCCGGAGCGCCGCGCAGAGAGGAGAGGAGAAGAGAGGAGAGCGGACCTCTTTCTGCCTGAGAGCGGACAGACTGGGACAGAGTGCGGGCAGTCAGAGGCGTCTGTCAACACGTTGAAATTACATTGAAGTTGTTTGCGTCCGAGATGACTGGGAGCCGTTTGTGGACGGCCGGGCTGGTTCTCCTCGCTGTGTATGTGAAGGTAAGCTGGTGCGGAATCCTCAGAGTAACACAACGTTTGTGTCAGTCATTCAGAAGGAGGCAAGGAGGCACGTCACTACAATTTGCGAAGGTTTGTTAAATTTATTGAGAAAGAGATGAGCCACCTGTTGCTCTCACTTTTTTTTTTTTTTTTTTTTTAGGGAAAATTTATTAAAAAAAATACTACCTTAATACAGGGGTCATAATTGATAATGATCTGCCCCAGAGCCCATGCTTTGTCTCCAGAGGAAACTGATCGCGATAAACATTTAGTTTCGGATGAGTTCAAAGATCTTGATCAGGTGATGCTGAAGTTCAAGGCTGCTGCTGCTGTGACTGACGGGAAGATGGGAAAAGATATGCTCATGTCTATAAGTCGGAAGTAAGAACAGAGACAACTGGTCAGTTTATAGAATAATTAGAGATCAGTAAATTGTGACTTGACATTCAAAGGAAATGGAGATCTATTTGACCATTGGCGGTAAACTTAACTTCTAAAACAGGGGCTTTACAAGTCTGAGACAGTAAGCCTCCCTTCAGATAAAGTTTGGGTAAAAAAGTCCATCCTCATTCAACTTTTCACTTAATTTTGCTTAATTCCTAGAAGCCCATTGGATCATTATTTTGCTGTTTAATCCCATACACACTTAGCAGTTGAGCCAAGATAATCACAAATACATAAATGGTCCGTCCTATGGTATTTATTAGTCCCTGACATTGTGAAAAACAGTCAAATTCCCCCAGAACTAATGTGTATGAGCTCTTTATCCACATCAAAAACATTTACGTTATTCTTTTGACAATAAATAATGTAATACTTCCTCACTTCAATTCACTGAACTTCCCCTGAAACTGTCTGGATCTTCCCCAGGGAGGCCTGCCTCACACTCTGAAAACTTCTGTTCTAAAACAAACACATAAATCAGTGTACTCAGCTAACAGTAACCATCAACACTGAAGTACTTGAACAAATGATCTCCTGAAGCCCTCTGATGCGCATGCACCAGTATCGTCAGCCAAATTTTGTAAAAGCATGCTGAGTAAAGGCGCAAGGAGAGCTGAGCAGGAGTGTGAAGAGAAACACAAAGCAGTTGTTTGGCATGCAGGCAGGTTTTAAGGCTCAAACAGAGGGGCAGGGTGTCACTGTCTGCATGTGTAAATGACTATGACAGGTGCTAATAGCACTTCAAGGTGAATTGGGCTTAAAATGCACTGGCCGCTACAAAGTCCAGTTGGGCATGTCCACACTGTAATCAGTAGGTAACACAAAGGCACTCAAAGTGTTGGTCTGACTATTATTACATTTGAACACTTAAAATGATTCCCATGTCTGTTTTAGATGTTCAGAACATGATGTTGCTTCTCCACGAGGAGTGGATGCTCGCCTCACACAGATATCTATGCAAAAAAGTCTTGTTATTTGAATATTTTGTATCTCAGTTACACAGCAGGATTGGGAAAATGACTGCAGATATTTTGCTTAAGTGGTCAACAGATGACAATCCTTCCCATGCCATGTGTGTGAGTGTGAAGCATGAGTCAGCACTGGACATGTATCTGTTCACACACATCACAGCGTGTCCCGTCTGAGCGGGGGTGGGCTGGGTGACAGGGATCAACAAGTGCTGCCTCTGAAGGTCTCTGCTTTGCAGTGGCGTTTTCTTTTCATCGCTTCTCTTGGGTCAAAGTCTCTGCATTACCACTTGGCAAAGGAATGAGACTATATTTGAGTATGGCTCCTAGAAGTTGCGCCGGTGTGATGTGTTTGTGTGGGGGCCAAATGGCCTGTGGCTCCATCCCTAAATGGAATAGACCTTCCTTTGTGGGTGACATAATGACATACCTCGAGCAATTCTTGGAGGGTCTTGTTGCTCACACTTCATTTCCCTGATTTGTGTGGAGTTAGAACCTTCCAGACACACTTTTTTTCCTTTTTACTGGATGGATATTTGAAGTGTGCGATGTGTGTGGGAGGCTGTGCCCTCAAAATACTCCCCAGTGTCTTTTTGAGAAAGAAGGTTTGTGTCTTTATCCCGTCATTAAGCACCTGCCAGGGCGAAGGAGCAAAGCAAATCGTTCTCGCATTTCTATTTGTCATGACTCTTGTCTCTTATTTTGTGTCTGAAGAAGTCATTTTCAATTTACTGTTTGCTGGTTTGACAAAATTGGTCCGAAAGTTTCTTTATAATATTCCTCCTACCCTCGTACCAAGACTGTGTCCATTCTGTAGATTCTCTGTTGTGTTTTTACTTCAACTTCAAAAGTTCATTGGTATAGATATGTAACATTAGTACCTTTTCATTTTCGTAAAACATGTAATACATTCTACTACTTTTGAGAGAAGCTGGTGAATTTAATCGTGTATGGCTTTCCACATGTGATGGATATAAATCAGACTTGATCATAGTGTAGGGCTGCCACACTCACTTCACCACATGCCTTTTCTCTAAAAACTCAGCTGGAATTCAAAAGGAAATTAGCCACAAAAGCAACAGATTTTGATGTTTATTCAAGGAAATGATCCCTCTCAGAGTCTTAATGCAGCGAGCAGAGTGTATTGAAGTCTGCAGTATTGGGAGGCTTTAGGGTCTAATGGCAGGATTAAGTGGGGTCACGGCGGGCAAATGGTCCCAAGTGAGCGCCCGTCAACAACAACATCTCTTGTTCACTGAAACACGCTCCTCGGCTTGATCGCTTGATCACAAAGACCACAAACTCTCCAATTAGTTTTCATGAGTGCCTTTGTTGTGGACGCAAGTGGAATGGGAAGTGAATTAATTTTTAGGGGGACTGGTCCCTCTTGAGGAGTAAAAGAAAAGGCTTCACAGAACATCTGGCGAGTGATGGATGGAGCAAGTTTTTGGAGTGTGTTAACAAGGACTGAGTGTTTTCAGTTACACTGCAGAACCCTTCATACTCATCTCATTGTTGCCATCTGGGCTTAATATGTGGAGTGAGCGTGAGGGTTGTAGAGTGTGGAAGTGTGTGCTTGTGTGTTTTGTTTGCACTTTTTCAGTGTAGAAAATGTTTAATTTTAATTTAGATTTTTCACGCTGCACTCTTAGTTCCTGGCACGGTGGCAGTGCCTCCTCTACATCCCACAGGTGTGCCAACATTCTGCTCTTCCAACTCCAAATTCAGAGTGCAGGCATACATTTCTGTAAAGCTAATCCAAAAGGAAGTAGCTTCACAGTGTTCTCAGTGGGCCAATGAAAGAAATGTCCTGCAGAACAGAACAAGAGATGGCAACGTCTGTTGGACGTCAAATCCCAAAGAAAGCTCATTTTCAGCTGTATTTGCAAGAAAATATTGGCCCAACTCTGGTGAAGCGCTACAAATTTGTATTTTTTTCTTTAATCTCATTGTAAATCTTGATATCGTAGGTTCCCTTTGTTCCAAGAAGCCATTAAATTGAAAACAGAAATCCTGATTAGAAATTGAACAGATTAAGCCCAACTGAGGAGCTTGTATAAATAAGACCCAACAGTTCTGAGGGATACGTTTGTTTTAGGCAATTTGACAGTTTCCTCTCCTTTTTTAACTGTCCCAATAATGACAAATGGCCTTTTCAGATAAAATGTGAAAACCACACTCCTGCAGAAACTCATCATTTCTCAACACAAAGTATTGCTCTGTGAGTTTGTGTGCAGATCTCTAAGCGCCAGTAAAAACGAGCCCGCCAGAAAGGCAAAATGTATGAAAGCTGATATTTGCTGAGTTTCCATTGCTGATTTTTATTCAAATTTAGAAATAGGAAAAATAAATGGTGCATGGATTTCATACACAGTTTCACTTATTCACAAAAGAAATAAGATGCTCGCTTGAGGTGGTTTTTTGCTTGCTTCAAAGAAGTCTTGATACACATTTAATCTTGGAAACAAGTTTGTGAAGCACCTTTAAAAATCAGGTCTAGTTTGGCAACGATTAAAATGAAGTGCCACACCAGCTGTTTCCAGCTTGACCTGGCAAACATTAAACTCATGTGACTGATCTGCATCTTCCCAGATAGGATATTCCAGGTATTCCCGGAGGTATTGTTTATATCTTCTCAAGGTTCTGTTTAGGACAACTACTTCCTCTACTGAATTCCAAACAGCAGCAATGTAACCTGTACAACCACAATTAGGTGTCCAGTTTACATTTCTTTTTTTGCTGCTTTTTTGTGCCTTTATTCCCTGAATTATACATCACAAGTCTGCATTTATTTTAAGACCTGGGCAGGAAAGCTCTATGATACAAACAGGTAGATCGACTTGGCATGTCATTTGAGTTTAAATCGTTACTCCAAAAACTGGAAAGGCAAGTAGAGACTGTGTATTCTGCTAAGACCAGTGCCAGGATTTGCAGCTTTAAAAAAAAAAAAGACACAAATTTAATGAAAGTGTAGTTTCAAGAAATTTGTCTTTGCATATTGTTGTCCCTTAGAAAAATGTCAGGACTCTTTTTCTTTTAAATGAAGTGGCTCATTGGGGTCCTTTACATGTGGTCTTACATCAACAGTGTCACTGCCCAAGAGACTGAAGTTGTTTTGTAGTGGATAATTGTTTTAAAATGTATGGGACAAAACAGTTTTGGGAGGGGGCACCAGGAGAATAGAACTCCTAGATCCACTCTTAGTCATTTTTACAGACAAACTGTCACAGTTCATATTAGAAGTTTAGGTGGGTGCTAATGTAAGTTAATCGACCAGTTCATTAGCACTGAAAATGAGAGCAGCAATAATCGTCTTGTCTCATTTGAGCAAGAAAGTGATGGAACATTATTCCTGAATTGTTGAAGCGTGCTTTGACATCAGGAGCTGATGAATAAAGCATGCTTTGGGAACATTTAATAGACATGGAAAGCAGAATCAGGCTTTTGCTGTTTCCCATCCAAAATCCTGCAGAACTTAAGATTATTGTTTACCTTTCCATCACTTGATGCTGAGTTTTAATAACATGCAGTGACTGAGTGCCCAGAGGCCTGTGCCAGTAAACAGCATAACTCCCTGGAATCATGTTGCAGTGCTCTGCCAGCAAGTAAACAAGAGGACATGTTGTCCAGACTTGAGTATCAAAAAGCATCACGAGTTTTTGTGGTTTCCTGTGGTTCTAAAGAAATCTGTCTTCTCGTGTCACACACAAACTCTTTCAAATCACGCTACTGTCATGCATTGAGAAAGAGCTGCCAGCAGATGGCAACATTACAGCAAAGGCACTTTTTGTTTCCGCCTCGGTAGTGATAGCCTCTACAGCTCCCACGCCCATCCCAGACAGTCAGCTCTACTGTGATTTCGCAGGTGGCTGCCCTCTGTCCTCGCTCTGCTTCCTCTGGAGCGCGTTGCGAAAGTATTTGTTCCTTCATCATGAGGTTTATTTGTTATTGCCAAGCTTGGAAACCGAGCCTCTGGCATTCTTTTTCCTCTGATGAAACATCTTGGGCTCCATCTGCAGCAAGCCCACGTCCCCTCCATCAGTGTGATTGAGCGTTGTTGTTTTATCCTGTTGTGTGTTCCTGGACGCCAGCTTAAACTTCATCTGCAGGAGCTCGAGCCCTCTGTGCATCATCTGGCCTGCACATTTTTCACGCACGGCTAATCTTAAAAGCTGCAGAACATTGCATCCGAGCAGCTCTGCCTTGACTTGAGCACATGCATCTGTCTGTTCTGTTCTGCCCCGGCCTTGACCTCAGACCTGTCCTGGGGTGGGATTGCAGCAGGAGTTCTGGGGAGTGGTGCTAACGAGAGGGGAGAAGCAGCAATCTGGCCTCTCTCGTGACAACTAATTAGAGGGGATGTGCAGGTAGGAGGTTTTTGTGTTTGTTATTCTGTTTGAACAGTACTGGTGAGGACTTTCAAGGGAAAAAACGGGGGTCAGACTGACACTACAAAGGAAATGAGGGAAGAGAGAAACGGGGTAGTGGAGACGATGATAGAAGCAAAAAGGTCAAGAGTGGTAGAAGAACAAAGAGAGGCTCCTGAGGTATGTCATGATCTTGAAACAAAGTGACACAGCTGAAAGCTACACCAGATATAACAAGAACAAGAATACAGTTGCGTAACATCTTTGTCAAAGAGCTGGGTAAAATAAAAATATAAATAATGAAATATCACAAAACTGGCGCAGAAAATGGAGATTTCAAAGGTTGAGGAAAATGCTACATTAGAAGATACAAAGCGGTGTAATATTAATGGAGTGATAATGATGTGGATTCAGATGATAGCAAAAATGAACACACAAGATATACAGATGTCGAAGAAATAAAAAAAAGAAAGAGCTAAATTAATGGAGTGAGAGGGGAAGAATTGCATGAAGCTTGCTCAGAGAGCACAGGCCAAGCAGGCCCATCAGCATAAATATTCAAGTAAATCTTCTTGGATAAAATGGAGATGCAGTAATTCCAGATTCACTCACTGGTTGACAGGCATGACAAACAAATAAGAAGCCAGTTATCTCACTCGGTGACCTCACTCCTTGGGGAAGAGGAGGTTGCTTATGAGTGTGAGAACAGTTAGGGGTGAGAGTAAAAGAACGGATGGACCACTAAATCCAGTGGAAAAATGACTGACTGAGGGGCCTGCAGTTCTGCTTGCTGTTGGGGTCTTCAAGGCTGTGACGATTGTTTGCAAAGCTAATGATGCTTTTGTTCTCACATCTGTTTCCCCCGGTGGCCACATGTGCTTTGAGTAAACGCTGGGCGGCCACGACCAAACAGCGCAGACCTTGTTACAAATGAGGTGCTATTAGGATTACTGTGCATATGCCCACAGAGGCAGACTGATGAGCATATGAGTAGAATAAGTAATCGAGCAGAGTAGGTGTGTGGGTCTTTGTGTGAAAACGTGCATGCTTCTGTGCTCCTTGTATATCATTCCTTTGCTCAAAAATTGGATTAAAAATGTGTAGCAGAAATCGACACGACAAGTTAATTTGCAGCTGTTTCATTTCTAGCAGTCATGCATCTAACAGTAGCCACTACATTTATTTGCATTCTGTATCAGGCTAGGATTTTCAGTGCATTGTTGCTGAATCCCTTCTTTTACGTATCAGATTATCACACACAAGGAATTCAAGGGTAGCAATGGGAGAGAGATTGTAATGACACATGAGAGTCAAAAACTAGGCTAATGTTGACGCCTATTGCCAGATGTCACAGAAAACTAAAAGCTTAGAGCATAAATTGAGACATTTTTGGACATACACATCTTCATTTTCCTGCCAAGAGTAAGACAAGAAGATTAATAACCCTCTCATCTCAAATATGAATCACTTGGTGATTAGTGTAGGTCAAAACTTTACTCTGTTTCTGTTTTTCAGAGGATTAAACAAATAAGACTTAATTGGTGAATGAATGAGCGTTGGTTTTACAGATGTTGTTGAGCTCAGACAGAGTCAGCCTGTTCCTCCTTTTCCTCCCTTTTTATTGCTTTGCTAACATATGTATTTAGCAAACAGATATGTGGGGGATATAAATCCCCTGATCAAACTCCTTCTCCAAGTGCCAGAGCTATAATGATTCAGGCTGTTATTAGTGATGCATACACCTGCAGGCAGGAATTTCACAATTGTGGTTCATATTATAAAGCATGTATGTCAAAATGGATACGATAATTATGCACCAAAAAGTTTAGTATTACCCTTAAAATGTAGGTAGGAGTAGCCATTGCACTTGTGTACAGTACTTGAATTGTGATACTGTCCACCAAATGTGTGTGTGAGCATATGTCTGCAGTCTTGTGACTTCTCTTTGCGTGTGGGTGTGATCACAGGAGCCAAAGGTCCATTTAAGTTCCTCATTCCCAGGCTGCTGCAGGGATTACCTAGGTCACGGTGCTCTCTATGTAATGCACTTACACACAGTGGTGGGAAGCAACACAGCACAGATGTGGCGGCCAGAGCACAGATTTTGTGGCCCCTATACTGAGGTCCTGATCTCCCCTTTGAGGAAACCCCTGCCTGGGAACTATGTGTGGTCTTTAAGCATGTGTGTAGCTTAAGTGCCTGTTCATGGTTCTGCAACCTCTCTGTATTGAGGCTTTGCAAAGAGTTGTCTACATGTTATAGCATTTTGCTTCCTTTTGGGGGCAGTATTAGAAATACGTGGAACAGTCAAGGGTGTGGGTTGCTCTTGGTTGTTGTTGTCGGTCGTTTAGCTTTGCTCGGCGGTGGTAAAGAAGTAAAAGAGGACAAAGATTTGCTTTGTGATACAGCGAACCAAATTTCCAAATAATGCAGGTTGTCCCCTTTATGACTAAGTCGTTTGTTGGCCCCCTCCTGGCTCAAGCACAACATAATCTCCGAGGCCTATTTCAGCTTTTTTTGGGGGGCGGGTACACACCAGTCCAGATGCATTGGGCGACTGCTCACAATTCTCAACTTGATACTTACGAACATGCTGTTTTTTGTATTATTTTTAGGAGTGCCAAGTCTCATTCAACCTCCTGAGATATGTAATATAAAAGGCAGACTTTTTTTGTGACTAAGATTTGAAATAAAAAGAAGGAAGAATAGCATAAAAACATGGAACAGGATAGATGAAAACTTAAAGATAGTATTAAATTCAAAGACATGAAAACAGTACAGACATGTTTAATAAAAAAGCAGCCAGAATCCATTGTTTAATTTTTCATGATATCTATATGTGAATCT
This sequence comes from Odontesthes bonariensis, assembly GCF_027942865.1. Taxonomy (NCBI): domain Eukaryota; kingdom Metazoa; phylum Chordata; class Actinopteri; order Atheriniformes; family Atherinopsidae; genus Odontesthes; species Odontesthes bonariensis. The sequence continues at coordinate 14,453,469 of NC_134524.1, read as the reverse complement.
GCTGATTGGAATTAAATGAAGACATAAGTGGTGTTGTTTTGCCTTTAGAAGCAGGTCTGAACCTAGAGTGAACTTGTCTGCAAACTCTAAATGATCTTTATTAAAATCTCGATGTTTTCACAGAGCCTGTACAGTCTTGCTGTTTGTATGTTTTGCTGTGATTGATGTTTGACCCCTAAAGATAATTTCTGCTATGGCAAAAATGCACCCATAGGTCCCTGTTGTTTTCAGTCGTCAGCTCACGTTGGTGTTGCATTTGAAGTGTCACTGGGGAATTTCGTCCCAGCATACCTCTGTGCAGTGACATCACCACATTGGGGGAGGGGGGCTTGTACCACATGCAAAAATACAGTCCCACATGTGGCAGGCTAGTTGGAAACTTGTTGTCGTTTGAATCCTCTCAGTGTGCCCCCTCCTCTTCACTGCTTGGCCTACCTGATGACAGCTATGCAGCTTTAAAAGCATTTGGCCAATGCGACCTGGAAAAGTGCATATTTGACATGGAGCATGTCACTCACCTTTGATTTTCCCACTACTCCCTCACTGGGGCGTAGCGCTCTCTAAAATGAGTTATTTTGTGTTATCAGTAGTTTTTTTTGCTCTCGTCTGAAAGTGAGTGGTATCATAGCTGAAATAGTTGAGATTGTGGTGACCAGGTGGCCTGTGAAGCCACATCGATGGTTTGACAGATACTGGAGTCGGCTCACTATGAAAGAATCTCGCTGTAAGGTCTGATCATTTAAGCTAAAAGCTGGGAGAAGACAGATTGACTGACAGACAAACAGAGAGCTAGGCAGATAGACAATAAAGTAGCTGAGAATAAGATACAGGGCGGAGATAATGTATTTTTACATGTTGGCTGTCACTCAACATGTCTCTCAAACTTGCAGTTGATCCTTGAAAATATTATGCACTTGTGGACTTGTTTAAGCGTACAGATAAATAAATTGTCCCTCAAAAGAAGGAAAACAGACAGTAACATCAGTGGTCTGTAAAACTGTATGGAAACTCTGCTCTAAAATGACAAGAAGAAAAAAATAACTGTTAGAGCCCTGAAGAAGTTGAACTAACCTGTATTACGCAAGGAAAAATGTCCCGACAAATATTTGAATTTAAGTAGCAGAGCTTTTTAATCTGACTAATGGGCTCCCTTGAGCTTGAAATGACATCAGTCAGTAACAAAGAGCTCAGTAATCAGGGACAGTAATTACAGCAATCAGACAGCTCTTAGAATTGTCTGCATGTCTCCATTTGGGATTTTTGACCACTCCTCTTGTGTGCCAGTATCCAGGTCTTTGAGTTTAGACGGCTCCCTTGCCATCCATCTGGTCTTTGTGCCCTCTAACAACTCTGAATGGGAATCAGGCCTGGACTCTGGCTGGTTGACTCCATAATGTTGAGATTTTTCTCTATTATCTTTCTTTCTTGACCACTCGACCACTGTCTTTGATCACTGTCCAGGTTTCCTTTCACTCGTGGAGCAAATCTGAAGATATCTTTGAAAAAGCCACTGAAGGTTATGTGAGTTGTACACATTTCCATCAACTGTTCTGAAGCACATGAATTAATCTGCAAAGTGTCGCCAGAGGGTGATGACACAGGCTATGTTGCTTGTGGTTGTAATTTAGTAGAGAAAGTAGTTGTTTGACAAAAAAAAAAAAACATAACATTGGGGAAGAAAAACACAAAGCAAAACAACAACCTCAAAAATGTGGAGATTGTAAAATTGTAGCAAGAAGAAGCAAAATACTCCCCACCAAGGATGTTGATTGTTGTCATTTCAAGGGCTTTTCCCCTGCTTATATAAATATGTCATGAATAATTTTGGATATGGTATTTTACAAAAAAAAAAACAAGTCAAACTACATTCTTCTTGGTAAATGTGTGTACATGTTCTCACAAAAGTTTATTGGAGTAATATTACAGGTATTCATGAACTCCATCGTGCAAATAAACCCTTACAGGCAGATTGAAGTCATTTGGAGACAGCAGCTGTAGTCACATATGTTATCTTTGGTGGTTTATGACAACCTGTTTTTCAACATTCATTGTTTTAGAAAATTCCCCACACATCCATTTATTAACAGGGCCATAGAGAACAGAAGAAGCAAAGGTAAAAGGGCATATACTTTAAAAAAAATACTTTGAGAAAAGTGAAACTACTGAGTCAGCCTATTTACTCAAGTAAAAGCGACAAAGTACAGACTCTGAAATATACTTGAAGTATAAGAGTTAATGATAGTGTCCACGGGAAAGATGCTCCTTCATGTGTTTTTTTGGATTTTGCAAAGAATTTTTGAACATTGCTCGTAGTTCTTAGGTTGAAGCAGCTCCTTTGTTATGAAACATTCTTACAGTTGATAACCTAGATAAGGCTATTTATTAGTGATAACTTGTTGCTTTGAATCCGCTCTGTCTGCACTCTTGTCTAGTTCGCTACAGATATTTGTGTCGAAGTGGTGTGAAACTAAAAAATTGTCAGAAAAATAAGTACTCAAGTAAACACAAGCACTAAAGTATTTGTACTACTTAACTTCACAGCTCTGTGCAAATACCGGAAAAAGTTTATAATATGGCTTGGTAGTGAAAGACCTAATCCGCCACTGTATTACACTAAGAGGGTAATGAGCTTGGTATTTACCAAACAGAGACATCTTTCTGTGGATGTTCGTGCAGTTCGCTCTCATATTCCTGTTCGGAGTTGGGTCCGAACGTGTACTGACAAAGAAGTTGGCATGCCCCTCCAAGAAGAAGTTATGTCACTTAGTGGGTGTTTCTGAAACTTCCACACTTGCAAGATGATAAAGTGGTGCTGACAAGAAAAAAACAAAATCTCCCACAATACAGGCTAATTAAAAGAAAGTGGATTTTCAGGGAGTTAAGTTCTTTCAGACATCTTGTCTCAGACAGTGGATTCACTTCAGGTCTGTTTAGAATAGAATAGAAAAATACTTTATTCATCCCCCAATGGGGGAAATTCAAATTAGTCAAGTAGCTCAAAAAAATTATAAATATTTACAATGATTGTATATTAGGTAATATATACTATAAAAGTATATTAAAGCGCCACCATTAAAGATGTTACTGTAGTATGGGACATGCACATATAAGGTCCCCCTTTAAAGCTATCCACCATTTGGCACCACTCAGCAGTCACACCCAAGCAAAGTAATTTCCTTTTTCATGTTTGCAGTTTCATTCAATCCTAATTCATCAACTCTGCTTCCTGTCACTATTGTAATTCGACTCAGTATCTAGGGGTCCATTATCTGCCATGACCCTTGCAGGACTTCTTTTTTTTTTTTGCTAACATGAGAAGTTTCACCTAAAGAGGAAGATGAGAGAAATCAGGAATTCTTACCACAGAGCCTATAATTCAGGAAATGATGTCATTAAGATGCAGAACGCATAATGTTTGAGGGTGAACTGAGTTGACTTGTTAAAGCCGGAGGAAGATGGAATGTGGGAGAGGATTGCTTGATTTTGATTGACAAAGCGAGACTGGGATTCTTTCGCGAACAGAATTTGTCAGGCTTTCTGTGCATTGTGTGTTTTGTCTTAAACCGTCAGCAACAGACTAAACTGGTGAAAGGTGTGTGTCAGTAGCAGATAAGTGTGTTAGCTGAAGTTGATTGGCAGGAGGGTGCAGCAGGAATGCGGCGGGTCGCTGATCACTGCCGTGCAGGTACAAACTGCTCTATCAGCACAAGAGAAATAAGTCATTATGGGCAAATCATTACATGATCAGAGGCAACCAAGTCTTTGCCAAATATTCATAGCCCTGAAGAATGTTGGGGAGGTGGAAGTCATTGTAAGGGAATGATGGAGAAGATGACAGATCATAAACAGAGAGAATGAATGTTATTTTAAACACAGGAGGGTGATTTTTTTTTTTTTTTTTTTTTTTTTTTTTTTTTTTTTTTTTGATAAGTTTGACAAGATGTGAGTGGGTAAGAATCCACAAACATAGATTCACTTCATGGTAATGTTACATGAGGTGAAATCAGAAGCATTTTAAGTGAGTCTACTTAAAAAACACAGTCAACTCAATTTACTTATTGTAATTCGGTCAGCATTTAGTGTGAGTACAGATAGGATTTTTCATCAATATTTATATAAATTAACTTCATGGCTTAGTAAGGAGTGCACTTTTATAACAGTTACTGAGGAGAAGAATATATACTAATTTGTTACTCTTATGATGGAAGAATCCAGAACTACTTATAATGTTCTCTGCTCAATTTATTGCAGAATCCAAACATCAGAGCTCAAATATATTTGGTAAGTTCATAAATCAGCACAACATTTGCCCTGCAGTCACCCATAGATTAGCAATGAAGATAGGATGAACTGGCCAAGCTTCCCATTGTTGATAAATGTGATTGGCCATAAAACTGTAGAATAATTCTGAATACGTAATCCTTGTGCATGCCAAGCTCTTGATCTCTTTTTAAGTTTTAAGATGTCCTGTTGATTGTGGTTTATTGCTACAGCAAATACTCCTTAAGCAGAAACTTTTCTGGAAATAAAACTGAGGAGCAAGGGGTGTATCTTTTTCCAGTGCTGCCAAACAAGCACCTGCTGTTAAAAGGACTCGGTCAATGGTTGCACCTGCAGTCTTAGTAAGTTGTGCACCTTTCCCCCCTAAAAAAAATCCATAAAACTAGTGTCCTGCCATTTGTTTGCAAGCATGATCTGTGTCTTGTGTTATACTACAACATTTGAGGTGCTTGCGGCTTCCAAATGTACTTGATATTGCGTAACATTTGGATTGGGTTATTGTACGGGTTGTACTATTGTACTACTCCAGTTGTAAAACAACAAGGGGACTTTAAAGTTTTCCTAAAATGACCAGAACAGTGCTATTTGCCTCCGCATATGTACAGATATTCTGTAAAAACAACAGTTAGGGAGGCTGCACCTTCTTCAAAAAGTCTGGTCTGCTCTGATTGGTCAGCTCCAGTGGCCTGATTACACACCAACCGCCGTTCTGCATCAGCTCTGCATAAGCCGAAAAAAAAAAAGTATTTCATTAGATGTAAAAAGTGAGTATATTTAAATGGTTTTCCAGGAAACAAGTGACCCCAAAATGCCATTAAGAATACCAGTCGCCACCCAATGTGAGTCATACATACACCATAACTAACTAACCCTCCCACTATCACTTACCCTGCACTGAGAACCCTGAATGCTTCTTTGCCGGTTGATGTACATTGCCTGCCAACAGTGCTGCCAGGTATGTGCGTCTGCGACTGTAACTCACTCAAATCTTAACCAGTTTTCATGAAATTCTTTTGTTAGAAGCATGACACGTTGGATCATGCTGGGGACTATTTGAAACTGATTCAGTTACTGTGGAGAGATCTAATATACCAGCAAAACAGCCACAGTGGTGCTTGGACTCAGATCTGTTTTTATTTACTATTTTAACCTCTTTAGAATTCGGTAGTACCTAGTTGCTTGATGATGGATGAATAGCCTAATTAAACAACAGAGAATATAACTTGCCAGCATAGAAGTGGGCAGCAGTCTATTTACAGTACTCAACAGGGGAATGTGGAAGACTGTTTGGATAAAAATAAAAACTAAGCTTGGTGTATAAGGGCTTATAAGGAACTTCTAGTGTGTGAAGCACATATTTATTGCTCATTACACTTTAGGGAGCAGTATTTTTCCTGTACAGTGCAATGACTAATGCACTTGTTACTTGCAGTATATGCAAACTTTGATAAAATAGCAGAAAAGAGCACAAAAGTAAATCATCATCTTCTGATTTATGGAGTCTGCATTTCACTGATCTGTGTCCCTTGAACAAACATTTCCTGCAAATCTATTAATCTTCATGACAAAACACTGACTGACAGATTCTCCTGCAAAGATCAAAGCACAAATTAGAGGCTTGAGAGCACAAAACTAAATTTTATGTGCAGGTCACAATTTTATAAAGAATTCTATCATGTCGAAATAGTCGGTTGATATTTTTCTACATTTCGAGCATGTGTGGGTAATGCACTTAAGATGCCACAAAGGCTCATCCTTTTGACAACATATAGGCCTGGTCGAAAAGCTTTCTAAGCTTGAAAACTGGATCACGTAACTGGAATAAATCTGCAAAAGTGAGCAAGCTATTTTCCCTTAGCACACAGGATGTTAAACAGAGGCCAACTGCGCAACGGTTGGATGGTCAATCAGCTCAGTAATTTGTCTGAGCACATTATAGCAACTCCTAAATGTAACTGGCCACAAGCCTTATGCTTAACAAGTTTGGAATTTATTACGTTTTCCCAAAGCTAACAAAATGCCACTCTCTCTCCTCATATTCAATGCTGCTTGCTCATCGTTAATGTTAATATTACACTATGTGGTTGTGATTGCAGTGCCTTAATCTATGCTGACAACAAATATTTTTGCAGGGGTATATTTTCCTTTCAAACCAGACGAAGCTAGCAGACCGTTAATTTATACAACAGATGTGGAATTGGGCAATACTAACAAAACATTTAGGTTTACAGACCACTTTAATAACTGGACAGCCAACCAAGTGTTGCAGTATGCTGCCGTGAATCCGCTCGACTTCTTTGTGAAGGCATTGATGAATCAAAGCATGCATAGTTTTGGGCCGAGGGTGTTGTTCGCCTGTAGCACCCGCAGCAAAGTAGCTGGAGTTCCTGATGCGTGCAGGTGTGTGAGACAGAGACGCTGCCTTGAGCTGCAGCCGAGGATGTAGGTTCATGTTTAACAATGTGTGCCAAAACTGTCTCGCTTGTCGCTTTTAAATTTTTATCTGTGCAACCATGTGTGTCTGTAATCTAACCCGAGGTGATTCTTGCTCCAACATGCTGCTTTTGAATCACTCTGAAAATAAATATGCTAGTGTGAGCTTACATGTCTGTCTTGTCATTTAAATGTTTTCTACCTTTTCATCCATGTGATAAAAAAGATTTATGTATTATTTTTGTTTGGGCTTATCAAGGGAACCCAGCAAGCAGTGTAATGATATACTGACATCACAAATCCCTTTGTTTCATTCCCTTTTGTTAAACTTGTTATTGGGCTTTCTTCTACAGTGCTTGTCATCTCTGTTTAGCCTTTGCTCCCATGGACCTTGCTCCTGGGTCTGAGGGGTTCATCCTCAGCCTCTCCCTTTTCCTGACTCTAACCTACTTCAGCTCTCAGGCTTCCTGCTCCTCACAGTGTGTAAGAGGGAAAAGATGGACACAGATGACCAATGCATGCATGTGCACAATTGGTATTGTGGCGTAGGTGGGGTTGAATGCCCTGGAGTGGCCTCTCCCTGTTCCTCTGCCGTGCCGAGCGTGGTAAAGGTGTGGATGCAGGATCATTTCCTCCATCATAACAGAGAAAAAGACAGAAAAACAGAAAAATGGTTCAAGTTTGCTCAAATGGAAAATGTGTGTTTTATGACAAAGGTAGTTGCATTGATGCTTTTACTTGGCCTTTATCCTATTTTTGTGCACTTTAACTAAGTTTAACTAAGAGTATCAGATTGAAGCTGTACCTCCCACTTGCACTAAGCCATCTGCTGACATTATGTCCAACCACAGCGATAACTTGTGAAGGACATTTCGCTGCTTTTAAGTGATGTTGCAAAACAAAGGATGGATTGTTTTTCTTTCCACTGGACTAATCCAGTTTGATGCCGAGGCTTATTCAGTTAGTTCCGAGATTTAACAGAACAAATAAACCCACTCAACACATACACTCACATGCACAGGACAGCAAAACTCCCCTGTAGGTAGAACCCATCAGCGTTTGACTTATATCGATCAGAAAGGAGGATCCAGCTGTGCAAGTTGAGGGCTTTTACACTACAGCAGCCAGCCTGACCTTTTGTGAACTTGAATGCCCCAGTTATCTGGATGACGCAAGTGAATCAGGGCAGATCCACCACTTGTGTCTCATTAATATCAGGAACACCCAGCTGTTGTCATAATGCTGTTGTGTATATGGGGCTTTATGGTTCCATCTTCTACTTCGTCAGTCACTCTGAGCCAGTTGCTCAGAGGTAGTAACAGTTTTTCTCACTTGTAGTCTGTTCTGAACTTCTATGGAGAAAGTAAAATTACACAGTATTTTAATTAATTCTAGAAATGTAAACACATTTAGAGTTGTACTTGTTTGAATATGTAGCAACCAGAACCAGAAAATATCACAGTTTGTGATGCCAAACTCACTCTCCTGTTTATTAGTATTTCCCCCATTGGAATGAAAACATTTCATGTAACTACTGGATTTAGTGAGCTCCTGAAACAACACAGTGGGACCACTTAATATCAGCTTGAAAGTTAGTTTTCTCACCAAAAATGGTCCACAAACATTTCCGGTGTCAAATGAAATTGATGAAAGGGTGGAAAAGTTTCAAAGAAACATGTTAAGGCAAACTTCCTGGAAATTGTTTTCTTAAAATCTTTTAACCTTTTTCCTTTCATGCATCATTTAAGAATGCTGTGGTTGTTTCCAAAGAGCAAAAGATGAGTCCAGGTTTGAAAATAACTTCAACAGTTTATTCCTATGTTAACATAAAACAGTAATTAGGGGATTTATGTCTGTCTATATTTCAAATTTGAACACTTTGAAGTCTGACTAAAGCAGACTAAGTCTACATTCTGAGTTTGTCACATCACAGACAAATGTGTTGTCAACCACGCAGCCAACATGAATGATTAAAGCAATCATCAGGTTGATAAAATTAAGTCTCAATATCATAAGAAAATGAGTAGTTGCTGAAGACCCCTTATTAACAGATCTTAAATCAACTCAAATGAACCTGCCACAGGGAAAACGTTTAATTAAAGTAAACAGCCTAAAACGGCTCTAAACTAAGTTATCAACATTTGCAGAGGATTCAGGTGATATACATGGGTGCATCGGTGCAGTGTGTGTACGCCAGCGAGGAAGTGAGAGATTCAGTCTGGTTCTCATTGTTCCTCTGCAGTTTAAGTACACGGCCCAAGGTCTGCAAATTCTGGCATCCACGGAAGACAGAACAGTTAGCTAGCTAGTTGCGAGACGAGGCTAATGCGTCGTTAGGACTATTTATAAAGTTTCAGCTATAGAGGAGGGGTTGCATTGGCCTTATATATAAATGTATATACAAATATATATTTGCCACACATGATAAATTCCCCAGTGTCATGGAATTTTGATTTTAGACCAGCCATACAACACTTTAACAGCCTCCACAATACAGAAAAACACAATTCTCTGCTTTTTAACATGTTTTAGTCAACTATTATCACACATATAGAACATGTTTTCATGCATATCTTTGAATTTGCTTTACTCTGACATTATTTGCTATTTGTTATGTCAACAGCTATTCCCATATTTTTTCAGGGTTAACAATAATTGCAGCTCATTTTGCATTGTACAGTGTACGTTTTTATATAGGCAGAACACAGTCTCAGATTTGTGAAGCACAAATACTGAACCGCATGCAGACACTTTTTCTTTCATCATTGTTGTGTGCATTCACTCACAACACTCCTCATCAGCACAGCACATGTCTTCACATCCCTGTCCTCTCTATGACTCATAATTCCCTTCTTCCTGCCCACCTAACTCTTAAAGATTAACAGAGTGCTCACTACCTGTCCACCTGCTACAGGCATCACATTTACGGGCACCAGAGTAATCTCAAGGGTCCAGTTGGTTTTCTAATCCTTGGAAACAGAAACAGACAGCCTGGCCAAGGTCAGGCTGTTCAATTTCCAGGGGGATCTGTTATTGGAACATCCATTGTTCAGACTGGGAGGCCACCTGTATCAATATCCGAATTTATTGAGCCAAAAGCGACTTATTCAGATATCATGTTCTCTTGGCATTACTAAGATGAAACATTGTTTTACTTTGATTACTACTTCACCTTTTTTTCCAAGTTAACAGACAAAGAAAGAAGCCAATACAGGCTGGCTTGTGCAGTGATTTGTGGCAGTGTAGGTTTTTGTAGGGGTCATGTCCATGTTCCAAAGCACTCAGGAGCGTTTGGTACGAGATTACCATAAAACTGTGCCTGAAGCTTTCATTGGCTTCATGATTTCAGATAAACCCCAAAGGATCTGTCTCTGTCGCTGGGATATCTGTACACCAATGTGAAACCAGCGGAATCTGAGGCCATCTCTGTTACACACCAGCAACAATGGAAGGGCTGCTCGGACCACATATTGAAGGTTTTGGTTGCAGAGACAATTTTGAAGCTATCAGATTGAAATTCAAGATGCCAGTGAGTCAATTCTGTCAGGAATTTCTAAGAGGGGTGTGCATCTTTTGAAAGCCACTTTCGAAATGTAAGAAAAAAAGATACCTTTCATGGCCATGATGAGATTGTAGCGTCTCAGATGTCTCCAGTATTTGAAGGACTATGTCTTTAACTTTGAGGTTGTCTATAACAAACCCACTCAGGTATTTAAGCAGGCCGTCTTTGATGAGCTTTTTTGAGCTTCAGATTATATTTCCATATGAGTTGCTGGAATCCTATTCCACTCATTTCATCTGTCCTGTCACTCTATGCACAGTCCAAAACTCAATCCCTGATTTCTGGTAGCTCCATCCTTCACATGTATATACTGTGCTTTATCAGCTTGTGGTTTCCACTTCTGACTGTATGTCAGTAACACAGGCTAAACTAAATGATTAATGTGATATCCTCCTGTCTTTGTGTGTGTTTGCATTGTAAGTCAAGCATGGAATATCTCTCCTAAACTGTATTTTCCTAGGTGTGCAGCATGCAGAATGTAATACCTGCTCGTCCTGACAGCAGACCTTGATTCACTTCCTCAACCTGTGTAGGTTTCAGTGCTTCCCACCACTTGGCCACACTTAACTTTTATGCCACCAGAGGTTTGCTCGTCACTCAGAAAGACTACCATTTCTTTTACAAACTGAACCTGCAGCCAGTAGCTTTTATTAGACAGAGCCAATGTCTCTTAGGATGAAACTTACCTGACTTCTTCAGCTAACCTGTCAAGTTTGTCTTGTTTAGGCAGTAAATGTAGGTGCTCTTTGGGGAAGTAAACCATGAGTGCACTTTCATTCTGCATTAATAGTTCAAAAGAAATGCGTCAGTATTTTTTTTGTGTGTGTATTTAATAGAGATATAGTCATCGTTTTAGGCAGCTCGATGCTTATGCTCTCTCCCATTAAGCATAGTTAACTAGTGCTCTGTGGATGAGGCTTAGACAGCTTAGTAACATAGTGGTATAACATGATGAAGACAAAACTTCTTTGTATGTATTCTGATGATACCAGAGCAAGAGCCAGGTCAGTCTGCCCCAGAGCTGCAATGGGAGAAAATAACAATGTCATTCATATCTAAAATGCTTTGTCAGTAGACTATGTTTGGTTCACATTTGTCTGAAAGGGGAAGGACAGGGAGTGGCAGGAGTGGTGCTCTTCAGTGGGCTTGTGCTGTAGCTGTGCCCGGCAATGCCAAACCCTGCTCCCTGCTGAGATGACCCTGGGCACACGCTCCAGCTGTGCAAACACAACCACATTGCTGAGCACACAGTCACGTTCAGCCAGAGCCAAATGCAATTATTTTCCTTGCCTTGGACATCTTTCTTGTTTCGTTACAGTAGCGTGATATTCAGCTACCTTCTGTAACACACAAGAGCTCCACAGCCAGGCTAAACAAGACCGACAAAATGTGTTGCTGTGGATTCTTTCTGTGAACCCTCCTCTGTTTGTCAGGCTACAAATTAGACATCTACTTTTGTCTCACACTGACTAAGATTAAGTACTGAGATCTGAGTCTGTATCTAAGAAGTAAAATCATTCAACATTAAACTGTAGGCATGAATAAGCTGCCACAGGATTCAAAATGCTGCTCCACATCTCAGTCTCAGAGAACAAAATCAACACACGAAGAATAGTGTGAACTATCATGTTGCCATTGCCCTGATGAGCAGAGTTTGTGCTGCAGACATGAGCTAGCATTTTTTTCTTTGTGCCTGCAACCTTGATTCTCAGCCAAACTCCCTCCTAAATGTCAGGGAACATTAACACAAGCATGCTATTCCAGCTACAAAAATTAATAAAACCCCACATAGTTTGTCAAACAGTCCTGCGGGTGAAACATGTTTTGCATGCCATCATTATCTGTACATTTGAGAAAATCCCACTACAGTTATCCTACATTCAAGGCCTAAATTTGAGAATTAGTCAAACACACACACACTAAGTTGTGTCCACAGGGGAACAGCACTTCCATCAAGAAATCCAGAGTAATTCTCTCCACGCATGTGGACTGTCTCTCTGAGTGCGCCATTGTAGGAATAAGTTAAGTGTTTTCTTAACTAACAATAGTTTGTTTGGGAAAGAATTTCTTCAATACTTCAGGGTGAGATTAGTGTAGTAACACCCTGACGATTGAATTGTTCCATTTTCAATGAACCAACGTGACCTTGCTTTTTATACGAACTGACCGTAGCGGACAGCTGAAGAGGCTACTTCTGGCTCTGCTGTTGCTATGGAGCAAAATGATTTTCCTGAGATAACAGAGAACTTGTCAGAAGGGCCCTAAGGGAGCCATAATGCATATACAGACATATGGTATGCTGTTGCTGAGCCTGTATGGGAGTGACCTGCCATGCTTCGGTTACAATGAATAAACTCACGTTTCTAGGTTTTGCATACATGCATGCAGAAAAAAGAGCAGAAATCTACACAAAAATCACACCATATCCTGTACTCTCTGGATGATATTACCATAAACGGAGGCAATCGACATTACACAAGTTACACAACAGTCACACGTACTGAAACAAGTAGGAAAAACATGGGCCTCTTTTGTAAACTCACGCATGATGTAAGATATTTCTCCAATGAGGTGTTTAAGAGTTTATATGGCACCTCTGATCTGTCTCTTTAACACAAAGGGAATGTGGAAGGCAAAATGTGCCAAGTTCCCCCCTCACCCACATATCCAACCCACACTCCCCCTGGTTTGAAAACACCACTTTAGCTGTGTCCCAGATGTCAAGGGCATCATTCATCAAACCACTCCCTCTCGTCGGCAATTACACAAGTATGACAGGGATGTTTGAATAATTTTTCTTGATGAGCTGTCATTGTCGCAAGTCTCTGCAATCATCCTCCATTATTGGCATCAAATGCCGAGCCTCAACGCTCTCATTTTCCACTATCTGTCTTTCCAACATGTCACCTATCGGAGGTACTTTTGACGGCACATTGACCTCTGCTTGGAGAATTTTTCCCCTGCATTTTTAGGTCATTGTCTGTCAGTCTTCTGGCATAATTGCACCTTGTGGAATCTTTACATATTGACAAAAACAATGAATAGACAACATTAAGCTGTCACATCAAGTTGACTGCACCATCAGTGGGGAATACTTTTCTGTCTGTGATCTTCTGTGTTTCTCAGATTTAGTCCCTTGGGGTGACGGTCATGTTTAACGGCCCCTAGACAAACCCCAGGGTTTCTGAAGCTCACCTGTCATAGCGGTCGCAATGTTGTGGTTTGTTCAGCTGTGGATGAGGGTCTGCAAGACTGAGACTTGGGCACTTTAAAAGATAAATCAAGTTATTACAGGTGTTGATACTGGTTCTTACAATATCGAGTTTCGTAAATTTAATACATGTTACCCTATAGGAAAATGCCTTTCTAAATCCAGACACCTTGCATAAAAGAGCAGAAGTTTGCATGTTAGGAGTTTCATGTACTTGGAGTTCATTCTGAGTCAATCTTAAACTGACTTGGAATTTCAGACTTTTCCTCAGAATCACAATATCATCTCCAAAGTTCAAAATTCCTTCTATTTAATCACGAATGATAAGGGAGCTGATGAAACCTTGTTCTGAGGCTCTGCCAGATGCACACAAGCATCTGTCAAAACCCATGAGTAGGATTACGTAGATTTACATTTAATTCTCCCTGCCTCCTTGTACCTAAGGCCAGGTGCATAAAACTACAAGATTAAATCTAAGCATGCAAAAAGAGAGAAATATGCTGCTATAATCTTTTTAATTTTTTTTTCAAATGTATATCAAACATTTGTGGAAATGGCGTCAAGAGCATTCATTGACACTAATAATCTATACCCAGCAACCCATAATGTCAAAAGAAAATGATTGCTTCGTAATTAAAAAAAACATACACAGAAATATATAATTTATGAAAGTATTTAGACCTTTTGCCATGATGCTCTAGATAATAGTCAGGTGCATCTTTTTTGCTCTGTTGATCCTTGAGATGTGTAAAACCTGATTAGAGGCACGAAGCAGTGTAAAAGTACTGTAGTTAAGAAGCGCAGATTTATTTTATGTAAGATCCCACAATTCATACTGAATCTCTGGTCAAAAAACAGATGAATATACAAGGTCCTTAAAGAAACCTGTTGGCTTAAAGATGAACCGAAGGATTCAGCCAAGAGAAGAGCGTCAGTTTCCTTAAGTGTCTCAGTCATTTCACAGATGCCTCCCATCCAGTCTGTTGAAGCTAGAAAAGATCTGATCAGGAGACTTGGATAAAGCTGTTCTGTTCGACTGTTCTGTAAGTCTCGAAAAAAAAATCCACTCATTAAACTGATCACTATCTAAGTTTAATCCTCAGTATCCCATTAAACAGGGAGGCAGAGACACAATGTAATAAACCCAGTGAAAAGAAAGTTTACACGGGCTGTAATTCAATGAGTCTGGGGTCTGTAATCTATAAAAATGCTTCAAAGTAAACTCTACACCATACCTTTCTTATCATTTGATACAGTACAACTGTGGCTACAACTCTTGACTGATGAAGGATGTGGCCACCATTGTGCACACACTAAAGAAAGGCAACTGAAAATAAGTTTAGTATCTGGCAGAAAGCTCAGCTTGCTGCTAAACATCCAAAATTCTTTCCAGATTGTGCCCAGTGTGCAGCTGGCTTCCAACAGCGTTGTACACAATTGAAGACTGGATGGTGGATTTTGCAGCTGAGCATCTAAAGATGCAATGCTACAGAGAGAGCAGCATTTCATTATTTGATTCGCAGCCAGCCAGAAGAGATCAGGGCCAGAGAATGCCACAGAAATATGGAAATTAACATTGTTAGATGGTTGCGCATGTCCACAAATGAGGGGCTTAATTTGGACGCAGGAATGTCACAGTAATTCAGTGGTAACCGCAGACGGCACTTTGGAGAAGACCAGGGCTTTCATAGTGCATGTTGATGTCGATGAAAACAGTTTTGGAAACTCTGTGGAACAAATTTGTTGGCTTGTGCTGTGGTGTGAGAATGGGGTCTTCACAGATTGCAATTTTTCACTTGCTCTTATTTCACTGCAACAGAAAAACTTTTGTAGCACCTGGCTAAACACCCGAAAGGTTTAATAAATTCAGCCCTCAGTGATGTATGGTCACAGTTCAGGTCAACAGCTTGCCAGGTTTGTTCTTTGTCCGTTACAAAGAAAACAGCTATAACTGGACTGGTCTTCTGGGAGGTCTGGCATGGACTGCTTGCCTGCATTTTATGGGGGGATCCAAGTTTGGGGCCTTGCCAATGACAGTGCTGCACAGACTTGTGATGACAGGTTAACTTGAATGATAGATGAATTAAGATAACATTTGATCACTGCTACTTAACGTTTGACCCTGAAAAATATCGTATAATATCACATTGACAAATGGGATAAATTATCTGTTTTAATGTCTGATAGTAATAAAAAGCTACAATGCTGCTCAGGGTATGGGTTTCAGATTTTTTAAACTACATATATTCATATACCAGAAGATTTTACAACTACAAAATATCAAATACTGACTCAGAAAAATAAGTTTTGACACTCTCAGCTAGCGATTTCCCAATCCGATGACGTGATTGGAAATTGGGGTCGATCACATGGTTTCAGACTCGATCGGAATCGGACGTTACATCATGATCAGGCATCGGCTATATATCTGTATATGTATATTTATTCTCATTATTTTTCTTAATCAGAACTATAATATTTCAAAGCAACTGGGAAAAAATAACAGCTTAGTATTTACTGTTATGTGGTGGTACAGAGTCAGACCGTGTCAACTCCACACAGAAACAACGCATTCGACATGACGTCACTTTGCTGCAAAGTGAAGCAGAACACGGCAGCAGCTTGAAGCTGGGGGCGCGAATGTCTGCGGCGTGGAGGTATTTTAAAAAATCAGGGACATCCTGGATCTGTTTTTTCACTGTTCTTCATTGTTTTAATGTACTGTGGAAGTATCTGATCGGGACACGGTATCGGCAGATACTCAAAATCAAATGACTCAGATTCGGGGCAAAAAAACATGATCGGGACATTCCTACTCAGCATGTATGGTATGATAGGAGTGCCAGACAGAATAAAACTGTAGAAAATGAATTTGGAAATGTACGGAGGAATTAGTGATGTACAAAAATAGGATATGTTGAAATATAAAGAAAAAGTAAATGGGGAAATGTTTTTTATACATGTATCAATATCATTACATTAAATTATATCCAAAATTATCCAATATTTTCTTTATCCTCTCCCACACATTGCTTTGCCGTTAATATTTCTCAGCTGAACTTCACTTTTCCCATCTCTGCATTACTTTTACTAGTTTCCTGCTCTTTAGGCTACTGTCAAAACTTAAAATGATAGTTTCCAGATTCTGATCTTTGACCTCTAAGCTTAACTTCCAAGGCAGTAAAGCTATCCACTTGACTGTGACTATCACGTGATCATTTGACCCAGGATAAATGTTAAGTCCCTGTAGCAGGAACTTGGTTGCATGGACAACAGGACACAACACGTTGCTATTCTGTAGCTATATGACGCTGGTCGCGGTTTTTGGGGGAAGAGGATTTGCCTTGTCTAAGTGTTTGCCCAAGCTTTAGAAGGAACTTTTCACTGTAGACACAACATGACCTGTTAGATTTGAACATAAATGAATAAAAACTCAAATATTTTTTCACATTTATTGTTTAATTAATTCCTCCTTTTATGTTTTCATTCATTTTCTTCTTATTTTACAGATTTATTCGTGTTTGTGGCAAAACTTACTGCAGTATTACTTTATTTGACATGTATTTTTTGCAGTCTACAATATTACATGAAAGAAATACCTGACTTTAGCACTTCTTTTTTAACTCAAACTTATACATACTTATCTTCTCATAATAACTTGATATGACTGTTTCATATCCATCCATCCATCCATTATCTATACCGCTGAATCCGTCGATCGGGTCGCGGGCGGGCTGGAGCCTATCCCAGCAGTCAATGGGCGAGAGGCGGGGTACACCCTGGACAGGCCGCCAGTCCATCGCAGGGCCACATAGAGACAAACAACCATGCACGCTCACACTCACTCCTAAGGACAATTTAGAGATGCCAATCAACCTAACATGCATGATTTTTTGGACAGTGGGAGGAAGCCGGAGTACCCGGAGAGAACCCACGCATACACGGGGAGAACATGCAAACTCCACACAGAAAGGCCCCAGCTGGGTGTTGAACCTGGAACCTTCTTGCTGTGAGGCGACGGTGCTAACCTGTTTCATATCGAGTCTTAAATTATATTTTTTAGAAAATGCTGGCAAAGTTCAATTTCAGCTCTAAAGTGAAAGCGATCCTATTCTTTGTGAGCAGCTGAAGACTAAGACTTGAATGGAAAGTAAAGAGACTTTCTGGGGCGCCAATACGACAGCCGATTTAAACAGTTATCATCAATCATCTAGTGACAGTCACCTTTATGTGTGAAATAGCCCTGGTGTTTTAAATCAGTCTTGCAGCAGCACACATGCACTAAATGGTGAACCCGTTGGCCTGCTATGTGCGGAACATTGTGCTGTAATTGTGCCATCCAGCTGTCTATTGTAATCCTTCCACGAACTGATATGATGAAGGACGACAGATGGCTGTGTTTGTGTGTGTGTGCAGTGTACTTTATATTTCTGAATGAAACTATGAGCTGAAATCCACTACTTAGTTATGGCTCTCTCAAACACACTACTGTGCCATCCATCTCTCTTAAGCTGCTCTGGTCATGGCAGGCGGCCTTGTGTTTACACACTTGGCCTCACATACAGCTTCATCACTGGTAAAAGTCAGCGTCACGGCTAGTTAACACCTCAGGGCAGATATTCAGATGCACCGTTGAATTGATCAGACTACTAAAAGGCTGCGAGTGAGAGGTGTCAAACAGCTGCTGCACACTCCCTGTTGGGTAGGGATGCTTTTGTCAGTGCTAAATTTATGACACCTAAAAATGGCTTGTATCAACCACATTTAACACGCAAAATGGGGTGTAAAGTGCAGCAAATGGGTCACAGATATGAAGTTTTTAATATAATCCTCATGGTGCTGTTTATTTTACTCTGATCCTGCCTGGATAATGGTGTAATTGCATCCTTTCCCAGATGGACCACTTATCTCTTCCCATACTGTAACTCATAACATTTCGATGCTCCTCTCAGTAGGAAGAGACATGATGGATTTGGTCAATCTGTTTTCTTTCTTTTTTTTTTTTTTTTTTGCCAAAGACCAGTAAGACCATGGAGCACAAGACAGATGATTTTAGTATCCCCTCCTGTGAGAACGTGACTTGATCATGGTTTGTCTTCCCTTTCTGCTTGAGTTTCACAGTCTTGCATAATCGTCCCGTCTGTGCTACATGGTGGACTCAACTGTAAAAGGGTCAAGTCGTCCATCATGAGCAGAGGTAGTAGGCAGAAAAACAAGTGTCTTTTTTGTTAAGAGGGAAATGATGGAAGACACAAACTGTATCAGTGGATGTCTTAAGGCAGAGCTATTGCATCACACACACACACACACACACACACACACACACACACACACACACACTACAGCTCTGAAATGTTTAGACATATTTTGAATGGGCTGGTTGTGAAAACATAAATCTCCACAGCATTTGACCTGGACTTCTTGGGGACTTTACCCACCCAGCTCCCTAGTAAGCTCTCTGGAGAATGACTGAGTGAGACCCTGTGAGAATATGCTGTGCTAATATGCTTGCTGATAAGAGTTGGTGCATAATACTTTTTATTTCTATCTTGTTCATCTATCCATCCATTTATCCATCCATCCATCCATCCAGCTCCTCACTGTCCCTACGAGTCAAGTCAGCCACCCTTCAGAGAAGCTCATTTGTGCCGCTTGAATTTGCAGTCTAATTGTTTCAGTCATAACCCACAGCTTGTGACTATAACTGAGGGTTGGGATGAAGATCGATCTGCAAAGTTTGGCCCTATGGCTCGGTGTTCTCATCACCGCAAGCAGTGAAGCATCCTCCTCACCTCAGAGGCTGATCCAATCTACCTGTCAGTCTCACATTTCTACCCCTACTTGAGAACAAGACCCTGAGATACGTGAATTCTTGCACTGACTCCAAGTTCAACCTTTTCCAGCTGAAGATCATGGCCTCAAACTGCAAGATACTTCTAATCCCAGTTGATTTGCACTCAGCTGAGTGAAGATACAAACATTTATATAAAAATATTGTAGATTCCATGACTTAATTTTCACATCATCTCAACCTTCTGATCTGATTCTGCATTACTCCTCTGACATTACTGTGTTAAAGTGGCTTCAATCACCTACCCTCATCTAAATCTCTTTGCTTCCACAGTCACTGTTCTTCAATAAATCCTACTGGAAGTCCTACAGTGATGTTCCATTTGTGCACGACACAACATGTTGCTGAAGGAAAACTGTCAGGAGATGAAAAGTGATATAGAAAGACTGTTTTTTCAATTTTTTTTTTTTTTTATCTTAGGTCCTTCTCAGTTTTGGTACGTTGGCCAAACATTTCAGTAGACGTTCTTAGCCTCCACACCTGGCTTCAGTTTGGTTCATTATATGGGCTTGCTTGCTGATATAAACCTGTTCTGGAACCTTGGCACCTTGTTCTGCAGGGATAGGATTAACTCTAACAAGAAGGGTAACCAATTGTTTACAACTAGTTTGCAACATGTGGTCCAGTCCACCTCTCCGTGTGACTGTGACTATTTACATTCCCTGCGCACCCGGAGGCTCCCTCTTCATCTCTTTTCTGCTCTTAAGCTTCCATCTCAAGGGCAAGCATCCTCAATTTCTCCTTTGGTTTCGTCACCAGTTCATCTCACTGTTCAGTGCTATCACACACAAGGCTCACAGTTTACATATCAACTTAAGGAGGTGAAACAGAAATGATCTTCTTTATGTTAAATGTTGTGTCCCCCTTCTGCTAAATGTGAATTCTTTTATTCATAATGACTTAATCTCTTATACGCTACTAAATGTTCTGTTTTCTCACTAAAACCTGGCTAAAGCCTGGAGAATGGAGCCAGCCCCTGGAAATATTCCTACCAGAGTATGATTTCTTCAGTTCACCTTTGCCTAGTGGTTGAGGAGGGTATTGCATTCATTTAAAAACTGTCTATCACCACCACCAAAAAATTCTTTCTTTTTATCTGAGTTTTCTGATTTATTTATTAATTTTTTTAAATTGTTTTTACATTATGACAGAATTTTAATCAGCAGTGATTTTAACTTTAATATGGGTAGCCAATCCGACAGTAGTGCTGCTGATTTTGTTCTAGCTATGGACACTTTTGACTCACTTAGTATGTTTCCTGCCCAACTCATAGCAGTGGCAAACCCTGCATTTACTATTCACTTAAGGGCTGACCATCACAGCGTTGGATATGGAGGACTTGGGTGTGTCAGACCACCAGTGAATCAGGATCTCCACGCTGCTCTCACAGTTCTCACTTACTGGATCATTCCTTTTGCATCATTAATGCATGCACTATAATTGACTTTTCTTAAGCCTTTAGAACCTTATTTTAGTTCAAAAGCATTAATAATCCCTATCCACTTCATATTGAGAGTAACCAACTGATATCTGTGGAGGTATCCTAAGCTTTGTAGGTTCTATGAGAGGAAAAGATTCAGAGCTCAGCCATGGCTGAATTGTGACATTCACGAAAAAAAACAACAACTCATAAGAGATATTTTAAAGCTGTTGGACTAGCAATCTGCGAGCTACAAAAGCTGCAAGAGGCTATTAGTTTGCCTCCATTATATCTAAACACTATCACAGCCCTACAGTTCTTTTAATTCTGTTCTCAACACTGCTTCTCTGTCCTGAGCCAACCGTTGTGAGGATTTATTAAATTTTTTCTCCTTTACAATTGTTCTTTTCAATTCTAATAATTTATCATTACTGTTCACAAAGATGTTTCCAACAAACAGTAAAAACTAACACCTCATTCAGGCCTGGATAGTGGCCTGTAATTTAAAGATCCAAAAATCCTTCCTCTGGTTGAGTTTGCTTTGCCTATTAGCTTTTCTTGTGGGAAGAGGGGATGATCAATTCCAAATGCGTGTAATATCGATGAATTACTATCAAGTTCTGGAGTCTGTTGGAGCATCTATTGCTTTAATTAAGGCGGTCTTGTTAATGGAACTGTTTTAAGCATACAATAACCCAACCTCTCATTAAAAAAGGCCATTTTAGATCAATCTGTTATGAATAACTACAGACTAATTTCCAAGCTTGCATTTCGGTCCAAAATTGAAGAAAAAACATCTTTGCACAGCTTCTCTTTTTAGACAACAATGTCATCTTGGATGAGTGAATGAATTAATCTACCCTACTCAAAGTCTCCAGTGACTTGCTCTTGTCTTTAGATATGTGCCATTTTGATTTTTCTGATCTCAGTGGATATAGCTGATATAGCTGACCGTCATATCCCTTTAAATCATCTTAAAGACCAGGTTAGCATTTAAAGTACTGTCCTGCAGTTTTATTTAACCGACAGGACTTCCCCTGTTAGGATAGGGAATTTGTCCTCCTCAACAGCCCCACTCACTTGTGGAGTTCCTCAGGAATCTATTTTGGAACCAATCTTATTTACTCTGTATATACTTCTCTTAGGCTAAATTTTCAGCAAAATGTAATATCTCATTATATTGTTATGCAGATGATACACAAATCGACTGGCCCTTAAATCCTGAGGACTCCACAGTGGTCATTTCTATCCAGAACTGTCCTCTGAAGGTAAAACAGATAAGTTCAGTACTAAAAGTTTGTAGTTTGTATGTTTTTAAAGCTTTACATGGGTTGGTACTCTGAGTATATTTCTGAACTTCTCTACCTTTACTGAAACTCCAGATGCCTTAGATCCTCTGACAAACGGCTTTTAGCTGTTCCCCGGTCGAGGTTAGTTAAAAAGACCTTTCACTGTCTATTAAACGTGCCCTTTCGATTTGACAGTTTTAAGACACTGCTGAAGAAATATTTGCTCTCCTTGACCTTTAACAGCATTTAACTCTTAAGTATTTTCATTGTCCCTTAAAGGAAGTCATTTTTATTAAGTTTGGTGCTGTTTTTTTTTGTTTTTTTTTACTTGCTTTCAATCTGTCTCTGCTTTTATTTTGTAGCTTTCTTTTGCTATGTATCATGTCCCGTTCAGGACTTTGGTCAACAGTGGTTATTTTAAATTTGCTTTATAAATAAATTTGATTTGATTTGATTGGATTTGTCTGGACGTGGTTTTCCCCTCTATGCTCTCACTGGCATCTTTGTGGGAGTCCACCAGGCCTGTAATTGATTCTTGCAGCTGGGAAATACAGTAAGATCTTCAGGGTCAGCAGTGGCCCTTGTCTTGTTACTTCACCTTTGTTTGGCACACGTTTAAAAGTTATGTCTCTGTTGTAAGCAGCTTTAGTTTTTAGTCAAAACTTAATTAATCAATTTTAAGCCTACAACAAACTAAAAGTGACACCGGACAGGAAGGTCTCGAAAAACTGTCTCTAAAGCTGAGGGAGAGGACAGAGTTGGGTCTTAATTCTGTGTGACACTTTTTTTATCATTTATTATTCGTATAAATGTATTAACTAGTGAGACTTGAAAAACACCAGCGGAAGCTTAATTCAGTATTTAGTTCAATGTTTTCCTTCTGCCTCATTGCAGACCTGTCAATCTGAAGTTATTTATGTTCTTCCAAGCAGCTTTAGTGTCTGTATAGACAGAAAACCTGCTAACCAGCTCTCCAAGGAGGTCTGTAAACATTAAATCAAAAGTGACATCTTGATGCTTTGCCCCTGCACTTTCTCTCAGCAGCTTTAAGAGGATCTATGTACTCTGCTGATTTTCTTTGTCAAATCAACACCCTCACCACTGCTGCCGAGAGATCCTATAGAATTCCTTTCCAACTATGAGGGAGAATCCCACAGAATAATTATTATAGTTGCAGACTTGGTTTTCTTGTCTTACAACGTGCTCTGGTACAGGCATTGTTACACCACTACAAGCCATTCTTTAAGCAAAAAGCCCCATCAGCAACAAACATTACATTAGCAACAAAGCTACTTTTGCATTTGATGCCTTCCTGCTGGCTAAAGGCTTTCATGCTGGATTGGTGGCTTGATATGTAGTGACTGCATGGCAAGCCAGGAGTTTAGCCATTGGGTTGTCCCACTACAAAATTAGCTCAACACTTTATTAGAAACTCAACAATGAATCCCCAAGGTCTCACACATGGTCAGCAGGTGGACTAATCTTTTCACTTTGCTGGAAATATGCTACTTGCTTATGTTGCTTGTTGGACTAGTCTAGTGCTCAGGTTGCGTTCAGGTTGCGGCCAGTTGAGGAGTGAAGAGTCATGATTTATTGTAAAGGCGCAGCCGGTGTGAGCATTACAGTATTTGGTCTGTGTTTGCATTGCAGTTTGATATTTTGCAGTTGGAAGGGACTCTTGTAAAATCCATTGGATGGTTGAGGAAAAATGTCTGATGACAACTGTTGAGTAAAATGATCGATGATGGTCTCTTCAGATCAGTTATCCTGTTGCCTTTTGCAGATGAACAAGAAACAGTTTGTCGACCTCAGAAACCAAAAACATTACTTATGGTTAGCGTTGGAGCATATCTATGTAACCTACCAAGGGCTCTATGCTCCCCTTTATTCAATTTTCTGTTAACACATAATTACCGTCCTGTTGTGTTTAGGTCATCTTTTCCATAATCCGTATCATATTACAGTGGGTGAATACAGAGCTGGGGTTCAGCTTCCATTATGTGCTATACGGAACTGGAAAACAGCACAACCATCTTTCTCTGTCTGACCACTGAACCTGAACTTTAATCATGGCACAAAGAAATGTCATATGAAAAATGGTTGAATAGTAGTTACGTATTTGATGAGTCTGTATGTCCCTATATACGTGCTTATTTATTTTCTTGCTCTCCTGTCTGTGTGTAAAGCAAAGAGCTGCAAACCGAGAATACATTTGTGTGGCTTAGCACAAAGAGACTCAAAAACTACAGATTCACATCATGTACTTTTAAAACAGTTTATTAAGCATAGTATAAAAAAATGGATACACATATCTACAAAGTTTTTAAATAATTTCATCTCATATTTAAAGATTTGGCTCATCCTTCTTTAAAGGCTCAGTCATTCAGGAGGGGTCTCAGTCACTGTTACTCCCCATTAAAGGAGCTGATTTAGGTGGTTCAGGCATCAGTCTGTGATGTCTTCTGAATGCCTCCAATGTGAGATGTGTCTAGCATGTCCAACCAGGACGAAGTCTGTAGCAGATCAATGACATGTGGGAGGCCGGGGCAGGTAGCCAGAGAGAGAGGGAGATCTGGGTGGGTCTGAATAAACTGTTGCCTCACAACCCAGAGTCAGACAAACAGTACAAAAATAAAATCATGGAAACATGGGTGTATTCACAGTTTCACATGCATATGATCAGCAGTCACAGTGGCAGACGGTAACAGTTGAGTCTGTTCGATGTCCTGCTGAACCTCTGCAATCGGATGACAAACACCTGAAAGAAAATACGTGGGAAACATGAGCACAACTTCTTACACATCCTCTCGCTCAGTTTGTGTGTCTACATTTTGCTAAGAAATCTGACTATATATGGCAGGTTCAAGTCCAGCCATGAGTCACTGTACTAGGATAAGGTTTGCAGCCTACGTCACTCAGGCACTCTTGCTTACGTTTGACTTGCTTGTATTTGCTTTGATAATCCTGGCCTTGTTGCAATTTTATTGCTCTGCTAATGATGGTAATGATAAACTCTCAAACAAATACTTGCATCACCATCATTGTGAATGTATACACACACACACACACACACACACATATACAGTATATATGTACAAAATATAATTAAATTAAAGAAGCAGAATATAGAGTAGAAACTGTTTTGCACAGACAGGCTACCTTTGTAGCCAAACATAATTTATTAAAATTTTTTTATAATAATTTGATATTATACTGCGTTATATAAACGTTACTGATTCACATAAAAGAGTAAACAATAGGTATCAGACATTTCTTTGATTTTTCACCAAGTTTTGTTATATTGATTAGAGGTAGTGTCAAACTGTAGCTCTCACCTCATTCTTCTCATTTGTTAATTTGAAGACTATCAAGGCAAACACGTTTTCCCCAAGTTCCTATCAGGTGTCCAGAATGTATTCACGTCCAGTTGACTGAGTTTTTGTTGCCATTCTCATCGCCCTGATGTGCAGCCTGCTTCTTAGAAAGGCCATCAGCGGGGGGTAAAAGTCTTTGGAGCTCCTCTTCCTTGCATTCTGACATCTTTGGGCTTCCTCTGCATGTCTGCCCCTGTCATGTTCAGGCGATATGATCCATTTCACAGCCATGGCTTTTAACTAACAAAAGTCAATTTCTCCCATTCAAGCTTCCTCTTGGTTTTGGTTGTGTCCGGTGTTTAAACAGGACTGCGCAATCTGTCATGCAGCTGGTGAAGTGAAGTTACAGTGCAGCTTAAACCGAAGTGCTCAATGGTCAAAGTCTTGCGTTTATTGAGGATATTGACACCACCATGACTCGCTTTCTCAAGTTTATGGACCAGTAGAAATCTTTATTGTCATGATATTATCTTTCTGACGTCCGGATGACCCTTTGCCTTTGCCAGTGGTGACGATATATGGGCATTGTGCACCTAATTAACATAAGATTCAACAACTGTCATCTTATTTCTTTAATCCATATAAGGCTATGTAGGATGCTAATTATGCATGCGCGAGGCCCTGACTGCACAATACACTGTTAAATAAAGGAAAGAAATTAAGACATATTTGGTGAGGTAGTCTTCCACACTTTGACGTTTTGTATTATTATCCCAATGTGGAAATAAAGTACTAAACATGTTACCATAAACACTAGAAAAAAAACAAATGATTGTGTTTGTCCGACCCAAACAGGACTTAAAAAATGCACATAAACAAGTTAGTTCAAATTAAATGAAATGATATGAAATCGAGCTTGAAAAAGCCAGACTAAAACATGCAGGTAATGCAGGTGGGGTTTGAATCAGTCTGCATGTATTCACTCAATGTTGGTGCGCTGCACATGCACCGAGGTTCCATCTTTTTGTATTGTGGTGCCAGACATACTTCAGATATTAACTTGATTCTGCTGTCATGCATGTAAAGTTGTAAAAGTTGTAAAGATGTTGAGATGCATGTGGATTCCTTCCCAGTGCCCAAAGACATGTCCACTCGGTGAACTTATGTAGATGTAAATCAATATTGCCACTGTGCCTGTTCTGTGTACCATGTCACAGATGTCCCTTTTGAATCTTTTATCCTCAGTTTGAGCTAAGATGAATTTAGGAATCGATAGACAGAATCTCTCCCTTGTTTTAGATTTCTTTAAAAAGTGTTAGCAAGATATCGCAGTTCACACATCCAGCTAACATTATTAAATACAGAAGCCATGTTTTTGTCAGTTTTGTGTTTCTCCCTTTAGGTTTTCTCTCTGGTTAGTTTTCCACTAATTACTCCCATCAATACACCAGCAATACATCAAAATGGTTTGTAGCTCAGCTGTAATATCAACAATTCCTCAAGTTTAAGTATGATGTTCATGTTGTCTGGAGTATTACATCCTAAGTTCTTCATTAGTCAATATAGATGCATTGCAGACAGTTTACAAAAACTGGCAGCAATTGTTGTCGTGCAGTTAACTGAATGACAACATGAACTGACTGAAAAGGTGCATACTTCTGCTTATTCACTGAAACTTGAGTGCGTTTTGTATTAGCACATAATTATCCTGCTACCATGGTAAGTTAAAAGTGTGAACATGCTGCATATCGTGACTGCATGTTAACATTAGCACTTAGCTCTTCCGTGCTCAAGTAAAGCTCAACATAGCTGCTAATTTAGCTGTAGAGATAGTTTAAAGTTGGGTTTGAGCAGAGTTTGGCCACGAATTTGACATTGCTCTACATATTCATACCTATGTAAAGATAAAATCCAGTTGCTAATCCTATAAAATGTTTTACAGCGCTGTCCTTTTCATTTCTATTTGGATTACACTTAATTGATCTTTGTCAGCATTACGTTCAGCACTAGTATCCTGTTTCACCATGAAACACATCAAATTATAAGTAAATGGGCTGCCTCATGAGGACTTTGTGTCAATGAAAGGCTCATGCATCATTTAAAGGTGCCACGCATCATTATGAGGCATTACAACACAGGAGAAACAGAGCGTGAACGCAAAGGGATGTGATGACAGTGCCAGGAAAATTTTTCATCTATCAGAGATGGACTTTTTTCCCCTCCCCCGAGGCTTCTCATTTCTAGCACTGTTCCAGATGAGAAGTGGTGGGAGTTGAAGATTACAGCAATGTAGACAAGCTGAGTTCCTTGCCACTCTTCTTTGCATGTTCATGGGACAGTCTGCACTTGGGAGACATTGTAGTATATCAAGTTGAAAGAAATCTGGCACAGAAAATTAGGGAGCTGGTATATCTTCAAAGGCTGTCAGAGGAAGAACTTTAGATAACTAAATAATCCATCAGAAATGAAAGAATGTGATGAACACGTTGTTTCGGTTTTATTTCGTTTTCTCAGTAAGCTTTGTCACGAACTGTTGTGGGATATTTTGTGTGCATTTCTGAAGTGAAAATCCTTTCCATCTTTCCCCATCTTTCACACTACGTCTTTCACTCTACAAGGCGTTTTCTGAGGTGTGTTAAGACTCAGAAACAGCAGAGATGGAGAAGAAAAGAAGGCCACAGTCCTTCTCCTTCAAAATCTGTTAAGTGAAACTTTACTTAAATCCTACTGAAAGTGGATTACCAAAAATAGGAGCCAGTGCTGAAAAGGGGGTGTCCTTGTCTAAACACTGGACGGACTCTTACTAATCAAAGGCAGCACTGGAGGAAACACAAGGTTTTGGATTAGTGTAGCATGGCACAAGTCACTCTTTACAGTGGAAGTTGGCACCATGTTATAGGTATGCTCAATTATAAGATCAGATTGGATGTTATTACTGTTGATTATCTTCTTTTGAAGACCTGACTTGCCCCTGAGTTCACTTCCTCTTCTCCTCGCTGGTGTAGAGGTTCTCTTTGAAATCCATCTCGCCTTTGAGGTTAATGACTCACTGGCCTGGTGCCCTGCTTAACTTTTGCCTTGCCCTTTAGTGGCACTGATGCACGCATGTGCACTGCATTAGAACCTAATGTATAATTTCTTGAAATTGGGATGCCAGTTTGTGTTGGTTCCTTTAAATATATGTGGCCCTGCAAACAAGTAAAGTTTTCTTAAACTCTGAAACATTAGGGCATGAATGTAAAAGCTCTAACAGGGTAAAGACACTCCATGTTAAAAAGATATAAACTTTTCACATGGTTGTAGTTTGGAAAAGTTTGGTTTGCAGAAAACATGATGCCACATAGACTACTAAATGAGAAATCAATGCGAGTGTAAACTTTGAAAATTTTAGTTTCTTCTGCTTTGTCTTGTTTGGGGGACACAACTAAGATTCAAGTTTTGATGCATTTACTGATTTTTCTTGCCACTTGTGATGGCATAACAGGCACTAAGCAGAAATGAACCAAAACTGTATTAAAGATGCAACACAAATCTTAAGGACATAACATTTTTTAAAATAGCAATATGTTATCTTCCTGCAGCCCTCCCAAGCTGGATCCGATAGCCCTGACTAAAGGCAACCTTCAGCGAGTTACCCTAAGATTTAAGAGTGTCTTAAAACTTTGTACATAACTAGAATTTAACTTCAATTGTTATAGATAATCCAGTTAGCAGCTAGTCCAAAAGAAGAAAGTCAAGCTTGAAGTTAAACTTGTGGCCATCTGATACCCTTTGCTGATATTGACTCCTGTTTTCTTTTCTTGATTGTCAGACTCTACAGACCTTTCTGGCGGGTTGCTTTGAAACATTATGCTGCCAGTGCTGATATAGCAAGTTTCCCTGTGTAATTTTTCTGTCACAGAATCAGGTTTTCCAAAAGACGTATGATTGACCAGAGTCTCCTGTCACAGGTTAGACATTTCAAATAGCCTGAAAACAGCCAAGAGTAGATATAGTTACTAATTACTTCTCAGACAACTTGACTTAGAGTACATTGTGGTGATATATGTTTTTACCCAGGAATGCCAAGATGATGATGATATCAATAATTGGCAATTGTTTTTTTGTTAAAATGACAAACGGCAGTTACTTTCCTGGTTATAAAAAGAGCTTCCCAGAGATGCTTTCAGAGGGAAAGATAGGAAGGAGTTTAGACTGTGGGGTCAAATAGATCAACAAGTGAAGATAAACTTGTCAACTTGAAAGTGGAAAGGATGTAGGGATTTCGTCATCTGAAGTACAGAATATAATAA
This sequence comes from Odontesthes bonariensis, assembly GCF_027942865.1. Taxonomy (NCBI): domain Eukaryota; kingdom Metazoa; phylum Chordata; class Actinopteri; order Atheriniformes; family Atherinopsidae; genus Odontesthes; species Odontesthes bonariensis. Next base: position 14,423,816 of record NC_134524.1, on the reverse strand, counting down.
TTTTTTTTTGTGAAAGGAAGTTTTCTTCTAACCAAGGCAGGGATTTAGTTCCAGTCATATCATAAAAGGTAGTTTCATTCTACATATTTCTGAAAAAGTACAGTACATATACTGTACACCTATAAGTAAACATTTAGTTGGAAAGAGCTCTGTACTTGCTCTCTTTGAAAAAAAAAAAAAAAACATCCTCTGCCAGTTCCTAATATCTTAGTCCAGTAGGGGTGTAGAGGATGTTGGACACTGGTACTGAACAGCCAGCTTGTTTTCCTAAGGAAATGAGTTTTATAGATTTTAAGACTTAAGCAAAGTAGAGTGTATGCCATGCGCCATTAGGCTGAAGCTCTCTTTCATTCCAGCACTCAGCATTTCTTGAGGATAGATGCAGATTTCAAATTGACAAGAAAACGTCTTATGTTTCTTGAAGACAATGAAAGTGTGCGGAAATGATTTCTGGCTTGGCGGCGAAAAGGTCTCCTGAGGAAAGACATAATCTGTATGTTCATTCCACCCCGGCCTTAATTTAGTCTTGAGCAAGGACATCTGGTCATTCAAGTTGTTTGAAGAACATCTCGCCTGACACACATCAGCAAAGATTCCTTAATGTTTGCATGCTCGACTTATTTTTGCTTTCCCCTGACTCGTGTAATATTTTCATTTTCAGTATCTTTTGCACGGAGGACATGCGTCACTGCAATACTAGTTGTATTCGTTGAAATCTTAGTGTATAGTCAGACATTTAGTAGGAGGTTGTATTTTGATAAAAGTTTCTCATATCATTTATTTCGCTTCCCCTGTTAGATGCACTGAATCCATGGTTGAGACACTTGCCCTGTTACATTTCCAGCACTGTATTTTACCGCTTTCTCACAAGTATTAGATGAGTCTTCACACTTATTCATCTCATTTCTGATTGGCAGACCCCACATGTACATTTTCTTTTATTCGTCTTTAGAAGGAGATTAAGAAAATTGTTACATCTGGTCCAGGCAGCTGCCACATCTGCCTGTTACATGTTGTTACAGAAGCCAATATAGGCTAAGTGACTCCAGCTAAGCAGCGCTGATTGTAGGGCTTTAAACTAGATTTCATTTGTCTTATTTGAGTCCATTCCAGACGTCTTTCCCACAGAAAGCTGGGGTAGGTTTTGCTGCAGTTGCCTAGCACCACTTTATTTTCACCCTGCAGCCCCCCTACAATGGGAAAAAGTGCCCCAAACCCACATTTCCCGCTCTGTTTTGCACTGCTCTGGCACATGCCCAGGAGGCAGGCAGTTGACCCGGTTCATTACAGGGTGTTTATGACCCACAGAGAGCAGCTGAGGGCCCCTGCACTGTGAATTTGTGCATCTGCGAGAATGCGGGACCTGCTGTGCTGCTAATGGGCACTGTCCGAGATTCCCCTCACTCCTCCCCTCCAACCTCCCGTGAAGACAAGGGTGACAACCTGAGCCTGTAAGAATTTGTTTTATCATACAGTAAGGCATGTGTGGTTAAGACAACAAACCAAAAAATGAAAAAATAAAAAACATACAAGGCTCATTCTGTGATTGCAAGGAGAGACGGCGGTTCTACTTAATTTCATTTAAGCTACACATCATTGCTGCAGAGCATGGTGTTGAAATTTTATGGCGCAAGTAACAAAATACCTGTTATGAACTTTAAAAACAAACAAAAACTGATCTGTCTATGCTGTGCTTTTTTTTTCTTTCAAATATTGCAGTCTCCTCATGATGATGTTCATGCATGAAAAATGACGGGAGTAGTCATAGAGGAACTTTATAAAGGAACGTTAACCAAGAAGTTCAAAGGTTCAAGCTTAGTCTCACACCTCTGTTTGCCAGGATTATTTCTGTATCAAGTTGATGGAATGAGTTGAACAAATGTCAACGTCTGTGGACATCTTTAAATGCCAGCCTTCTCGTTCCAGTCTCACAAGCATTTTGCTTCAAAAATTCCATGCAATGAGATTTACATATAATGATGTCAGAAAACACGTCATTACTTTTTTATACTGTACATTGCACCTCTTGTCACCTTCTGTATGAAATGCTTCTTTCCAACTTTGTTTATCATGATAATTAGATGATTTAAAAAGAAACATTTTCGTACATTGCATTAGGCTGCATTGCTTTAATAAAGGGACCCCTGTTGAAGTACGGACCAGGGAAATTAAATTAAATCTCCTCTTGAAAAATAGCAGGATTTACACTTCTTTACGACAGAAAATGATTTTCCAACCACATAGGTTTACAGTAAGTGAAATTCATAGGCCTAACATTCAAACAAACCTCTTTTGAGCATCTGTCTGTGACTACTGCTTGATTACCAGGTTCAGGAAGGAAACCCAGACATCCCTCTCCCCAGTGACACTCTCCAGCTCCTTCTGGGGTTCCCAAGGTGTTCCCAGGCCAAAAGAGATATATAATCCCTCCAGGAAATTCTGGGTCTGCCCCAGGGCCTCCTCCCAGTTGGACGTGCCTGAAAAACCTCTATTGGGAGGTGACCAGGAGGCACCCTATCCAGATGCCCGAATGCCTGACTCTATTCTATGTAGTGGGGCAACGGCTGTACTTACTCTTGAACAAGATCCAGAGATACTTGAACTCTTCCTACCAGGTTACTGAAGACCAAATAGTTTTGAAACTGAGTCGGCTATGAAATGTAAAACATATAGTAGTTTTAATCCTGTAGAAATGCAGTTCCCCATTCACTTGTGTTAGATTAATGGTCTGTTTTTTCCAAAGCCAATATGGCGGACACATTGACGTGTCGCAGCAAAGGGCTGAGGTAGTAAATGTTGTGTCTATGGGGTTAGACTGATGTAGACTGATATGTACATGCTATCTTGAATCCACCTTAACAATACCAAACAAAGGGAAATCCATAATCTGGATGAATATCACAGATCTAGAGTTGTACTGACTGAGTTTTTTTATCAACTCTGTCTTTGTTTGGCAGGTTGCTGTGTGGGCCAACGATGGGGATGCAGTGTTCATTCGGGAGTTCACTCTGATTCGGCGAGATCACCTTCCTGAAGAGCCTCTCCATGATGGCAGCCAAAAACCAGAAGACCCGGTAAGTTCTTCATAGGAATCTATGGACCTCACGGTGTCATCATATGGGTAAAGCCTTCAAATCTTCAAATCTCCAAATTTCTTTGCAGCTTCTATAGAAAATATAGTTTGTTAAAGGTGTCAGATAAAACTAAATCAGCCAGTAAATCATTAGCAATCTGCTTATATAAGTCGCCACACCAGAGCAGTGAGAAATAAGCTATGTCTGCTCATTAATGAATGCAAATGAATAACGATTGTGGGACCTCAGGAGAAGAGGCGTAGGCTGTATGCAGGCTGACTTGGCTTGATGTGAAATAGGGCAGCACGTGCAAACACACACATTTAACACTCATAGCATGTCCGAGGGTGGGGTGCATTTTTTTCATCACGTTACTCCCACCTTGTCGTCACCTTCGAGGAGACATGAATCTTGCCCGTAGCAGCTTTCCCAAACCGGTATCTCACCCAGATGTTTTATCAAATTGGCTGCGAGGGAGGGTTGAGCTGCTATTGTCTCGCATATCGATGTAAAGCTCACATATTTCATAATTTCTTTGCAAAGGGATGGGTCCCGGTTCAATTTTTAGAGAAATATGTTAAAACTGATCAAAGGCTTTTAAACAGTATTATGCTATCAATAATATGACAGCTATCTAGGGCTGAAGTTTAATGTTTCTCTTTATAATTTGTTGCTAGAACATTATGTTATTGACCTGGCTGTGCTCAGGTTTTTCTGGTTTGGGTGCATTCATTCTATAACTATATGGACTCAGCAGTGATGTATAAGGTGAAAAGTTCTCCTGACAGGGCTTTCATTAGTTTCCATACTTCAGTGAAGGATTCTTTTGTCCTTACTATACTGAATATTCAACTGTTTTCAGTGGACTTTGAACAATATTTACAGTGACATTACGTGTGAAATGAAAGATCTGCTTGAACTTGCCTTCACAAGCAGGTTCATGAGAGATTATGTGACAATTTACAGTCAGGTAAAGAAGGGGATCAAATTTCCATCCGAACATGCCTTCAGAAAAATTCTTATTTCCTCTGTACAGGTTGTGTTAATAATATCTTATATGACATCTCTGTAAGTGTTAAATTTGTCTGTATTTTTGCATTTTTACGTGGTCCTTTACAACCCGAAAGCAGACCTCTATTAGGAGTCAAGAATTTAAACACTGTTGTTCTTTCTGATGGTAAAGTAGTTAGAAATCACAAATGGCTGTCTTTACAGCTTTTGGATTTTATCTCAAAGAAGGGATTTATGACTTAAGCAATTTTTTAAATTTGCGTCAGCTAGCTTGTAGGGATTCTCAAACCAGCATCACACAGAGGTTGTTTATTTATTATATATTTCTCTGATCCAAACCTCAGTTACTCTACACACTAGAAGGACACTGGTTGCATAATATTCACCCCTTACAGACTGGTGCTTTGGTTGTGACAAAACATTGCAATTTGAAATGCTCAAATTTTTTGAAAATGTGCATCTCTCTTTTTCTTACAGAACTTTGAGAAAAAGCAGCATTAAACCTTTATTAAAAGAGAGGAAAATGTAAATGCATAGGATGGATTTTGTTGTAAATTCAAGGTAATAAAAGAAGATCAGTTAAACTGGATGCAAAAAAATTGTCTTAAGGAAATCACTAAATAATGGAACATGAAAACGCATTTCATTGTGATATCTACTGGATGGAGGAGATGAGGAGCCACCCTTGTGTTTCATTTCACCACTCAGCTGGTTTCAGTCTCTGTGCCTGTGGCTCTTCAATGTTGGTTCAAGGTTCAGTATCAAGCTTGATTCCATCCCAACGTAAAGGCAGCTTAATTAGCAAGCAACACATTAGGCAGCTCTCAGACTCCAAAGTGTATTCTTTTTCTCCTGTTTAACTTTCATGACTTTATCCCAGGGTCAGTTGGTGGGCAGTACAACTGACCTCCCCAGCACCCTTCACCCTATCCCCCAAGAGGGACTTAGAAGAATTGTTCTCTGTGAAGGAAAGTGTTTTTCCTGGCAGCCTCAGTGGAAGCTACTCCGATGGAATAGAGCTGTCTTATACAGCTCAGGCCGAACATGCCTTTGTAATTGAACCCATATTCATTTTGTGATGGCATGCATGTTCTGCAGAGCTTCAGTAATGTCAGCATCTATAAACAGATATTAAGTGTATTGGGTTGAGAAGTTCCTGATTCAAAATATGCAGGGGGTCTGATGGCTGAAATGTTGGCTGCTAAGTCTGAGAAAGTATGTGTGTGTGTGTGTGCAACAGGACTGAATGAATAAGACTGTGAAGACAAACACAAAACCAGCTCATAAATCCAGCTTCAGCTATTCCCATGAATGTTTTGGCCTTGAACTTTTTTTCTTTTTTTCCCCCAACATACTGAAAACGTGTTTAATGGCAAAGAGGTAACTGGTCTTGATGTTTGAAACTTAATCTTTTCAAAAGCCATACACAGGTGTCAGCCACATACTTCTTTGAAATGATAACAGATCCTTGAATGTGAAATCAGATTCTCTTTGAAGTATTATTATTTGAGTTTATGACCACTAGGGGGCAATATAAAAATAAAAATAAGAATATCTTAAAATAGCGCTTAATAAAGCTTTTGTAGCTTTTGTAGCTAAGATGTTAGCAAACAGTTGTTTATGTCCATTTAAGATGATTACATGGGCATAAAACAACTTTGGCATTCATTTGAAGTAATGTTTTATTCCACTTAATTGATATAAGTCTTTTTGATTAAACCCATCTATAACAAAAACAAATGTGGTAGAAATTACCAAGCCATAGCAAGCCTTTTAGCTTGCAAGAAGCTTATATGTGTTGATTTGTCAATCTAACCATCTTATGCTTGAAACACTTCCCGCAACCGACGTCAAAATGCCGTTTCAGGCCTGGTGCTTGCCTTGAAAAGACAGCGCAGCGCATTGTCGTGCACCAGTCGATTTTTATAACTTGGCTGCGCCAAGAACGACCAACCGGATGGACCAATTTGAGACCAGGCACAGTCAGGAGGTGCGTTTGTACAGCACCTGTACGAAACTGCATTGAAACAGCACAGGGACCACGTAAACTCCCAAAACTCGTGGACAGAGATTGGCAGAACTTGGGGGAAAGAGGGAGAGTTCTGTAAGAATGTGTGAAAGAAGCTACGGGACAGATATGTGAAGGCAAAGAAGAGGGCAGAGACTTGAAGTGGTGATGCCGGGGGCTTCAGACCTTCACCTCTATTGACTGAATTGTCTTGGCTCACGAACTTCGTGAAACACAGAAACACACTAAGCATTTCATCTTCCAGATACTGCAGCAGTATCATTGATGACAGTGTTCCTGCTCTTGACAGTGGCATTGTTTTCTTCTCGACTTTCGTGGTTGAAGAGTAGCGGTAACCTTCACGTAGCAGCGACACCTCTGTGACTGCCACCATATATAGCCAGCACGAAATCGTGTCGTCATCAACACCGCTCGTGCCAGCAGATGCGGCAACCATGCTAGAGCCTTAAGGGTGACCCAGCCACCCTTCGTAGAAAGTTTTATTCTGCTGTTTGTATTGGGCATCCCATTTTTTTTCACTTTCCACAGTTCATAACCAAAGGTGAGGGTTGGAACATAGATTGACAAGTAAATCATCAGCTTCTGATGCTGACTCAAGAACAAGACCGCAAGATACTTAAACTCTTCCACTTGAGGCAGCGTCTCTTCCCCAACCTGGAGTGAGCAATCCACCTTTTCTGACTAAATACCATGGCTTCTGACTCGGAGGTGCTAATTCTCATCCCGGCTGCTTCACACTTGGTTGCAAATCACCCCAGTGGATTTTCCACTCAATGAAGCCAACAGGACCACATCATCTGCAAAAGCAAAATTGCAACCCTAAGCTGTTCGAACTGGATACCCTCCGCCCCTTGGCTGCTTCTAGAAATTCTGTCCATGAAAGTTATGAACAGAATTTGTAAAGTTATGATCAGAAGCGGAGTCCAACACATACCAGAAATGAGTCCGACTTACTGCAAGCAATGTGAACCAAGCTCTCCCTTCAAATTGACATTACAAGAAAAGCACTGCTCAGCTGTCTGGACTCAGTGTGCATGCTTGCTTAGAGTCATTTTAAACCTTCACAGTGGTATCCATCTATGTTACTCTTAGGCCCCGCAAACAGCCAGTTTTCCAATGCAGACAGACATTTCTTCAAAAAGCTAACAATGCTGACAACAACTGGTTTTATAGCAAAGAACCGGAAACCAGAAATAGCAAAGAAACACAGCTGAAAAGCTTACGCAACTGGATAATCTTCATTCACTGAGCATTTAGTTTCACTGCATCACAAAGTAGATGTTTGCCCTCTTTGACTTCTGTTTAAACCATGCTGAACAAAGCTAAAAGACAAACCACCTTGTAACATAACCACGAGCAACAAACGAAGAGCGTACAGAGATCAACGTTGAGCCCTTTACTTGATGGAACTTGAGCTATCTTTCTGTTCAACAGTTCCTTTGCCCTGTAAAATATTTTACTCACACTGAGGTCCAGGATGTACTGATTGCTGCTTTGGGCCACATTTTGTGTTAAAAACATCAAGTACAACTAGAATATTACGGGTTGTGCCAGTTAAGTGGCGGTTAATGAAAGCCATTAGAGTCACTTTGTAGTAATGACTAGAGGCCTGCTGGAGGACACTTCCACTTTGCCTGTCTTTACATGTTTCATGGATTAATGGTAACAACTTCTTGGTCAATTGTTTTATTTTCTCACTTTTTCTCCATGTCCTCTTTTGGATAGATGTTGAAAATGTTGTTCAGCATCTCTTCCTTTCTATGCTCACGTAATCACATGCCAAGTAGCCCGGGTTTAATGCCTTCACATGCTCAATTGAACCTCAGGCAGCAACCGTCGAGGCTTTTTTTTATTTGGTCATGTCTTTTTGGGTTGAGAGGTGAACAAGAGCCGACGTGGTTCTGGTTTTTGGCAGGGTGTCAGGGTTGGGAGTAATTGTGGTTGGGCTAGTAAGACGAAGGGCTAGTTGAGGTGGCAATAATGGGGAGCGCTGAGTGGCCATGGCAGCAGCAGCGGCTTGCAGACAGAGAGGCCCATTGCTCCGATGCGTGCTGACTTGGCAGCTGTGTTTTGTATGGAGTGCCAGGTGGAAAGGGCAATAGTCTTGCACAATTAAACACATCATTTGTCTTCATTAAAAGGATGGACATGTTAGCTTTGGCGGACGTAGAGGATATTTAGGCTTAAGTTTGTTTTTGTTTTTTTCACAGTATGGGATTTTGCCCCTTGGTTATGTCATTTCTAGTTAAAAGCTTCAGGGCATTTCTGGGCCTCTAAATGTATAAAATTGACTGATATTTGACAAATACATATAACTTTATAACCTTAAAAGTAATATTTTTTGCATGTTTATGTAAACAGAGGCGCATGTGTGGATTTGCAGGTCTGTTGGTATTTGGAAAGTACTTTTTTTGCTATTTTTCTAACTTTGCATAAACAGGCTAAAGGCGAAGCTGACCTGACTCTCAGCTGACATCAGTAACTGTGTGGACTGGCCCCATATGAGAAGTCGTCTGTCTTCAGGTTCTGCTCAGGATTGGGCATGCACATGGTTGTCCAACGTTGTTTGGTTATCTTGGGTGATTTAATTACAAATGGACAGCTTTAAATGCATCTTGGTTGTCTTTTTATGACTGACACTCACTTCACTTTGCTTTGCTAAATGCAATAAGCACAACATAATACAAACAGTCAGTCAAAAGGATTTCAGTTCATCTGTTCAGGTTCCTACATTCAATGACCAGATGTAGACATTTACCTTTATTCAGATCGGCCTGAGTCACATCAATGGCTGGATTATAACAATCCAGTTATATGGGATTGATGTGATATTAGACTGAAACAAAAGATACAGAATACATGAAATTTTAAATTTGTAATGCTATAAATGCCTGTAATTACACCTCTGGTGATTAGACACACAAAGTGCATATTTTTAACTCTTCAATTTTCCTTCAGAACCCGTCTCTCTGCAGAGAAGAAAAAGCAAAAACTCCAATGACCATTCTGTTCACATTAAAAAGTAACTATAATAACTGTATTACATCTATTGCCTCTGTGTGTTTTGTGATAAAACAGAAATATCTGCAGCTCAGCTCTAAACGTTTCGAGCTTGTAGTAAAGGTTGGCATCGAGGGGCCGCAAAGCAGACACCACTTTGGCTCCGATCTCTCAGCTGTTGTGTTTACTGTTGCAGCAAAATGAACACAAACAAGACCCATGAGGTCATATGTGAACGATATATATCCTGCCTTCAAACTGAGGTTTATTAAGAATAATAATTTTTTTTTCATTTTTGGAACACCGACTGTCCTGAAAAAGCAGAGCTACTGCTGCATGACGCACGTAGATGGTCCTAATATTGTGCAGATCACAAATGTGATCTGAAAGATCAGATCTCATGTGTACACATATAGTTTTAACTGTTCACTTGTAATCAGACTACGCAAGATGAAAACTTCGACGTGAACAGCAGCTCTGTGCCAAACTAACCCATCTACAGGTGGTAGATCCCTATTTACTGCGCACAAAAGAAAGTAGTCCTAAACTTCTCAAATTCTCAGCAGGATGATAGATATTTATATTTCCTCAGGCTTTTGACTTTAAATTAGACATATTATGATGTTTTTTAAGAAGCTGACAGGTATTTGTGAGATATCTAACCTGATTTAGTCAAAGCACCAGAGATACAACATACAAGAGCCCCCTTTTCAATCAAGAGTATACAGCTCTCTTCATAGAAGCTGTTTTGGGGTTAATGCAGTCTAAATTCCTCTGTGACATGAAACGCTTTTCTGTTGGTCCCTTCCTCTGTGTTTTGTTGAAGTTTTTAAAGGCAAATGCTAAAATCTGTTCAAAGAAAATTGGAGAATACCAATTACAAGTCAGATGTCCTTGTTGGGCTATGAATCATCAGATAAAACAAAGGAGTTGTAGTGGATTGTAAGACTATTACTTTCTTCAGTAAAGGGAACTTTGTAACCACTGATGAAGATTTTCGTTCATCAAAGCAGAAAGCAGGAGCAAAAGAGTTTTGACTTATGACCTCCAAGGCACTGCAAATACGGCATCATTTTTAAGTTGACTTGGGGTGGAGGTAGTATTTGCTCTCCACCACAAAGTTTTCACGTATGACATCAATCTTAAATTTTCTGTTTTGTTGCCCGGGTAGTGAAAAAAATTCCATTGTACAGATATCGTTAAGGTTCACCATTTAATTGTTAATAATTCACCACTTGCAGGAGTATTAAAGTTGTGCAGAAGAGCAGAACACCATTGTGCTGTCATTATGGAGGTATGTAGTCTCTCATGCACTTCCTTCTCATCTCTAGCCAGTCTTAATAAAAAGTACACCGTGTTCTGTCATTGTTTAGGGAAATCCTGTTTTTTTCTCATATACACATACATTCATATTCATGTAGAAAAAGCATTATTCCACACTACATTACAAAATGAACTGTTTATTACAAACACAGTCTCTATCCATGCTGTCCCTAGTTTGGAAAACATTGAGTCCAACAAGTAGATTTATTACTCCTGTGACTGCAGTTTTCTCTCGATACGACTGATTGATTTTTCATGGTCAGCAGTTTTGAATAGATTAGTTTAAATTTGTTTGTGACAGCTCATAAAAACTCCTTTTTTTGTGCTTAATGTGATTTTCATTTTCTTTTGAGGGAAAGAGAAAGAACTGAAAATGAAAGCGTTGAAGAGGGAGAATCTGCCTTTCTGGCTTTTTTGGCTTGGCAGGCAGACTGGTGTTTGACGTATACGAATGCTGTTTTGAGGCCTGGTCACAGCACTCCTGCAGAAAGTGCTGAGTGCTGGTGAATGTGGTGTAAAGCCACGTGGCTTTGGACTGGGGATCTTTCTCTCGCCCCTGTGTTTGTTCCACCGGCATATGTGTTCAGTAAATCCTTGGCCAACACTGTGCCACAGCGAATATCTCTCTCTGCTTGATGTGGTCTCACATCAGCGCGCTGTGGGTACTCAAGTGGTGCTGCTGAGGTAATACCACCAGGGACAAAGCCTCGCCACAACACCCACATAACAAATGTTGGTTTGTGTGAATCCAGGCAGCTATTAGTGTGTCTGTTGCTGGCTACCGCTTCATGCACACTCCCATCTGCGGAGACTTACGAAGCTTACCCTCATGTAATCCCATAGTTGTTTGTGTTTGCATGCTGACATGTGTGCAACTTTGGCTGTGCTGTAGAGAAATCCATATGTTTTTGATTTCTGGAGCCTTTAGAGTTCAACACTATCACATGCCACCTTGCTCAAATCCATGTTTTTGATTAAAGATGGAATTATCCCCCCTCTGGTTATAGCTCGTCTCCCTCTGCAATATTTGCTCCTCATTAAGCGTGTGAAGACACGCACACATTTTCTGGGCGAGTGATTGATTTCTGATTGTTTACACTTCATTCCCCGTTGCAGATGTTTGTATTCTTCTCCACGTCTGGCATGCATTTACACAGGCATGCACAGACACAAACACAGAGACACTCCCACAACAATAGAGATGTGCTGAAGCCAACAAGTCTTTGCTCTGGGTTTTGGCTCTGCGCAAACTAATTGCCTCCAAATTGTGGGGATTGTTACTATTAGGCCTTTTATTTTCTGAAGCTGGATGTGTGTTTGGGCACGTGGGGGAGATTATTTAAGGTATTTGTCATAAATGTGGTTTCTTTCTAGTTGAAGTAGGGCGTAGTAAGCTAAGTTAAATTATACTTCAGTCTTCAAAACAAGGATATCGCAGCCAAATTTTAACATCGAGTTATTATTGTGGATGTAAAACCCCTAACTACTAAAACTTTCTGTCTTTAGCACCTTAAAAAATAAGTTTGCTTCCAAATAAAACTGTCATGGTCAAGTTGTTTTTCATCTTGTGGTTCCTGAATTGAAATAAACTGCAGGGAGGCAGTTAACTTTGATAACTGATGTAGCACTCTAGTGTAAGCTTCTGTAGAAGTCCATAGTGTACACTTGGCTCAGACAGCCTGGAGTATGTAGCCAATCTCCAGTGTAAGCAACAGTGTTAACCTGAGTTACAGCATTAATTATCTGCTGCTGAAGGATCCCTGCCACCCATGCAGAGCAGAGTTGAGGTTAAGCAGTGGGCAAGCTGCAACCCAAAGCGTGTTCCTTTCTTTCATGTGGTCTCAGATTGCTCTGCGTGGCGGTGGGTGGATATGTACAGCACAGTACGAGAGCAAACATATGCATGCCCCATTTTTCCAATCTGGAAAGCTTTGTCTTTCTCTGGTACTGGTAGGACTGGCCCACTTTTTCCAGACCAGCCAGTTGGTTGACTCAAAGAAGGCACTTCAAGTTAAAAGGGGTTAATAGTTATGTATATGTTGGCCCAGAGGTGCAAAACTCAACAACAAAACCAGAAACACAACAAACAATCAGAAAAACTAACACAAAAAGGAAAACATTTCACAAAATACAAGATAGGGGAAAAAGAAACAATGAAACAGAAAATGCTAACACTTTTTAGCATTCAATTGCTGTTTGTTGTTTTTACATTCATCGATTTAAGCTTTAGGCGACCATCAACTATGCCCTTAACTTTGTGTGAGTGGTTCTGTGTTTCAAAAGTGTAATCTAACTGAATGTATGTGGGGCATTAAGTGGTGCAGCATGTCTTTCTTTGAGTTTCATACTTGAGAGATTTTGAATTTCACAACTCGCCGTTTGGTTACATCTCTGGTTACACAGCACTTTTGAAATCATTCAATGTATTTTGAAAGAAAGATTTGATCTGAATGTGGTGCTCTCCCTCTGTTCCAAGCTGAGCACCAATCACTGCAAACGGTGTAAGCGCTCGTAAACATGAGAAAATCAGGGATGTGTGTGTGTGCGTGTGTGTGTACACATACATCAAATGCATTCACACACTTAAGCTCACACTGCCTGCACATACTCACAGTTTTTGCTCTCAGGGAGAGAATGTAATCTGTTCACAAACCACAAAATTGAAAAATGACCCTGACACTCTTCCAAGCTGAAAAGTCAGCAGTCCTTGCAACACAAGAAGGCGTATTTAAACCAAATCTTTATACAACACAGAGGTAAGCCTTTGACTTGAAATAAGCACAATTTAAGGATCTCTTGAGGTTGTGTTCCTCTGAATATCTGTCTCTCCCCTGCAAACATTTCCATGCTTACACACACTTAAACTTTATGTCGGACATAAAGCAGTGGAGACTGACTTTCTCTGAGTGTGCAGTACATGAGGGCCCACACAGCAAACCCAGGTTTTCTTCTTATTTTGGGCTTTCATGCTTTTATTAGACAGCAGTAGGAAAACTGATCTAGTTGACCAACCTGCAACAAAGGTCTCTGATAGGTTACTAAAACAGTAGCATTTGTATACGTGTAACAAATATAGAAAAGTTAAACTGCTGTATGTGTACTTCTCCGTAGAGATGTAATATTAACTTCTTGAATACAGTATGATAGAAATCTTCCTTAAGGCTACTACCACCCCTCAGTCTAACAATGACTAAATAATCAGAAAATCCTGGTGACATATCACTGCATTTTACATTCTTAATCTTTTCAATCTTCAATTTTCTGATTTTGTCGGCCCGATGGACCATTGTGGTTACCTTTAGTATAAAAGAACATGTTTTAACTTTTACTTCTCTTTAGCTTTGTTTGTTTGGAGCTTCTTTGGTGATTTTGTCCAAAAGAATTGCCCTGCCATAGATAATAGAATCAAGATGTGGCCAACGATCACTAAAACGTGGGAATGGGTAAACAAGCTGTGGCCACAGCCTCTGTCCTTAGTGCAAAACGGATAGAAGGATTAAACCAACATCATTCTTCCTTGCATGGATCTCATTCATCATGCATTTCTTCTGCATCTCCATATAGCCATGTAGTCTCCCAGGTCATTCCAGCTCCTGCTGGATAAAGTAGAAAAACGACCCATTTTCAGTGTTTTAAGTCGTCAAATTAATTGTCTCGTACTAATCGTGATGCTATGCTTCACCGCAAAAGAATGTAGGATATCAATATTATTTATTCCATTGAAAATTAAATTAGAAAAAATCAAATGTAGCTAACACTCATGGGAGATATTGCCATACAGGAGCTTGATATTGTAAACAGCATATTTCAATGCTGTGGTCACCGTTTCGTTATCACATTCCCACATAATATAAACCCGTGGGCATGTTTTAATTATCTCATTCCCACACATTAGTTATCTTTGGCCACAACTTAGAAATGTGTGGACATGCAATAATATTGTTCCCACTGAAACCACTGGAGAAGCTATAGTGTTAAGACAAATGGTACAAGAGTACTAGTCAGGTTTCTTCAACTAAATAAAACTTATAACATACCCAGGATATTGCAGTGCAACACAGTATCACAGAAGTTTGTGAAACTTTCACAAAAAATAATCTATTATGAATTGTATCTCTTTTTTCCATCCACGTGGATGCAGGACTACTAATACAGTAGTTTAAAATAATAAGAGTGTCAGCATTCTGTGAAACTGTCAGGAAAGAAGTTTTGATCATATTTAACAGGTGAAAAAAAGAGACTGGAAGGGTTTGGTGGAGTTACTCTCTTACCTGTCAATCAAAAGACCTGAGTTAGTCTTCTATCTGGTCAAGTATGTTCTTCACTGACGGGTCGTTTAAGGCTTTTGTATACCTCTGCAAAGGTTTCTGTTTGCATCTCTCAATTCCTACAGAATGGGGGATTCTGGATATTTTTTCCATTTAGCCAGAAAGACTTGTAGTTTACCAAAAACCTAACAATGCAAAGTCATCAGACATTAGACTACGCATTGATCGAATGCTGATTGACTGAAAGTTAGCTCAAGCCAGGTGGGGCCAACAAGGATAATGACAACAAAGAGGACCAAACACCAGAAAACATAATAGCAAAAAAGCACAGGTGGCAAGCACTAACATCAGCTGCACTAGACAATCTTCAGTATTTTAACACTTAGTTTTACAATGTCACAAAGCAGATCTTTGTCCTCTCTGACTTCTGTCTTTTCCACAGCAGAAAAGACAGAAGTGTTGGATTCAGAGCTTCCAACACTAATCATTGTTCAAAGCTTCAGGACCAATAACAGCATCAACACAACCAAGAGCAGGCCCAATAGAGTAAGCCTGCAGAAGTATGTTAGGGCCCTTACACTCTGGTGATTTTCATGTGACGTACAACCCAACAGAGTCTCAAGCTGTCAGTTGCCGTTTGGTTAGCTTTAGTTATTAAAAAAACAACTTGGTTAGGGTATGGAAAACATCATTACTAGCTACCTGATATTTTTTTTTTCTTTTATTGTGTTATCCCAGATTGGAAAGCTGAGGTCACACAACAGTCAGTTGGCAGTTGTTCAACGTTTTTGCATTTTCTGAACTTCTGTTTTTGGTTAATTTGAAGTTAAGTTTTTTTTCTTTTTTAAAGTGAGCTCTGGTTCTGCATTTATGTGTTCCAACACTAATCATTGTTCAAATCACTATAAACTTGCTTTGTTCAGACCACTCAACCTGTCACTCCACAGAAGATTCCTCATATACTGGGAGAACCTATTCTGAGTTAGGAGCTAAAAAGTACCGTACAAGCTAAAAACACCTGCAGGTACTGCAATGCAGACACAAAACCGAGGAGGCGCTTCCTTCAAAAGTTCTGGGAATAAAAAAGCTACTATGGTTTGATGCTCCTCAATAAATGAGCTTTCATAAAAGGAGATATGTAGGCATTGGATTCAGAGCTTCATATTTCTGACAAGAACAAACTATAATCCTAAAGTGATTTGAAAAATTAAAAAAAATGATTACCCACTAAAACATACACTGTTGTTGAAGCCAAAACCAGGAAGGAAAGTTGGCAAAAGTGGCAGACCGTATGAATACTTGAGTTAATAGGGTTATCGCTGCCCCATCATTAAAGCACAAGTAGATCTATAAGTAGGCCAAAATATTGTACTTACAGTTGTTTTTGGTGTGTTTCAAGCAGATTTTGGGTTATGTTACACATTTCTAAACATATTCTTTTAGCCGAAACCCTGTTTTTTTCACTATGGGAGACAAGAGAAGCACAAACAACATTCCGAACAGTCAGTAGGTGTGCTTGCTCATGTCTGAGCTCATTTTCTAAGACATCCATGCGATAAAATGTGAAATGCACTGGACTAAAAGTTTTCTTTTTTTCAGCTATTATGATAAAACAATTTTATTGTTATTCATAAATCTCACAAGGTCAGTCAGTGCAATTTTCATTGCTTTAATCAATTTGTTTTGGATGAGCAGTTTCTTCTCCCGACTTTCTGTTCCCCAACTCTTGAACGTAAATATGATATCCCCTTGCTGTGCGGGCACCGATCTTTTTTTTTTTTTCTTCTTCCAATTTTACAAAAAAAAAGATTGCACGGCCATTAGGTTGTGTTTTAAAAAGTGTTGGCCTCTAATCTCAAACATAATGTTCACCTGAGCGAGAAGAGTTTGTAGAGCAAGTTGCTCCAATGAAGAGGTGATTTACCTTCGTGACACTGAAAACCCAGTGTTAAATCTGGACCACAAATCCTGCTCTGCACTGAAGGCCCCAGGTGCTTCAGGGGATGCACATCCTCCCACAACAGACTTTGCAGACTTCCTTTTCCCTTGTGTTTCTTTTTTTTTCTAATCCCGAACCGAATCATAATGAAAGGTGACCCAGCGGAGTATTGAAGCTCCAAGATTTATGAGGCCTATAGTGAACGATGAAAGTCTTGTAATGAAAACATTGTCCGGAGGAGTCGGGCTGGGAGCCAGGGTGTTAGCTGACTAAAAACAACCATTCAGTCTGGTGTAACATTGTCCCTCGGTGAAACGTCTGCATTGTCTTGTTATACGGTGTGTCTGTAAAGATAATCTGTATGTGATTTATTATGTTAATCTTCACAATGCTGTGGAGCCAATGTAAAGCCATCAATCATCCGATTGCTGAAGAAATCATTAATATTACACAGAAACCAAGAGCTCAAGCGAAGTAGTCTTTTCCTCTGCTTTTTCATTTTGACCCCTACAATATGGAGCACTGTGATACTTCCTGAAAGCTAAGAATGTGCTGTGAGGTTGTGATTTGTGGCGTCTTTGGTTTTACAGGTTGAACCACAGGCAAATGAGCCTTATTTCTCACAATCAGCTTTTCTGAATGAACTCACTGAGATAATGATAGGGGCTGCAACACCGATGAGCTCTTCTTCAACTCCATCTTTCACTGGGATGACAATGATGATGGAGTGATGGGAAGTGGTGGTAATGGGGATAAGGAAAAAGGTTTAAGGCCTGGCGCTCTTTTGCCCTCAATTGCACGGCGGCGCACGGCAAAAGACACCAATTAGAGAGGGGAGCAGAGTGAAGCGGCAGTTGATGAGCTCAGCCTGCGGCTCCTGTCTGGCCCACACAAATGCAGCACTCAAACAGGGGCCCCTCTAGCTGCTTTTCTTCTCAGATCATGTTTGTGTGTGTCCTTACTGCGTGTCTGCAAGCATTTGATGACGTGAGCAAAGCGAGAGACCAGTGTTTGTGTTTAGAGTAGCTGCTAATGATTTAAAATGTGTACGTGTGTGTGTGATGTATGGGCACGTTTGCTCCGTCTTTGGGCGGGAGAGAAGATTTATTTTAACACTCTCTCATTTTGTGTCTGATGCCAGAAGCTATGGGCTTGTGTAAACCTCTACCATACTTTAGAGAAGTTAGACCACCCCAAACGTAGAGGCATGTGTCATCAGAATGTGGCATGTGTGTGTCCAAGGCGGAGGGTGGAGCAGAATTTTTTTTTCCTATTTTCTCCCACTTTCCTCAGACTGCTGTTAAGGTCAGAGTCAAATCAGTCAAGTTAGAAAACACATTTCTGGGAGAATGAGTGGAAACTTTACAGTCTTCGCTACCTGTTTGAAAGTTGCAGTGTCGAGCGTGTAATTTCATGTCTCACACACAAGATGCTGCTCTTGAGCCACTGTGGGGAGAACAGTGCAGGTAACTGACAAGATAGCAGTTACCTGCAGTTGTTTCAGATAAGAAGAAGTGAGGAAACTGAAGAATTCTGACACCAATTTGGAATCAAATAATAGTTTTGAGGATTATTTTTCTTGTGAAATGATATTCAGGAATCTATTACTTTCTTCATCTTTGTCAAATCGCTGTGTAATCACAGGTAAAATTAAATGACTAATCGCTTTGAGACTAAATTAGATAGATTCGCGCAAAGTGAAGGGACAAAAGTTGGACCTAGACTTGTTTTTATGTGTGTTTCTGGTGTTGCATTTATTGTGGCAACTTGAGTTTCATTGGTTTCTAGTTTGTATCTGTGCCGCCGGATCCCGAAAGAATTTGAGTTTGTGACAATCGATGGTTTTGTTTTTGTTTTTTTTGTTTTTGAAGGATTGCTACCCTGCCAGCTTTTTTGCTCTGTTCTGCCCAACAATAATTAGTTTTTTGTTATTTAATACATTTAATTAGTAGACGTTTCATCCCAAGGACACCAAGATTTTGCTGCTGTAGCCCTGAAATGATGGATCTAACTGTTGTGTTAAGCAGGCTTAAACACTTCCTGTTTTTAAGTCTAATCTGAAAACACATTTCTATGCTTTTGCTTTTAATTCAGCATGAGGTGAAGTTTTTTGTTATTTTGGGTTGGCAATCATTTGTCTTGAAATTTTAAACATTATTTTGAATCTTGTTTTTTTTTTTTAAATCACCAATCTGCCAACGCTACCTCATAAGTTATAGTTAATCACACTGGCAAATTAGTCCTTCTTTGCTGTTGTAGTTTCTAGTTTTACTTGGATTTGGCCTTAGATTATTTGTATAGCTTTACACTTGTAAAATTTAATTTTAAAACCTGTCTTTATATATGGCATAATAAAGTTATTATGCCATATTTAGGTGCAGGGTGTGTTTTTCTAATATTTGCTTTCTATGAAGTTTTTGTGAACATCGACGAGGAGAAATTCCATACTGCAGTTCCTGCACTACAGTACAAATAATTCCATCTGGATGAGAGAAAGCATTTAGCCTCTAAACAGCTCCCAATCATTTTTAAAGATAGGCTAAAAAGTAACATCCTCTGCCTTCGTGGTCATCCTCCCCTTTCCTGCTTTTCACTTTTACTGCCTGAGCAGCTTTCTACACAACGACGCAATCACTTCTCTGGTTGGGAGTTCACTACAGTAGCATATTTAGACAGCTGTAAGCCTGAAAGCTCTTGGGAAAACAGGGTAGAGGGTTTTTTTTTATGTGGGAGGAGGATGAAATGGGGGTTAGCTGATCCACTGCAGTTCTTTTCCTGTGCGGTTACTCTTCAGTCATGCTTCCAAATGTTTCCTCTCCTTCCCCATCACCTGGACAAGCTTTGACTCGACACCAGCCTTAAAGGAGGACTCACGAGGTTACTTTTTCATGAGCGTGCGCTTGGTGATTCCGCTATGTAAACTGTGAAGGAGAAAGTCAATGTAATTTCCCCGTTTCAACAGTAATATAAAGGAACATAGCCCAAGGTGTGAGTCTTGCAATATAAACTGGATATTCTCAAAGTGTGTGTAAGAGAGCCATGTGTTTTTTGGCGTGCAAATGAGCACAGAACACAGTTACTATTCACACACATACAGATACACGCACACACACACACGCACACACACACACACACACGCACACACGCACACACACACGCGCACACACACGTGCACACACACACAAACAGACTGTCTCTTTTCTCTTTGTTACTCTTACAAACACATAAATGGAGATTCAGGCTCCCAGGCCAAACAGCAACTTATCATTATTGCACAAATCCTGATAGTCTATATAATAAATTGCCCCCCCTCAACCTTCTTAAAGAAATTAAAAACATTCCTTGTTTTGTTTTGCGTACTGCTCATGACCTCGTGAGCTCACTGCATTTGTAAACTTGGTACATCACTGATCCGTTAGCTTCAGACCATAGGCCATCTGTGAGCTGGACTGAATACACATGCCATTAGCCTCTCAGGTAAATGAGCTAATGTTTGCAAATACTATGTTTCCACCATTGTGACAAAAATTAAGAAAACATGTGAGCAAAGCTGCCCCATGAGCGCAATCACGACACCAAATAATCTAAGAAGTGGTGTTTGGAAGTATTTTAGATTTTACTGTGTAAATGGTGCAGTAACTGACAAATAAAAGGCTTTTTGCCGACTTTTTACAGAGCAACCATCTTCTTCGACAACGACAGCAAAGCAGCAGAGCCACCTTTTAGCTTAGACAACACATAGAAGTAGGTCCATGTAGGAAGTTCAACGGTGACTGTATTTGAATGTTGTCAGCTGACCGCCTGCTTTTCAGTCAGCTGACAACATTCAAATACATTAGAAGAATTTCAAATTAGTTTGAACTGGGTTTTTGGCAAAAGTGGCAACCCTACTGTGTTAGTAGGAGTAACAAGTTCACTTGCTGTATTTATTTTTATTGCATTTTGGCACATTTTTAGATGATAACAGTTGTGTGATGTGATGATACAATATTATTTTACATTCAGTCTGTGTTTGAGTAGGCAAAAAAATATTGTATCAGGTAACAAAAAGGCAAAGAAAATACTTGGTTAGGCCTAGGAAAATATATATAGTTTGGACCTGCCTAGGTTTACTGAACACAGTGAAACTCAGTTCCTGTTCTACCTTGAATGAATTGATCTCTCACCTTTTCAAAGAGTGCGTCACAGCTTACATGTCCAAACTATTAATTTAGACTGAGATATGTGAAAATATCACAACCTTTTCTACACCTCCAGGCCAACGATGGAGAAAGCGGTTGCTCTTAGTGTTACTGACATATAGTTTTAACACATTACGTGCCTCCACAAAGTAATGTAGTGTTAAGAATTCTTGTTTATTTTACTTTTATGTATTTGGGCACAAAAATGACTTGATTGGGAGGTTTGGGTTCAAAGAACTGCTCTGCTTTGTTGGAATTGTCACCATGAAGGCCATTTGTTCACGATTTAAAGATAGAACTCTGACTTTTGGTTTTCAAAATGGCAATCAGCTGTCTCCCATGTTTGGTTGACCCACATTTCCGCCCTAACCACCACATTGTTGCTCTATAAGACTAACATCACTTGTCATTCTCCTTTATATTTTTAATGCAGTGATTTGCCACTTAATAACTAATGCTGTTTGTTCTCAACAGTCCAATCCATATAGGACACACCTCTAACATGGCTGAAAATATCTATCGTAGCTTAAACATCACAGAGACATATGACATATGATCTGACAGTTATAGTTTTTCCCTCTTGAGCTGATTGATTGCTCCACTCAGCTACCAGGATAACATTTGATCTACTCTTTCATGATACCGCCACTATTTCACCCCTGGTTGCATCTGAAGCAGTGATGTCAGCTACTTTCTTTTGCTATTGTCTGGCCGTAATTCTTGGATTTAGAGTTTCCCAAAATTCTACATGGTGCTGGCACAACAGCGTCTTATCTTTTTTGCTTATTTTTTTCCAATCCAAAGCTGAGCTTTGTGACTCATCTTCACTGTTTGGCAGGAGATCGAGGGGAAATTTGAAGGCAAGGATAAGCATTTTTTCTTAAGTCGTGTTTATCTTGAGGCTTTGGTAAAAAGCTATAATGTGTGTCTCATGGGTCATATTTCGTTTTTGACCTGAGTGAGCACTCCATATTAGATATGCCAGTGGTTTTGGAAAAGAAGGGCGGGGTGGCAGGAGAGTGAGTGTATTTTCCATATAGATCTGTGAACTGCTTACTGGATTTAGACAGCTGAAAGGCTATGCAGTGGATTTCAGACAAGCAGGATGGAAAGAGAAAAGAAGACTTGATAGAGTGACAGCTTGAAACTGAGTGGAGCTTGAAGAGAAAAACTTCACATGAAATTAAAGTGTATATGGGTCAGTTGAGTCATGTTGTCTTTTTCCAGTCCTTTTTTTTTTTTAGCAGTGCTTGTCCATGGTCTGAGTTTTTGTGTCTCTTCTTCACATTCTTGTCTTTTCTCATCACATTGTGTGAACAAAGATTGCAAAAATGAGCCTAATTAAATTGGAATCAGTTTGAGACAGACTCAACTAGCGATTGGGACTGAATATCATCCTTCTTGGACCTTTTTGCGGTACAGTTGTGTCCGTTGTGTGTAAGGCGATTACAAAAGCATATGGATGAGGAATGCTTGATTGTAGAGCTTAGCTGTGGCAGGCCGACGGACAGCTTCCTCTCTCTGAATGTGAGTCCTGCAGGACAAAGCCCAGTTGGTGTGTGGATGTGTGACAACTTAAAAGAGCTGTCAGCAGTCCTGGCACAGTGGCAAGCTGTGAACAGAGAGGTACATGACGTCAGGGCATATTTCATGTGGACCATATGTACCCGAACACAGAGAAATAAGGTTTTTCGATTGGATATTTAAAAGTTGTTTAGATTTTTTTTCCTGTCATGTTTTATTTGTTAACTTTAGTTAACGTCCATGTAGCCTACAAAGTCATTTGAAAAAAATAAATCAAATATACCAGGATAGTATTTTGCAGTGGAAAAAGTAAGTTTCACTCAAAGTATTGCCCTTATTAGCAGAAATAGCTTCTCTCTTGTATTTTGTCCACAAACGAATGACTTAATCTTGCTGAATTTTTTTTTCTCTTTCTCTTTCACTTTTAACATGGTTGAGAGTTTTCTTGCCTGTTTCATCTCCCCAACCAAACATTTCAAAAGGATTAATTTCTGGACTTTGACTAATCCTATCCATAATCATCCATTTCCTCTTTGTAAGCCATTCCTCGGTACGTTTGCTGTCGTGGTGTGCTGAGGATTGTTGTCCTAATGAGAAGTCCACTTCTGATCCAACATCAGCTTTGGAACAAGCATTATCTTTGAGCGCTCTTTGATAGGATGCAGAGTTCTTTGGTGATCCAGTGACTGCAAGCTCTCAAATATTTAAGGAAGGAAACCAATGACAAACCAAACAGTTCTTCTCATTAAAAGTTGTTCTTCTCTTACGCTAAAAATATCTACCGTTCCTGTAGCCGTACAAATAAACTATAAGTATTTCTTTTTTAATTGTTTCCATATTTGTAGGCCAGGCACAGGTCATAACAAGGAACTGAAGTGCACACGCGCCTTTGCACTCCACGTAATTGCATCATTATTTAACTAAGGGAAAAATGTCAGATTTCAGAGGACGCTCCATAGATTCAAGCCTGCTTTGACCACCTTTTATCATGTCGCTATCACTTTTCCTGACCGTCTCAGAGCCAAAGACAACACACAATACATTTTCGACAATGAGAAACACATGTTAACAATGTGACTTAATTTTTTGGGTTAAAGCAGAGTGAAGCATATACAGGGGATCAGGCACATCTTTTGTGGCTTTATAGAAGCTTCAGATTGCTTTGAGTGCAACAACTCCACACTCACACATCATGAGTAATAAGCTGCTGAGACAAACCAGGTGCCGCTTTATTTGGAGGCGCTCCTCTGTGTCTGTGGTTGAATTGTTGTTCTCGTTTTGCCATCACGAAGGAGAGCCTGTTCCCTGTCTGTTTTACAGCTTTGATCATTGTCACTGATTTGTCTTAGACTCACAAACTGGACTTATTTATTTATTGCACAATCCATAAATCTCTACTTCACTCGCAACGCCCCAATGTACATTGTATTTATTAAAGCCATTTTTGCACATTGCCGCTCTGCTGCTGTACACTTCACAGGTTATACTGTGACTGTGATATTTTGTGTTTTTGTTTCATTGCTGTTTAGCTTTGTAATACCCTCTGCTTTTTTAAGACTTCATTCATTTACTGCTTGCACCTTACGCCAATGTAATTACCGGTTCCTGAGGTACAAATTCCATTCCTTCTCATGGAAGTGCTGACTTGTATGACAATGAAAACTCCTTGAATCCCTAATATTGATTCTGCCTCTCTCTTGCCACGTTCTTATTCATTCAGATTAGCTCTTTTGAGTATTTTTATAGATTTAGCATTTCATATGTCACGCTTTTTCATTCTCTTTCTCCCCTTTCTTTATACTGTTTTCTTTCTAAGCTGCTGTGGACCCTAACTTTTCCTACATGTCATATTTACCATTCTGAAATCCTGATGGAGACTTTTCAGCCAAAAAGATTGGATTTCACAGTGTTGATTACTGGAAATGGCCGCAGTATTTTTTCTTAATAACGGAAGGCTTCCCGGACAAGCTGTCCAGGGTTTGCATTTATCAAGAGTCGCAGGAATTGGCTCTACCTCAGAGTGAATAAAATGTGGTCCTTGCTGAAGATAAAGAGAGATGCTTTTGGCTGTTACAAGAAAGACAGAATAGTTTTCAGATTCAGAGCATTCAGAGTCGCTGAAGTATTCCACCATTACTCCAACACTTACATGTGCTCTCAGAGCACGAGCTGTGTTTGAATATGCTTTACAAACAACAACAAAAAAATTCTGCCTGCTCTCCCTAAAGTCATTAAACAGGACGTGTGTAACTTAAGCTTTATTTGTTTTGAAATGCACAAGGAAACCAAAACAAATTAGTCACTCGGACAGGAAGGAATTCACAAAGAAGATGGATGACGAGGGCAGGATGCATGTCAAATGTGAACAACCCCTGATGGACCTGTGATGTCCTCTGTTTAGTTTCACAGGACCAGGAGGGAGAGAATGTGCAATCAGTGCTGCCATACGTCTTGTTCAGCCATAAAAACAAACGAGCACTTTCATTTTTTTTATGGATATACAGGTATTAATGTTTGATACTACTGGTTGTTCTTGTTCTGTTATTTTAATGTAGAATTTTATAAGCAGCAGCTGAGAAAATATGTACGTTTATGTATGGTTTTAAATCAAATTCAATCAGACTTTGGAAAAACACTCAACAGTATCCGCTTGGTTTTTTAGAGTGATTTGAAAAAAACCCCAAAAACATTAGGTTTGATTGTTAAATATGGGAAACGTTCACCTTTGCTGCAAGGTAAGAAAAAGGAAAAAATAGATAGATTGATCGATGCATTAGATTCTCACTCAAAGTCTGAGTGGTCCAAATCCAGATATGAATTTAGTTTTGAACTTGAAAAAAAACTTTCCCATCAAATCCGTTTTATAAAATTATATTTCTTATATTTGCTCTTTTGCTGTCCTTTATTATTGTGTCTACTGCAAATACACTATTAACGTTTGTGTATTTCTTGCCAAAAGGGTGCAATAAACTGGCAATCCTAAAAAGTAAGGCTTTGATTGCCCTCATTCATCTGACGTGGTCAGATTTTGCAGGAACAGTAGAAAATCTTACACTATTTAACAATCAGGTCGAAGACACGAAATGCCAAAAGCTGACATCAACTGTAAATTCTATACTGGTTTCAATTGAGCTACTCAGGTGTAGACATAAAGTATTGATTATATCTGCTTTTAATGATAATTTGGTTTGACTGATTTCCAAAAATTAAGTACAGTTTCAAAAAGCACATGTAAACATATCTGAAAAGCTCTGATTCCAGATGATAGGGCAATATGGTCTGTATTTTGAAGCACAGGGGATCAACCCGATGCTGGCTGGTCCATAAATAAGCCGCAGCGCTTAGCGTCTGCCCAGATCTGGATTCAGGTCCCACGCTCCCCGTTTCCTTCTAGCCCACCTTGGCGGGCCGGTTTAACAGACTCCAGCGGCTTTACATGGCTAATTTATGCCCATCCCTTCTTTCATACCCTCTTTAAAACGTCACAGTTGCTGTGATGGGTGAAAGAAAGGATGTGGAGTGTGTGGGATTGAGGTCAGGGGTGGGGGAGTTGGTGTGGTAGTGAAACCCTGATGGAGTTAGCCTGTGCATTCACCAGAAAGCTGCTAAAACATGTGCTAATGGGAAAAGCTTGGTGCTGAGAACGTATGAGCGCTGCCTCAGGAAGCAGTAAATGTCACTGCTGATTCTTAATTACGTTCCGTATCCCTCCGCTGTGCTGTCGACTGCACGTGGGAGACATAATCAGGTGGGATCACATGGTGGTTACTGGCTTATTCAGCATGTCACTATAAAGAGTTCAGCAATTTTTAAAGAAATATTATAGCATGAGTATAGAAGTGATTGCCATTTCAAGAAAGACATTTTCCTCTTGCTTGCTTGTATTTAACCTTCGTCTTAGAATGAGTATTCTTCTGGCCATGTGGATCTAGAGAGTGTCAGTTTCATACAGAGTGAAATATCTCAAAAAGTGATTTATTGTCACAAAATTCATGATCCCCAGAGGACGAGCCCTTTGGTGCTCCCCTTACTCCTGCCGTAGCTCCATAAATAGAATGTCATTTCTGGTTTTTAGAAACACTATTCAGATTTCTAATGAAGAAATTTGTTTCACAATTTTATGCCTCCCTTGAGACAGTTTCTAATGTCTTTGGCGATCTAGCCTTTAAGTAACACCATCATCAGGTGAGAATTTCAATTTGTCCAATGCTTTGTTTTATGATCGACAAAAATAACGACATTACCATCAGCCACAGCTGGGCTTTGGTATCTGTTTATATCTACTTTTAGATTAATTTAACTCTCAATACTTGCTCACGCTTGTCCATGTTTTATATTCTTTGGCCTGGGTTTTTTAGTTGATGTTGAAACTGTTGTAAGCCATCCAGCATAACCTCACAGGTTGTTCCAGGGCAACGCAAGCTGACAGGCCTTATTATGTGCTTGAGAAACAAATCATTTTGTTTTCATTCATGCTGTGAGATGTTTTGGGACCAAGATCCAGGTAGAACAAATGTCTTTTTCTGCAGAGCTGTGGGACCATCTGCAGCCAGAACTGCAGATCTCTTTGAGTGAAAGCCACGTTGGCATTGGTCTTTACCTTGAGCACATTATTTATCACATGATCAATGTGCAACACTGTTCATCCTCCCATCAAAACCATGATATGGGATCCTACAAAGGCATGCTCGTTGCTTTGTGAATCTGTCATCGTCATTACCACCAGTTGCTGATGCCAAATATTCCCATCTTTTGCAAGACCCAACAATCTAATTGACCACCTCAGGATGGAAGAATGAATGAAACATTGGCTTTATGGTGATGTAGAGGAGATGAGAGCTCAGATTAGCCTTGTGCTAATAAACAAAAAAAAGAATAAATATTTCAATGTCATGCTGCTCACTTTGACTTCTTCCCACTTGTGTTAAACTGGATTTAGCTGATTGTCAGGGAACTACATCTTTATTTTAATGCTTTTTTTCTCTTTTTTGATGAGATGGGGAAGTGTGGTCTACTTTCAGCTGTAAGTCGTAAAATCCATGTCCTGGTAAAACATTTTATACTGTGGTCCCGCAAGCTTTTTAAACACTGTCTTTAGTGTAAATCATGCCTGAAGCACATGTACGCCATTTGGGGCTGGGGGGGGGGTGTCACCATTTATCCCGCTTGAATCATTTAAGTCTCTCCGTGGGAGCCAAGGGTTCGGGCTCTTGAGTGCAACTTAATGTCAGTCGCAGGTAACTTTAGCTTCATTTGTCTCTCATTCTGAGAACTCTGGGACTGTTAACTCAGGACATCACCTCATAATATGGCAATCTTTTAATTTGACCTCTTATTCAGCCACAGAGGAGTAGAGGAAAAGATCAGTTAGATTTCTGCTGCATCATTTTACTCTACAGTGAGTGATGATAGAGACTGCCATGTTTTTCGAACTTGGAGGCTTATTCATTGGTTGGGTTCCCATTGCTGTGTCAAAAAGTGAAAACTGAAAGCATATTTTACTTCCACTCTGCTTTCTGGATAAGGTTTAAGAACTAATTTTGCTGCAGCTGTGTGAAATGACTTGTATTGGCGTTATTTCTTTTTGCTCTGTGAAGTTGAATTGTAATTGTAAGTTTTTTTATTCTGGGCTATTTGCTTTGTCTTGGCATGGACACAAGTTTTATTGAGACAGCTGTTTTTTGTTTTTTTTTGGGGGGGGGGATGATGTGTTCTTTTAAAACTGTATGCAACACATAGAGCATGGATTTTTTTTTGTAATTTTTCTTCTCTGAGTAGCTGTTCCTCATACTCCAAGTCTGAAATTTTCATTTTCAACCTGATCTCACCACAGATGTGGTGTTATGGTATATTTACCTGAAGCAGAAACATTTTCAGTGTCATAATAACGCCTCAAAAACTGTGCAGTGACAATATTTTCGTGACTTATTCCTTTCTCTTTATACAGAGATGCAACTTTTATCTCATAATGTGACAATGTTGACATGTGACACTTTTGACTTGGATACGCACAACCCTTTTCACAAAAACACAGTCCTTTTCACTTTTCTGTTTCCCTTTGACCCACGAGTTAAAAATAGTTGATAGTTTTCATTGCTTGCGATTTCCTAAATGTCACATGGACACTAAATCCAACACTCAAGGGTTGCTATGCAATCTCATAACGTTTAACAATGAATTGTGACACTACCACGTTTTGGGGATGTGCACAAGCGTACCTATGACTCGGTTTATAAAGTGATTGGGTTGCCACTCGTTCGAGCTTTGAATTTGGATTCATCCAGTTACTAACAAGATCTTGTTTTCACAATATTCACATAGTCAGTGTTTTTTAACACAATTTACTGATAGAATAAATAGCTTCACCATAGTGATTAAACAACAGAATATTTTCAGTCAGAGGCTTCTTCAGCTTTGATGTGACAAAGAACGACTCATTCCTACCCACAGATATTATGCTGCATAATGATTGTTTCTAAAAAATAAATGACTGATGACATTTATTCGCTAATGTTATGGGCTACTATTGCAAGAATATAAATTCTCCTCTAGGATTAATAAATTATTTTCTGTTTAATTAATTGAAATTCATTATTTTGGCTTCGATGCTGCTGGGAGCTCCCTTCATCTAAAAAAAAAAAAAGAATGTTTAAAAGTCTTATTTTCATAAAAGATATATAAGAATATAATTAAAGGTTGTTCCTTTGACCACAAATGCTTATAAGGAGGAAGTGATGGCAGAAGATGCTATGATACCTAACTTTTCTACTGTTCTCTCGTCTACAAATGGCTATGGTTAGGAGTTAAAAGTAGATAGTTAACTAAATAATATAAAACTAGAATAAAAATAGTAAAAGTTAAAGTTAAAAGTTACTGTGCAATCAGATTGTTTAATGGTATGACTGTATTGAACATATTCCAGCATAAGTAAGTCATAAAAGTGCAGTGCAGTGCGAGTGTCTGTCTGCAGGGGTTTTCAATAATCAGTCTATGGGTGGGGGTGGGGGGTGGATGTGTGGGGTGATGGATTTTACAGCTCTGGGGAAGAAGCTGTGTCTCAGTCTGTTGGTGTGGGTTTTGATACTCCTGTACCTCTTTCCGGATGGAAGAGGCACAAACAGTTTGTGTCCTGGGTGGGTGGGGTCTGTGGCTATACGACTGGCCCTCCTTTGGACCCGGCTGTCGTATATTGAGTCCAGGTGTGGGAGAGGACTCCCCACAATCCCCTGTGCTGTCTTGACCACACGGGCCAAGTCTTTCCTGTCTTGTGCAGTGCAGCACCCATACCACACTGTTTGCACTAAGACAGAGGATACTCTCTGTTGTGGCTCTGTAGAAGTTTGTCAGAAGCTGAGGAGAGATTCCAGTCCTTTTCACCTTCCTCAGCAAGAAGAGCCTTTGTTGGGCCTTCTTCACCAGGTGGGATATGTGCATGGACCAAGTGAGGTCAGATGTGATGTGGATGCCCAGGAACTTGATGTTGTCCACCCGCTCCACCTGCGCTCCTTGAACGAGGAGAGGGGTGTGTTCTGTCTTCCTGGATCTCCTGAAGTCCACAATGACCTCCTTGGTCTTGCTGGAGTTCAGGACAAGGTTGTTGTCCGAGCACC
Organism: Odontesthes bonariensis; assembly: GCF_027942865.1. Taxonomy (NCBI): domain Eukaryota; kingdom Metazoa; phylum Chordata; class Actinopteri; order Atheriniformes; family Atherinopsidae; genus Odontesthes; species Odontesthes bonariensis. Next base: position 14,393,857 of record NC_134524.1, on the reverse strand, counting down.
ATCCTGTAAGGTGCCGGATCTCCTCTCTGTAGTGAGTCTCAGCGTTATGAGCGATATGAGACCCACTACGGTGGTGTCATCTGCAAACTTCACAACCATGTTTGTTGAGTGAATAGCAGAACGGTCGGGATATGTTGGCCATCATGAGTTTACAACCATAGATTGTGACACTTTTTCGTTTTGCACGTACAAACAAACTTTCTGATGACGTGTTCTTGAGAGGATGGGCAAGTAAAAAATTATATCATCAGCATGATATAATCCGCATGATTTCAGAATAGAGGGCTTCAGAGGATCTGACTAAACAGTTGATCTGTTACTGCTTCTTTCTTGCCATTTCAGATTTTATATATTTCACCTTGCTGACCTTGATTACTTTAGGTGTTTTCATAATTGATATTAAGGATGGCCAAAACTACAATAATTTCAAGCTAAATAAGCAGTATTATCTTATATCACATTAGAGCATTTATCTGTGGACAGTCACTTCCTCCAATTCTCCAAACCTCCTTCATGCTCCCCTTGTGCACCCTAATATCTAAGCTAGCCCTGTTGTAAAATAACAAGTACATCTCTTTTTTCCTCACCTCATCATCTTCACAGATTATTGTTTAAAATGTCAGGAGATACCTTTATCAATGTTGTGGTAGAGAACCGGCTCCAAGCCAGTGTCAATCAAACACATTAATTTCCTCCCCAGGTGTTTAGTTTGAAGCTCTGGGCACATCACTGATGCCATGGTTTATTTTCAGAAGTCGCACATTTGCAAATATGAGAAGGATTTCCTCTGAAAGCTAATATCAGACGGTTATGGATTAAGGCTGCATGGGGCATGACCTCTGTGTCAGCCTGTGAATATGTGCACGTTCAAGTCCTTTCCCACCAGCATTGAAAAAACCATTAGTGTTAAGTTTAGAATATTAGATAGTTCTTCCTTTTTGTCTACCAAATCTACCGGACTAAGCCCTTTACTGTCAGCAGTGAGTTAGACGTGTTAGTTTGTGTGTGTCTGTATCGGTGAAGTCTCGAGACATCCGCTCAGATGTTGTGATTATGGTCGCTGACTGTTTGCTCTGCAGTGCAGTACATTCCACACAGCCTTAATTGATTGCAATTATGTGGTTTTTGATTTGGTGTTTGATTGGGAGTCTTGATTTGAAGGGCACAGAGTTTTTATTGTCTTTGGACCGTCAAGGCTGAATGCCTGAATGAAAGCCTGCTACCTTGTGAGTCACATCAAGGAGCACCAGTGGGTTGGCACAGAATTTAGCTGCTTTACTTTGAATGTTCTGTTTCAGATTTAGTTTTTGTGTCTTGCTTTGGCAAAAAGAAGCTGTAAAGCCACTCAGTGTATAGTATTTTCCCTCTGTGCCAAGAACTGTCCATCTTAAGGGGTGCTTTTTTTGCTATAACCAGAGGATTTGTCCCTCCAGGGTACACCTGGCTTGTTCCCCACCTCCGCAGCGTAAATGTTCACTCTGGCTTAAACTGCCAGATGTTATGAAAGGCTCTATTGAAGTAGACCTTTAGCTCATAAAGGAATAGAAAAAGTCACCGTGGCTGAAAAGTCTGTCCTGATAGCTTCAGTGACCAAACCATGTCATCTGATTTATGTGGGGCAGAGTCATGTGATGTCTCTATTTCTTGTAATGCCTGGATGCATAAACTTCCTTTTAAAGATAATACAGTATGGTTGTCTTGGAAATCTTTTAAATCCTAAAAAAAAAAGACAGCAAAACCAACCAGGCCAAAAGAAGAACTGAGGAACAGTGGCATGAGTGGGAGGGTAGAGAAGTAAAATGAGATAAAGGCAAGCTGAAAGAAAAAAAAAAAATAAAAAAAATAAACGCAAGGCAGAAATATGAGAATAGACGAAGAAAAGGAAAGAAGAAAATTGTTTTTTATTTATCTGTCTGCGAATATTCCTGCACACACACACTCACACACACATATACACAAACAAAAGTGTGAAGTCGGGATGTTGCAGCTGGCCCAGCTCCTTGTTTGTATTAACTTGCCTGACTGAGGCCTATTTATTGATTGGTGTGCCAGGCCTGAGGACTCGTGGGGCTCGGAGCCCCCTGTGATTACTTCCCCCAACCTCTATGAATCGTATACACGACAACACACGCGCACACACACCACACACCACACACACAAACCCCCTTCCTCCCTCCCTCTTTCCAGTCCACTCATTACTCCTGAGGAAGAACGGCAGAAAGTCAGAGAGGAGACGGCAGGCAGGCAGGCAGGACTTACAGAGTGACCCAGTAAGGAAGGCAAGAGGCATCGGACTCATGCAAGCAGAACTGGAAACAGTGGGTCACACACTTTGAGAAAACATGGAGCAACAGTTTTCATCTTGCAAGTTGCTGGTGACAGCTCTTCTTCTTCTGGTACTGTAGTGATTACTTCATGATTTCTCAATTTCATGATGGATTTCTTTTTGTTTGCTGATATTTTTGTGTTTTATCTTTGATTATAACTTTCCTTTGAACTACTTATTGCATTCAGAAACCATCCGTGCAAATGCAGAAACAATCCACTGTCAAAATCCAACAATCTTTCCATCTGTCGCTTTACCTTGGCTGTTACAGTGCCTCCACTGTTTTTGATCCAGGTCACCAAAAATAGACTTGTCGTGCATGTGCCGTTCTGAAGGCTGTTTTGTTTGAGGTTAGGGCTCCCTGTAACATTACATTGACTGCCTCGCAGCATGACAGTGAGTACCTTGCCGTGCAATACAGAGCATATGACAAGAGATTCAGCAGATGTGCAAATATCGTATGTCTTGCCGAATAAAAAAGGCCATCGTGTGTATATTGACATAGTCTGCAGGAGAAGGCACCAGAGTCAGGTTTCCTTTTCCCTGTTGAGGAGATTTCCATCTTTAAGGAAAATGTATTTAGTCTCAGCTGCTGACAGGTGTCTTAAATAGAGTCTGTCTGTCACAATAAGGAATAGTGTGGGGATGAGTAATATATTATCATAAACTTGCTTCCTCATTTTTTAACTAATGCTGCATGTGCAACCTTCACATTTGCTTAATTATTAACATATAAAAACAACCAGAGAACAAATATTGTCGCGTAAATGGTCCTTTTTGGGGTACCATTACGAGTCTCGTGTGGGTTGTATCATGATCCCAAATGCTGCATGCTCCCTTCATGAAGCCGGCCAGTGCAAATAAAAACCTGGAGGGATCAGAGCAGCAGAGGTGGGGCATGTGGTTATGGAGGGTTAGGAAGACTCCAAGAGGATATCTGATCCTTTTGATTACCGGATCCAAATCCCAGCGGGATGGCTGTCCAACTTGCATTGCCTTGTCTTCCTGCGCCTTCACTGAGAACAATAGCAGCACAGTCCGCCAAACAGCCTCTTCATCTCCATCCTTCCATCCTTCATCTACTTCCCCTCCTCTGTCTTCACCGGCCTCGTTATGCCCCGGCTGTCTTGGCTTTGTAACACACATCTTAGTTGTAATTGAGTGCAAAATTCACTGATTGCTTTTCAAAGGAGTACTAAGGTGGCGCTCAAACTGGCTGCCCAGAACAGAGCCTGGATTTATTTACCGTGATCTAAACATTGAAATAGTTGGCTTGTGCAGAAAGTAGCACCGTTGCCGACATGTTTGGCTGTATGCTCCACTGACTCTGTTTAGCTCTTGCCATTCGTCTCTGCTGTTCCTCAGAAGTCATCAGCGCTGACAGCCATTTATATCAGTCCCCACGCACTTTTAATAATGTGAACCCACCACCTCTCTCCGCTCCATACAGCAAGGGTGTTTTTGCTACCACGACCCAAAGAAAATAATCAGAGCACTATTATTGCTTTGTATCTGCTTTCCTCTGCAAGATCCATTCATCTTTGTAGACGAAGCACAGTGCCACGCTGTTGGAGAACGGGGCTAAAGAGGTCAAAATAGCTTAGCTATGTTTTCCTCGAAAATCTCAAGACTGTTTCACCTCCATTGCAAGCTCATTGATTCATAATCGTCTTTAGAGCAGTTGTGACACAAGTTATTATTGTCTCTCCCTTATTCAGACCATTGAGACTAAGCTTGTTGTGCTTTACATTTCATGCCTAATCTGCCGGATTTAAAATTTTTAAGTCCCTGTCAAAACCCCCGTTGGATGTGCTAGAACTCATGGTGTGACTATTCCAAAGAGTGAGGCTGTCACAATGAGTTCACAATGGCTGTATTTGTGCCATCTTCAAATATTTCTTCATGGTTCACCAGCACTCGAAAAACTGAGGTGTTTGCATTGTGGGAAATGATTTCTCTCAAATTCGTCTGCTCCTTTTGAGAGCCCTAAAACTTCAGTTGAATGGCAGAGTATTTTATTGAATGTGTTCACACCTCCAGTCGCACTGAGCCACATTCCTACTGCCACAGGAGGTGAATGATTTGTCCCACTATTAGTCCCAAGTCTTTAAAAAAAAAAATGTTTTAAAGAATTTTCCAGCTTTTCTTCCATTCAACAGGTATAGAGGCAGTTTTTCCTTTGCCACAGTCTCACTGAGCTAATCTGTCTTTGTTCTAGATAGCAAAGGCAAACTATTTTCCTTTTCACTTAATCTGAGCCTGGTATTCAGATAATGCAACTCCCTGACTTCATTCTGTGAGCTCCAAAAAGAAAAGAGTGTGGCTGTCGAGTAAAGCTGAGGAAGAGAAACCTGCTGTGACTCACATGCACAAAATTTTACAAACACATTTCTTTTAAACAGCAAGGTTAGCCAGTGCAGTCAAGTCCTCCCTGGAAATCAAAAGGACCTTGAGAGGCAAGTTGGAGCAGATGGAGATAGATGAGGTGGAGAGGATCTTCAATTTTTGGCCGTCACTCCACATCTGAGATGCACACTGTCCTCTCATAATATTGATTTTGGGTTCTGCAGTAATATTCCGAACTCCACTGCCAAATACAGCACAATACAATTAACAGAGAGAGGCACACAAATGTGGCCCAAACTTTAAGAAGGACAAACTTTGGATGACTCCAAGGTTTAAATTATGCAAAAGGGCCAGAAGTCAAGAGCTCCTGATTGCTTCCTTTAACTGCCTCTTTCATTCTGTCACATGCACTCTTCGTTTCAGCAGCTAATGTAATTTAGTGCCGGCTTTTTTTTTTGGTGAGACTGTTTTGACTGAACAATTTATTGTGAAGATTCATGGCTGAGGTGTATCTGTCAAGATTTCTTCCACTTTCAAGCTGACTTTTAAAAATGTATTTCAGGTATTTAGGTGAGATAATCTGTCTTGAACATAAGACTGAGTCGATAATAACTTTTGACAACCAAAGACGTCTTCGACAGATCACTCATGAGTATAAACTCTTCTCTGGTGTGTAGAGCTCACGGACGGCCCGATCGGAAGAGGACAGGGACACGCTGTGGGATGCCTGGGGCTCATGGAGTGAATGCTCTCGTACTTGTGGCGGTGGAGCCTCATACTCCCTAAGACGATGCCTCAGTTCCAAGTAAGGCCACCTCTCACACAGTTTCTTGTCTGGTTCTGGTCTGCCAATCTTCATTTTGTCTGTGTTTTTTTTTTTTCTTTTCGGAGTTTTTCAAATCTTTTCATCGTTTGATCCTGATCATATGCAGAGTGTCGCACCCATATTGCGCCTGAGGTAATCTCAGTAATCTCAACAACTCGGCAGAGAAACAATCCTTATGAAAACCAGAGACGCAAAATAGCAGAAACATTTTCAAATATCACGAGTGTGCTGCTCTTTAAAAAAGTTTCAATCATTGAACAACCATTGCATCAAAAGAGGAGAGGATTTACAGTAAAATGAAAGTTAGAACCTCACTGACCTTTGGATAAATGGAACCGTCCCACGGGCAATTTGTAACTGTGGGCTCAAACATTATACAAGTTACTCTCATCTCATCTCATCAGAGGGAAGTCCTGACCAAGCTCTCACTGATTTCCATTGAAATGCCCCATCATGGCTTTGAGATGTAGGCTTTTTTCCTCATAGTGTGAGTAAATCTCAGCAATCAAATCGCTCTGTTCCTGTGGAGTGTCATGGGAGGGTTAAAAATTTGTATGACTGTTGAATATTATTCAACAGAGAAACTGTCTTGACTGCCATGTGAGCCTAAACCTTGAATTCATCAGTGACAATTCAGATCAGATTTTCATTAATGGCCCATGTTTCTTCAAAAATTAAACTTGAACAATCAATGTCCCTGCAAGTACAGGTCACTTATAATAACTCTTCATAGGAATAGGAATTGGGCTTTTCAACCAATGAGCCCACTGCTCATTGTCTCAGCTTATGTCTGTGGAGGAACTGTGCTTTTATCCTCATGCCAAGGTCATCTGGTTGGTTAGGATTCTGGTTAATTCTGTGGACTTCAAGATAAAGATTCAGGACTGAGTATGTTGGGCAAAGTGGATTTGATGGGCAAGAGAAAAAAAAAGTACAGAAGGCCTGAGAGGGTATGTTTTCCATAGAAATGTTGTCACATTTATAGGCTGGGAAATAGCAGCGGGGTGACTTCACTGCATTCCTCCATTTTACAGTTCCCAGAATGTATTGCTCATTTGCTAAAGGTAGCCAGTGAGCTTTGCTACTAAAGTCACCACTTTTTCAGAGTTGGGGGCTCCAAAGGGAGCCACCGGTGACAGGAGCAGCCAGTGTGATCATAAAACAAAGCAACTGTGTAAAAGACAAACTGACAAAACAGCAGAGATCATCCTTGAGGTCACAACTGAGACACCATATGGTGCTTGCACTTCTCCTTAACCATGAATCCATCTGCACTTGCATTAGAGAACAAGGCTGCGAAACATAAGACTGTCAAAACCTCATGCTCAAAGTGCCAGACCCCCCCGGTACTGCACTGTAAACATTGAGGTCAATGGCTTTTTCAGGAGTTCATTTCATGATATCAGCAGCAGCCACTTCTCTCTGCCTGCCCACAGTTCTTTGGTCAGAAAAAACCTCAGAATGCCACTGGCTGTAAAAGCAATTTAGGTGTTAAGAGGTGTTTGGGGTTTGAGCTCCAAATGGGGATGTGGGCAGTGTGTTTGTGCATGAGTATATCTGCATGCTCATTTAGATCCGCGCAGATTTTTAAAAACTCCTGTGTCCTTTGGCGGTTGCTATAATATTTGTGGTTCAGTCCACGTTGACCCACCCCAACCCTCTGCTGCTTGGGAATGAAGGAACAGTAGCCTGGCCCTGGGTGGCAGATCAAACAACATCATTAAAAAACACAGCACAAGACTGTGTGTGTGTGTGTGTGTGTGTGTGTGTGTGCGTGTGAAACTCTTTGGAAAGAGGGGCTGGAAACGAGCCTGCAACACCCTCCAAACGAATACCACTCCAACTCATATACACACACTTATAAGGAACTAACTGCTACTGCAGAAATACACGAGAGTTAGTGAACCCTTTCACGTGTGGAAGGATACAGTTCACCTGGCCCTCATTAGTCCCATCCACACAACTCTCTTTACTTAATCACAAACTCCAAAAACATAGCTGGTTTGAAGCAAGTGTGGACACATGGATAGGGTGTCATGGCAAGAAAAATTGCTGCTTCAATATTTACTGTATGAGGCTCACGTATGGCAAACATGATATTAATTCTTTTGATCATTTATCCTATAAATGGAGACCAGACTAGACTTCATTTTGACATTGCTTAGTTGAAAGTCACAAGAATGAAAGGGTCAGTAACCTCTTTGATGGCCTTCCACTAATGGGAAATAAAGATGAGCCGGGACAAACGCATGTTAAGTGCTTAAGTGTTGCAAAAAGGTTGTTTTCTCTGTTTATTGAGTTTACTTAATTGATAGGCAGATGTTTCAGGCCCTGACGTTAAGTGACTTTGACAGTTTGGGTTTAAAGTCTATTTTTAACTGCTCAGTCATTTGAAGCGAATTTTCTCCAAGGCAATGAATCGTTCACTTTACTTAGGCACCAAGATTATGTCTCCTTCTAGTATAGGGGACCACCATCTGAGCAGAAGAAAAAACCAACACCCTCTTCAATCATTTTTACTGTATCACTGTTCTCATGTCATGCCAAAATCAACATGAACAAACAATATCGTGGAGAGTATGTAGAATTCCAGCAACAAAAATAAATGTATAGATAAACAGTCAAATCAAAGTAAGCCTGATTTAAAACTGAGCTTTAAAAGAAATCTATAGATGTTTATGTTTATGTAAACAGACACACTTTTTCATCTCATTTTAAATTTGTTTACATCTTTCAGCTGAACAAGGATTCAAGTGATGAAGTAAGTTTTTAAAGCCTTAGACAAAATTACACCAGACTAAAGCCTGATTTATGGTCGGTGACGCAAGACGCAACGCAAGACGCAACGCAAGACGCAACGCAAGCCCTTGCGCGGTTTCAAGCCCCCCCTTGCGTGCTTGCGTGTGTCACCTCAATTTTCTTCACGCAAGACGCAAGCCACTGGCTGTGTTCGAAACCGCCTAGTACTACATACTTGAAAACGGCATACTCATCAATCAGACAGTATGCAGAGCGTTTACACACAGTGCACTTCACTCCTGCCCGAGCCGAAATCAGCCGGCCTGAAAAGCTGATTTCGCTTAAGCTATAAACTCTGTAAACATATAACTTTAGCAACATTTGAAACATTTTCAGGCGAGAAAGTAGTCGTTTAGACCCCCAAGGTGTTGAAAATCTGACAAAATACCAGCTATTTACAAGAAGAAGAAGAAGAAGCATGAATCCACTCGGAAGAGAGACTTGCCGAAGAGGTCCTGGCGGTGAATTTCCTTTCATCGTAGTAGGCTTGTCATTGAAAAAACCCGCTGCTCCACCTACTGTCCTGGCGGTGAATCGCCACGCAGCACACGCAACCGCCGACAAAGCAAAATGAAGCATAAACGTCTCGAGCCATTAACGCAAGCGCAAGACGCAATAGCAAGGGCAGTTAAAAGAGGTATAACTCAGCCTTAAAGTCGAGGGAAAACACGGAAGAACCTGTTTTTATTTTTCATAGTGTTACCATTAGATGTTACAAGTTGCTTTTGGACAGCAAGAGTTTGAATTAACACCCTGTAATGCTGATGTTTCCAGTTGTTAATCGTTACTAACAGGCCAGGCAGAAGAAGTTTAGCGTCACAAAACATTGGGAATCATTTTCAGGTACTTGCATACAACAGTTCATGGACTAAAGTATTTCAGCTGGTGGTCGAACAGCAAGCTACTATAGGCTGATGGTTTGGGGCAGGAGAGCCAAAATTATTGTGAATGATCTCACTTGAAACCACAAGTGCTTCTTCCAAATGCCCTGAGAACCTCATCTGTCTAAGTGTTTGTCACACTGAGAGCCACAGTGAAAGCAAAGGGTCTTTTTTTTGCTCTTGCTACTTTGTCATTGTGCCATTCTCGCCTGCAGTTTTCCTAAACTGCCTTCCTACCAAATCAGTGGCAGAGCTCACAGCAAGAGCATATTTTAGGCATTACAAGTACAGCCACATTCCAATGTATTCCCTCCCTCAAGAGTTCCAATAATGTGGCAAAGTCTATAGAACCCACATTGCAATTCCTTTTAGTCTGCCAAAAGAGAAAAAAAGATGTTATATTGTATATATGAACCTTCTGGACTGGACAAGTTTAACTGCATATCTGTTATCATAAGCATTACTTTTAGATCTGCGGATAAGTTTTACACGCTCTGTTGTGTCTTTTTGTGTTTATTTTGAAGAGAAATGAGAGTCATTATTTGTGACTTGTGTATGATGTGCTTCAGACTTTCTTATACGTCAACTCAGTTGTTTCCCCCTAAACTGTGACGACACCATGATGAATCCTGAAGTCCTGGCTCTACTACTGTTGAACCTTGACTTTGAGCTTCCAAAGTGAGAAGGAAATGAAAAGGGAAATTAATTTTATTCCCCTTTGCTTCTTTTAATGTTGAGTTTATATATTCCTGCTCCCAGCGTGAGTTTCCACTCTAAATTTTGCTACCTGTCTCTCAGCTCTTGGTCTTTGAAAGTCTCTTGTTTGGGTTCAGGCCCCATGACCTGCTGTTTGGCTTGGCAGTGGGGACCGTCTGGATTCGTCACAGGCTCTAATGTTCTTGCCATGCCACACGCTCCACATCCACTCCCTGCTCTCCTTATAATAATACTGTAAAAATCCTTAAGCTTTCACTCGTGTGTGAGCCCAAAACTCTGCGACGTTGCCTCCAATCATGATTTCAGATTAGCTAAGGACCAGTGACACTGGAATTCCTCTTAAGTTCAAAACTCAAAAGAATATCAGTTGATCAGTTTCCACTGTGGTCTCGGATAATTGGTCTATCATTGTCAACATCAATGGTTTATTATCCCTCCGCAGCAAATCGCAAAGGAATCCTCTCTTTCAATAAGTGGTGAGCTCAATAATTTGGGAAGAGAAGCTGCAGACTGAGGAGAGTTGTGATCCAAACTGCTCCAATCTGTTGAGCAGACACAGACTGGAAGACTCTACTGTGCCTGCTTTACTCATATATGTGGGGGACAGTGGATTTGTAGTGAAGCTATTTGTTTACTCAATTACACATTGAGACAAATATGAGGTTGTTCAGACTCCTTTCAGTACCCAGGGACTCTTTGTTAAATTGAGCTTAGAGGGTAATTGTGGTCACATCATACTGATAATCAGCACTGATTTTGGGGCATTTTAACCTGCTTATAGTGGCCTTTATATGAAAGCCTTTATTATCCTTAAATACATCTTTTTTAGAGCTGCTTTCATGGCTGTTGTCTCTTTTTAACCTATGGTTGAAATTTCTCTTTGAAATGCAATGCAGTTGGACATAAGTGAATATCGTTTTTGTACTATTTTGTGGGGGGAAAAAAAGGGAAAACGTGTGCTTATTTTGAATTTGATACCACCATGTGTCATGAATAAAATCTTTGTGGGTTTTGTTCTGTTCTTTTTTTAGTGTTTTGTCTTTTGGATTGTCATGTTCTGACTTCTCGTTTACCTTTTGTCATTGATTCACATTTTGCACCTTAACAAGCCTTATTTCCTGTTTTAGTTTGTAAAACTTGCACTCAACATTAAAGATGCACAAGTTACTTAGGCTCTATGCAGCCCTCATACCATGCTCTGAACTGTGCACCGATAACAAGCCTGGGGGATGCCATGTCCATGAGTGTCGAAAAGATTTTTAACCTTTTGATTAATCAGACCTCAGACCTGTTTTACACTCCAGTCCATCTTAATTGAACCCGGCAAAGAAAAGCAAGCGATGTTTCTGGTGCTTGGATCATAAAAACCCAGAGCATTTTGAATATTATGCTTCAAAATTGCCACTTATATTCTAAAGTGTCACAGCTTTGTGAAATAATCTGCAAATAAACAGCCATTATAGTAAAGTTTGCGTATACATGAACTAACACTTCATGCAGCATTTTTTTTGTCTCTGTGAATTAATGTAAAGTCCCATTTTGTGAAGTACACTGTTAGAGCTTTGCAAACCCTCCACTGAGCCATGTTTGTGGGTTGCCACATTATCACTGAAGACTTTCCCTCACAACCCAGTAATTTGAAAAAATGAGACCAGAATCGGTGGATCAAATACCAGCTGCCTCAGGCGATCATGACTGGTGTGCATTTTGGTTTGCTTTGTCATACCCTACTAAAGCCAATCCAGCCACATTTTAATTTTTTTGTCCTCTGCAGAACCTGCGAGGGGCAGAATATCAAATATCGCACATGCAGTAATGTGGTAAGTTCAGCAAACTCATCTTTATGTAATGATTGTCAGTAGTGCTTTCAAGTGGTTTCTCTAAGAAGAAAAATGGAAAATTTTGATTTCGGATTGGAACCAAGAAAATATTACCAAGCTTTTTGCTTAAAGGGTCTAATTTTGTGATCTGCTATCCTTTTGATGGAAGCTATTAAAGGCACCAAACATCTTTTTTTTCCTGTATTTATTTCATGCAACTGTCACAGTCTTGGCAGTCAAGATATGTTTCATTAACAAACCTCTTTCCCACATAGACATAAATAGTTGAGAGACAAATTTTAACATTCTTTTTTTTTTTTTTTCGGTTTTATGCTCAGGATTGTCCTCCAGATGCCGGTGACTTCCGGGCCCAGCAGTGCTCGGCTCATGCAGATGTGCGATACCAGGGTCAATTCCATGAGTGGCTGCCGGTGTACAACGACCCAGAAAACCCCTGCTCTCTCAAGTGTACACCCAAGGGCTCGGACCTTGTGGCAGAGCTGGCACCCAAGGTTCTGGATGGAACACGCTGTTACACTGAGTCTTTGGACATGTGCATCAGTGGAGTCTGCCAGGTGGGAGAACGTGCTATGGAGCTATATCGCTTCTAGAATTGCAGTTTATTTCTTTTAATATATTGTTGTTGAAAGTCAAAATATTACTCCTGTGGGATTCACAATATTGTGAAGAAGTTTAAAAAGTTTTGGTCTCCAAGACAAATGATCTTTTTGAGTTATGCAACTTATGGCTTATTGTATAATAGTCAAGCCAATGACTAGTATATCTTGGTTGCTCGTGCATAAAGAGGATATATAGATCACGAATATCCTGGTCAGGACTTTTTGCTGAGTCATTGTTTGAAATGTATCTAGATTTGATGTTTCCCAATTGTTTCTAGATTTGATTTAGTCCAATATGTTCCATGCCTCTTGCTCTCAACATAACATTGAAATACAACTAAAGTATGCTCAAAAACCTACTCAAGATATATACAAAAACCAAAAAGCTTCATATTCCTGAACACATCAGCTTATAAAGTTTTCAAATGCTCAAATGTGTTATAAAAAGCTTTAAGATTTCAAATTAAACTGAAGTTTTGAGTATTCATAAATTGATCATTTGTTTGAGTGCAAATCAGGAAATATGAAATCATCCTCAATCCTTTTTTCAGACACAAATGTAGACAAATAGGGATATCTAGACAATAAGCACATCTGTAACATCTGCACATTGTTATGGAAATGTATTTCCAACTTTAAGCATCAGTCATATTTCAATAGAAATAGACTGAGCTCTAATTGAAAGTATATATTTATATTTTTCTGTCAAACGTAGCTTATAAAGGGCTGAACGAAAATAGTTAATTTGAGAAAAGTCAAATCAAATCACGGTCACCTGAACTCAAAGAAGGGAGCTTTTTTTTGTAAATCAGCGGTCCATATTTCCAATTTATTCAGGTGCACTTTTCACACTGGTTCACAAGTTGTGGCAATAGCTTGAAATTGAACTAAATGCAAGAGGAGCAATGCACAGTAGGCTCAGCTACACACCCCACCATCTGCTTTACAAATGAATACTCAATGGGAGTAATATCAGAGACGTGGTTTTTGACTGACCGTCCAGGAAATAGTTTACAATGCATTTTTTCTCGGTTGAATGGAATTACGTCCCAAGGTGTTAACTGTGTGTGCCGGGACACACATTTTAGTGCGTTTCCTGACAATACTTAAAATCACGTTGTGGTTTTGGTTTTTCTGTTACTGACAGAAATTGCGAAAAACTTCATCAATCAACTACGGATGGTTGGAGATAAATCTAAGTAGATCCAGTTGAAAATGTTATGGAATGTGTGGAAACCTAATCAGCTGAAAAGTTAGGTTTGATGCTATCTTAGTAATATAAACAAAAGATATGAATACTGTTTAAACCAAAGGTTTTTTTTGACTATTTTATAAGACTGAAGAAAGACTGAAAGAAAATACTTTCCTTGAGTGTGTTCATACGTTTTTAAAGGTGCTCAAACAAATGCTCTGATATTAATTCATTGTACCTACTGTTCTTAGGTTTGAAAATTTACTTGCTGTCTTTTTTGGAGGCTTGAGCAAAGAATAAGTTGATGCTGAAGGTTCCAAATATTAGGTTGCTGTACATGTTTCAGATGATGTTACCATTTCATTCTCTGTCTCTGTGTTACAGATTGTAGGCTGTGATCATGAACTAGGGAGCACAGCGAAGGAAGACAACTGCGGCGTCTGCAACGGAGATGGTTCGTCCTGCAGGCTTGTGCGAGGGCACTACAAATCCCAGCATGCTACAGGGAAAAGTAAATCCTCTTTTCAGTTTTCTGTTATTGGAAAATACTCTCGAGTTAAAGAGGTCTTACAGTCATGTTACCTTCTTTTCCACACAAGAAACAGATGACCAAACTGGCTGGAATGACTCATTCAGAGGAAAAGCACCTGATAATGTCATCAGGGCAATTTTACTATTGGTTTGAAGACCTAGGTATTTACTTTTGCAGTAATGAAGTTTAAAATCAAGTTTTAAATCTTCTCATGCCAATATTAATGAATAGCACGTCCCTTTGGGCACGTCTTTAAGTGTAATTTAGCCGCTTACGTTTTGTCCGTTACAGGGTCACTCGTATCTTTTTGGTCAGGGTAAAAGTACAGGGCAGGTTGTCATGTCTTCAAAGTAGATGGCATGCAGTCATACACCAAAAATGCAAAAATGTGTGAGACACATGACATGATCTTGTGTGTTTATGTTATGGATGATAATCGTGATATTAAAAGAATGGCTATCGATATCGTGTTGATGGTATACGTTCTGATTTTCATCTCAGCTGATAAGATATAACATAATTGAATGGAGATTCGTTTTGGGCAGTATTTTAAGTTCCTATTTTAAGGTGTAGTTAAAAACAGGAGACAAAAACTCCTGAGAACAGGTCGTTTGCAGACTTTGGTGTAAAGGTCAGAGGTACAATAGGGTCTAGCAGAAGATGCTCTAGATTTATTGTGAGAATTTTTGAGAATTTTTTTTTTTAATTATATCAGTCACTATATCAGTCTGTAGCAAAGTTGCTCTTTAAATCTTACTTTTCAAAATGTCTTTGCCTGAAATTTAGTTTTACTAAACTGCATCATGCTGCTGGCTTGCATTGTCATGATAAAATGAGTCTTTTTGATTGTAATCAATGTGTAAATTTTGATTGTACTGGCAAATGTTTTGCATTACTGGAAGTATTAATGAGCAACATGCTCATGTTGTTTTTGTCTGTCCTGCTCCAGCTGAGGACACAGTGGTCGTCATCCCCTATAAGAGTCGTCACGTACGTCTAGTCCTGAAAGGCCCGGATCACTTGTGTAAGTCCTGGTAGGTCCGGGGTGCCCCTTAATCCAAAACAGTTAACCATCATATTTATAATTAGCAGTGGTTTTTATCACAAATACTAAACACAAGTACACGTCATAGATCTGACTTTCATTTAGAATTTACTGTGTTTTAATAACTTATAAAGGACCTATTATGGAAAAATCTTTTCTTCATTTTCTTGAAAGCGTATATTTAGGTGTCTGAAGTCACTCCCAACAAAAAAAAAAAAAAAAAACAATCATGGCATTTTGCTTTGGGTCCTATATATCTCATATATAAGGCACCAAGCTGTTCAGATTTCAACAGACTTGAACAAACTTCAGATAATGTTGCATTTGCTATACCTCAGAAAGAGAAATTTGGAACTCTTTTGCTCTTGCTTTCTTGTTTTGCTATCTATATAAAATCTTACCATTAGTTATGTAGTTAATTTACTGTAACTGTAAGTAATAATGCTCCACCAGTACTTTGTTTGATGCCTTATATCCCGACAAAGAAATCTGACTTCAAATTTGAATTCTTTAATTTGCAAAGCCCTTACAAAAACAAACATCAGTGAAATATTGGCCATGTATGCAATGGTTCTTAATATTAGCCGCTAAAAACAAAACATACAGGAATGGAGTGACAGTTAAGTTCAGAGTTTATGGAGCAGATATGTGATGGAGGAATTACAACATGAGTTCTCACTATTGTTATTAACTGACCATCAGCTTTGCTTGTCTTAAAAACTTGGTCCAGTTGAACACGTGACTTGCGATGAGATTGTGCTTAAAAGAAGGATTGGTAGCTTACCGGCTGTCTGCGGTCCAACTGCAGACGAGGGAGGTAGTTTTTTAGAATAAAATTACCAGTCAAGTATGATTCTATTAATTTGTTGTGTGGTCTGAGCTCTCGGGCTATTTACTATATGCTCTCTCATCACATAAGTTGGTACTAGGTTGAGTACTACATGTCTCAAAAAGACATAACCCTGAGGAAGAGAGGTGGAGTGGAGTTGAGTGGGTCTCTCCATGGATCCAAAATATTCAGCTTGAATAGAGGTGTAAAGTGATGAAAGAGAAAAATAATTGTTGTATTGTCTATTTCTGTGTTATTTTGACAAAAACCCACAAAGTCCCACAAATTTGATTAAACTCTCCAGAAACTGTGTCAGCTCGTGAAAAGGGAGCAATAAAATGTCTTCTATAAGCTTTTATTTTCATAGATGCTTTTTATAAAACCAGACTCTAGAAGGATTTAGTGACATTTTCCAACCAAATAAAGGATGAGGCACACCTTTGTGATGAATAGCATACTCAAATAACAATCTATAAATAACCCTTTACTCCTGATTGCAGGAAATATTACATCTTGGCCTCTAACTTAAAGACTGATTTTAAAAGCAGAAAAACAAGATGAGGGATATATTTCTTCCATTTGCTCTGGCTCAGAAAAGATGCGAACCTGCCAGCAAATATCACTGACGTCAAAGTGATGTTATAAAACTCCCCTGTGGATCAAATAGATAGCAAACGTTTAATCCCTAAACCTATCCTTTGCTCCACAGTAAGTTTGTGGATAACAATTAACTCACACGACAGTTTAATCATTGAATATTTCCCTCTAATCTTTTTGCTCAAAGGCATTTAAATCTAAACCATTTGTCTGCAAATGGTGACTGTTTCTGGTTACTGTTCGTTCTTGTATCCCTTTTCTTTTGCTTTCCTTCAAACATCTATGCTGGAATTACACAAGACCCTGTTTTGGTTAGTGTCATGGGTGAGGTCAGGTCAGACTGAGACCGAACTCCCTGCACTGCTCACAGATTTGCTCATGAGCCTCCTGGCAGTCCAGGAATGACTCCTTTTTTCCTCCAAATACGAAAGCAAGACTGCAGTTGATGTGTGCAACTGGATTGGACTAAAGGTTTGTGTGTGGTCCATTAGAAATGAAAGTCATCCTTTAAGCCAGAGGTCTTCAACAGGGGGTCCGCGGAGGTACTGCAGGGGGGTCGCGAAATCTTTGGTTGTCCCATCTACATGCATGTTTAAAGTTTAAATCTGTGGATTATTTGAATAGCTCAGTGTTGTATGCAAGATGTTTGTTTATAAATGGCAGTGGCACGGCCACCCTGTACCTTGCACATGTTTAAAATAAAAACATGAATATATTAACCTGTGTATTATTTGAATAGCTTAGTATTGAATGTACAATAACAGAGTAGCTATGTTTATACACGGCACTAGGCCCCGTTAAATATAAAACACAATTGTATGCCATATGTAGGGGGGTCCCTGCTCCAACTCTCCATCAGTTTGGGGGTCCCTGGCCTGAAAAACGTTGAAGACCCCTGCTTTAAGCCGTTATACATTTTAATCACTTGTTTAACATGCTGTTTTATCCTGTTTATAGAGCAGTGACACAATAATGATGGAAAAATGTACAAGACATGATTATTTGATGATAATCAAAGAGAAACTAAAGTTTGAAGTAAATTATGTGGAAATAGTGAACAGACACACTGGATCTTCCTCCTCGTGGTGTATTGTGACTCTGATTGTCCAATGTGCTCTAGTTGTTTACTTTGTTCTTTCTTTAGATGTAGAGAGTAAGACTCTGCAGGGGGTAAAAGGTGAATTGGTGTTGGACAAATCAGGGCAGTACCACCTGGAGAACACCACGCTGGACTACCAGAAGCTTTCAGATAAAGAGGTCCTGAGAATGACTGGCCCCCTTGGAGCTGATTTCACAGTCAAAGTAAGAGCACATTTTTTTATGGAATTTTATGAAGAAAAACCAAACAAACATTTTCTCTTTTACAAAACACTTCAGATATACTCATGGTTCACCTTGTTTCCAGGGCCAAATGATATACTTTGGGATTAGCTGATGAATATAGTGGGGGACTTGTGGTTAGGCAATGCATTTATAGACTCTTTGCTCTGCTTTAATAAATTCCTGATTTTATAACCAGAGCATCATCTGAAAAAATCCACCATTTAAATAACTTAAAGACAACATCTGTGCAGTGAATTTGGCTATACTAACATGTAAATGAGCTCCTGTAGAGAAACTTAGAAGCGGGAGAATGTCTTGCAAGTTTTTTCTCAAAGTCCCCCCTCATCACAGCGCTAAACATACATTGGTTATCAACTGGACTTCGCTCCCTTGCATGTATGCTGAGACAAGGACCACGGTTTAATTATTTGGGAAGATTTAGCTATAACTAGCTGCTCCGCTCAACTTGGAGTCGATTGGAGTCGATCAGTGTCATATTAGGAACCACTATCACCAACGGGTGTGTTTTAGTTATGTGAACAACCTATAGTGATGACGGTAGACACAGTTCCACTTTTCTAGTAGCCCGCCGTCTAAAACCAAGAGCCAAAGGCCTTATTGATATGTAGGGCCGCAGGTGCTGGATTACTGTATTGCCCTAAAAGCTGCAAATAATATACTGCCGTGCATTAAACAACTACTGCTTATTGCAACCTTGCTTTTTAGCTTCAGACAAAAGTTTCTGTTGAATTAGTTCACTGTTAAGCTACCAAAATTAATCATTTGAAAAATGCATTAATGTCCAAATGGGCAAAACAAAAAAATCAGACTGAATTTGAATTCAGCAGTAGAGCATTATCCATTTGGACCTTTTTTCCAAAAAGCCCAAATGAATAGTGTGTTGGTGACACGCTGAGTGCTCTTCAGCTCCATTTCTACCTGCAGAAGAGAAAACCTAACCTCTGAACAGAGTTAGACCTTTCTGGCCCAGGCGTATCAGCCCCAAAGGCCTGGCCTTTTTCCCAAATGAGCCCTGATCAAACCCTGGGAGTGACAGTGGAGACACTGTTGGGCCTGGCAGTCGCTTAGTTGCTTTTGGTACAATTATCTAAATGTGTTTCCTTTTAATGCTTAAGAGTGCCTTTTTATTTAGTTCATTGTCTGACTCATCCAGTCACCTGTGATATATTTCTTGAAAGTGCTTGTCCTTTTATAACAATGACCAACAATTTGTTTACACAGGGTTTGGAGTAAGGCTTTAATTATAGACACTTTATGGTTTGATTAATTATAATTAATTTATTCATAGACACTAGAAACAGCTGCACACATCACATACATATACTTTCTTGTCCGTTTGGAGTTGGGAGGAGTGCATTATTCCATACATTACACGCACAATAGATCAAGTTGTTTATTTTTTATTTGAGTCCATTTTTAACACACATCCAGGAATGTGGGCAGTGTGACACTGCCATAACAGTCCGTCTGCTGCATCTAGTCGAGGGAAGACCAAAACTCAACTAAAAGGAGAAAGATTTGGGCTGAAGTGGAAAAAAAAGCACAGTTCGTAGTGAGGCCTAGTGTTGGCACATGTAAAAAAGACTTTTCCATATGAACTATAAAGCTTGTGTTTTGGTGGCTTAAAAGATCCACTGCACTTACTGAAGGTGCACAATTAGCTCGGAAATATTTTTGTCAATATGATTATCTCAGAAACAATAAACTTCTCACGAGGCAGAGTCGTCACCTCACCCCCCTAAAAAAAAGATCACAGTCAGCTTCCCTATTCTGAACGGCTGACATCACATAGAACTCTCTGTTGTCTTTTCCACTGTTTGATTCAGAAATGTAATTTTTACCAAGAAAAACTTTAAAACGCTTAAGCCTTGCCAAACTGGGCTCAGATAAGGCTTTTATTTATGAACTCCAGCTGAACCTCTCTGTGTTAAGCAGAGTGCAAAGCAGATCTAGTTTCATATGTTTAGATTTAAAGATATTGGAGTATGTGTGAGCCACTTGAATATGAAATTCAAATAACTCTCTTGTCTACTCGCCTTCCTTAAGGGACAACATGTGTTGAAGCACTGTGCATGCATTAATAGTATTACAAATAGCTCCAAACCTAGAAGTTGGTTTGGCTTGATAAAGTTTCTCCATACTATAAAGGCCTCTCGATGAATACATCTGACAGTCATGTGTCAAATGTTTTACTCGTGTTAAAATTTAGATTCACATAAGAATTTCAGTAGTTTTACAATGCCACAGACAATTGGGCCACAACGTGTTTTTCTGTTTCGTCAAATGAGTGGACATAAAAAATTATTCAGGCCACAGCCTCGGAAACGTCTGTGAAAACTTCCCCCCTCGTAAATACGAGTCGGGACCGGACAATAAATAGGAAGTGAGGAGACTGAAATCTGAGGAGCTGTAAGGGCACAATTTTCTGATCTGTTGGAAGGCACACAGCCAGGTTATGTCACGGTGCTGGAAAATAAGTTTGGACAAATGGATAATCATCTTAGAAAGCTGTAGTCAGTCTTTCCACAGTAAACACATGAATGTCAGTGAAAGGCAATAGAGTTTTATTTATACTGTAAGTATTCTTGTAATGTGTTCGTGGTATTTACTTTTCAAAATATACAAAATGTTTTTGATTAATGGACTGTCAACAGAGAGACCTGCAGTTTAATTTCCACTGAAAAACCCTAAGAAAAGAACCAAAAGCAACACAGTCTGAGTACAATGGTTTGAAAAAAGTTAGATTTAATAGACTCTAAGCAAGATGTGACCAATGCCCTGTCTAAAGGTAGTTTGCTGTTTCAGCATACAAATCAAAGCACAGTATGGGCTGCCATTAAGGACTGTTTTAAGTCCTGAATTGGGGATTGGTTGAAGTTTTATGTTACTTATAAAGCTTATCTATATTGCTAATTGAGTGATGCCTTTAAATATTTTGATAAGATTAAAACAAAAGGAAAAATAAGTCACACTTTAACTGCATTCAGCTGCATGGCAAGTAAGCGGCACAAAAATGTTTAGCATCTAGTTAGCGTAGATCGTGGTTTAGCTAGTTTTGCATGCTGATTTGGTCCCTATTAGTAAAATAAACGCCATTAACTGAGTTATCTCAGAAGATCAGTCAACATCAATGACCATCAGAACTGGCTTCAACTGGGTGACCTTACAGTTCCATGTAAGACCAACTGAAAAGGAAAATACTTTGAGAGCACTGAAGAGGGTTTATAGAATCATGTGATTTATGTTCCTGACAATCCAGGTTTTAAATTACGTTAAGCAATAAAGAGTAACAGCCGCATTAAGTTATGTTAGAAATGACCTGTCTATTTACTCACCAAATATTAGATCACAAGTAGCCTGGCTGACGCGTCCACAATCTCGATGAGATGGTGGTCTGGGAACTAGGTGTGCATTTTCTCGTATTTGAGGCGTGGTTTACGAATGCCTAGAGCCGTTTATTGGGCGCTACGAATGTCTATCAAATGACGTCAGGTATTTCCCATGCTGCTTTGCGTGCGATTCATAGCCAATTGTATCACTTATACCAGATGACGACAGAAATTCGACGAGGAAGAAGAAAAAAATGGAAAATAAAAGTAAACTTGCGCTCTAAGCTACTTAAATTGACAACAAAGTAGGCCTATATGCTATATTCTACATGAATTTTTATGTTGTAGAGTTGTGAATTTATTTTAATAATGGAGAAATTGAGCAGCCTTGCTTTGTTGTCTACAGTAGTAGCTCAACCCTCATCTTACTTTGAAGCTCCCAGCTCCCAGAAGTGACGTCGACGTAGCTTTAGCAGCAGAAAAGCTATCAGGCTTGTGTTGATGATAATAATAAACTCCTGGACTATGTACAAACTTCCAAATGCATCGTTTTGTGAGTACAGACCATATTTGTACTACTGTAGAAGTTTGGTTTCATGACATGTGATTTTAGTGTGGTAATTTTGGAGATACTGCCAGGGTCCGTTAGCGCTTGTACTAAGCTATTCGGGATAACTCAGTAACTCAGCTGATGTTCAGCCAATATCGGAAAAACTTCGGGTGGGCTACTTGGCTGGATGTCACGGTTCAAATGACCCTAGGGTGAATCTACTCCGAAACACTTTCTAAGGCTGCATTGAACGGTAACGTTGTGTCCGCTGTCATGTTGAATTAACACTCTACAAGCTTCGGTGTAGCGCATAGACGTCGTCATCGTCTTGCTGCCGCCGCCCCCCCCCCCGTTCTGTGATTGGTTCCCAAACTCTGGCAAAAATAAGGGCGGTGGTTTCCAGGCTGACTTTGCAGTGAGAATGAAATCGAGCGCAAAGCAGCATGGGAATTCCCAGGCTAGATCACAAGTACATGACAGCCCTCAAGTCCTTTCAACGTACCAGTCAAATGTAAATAGATGTAAATTTCTACTTGTTTTGCCCGATACGGTCAAGATGACCAGTTAGGAATAAGTATTGCAAAAGAGATGACAAAAAGCAGTGAGGAGAAAGGGTTGTCATTTTCGTAAAATTTGAAAACATCAGTATAAAATCACCTGTTTTTGCAGGTGGAGCTTACCAGTGGAGGAGACAGTGTGGTCCAATACATCTACTATCAGCCCATCATCCACCGCTGGAGAGAGACTGACTTCTTCCCCTGCTCTGTCACATGTGGTGGAGGTAAGCACCATCTAGGTCTAAACAGTGGCCAGCAATATTTTCAACCAAATGAGAGAATGCAATAAAATAATTAGGTTTTCCTACTTCTGAATGGAGATAAAACCTTGTTTTAGTGTTCTGCTTGTCTTGGCTGACAGTTTCACACTTGGATTGTTTGGTCTGCAGGTTACCAGCTAACCTCTGCAGAGTGCTTTGATCTACGGAGTGGTTGGGTGGTTGTGGACCAGTATTGCCATTATTACCCCGAGAACATCAAACCAAAACCCAAACTGCAGGAGTGCAACATGGAGCCCTGTCTGGACAGGTTGGGTATTGGTATCCTAAGTGGATTTAACTAGACTAGCTGTTTAATTTCGGCAGCACAATTTTCACTCTAGATCCTGCTGTTGAACTTATTTGTTTCTGTGTTGCAGTGATGGCTACAAGGAAATCATGCCATACGACCTTTACCACCCTCTGCCTCGGTACGTAGTCACCAGCTGTGAAACAATTCATTGACACTCTCAAGCACAGCCCAAATCCTGACATCAACTGAAATCCATATGTCATTTCATGAACATGTGACTTTTAATTATGTCAGATGGGAGAGCAGTCCCTGGACAGCCTGCTCCACCTCCTGCGGTGGGGGCATCCAGAGTCGCTCAGTATCATGTGTGGAGGAAGACATGCAGGGAAACATAACTCCCACGGAGGAGTGGAAGTGTCTCTACTCTCCAAAGACAGCTATCCTGCAGCCATGCAATGATTTTGATTGCCCCACCTGGCTGGCGCAGGAGTGGTCACCTGTAAGTACCCACCTGGTTCTGTTTCCAATTTGGTCTCCAGAGAACAAGTTGAAGGGTCTATCATTCGAGGCGCCAGTCCTCATTTTAAAGAAAGTTATCCTGATCTACAGCAAAATTTGGTTGGAAAAATGGCTTGTTCCAAGAAAGGTTTCATGAAACTCAGCTTTTTAGTTTTTGCGTAACCTTCTTATAAAGAGACAGAGGCAAAGAAAACCGAAACAAACTGCAATGATCCAGTATTCTCACAAAGGTGGAGCCAAGGCAAAAGACTCTTTGGTGCTGTGACTGTCTAGCCTGGGAATTCCCATGCTGCTTTGCGCTCGATTTCATTCTCACTGCAGATTGTGGACGCGTCAGCCAGGCTAGTGACTGTCTTGGGTTAGATCAAAGTGGAATCAAAATGCAGACCGTTAAGAAGCAGCCAGGCGGAAAGGATCAAAAGATTTGATGAAAGAACCAGAAAGATGCAGGGTATGAAATACAAGAACAGTCTCGATGTAATCCATAAACAAAAACATAAATGGCAGGGGAAAGGAAGCAGAATCCAAACTAAAGTGCAGGCATGTTAAACTGAGTACAGGAGGAAACGGGAGAACCATGGGACCAGCATTCAAATCAAATCAAATCAAATCAAATTTATTTGTATAGCACATTTCAAGTACAAACAGTTCAAAGTGCTTTACATAAAATAAAAGCATTGCAGCAGGGAGTGCAAGAAGCATTAAAAATACATAAAATAATATAAAGAGAAACAAATAAAATCATTTAAATGAATTTAAAATCAGGCAACAGTCTAGATAAGTTAAAAGATATTTCATGCATAGACACATGAGAAAAGAAATGTTTTTAACCTGGATTTAAAAATGTCTACATTTGGTGAAAGTTTAATCTCCACTGGCAGTTTGTTCCACTTATTTGCAGCATAACAGCTAAATGCTGCTTCTCCATGTTTAGTCTGGACTCTGGACTGGACCAGCTGACCTGAGTCCTTGGATCTAAGAGCTCTGCTGGGTTTATATTCTCTGAACATATCACAGATGTATTTTGGGCCTAAACCATTCTGGGATTTGTAAACCATCAGCAGGCTTTTAAAATCTATTCTATGACTGACTGGAAGCCAGTGTAAAGATTTCAAAACTGGT
The DNA here is from genome assembly GCF_027942865.1 of Odontesthes bonariensis. Taxonomy (NCBI): domain Eukaryota; kingdom Metazoa; phylum Chordata; class Actinopteri; order Atheriniformes; family Atherinopsidae; genus Odontesthes; species Odontesthes bonariensis. Next base: position 14,369,396 of record NC_134524.1, on the reverse strand, counting down.
GTGATGTGTTCAGATCTCTTAGTCTGGGTTAAAACTCTAGCAGCAGCGTTCTGGATGAGCTGCAGATGTTTAATTCTCTTTTTGGGAAGTCCAGTTAAAAGAGCATTACAGTAATCGAGTCTACTGGAGATGAATGCATGGATGAGTTTCTCCTGGTCTTTTTGGGAGAGGAAACCTTTAATTATGTTGATATTTCTGAGGTGGTAAAAAGCTGCCTTTGTGACAGCTTTGATGTGGCTGCTGAAAGTCAGATCTGAGTCTATCAACACTCCGAGGTTACGAACTTGGTCAGTGATTATAAGGTCCCGAGTCTCAAGATATGTACCAACGCTGACCCTCTTCTCTTTGCTACCAAACAGAATGATCTCAGTTTTGTCTTCATTTAATTGTAGAAAATTCTCTCTCATCCAGGTGTTTACTTCCTCCAGACACTGATACAGAACGTCAGCTGGGCTGCAGTCGTCCGGTGCCAGAGACACATAAAGTTGTGTATCGTCTGCATAACTGTGATAATTGATGTTAAAATTCTGCAATATCTGACCCAAAGGGAGCATATACAAGTTAAACAGAAGAGGTCCAAGAATTGACCCCTGGGGGACTCCACAAGTCATGGCCACTCGCTCAGATTCATAGCTGCCAATAGTAACAAAATAACTCCGGCCTTCTAAGTAGGACCTGAACCAGTTAAGGACCGCTCCAGAAAGTCCAACCCAGTTTTCCAGCCTGTGCAACAGGATTCTGTGATCTACAGTATCAAACGCAGCGCTGAGGTCCAACAGAACCAGGACTGAAACATTACCAGAATCAGTATTCAACCTAATGTCGTTTAACACTTTGACCAGAGCTGTTTCAGTGCTGTGATGACGTCTGAAGCCTGATTGAAACTTATCAAGACTTCCACTTTCTTTCAGAAAGTCGTTGAGCTGGTTAAATACAACTTTCTCAATAATCTTGGATATAAAAGAGAGGTTAGAGACAGGTCTGTAGTTGTTCATCATAGAGGCGTCTAGAGTTCTCTTCTTTAGGAGTGGCTTAATGGCAGCTGTCTTTAGTGACTTGGGAAAAATGCCTGATGCCAGTGAGCTGTTAACTATTCGTAGGAGATCACTTTCTACTGAGGTAAAAACAGTTTTTAAAAAGTCGGATGGTATTATGTCCAGAGAACAAGTTGTTGATTTCAGCTGCCGAACTGTTTCCTCTAGGATTTTTAAATCAACATTATTAAATTGTGACATAACGTCAGAGTTATTTCTAGGTTTTAGACACAGATTAGTTTTCTTGTTTGTCTGTGTTGCGTGAATGTTTTGTCTAATTATTTTTGATTTTTTGGCTAAAAAAGTGGGCAAATTCGTTGCATTTCTCAGTGGAGAGGAGGTCTGGGTTTGACTGTTTAGGAGGATTTGTGAGTTTTTCAACCATAGCAAACAGAGTTCGAGAATTGTTGACATTCTTATTAATCATTTCAGATAAATGCAGCTGTCTGGCCTTGCACAGCTCATTGTTATAACTACGCAGGCTTTCTTTATATAGCTCATAGTGAACCTGAAGCTTTGTTTTCCTCCATTTACGTTCAGCTTTCCTGCATTCTCTTTTCAGATTTTTGACCGTAGTGGTGTTTCTCCATGGGGTTTTCTGTTTAATCAAGGTGCTCTTGATTCTTATCGGTGCAACAGCTTCCATTACATTAAAAATTTTCAAGTTAAAATGATCCAGCATTCCTTCAACCGACTCTGCGCTCATTGTTGGTAACATAACTATGGCCTCCCTAAACTGAGCACTTGTTTTCTCATTGATATACCTCTTCTTAACTGAGAAGCTGGTTGTTTGAACATTCTGAGTAATATGTAAATCAAATAAAATACAAAAATGGTCAGACAAGGCCAAATCAGTAACAACAACAGAAGAAATATCAACACCTTTAGAAATGACCAGGTCCAGAATGTGACCTCGAAGGTGGGTTGGTTCTGTTACATGCTGCCACAAACCAAACATGTCCAGCACAGAAGAAAATTCTTTGGCAGTACCATCCGTCATATTATCCATGTGAATGTTAAAATCCCCGGTCAAGATAAAATGGTTAAAATCAGTCGAAATAACAGACAATAATTCAGAAAAATCATCAATAAAACTTGCACAGTATCCTGGAGATCTGTAAATGATTAAGAACAGGATTTTAGGAACACCCTTTAAAATAAAACTCAGATATTCAAAAGAAGTGAAATCACCAAATGATATCTCTTTACACTGGAATGTATCTTTAAATAAGGCAGCCCCCCCCCCACCTTTCCTCCCATTTCGGCATTTATCCATAAAACTAAAGTTTGGGGGAGCTGCTTCATTAAGAACAGTAGCACTTGTGCTCTCTGTTAACCATGTTTCTGTCAGAAAAAGAAAATCTAAATTGTGTGAAATTATGAAGTCATTAACTAACAGTGACTTATTGGACAGAGATCTAATATTAAGTAAGGCTAGCTTTGTGGAGTTTACAGTGGTCTCTGTTGTATTCTGAGTTGTACGTGGTACCGATAACAGATTAGATAAATTCACCCAGCAGGTTAACTGTTTTCGATTCCTTCTTTTACTAACTAATACAGGAATCCTATTGGGCCCCAGCTTGTTCTCAGAACAGCTGTCAGAAGTCGGACTTCTATAGCAGGGACCCTGAACACATCATGGCATGGTATCTTTGGTTTGAACAGTGCTATCTTTGTTTTGAACTCTGGGTGTTGTGCTGCTCCTTGAACATCCTGCACATCCCCTTGTGTCCTGCTCTGCCAGGACAGATGATGTAAGAGGAGGAGGAGGGGGTGCCCTGCGTTTCTCGGTTGATGGTGGTCGCTGGAGTCCTGGCTGGGATAGAGACATCCTTTTGAGACCTTGGGTGATGTGGAGTAAAGGGTCTGGTGAGGGGGGAGGGCTGGGGGTTGTTTGCCTCGCTGCTGTGTCCTTCAGTCTAATCTGTACAGTCATGTTTGGGTTTGCCGTCCCAACAGCATGACGTAAATGTGCACCAAGTAATCTGCATCCAGTTCGATTGGGATGCACGCCATCAGGTCTGAAACGCTCCTTACAGTTCCAAAAGATATTAAAGTTATCAATGAACTTAATCCCATGGGCGATGCATGCATTTGACAACCATGTGTTCAGGCCAAGAAGTCTGCTGAAAAGTTCAATTCCTTTACCCACAGTAGGAATGGGGCCAGAAATGGAGACCCTATGTGCTCCATAGTGACACAGTCTCTCAAACAGCAGAGAAAAATCCTTCTTCAAGATCTCAGAGCCAGTCTTCCTTCTCAGAATATCAAAAGACCCTGTGTGGACAATGATCCTCGTGCCATCTGGATGAGTAGACAGAATGGTCGGCAAAATATCTATCAGTTCCCTGACTGATGTATCAGAAAAAGTTATATTTTCCGTCTTTGCCATTCTGACATGCTGTGTTATAGAGTCCCCGATCAGAATGGTGTCTATTGCTTTTTGTGTGGAGGTGTCGATCACTTCCGTAGTCCTCACCTTGGTTGTGGGATTTGGGCTTCTCCTGATGATCTGGTTAGCCCTAGGCTGAGGTTTGGGGCCATTTATTTTGTTTGTCTTCATGTTTGGGTTACATTCATCATCACACACTCTATTTTGAGTCAATGGATCGTATCTATTGTGCAATAGAACTTCAGGTGGCGGAGTGAGTGCTGGAGGTTTAGGTTTAGTGCTGGATTTACCTCTGCGACGGACAACATGAGACCAGATCCTGGCTGGGGTTGATGATTTGGGTTTGGCACCAACACTGTTCCAGTGTGAGATGTCAGTCGGACCGTCCGGTTTGGAAGCTTCACCAGATATTCCAGTGTCATTTGGACAGATCCAGGGAAGTGTGTCAGCCAGGGCTGCAGTGTGAGATTCCACATCAGCTGTGATCCCGTGTAGAAAGATCTGAGTTAGTCCTTTGGCACATGAAGGCTCCACAGCCTGCGCAGGAACTATAATAGAGTCAATAAATTCCTCGTCGTTACGAATGTCTTGCAGCGTTTCAATCCTCTTCTCGAGCTGTGCTACCTTCGCAAAGAGTAGCTCACACTGTGTGCAGCTCACTGATACTGCAGGGTTAGGAGACATTTTTTCTGTCCGATTCTCTTTGTAAACAGGAGGGCTAATACCGTTTACAAATATACAATTAAAAGAAAAAGAATAAAAGAATAAAGTTATATCCAAGACTTGTGGAAAGAAGTAGAATGATTTAAAAGCGAATAAAGCAATAAGCAGCAGGAGGAAGCAGGACGAAGCAGAGACACGTCTGCACTCTTCAGAAGCAGGAAGTGAAAGGATATGGCAAAAGTCTAAAGTTAGGTGCTATGAAAAAAAATCTCTTCGTAGGTCTGATATGAGCATCTTAAAAAAATGCTTATTTATCCTTGTAAATCAACATAGAGAGTCTGACTTGACCTGTGGAAATAAAAAGAAAATCCTAATTAACTATCATAAACTCTCTTCACACTCAATAGACATTGTATTTTGAGATTTCTTCTTTTTTTTTTGGCTCAAGCAACAACTTGTGTGCGACAGGAACACTTGCAACTGCTCAGGCTAAAACTCATCTTACTTTGTAATAAAGGGTGGCACTGCTAAACCCAATTTGACTCCACTCAATAAGACATACACAGTGATTCTAATCTCTGTGCCATTACAAACAGATATCATTACTGCAATGTATCTGGACCGGTGTAACCCACTAGGTCAGGTTAACTGTCTTGTGGCTTTATATTCTGGAGCGGCTATTACATTAACCAGTCATACCATAAATGTTCAATACAACTTCCTCATTAGCATTTCTTATTCTGCTTCACCAGCTAAAGGTTACATGATTTGTGGGCCCCTCAAAACACGGGATGCTGTTTGTGTAGCACATTCTTCCTTCCTTTGAAATGCTTGTTTCGGCAAGAGACACAAAGTTAATTTCTTAGCAGAGACTTGAAGGGATTTTTGTAATTCTCAATCTTGAGTTACAGAATGAGACAATACAAGCAAATATGAGCAAAAATACTTTAATATGAAATAGAAAAAACACCCTCTTTTGATTCCAAAGTTTTATATATCAGGACAAAATGAAAAAACATCTGATCTTAAATGAGGTACTCATGATTTGATATCTCAAACAACAACCTTTTGCAGCAGTATCTTGAAGTAATTATTTTTATTTGATGTTATCAGTCTCTCATGTCATTCCAGAGGAATTTTGGCCCACTCTTCTTCATAATGTTGCTTCAGTTCATTTAGGTTTGTGGGCATTTTTTTATAAACAGCTCTCTTGAGGTCCCATTACACCATTTTAATTAGGGTGAGTTCTGGACCATTTTAACACCATGATTCTTTTCCCTTTTAGTCATTCTGTTGTAGATTTGCTGCTGTGTTTGGGATCATTGTCCTATTGCTTGGCCCATTTTTCGTCAAGCTATAACTGTCAGGCAAAAAGCCTCTCATTTGACTGTAGAATACTTTGGTATACAGAGGAGTTCATGGTGGACTCAATGACCGCAAGGCAAAACAAGCCCCATTCATCAGCCCTCCACCACCATGCTTGACAGTAGGTATGAGGTGTTTCCGTTAATATGCTGTGTTTGGTTTTCTCCAAACGTGCTGCTGTGCATTACGACCAAACATCTCCACTTTGGTGGAGGGGACATTGTCCCGAAAGTCTTATTGCTTGTTCAGATGCAGATTTGCAAACCAAAGCTGTGCTTCCATGTTTTTTTTAGAGAGAAGATGCTTTCTCTTGGAAACCTCTCCTGCAACAAATGCTTCTCTAAGATCATTGCAGATGTCTTTTGTCCCTGGCAATGTGTTAACACATACCTGAATGTTTCAAACCAACAACCTGCCAAAACCTCCTCTTTTATAGAGGTGCTCACACCTGACTGTGACTTACCCTTCTAATTCCCATGGTAGCAGAAATAATATACTTAGTTTTTCACATACTGCTTCAAGTTTTTTGTTGTATTTTATATCATAATATTGACGAAGTGTAATATGTCATGTATTGTTGGGAATCCAAGGTTGTGTTTTCCTAATTTTAAAGAACTGATGAGGACTCAATGATTTTTTTTTTTCATTATGTCCTTTTACGTAAAAATCTTGAAACTGTAAGAGGGTAAACTCTCTTTTCTACAGTACTGTATGCAACCACACTACTTTTCCAAAGTGAAAATGGAATGATAGGCTTGCTATTAATCATGAATTAAGAGTTTGTCACCTGTCACTATCAGTGCACAGTGACCTGTGGTCAGGGTCTGAGCTACAGAGTGGTGTTATGCATCGACCACAGAGGACTCCACGCCGGAGGCTGCAACCCTACCACCAAACCCCACATCAAGGAGGAGTGTCTGGTTACAATCCCCTGCTACAAGTCCATAGGTGGGTGTGTTTTGTTATATCTAACCTCTGAGCTCGCCCGATTTCTAAATGTTCTCATGCGATGTTCAGCATTTCTGTGCACTTTGATTCAGATACGCTACCTGTTGAAGCGAAACCTGTGTGGCATAAACAGGCAATCGAGCTGGAGGAGGAGGTGTCTGTGACAGAGGACCCAACGTGAGTAGCAATCACACCTTGATGGCATCAGAGTGCATTAGGACAGGTGTTTGGGTCTTCTGAGAATTATCATGCAAGTGCTAAAACTATGCAAGGATCTTGCATGTTTGTAACCTTAAAAGAAAAGGGGGAGTTTACAGTATTAAATTCTATCTTCACAGAATTTGTCACACCGCAAGGGGGAAAAAAAAGCAAAAGTAATTTCCCAGATAAACAATTTTTAGAACAATTTTCAAAGCGACAAATCTTAGTCAGACAGACCTACCTGGAAGTGAAATTGAAACGGACAGGCCCGAGTGTTGCCATGAAACCACCACAGTATCATGGTTGTGTTCACGTCAGCAGCATTTTTCATCAGCGAGAAATCAAAAATGTACAACCACACTTGTTTTGACACTGGTCAAATAATGCACCCGTCTGAGTGAGCGTGTCTTTACACACACATTCTGGATGCCAAATGTTTGTTTTGCTCCAGTAAAAGGGTGTGCAATGAATACGCTGTGTGAGGGTATTTAAGGCAAAACTGAAAAGAGAAAAAACATCTTTTTGAAAACCTTTATACGGTTCAGTCACTGCCTACCAGCATTACCTCAGCAAAGCCTATGATCTTCCAGATGTTCTTGTCCCACAGTTCAATAGAATAATAATGGCTGTCCTCTGAAGATAGACAATGTTTGGACTATACCTTGTGTTTTACATGACTTGCATTACAAATCATGTTGGCCAGCTCACAACATCTGTTACTCTGACTTATCTTTGGAGCAAGATAGAGTTAGTGAGAGAAACGCCAAAACACATGATTTTATTATTTAGTGAAGAAAAAAGAAAATGAAAAAAAAGGCCATAAATACCCTGTCATTCACAAGGCAAACAATATGTGCCTACCACTTAAGGCCAGGTTTCCTGTTTTGGACTTATTGCACCTTTATAGCGAGGCCTGACTGCCTGTGTACAACCACTGCTGTGCAACTGCTCAAATTTAAACCCATTCAGGTTCCACAATCGAGGCATTTTTTTTAAACAACCATAAATAAATACAGTATTTCTATTGATGGAAATTTAATTGATAGGATTGTCATGAGGCTTTGGTGGATTAAACAAAAATGTGTTGTTTCCTGCCATGAAAGAAATGGAGGTTGTTTTTGAACTGAGAGATGTACTTTAACTACGCATGAAGAGAAACATTTCTGTGGGCTTGCTGTTGACTTTGTTGTTGCTGCTCCAAGGTCTAACTGCCAGTGATTCATTTGTTTGTCCAGAACACAACGAGTCCCACAGCGCTCATAAAGAGCCAACCTTGCTGCAATTATAAGTTCTTTATTGAGGTATCTTATAAAACAGCATGGGGCTTTTGTATTGTGGTCAGACAAGAAGGAATGCTGCACATAAGTGAAAGCTGCTGCGTTAGGTATTAGTGGTACCTTTGTGGTGTACATGGACAAATTGATGTAAATACACATATATATATATATATATATATATATATATATATATATATATATATCCTGATTTTGGAAAGTAAGCCAAGTCAGGTCATTTTCAATATTGGGAAATTATAAATGCATGTACTGCCAGCTATGATTTAGAATGGAAAATTTCACTGGTGGCTTACTTTTGAAATTGTTATATGTACTGAGCTGATATCCATCCATCCATCCATCCATCCGTCAATTTTCTATACACGCTTAATCTAATTCAGGGTCGGGGGGGGGCTGAAGCCTATCCCACTGAGTTGATATGGCTTTTTAAGATGTTATTTCAAACAATATGTGGCACAAAGAAACCAGAACAGGTGAGCTGAGTTCTACACAGTAACGTGTTGCTGTCCACCACCTACAGCATACAGCATAGTATTTATCCTACTGTTCAGGCTCTGCACTTAAGCCTATTTAATCTGAAAAAAAAAAAAAGTTAGTGCATGAAGTCAGGAAATTTGATTTGTTGCCGCCTCCGCTGCGACTTGAAAAAGTTGAACTATTCTCAGCTTTCCACTGCAAGCTACGCTAGCAAAGTGAAGCAACAGACACTAAATTCAATTCTGCAACTTGCACTTCAGTGATACAGTCCAATTGAAGACAGAGTCCAATTAATTGTAATCATAATCCAATCAAACACCATGAAGACTGAAGGAGAAAATGTATCTAGCATGAAAAAGGTGTTAAACTCTCCTAAATCACCAGGTATAAATATCATAAAATGACTTCAGATGCAATGTTGATGGCGTGATTTTTCCCTCCTTGATCCTTCAACAGAGTAATGTTTCGATTTAAGTCAACATTCTGCCACGCTAATGTCAATAAAATGTAAAGTTCAAAGGGATTCAAGTTTCTTTCCATCTCAAGCTTTCGTGTTTCATTATTTCTCCTATGAAGTTCTAAAGCCGATGAAGTGGTGGAAGTGTCAGGGTTTTGAGTTTTTCCTTCTTTTAGCCATTGTTTAAGATGGAGGTGCATGAAATGAAATAAGAGCCATTTATCCAAGAATATCTAGTCTCTAATGCTTTACAGCTGTTCAATTAATCACAGCAGGACTGTATTTCATAAATACTCCGTGAGTTTATGAACCTAGCAGCGAATAAATAAAACCTGTTTATGTGGAATGCTAAAAAACATATGAATTGCTGTCAAATTATTTTCAGGAGAACAGAGCTGATCTGGAGACAGCTCTGCTTTTTCGGGCTTATATGTGTATGTTATATGAGCACGAAAGTTTTCTTTATTGTCATGTTTAATCGTGCTTTTTATATTTCCTCAAACCTGCTGGCCGTTCTCTGCAGCTTCATTCCTGGTCCCTGGCAACCCTGCAGCAAGACATGTGGCGCTGGGACACAGCAACGGACCGTCAAATGCCAGGTGTTGCTGTCCTTCTCCCAGACTGTTGCTGACCTGCCTGATGATGAATGCGAGGGGGTCAAACCTGCTTCAAGCCAGCCTTGCTATCGTACTCCCTGCTCTGGGGGATTGGGTCGTGGAGGAAGTGAGGAGGAGGAGGAGGAGGAGGAAGAGGATGAAGAGAGCAAGACACCACAAAGAGAAGAACTACACGACTGGGAGTATGAGGGGTTGACAGAGTGCTCAGAGAGCTGTGGTGGAGGTATGGGTCTATACTCATCTCTCTGATGTGAGAAAGTAAAGACAGAGAAGTAAAAGACCACAAATGAGAAAATGAAAAACCACAATAACTAAAAATATACAGCGATGCTAGTGCTAGGAGGCTATGCAAAATCTGTTGCATGCTAACATGCCTTCCTAAGATTCAAAAGATTAGTAGAAATGTTGTATGCCTCTTGTTGTGATATTATTAGGTTATAGTCCAAAGTACAGGACAAACCTGATGAGATATTACCCAAGCTATTTGAATTCAGAGGATAGGATTCAGTGGCAGATTGGCATCTCTAAATTGTCCTTAGGAGTGAGTGTGAGCGTGCATGGTTGTTTGTCTCGTATGTCTCTATGTGGCCCTGCGATGGACTGGCGGCCTGTCCAGGGTGTACCCTGCCTTTCGCCCATTGACTGCTGGGATAGGCTCCAGCCCACCCGCGACCCGATCGACGGATTCAGCGGTATAGATAATGGATGGATGGATGGATGGATTCAGTGGCATGCAAAACATTTTTTCTTTATCTGAAGAGCATAGTGAGGAAAAGAATGTCTGTTTTCCAAAAGGCCTAAAGTTAAAGATGTTGCACATCTTTAATATTCTTAGCGGGATTAGCATGATTATTCCATCTTTTACTGCTTTAAAAATAAAAAAGGAGAAAAAAAAAGAAAGAAAATTAGCTTGAAGCCAAATTTTGACAAGACTGACAAACCCCTGCCTGACATGCAGGTGGTTTTTGTTGCCATCTAAGAGTTTTTAAGGTCTTATTTGGGATATTTTTTGTCCATTCCTCCAGAAAACAACTTCTTGTTCTTTGAGTTTCTTGGGCCATCTTGCATTCACTGCTCTTTTGATGTCAGCCCACAGATTTTCTAGTAATGTTTAAGTTGGGGCCAGTGAGGCCCATAGAAGAACCTTCAGCTTGCACCTCTTGAGACAGTCTACTGTGGATTTTAAGGTGTCTTTAGGATATGTACACCATCCTCTTTTTGTCTTCAGCTTTTTTTTTGGTTTGTTTTTAACAGAGGAATGTTTGCCTCCAGAATTTGCTTGTAATTATTTAAATCCAATGATTCCTTTTCCAAAAATTTAGAAGATGGCCCTGAAGCACCTCTTGCAGTTACTTATTGAAGAGGTGTCCTTTTAATGAAATTATTCACTCTTCTTTCTCTAAATGTACCTTTACTCAATGTGGCCAAAAAAAGTCCTTTCAAACTTATTAATTAAGAGAAAAATTCTAAAATTCATCTGACTTACTTGTATGCTCATTCAAAGACTTCTGCTTTTGGATTTTATGGTAAGGATGCAGGAAATATCTTTTTCTGATGGTACTTACATAAAAGGTCATATTTGTCCAGGTGCTACTGCACAATAAATATGACCTAAAGTGTTCCAGGACTCCAGAGTCTGCCAAATCCTCCTGAAGGTTTCGCCATTAAATGGGCAATTTGATTTGTCTTTTTAACAGTCCTGAGAAGAGCTCTCAGAAAGTTTAGATTTTTCAGGACTCAACTTGACCTCCATTGTTCCTGTTATCTGTCTTTCCTTATTCTCCTGGCAAACGGAAGAAATGGCTTTCTGCAAATTGTTTTCATCTTCTTCCAGCCTTCTCTTGCTTTGTGGACCTCAAATATTTTAATTTTTAGTGTGCTTGGCAGCTTTTAGAGGATCCCCTGCCCACTATTTGACTGACGTCTTTGAATTTTGCATCACCCTGGCTTTCCCAACAATTTTCTCTAACTTTCTGACCAGTAAGAAGCCATAGTCCCGGCAACCTTATTAAGGTCAGGACTGTAAGTAATTTGAGAGGTGCCCTTCAATTAGGCTGGATCTAAGAGGTGCACCAATACATGTTATTGTCCTCATAGCCCCACTGTTAGAGTGGCTAAAAATAAGAGAGGAGATTCATAGCTACTGATACTGAAATTGTCATTAAACAACTCTGGGATCTTCTCATTACAGAATAGTTTTACTGTATGAATACAGCAAATTCTGAGCTCCTTCGGTGTCTCTGAACTTGCCATATCATGAGGAATCTGAAATGTTCTCGTGTTAGCTAGTGGCCTTTAGTCAGCGGATGACTAAAGCCATGCCAGTGTTGACTTTGAGTAAGAAATACCATGGTTAATTCTGAAGGTCATGCTTCTCAGGCGCTCGCAGCAGAAGTGAATACTCTGCCAAACGCAGACAGATTTCATAAACATCCTGCCAACATGCATTGAGGCTCACTTTTATCTCCCAACTTCTACATCCAATCCTGTTTACCTGCACCGAGTGTCTTTGAGCTAAATGTCTGCACAAGTGCACATTTGTAACTGACTTTCTCCACACTGACGTAGGCTTTATCAGTGTTCATATGTGTGCGTGCACTCTCAAAAACTCAACAAACTCCCATTTGGAGATGATTACAGAGCGGTATCATATGTCACACACACACCCTGAGGCTGCGCTCCTGTGGACCATCACACCACTCTGGTGTTTGAGGTGCCTCCTTCATGGGTTTCATCTCAGCAGACAACAAGATTTACATTACTTTTGATACAACAATACATAACTCTTTATCCACAACTCAGGCAGCTGCACTGTTATAATTTTTATTGTGCATTTATAGAGAAACCTCAGTTCTGGGCTTTTCATTTCTGCCCGCTTGGAGCGCTCCAAATATATGCATCATAATTTGTTAGCGAGATATTCTTAACAAGAACAGTATGTGCATTTGAATTTATATGGGAAATCCAATAATGGGACAGAAAGCACATGCATAATATCACTCGTTCCATTGGTCATCATATGTATCTGTGCTGTCTAACTCCAGGGGTGCAAGAAGCTGTGGTCATCTGCCTGAACAAACAGACCAGAGAGGCAGCTGACCAAAGCCTGTGTGTGAGCTCCCGCCGGCCCCCGCCACTCCTCCAGGACTGCAAAACTCAGCTCTGCCCTCCCAGGTACGCCGAAACCCACATACAGACCTCTTCATCCCAATTATTATCATTTAAACTTAGTTTAAAATGGTTTGTGCATGAACATTAAAATGAACCGTGATGGATGCAGTAAAAACGAGGAGGAAACTAGTTTTTTGGGAAAGTTTTTGGCTGCATTTGGGAAGAAAATATTAATTAAAAACTTGATTAAAACCAGGCTGTTCTCTTTCGTAGTCTGCCAACAGTGTATCCATAGATGTTTATGTACCATTTTGTAGATCTTTGATGCATTCCCAGTTCATACACATGCAACTAGTTAAATCTCAAACTATCCAAAAAAACACCATCTGGATCAGTTAATGTCTACTAATAGTTTGTTATGTGCAAAAGTGTCCAGCACAGACCAAACCATTTGAGCCAATTAATTCCCAATTAAGGTCACTTGAGTCCAAGTAATACTCAAGAAGAATAATTAAGATGGATGGTTGTATCATTGAGAAGAGGAAACTGAGGCCTGTGGAATGTGGTGAGAATCTGATTCACCAGGATCAGTGTCAGTGGTTAGCTACATACCTGCAATGCTCAGATTTAAAAATTATCCTTGGAAGAATTTTTTCTAGATTTTTTTATCACTTGAGCTGATGTAGAAATGTGGTGTTCGTTTCAAGGAAGCTGCTAATATTGAATAGCCCCATTTGGCTTCTTTTTTTGTTTTTTTTTAGAACTATAAGCAACCTTTAGTTGCTTTAGGCACATAATGTCAACAGATTTTCCGTTATAAGTGAAGCTAGTTAACAAAGTAATATTGGTTACTAAAATCACGGAGCCAAGCATGTCTTTAGCGACTAAAATTACAGGCAATCTGCCTTTTAGTATCTTGCATAGAATGGCATGTCCTGGACAAAAGTGGTGCTCAGGGGATGTTTTTTTTTTTATTTGAGATTATCAGAAGGTTTAGAAATCAGTTGTTGCTGCTGCAGTTTTGTTTTTTTTCATCCCTCTCTACCACTTTTTGAGATCTGTAGTACTCAGTTGCCCTTGAACTACATTATTACCATATGAGACCGCAAACAGCAAATAGCCCAAGAGCTCACATTAGCCCTCGCACCAAACCAAGCTCAGGTTATCATACACCAAACTGAAGGGTCAAGAATACTTGACTAGCAGTTTTATTCTCAAACACTTACAAATTCCTAGTCTACTGTTTGGGCACAGCCAGTCGGCAGTGATCTATCTTTTAGTCACCGTTTTGTCATGATACATGCGTTTAACTGGCCCATTTTGTTAAAACACTGCAGTACAGAATGTCATCAAAATTCACATTGTGACTTCTCTGTTGCTTATACCGCAAATTTCTGCAAACCCTTTAATTTTGCTGGCAAATTTTGGGGTCCTTAAATCCTGGGCTTCTCTGTCGGCCCATTTCCCTTTACTTTCAGCACCTGATATCCAGAACTGTTGATTATACCGGCCCCTTTTCACCAAAGTATAAAACATTTAAAAAAGACCAGGTAGAGCACTATTAGCTCAGGTATTTATTAGTGATCTAGATAACTGCTGACAAGAATTTGCCACAACGAGCAAAACAAAAAGCAATAGCGAATTAGTTTTATATTTCTTGAACTTGAAGTTGAAGAAAGATGGAGAGGCTGGATATTTCTGCTCAGAGCTGGTAGGATGACATAGAAGTTCCCTCGGAATATGAACTGCTCACTGAGTTGAGTCACTATTTTCTCAAACAAGATTTAAAAAAATAACTGACACCCAAATATATGCTCTCAAGTAAAAACATTTTTTTTTCTTATCTCCCCTTAAACCTACACTGTGAACATTTTGTCAAAACTTGGTTTTTCTCAAATCCATTTGTATTTCCAATAGACATCAGTTTGAAGTGCAGTGTGAGCACTGTTGGAATAAAAAAAAAAGAAGTAATTTTAATTAAACTGATTGATTAAAAGATTCAACTGAAAAACAGTGTTCTTAAACATAGTCCGAAATATGGCTAAACAGTGAGTGGTTTTGATGGCAGACCACACGTTTCAGGTTAACACCGCGCACATTGTCAATGCTCCACCACTCACACTCTTGTCCGAAAATCCGGAGGCTTGCAGGCTGGCCATGCCTGTTTTTCCAGGCCTTGAGTCTTGTTTTTACGCACAACAAACGCTGCATTGGGCTTGTTTCCTTTGGCCCTTTGCTCCCTCCCCAAGGCCTCCTCACTCTCCCATATTAAGCTACGCTTTTTGGATAGTGTTCCCTCTGAAGGGGAACAACCATTGGATTAAGTTTGCACTGGTCCATGAACAGCCTTCATTCCCAATTCACCCTAGCCCCAGGACTCCTTGAACAAATGTGAATAGTTTTGAAATATCACTTAATCTGTCAAACCAAAAGTAAAGTTGCAGCAGCCTTGGTCAGAAGCCAAAGGTTTAGAGCCATATCAAATGCTTGGACACAGGCCTGAGATTGGAATAGGAATTCAAAGTTAACTTTGATGCAGGATTGATGACCAAGTTTAAAATAATGTTGGGCAACAACATAATACTGGTCCACATATGTCACCAGAAAAATTCAATTGAAGAAGGTATTGCATAGGGAGGTCTCACACATCATTGATCTCAGTAGAAAATTAGAAACATTTTGCCTTTTCACTTATGTTTACTTTCATGAATAAAATGAAAAAAAAAAAATCAAGTCAAGCACTTTGACTGACTGATTTGAAATTAAGCTACATAGTATGGGGTATATATGTTCCATGTACATGATATACTGTAGATCTGCCTCAGGATATTGGAACAGGCTTTGATGACAATATTTTTTACAGGTGGGAAACAGGGGAGTGGAGTTCATGCTCAGCAACCTGTGGGGTTGGCCTGATGACACGCACAGTGGCGTGCACTCATCGGCCTTCTCGTGACAGCAACCACACTGCGGTTCTTAGGGATGAAGACTGTCAGAACCCCAAGCCCAGTCCTATCCAAGCCTGTAACCGCTTTGACTGCCCTCCTATGTGGGACACACATGACTGGGAACAGGTAAAGAATCTCATATCGGATGTTCACTATCGTAAATGTCTGACCCCGCAGTGAAAACAGAGCATTTAGTACACACACCTCTTGGCAACTTTGTCTTTGCAGTGCTCCCAGAGCTGTGGTGGTGGAGTTCAGAGGAGACGTGTGTTATGCAAACAGCGGTTGTCAGATGGCAGCATCCTGGAGCTGCCTGACACCTTTTGCCCCTCCAAAAGCCCTGCAAACCAGCAGCCATGTGGCAAGCAGGCCTGCCCACCTCAGTGGGTCACAACTGACTGGTCCCAGGTAGCCTGCCTCTCTACCAGAAGTTACCCTTCTGATTTTAAGTTGCTTAAGTCATCTAAAAATAATACTCTACAAGCTTTCCTCATTTTTATGCCATCCACATTGATTTATGTTTCCAGTGTTCAGTGTCCTGTGGAAATGGCATTCAGACTCTGCAAGCTGTCTGCAAAAAGCAGGGAGAGAATGGACAATACTGGACTATAAACCCCAAGAACTGTTCCATGGTGGCACAGCCCATCAGAATCCGGCCATGCTTTCCCAGGCACTGTGAAAGTAAGGGACTACTATAGACAACTGCTAATGAAAGACATATTTAGTACTAAGCAAGCATAAGCAGCTAAGATGTGTTTATATACTGTAAAGCTCTTTTAAATTACTAATGTATCTACTAATTCAGTTGCAGACTCGCTGAAGCCTGATCCCACCATATTGGCCCAGAGGAAGGTTTACATCCAGTGGAGGAAGGGCAAAAAGGTACATTTAGTTGTTGGAGGGTACGCCTACCTTTTACCCTGGACAACTGTTGTCCTTCGCTGCCCAACCCGCCGCTTCCGCAAAGGACACATTCAATGGCTTAAGGAAGGGAAGCCCCTGGTAAACCTCCCCCACCTCTCCATAAAATCACAGGGGTATGTGAAGATTCAGCAGCTTCATTCATCTGATGCTGGGATTTACACATGCATCGCTGGCCAAGCACAAGAACATTTCGTCCTACAGATCATTGGCAGCAAGCAAAAGCTCTCTGTTCCAGAGTCATGGCTGCTTGAAAGTGGACAAAATAAGGCTCGACGGCCAGATGTTGCGTCAACTGTTGGAAGATTCCAGGAGCAAGCCATCTCCCTCAACAAATATGACAATCTTGTAGAGCATTTACTTGAACTTAAAGGCTCTGTCCACATTGAAAAATACCTTTCGGACAAACCTCTCTCAAGTGAAAAGAACGGGTCAACTCTGGAGGATGAGAGGGCGGGTGAAGAACTTTCCATCCCAGTCCTGCTCATTGCTGATAGCCACAGGCTTGATGAGATCATGCACAACCTCTCTGAAGGCCTGGAAGCACCACGAGGAGAACAACTCATTGCTCATTTGCTCAGTGAGCTCACCATGACAGAAGGTGAAACCAATGAGTCTACCCTTCATCCTCCGGAAAGCGCGGAATCTTCCACACAAGGACCACTCCTTTATAAGCCGAACATCAAAAGCCACACATCCAGAGGTAGAAACCCAATGATAATTCAGCGGCCTAAAAAGGTTGGTGTGGTCCCACAATCTCAAATGATTGTTTATGTGGGAGGGCCAGTTTTGCTTCAGAAACCAGTTGCTACCTTGGAGTTGAGGTGTGAGGCTCTGGGTGACCCTCGACCATCCCTAACATGGACAAAGAACGGAAAGCAGTTGCACTTCAGTAGAAGGTAAGAACTGTTCTTTGCATGGACTTTTGATGCAAATGGCATAGCTGACTGTTATTATTTTGTCTTTGCGCTGGTAGAGTAGGCCTGTTGCCTACCGGCTCACTGAGGATCCAGTCTCCAGGGAAAGGAGATGAGGGTTTGTACACGTGTACTGCCAGAAATCGTCTTGGAAGCACATCTCTTTCGTCTTGGCTGCACATTACAGGTAAAGTCTATACAGCTGAAATGTTTCAGTATTAAAAAGTGAGGAAATGGCAATGTGGATGTGTAAATGCTGTTTCCAATTAAGGTTATACACTTTGGAAAATTTACTTAATTGCTGCCTTGAAAGAAGTAGATGAAAAGATAGATGCCATTATTATATCTGGTTTTAATATAGCTTCCACCAGAAGATGGTTAGCTTAGCATTACCAAAATCTCTAAATAGTTACTTTGTGAGTGATTAACTTCAGGGGGGTTTGCAATAAATAGATACTGAAAACATCACTTTGATTCAGCTGAAAGCAGAAAAATGGTGAAATCAGTACTGACCTGATGTCAAGTCAAGTTTGTCTTAATCTAGTTTCATGTAGTCCAGTTTACAGTAATTTGTGTTGTTCTTTTGTGGTTCAGGCTCAGAGATTCTGGGAAAGCATTCTTCCAGCTGAGAAACACACAGGCAAAAGAGTAACCACAGGCGGACAGATTCAGTTAGCTTTTACTTGCACTGGTGGCGCATCTGGCTGCATCAGAGATGGGGAATGTCCGGTGCACGTCACAACTCAGGCCATCTCTGAGCTGCGCTGCCCTTCATCTCCTCCGAGCATGATCAGTCACAAAATTGCTGCATTCTCATCAAAGCACCGCCAATGTGGATTTCCTGATTTCACTGAACTTTTTTTTGCCCATGCGGCAACAATTAGAGGTTCCAGGCAATGTTTCAAAGGAGATTAACTCGATGAACCCCATTCAGCTAATCTAAATGGAATGGATAAAGAGACTTAAAAGTGCTTAAAAATGGTCCTGTTGTGTTTTTCTTATATTTTAATTCAAAATTAGTTAAAGGCAATTTAATGGCTGTGCTCTTGAACGCTTTATAGGTAGAGTTGGAGAAAAAGGAATGAAAGAAAGTATATAAGGAAATTAACTTTGAGGCTATCACTTACAGAGATACAAGCCAGAGAAATGTTTCACACTGTTGAAGTGACAAAAATGAGTTAATAATTAATTTTTTTATTTCAATTTTGTTGAACTGAGGATTGCAGCTCTTAAAAAGAAACGAACTGTCACTGAACTGTATGGAAATACCAACTTTTGAGGTTTTGTTCTTCTTTTAAATCCCAATAAATAACGATCTAAAACCTCAGATCTCTCTGGTTTATAGTATTTTCAGGTGGTAAAGGAAGAAGCTGTATCCACAGTGACAGTAAGGGAGGAACTGGCCTTTTTTGCCCTGTGAGGAGTAACAGCAGCCAGTCTGCCCAGCTGTGCCGAGGACAAGCCTGCCCCCTCAGGTCAGTTGCTGCTAGTGCATGTTTGTGCTGTTCGAAACAATATGTTACATACATATATATATACACATACTACATGTGCATTAATATTTGGACCAAACTGAAAAGGCACACTCATAGAATTTCAAAATTGAAAATGAACTTTTCTTCTGGTTGGTTTAGGTGGCAGGTGGATGCTTGGTCACCCTGCTCAGCCACTTGTGGAGGTGGATCTCAGTCGAGAAATGTCCGCTGCATGAAGGGTTCTGAGGGCAGTTTAAAGGAGGTAGAGAGCAGGCAGTGCCTTGGAGCAGGGAGGAGACCCTCTAATACCAGGCTATGCAACATTCTGCCCTGTGGCAGATGGGTCACAACCTCCTGGGGGCTGGTGAGTCCACTTGTTCCTGAGCAGAAACTCCACAAGCTTTAGTTTTAGGTGTAGTTTAGATTTAAAAACAAAGAAATGTAGTTAGGGTAGGTCGGCTTTAAAAAAAAGTGTGTGAAATAGCAGAAAAATACTTTCACACTGAAAGATGAACTTAATTGTAATCTTGCTGAAATTCCAGTGTCATGGCCAGTGTGTGGGTCCCAGTTTGGCTACACGGCACCGATATGTTTACTGCCAAGACAAAAACGGTACCAAAATTCCCTCCAGAATGTGCTTCGGACTCAGGAGGTAAACATGTGTTTCCAATTATGAGTAAATATTTTCTTGAGTTGGTGATGCAAACTGAGTGGTTGCACTTTTAGGCCGAGCTCCCTGAAGAATTGCTCCACAGAGGCGTGTGCCCTGTACTGGCATGTAGGGCCGTGGACACAGTGTACTGCCACCTGCGGACGGCATGGCTTCCAGTCACGTCAGGTGACCTGCAAACACCATCGCACGGGCAAGGCCACACGAGAGCATCACTGCATGTGGAGGCCTCGACCTCCCAGCTGGCGGCGATGCAATATTTTGTCCTGCGGCAGAGGTGAGAAAAAGTTGTACTGATGGTAAGTCGGAGGCATCTAGTTAATTAATTGTGGGCCAGAAAGGGTTGTTTACTTAAAAAATGTTCTTAAAATGATACATGAACATAAAATGAATATATTGTGTAGAAAACTCAGTATAGTATAACTGCAAATTTATTTCCTGAACTTCAGCTATAGAGAGCTATTTTTAAAGTTTGAACGCTGCCGAATATTAATACAAACAGATGGTTGGTTTAGAAATAATTTAAACCTAATAATTAGATTAATGAATAATTAGATAAATACTTTTGCTGCTTTATATTTTGGATGTGTGATTTTATATCAGCTGTTTTCCTTGTGTACTCCAGCAGGAGAATGTCAAGACAGTACGAGGTACTGTGAGAAGGTTCGACAGCTGGAGCTCTGCCCGCTGCCCCAGTTTAAGAGCCGCTGCTGCCATTCCTGCCGAAACACCTGAGGGGAAGGTGCGAAACAAGGCGTGTGGAAAACCTGGATAGGTCGGGGAAGGTGCCAGCAGAGACTTGAAACCTCTTAGCCCCATCCTAACACCCAGCACTGTCCTCAGTGATCAGTCTGGGATGGGGATAGCTGAGTGTGGAGGAATGTTTGGTTTTGTCATACCCAAAGTGGTTGTGATTTTCTCTCCTTAAGGATGTGTGGGTTTGAATTTGAAAGGATTGTTACAAAAGGAAAGACTTGTCTGCTAATGAAGCCTTCAGTTTCGCTTCTTTTTTATTTAGACCAGAAGTTTACTCAGTTTTTACTTGCCAAATTGTGTAAATTTGAGGTAAATTTCCACTGTAAGCACTAGAAACTTGTGGTGACCATATACTTTCTGAAATGGAAACTTAGGGCACAAATGCATCGATGAATGACTTTCCCACATGAATAGAATCTGGTGTAATTTGGGGGGTTTTTCAACAATAAACAACAGAACTGCAACACCATGTTCAGAGACAGCACCAGCACAACAAAGGGGTATGATAAGGAAATTCCCCATTAAATATTAAATACAAACTCCATGATGATTAACAGACATTTTTGACCTCATACCGTAGATTTCTGGGTAAACCCATGAGCTTGTGATAACCACTGGATAGTTGTTTGTTTTTCTTTATTGCAATGGTCACTAAACAATGTTGTTGGATAGATTTGACGGGGAAACTCAGCACAAGAAAAACAACATGAGGTCGCTAATAATCAGGAAGTCGCTAAAAGCCTAATATTTGATCATTTTGATGTCAGCCACGAGGGCAATGAATCACGGGCCGTGCTATCATTTAAGGTGATGTGTTGAGGGCAGGATCGCAGGTGTTTTAACCACCAGTTGTTGGCGGAATAGAAAGTAGGACAATATAAAGAACTTGCATGCATTGGTTGCACTAAAGGAGGTGACTGAAGCAAATAATGTTTTAGAAAAGAAAAAAAAAAAACTTACGTTGCACTCGGAACTCATCAAAGTCTTTGTTAAGAACATGGCTTGCAGAGTTGTTTTTCTTTTTTTGATTTAGTTTCTAAAGTTACATTGTGTAGATATTTCTGTTTTGTGACATTTCTTTAAAAGTTTTCGTCAAAATGTCCTTTTAACCACTTTTGTGACATTACAGCATGTTTAAGCGTGAGACGAGCGTAGTTGTTCCGCACTGACTTAATGCAGCCCAGTTTCATCCTGCCCACAATATTTCATTTCTTAAATCTTTAACATTTTAGCAAAAAGAAAATAAACTATACTTACCTTAGTTCGCTGTTTTATAACTTTTCCTTCTTCAGCGTACCTGATGTACACGTGACATTACCGTCACCTTCACATCCAAATAGCACCATAAGGAACCTTGTAAAGCTTATTAATAATTTACCATGCTTACATGTGCCAGATAAGCAGGGTTTGCACTTCTGACTTTATGATGTCCTGATTATGTAAAGTTTCATCCTCTACAGTAGCTTAGCAGGAGACAACTGGGTCTTTCATTGAGTTGTGGATATTTCATATCACAGGAGGAAAATATCGTTAACATACTTATGCTTTTAAGTTATGTAGATATTTGATTTGTCATTTTTACTATTTATTTTCATGAGTTTTCTTGTGCATAGTTGTGTAAATAATTTCTGGGGTGGGGTTTTATACTTTTAATTACCCTGCAGCTAGTAGTATTTGATGTGCATGTAGGGGGAACCATCTGCTGGTGACTTTATGTGTTGCTCTCTGCTCATGCCTGGTTTGTTGGAAAGAAAAAAACAACAACAAAACAACTAAATACATTCCTTTTCATAAACTGCGTGTTGTGTTTTTGTTTTTTGAATAAAAGATATGCCAGAATTAACAAGTCAAAGTGCTTCAATTTATCAGATTATTAAAAGAATGCTGGAATTCTATTTAAAGACCCTTGCCAAGCTTACATTGAGCATTTAGGCAATGATGTGGCCCACAAAACAGCCCTGGGTAGTTGCACAACAAACCTGCCAAACAAGACTTTCAACACTGGTAATACTCTTTTTGGTGAAATACAATAGCACTTCCCCTTTCTGTGTGTAAACTAATTCAGAGTTCAGTCTATGTTTCTCTTCTTTGGGAGAAGTGACATGCTTTCAGCGGATCCTCCTACCGTACGAGGAAACTTCACTCGACAGCCACAACTCAAACTGGGACATCAGCTGATTAGAACTGTTTTTACTTGTAAAAACTTTGTTTAATTTGTGCTGTGGATCATTTCACGTACCAGTCATGGTGGAAAAGGATGTTTGTAATTCTTGCTTGACAGCAGTGAGGGTGCTGCGAGTTTCCCTTGTGGATGAACTGGAAGGACAGATTGATTCTCTGCTGGAAGTTTTAGTATTCCAGGAGGTGTTCACGCGAGACGACCGCGAGGAAGTTTTGTGTCAGCGGGGGCCACGGGCAAGAGTAAGAAAGGTGCTGGATATCCTGGAGTGCAAAGGCGAGGAGGCGGCAAAGGTTTTTCTCTATGTTAGAAGTCATCATCAGCACTCCAAAGATGAGAGCACGGGTCAGCCTAAGTCCGCAGGTATGCAGTTTCACTCGTAGACATACCGCTTTTAACTGGAAATTAGGATTGTCTTCTTCAAACAGCAAAAAAAGTTTTTGCCATTTTGTTTCACTATTTTACCACAATAGATTGTAATTCTAATCAAAATAAGGTAGATAGAATAATTCCAGCTATTTTGCAGCTTTGAAGTATTTTGACAAACACACATGTGGATATATGGATTTCTGTTCTTCTTGGATGCAAGTCTTTCATCCATGAAAGAAGCAGCATCAGATATTGACTTACCTCTCTTGAGATGCTTTGGCAGAGTGCACTTGCTGCTTATTTGTGAGTTTTTCTGCCTCCACTTCTGTCTTCAGTAAGTGAAAAAAAGAGATGTTTCCTTTGGTTGAAAAACGGTACGGTGACTGATCCATTTAGTTTTCACGATATCTATTTTTTCTCCATGATCAATCTCTGCTGTTAAACACCATCCTAATAGTTGTGCTGCATCTGACTGAGAAGAAACGATCACTCTATACCCATCCTGCTACTTCTGTCACCAGCTAAATAATCAGTAAACACCACTGATCCAATTCCATTGACAAGTATACGGACCAATGCTGTAACACTGCTGTACCATGTTTTTTTTTTTTTAATTTTAATGTATTTTTATTTTAACTTTTATTTACCCAGTAAAATAAAAAACTCTTGACATTTAAAACCTTCACCCATCTTGGCCTATCTTTTCCTGGCCAAGACAGACAGCAGCAATAACACGTGCACACAAAATAATATGTCCAAGTGATACCAAGCTAAATGGGGCAGTTTTCATTTGTTTTTTTCAAAGAATTTCCAAGTGATTCATTGAGCCACTCATAAAATTCTGCCCTCGCTTTGATGATAAGAACCTTGTTCTCTTACATTGCCACCTCTTTGGACCATATACTAAGAGTCCTGATGAATAATAATGTCAATTCGACAAATAAAGCTCCAGAGCTTTTATGTCCTTAATTTGTCAGAAAACAATGAGGAAACCAAAATTAAACAGCGTTTAAGTGTCGGCCTGAGGATAAAAAAGGACCATGTAAAAATAGTCTGCAAATCCTTCACAGGTGCTGCATTCTTTTTGGTTGAACCCAGAGCCGGAACTGAAAGTCTCAACTTAAATCAAACCAAATCATCTGTTGAGGTGTACAAAAGCAATGTGGAAGACTGCGTCACTCAGTGTATGAACTATGCAAAGCTTTTTCTTTTAGCATTTTCAAAGGACCATCTTTGTATGTTAAAACCTCTGAACAGGAAAATAATGTCACTGAAAAATGACACAATGCCTTTTCGTCTGCAGAGTACAAGAAAGTCCAACAAAAGCACAAAGATGTTCTCAGACGCAGAAGTGAGAGTATGCTCTCCTACAACAGTCGACATGGAGAGAAAATCCTTTTTTCTGAACATTATGTCAACCTCCTGCTAGCTGATGGTCACCAGGGCTTAGAGAATAAAAGACATGAGGTACTCACCTTTGGACAAAAGCGACTATCTTTGCAGCAGAAGTCGGTGGTGCAAAGGAAAATCACACCAGCTGAGCTGTTTTCAAGGTCAAATGGAATCCGTCCAGTCAAGAAGGTTCTAGTGACCGGGGTGGCAGGAATTGGGAAAACTGTCCTAGTGCAGAAAATGCTCTTTGATTTTGGAGGTAACAAAAACTACCTTGCATTTGACTTTATGATTCACATGAGCTTCAGAGACCTGAATCTGATTGATAAACCCACAAACTTCCGGGAGTTGGTTCTACGTAAAAACAGACACCTTGCCAAGGAACTGGACAACATCTTCGCTAATGATGACAAACTGCTGATTATCCTGGACGGCTTTGATGAGTGCAGACACTACAGGAGCTACGATGGCGACATATTTGTGACCGAGCCCGATGAAGATGCTGAGGTGAAGGAGGTTTTAGGGAGTTTGTTGCAGGGTGAACTACTACCAAACGCTTCTGTCATGCTCACAAGTCGCCCTGCAGCTATTAACCACATCCCTGTGGGCTGCATCGACCGCTTTGTACTCATTGCTGGATTCTCTTTAGCTGAAGTTCAAGATTTCTTCTTACGATATTTCCAAGACACTGCGCTTGCTGACTGCATGTTCACAACAGTATCAGCAAATGAACTGATGTTGACACTGTGTTACATACCCGCATTTTGCTACATTGTATGCTGCATCCTAAAAGAGAGCAAAGATCTTTGTGGAGTAAGCCCCAAGACCATGACGGACATTTATCTGCAGTACCTGGTGGCCTTGCTTCGCTCTCACACGCAAGCAAGAGCTGAAACATGTCTTCAAGACCAAAGAACGGGAACCATCCAGCAGCTGTCTGATACTATAGTGAAGCTGGGTCGACTTGCCTTCCAAAAGCTCATGGAGCATCAGACACTATTCTACAGCAGTGACCAAGATGTTGCAGTGTTAGAAGGATCCAGCATCCTTAGTACCTTCCTTGACAAGACAGTTGCACAGGAGCCCGGCTGCACCGAGGAGGTTTTCTCCTTTGCTCATCTTACTGTTCAAGAGTTCTTTGCTGCGCTTTACTGCGCAGTGACAGACCATCCTCTACCTGATGCGATTCAGAGCAAAGCAAGCACTGAAGAGGGGACAAATGATGGACACTTCGACCTGTTCAGCCGCTTCCTGTCTGGAATACTCTCTGACCGGAATGCTAGTTTTCTCTCAAGGCAGGTGGGGCTTTGTTGCCAGAAGGAAAAAGTGGACACCTATCGCCAGAAAATCACCACAGATCTTACAATGCTCTGTGAGAATGGAGGCCATATTCTAAACTGCTTGCACTGCCTGTTTGAGCAGCAGGACCCCTCATTAGCGCTCGGAGTGAAACCGAAGGCACTTCGGGTTAACGTCAGCGATGAAACGCTCTCTCAAATGGATTATAATGCCATCAAGTATTTCCTAAACCTTACAAAAGGGGATATATCTGAGCTGGATCTTACAGGTACTGGAGTAAGCTGTGACACACTAAAAGATATTCAACCACTTCTGCTTAGATGTAACAGACTTTGGTGAGTTCCCTGTGAAATTGAAGAGTTTTAATTATCAGCATCTATTTAATTTCTTTCTTTCGGCTCTGAGTTATTCTTGTATACCATTGTCACCCTTTACAGCGGATAATAAAACATGCATAAAATTCAGCAGGCTTTTGATGCTTTTGTAGGGGTCAAAATTGTGGGGAAAAAAAAATGTAATGTGGTTTATACAGTAAGTCACACTTTCATATTTCAGGCTTGGAGAAAACAACTTGGATATGGATGCAGTTCAGGTCATTGCAGATGTGCTGAAGGTCTCAGAGAGTATCACTCATCTTGGGTAAGATATCTTGAAAGTTTAGACATGCCACCAATTAGATTAAGTAGGTGTTTAAAAAATATTTACCTTTTTATATTTCAAAATGTAAATAATGTCATTGTATTGATAATACACAGTTTTTAAAAATGAAGTTAAAATGCATCATGGATGGAATTCAGTTTCCAAAAGAAGAACTGACAGCTACATATCTTTGTAAGATTTTCCATCGATATCTTTATAATATTATCGTGAATACTTTTAGCCATGGTAATCGCGCAGTAAAAGTCAGACATTTTGGCAGCCCATTGTAAGCAGTTACAAGGACAAGAATTTTCTAATGGAGAGAATGCATTGTCAGACGACGTCACCCACACAATGTGTCACTTTTTCTGTTCCATATCTAGACTTGGATGGTCAAACATTGGCGATGATGAACTACAGGCTCTAACTGGAGCCATACGAGTGAAGAAAAGGCTTCAAGAATTGTGGTAAGAAACTTGTGAGTGTGACACAGCATGCCTTCTAATAGATTTTGGGGAAATGAAAGTTGTTTGCCTGAGTGTGTAATAGTTTACAGTTGATGATAAAATGGTTTCTTTCACCACCAGTCATTTCATCAAATATGTGCTCTCACAGGATGGAGGGGAACAGAGTAAGCTACAGAGGTCTGTTGTCACTCAGTAACTTGACCCCAGATCCTTTGACAAGGGTTGTGTAAGTAAATGGCTTTTATAAGCAAAATAACATCCTGTTTAGTTTACCAATTTATTCTAAAGCATCTATGTATTTCCTCTCCCTGCAGAGCCATATGGAACTTGTATGACACAGAGCAAGAGTCTGTGTGCTCACAAGAAACCATAACAGTTAATTTCACGGATGACGCTATGTGGGAAGCATGGGGGGAATGGGTCTTTAAACGGTGTGAGGTCAGCAGCAACGAGAAGCTTGTTATGGTTCTCCACAAAGTTTGCAACATATCAATCCACTGCTTAGAAGCCCAGTGGGCAAAGACCTTCTACAGTAATCTATCACAGCTCATCAAGAGCAGGATTGAGTACTGCACCGAAGATGACATGTGCAAGAAACTCAAAAACTTTCACAGCAGTTTGAACCCATGAAGAAGACCACATCAAATAGACCTCCGGCATCTTTAATTCTTTTTAATAATTTTCCATTTGGGACTGATAAAGTCGAATAAAGTTTTTTTTTCCCCATTCATTTTACAGACTTGTTTTATCTCTTGAACTATATGTTGTTAGTTGTTGGTAATCCGACGCATGCAATGTACAGTTGCTCATGTGTGAAAAGAAACTGTGGCCCGTACGGGGATCGAACCCGCGACCTTGGCGTTATTAGCACCACGCTCTAACCAACTGAGCTAACCGGCCCCATGTCAGGAATCGAAAAGCAAATTAAATCAATCCGTACAACGGATTGTTAAATTCTGCACAATGATGTCTTGATCTGAATCAGGTGTGTTGAAGCGGGGCAACATCTCAAACCGGCAGGACAGCGGCCCTCGAGGACCAACTTTGGACATCCCTGCTCTAATAGTTCTCATCTCCTCCTCCCGTTTGTATTTCAACGGAGAGCTGAAACTTTCTATTTATTCGGATGCTTTATGGAAAAGTATTTAGACGTTGACGTGTTTTCTATTTTATTTTTTAAATGTCATTGCAGTTACTTTGTGATGGAGATTGTTGCTATGTGTGTTTACATGATGTGTGCGTATGTTCTTTTTTTCCTTTTTTTCTTTGTAATTTTTACAATCTGACTGTATTTAGATGGCGCAGTTTTTAAATTGTCAATAAAAAAACGTGGAAACAGTCAGACGGTGTGTTTGCTTTTTTTTTTTTTTTTTCTTTGGAATAACTTACCGGAAGTTGAAAAAATGAACTGCTCATTCTTATGACGAGTTCACTGTGCGACGTACTAATCGAGCTTTTGCCATTTGCGGGTTGTTAGCCAACAAGCTGCGGTCTGATGTTGCTTTCATGACTTTACAATCAGACTGGCTTATTTTAAAATCATCAAGTAGGGTGAGTTCTATAAGATAATGTGTTCCCTGAATATTTAATGAAGATTTCACGAGTTTTGAGAGGCAGACATGGCTTGAGCATTTTGAAACTAACGACCCGCGAACTCTCATTTCCAAATGTAGATAGTAAAAGCTAAGCAGCGGAGAATTCTTTCATTAATCAGTTACGAGCTGTTGAACCTGACGCCACCTGCTTTTTATTTTTTATTTTATTTTTTTGTTTAGTTTAGTTTTTGCCTTTTTACCAGTTGGTATTATGAATTTGCTAACAGTACAATAAAGGGGCGTGTTCACCATTGATTCTTGTGTCGCTATACTTTGGTGAAGAATACTCTATCATACAGATGTACTTCCTGTGAAATAAAACAATATCTGTACAGACATAGAAAAAAACAGAGAGATTGGAGCTTACTGTACTTTTCACTGCCGTTTTTGATGAAGTCTTTGTGTTGCAGCCCTGTCGTCGGGATGATTAACACTGAGAAGGGACCTGGCAATGCAGGAGCTGCAGAACCCAGTGACAGGAAAAAGGAGATGGAAAAAAAGAAGAGGTCCCGCGTCAAACAGCTGCTCGGAGATGTAAAGAAACAAGTGGAGTTCTGGTTCGGAGATGTCAACCTTCACAAGGATCGCTTTCTGAAAAAGCTCATTGATGAATCTGATGATGGATGTAAGGGGCTTGTGTCAGTACCTCAGATGCAGGTGTTGGGTTGAGGACACCGTATTTTGTTCTTAACATCGTGCTCCGTGTTTCCTTTGTTGCAGATGTTGATATATCTGTGTTGACGAGCTTCAGCCGCATGCAGAAACTGACAACTGACACCAAACTGATTGCCAGAGCACTGAAAAATTCATCTTTAGTCGAGGTAAGGACAACTTTTAATTTCATAACCATACGTTGTTGCTTGATTTGGGAGCTCATAACCTGAGCTCGTTCATACTGCATCTCTTCATGTTTTAGATTAACCTCGAGGGAACTAAAATAAGACGCCAACTTCCAATAGGAG
Source organism: Odontesthes bonariensis (assembly GCF_027942865.1). Taxonomy (NCBI): domain Eukaryota; kingdom Metazoa; phylum Chordata; class Actinopteri; order Atheriniformes; family Atherinopsidae; genus Odontesthes; species Odontesthes bonariensis. The sequence goes on along the minus strand of NC_134524.1, from coordinate 14,340,247 downwards.
ATCCACCAAAGAACGTTGACAGCTGCACAGTCTATGTGGTATGAAAACAAACCAAAAAAAAAAGCTGTTGCTTTGGTTTTAAATGGTTGCTATTCACAAGATTATGTTGCCCAGAAACCATCTCCGTTGGTTTAAATTGGATCTTTTCTTTTCCTTATGACATTTGAATTTCCATTGCATCTTTATCTTAAATTTGCTTTCAATTTTTTTTCACTTTTAAGGAACTTTTGCCCAAGGATGTGACACATGGCTGGATAGAAAGAGTCTTCTCGAAATGTGGGAATGTGGTGTATGTGAGCATTCCCAGATACAAGGCCTCTTGTGACTCCAAGGGGTTTGCCTTTGTCGAGTTTGAGAAAGAGGAGCAAGCGCACAAAGCCATAGAGGTGATTCTAATATGGAATACTGTATGTTATAAATAATTTCAATCTGTAGCTTTATTTTTTGGCATTAAGAAACCTCATGGTGAATTTTAACATTTGAAACAGATGCTTAACAACCCTCCCGAAGACGCTCCCAGGAAACCAGGGATTTTCCCAAAGACATTGAATAAGAAACGCATTCCTTTTCAGGCTGACAATCCAGCATCAGGTAGGTTAAAATTTCAAAATTAAGCTGGCGTTAAATCAGCTTAAAGGCTGTTGGCAGAAGATTTTATCGTCCCCTTTTCTGGCCTCTGACATGCTGCAGGTGAAGAAGAGAAGAAGAAACGTAAGAAGAAGAAAAAGAAAGATGTTGCCGCTTTACAGGCCCCTGCAGAAGAAGTCAAAGAGCTGGCGATGGAAGCGGAGCCATCTGAGCAGAAGAGAAAGCACTCGGAAGCAGAGGGCTTTGATCCAGAGGTCACCAGCACTGAGAAGACGCCGGGCAGAGTGTCGGAGAAGAAACGACGACGGTCACAGGCGGCAGAGGGATCAGATAGCGATGTACCGTCGAAGATTAGAAAAACCAGTGAGTGTGAATCTGGAGACAAGGAGAAAGATGGAGCGCAGTGCAGTAAGTACTCGCAGTCTACCTGGTTCATCATCTACAAATGGTTATAAATGACAAGAAATGTGCACAATATCAGGGAACATCCTTTCACTTCCACAATGTTTCTCAGTCGCAGACCTAAATATTAAAAAAAAGACAGAAGGAGAGCATATGCACTACCAGCCAACAAGTAAATGAGCAGGTGTGTCTTAAGCTTTTGATCAGTGCTGTGGTTGTTTATAGTTACTGAGCAGTCAAGTTCCCAAACTTCTCCAAGAATATAGTAATATACTGTATACCTTCCGTTCACACAGTCTGTGAGTTTTATGATCCGTTTGTGATCAGGTTTCTGAAGCAGGAATCACAACAAGGTAAATTGTCTTCACATGTCTCATGTTTGAGAAGGGCCCAAAAGTTCTAAATAGGATTAAAGTCGCTCCATGAAGGGGGCCAAATGTCATCTTCCAGGTCTCTGTTGTCAGATTAGCAGTGCAGTGCGGAGCTGCTGGTGAGGGAGCTTTGATCCTGCTTGGACTTCCTTCTGTACATCGTCTTAAAGGAATTGTTTTTTTCCAAAAACTGGCTGCAAGTTTTCAGTTTTATTTTCAGTTCGTCTTCAGTCTGAAAATGCCTAACTAGCTTCTTCTTCATGGTACCACTCCTCCATCCTGCTGGTGCCTGACTTTAGGCGGTACGCTGTGTTTGTTTGTGATCCGGCCGCAGCCTCGTCCATCTGTTCCATCAAAAGACATTCCCTTTATCTGTATATAAGCTTCAACTTGGGAATCTTATTGAATGTCACATTTCAGCCTTCTTTACCTTGGCTGTGTCACTCAGCACTGAAACCTGGTGATGCCGGACTGAAATATGGTGACACTGAAAAGAAATGTGCTCCTGGTAGCTTATGGTTCAGTTTTCTTTAGTTTCTTTTTGCAGTTAATTATGAAGATTTTTTTATTCTCTGTTGACTGATTAACATTTGTCTAAATGTTTGCTCATAGGTTATTTCCTTTGTTTCATCTCTTTGAAAGCTAGTTTTCAACGTTCTTCACTCTTTTTTTCCCCCATTTTATCTGATGGAATTAAGCTTCTGCATAGTAATTATGCACACTTTCATACAGAGTGCCAATGATCATAAGCCCCAACAAAATGGTGATAATGTCTGGATACCCACTTTCCCACTAATTGTGCATGTGGTGTTAGTCGTGCATTTGTTTTTTTTATAGCCGTGAAACCAGAGGCTTGTTGTGTTAACGGCGTTATTCCCCTCAGATTCAGCTGCTAAAAGTGTGACCGAGAGAGATGACGAAAAAGGGAAAGAAAACGGCGATGATTCAACTATTAAAGCAAAGAGGAAGAGAAAAAAGAAACACAAAGAGAAATTAAAAATCGAGGAAGAAGTCATCCCACTCCGCGTCTTATCAAAGTACGATCCTACATCCCTTTTTTTGCCATGCATCATCACACATTAAATGATGGGGGGGTAGGGGAAAGCCCCTAAAGAACTAAAATAAGCACATCTCATCACACTATCGGACGATTCTCTTCCCCTTTTGTCCACATTTAGGAAGGAATGGCTTGAGCTGAAGGATGAGTACTTAACTTTGCAGAAGCACAGCATGACATCCCTGAAGAAGTGCATCAGTAAAATTGATCACAAGGAACCGGACAATACTCGGGATGGAAATGGTGAGTGAAAGGAAGCGCAACGAAATGCATGAAACCCATCAAATTTCCATTGAGCTTGGTTATCGCAGTTATTTCCACTTTCAAAGTTCCAAAAGTTACTCATTAGCAAGGTTTGTTTGTCTCTTACTGGTTGTCATGTCAATGGTAATCCCATGTGCTGAAAACATATACAATATATATATATATATATATATATATATATATATATATATATATATGAAGACCTAATGTGAAATACAGATGGTAATAATTTAAGGTCCCCATGCAGTGATGCCCCTCTGGGGATTTCATTTAATAAAGCCTTTTTTTTTCTCTTGTGGATGAGTATTTTACTTTTTTATTTGCTCTTTATATATCTTTAAGGTTGTGGGGTCTTGTAGACATTGTGGTTGAACACAATTTGAATGATTTCTATTGTTTGTTTGATGCAGAAATGTCTGTTTGTGTGTGTGTGTGTGTGTCCAACTGTTTTTCCAGTTGAGATGAGTGGCAAATGTGAAAAAGAAGCCAGCGAGGGCCCACGGTTCGTCAGTGGTGTCATCGTGAAGATTACAGACAGCAAGCCATTACCAGAGAGAAAGATCCTTAAAGTACAGTACACATCGCTGCTCTCTTATCATTCTGACTGGCAGTTCAAGTTATGAAAAGTCATAAAAAGCACACGATTCCTGTGCTATGTTACGATTAAAGGCGGATCATACAACGTTCAGTTGCTTTATTTATCCCGTGTTCCATGTTTTTTGTGTGTGTATAGGATGCCTTGTGCAAAATATCTCCAGTGGCCTACATTGACATCTTAGAAGGAGATGCCGAGGGTCACATCCGTTTTAACACCCCAGAGGAAGCGAAGGCCGTTTGTGACCTCAAAGCAGAGCTGCAGAAAGAGCACAGCTGGAAAGTCGAGATCCTGTCGGGTATGAATTTTATTTCCTTATCGGCTGAGAAACATTTTCAATCTTTTTTTTTTTTTTTTTTTTTTCCCCGTTTCTCTGGCGTCTATTGTGCTCTGTGTAGTCTGTTTTAATAATTGACGGTGGTGAAAATAATTCACCAGGACGAACCTCACCCCCGGTTTAATTCCTGTTAAAGGTGACCACGAACAGCGGTACTGGCAGAAGATCTTAGTGGACCGACAGGTCAAGCTGAACCGCCCCCGAGAAAAGAAGCGGGGCACGGAAAAGGTGAAACTGGCCTCAGATTTAAAGATATCTGTGTTAGGGATATTGCTTATAAGCTGTGGCCATGACATAGTGTTGACAAACGTAGAGAAAAAGTTTCACGTGTGATATTTACAACACAAAACTACTCGCTGGCATCCTGTGCCAGTCGCACCTCCCTCCTTTTAATCTACCCTCACATCTCATTTTTATTTCCTTGTCATACTTCAGCTCCTATCCAAAGCTGAGAAAATCATCATCGCCCGAGCCAAGGAGGCTAATAAGCACATCCGTTTCGATGCGGACTGACAGCCAGCCAGATAGACAGAAAAAGTCTACAGACTTCTACTTATCGGGAGCTGACGAGGACAGTTGGTGTCGGTGTGTACTTCCTGGAGGAGAACTGAATGAAGTAAAATAGTGTCCCTTGTGTTTTTTTCTGCACTGGAACCCCCCCCTCCATCAAGATAAAGTGGAATGCTGCTATGCTTGGTGAGGATTTTGGAATATTGTTCTTGATTGAAGACCTTTTTAAAAAGCAATCTTTTATAGATGTAAATATGACGGTTCTCCTGGCAAGACATGGACGACTCAACACCTTGTTTTTGTAATAAAATGTCATTATTTCATGATTACAGTGTTTGTCGTTGTGTATTTACAAAAAGTTAATGTGCTGAGTACTTAGAGTCTCGTTACAGAGATATTTTTGGATTATAGAGGGATAGTGTGTCCGACCTTTGGACGTGTGCTCTCATCACATTCCTAAAGGTCCAGCAGACAGGAATTACTTCAAAATAAGGTATGCTGATGAGTGTCAATAAGATGTTCACAAGTACAAAAATAGCTGCTCTAACTCACTTTCACAACCGTTTCTGGCTTTTATTGCTGCAAAGGTAGAAAGCACCTGGGCTAATGTGTGGCATGTTGTCGGTGTATTTATTGATCTTCACGAGGCTTTGACTTCTGCTAAAAACCAAGCGAGTCCTCGGTCCAAAGGGCTGGACCAGCACATACTGGCTGTGCACTGGAAGGGTGAGAACCCTCCTTTCTCTGCAGGAGGTTGATGCCTCTGCGTTTCCTTCCAGCTGCACTTGAAGACTGCATTCTCGGCCACTGTGGGGTGTAGGTTTGAAGAGGTCTGGCTTGTCTCGACGGATTTAGGTTGGGCCCCTGAAAACGTGGTTTTCATGGGCCAGTCCAGTGGGCCAGTGAGCCGCTGCGGTCGGTCCCAAGCTCTGCAGCACTCCTTCATGCTAACCGTCGCCTGCAAGGGCTCCGTGCTTCTCTCACTGGTTTGCTTAGACAACGAGGCTGAATTGGTGCCTTGACGCTGAGGTGCTAAAGAGTCTGCATGTGTTGTGGACTGAAACTTATGCTCTGCTGGCAGATTGGATTCTGTGGTTTGACCCTGGTGCTTGGTTTCAAGAGACCAGGACTTAAATTGTTCAAAGAATTCATTAGCTCTATCATGTATTTCTTGGTTCGTGGCACAAGTTTCCTTTGGCCGGGGCGACTCTACAGGCTGTCTTTTGCTGGTCTGGTGAGCGGGATTCGCCCTGCGTTGTCTGGGCTGCACCGGATGAGCGACGTAATCCGATCTGTAGGTGCTGATGCCATCAAAAGCTTTTCGTTCTTGCTTCTGTTGGGCTGACTTGGCGTTCACGGACGCATGTTTTGGCTCTGCCGTCGAAGTGTTCCCTGTGGGAGAAAATCCTAGGCTGACGTTTAAGTTGTCTTTCAGCTTAAATGGCTGGCGCCTTTCCGCTTTCCAAGCTTGGAAATCATCTGGAGAGAGAAAAGTTTGATTTCCTTCAGTCCCTTCCTGCGTCATATTTATTGTATGTGTGACAGTGATGATAGTCGAGTTGCTTACTTTGGTAGACGCTTGTGTAGTCCACCTTAAGAGGCGCGTTGGTTCCTGCAGGCTGTACATGCTGGCTTGGAGAGCTAATTTGGTGTTTAGTTGGCGGCGGTGACTGCGAGACCTTCGGTGGGTTCTTTATCCATTTTTTGGTGACGTAAAATGATCTGAAACAAACATTTGACATTTGAGTTTAGTTGGAAGTGTGTTGCTTATTTCTGGTATTTGCACAGGGATTCAAAATGTCACGTTATCCCTTAGCCTGATAAACCAGCCTAAATGGATTGGATGTCTAATTTAGTCTGGCTCCGATGAATGGATACAACGGAACATTGTTGATGAGCACAACCCGTTGTCTTTCAAACCGTGTTTGTGCCTATAGGCCAACGCTCTGACCCTCTGCCCCGCCCGCGTTGATTCAAAACACATCTCTGCGTTGTGATTGGTTTAGTTGCCATCTGCCAGATTCAGGGCAGTATTTTCAAAATGAAAAGTGGTTCGAAGCCAGACCCAACCGCAGGCAAAACATTTTGCCGTCCAGCAGTTGGCGCTGGTTTTCCAGGCTAGTTATCCCTCGTTTCACACTTGGTGATTAAAGACAATCCAGGTGTTGAAATTGGCTCATTCTTGCCTCATCCATGAGACAAATTTGCCCCAACTGAGAAAAACTGCTTCAAAAAGGTAACTTTAACAGATCCCAGCCAGCTTTTATTTAGTGACACATGAATACAAGAGGAAAGGGTACCTGATGGTGGTGACGTTGGCACCGGTCCCCTTCAGTGGATGGTAAGGGCTCTTCTGTTTAGAGGTCGAGGTGATGGCTGTGTAGCAGGTGGGAGGGAGATAGCTGGCCTGGTACTCTGTAGTCATAGAGACCTTCTGAGAGCCAGTGTGCTTCCTCGACAAGAAGGAATGTTGAGATCTGACATTAAACAAAACAGATAAGTCATACTTTAAGATAATCAAGACCAAGAAAGGCAATCGTACTGTAGGAGAAAACCAGAACAACTCTGAGGGAGAAGAGTAAAATGGAACAACAGACTGATATTGTGCACATGTTAGCCAGGTTCTGTGCATAGTTTTGCTGCCCACCTTTCCATGAGTGCAATCAGTCAGCTTAATTACTACAACTTAGAGTGTAACATGTACGGGATTCTTTGAGCACACACCACAACATCCCATTAAAATGACATAGCATTTTACAAGCAGGTATACTTTTTTTTTTTTTTTTGTCTATTTCACAACATAAACCGTCGAATATCGGTCGTGTCACCTCATCGTTGGGACTCCTTGGTTTGCCAGGTATGTTGTGAGTTGAGCAGCCTCGTAGTGTGGAGATGGATAGCTGCGTGAACCGTGTGTGGCTGCAGTCTGCTCCCTCAGTCCGCCGTGAACGGGCCCACAACATATAAATTATTGACCGGAGAAGCATGGGATGCGTGCAGAGCGACGTTAGAACGCGGCGACCTAGAACTTCTAAAAATAAACAGCGATGGATTGCTGTGATGCAGGCCGCTGCCAAGGCGAGGACGCCGGCCGTGATGGTGCGTCACAGGATTCCAAAACTCCCGTTGCAGGCGAGTGTTAACACAAGTGCATTCCTTTCAGTATGTCAAAAGCCTGTGTGAGATTCAATCACTTGTTTAGGTTTTTTTCTGCCTAATGGAGGGTGCTTTTGGGTCATGTACTTTGCAACGTGACTTGTCTCCTGGACTCTCATCCGTCACTCTTTACTCGTGGAAAATGTGCCCCCTCCCTCTTCAGAAAGATAAGTTGCTCCCAAAATCTTTTAAATAACTTGCACATATAAAAGTGGGTAACCAGAAACTAACACCGACTCTGACCTGCTGCAGGTGGTGCGAATAAACAATGGCACGAGTTTACAAGGTCAAAGCTATTCGTTGTTCGTCCACTAGATGGCGCCAACACAATTAAGAATGGGCATGAAGTCTTCTGGACTTCTTCATCTAAAATAAAGAGAAAGCTGTCTTCTCTGGACCAAAAGGCCTGGTTCAGTGTCGATCAGAACATTCATCAAACGTGTAGGTATCATTTACTCATTACAATTTTTTTTTAGTTTTATAATTTTGTAAATAAAGATATCTTTAAGGGATTTATTCAACCGTTTTCATATGCATTACACCTACTGTAAAATATGGTCATCCAAGTCGCAGAGATTGACGAACACAATATCTACTGAAGAAGTACTAACCAAATGGGGAAATTGAGTAGATTTATTACAGGTGAGAGAAGATTGTAAGGAGGAGAGCTGCACAAAACATTTTCTGAGAGGCAGAATGACAGCTGTACCATGATATTTAACAAAAACAGATCATAAGCTGTTTGCCTTCGAGACATCGGAGTGAAGGCATCATTGGATGAGAGCGCTGACATAGAAGTATTTATTAGAAATGTCTTGAACGGGAAGCGATGAAGAAAATAGATCTTCAGTTTACATTCCCCGAGACAAAATGTGAGGGAACAGATCTTCCTGACTACACCTGTGTTTAAGCTCAATTTAAACTTTGAGGTTATGTTGTGTGCTCTTTGCTTTTTAAGCTTTGCTTTGCTTCTCTAAAATCTCAAACGCTGTCCTGGACTTCAGAAAAAAAACAACTTATGGATGCCTCATAAGTTTGACAAGGAAGTGTAGTGTCATTGTTTATTTCAGGTAATGACTGCTCTGTCACAGTGCATGCATCTAGAATGAGGAAAAAAGAAAAAAAGCTGCTCAAATTTGATCTGAATGTGAGATGTTCCTAAAAAACAAAAAAAACAAAAAAGCATTTTCTGAAGACACTAAAGACATGAATGAATATGCAATGACAGAGCTTTTTATTATCATTTGACCTGTACTGAGACAGATGGAGCTGTGTGATGTATTTGGTGCAGATGAAGAACAAACCTGTGAAGAATGGTTTGGCGTTTTATTTGCTGCCTCACTGGACAGCTTTCAGTCTTCCTGATCAACTAGTATTTCTACATCAGATTAAAGACTAATCGCAAAAAAAAAAGCAATGTGAGGCCAGATGTCAGAAAATTAAAGTCAAACTTAAAACTGGACCTTTAAACAGGAAAAAAAAAAGAGCAGTCAGGATGAGAAAACCTCAAACATCTTGCAACTGAAAGAATCTTGTTTGGAATAGTGGTCAAATATTTCAGCAAGCCAGTCTGAGAGACCGTAGGTCAATTATGCAAGCCACCCATGAGAGATTAGCGTAAAGGGGGAAGCACTTGCTCCTGAGGAAGAGGGTTAAGTTACCTTTTCCATACAGCGTATTACATCTGTTGATTTTTCTTCACAAGTGAATGTTTGAAAAACTCAAACTGCCTCTGCTTTCCATCACCTTTTATGTGTTGGTCGGTCTTGCTCAGAGATGTTGATAAAGGCTGCCCACGTTTTGTGAATATGGATTGTGCAGCTTCGAGTCATTATGTGTGTGCTTTTATCAGCCTCGGCCTGCATCGAGTAACAAAACAATACATTCGTTCCCTTGCTGTTACCTACAACTAATGAGTTTAGAGTTCTTTGTGGGTTGTTATTGTTAATTAGGTATTGACCCCAAAAGGAATTGAAACGATTCATTTTTGTGTGTCGTGACTTTAGATTACTTGCCAATAGAACACTAGTTTATGTATTGAGCAAATGTTTTGGAAGCAAAAAGCTACCTAAAATATCAGAAAGATCAATATTCATCCCTCACATCTCACAGATGGCCTCCATTCTGTGTGAATTGGAGAGAAATTGAGTTAGAATGCAAAAGGTTTGAAAGAAGAACCTTGGATTAGGAAGTCGGATGTCTGTGGGGGTTGATGCATATTTGAAAGTCTTTCAAATGAACGATTTCTAACCGCATACTCAGAAATCAGTGAATTCAGCTTTTAGAGTCGACAATGCAGAGAAATAGTTGTGGTTCTCATAACAGGAAACGGTTACAAAATTCCTGCACTGACATGTATCTCGATCTAGTCTTTTTTTAAAGATGTGTCTTCAAAAAAGATTTGTTGTGAATTTTGATCTGGCTGACAAGTTTCTTGTTGCTGGAAGAGACAAATGCCTGTATAACATTAAAGTGGACGTGCCAAAGATAAATTTGTACTCAACAGTATATATGAGTGTGTGTTTTTTAACACTGTTATACAAAATGTTATGTCAAAATATCATTCATACCATTCTGTGTATGTCTGAAATCAAATGGTCTGATAATTTTCTCCAGGCTTTGTGAATTTCTCTTTTCCACGAGGAAGCCAAGGATCACCGCCAAGGCCTTCTTGAATAATATGAACAATTCTGCTACCAAAGTCTATAAAGGCAGGAACTTCAGTAGGCACTGCATAAGGCTGGTCTCCATGGACACCAACCAAAGAAGACTCACCTATTCAATACAAGGAAATAAAAGCCCACCAGAATCTCACCTGGACATTAAGAACGCTTTTATACTTCATTTCTGGGGTTGGGTGAGGTTGAAAAAAAGAAAACCAAGCTGTTTGGATGCATGGGTGTGGCTTCTTGTGTGGTGAGAAACATTAAATACCAACAACACTGTCTCAACAGCCAGGTAATTTGTCTCAGTAAATGCCATCGTCAGAAAAAGAGGACGACACGAAGTCTCCGGAGAAAGTAGTGGACAGAAACATTACACCGAGGCGATGAAAAGAAACATAAAGCCAAGGTGGTCAAGAAAGAGTAAACAGACAATATGAACGTTTTAGAGCAACCCAGTTGGGGTCTGTGGAGGGAAAGGGGAGAATAAATGCTAAAAATATCAGAAAATTAGTCAAAATCTTGGTGGAGAGGTACAAAAAGCTTAATATCAATTATAAGATCTGTTTGATAACTGTGCTGGTAAATGCAGAATGTACTACTGATTGCAGAAAGGGGGTATGAACAATTTCAGATTTGGCATTTTTAATTTTTTTTTAAAAGTAGCTTAAAAAAAGCCTCTGCAATAATAAAAAGGTGTAATCATTGTCTCTAACTTAAAATCCTTGTCGTTTGTCCCTCCCTTCCAACCAGGAGGAACCTATGGGTGACTTAAGATTTAAATATATATGTTTTTAACTTTACAGGAATATAATGTCACCAATACTTGGGATGATTTTTATTTTTAAAACGTGACATGTATTTTCATATATGTGAATGTGAATTTAAGTCACCAACAGTTATATTGCAGCTTTCAGCTGTGTTTAGCAGGGCGTACTGTTTAAAACCGGATGGTGGAGCCAAAGAGTGCAAACGCAAAGCCGTTAAAAATGCTCGATAAAGATGGGGATCAAACTATCATATGATGCGAAATACAAGAGTTTTTTCTTTTTAGAATAACTGCTCACCTCTGCAAATCCAGATTACTTTCTCGTGGAAGTCAAATACTTGTTCACACTGGTATTCTGATATTTTCTTGAATGATAGCGATGATAGAAATTAGTTAATGAATTACGGATTCATATCACATACCACATCATGTGTGTCACCATGGGGGCTTGTATGTAATGCTCGTCATTCATCCATCACGCTAAGCAGTCTGCTGATTAACACCTTATCACAACTCAAGAGAATCACCAAACAGCTCAGAGGGGAAACGAACAGACTCATCTCTGTCTGTAGGCTTTGTGATTTCTGACTCCCCATTTGAGAACTTTTGATCACAATGACTCGATCAAGTGCGCTATCATCATGTTTTACACGCACAGTTGCTTAAGTAAAAGTCCAAACCTTAGACAGAGTGCATTCAAGATTGTTGCCAAAAAGTCAAGGCTTTCAGCTACCAGGCATGCAGCCCCAGAATCAGTCAGCTTTGAAAACTGTTTTGTATTTTCAGTGCCCTTATTGTGAACCATATTCGCAAAATGCAGCTTGTAATCCCTTAAAAGCCTCTTTACGCAACGTTCCAGTGCTCCACAAGTGGAGATCTACAGCGTAACTGCACTTCACGTCGACTAATGACAGCTGGAACCGCCCATCGGAGCAGTAAAAAGGGGCTCAATAAATTATGCTAATCAGTCAGGACAGATCGGAGGCGTGTTGTTGCTTTAATGAGGGGGAGCGTGCCCGAGTCGTGGAAAAGCTGTCTCCACTCTATGCGCACTGCCTCCAGTCCTCCCCCCAGTCTGTCCTTCTTGGTTATTGTGCATAATAGCAGTTTCCTCTGCAGCAGACTACTGTGCAAAGCTCGGCGCAACAAGTTTACAGGAGCCCCCAACACGCCGTCAGACAGGTTGACTAGCTCCAGCTGGCTCTCCACTCATCCATCTGTGGCTGCCACCACAAAGTCCAGTGTACGTGGACGCAGCGTTGCTGGCGCTCTCTCGCATACACGCGCGTGCAGCAGTGTGCCATACATTCGTGACTCCGTGCCAGATGCGGTTTGCTTCCAACTGCGCGTGGTGTTTGTAGTTGAGTGGAGATCTCGGAGGCAAGAGGAGCTTTTAAGTGCGTTAAAAAAAAAAAATGGAGAAAGAAGCGGCACCTCTGAAGCGACAGCACTGTCGCATGACTGCGCTGAGCATAATCTCATCTTTATGTTCAGTGGCGTCCATCGCATTTTGCGTCCATCTGAGCATCAGCACCGCTCATATCAAGAACCGAGTTGTGGATTTGGAGAGTGGGACAGGCGAGCACACCTTGATCCATGGCCCCGGTTACTCCACGGATGATTTGAATTCTCTGGTTCAACAAAGAGTGGACGAGCTGCTCTCTCAGGTAACGTCAGATTTGCACTTGCTCTTCTTGAGTTAATTTGTTTATCTGCTAAATTGCCAATGAACAAACTCTGCTCTAGTAAACAAAAAACAAACAAACAAACAACAACAACAAAACACACGCTAATGAAAACAGAGTCGCATGAATTTGAAAGAAAGTGAACGCTCTTTTAACATTTCAGCGCTCCTACGAGAGTTTCGTCAAGATTCGGACTGCCAGACAAACGTCACCTGAATGCAACTGCCCTCCAGGTAACGGGAGCTACTTTTTTAATCTGACTTTGGCTTGCATGCAGGTGTGTGAAGCCCGTGCGACTCAGGCCAGAGTGGATGTGAGAATGAATGGAAGCTCTCTGGACAGGTTTTTGGTTGATTTCAGCGCAACCGACGACACATGACAGTTTGTGTTGATAGGTTGGAGAGGTCTGCTGTGAAGGCTGCAGACAGCTGACCGGCCAATTACACTTAACAGAATGAAACGGCTCGGTCTATACATAGAGGTGCCGAAAGGTTGTTTAACTCGTCGTGTTGCCTGCTCTTGTCCACTTAAAAATAAATAAAAAAATGGGGGGGAAAAAAGAAGCAAACCCTGAAATTCGTATTTCCTACCAGTAGATGGAAACATTTGTTCCTTCAGTGTTGTTCTGATCAGTTTTGGGACTGAGTCAAAGTTTGGTTAGACATCACTTTGAGAGATTTTGCTGAAGGATATTTCAGGGAATGCTTTGGATTTGAACTGAAAACATGCCAGTTTCCTTGACCTCTAACTATTAGCAGGCCAGTCTTCATTTTGCATTGTTGTGTGCTTTCATCTGGAGAAAACTGCTTCTCCTGAATGTGTGATTGACAGCTCCTGTTTCAGTGCAGTGAAAAAGATGGAAAGAAGAAGCATTTTCTGACTATATGGACAATAACATCCATTTCTAAAGTAAAATTCAGATCTTTGATCAGTTTAATAAGTCAATTTAATAATTCCGTCGGCTCATATTTGAGGGTTAAGTTGTGTTCTATAATGAGAAAAAAATGCTTTCAGCTTTCAGAAAGATTTTCCTTGTAGTGTACAGTAGATCAGAGGAATAGGCATTGCTGTTGCTGAGTGAAAACCATGTATAGTTTAGAGAATTTCCCAGATAAACTGAAGGATTTTATCTTAATAAGCTGAGTGAATTCACTTTGTTGGTTACATGATGAACCCAACCGATTGTCTAAGCGTGCATAGTGACAAAGATGGAAACAGTTTTTTTTTCATTGGTTCATGAAAATGTCAACATTTTGGAGATAAATGTTTTTTTTTTTTTTCAAGGGCATCAATCCATGTGAGTTTCTTAAGGATTCCATCAAACATTCATAATTCAAAGTGTTTGTTTGGAGCCCTGCATGCTTTTTCACCTAAATGCAGTGCGGCACATGTCATCAGGAGGTCACCAATAATCATCCAACCTAATGGTTGTCAAACAGAATCCTCAGCTCCGTTAGATGTAGATGAAAAAAGGGTCCTTGATGTCAGAATTGAGTGTACTGTCATGCCTTTGTAAATAACATGTCACTAAACAGCGCTGCGGTAACATGTGCCGTAGAGGAACCACATGTGAACCTTGTGCTCATCTCCGCCAAGATGATGTCTGTGCAGCTCCACGGCTGAACCACTAAAGGCTCGTCTCATTTCTCTAATTTGTGCCTCCTCGTCTCTTCAGTCCTCCTTCCTCTGGCATATGTGAGCGCAAACATCTGCATCATTCACAGATTTTCCTCCAGTCCCCATCAGTGGAAGAAGTCTGTACCAAACTGCCTTTACCTTCTCCAGAAATTCTCTGGTATTTTTGTGTGAAAACAGCTGTAGAAGCAAATGGATAAGCTGCCACAAAGATATTTACTGCTTATCTGACAAAGCTAATACATTGCAGCCATATGCTGCACGAAAACAATGGTTTGGTGGTCCTGTTGTGACACACTTCATTTAGACTCCTCTCTTTTTGTGTCTGTTCTCACTTCCTTTGATGGGAGGGGCTAAAGAATAAGGAAAGGAGTATAGGAGAGGAGTCGAGGATTTGTGAAATGGGTAATGAGGTAAGGAACGAGTAGACTACAGTTTGCAGAAGGCTGACATGTTTTTTTCACAACTTTTTAAACTGATATATGTGGGATCAATCTTTATCACAAGTGTGAACGTAGTGCAGGTGGCTTACCTGGAGCAGTCAGTCTGTTGGTTGGAGTATTTTTTTTTTCTTTTGATGAATAAAACTGCTGCAGAACTGCTACGTTCTGTCCCACAAGGAAAAAAAGATTCATCCTGCCGGACACAAACAGCAGCAAAATTATCATCAAATGCTTTGTAATCAGACATGGGCAAAAGATGAAACGAGACCAGAGAAGGTGATAATCCTAAACGCATGTGTTCTCTCGCTGTCAAAAGTGATTTAATCGACCGCAAATGACTCATCTGCTGAGTGGGCATGCCTGAACTAATGAGCCAGAAGCACTGGAAGTGTTAACATTAATGGACCCATCACAATCACGCTACTCTCTGTTCTCAATCGTACATCTGCTTTTTATTTTCTCCCACTGCCTTTCTGTAAAGGGTAGAACCAAAACAATGCAAACAACTCTCATTATATGAAGCATGACAAAGCTAAAGCCAAGGCGGCAGCGAGCTGCAGGCAAGCAACGTGTCACGTATTTTGAAGGTCTTGGACCTTTTTTTGAACTATGATTTCATACCAAACACATATATCATGTGTACACTTTGAAGAATCTGCAGTGTATAACTACCAACTTGCATTGTGAAAGCTGTGAGTTTGCTTTTTTTCTTCGGAAATAACTTTTCACTCTGTGAATTCTGAAAAGGTTCACTCAATATCCATCTTTTCTTCTGTCTCGGAGACAGCCTGTGGCTCAGAAGTGTTTTTTTTTCTCTCTGAGTGAAGACCATAATGTGCTTTTCACAGTATTCACTTTATTACTGTCAAAGAAGATGGAGTGGCTGCATAGGCAGGGCAGTGGTCTATAGCTTGGGGATATTTTCCTTCTGAATAAAGGGAAGTTTTAGCTGTTTTTATCAGGGAAAGTCTGTGGTGAACTTAAAGCATATTTCTTTCAAGTTAATGTAATTCTGGTTAAATTGAAGAGATGAAGTTTTGGCTGGTGTCGTCTGTAACAGAACAGTGTTGCTGTCATTTAGCGCCCAGTGATTAGATTTTGAGTGACCTAAAGCATTCTGACACTCTGGGTTATAGCTAATAAGTGGATGCCAAAACATTTGTGACCTGCACTGGATGATTCTTACTGACTATGGTGATCCAGTCACGAGTCACCTGCCTCCACCTGCATATTAAAGAGGACACATTATGCTTTTTGGGGTTTTTCTTCTCTTTCAGTGCGTTAGAGCTTTTATATATGTTGAAGTCCACTCCAGAGGGAGTTATGGTTCCCCACAGAAGACACCGTTCTTTCACAAGTCTACATCACCATGTAGCACAGGTTCATTGCCCTAACCCCTGTGAAACATAGAGCTACTAAACCCATGTTATTTAGAAGTGTATTTGCAGGTTACCTCCTGCAGAGATCACACTACGCTTCTAACTTCCTCGACAGTTGTGACAATTTGCGAACACGCTGAGGAAAACGCTTGGCACGAAACGCCTCAGAGTTACAGTGTATTCTGAAAGAAAAGAACCCCAAAAACGCCAAAATCACATCTATTATGTTGAATTTTTTATTAGAATCGAGCTGTGAGCGTGACTGGGACGGTTTTGCCGAGAAAACAGTTGACGAAGCAAGTGGCCAACTTTAGAGTTATCTGCAAATCACTGACCAGTGATTAATTCTTTTCACTGGACACCAGATGAGAAGTTCGACCCATAATATCCTGACCTTGGATGTCGATGATGATGATGAACCTTCCTTCATAGCAGCACGCTCTGTTCCATTGAGAGGAATTCTTGATTCGATTAAACATTTCTCAAATACTCATGTTTTTGACCATAATTGTCTAGCCCTATCACTTGTGAGTGATTTAATGCATACTGCTCTGTACTGCATTGCCTAGTGCCTAGTTTGGCACATCCAAAACATTCCATCTTATTTGTGCAATCAGCTGAGCAAATAAAGCAGACTGGGCACTGCTGTGCATCCTTATGCCGTCAACTCCAGTATACAATGTACACATTCGTAAGAGGACACAGCTGGAGCTGAAGTCTATAAATTATTAAGCAAGGTAAAAAGAAAAACATAAACAAAACAACGTTCCTTTAAAGTCAGTTCATCATTACTGCAGTTATTGTTATCCAACAAGGTTCCAGCTCAGTTATAGGCTGTTTTGATGTGTTTAGATAAAAAGACCTGAGCTTCAATTTAAACTAACACGTCATATCAATTTTTTTATTTTTTATTTTTTTGGTACATGCATGCTTTTATTAGGCACTTGAGCTTTATGTCTAGATAATAGTTAAACCCTGGAGTAGAGCCGCTGCTCCACCGAATTGAAAGGAGTCAGCTGAGGTTGTTCGGGTATCTGATTAGGATGCCTTCTGGTCACTGGTTTTTTGGAGACCCTGGGACAGACCCAAAATATGTTTGAGGGATTATATATCTCTTCTGGCCAGGGAACACCCCCAGAAGGAGCGAGAAATGGTCACTGGGGAGAGGGATGGACACACATATTTATTTGGTATATCTGTATCCAGAGGAGAGGAGCTGCTGTCGCATAAATGTGGGGGCTGCTTGCCAGAGATGGAGAAAGAGGAGCTGTACAATATGCTGCATGGAGCTCTACAGTTAAAAAAGGTGTTACTAATTTGGTATGTGGAAAAAAATCACTAAATAATTAATTACCTCAACTGTTTGGGAGGATAATGCAAGCTCAGTCTCAACCCTGCTTTCGCGCCTCCCGAGGTGTCGGCTCATTCTCCCCCACATGCATTCAGATGATTTAACAAGACGAATCGGCTGAAAGAAAATGCCACTAGGGTCTGACAGAACCAATGGTGCATTACAGACAGAAAAGACGAGGGATAAATGCTCCAGACATTTGCAATGGACAATTGTCAGCTTGGTGTATGAGAGCCCTAAGGCGTCTCACCTCGCATCCTAAAAGTTTCAGTTCTCAGTGACTGGTGGAGAGTAGCAGGCTTACAAGCTATTGGTGGGCCGTTTAGGCTATTATAAACCGTCAAATGTCTACCTGCCTGAACAACATGATTTGGTCAAAAGGTCGGAACGGTTATGAAGACATTTGTTGGGGAAGGTCAAGTTTATAATCAGTTCAGTGCAACAAAAAATCCACAACAAAAAGTGATGTCAGGTCATTTGACATGAAATGGTGGCAGTTTGGGGACAGTTTGAGAACAAGCTGTTTTTTTTTTTTTTTTTTTTTCTTTTTTTAAATTTAAGCTTTTAAACCGCTGTTTGCAGACTTTCGAAATTACATTATGAATTTGTGAATGAGTATAACATGAGCTTCTTAATCCTGGGTTTTTTAAATTATTGAATGGATTGAGACAGACTGTAGTACAGACGTAGATGGTTCCCAGGTGATTATTTCTAGTGAGTTTAGTGATACCCATGTTCCGCTCGCAAGGGTGACTATTATGTTTGGAAAAAAATCTTCCTATTAAACTGCTACTGTTAAAAGTTGTTTTTGAACAATTCATGGTCCCAACAGGCTTAATGGTAATAATCAAGACTCCATTAATGTTTCATCTCCATCATTCTGTCAAAATCGTGGTTGGTCTACTCCTTAGAATTCGGCTTATGAACATATTGAACAAATGCCTACAAAAATTCATCAACCTCAGCTGTACTTTATATTTTGGCTTGTCGTTGGGCAAACTTAAACATGCTTCACCTACATATATCTCCGGCCGGTCAGACAGAAGTCGAGTTACTCATTGTGTTACGTAGATGCCAAGTTTTGACAAGGCTGAACATGGTTTGCAATAAAATAGACAGTATTTTTCATTCTGGGGCATCGATTTTTATTTTTTATTTATTTTTTTATTTTTTTTATTACTTATTTCCTGCTATTGATGAGTACAACAACAGGAGTGCAGTGCTGAATAATTGAAGTGTTCCATATTGTATTTCCATGTTGAATTCTGGTCAGTTTTCTGTACTGATTTAAAAGCTTTCAGCTTTAGGAAGGTAAAAGCAAACCTGTCAAACCCATGTTGTGCGAAAATGTTTCAAGTCTGAGGTGACACACACTTTATGTTTTACGGTGTGAGGTGTATCTCCTTTTGAATAATTGTTTCAGCATTGGTGGGCTGTTTTCCTTTTCATTTTTTTTTGTACCTTATCCCTCCCCAGGGTCTGCATTCCATGCAGAGCCTGTTGTTTAATGGGACTATAATAAAATGTGCAGTCAGCAAGCACGGGCGCTTTGCTCTTTTCCCGTGTACTCACCCATACGCCTAAAACCCCACGCATCCCCTCTCCCCACTCGGCAGCATTTCTTGAAGTTAACGCTCCAAAAAGCCTGGCAGCGAAACATCAGCCAAAGCACTCTTTGAGATAAGTGCAATATATGACTTTGAATTTGTGGGAATTGTTTTTTCCCCGCCAAATGCTCAGTACTGGTTGTCAAGTGCAAGGAGGCAGTTGGTTGAGTGTGGAATGGGTTGTGGGGGTCATATAAGCTGGATGTTTTGTCCTCACATTGGCAAAAATAAATCATGAGCAGATGCATAAATATTTTTGCTTGCTTTTCAACTCTTGACTTTATTTGACATCACCATAAGCAAAACCACACACACACACACACACACACACACACACACACACATACACACACACACAGAGGTCATAACATTCTGAGCTTAATCACTCCTTTTCAACTCCTTGTAGCCAAGCTAGTTTACACTTCCCCCTTCTGCCACACTAAGTGCGTAATCCAAGTGGCCTGATACAGTTACAGTTGTGCCAATCCCTTAAGATATCCTCACCTCAATAGGCAACTGGTAATTAATCACTGACTACTTTTGAATTAAGCCCTCTGTGTGGTTTGGAGCCAGGAGGTGCCTTAATATCCAAGTAATTACCAAGTGCAAGGTAAAGCTAAGCAGACTTCCAGGTAGCCATTGCAGCCAGCTGCTTCTGGTTAGCTGAGTTAGGTTGGGCTGTCTTTGTGACCAAGTGAGGTTGGAGATGATGGAGGAGCGTGGGAGGCTTTGCCTGGGGCCAACAATGAATGGGCAATTATGATTTTGATTGCTGCTCAATAGCTTACAAATGTATCTTTGCAAATAAGCCTTTGCGTAATGCACTCTACACGGTGAATAACATGCTACAGAGGTGACTTCAGGCAAGAAAAGCCTGACGTGTTCTAGTCGAATTTTATATCATTCCCAATAAATGAACATGAGGTGGTTTATCATGATGAATCATCAGAAGTTGTACATTTGCCCTAATTTTCGATTCTCACACAAGGTTTGATAAAAAGGGCAGGATGCTGGAAATAGCACAGATGGCCTCTTTATATCCTTGACACTGCAGTTTTTATGAAAGATGGTGAAGGATGCCAGCTGAAAGCACTGGAAATGACTGTGGGGCATGAAAGGGTGGAATGCTTTTCTCTTTTTACTATACGTTAACCTGAGGGGACATTATGAATGGAGAGTGGATGACATGACTTTTTTTATATGAGTGAGGTCAGTACAGCACTCTGCCGCAGATTGAAGTACTTCAGGCTGGGAGAGCATGGCCAAAAGAGTGGAGGAGAATCAAAACGCTCAAACCTAATTGTTCGTCTCATGTGTCCTTGAACATTTCCTGGCGGCGATCCTCGGTCGTCATTCTGTGTGGAATACAGCAGGAAGCTTGGAGATCCTGCCTTGGCTGCTTGCACTGTTACTACTTGGAGGTAAATGAAGGGCTTTCCATCACTACTACTCAATGGCACGCCCAAAATCTGAATAAAGTCTTGTCTAAAATACATTTCATTCAAAAGAGGGAAGGGTGTTCGTGAGGAAAAAGTAGGCTTGTGTCTCATCGAATCGTAAAAATGGACATTTAGATAATCAAAACTCACTCAGTTCAGGCTTCAGTGGACTTACAGCCAGTGGATGCCACACAAGTTGAGGAAATAGATTTCTATGTTTTACCTATTTGTTGGCTCGCTCTCTATCTACTATGGCAGGGTGTTTAAGGACAAGTCTGACACAGTATTTTCTTGCAGTGATGCTTGATTTATTTTCCTTCATCCTTAACCTTAGCGAAAAATATTAATCATTATGATAGGATACCTAGTGGGAAACTGTGTGTCTGTAGATTTAAGTGATACATCTGTGGTTTCGATACAGCATGACCCACCTTTCTTTACTCTGTAACCTTTAGTTTGAAGTCACTGCTCTTGGCCTTGATACTCCCACTCCCAGAATCCAGCGGGCCTCTGTGCAGAATGGCACATATTACAAAAGATGACTTGCAAACTCTGTGCCTCATAACGTTGAGTGCCCTGACAGTTGAAAGTTTCAGTCGTCCTCATTCCACAGACCACTGAAGTCTCCTTTGTGACGGCTTGACTTCACTTCCTGAGCCCACATACTCATCCCTGTCCCACAAGTATTCAAAAAGACTTAAATAGACAAGGGGGGGCTTTTTATGCATGACCCCAAGCCTGAACAGCTTGTCTACTGTTCAATATGGGGATTTTTCTGTGACATTGGAGTGGTTTTAAAGCCAGTCTGCCTCATTTAAAGTCTTCTGGGAGACATTTGATATAGTCAGTGTTTCTTCTTTTTGAAGCAAAACTGGCGTAACACTTGCAAAATGCCAAATTTAAACTTCAGTGTCAGTCGTCAATTTCAAATCAGTAAAGCCCCACGATGCCAGTGTTGACTTGTGTCATGGAAATTTTGGGATCCAGACAAGCAAAGGAAACTAGGAAACCCTCAGGCACTCCCCACATGCTCTCCCAGCCGTTTCCCTCCCCACTGCCTGTGGCTTTGTGCCCCTTGCCTCTCAGCCCTTCCAGGCCTGGAAGATGGAGGGGTGAGGGGCACAGATGCTGCTGTCCTGTGCTCCATCAGTCTAGGAAGAACCATTGTAGCCACAACAAATAAAACAGGCTGGTGTCTTAGAGAATAACATGAAATGAAAACATTGAAATGTGCCACATGTTTGACAACATGTGCCTGGCATGCAAATTATTGCGAAGATTGCCACTATTTGTTGGCATTTCTAAAGACAATACACTTGATGAATCTGATCCACAGCTGGGAATTAGATTTAAGCTTTTCCATGTTAAGGTCAGTACAGAAGCCCAAAATGACTCCATTTTGACTCCATTTAAGTTTTTGTTCTGAACTTTAGGAGCGAGAACTTCATGATTTGAAAGATCAAGGCCATCCAAAGTTTTAGAAATACTTTAATTTGATTCTCGGCTATAACTATAAGTTAATGAATTAACAAAGAGTGCTGCTCCTCTGAATGAAGCCCAGACACCACCTCTTCCCTCTGTTGATTGTACAGGCTTTTGAACAAACAAAATGTACTACACTAGCACTTGGTCACAAATACCTTCTGCATGCAACACCCAACACTAGAGTCAGACTAACTTAACTTCATCCAAGAATGAATGCTCTACCCTCCATTAGCTTCATTCTTTCATTACTTTTCACTACTTGCACTTCAACACATTGTCATACTTGTCACTTGTATGTTTCATACATCGATTAAAAAAATTGTGCACTGGGTGCTTCGCCCTCAAATGGAATAGTTACAATGATATTTTGGCATGTTGGCTATACCTGGAAGAGTTTGCAGTGGATGTAATTTTCGTTTGTGTTTTTTGAAGGAGTTTCACACTGAAGTGTGAGTGCTACAGCTTTTAGCTTTACATGTTTCCTCTTGTCAGAGCACCATTAGCATCTGCAGTGCCAGATATGTTGTACCGGAGCCTGGGTGATGTGAAGCACCCTTCTGTTGTTTTCACGGTGGTTGGCGCATTACCACTGTCTTATAATGGTAGTAAAGCATTGATACCAGTTGCTGGTTAAATCAAAATAGTCCCTAGTCCCAAATCCAGACAACAGCCACATAAACCGTTTGATTCCTCATGGTTTAATTAATATTCGGAGAGACAAAAATCCCTGCCTAGTGCCTATCCTTACTATTTCCTTATCCTACTGATCCCGTATAGATGTTTGAGATATTACTCTTTGAGCGATAATTTGTGTTTGGTATGGTTGTTCCATCAAATTTAGTTCATTTACTTGAGAAGAATTTCTTAAAAGGACATCTGTGTCTATATCGGAATTAAAAAATTCAGAATGAGGAAAAACATGTATTTATGAATGTAATTGTCCAGATTGGTTCCAAGTTTCTCCTACATCACTGAAAGCCGAGTTTCATAATTTCATCTGGAAGAGTTCTCATCATTCTCATGCACATTGCTTCTTGAACGACAAGAGGCTTCCTAACTAGTTGTGATTTTATAAATTCTGTTTTCAGGAATGTGCCTCAAACTCATTGCATGTGAGCACAGTTGAAGAATTGAAACGGTCTACATGTTTTCATTAAACATTAAGTACATTGTTCTGTACACTGGCGTGGAAACATTCAAGAGAGGTAATATTGACCCAAAGACATTTCAGAGTGGAATGGGGCTTTAATTTCTAGCGTTGAAAGCAGAATATATAGGAGTATTCCTAATGTAGCATTGGAAGTGATCCTTTCAGAACATTTATTTACAGTAGTTGCAAACATTCATTAGAGCCAACATTTCGGAATGCTCTCTTTTCAGTGTTTGAACCATGAAGTCTCAGCAAAAACAAATAAGAACTCCCTCAAGCTATCCAAATACAGCAGGGATTCAGGCTATTTCTCAAAGTGGAAAAAGTGATGGAGACAAGCAGGGTTTGCCCAGAGGCTGGCCAGATGATGTATGCTCCCAGACTCCCCTGGGGCGCCACCAAGAGTCTGAAGTCAAAGAACACCATGCAGTCCAAACTGCTGTCGGTGTTTCCTGTTCACAGGGCTGTACACTCAATTTCCAGGGTATTTGTCAGTGAAAAAGACACTCTTAATTTTCCCCTTTTTTTTTCTCTCTCTCTTTTTACTGTTTCTGTCCATGTTCAGCAAAAAAATGTTGTTTGAGAACTTGTTCTCGATGCCCCCCTCTTCACAGCCGGTCACCAAGGGACTTTCACTTCACCAGCCGGCTCTTCCTTCTCAAAGCTGTGCTAAATGTGACATGAAATATGACTCCAGCTGTAGGTTTGAAAGGGTAATAAACACAGAGCAAATATTTGAGCCCATGTTCGCACACAAACATACTGTCACACATCCATGGACAATTCAATTGGAAAAAAGCATAGATAAACCCATTCTCAGACATGTAGAGACAGCAGTACCGTGAAACATGCAGCCATTCGTGACAACTTTATAAGTTGGCTTCCACCAGTGGTAAGTTTTATTGCGGTTCAGCTAATTTTATTTTCAAAATTAGGAGAGGAAGAAAGCATGAAATAAATGGACTGGAGCCATTCGTTTTCAGTTTTGTCAACAAGCTGTGATGTTAAAATCTATGTGGGATACGATTTTCTCATTAAGGCTTATGTAATACTACTTTGGCTCCAATATTTCTAAATATAATTATTTTTTAATGCAGTGAATTTATTTGCACCATGCAATGACATAATTTGGCTTGAACAATCCAGTGCCTTGAATGGTAACTTGCCAAATTTAACATGCGTGGGAATATTCATGAATACTGGATCACTGTCAGTAAAAATGAATAGACTTGCAGATAATTGCCTCATAGTCTGATCATATCTCATATAGTCTAGCTTTGATGGACTCCTATTCTTGTATCTGATGAAGACCAGGGTTGAAACAGCTGCCAAACTAAGCGTTAAAACAGACAATCTAATGCCCTCAAATCTAATTGGTCATATACTGTATGGTCCAGTGGACTAGACAGCTTAATTTCCAACTTTGATAAGTGGCTATAAATTATGATTGTATTATAAATCAACTAGGTCACAAAAGACTAAACTGATAGACTGTTTAATGACAGCTAAGGAACAAGGTATTTTAAGACTTTTAGGGGACCATGTATAGTTTCCAAGTGCAAACCGAAAATTGAGTCCTTGTGCCTAGCAGTTAGCTAGGTACAACAGTACAGAGGCACCTACAACACAATGAAGAAGATTTAATCAGCAAACTATTGTTTTCAGTATCATTGTCTCCCCCCCCCCCCCAGAAAACTACTATGAATTTCGCCATGGCCAGTATCACCTCAGTATTCAATATATTTGTAACACTAGAGAGGGAGGTGTGACCATGCTGTGTCAGCCGAGATAGGTCGAGCTTTGTGAATAGTCATTTGAACCACTGCAGTCACAATGTTGGCATCAAACAAATGTCATAAACTGTAACGTAAATTTAAAGAGTTCAATTGCTTTTTACAAGCTTGAAGGTAAGGGTGGCATTTCTCTCCTCCAGCACACACTGTAGATAATGTCATTCATGTGGATTCATGCTGTTCTCTGCTTTCATGCAGTAATGTTTGTTAATGATTCAGCCCCACTGATTGGAAATGTTATTAGATTGTAAATCAGAACCCTTCATGCATATTTGATGCTGTTCCCTGGTAAACAGAAAAGCACCCTGTTCATTTTTGCCCATCTAGTTGATGCAAAAAAAAAAAATGGAAAGCCAGGCAAGATGCCTTTTAAGTTTTCTAAATGCATGAATGCCTTTATTTATGTTGACATGTATTTCTAAAAAATGGCCCAAATTCCACTTTCTGATGATACAAATGACCTCTTTCTCTATGTTTTTCATCTGAGCTAAGGACCTTTCTTACACTTCAAAGTCTCCACATATGCTCTGTTGTAGTTTACAGTTTGGTTTGAGAAATTTGGATCTTGTGCTTTGTCTTTGTATAAAGCATACTAACATATCTGATTACCCACATTGGACACAGATGGTGATGGCTTCAGGTATAATGCTGTGAACCACAAAAGTAGCATTCAGCCGCCCCACATCTTCTAACCTTTTTTCACTTTACTAATCAACATGACACCCTGCAAGGCATCATTGGAATCCAGGTTAATGAGCCACTTCCCATGAGCCCCGCTGCTATCTCAAGTAGTTTTGTGTCTCATGAGATCCTGATATAGTTGCCTTTACTACAATGCAAACTCATCTTCTCAGCAAGAGTGACTGTGTGTTGGCTCCGAATGTAGGCTCGAACAGAAGTGTCATTTCAAATGAACTTACCACCTTGCTGTGGCAAATGTATGAAAGCTCAGGTGGAACATGCAGCAGAAAACACCAGCATATGCTGGAAATTCTAACTATACACATAGCTGTGACATTTCTTAAATATACTGTCATTGTACCCAAGTACATCATATTCAGATGTTCTTTTTGTACTTCACTGTGCCCTTCGTGGTCTGCTGATTGCAAAAGAAGGACGTCTTTATTTTTTTTAGTACATTGTAAAGATTTACTGTCTTGCAAGTATCCCTGGAAGTGTTTACTCTCTGATCGCTCACTTAAATAAATAGCCTCAAACTGATTATAGTTTGAAGGTAGAGCAAAATAGTGAAACTTAGGAAAACTAATAGACAGACTTTTATTTAAGTCATTATACCAAATCATTTGGTTGCTTATAACACTGTCAAGCAAAGTGTGTGTGATCAAGGTTATCTCTAAAAGAAGAGTTTTTTTTCTCTACAGATATATTCGGTGTCAGGTTGACTGATGTGGCACAATCATAATCTTTCTCAGTCATGAAAAGTGAAAGATGCGAGGGAAATCAGCTCTGTGGCCTCTCCTCTCAAAACTAAGGAGCTTCCCTGCATTCTCCCTGCTCTCGCACAGTTGCCATTACACTTTAGTCTTGATAGCCATAAGAAAAATTATAGAGACCAAACTGGATTTAATACAAATTACAGCTGATTGCATGTGACATGATTTGGCAGTAATTTGAGATTGCCACAAAGTATTTGGTACCCAGAGTTTGATTGTTTGATGGTTATCATCTTTATAAACAACCAAATACATGAGTAAAATCAATTTGAAGAAATACTGATATTTAATGAACATACTGTCTGCTGCCCAGATTGACAAATGTGTTTCAGCTTTAGCATGCGTTTGCTGTCAGCTCCTGTAGGCATTTTCCCTTTATGTAACATAATAAATGACAAGGAAAGTCAAGCACACGTGTGGGTTTGCAGTCAGACCCCCGTGTAACTCAGACTTGATCATGAATGTGTTTTTCTTTAAGCAGTCATTCACGCATCAGTGGCCATCCCACCTATGAACGGGGGATTTCTTTGAGGTGGAGGTCAGTTTGCTGGAGCTGGCAAAGCATCTGCATTACTGCAAATGTCAGGGCCCAGTAATATGAGGGTGTAGGTTTCATCTGAGTGAGAACAGGGAAAAACACGACATAACTCAGTGGAATTCAAGATTTAAACTAAAGAAACACAGAGTCTCGAAGGAGTTGAGGCACTCTTGCTTGTGAATGTCATACCCATAAATCTACATTTTGCCAGCCTTGGATCTGGTTGCAGTTTTAGACGATGTTGCTGAGTTGAATGAAATTGATAAGAGAAGTTAATATTGCCAGCCTTTGCTGATGTGGATTTCTAAGGTAAAAAAACGAGAGTTCAACAAAATCAAACAAAGATGGTGAACACTCATCACCACCCTTAATGTTCTTCATAATCTTAAAGTATTGAACTTATTCTCATGTCTGGTTGCCTTCTGGTTGTGTTTGTATTCAAAGCTATGAAGCTACCTTTGAGAGGTACCGCCTAAGGCAGCACGCAGTGCTGACAGAGGTCAGAGCAAAAAGGTTTTAGGCTGCAAGTTTGCTTTGCTGCAGTGGGCATAATGTTATGGTAGCTGGTTTTGCTGAATAAATAGGTTTTGATGCACTCTGCGTAACCTGTGCCTTTGAGTTAATATATTTAGTGAGTTAGATTCTTTTTTGTGTTAACTTGCAGGCTTTTAAGAATTGCATATTTAGGGAATCGCATGGAGTTAGAGTACTCTCAGCTTTCTGACACTCTGCTCCAGGTAAACTACTCCCCTCGGGCCTTTTCTAGCACGCGCCAGCCAAAGTCAACACAAGAGTGAAGAAACAGCTTCCCTCATTTGCACCAAGGTTGCTAATCCCGCTCTAGATCTTGTGTCAGGCAGGTCAACTTTAGAATTTGTACTCAAACAAGCTTTAGTCTGACACATATCAAGAAAGGATGTACTTTGTTTTAAATGACCTATGTAATATTTAGGGAGATTCTTTTTTTTTTTTTTATTAGTGAAGAAAAGAATCAACTAAAAATAGAAAATAATTTTGTTACTATAGAAAGTGGGCTTCACAGCAGGGATTCCCTTCATCAGATTCTGTAATGTGCACTGTCCCGTTTTTACTGAAGCTCAGAAGGATAAACAAAATACTAATTTTACTTGCCCCTTTCCATTCTGCCCATTTTTTTTAAATTAATGAATTGTTTTCTGTTTGGAAGAAAGATGTGGGGGGCATTCAGTTGGTTGCAATCTACAGCTTAACCACCTTGATATTACTAAATCTTAATCTTACACTTTAAGTGTTTGGATTTCTGAAGTAACTCTGAAGTTGCATTGAAAGCCATCACAGAAAAACTGGCAGATAAATCTTTGAGATGACTGTATTTTACATATTAAAAGGAAAGATGTGGCATTCTGGGACATACATTACACAATTACTTGCCACAAAGGGCTTCACTTGATCTGAGAAAAACATATTTGGTTGCTTTGAACGCTTTGGTTTCAGTATAAGTTTAGTCAGGAGAGATACCATGTAAGTTATTGAACTTTAAAAAAGCAGATGCATTTAATTACCTTAAAAAAATGTCGTTATTTCCGTGCTTTAGGCTAAGCTCATTTAGCAAATGCTATTAGTAGATTAACTCTCAGCTAAGAGTAACTGTGAGTAACAGGTGGTGTATGTAGTCTTTATGTTTTTGAAATTCATATTCCAATAATTTTGCCCAAAATATATCAAATCAAATTTAAAAGAAGTTATACTATGTAAATGTGTGGAAAACTTTTAAATTTGCAGATCGGAGGATAGAGTAAAAAACTTGCAATTCAGGTTATGCAGAAGTCATAAAAGCATTGTCAGTGTGCTGCTTGTCACCACTTGATGTCAAAAATGGGTCGTGTTAAAGGCCCTTTCTAACCCACCCGTGTTTAATTGCCATGTGCTAAAGAATTTCCCATGTGCACCCAAACCAGTCAAGTCTGGTTCAGCCTAATAATTGTTCACTCAAATCAGTTCTTTGTGCTGCTCTCTGGACTCAGGCTGCCAGGATCCCCCCCCCCCCCCCCCCCCCCCCCCCCAAGCACTCATCGAATGAGGTCTCACCATGTTTGCGATGGTGGTGCAGAACAAGCAAAATATTCTCTTGACAGAGGTTATCGCCTCCAAAACGCATTTGCTCTCTTTTTTACAACTGTCAACAGCTACATGAAAGACATGTTTGAATTGAGCCTGGAGCGAAGTTGCCTTTTACAATCAATTGTTAACTCACAAGAGACATTTATCTGTTTTTCTAGCAGTGTCCACATGCTTTTTTATTCTTCTCAAATACTCTTTCCAGTTCAATGACAGCAGCATGGGGAGACAAACTGTTTGGGGTCTTCGGCTATTGACTGGATTTATCGGTTGGGCAAGACAAAAAAGTGACCAGAAATAAGCAGCCATGCCGAGCACAGTAACAGCAGACTGGTGGGCAAAAAGCCTACTTTAATTTTAAGCGGAACAGTCTGTGTGCGCATTGCTGATATGGATTCCCCATGAGAAAGTTCAGGTCACAGAATTCTCCTCAAACAAGCTTCAGAATAAAGATTTATTTGTTTTTTCAAAGTTACAAAGGGGGGGGGGGGGGGGGACAGAAAACAAACAGGGTTTTCAGCATGCTCCCTCCAAATGGGTTTTCTGTGACACTGCAAAATGATAGATTATATAAATGTCTTTGGTGTCCACATTAAATGGTTCTTGAAAAAAGCAAGCCCTCTGAGGGATGACGGCGCTCTCTCTGCATAGCATGCTTTGACAATAGTAAATGGTACCCCGTTCTGTTTGTGGTGACAGAATGTCAGCCTCAAAAAGGTTTCATCCTGTGTTAGTGCATCTCTCTAATGAGCATAGCAGAGCATCAGTGTGACTATCAAAATTTGGTGTAAATCCTCAGATGACATGGTGTTATCACAGATAGCTGGGATTTAACCTGCACTCACCACTTTCATTCGAAGCTCATTAATCTGAAACCCTAAACGCACCGCAGAGATGAAGTAGGCCAGCTTTTGCCCATTATTAATGCCTGCAAATATCAAACTTGTCAGTTAGATTATGTAGCTTGTTTGGTTGTTGTGTATGTGTATGTAGAAAGTCAAGCTCATGTTAGACAGACTTTTGGCATTGCTCCGAGTTCACACCAAGCAACCAGACCCTGTCAGACTCCCAAAAATCCTGGGCTGGAGATGAAACAGAGAAGAATGTGTCATGGTGTGTATATGTATGTGCTGTGTATATGTGTAGCTATGCATCTCTGGCTTTCCTTCATCCCATACCGACATTTCCAACTGGTGCTGGTGTATTTAAGGTCTTCAACCACAGCAGGTGTGGGGAGCTGAACATGGAGCAGGGGAGGTCTGAGTCCTTTCAACCCCGGGCCGCAGTGAAACCATCCTGGAGAAGTCAATATTTGCAGTCAGTATCAAAGCTGGTTCTGTTTTGGTATCAAACCAGGCTGTACAGAGGCAGTCTGTCCATGGACCCAGCAACAGTTGGTGCCAACGCTTGTCATCGTTAATGACATTAACATGGATTTTATGTAGACAGTCTAAGACAAATTGTTCACTGCATGAATATGTAAGTACTGAGGTAGAGCATAATTTATATGACACACAACAACTGCTTCTCAGCAAAAACGGCTTGTAAACATATATTACAAGGGCATTTGGTGAGCACAGTTCTTTTCCATTACACTATCTCGCAGTTTTAAAGTACATATGTGCTAAATGTAAAAGACATATGAGTACTTTGTAATCAATCAATCAAATGTGGGTGTGGGCAGTGCAACTGATTTCGATTAGCTGTGAAGACTCATATAATCCCATAAGTTAACGAGCTACCTACCTACCAATTTACCTAACTAATGGCCCTGTCACACTGTTGCGTATGAGAGAAGCGTATGAGTTGCGTATGAAAATTAATAATATAATTTTCATACGCACGAAAAGTCCTTGAAAATAAAGAATTGTGCGTATACTTACCGTATTGAACCTATGAGTAGCTTATGGTCAGCGTATTGTCAGCGTATGAACAACGTATAACCAGCGTACTCTGCGTATGACTAGCGTATGAGTAGCATATGAACTGCGCATGCCCAGCGTAGACGACGCGCTATCAACATCTCTCGAGACATTCATCTCGATCATGCCTCCCAAGAAGCAATCGTAGTTTGCCCGGGCCCTGGGCCGAGGCCGAGGTCGAGGAAAAGGCAAAAAAACACAAGAATCATTCTCACCCAAACCTGCTGAAATGCCTGATGCACCTGCGGCTGATGAGTTACATGCTTCTGAGCGATCAAGATCCCCAACTCCTCCTCCTGACCGCTTCCGTGAATCGTCGGTTGCCTCAGATATGTCAGTGACGGGCGGAGATGGAGGCGGCAGACGGGCGGAGGCTATAAATACGCTAGCTGTACGGTACACCTTCATGCCAATGTATGGCAACTTATGTCCAGCGTTCTCGACCTATCAGTAACGTACCTATATCGTACCTCTAGCGTATTCAGCGTATGGCTGGCATACGCTAGTGCCATACGCAACAGTGTGACAGGGCCATAAAAATGAGCAGTATCATGTTTAAGCATTTTTCAACTAAAATATTTGTTAAAATGAACTTAAGCATAATCTTTTGAACTTTATGAATGGGCTTGGCAACTAGAAGTTATTCCGAATGATATCATGTTGTCATAGTTCTGGAGAGTATTCAATGTATCCTATAATACTAATCATCAAAAAAATGGCTAAGATCTGAAGACACAACTGGATGCTTTTTGGGAGTTGGTTAAGCAATCCTTAGAATAATATGATAGATGTACTGGCCAACCAGCTGACTCCCAACTTGCTGCAATACAGAGAACAGGCAATTTTAGTATTTTCTTCTTATCGAGTTTAGCAAATGAATTTTGTATTATTAACTCCTCCCAGATGCATCTCACTCAGCATAAAGAGGACAAAGTGACTGATCACAGTAAGCATGGGATTTCAACATTGCTTATTTTCGTAATCCCCATTTAGCTATGAATACCTCTGGTAAAATTTAGGGAGCTTTCATTCCAAGCAGTTAAGTCCTCATTACCTCATTTAAATATCACACAAACAACTGCTGAAGCCTGTAAATCATCCTAAAATCTCAGAGAGCACCAGCTCGCATTTCAGTGTTGATTTTTGGTTGAAAATTGGTAAATTTGTGTTCTGGACATCAGTAAGTGTGACTATATCTGCATGTAGGACCTATTTCACTCACTTTGCAGTTGACAGATTTGATCCGGTTATCAACACATCAAAAACACAGTCACTTTTTTCATTTGTCAGTTGAAAGAGAGATGAAATTAGCTGTAAAAGTACATTTCCAAACCCGTATTTCAGAAATGTGTCTAGACGAAGACAATATTTCAGCTAATTTAACATTTCATATAAAATGTTTTAAATATGGAATTATACCTTCTCTGTTATTATACATTCTGTGTTGGGAGATTTTAAAGGGATTAGTTGAATACAGAGATGTAAAACAAACAATTAACTTTACTGCGATAAAACACGTGAGCAAGAACTTTGTTTGTTGAAAAGATGGCATACACAAAGATTTACCTGTGTATTAGAAAATTAGAAAAGAAGTCATGTAGCAGTCATGTAGGAATCCCAGCTTTAATTACTCCACAGACATAATTACGCTGTGGTGGTGCCTATAGGGACAACATGGCTGTGCAGCTCAGTGAGTTACAAGTAAGATTAAAGTCCTAAGTTTGATTCCCAGTTAAACTATATCTGTTTGTATTGAAAAAGAAAACAAGGATGAGTACGAAACAACCCAAATTTTTCATTGCATGCTTCTAACATAGTTTACACAGCAGCTTCCTTGCTCCTGGTTAAGTTTGTTTCTGAGCCATAGTTAGCCATAGTGCACAGTTTTCCTGTTTAAAATCCAGAAGAATATGCAAATTTCAGGTTTTAGGCAACCTTATCCTTAAATACTGTTGGGACTGTAGCAATCTGGCACGTTATGATGTTTTAGCATTGACAAGTGAACATTATCAAAGTCACTAGAGATGACATGCAGAACTACATAGGAAACACAGAGCTGTCCTCTAGTTTAGTTTACATGACACAGGCATGAATTGGACCTGGTCTGTA
Organism: Odontesthes bonariensis; assembly: GCF_027942865.1. Classification (NCBI taxonomy): domain Eukaryota; kingdom Metazoa; phylum Chordata; class Actinopteri; order Atheriniformes; family Atherinopsidae; genus Odontesthes; species Odontesthes bonariensis. The sequence goes on along the minus strand of NC_134524.1, from coordinate 14,307,448 downwards.
TCAGTAAAATGGACCTCAAACACACCCGCCATGTCAAAGAATCTCATTGCTTTATTTTAATTTTCCGGCATTCGCAGGAGACCAGACTGCACTTGTGTTTCGGTCCATCCCTTCCTGTCTATTGAAAGTGTGTGGAAAATCACTTCCAACTCCTTGCTTTGATTTGCAGTGTGCACAGAAAGGTTTCCTTCACGGCCTCTCTCATGTGGTCCTCTGCTTCGGCTCCTGTCTGCTCACTGAAACTATCCTCTCATGAGGTTTCAAGACAAGACAGCCTTGACTTTATCATAGGGAGTTTTCTTTCAAGGTTGCACACCCAATGCTGTAATAAGGGGAAATCTGTAAATGCACTAAAATAAGTACAGATTGGTTACTAATATGCCTCTAGTTAAGGAAAGAAACACCATTAAGAGAGGATTACACACACATCACAGGAAAAACAGCATGTAGGAAAGTGCAGCATTGATAGTTGGAATAAAAGCTCAAAAGCTGATTATACAACTGTGACTACATGAGTTACAAACAGAGAAGCTCTGTTTAATACTTGGTGAGACACTGTTAAATCCAGTTTAAGATTTGGACACTATCTTGTAAGCAGTCAGCTTACACATTTGTTTTCACACCCCTTCTTGAACAACATGCAGTCAGCCACACTTGAGCTTTAAGGTACTGCATTAGTGGGAGCCCGCAGTAAACAAGCCAAGCCGTGCACTGCCTGCCCAACTCTCCTGTGCCGCAGTCTCTTTTAGTGTCCTTTTATGGCCTCCTTCCTTCCTCCTCACACTCCACAGTCTTCCGAGAGCCTGTGCAGGCACGCTGGGGAGTAAGGAAGTCGGCATGCTTCATTAAGTGAATATGGCACACCACGCATGTCACTAGAAAACAACAGAGGCTCTGTTCAGGACAGAAATGACACTTAGAAATAATAGTGAGCCAGAAGCTGCCTTTAAGGCATTGCTGATGGTTCCGAGACCTCCCGCTGTGGTTCACTAATTTTTATTTCATGCCAGCAAGCTGAAAGTGTTGAAACAGGTCCACATATTTTTTTTTAGAAATGTATTCAGCAGCTTGAACATGAGTTCACAACATTACCTACTAAACGTTTTCTTGTTATTAAGTGAATTTTATTTGTTCTAATGCCATCTAATCTGTGCTAAAACCATAGCTTCTAAATTTGCTACACATGGCATGTAGTTTCCTGAAATGAGCTGTGAGACAAATATCTTTTAAAACATTTTTTTGGGCTCTAATTGCCTTTCTTTTACAGTGGGAGAGAGTGACAGGTTAGCAGACAGAGAGAGGTTGGCTGACATGCATCAAAGCGCCACACAGCTCACGACTGAAACCTGGACATCAGTCTGGGGTGTCTGCTCAGTTGTTTGAGTTACATGACGCCCCAGTGAGACATTAAGATTTGATCACACAAGTGTTGTTTGATTGACAGTTAATCTGTGTAAGAGTCCCATTTAAATTTTGGTTTGTTCGGTTAAGTATTTGCTGATATTTGAACAAGAATTTGATAGCTCCCTGAAGAAAATGTCAAACCAGCATTTAACACGTCCTGTCCGGGTTCCAAGGTGGGAAATTAACACCTTTTTTTTAGAATTATTTGGTGGGGGGAATCGATTTCCAGTCCGCCGATTCATGCGTTGATCCGCCTGTGGTTGCATACATGCTTTTACAAGTGCGTCTTCAAATTTAGTGTAAATTGCAAATGAAACGCATGTTTAGAAATGAATGGCATTAATTCATTCTATCTTATTTGTAATGAAAATCAAATCTTTAATGGATTAAACTTTTGATGTTAGCTGTATTTTTATTAATACTTAAATTTCACGATTTTTCTTTTTTTTTGACATCCAGATAATAAACTAAACTGAAAACATTCACTGAAAAACTATTACCAACACAAGCCCCAACTCATTGAGCCATTTCGGATAAGATGCCATTTTTAATATATATAACTGCTCAACAATTATATCTATGAAATGCTATTGTGTCTGAGCAGGACTGGGTTTGCACAGACTTAAATCTTGGCATAGGGATCTTGTCTAATATATGGACGAGACTTAGTGAATCCCTACAGACAGGTGCATGTCTGCTGCACCTCCGGGTGGCTGTGCTGGGGGGATTAGAGAAGGTGAGAGTGCTGGAGCTGTGCCATAAGGCCTGTCCCGGCTGCTGCTGCTGCTTAGCCAAGCCAGCGCCAGCGAAACAGAAAACAGATGACAGGAGGAGGGGCGAGCTGAATGGCTGGCTCCTTCTGTTCTGTGTCTGTGTTTACCCTTGAGGGGTGTCAATGGGATATGGCTACCATATTGTGCATGATATTACCCATGTTGCAGCATGGTGGGGTTCCTCCATTTTTCTTGCTTTACTTGTTATTGTCTCATTTGTTTTACATGCTGTAAAATCCAATAAAAACTCATCCCCTATTGTTGTCAAAACAGGCGTCTGTCTGCAGTGGAAACCTGCTCTCATTGCATGCACTTCAAATCCAGCTTCCCAAGGTCTGTCCTCAAAAACTGCAGATTGAAGTATATAAAACATTTTGACCTGTCCTGTATAAATATTCCAGCCTATATTGTGCTTCAACAATCATTGCTGTGCTCACTCACGCACTTTTGACAGTTCACTCACCTTGCAGCTGTGCATTGGTCCACATCAAAGTGGCTAAGTCTGAGAGTCTGAATTAGGAGTTTTGTGCTCAACTAAACTGGTTTCTGCTCTTAATGTTGCAGGATAGTCTTATCCTTTCTCTCAGCATTCTTCAAATGACTTTATGTAATATTTGCTGCTCCTAAACCTGAACCCTGTGCTTCATACCCTTTAAAGTTCTACGCCACTGGCTACAAGAACCACGCAAGGGTTTTTCTATCATCAGTCTGAAACAGCATGGAGTGATTAATACCCAAGTTTGTGCAACTGGGTTGTGAGTTTTGGCAGCTTGTGTATATTTTGAAACAAATGAGGGTACTGCTTCATGATATTTTTTGGATACTCTACTTGACTTCATTTGTCAGCACTGGTTAAGCATGAAAATACCTATTAATAATCTTGGTGTTTCTTTGGATCAATCTAAAAGACAGAAGTGGAAGAAGTTTGAGTGATAAAGTGATTGTAGCACTTATCTTACATGTAATTTATCTGAAATATGATGTAAATATTTGTTTTAATAGTTTTATTTAGTGGTGGTTTTCATCAGAGGATATTCAACTGACCCCGTGATCTGAAAGCTTGGCCACAGGCGACACTAACCTGAAGTCATCATGCTGCTGTGTACAACACCTCAGCTAGTCAGTGCTGACAAGTTTTGCCAAAGCCTGGGCGTGCAGGCAGTTGGGTGGGCAGACAGACAGACTTTACTGTCTGGCACAGACAACGCTCAGAGACAGGCAGCTGAGCCCTGTTTGATGGCTCCCTGAGCTCATCTATCAGTCGCCACCTTTTATGAACTCTCAAGGCTTTTTGGAGATGCCACACATGCCACACTCAAACGTCAGCACTGACAAACAGAGGGGGAAGATGGGAAATGGCTACTTGCTTGTTTATTGTCTGGTGCTTTTGGAGTGGACAAGGTCTTTGACCTAAAAGAGCTTTCATCAGAACTCTGTGGCAGGCAGCAGAACAACACTTGAGACTAAAATAGTAAGGGCAGGGAAATATGATATTTCTTGCCATCTGTTGTGATGCTTAAATCCCAGTGAGATGGTGTTGAAAGATATCTTAACAATACTATTTGCAGTATTCTCATTGTAATTCACACTGAAGAAGATGTGTTTGCAGTGTAATTTATTAGTCCATTGACCTTTGGATCGTTTTAGTCACTAACAGAGAATGTTGATTAAATGAAGAATGATGCAGATCTGTAACCCATCGTGGAAATACATACTTGGCTTTGCAGCCTTTGCAACCTTTCTTGTAGTGTTGCTGAGGTGGCAGTGTAAAAGAGACTTGTCCCCAGCTGGCTTTAAATCTTGAAAACAACTGGGCAGCCCTGCACACCAGGTAATTTCAATAAACACCAATGTCAAATTTGTACCTCTACAACTGTGTTGAATAAACTAACTGCACATTTTAAATTGTTCTTGTCGGTGCACACATATAATTTCTCCAAATGGCCTTAGATATACAAACTTTTATGGAATGTCTCTGTCCAGGAATGCCAAGAGACTGAAGTGTCATTGGTAATACAGAAGATGAAGAGATATTTGTTTTTTTTTGTCCAAACCAAAATAAAACGTTTGCCTTCTTTGAGCATACTTTTCTTTTGTGGATGTGGTACAAACCTTGGCTTACAACTCATTTTGTAAATCTTGCAGAACCAGTTCATGCGCGGTGCCTCATTGCTGCAGGGACACAGATTCTCCTCCCTGTCAGCAGTCCAGCAATTTTCTCTCCGTCCGCTTTCTTTCTCGCTCTTAAGTTACCAGCACCATCACGCCAAGACACACTCTTGCACTGTACCATGGGATCGATGGATGCCAATGGTTACCCCTTCTTCTGGGAAACATTTCTTTGAATGAAGACTTGTGGTGAAATGTTTACAATGTGGGAACTATTAGCAACATTCGAGGAGAAATAATTCAGCGTAGTGTGATCAATACTTCTTTTGTTTGTTGAACCCGCACACTCAAACACCAGATTCTTCAGTTCCCTGGCTATATGGCTCATCGTGAATTTTTCATTGAGGCAGCTGCTATGTGTATCTGATGTAGTGAGGTGTAATACTAGAGTTTTAAAAACATGTAAATGTGCTTACTGATGGTGTCTAGCTTAGCACCGGACACACAACTAATCCTGGAATGAATTAATCAGGTATTTATTACTAGCGCCAAGCTAACACGAAAGACATACTAAAGCTTATAGGTCTACAACAGCTACGTCAATTGAAAGCATGATCCCCTGAGGCTGACTTTGTGCAAATCCATCCAATGCAATAGATGCCAGCAGGGAATACAAGTGATAATGGGAGAGATCAATGAGAAAAAACGTTCTACAGATTGTTTCTGCATCAGTAACCAAAATTGAGCATTGTTATTTCTGTTGCTATCCCCATTTGCAACAGCTGTACATGTGTACAACATGCTAATTTCCATGTGGGAACATATGCATGTAAGTCATGCGGTATAGACCCACAAAACCCAGGATGCATTAAGTGAAGAGGTCTTTCAGCAGCACCTGCTATTGAAATCTGAGGATCAGCAGTCACGCTAGCAGCTGATTCCCCTTCATTCTCTTATATCCCAAATGAGCTGAGATGATTGATGAGTTGGACACATGCAAAGTAACTGTTTGTCTCAGACATCATCTCGCACCTCCTTGACTTTAGTCTCCGATGTACCTTTGTTGTATTTTGCTTGAAGCTTGCTGTCATCTGCTCGCACTACAAAAAGCATCCACATTAAATATTGCCATGCACCTGTTCCCACTTTGGCTAACTACACAGCCCACAAACCTTGGATTTAATGCCGCAATTTTTAGGGGCCGAACATGGATCAGTTGATCCGTTGTAGGTATGTTCATCTTCCTGGGATAAAAATAACACTTTCTGCAAAAGCCCGTGACATTGATAGTTGAATTGTGGATGTTTAGTGTCACATATTTCATTAAAATCCTACCCTTTTACTTTGCTTTTTAGGAATAAGTCTTTGGTGTTGTGAAGAGGTTCATGGAAAGGCATAGAGAATTCATCTTATGTTTAAAATCCCAGAGCATTCATTCATTCATTCTTTCATTCATTCATTTATAAAATATACTGTGGCAGGTACAAATAGAGCTTATGTGTAACAAAAGTTGGCATTATAAAACACCAGAATACACTGGATTTCAACACTAGTGTCCAAACTACAACACCTTCTTCTTATATGCAGACCTGTTTACTTGTTAATTAGTCTAAATTATGAGTATTAAGCCTCGTTATTACTTTTCCAGGAGGCGGAGGGCAAACTGATGTCTGCCAACTAGGTGTGGACTGTTGTAAACACGAGAGCCATAATGGTAGCAGTGGACTTTTCTATTTTTAGCAAATCTTCTTTTTGATTCTTATATTTTGTTTACATAATGCAAGACTGTATAGATTGTGTATTAGAAAACGATAAGCACACAATATGTTATCACCTAGAAATGTATGATTGTTCTATAAAAGACTGTAAAGTAACACTTATTTTATCGTTGGAAATTTCAAATATGCATTTCTCTGGTCTAAATGTTAGGTAGATTGTCATGTGACACAGAGGAAAATAAATATGGCAGTGATAGCCGGTTCATCCCTGAGTTAAAACTTAGATTTGCATTCCTAACATTATTTGATATCAGTTTCAGTTCAGACAGCAACAGTTGTGTTCTCTGTGGTTTACTTAACAATGAAGGGTGGTTCTTTGTCTGAACTGTGCGACGCTGCCAGAACAATCTACAGCCAGTTTATAACACCTTGTAGCTGTTGACACTTGTTTGGCAGGTACATGAGCTGTGATTCCAAATGAAAAAGCAAGTTTGATTCATCTTTCAATTAAAAAAAAAAAGAAAAAAAGCGAAGTTTACAGCTTTGCTGTGGACACAACAAACTTAAAGAACTGCACATCTCCAAATGATATTTTAGAAAAAAATGCTGTGAATTGAACTCCAAACATAGGTATCCTTATTCCAGTCCAAACTGCAAATCCTACCCTGAGATCATCATGTTAAACATACAATGTTATGCAAATATTTAGGTTTCAGAAAAGGATTTAAAGTTTTTGCTGACTGAACACTAAGCAGATTGTAAACACAGTCAGATTAATCCAGCTTGTTTGGTATCAATGAAGCCTCCGCCTTTCGTCATTATGGTATAAGATAGACGCCGATGGTATGAGTCAGTCCTGTCTGTAAACACTGGTGTGCTGAGACTGGACAGAGCTACACTCTGACTCTGAACCAACTCGGTGTTGTGCTTGGATTTGAAGTTGTATACCAACGGCAACTGGGGAGAAAGTGCCTGCTGTGTATGACTGCAGTGCACCGTTGAATACCTCCACCCTTCCTCAGAACACTACCTCATACTGTACAGTGGTGCCAGCCAGTACTGATCCTTTGCAGGGCAGGCAACCTCTGGGTTTTTTTATCTGATGAAAATACTTCAACACAAATGGATTAGAATTCTACAATGTCCAAAGCTATGGGCCGGAGTTTCTTTGCTTAATGTAAGTCATACACCCCAGAACATGCTCGTTAATGAATATTACAAGTTGTCCCTACAAGGCAGCTGTTGTCTCACAATCGCAAGAGAATCTCTGGAGCCAGGCTTTTTTTTTTTTTTGCTTGAAAAGATGTTTTTACTCTAAGACAGACTGGATTCAGTAAGAGTCTTATTTACCAAAGAGGACCATTCTGTTGATCTGATTGAAATGAAACCCTGATAAAGAGTTCTAGACGCATGATAGACACGCAACTTCAATTTCCCAGATGCTTTTGTAAAACATACCAAATGGTGCATCAGGTTAGGAGTTAATTTGGCAGAAAAAAGGCAGAGTTTACAAAATGTCTAAGTATGGCTTTAGGTTGTATTTAATTTTGTAGTGTGAAAAAGTCTTGAGCCAACACTCATTTCTTTATATTTTACCAGGCTTCTCGAAGGACATCCCAAAGCTCTTCTTTGGATGTTGGCTGCCTTTTTGTTCCGTTCTCTGTCAAGATGATCCCACACTGCTTCAATAATGCTGAGGTTTGGGTTCTGGGGAGGATTCATCACTCCATAAGACCTGTTTGCACTGATTTTCAGTCCAGTTCTTGGTTCATTTGGCATGCCTCTGCCTTTTCTCTTTGTTTCCCTTCCTTAAGAATGGCTTCTTGACAGCCAGTCCTCCATGGAGACCATTGCTGAATGAGGATTCAGCAAACAGTAGATGGATCGACTCAAGGGTCAGATGAGTTTCCCAGGTTCTGTGTCAGGTCTTCACTGGATTTTCTCCTATTTCATGAGGAGATCACTTTCAGATACTGTTCATCAGCTGTAGGTAGTTTTTTTTAATCTTTAATTTTTACCTGTCACTTTTGTCTTTCCTCAAATACACACAGACACACTGCACACCCTGGTGACATATAGTATGCCAAGTTTTCATCTAATAGCTTATTCGAAATTGCCTTGTTGGTGCAAAGCTACAATTTTATGCCCACAAAACTGTTATCCTTGGCATTTTTCCTACTTGCAGCAATAGAAATGGGAACCAATTATGTGTCTTTGCAACAGGCTGCTAGTAAGAAAGTGCCTAAAGATACAATTTAAAATTGCTAAGTTGTCTGTTGTATGTAAACACTGGTTCATCCCTTGAGGCGGACACTTTTTTGTAATGCTTGAATAATTTGTAGGTCAATGTTAAAGGTCCTAACAAACAAACACATTACTCTAGAAATTGTTATGTGCGAGGACTGGACTGAAAATGAGTGAAAAAGCAGCCAGTGTCCAAAGAAAATCTGGAGAACTGTGGTTTGAGACCACTTGAAAAGGTAATGATATAGTCTGGCTCCTTTTAGGGATAATGTAAAGAAATTAGGGGTGTCTAATCATTTTGTCACATTTTTTTTATGTCAGTCAATCAGACTCTTTGTTCAGCACTTAATGCAAACCAAATGTTGCATGTTGTTGTAGTACCTATATTTGGTAGATATTGGTGGTACACTGCAAGTTTTATATATACACTGCAAGTTTTATTTATTTATATATATATATATATATATATATATATATATATATATATATATATTTTTTTTTTTTTAAATTTTTTTTTTAAACTTCCACTCTGAAACTGCATCCCGCTGTTACAACAGTGTCCACATAGTTCAGACAATTCTATTTTGTGCACCTGAGAGAAAAGAGTGTGCATGAATGAGTCTAGTAATGAGTAAACCATCGGAGCTGGCACTGCAACACCTCATTGCTCACCATTCCTTTTTTCTTTCAAGCCTAGAAAGAAAATCCAGCATAAGTTGACAGAGCTTCATCATGAGAGTAACATGTCCATCTTAATAAAATGTCTAAGGACTTTCCAAGCACATTACAGAGAGACAAAGCAAGTGCTGCTGAGAAATGTGCAAGTCACAGTTGAATTAACTTGGTGTGTTGACGATTATCTGCTTAAGCATAAATGTTTTGGTTTTTCTAACTTCCAAAACTTACTTTAATGTATTTCTACTAACTCCTCTTAAGGCACTGTGTGGTATTTGAAGTACAGAGACAGTCGTGGTAAGGCCGGGCACCAGGCTGAAATATTAGAAATAGTCCCCCAGGGACAGCACTGAGTTAGATCTTGGTGATGATCTGATGGAGCTCAGGTTACTACCAGCTGCCCACCCAGATTTGCTGGCAGGTTAAAGTGTCCAAAATCAAATCCCTGCCAACACTGAGCTCCAGGCCCTGAGGAAAGTATTGTGTCGCTGGCACAGCTCAATGTTCAGTTGCAGCACAAGCCATGATGGAGGGGAGCTAAGCACTGATAGTTAAGCTAGGTTAAGAAAACCACGAATCAAAGGTACTCCACCCATGGAAAGAGATGCCCCTTAAAATGCTGGAAAATGCTTGTATGCAAAATCAAACAAAAATCATAGATGAATAGGACACAACGTTATAGACAGACAGTGGAATTTGGAACTTAGATGAATGTAAAGGTTATTTCTTTCTACTGTGTACAATATAGTTTGCACAGTATGTGCTGATCGGTCCTCTTATGCAGTCTTGTTGTGTCGGATTTTCACTACAATGCAGTAGCTGCTGTGTATGCAATTGAGTTATGTGTAGAAAAGCTTTATTGTTCATGGAGAGTAATGGAGTTGCCAGCAAATACACAGACTGCCTGCACACTGATGTATTGACCCTGGGTACGTGAAGACTAATAAACTTGTGGGAAGTAAGCTCGATGGACCAAGCAACAAACCTTTTGTGATTTTGGAATTTCTGCTCTAGTCCTCTATTATCTTGTAGTTAATAGAGCTTGAAATTAAAAAGCAAAACTACAAATGAACTCTTTTCATGATCTTTTGCTTCTTTCCACTGTCCCCACTTTGTAATTCCCCCTCATGCAGCATATGATGCTGCACACCCAATTTCCTTCCTCGCTCCTTCACCACATTGATTTTAATCAGTGATAATTGAACACATTCATACAGTATTTTGATAGTGACCAGTGTTTTATCATGGCCCGCTTGTTGGGCATTGCTTGGTTTGTTTATTTTTAGTCATGGTAATGCATTGAGGCTGGAGGTCCGGCGGGGGGGTGTGATGGGTGCACTTTTGAAGAACCCATGCCCGTTCCATGAAAGGCCAACATTGTCAGCATCCCAAAGATCCCCTTTGTGTGTGGATGCGTTTGATGGGGGCCTTGTCATCTTCATGAGACAGCATGTTTGACTCACGACGGGAGGCCTTTGTAAGGGCCTTTCACTACAAACGGCTGTTGGCTCCATCGCCAGCTCTTCTGCCTCCTACGGTATTTCAATGGAGCCAGTCCATATGATGAGCCAGTGTAAGTGTGACATTTTTAACCCATTCTACTGATGCCAAGGATAACAGTAACGGCCTGGCTGAAAGTAATTAGTCCACCATTATTTTCACAACTGTTAGATATTGTACAGATTATCATAAAGTTTGTTCAGAGACTTATAATTTGTTGAGTATTGTGTCAGTGGTCCTCTAATTTTCCTTCTGACCACTGACGTTTTGTTTATTTGTTTCACTGTAGTGTCACATTCCACCCACTGTGCTGCCACCAGAGTTAATCTGGCTGCTCGAGTCAGTGCTTATGATTCCAGTTTTCAGAAAAAATCTTGTCTGTGCCAACTTCCGATTGCCACATCACATCAACACACTGGTGGCATCCGGCCAGAGGTCAACCAGTCAGAGGATGTCCACAGTGAATGACAAGGGGTTCAACAGCTGAAAAACACTGTATCAAATGACACTACGGATCCTTTTTATAGACGGGACAAGGCGTGGAGATTAATTGCTGAAGTTTAAAGGGAGGAGGGCGAGTGAACTAGTAATTGGATGCCATAGAGATAAATGTTTTTGCACAATCGTGGGGCTGACAGAACTCACTGCTCCTGAAATGTTCCTGGTGTGGTTTGAAGCTGCGGAGGATGGAACAGAACCACATGGCTGATGAGAAATTAGTTAGATTGCTTGTACTCAGATCAAGCAGAAAAATGGACTTCTCACCTTGCACAACTTTGAGGTTATTTGTGAGTCTGACTAAAATGTCTCAACAGTCATTGTCGTGCCATAAAGATATCCTTCAGGATGAGATGACAGGTTCCAAACTCCAATGTTGAATTTCACATTAGAATCAGCTTTAATTCATGAACATTGCTATACTTTCTGAAACACCCCCATTCATCACAACCCATATGGGGGTATGAATTTTGAGATGTCAATGCTTGTTCTTGCTTCCCTACAGTCCAATAAAATCAGAGTGGTGGTGAAATCCAGAGCAGACTAAATTTGAATTGGAGAGTAACTGCAATGGAAGTGTATCGTCAGATTGAAAGATGATCCAGGCGTCACAACCGTTGTAAGACAGTCTGTCTCAGATCCGGTCAACTAGAGATGCAAACAAATGTCCACCGTGGAATTGGGCATCTCCTGGAATCCTTTGAAATTTTGGTGGAGTTATTTGTGTCTGTCCTGATCCACTGTATTTGAAGCTTGGAGTATCAAATGTTTTGTGTGTATGTGAGTGTGTGTAGGGATGGAGTTAATAGGGAAGTTGAGATTTGGTGTATGACTTTGCAGTGGGAGTTTATGTTGAGGTATTAGAGCAGCTGGTATCTTCACGCTCCGTTTGAAATGTCTGGCGCTCAACCTCGAGTCAGGAGTCCAGCCATTCATTTCCACCCATGGCAAACGCAGCCAGGTCAGTATCGGCTGTCATGGCCACTACACTTTTCTGGCCCATGGCTCTCAGAGGAGGGAGACTTGGGATGTCTAGTTTGGCAGTGCAATATTTTGTGTTGAGACTAAAGCAGCCCAAAGAGGGGCTTGTGAGCCAAATTTGGCTCCGTCTTAAGTTTTTTTTTTTTTGGCATCCTAAAAATAAAATATTCTTATATATTTATATATAATATATAAATGGAGTATAAAAGAAGAAATGTATATTACTATCTGAATGCAACTAAGCAACATCTGAGGAGTGTTTTGATTTCCTCCGACATAGTAGCAAGAAAAGAAAAGAAATTAAATCCTTTCTTTTAATTCTCACTTTTGCATTTTTACGTTATCAGTGACCAGCAGAGTTCTTAGCTCATGGCACACATAAAATGTTTGGTATCAGACATGGGCTTTTTTTTTTTTCTTCAAGTGGAGCAACATCCTTTCTTTTAGGAATGATCTCTTTTGACAAATGGTCGGAGCTAGTTTGCTTGCATTGGTAACAGTGAATTTAAGGTTGGGTGTAGAGGTGAAATATGTACAGCGGGCTTCAGGAGAGGAAAAGTTGAGTGAGCTGCATCGGCTGAAGAGCACTACTGAAGTTCTGAGATGCACAGGCAGTTCCATAAAGGATGATGAAAATGAGCTACTCTTTGACCGAGTACACTACACTTGTCAGGATCCAGAGGCTAAACAGAGTTTAGGAGGAGAAATTTCACCTGCCTGATAGGACGGTAGTACTTTTGAGAAAACCTTGAACCTTTGCGATGGAACTTGTAGCCCTGAAAATTTCTGAGTGGTCCAATATTGTTTTGCCTTTTATTTCCGCCTTCATGTTACCTCAAGTTTGATATTCACAACAGCTCATAAAATCCGTTTTTTTTTTTTTTGTTGTTGTTTGACAGGGATAGTTGTCACTGTTTGTTAATACAACATTTAAACTCAATCATTTACGCTGGCATCAGTCAGCTGAGAGCACATTGGCACACCGCAAGCTGCTGTGGTCAATTGAGCTGCCGTACACACGAAGAGAAAGAGCTCCGATAATGACAAGAAACGCTTAACTCTGAGCAACTGAATGTTAATCTCAGATTGTTTTGCAGAAGTTACGTTCTAAGGAACAAATAAAAACACCCACAACCCACAGAAACAAATAACATTTCCAGATTTTGCAGTAATATCACCAAAGTGCGCTCTCTGGTTTGACTGCTTTGTTGAGTCATGTTTGGTCAGCGTGGCACCTCTGACAGGAAAGAGTGTCACACTTTAGCAGACTTAATTTGCCTAATTTACCCTGTACCTTGTAGCCTGTTTAGTCCTCAGTGGAAATGCAAAGACCCAGGTCCAAAAATAATCTTAAACTCTTAGGGAAAAAGTCTTTTTAAGTTCCGGGTGTTTTTGCTTGAAATCTGCCTTAAAAGAGCCTCATTCTTAAATCGCAACCTTTTCTCAAACCCAACTCATCACATAATGACATTTAGTCAGGACCCCTTTATGCCACATGTCAGTACACAGGATACCGCTTTAGAGCATTTTTTTTTTAACTCGTAGGGTAGCCTGATATCTCAATAGAAGTTCCCTGACGTCTGAAATAGACACCATGAGGGTGTGGCCAAATGTTCTGTGCTGTCGAAGGAGTCATCACTGTGCTAACTCAGGAAATGGAGGAGAGGCTGTTTACTGAGGAACTTTTCTACCCAAACCATGATGTTTTCTTGCACAGTAGTAGTTTGGGAGCCTAAAAAACTGACCAGTGACTACACAAAAGAAAAAAAAAAGGAAAAATATCAGTAAAATAAAGTGTCACTGATCCCATGGGAAACAGGAGTCCTTTGTTCAGTCCTTCCGTCATCGCTTCACCCTTTGAATTGTAAGTTTGGATATAGCCTCATAAAGCAAGTTATTGATGTAGATCCCTATTCTGCACTTTGAAAAATGATACTGCAGGAGCAACCAGTATGTTAAAATTCTGACGGCAAAGGTTCCTGACCAAGTGTCAGTATGAGTATGTGAGAGTTGGGAGTGAGCTGTGTTATGTTGTAAAAGGGTCTTGCTACGGGAAAAGAAAATCCGAACATCCTTTGTTCACTGAATATATTCAGGAAAAAGGATAATTTTGAAAGGAAAATACACCAACAAGCTTTCCCCCATTTACCGCCATCGCCCCTCAGGCCAAGCAGAGAGACTGACTGACAAGCCTTTCAGTTTCAGACCCCTCAAAGCTGTCAACATCAGACCTCAACTGCCAGTTGCTTACCACATTTTCTGACCCTCTTTTGTTGCCCAAACCGCTCTCCATATGGAACTTAGAGGGCTCATCCCATGATGCTTTAAGTCTGACACAGGAGGAGTAGTTTGAGTGCATCCCTTCTCTTAAAAAAATATTTGCCATCTCAGAAAAAAAAAAAAGCCAGTCACAAAACCTCCCGAGTGCTTCATCTTGTTCTAACCACTGTGTTCTAGATTCATAGCAGTTACCCCAACACACAGGACAAGGCGATTACTCACATGTGTCAAAACTGAACCCAGGTCACAAACATGTGTCAACTGAGCATGACACTCTGCCTGGCATCGGGATACTGGAGCGCCTGATCTTTTTCATCACTGCCACTGCTGACAAGAAAGACTACGAGTCCTTAAGAGAATGGCAGCGTTTGATTTATGACAAGCTGATTCTGTTACACTGACTATGTTTGCAGCATGTATTTACTCTTCAAGTGCTGTTGCTGGATCTACATCAGACGGTAGAGTATTGGAATAGATCAGGGAGGATGCTTCGGAGGCTGAGTCAGCAAGTATTTACACCTGTTATTTAGTGCCATATTAAATTCTTTATCCTGTGTACCATCATTACACAAGATTCCAAAGTAAATCCGTGGATGGCTTGGTGATCCTATCGCCTGAAGGACAAATGCCATTAAGGACGTAAAGATTCACATATAGAATTTAATTAGGCCACAGAAATATCTCCTTGAATTTTGCCCCCACATTCTTAATTTGATTATTGATAGGTTGGTGAATGTATGTTTCTTTGTTACACAACAGTGCTTTTATCAGACATTGTGTCCACTGGCACCTGTGAAATTAAGTGGACAGATGGTGAGGTGAGTACAGATGATAGTCAAGGTTTTAATGGGACAGCAATGACATTATGACAGTGACACGTGGGGCTGTACTTTAATTTATGTTTTATGTCTGAAACAACAGCTGACCCAGTGCTCCTGTTTTCTCTGGGTTGAGTGTACATGTCTGGAACACAGCTTCAGCTATATATGTGTGAATGAGGAGAGATGGCTGTTGAAATCTTAAAAACAAAGACAAATTTGACCTGTCATGGACATTGATTTGTGCCCACATTGTCTTTTTTTTCTTTTTTTGGTGATGTATTTGTGGTGATACATGTCATTGTTTCTTCTTTTTGATGCTTTTCTGCACCTAAAACATATCACTGCCTTGATTTATCAGAACTTTATTGTATATTGTCCTGGCTCTTTGATCATTTGATACTGTAGTTGGTTGTCAGTAGAATTTACTGGCAGTTATTTAGATAATTAATCTTAACACTGCAAATTTGATATTTTTTGGTTTGAGGATAATCTGAAGACTCATCCTCTGTTTGGGCTCACATCCACATTCACAGTCGTGACATGTCTCCCACGATACATTCTCTAACTCCAGAAAAATGCTTTTATATCTGAAATTATAAGTGTTGGAAGAGAAATTGGTTATTGAGAAGCATAAATGGTGATTCTCAACTTTGAAGATAGACCTGAAGTGTGCATGGAAAATAAAATGAACCCAATAAAAGTAGAAATGAACGAATCCAGCTGCAGAAATGCAGAAATATCTAGAATACCAGCATACATTTTTCTGCATTTGTACAGTTGAAATAGTTCACTACAATTCCCTTTTGTACAAATGCATTTGAATAAAGCTGAACATTATCAGTTTTTTGTATCTATCAGTTTTTCTGTGCCAGCAAAACTGATAAATGGAAAAGGGAACTTGTTGGCAATCCTTCTTCAAACACACACAAATTCAGTTCAGTTTCCTTGGTGTGACTACCAACGGAGAACATTCTGTTTTTTATATTTTTTCTAATATTTACTGAAAAGCATCGCATGGCCTTGTTTAATTTTGTTCAAAAACTGAAATGTGTTTGCAGCTCAGAAATTTTCAGCAATTTATTCTTTTTGAAAAATAAATGGATAATGCTGCGTGACTAGATGCCCCAAGTTTCTTTGCATCTCAAGGTTACAGATAACTCATTGAGCATGTTACAGGTTTTCTCTGGAATCTCAGTTATTCATAGCTGCTGTAATTCATGCCACTTAAAAGTGAATAGGTCCTTTTTAGCGGCTGTTGCCCTTTATGAACTGCATACTGTTGTTGAACTTTATTGCGTGGCTTGAACAATCTTAGTTTTCCAGTATCTTGGCAAGAAGATTGCAGTATATGCCTCTTTTCCTTCTTGTTTTACAGCTGGTTTTCTTACTGTGACGATCTTTACCCATGTGAAGTCAAAGAAAGTAGACTGAAGTCAGAGTCAGCCAAATGTGTCCTTAAATGAACTGTCCTCATGAAACAGTTTTCCACAGGAGTAGGTTGCAGCTTGTCTCCTTGGATTAACTGTGTTGATTACTGTATAAAAACTAATGTGTGCCAACCAAGTCAAATACAATGGACAAATTTATTGAGTGTGGGCCCTCAGGGAGAGACATAATGATTTTATTATACTGTGTAAATGCTTTGAAGTATACTTATGTTTTAGGACATAATATTGTTGGCTTACCACATCAGGAACAGATAGCTGTTTGCCCTCTAACTGCCACAAAGAGGCCATACTCATATGTTGGTGCCTTAAATGAGGTTGTGGTTCCTCACAAGTCATGTACATGATTTACCAATGTCATAATCACAATCTTTTAAGTACAATTTGAGGTGAGCATGTCCTGTTTATTTAACACAGAAACATATGCAGACATGTTGGTTGAATGGGTGGTAGAGTTATTTAATCACCAACACCTGTGCTGCTGGTGAAGCATGGGTTACATGTCGCCATTCCGACATCCCACCATGGGCCTCCAAATTGTCAGAATTCATTCATTTTCACTTACACTTCATTTTCTATCGAACGTCCCGCCATTCCGACACTTTTTTCCTCCCATTGTTGGAATGATGGTATGTTTTATTTTTATAAATATTCCTTTAATAGCCTATTAAAGCTTTTTTTTTTTTTTTAAAGGAACTCCACAACCTATCAATCCAACTATAATAAATTATTATCAAAATCCCCTGAAATTTCAAATATCAAACATGTAGATATCAAATATCTTTGCTACAAACTGCTAATTTGGCTTAGTTGCTTGATTTGTCTATGTGCTCTTTCATAAGCCACTTTTACTCATGTACTACATTCCTGAATTGTTGTAGAGATGATCCAGACCGATAACATATGCAAATGCAAATTGTCGGCAATATTTGCTTCTTAGCCTACTTCTTGCGGATATTCTCCGCCCAGTCCCTGAGGGAAAATCTCTAGAATATCAGAAGTTGACATGGTGTACAAACATGCTTGTGAGAGATGCTGCTAGTTGCTTTCCACTTGCTACATGTTATTGTGGACACATGCTGTATTGATTTCAACATATCAATGTTCATCAAGGAGCCTCACATGCTGTTTTCAACCAGTTAGAAAGAAAACACAGGAATTTCCACACTTTGTATCACATTTAGCCTCTTCTGGACTCGAGACAGATACTCGCCAGCATCCCCTTCCTTTCATTTCCAGCTATGAGAGAACTTCACAAGCAGAAAAAAATTCCTGCTGTGAAACATGTGTGAACAGCAAAAGACCGGACCAAATTGTCAGCACATTCACCCTAACATATCCGGTGCTCATATGTGAAAACATTTATAATGGGCCAGCAGTATTATAGACATCCATTTTCATGCTGAAAATAGTTGTTCTGACTTGTTCTGACTGAAACCCTGAAGCTTTTTAGCTGAAACAAGCTAGAAGTCGCCACAGACTTGATGTAACTAAGTCAGTATTCACTACAAAAAGTGAGTAACTTCTTTGCACGACATAATTTTCTTTGTCACATATCAAAATACTAACAGTGCAGATCTCTCAAAATGATTTTTAGTCTATGTCCACAAATACACTCATTTTAAAAGATTTATCAAATCGTGTCCTAGCCCTTTTTCAAAACTTGGCCCCCTCTTACATGTCGAAAATCAGATAACGATCCACCGATCAACACCCCTTCAAATGGAAATTGACAGATATTGTTGGAATAATATCTTACTTCCTGTATAGCCTATGTATGGTATGCATTACAGTTGACAACATCGCATACCTCAGAAATGATGAATTTTTGACAGTCGAGGTTGATATTTTAGGTTTTCTTGCTAAAAAAGGTCTTGTGATTGAGTCATGACAATTCAGGGAGGAACACCCAGTGACTAATGTGGGTGTCTCTGTCGTCATTTTGGAAACTCTTAGGTTTCAACATGCTCAGACAAAAACAAAATCCCAGAGTCCCCTAAACTTTGATATGCTCAGAAAGTGTTTCTAAAAGTCTCCATTTTAGCAGTACTAAACGCCAGCAAAGTCTGAATGTTAAAGCGGCACTATGCAACTTTCAGTAATACGGGGTTTGTTTACCATGCAATACACACCCCAAAGCTGTAGGGGGAGCTCCGTAGAAAATAAGGCGACAGTCTAGTCATATTATATATTACTACTCTAGAAGCTAACCACATTCAATTTAGCCGTCGACAGCTAATGGAGAGAGGTGTGTCTTATCAGGCTCCCTGGCTCGGCTCAGAGCCCTTTAGACCTGCCGTGAAGCAGTAGTTCTCGGCTCTCGTGTGTCGCGAGACTTCCAGAGGTAAACAATGCACGCGGCGCCACAGGCAAAGTTGCAAGCGCTGTTTCGGGCTAGGGCCACCAGATGGAGATGGAAATGTCACCGTTTTCATCAGAACAGGTCAGCCAAGGTATCTGATGATTGCCAAGCAATTTTATGACCATGAAAAAGTTGCATAGTGCCGCTTTAATGCGGCAAAAATGATGTGTTAAAAAGAATATATATTCGTGTGGATTTACCTGGTTGTTCTTCATGTTTTAGACACATTATGTGTCTAGACCTTCAGTGTCCTACAATGAATACTCATTCTCTGCTCTGCTGGAAGCTCATTTGTGAGCAGGAAGATGAATAAGTCAGATTTCAACATTCACAATAAGCTCTTAAAAATAAAAACATAAGAAAAAATAGTTACTAAAATCTGCGGGGCTTTCTATTTAAAAGTTGAAGGATGTTTTTTGCCAAATTTGTCTTTCAGTCAATTGTATATATTTTTTTGACCAGATGTCACTGATGGTCACACGATGACAAGCGCAACAGAAAGATAATGAAATAGGAATTCAGAATCATTTCAAAGTGCAGTTTCCTTGCGAGTGCAGAGTATTTCAATTTGTTCTTGGTCACTAATAAAAAATACTCTAAGAATTACGCACAAAGTTTCCTTTTGAGTGTCTCTTTTAAGATGTATTGTTCACAGAATAAATATAGTATATATTTCAAAGGCAACAATATCGTCCCATTTACCATGGTCTCATTTGGTTTTCGATTACCTAAAAAGTCTGTGTGGTTGGAAATATCTGTACTGCTGTGCTTCAGGTCAGCAGCAGGGCAGGAAAACAGCCTTTGCTTACAAGTCATTCTCAACAACAAAGACAGCTGCCAACATCTGGAGGCCTCACTCCGCCTTGATTGATTAGTAAAGGCTATTCAACCACTTGACATAAGGGAGACCAGAATCTTGCAGCACCCTAATATGACAAAAAGGGGCTTTCAAGATGTGTAGACTTTGTTTTTAGACTGTGTAGCTCATTGGAATAAAGATCACCTTAAAATAATTAGAATGAAATATTAATGTGGATGAAAGTATGTATAACCAAAAATTAAAAGCATTAAATCCTTGTATTTTCCATGCACCCAAACATACTCTGTGGGTTGCATGGTGCTACCACAGTATACAACTACAATACAATTCAAAATGGAGACGAGAGACAGTTTCCAAAATCTTGACGACTATGATGTGGATAACTCTATCTACAGCTGTTAAGCTCTTGTATAAACCAATGGAACAATATGATTAGAAACACCATTCTAAAATGTAAACGCTTTTTTCAAGGCAAAAATGTTCCTTTTATTTTTTGGGCTTAGAAAGTTCCCTCTTCCAAAGCAGCCCTTAACAAAAAAAAAATGATTTCAGTGGATGAGAAGACTTAATGATTTAAATGAGCCATGAAGGCGGCAATTTCAAGATAGCAGAAGCAGAAGCTTAGGGAACGTCAGTTGTAAAACTGAAGTGAGATTTATTTATTTATTTTATTTTTTTATTTTTTTGAGAACTGTTCCTGAGTAGCATTGGAAAGAATTAGGAATTTCCAAATTTTCTATTCTGACACTAATTCATTTTGATCATTTTATTCACAGTGTGACCATAGATTATATTTGAATAGCTTTGCTATCCATTGTTCTTTCATCAAGTTTAGTTAAATCTATTCTGTCCGTGTACACACACGTTTCACTTCTTAAATATGTTTATGCCTTCTCCCTCCACACTCATTACTTCTCCTGCACGCGCTTCCTGAGGTTTCTGCCTCATCCGAGATGCATAGAGCCTTTGTATGCACGCTGCAGATGAAAGGTTCGCGGTGAAGTGGCAAACCACTTAGAAACAAAAGGATTCTGTCTCTTGTGCTCACACATTGGAGCAATCTCAAAAACAGCTGTTCCCCTCCCGGGTGTCCCAAACCCTCTGACTTGATGTCTATCCTTTCTATCCCATCCATCTCGCTTAATACTGATTTATGAAAATATCAAAAGGGAAAAGAAAAGGCCCACCAAAGTGGTGCTGAGAATAAGAGACATGTTATCCAGGACATGTTATCCAGTTTACTTCGTCCGTAGCTTCATCCAGTTCAGATAACTGAGATTCTGGAGCAGTGGAGCCATCCAACCACCACAGCGTATGCCCTCCTGTCACAAGTTCCACAACTGATCAGGCTGGATGACTTTTCAGCACCCACATATCTAACCCGTGGTGGGCGGGTCTGTGCGTAAGGAAGGGATGTAAATCAAAGTCGTGCACTGTAGCTGCAGCATGTGGGTTTGTGCTTAAAGGCAGAGGGCACTCCAATTACTGGCTCTGTCACCAAATCATGATGGAAGTCATTTTTGAATGGCGAGTTAGTTGCTCAAACATGATACTCATGCTGCTTCAACCTTGTGTTACAATATTTTCCAGGAAAGGACTGCATTTGAAAGACAGTAATAGGTTTTCATTCATGCATCTTTATTGTATGTCATCACTATCTCAGTGCCTTGCGATGGAGAGGAGGCTGACAGACATGATCAATTCCAAACTCTGCGGTAGTCATCCGCTGCAAAATGCCATAATTAACTCTGCAGCGATTACAGACTATGTGAGACAAATCTGAATTACAATGAGATGAAACAAAGTCGCTTATTGATGTCATATAGTTGTAAATTTTTTTTTAGAAATTCCTGTTATTTTAAACCAAGGCATCTTTTAACATGTCATAAATTCATATCAATCCAAGCTGCTCTTACAGAAATTAAAGAAATGACTACAACCTTTTTAGCAATGCATCATATAGTGTTAGCTTGTGAAGTATAGAAATGATGAGCTGTCACCATGGGAACAATGACAGTGAATGTTAAATTAGCAGCTTTGTTGTGATGGACACAGTAGCCCCTTTCACACTGCGACCCGCTATCTTAGCGGGTCCAAATTGCACCTTCGACCCGCGTCGAGCAATGTGAACGCTTGGGGTGTCGGGGTGACCCGTGTCGCCTGAAGCCGAGTTCAGGGGGCGTTGCCTAGTGGCAGAGCGTCACACGAAACACATAAAATGCTGGGCGTGTACAATGACGTAGGCACAAGCCATGCGCCGGAGGTAGGGTTAAATACACCTGTCTGCATCAAATTTTTCAAACAAACGATGGCGGGACACCTTGAGAACTCGTTTTTGCAATGCAGTTCATGGAGATGTTACTTTACGGTGCGTCTTGCTGCGTGGGAAACCGCGCTCTCCCATCTTTCTCGCCAGCCCTTCCAGCAGAGGTCCATCCTTCACCGTCCCTGACATGTGGCGGTAAATAACGTCCTCTGCTCGGAGGCTGAGGAGCTCGCGGACCTCCTTGTCTCCCCAGTTGGCCATATTAAAAAATGTCTCGAACTTGATGTAGGCTAAAACAGAGTAAAACTTGTCCTCACCTGTCGCTGTTGTTCTGAATCAGCTGTCCATTCTGTCTTTTAAACTCCTCACGTCACGCCCACGTCCGACCCGCGTCGATTGCGTTCACACCAAACTCGGCTCGGCAAAAAGACTAGGGTCCGACGCGGGTCGAAAGGCGAGTCGAGTTGACGCGGCCAGTGTTGCCAAAAAAAAATCACAAGAAGTCGCTATTGGCTCTCTGAAAAGTCGCTAGATGTCGCTAGATTGCGTCATGACGTCATAAGTGACGTAACCACGCCTATAATATATATTTTCGCTCCTGCCTGAGCCGAAATCAGCCGGCCTGAAGCTGATTTCAGCTCTGAACTCTGTAAACTTTAGCAACATTTGAAACTTTTCAGGCCATAAAGTAGTCGTTTAGATCCCCAACGTGTTAAAAACCTGCCAAAATACCGGCTATTTACAATTTTGTTCCGACGAATTCGGCGCTACTAAAGCTAGCCGCAGTGAGCAATGTACTTCCGGTTATTTTCACAAAATAAAATACCCGTTGCCTTTTATCATAGGGAAAGCCATTACGATAAAAAGGTGCTTTTGTTTTGAAAACAGGAAGTGAACATACCCTCGTTGTAGCTAGCTTGAAAGTGACGTTTTGACAGGAAATGACGGTATGCCGGGTTGCCGCCGTCCTGCAGTGCTTCTGTCTCGGCTTGAATGGTGTCGCGGGGCAACTGATTTGTCACTCACAAAACAAGTTAAATTGTCGCTAGATTCAGCCAGATTGAGCCCGAAAGTCGCTAAGTCGCTAGATTATTTTTTTTGTCGCCAGAGATGGCCAAAAGTCGCTAAATCTAGCGACAATGTCGCTAAATTGGCAACACTGGACGCGGCAGCCCGGGTCGGCAGTGTGAACACAACAGCGGACACGCTAAATTCGCGAATTAAACGCGGGTTATTCGGCAGTGTGAAAGGGGCTATTGATTCCCTTGTTCTTCTGAGGTAGTGAAAAGACCGTGAAATAGTTCATCATTATAAGAGTGGGGGGTGGATGCTGTGGGAAAAGCACAAATGTAAAGCTTCTAGTTTCTTTTTTTAAGGAGACTCTGATTAATTTCCTGTGTGAAATCACTATTCTGTTGCCTTATCATTCAGTGTTTGTTGGGCTATAGCTGCATGTGTTTTCAGTTGCTGTCTGGTCAGGTTAAGACACCAACGCTACCTAATTTGGTTTTGAAAAGATCATGATTTATGCAGCTTAACACTACCCAAAAAATCTGCAATTACGTTTTGTGGTTTTGCAAATGATGTATATGTAAATGGTTTCAGGCATTTTCACAGAAGCAATGGTGTTGTCTCCACTGACTGGGGTGAAGGTCATTGCTATGCTAAGTGATCTCACCATGTAATAAAGTTTTAAAAGGTTTTTCTCATTTAATGAATTTCTGCAGAGCCCACTTTCACTACAAATTTTAAAGTGGGAGTTAGTATTTTTTCTCTACAGAAAAGTGATATTTTTATTCGATATATTATCACAATATCTATTTTAACACAAACCATTATGTTTTCCTGATAACAGCGTTTTTAATCCCTCTTAGATATAATGTAACAGTCGTTTTGTGACTATTTCATTCATCTCTCCTTAACTCTGCACTTAATCACTGTATTAGTGTGATTCCTGGATCCCATGCCTCACGAGTAAAGACGAATAATAGGGAAAAAAAAATCAGGTCAAAGTCGAGCTTTGACCCGGCACTTCGCCACAAATAAGCTCTGAACTAAATGGAGACGCAGTGCAGAGCACTTGCACCCTGGAGCTTGGAAATGTGCTGCTTTGGTTGCAGCTCCAGAGCAACCGGGTTTACTAGTCATAAACACAAGAAAATATTAGGAATCCAAACATAGGATTTATGGTGCTTCTTAAAGGTTTTTGGCACACCAGAACTTTATGTGAAATGTGTAAACACTTATGTAAAGCACAAGTAACGGCAGTGAACTGGTCTGTGCTACAGTAAATTGAAATGTCTATGGTTTTTCTTTCACTGTATTTGCCCAGTGGCAGCATAACTCATCTGATCCCCAACCATAGATCAAAACACAGGGTTGGAAGGAGCGGAAACCTGATCTTTTTCTAGTAGTTAGATTAAATACCTGTATATCTTTCTACATCCTTTAAAACCTCCAATACCAAGAATAAATGCTCCAATACTACACAGCTGTTATATTCTGAATATGGTTCACTGAAACCAACTATGAATACTCTGTTACTTACACCAGCAGCAGGATTTAATTTCAGGGAAATTAAAGCTGGTGATGGCAGCTTTTACTAAGAAACTGATGGAATTTATTGCAGTTGGTTATTATTCAATGTATACTCACTGTTAAAAAACTTATTTTTGAATTGATTAGTGAGGTATTCGTAGGATTTGGGGGAGATTTTAAGCCCAAGAAGACAGGAGTTTTGCAAACCCTCCATATTAATGTCTCGACCTGTTAAGCCTGATTTAAGGCTGAGTTATACCTCTTTTAACTGCCCTTGCGCTTGCGTCTTGCGCTTGTGTTAATGGCTCGAGACGTTTATGCTTCATTTTGCTTTGTCGGCGGTTGCCAGGACAGTAGGTGGAGTAGCGGGTTTTTTCAATGACAAGCCTACTACGATGAAAGGAAATTCACCGCCAGGACCTCTTCGGCAAGTCTCTCTTCGACTGGATTCATGCTTCTTCTTCTTCTTCTTGTAAATAGCCGGTATTTTGTTAGATTTTCAACACCTTGGGGGTCTAAACGACTACTTTCTCGCCTGAAAATGTTTCAAATGTTGCTAAAGTTATATATTTACAGAGTTTATAGCTTAAGGGAAATCAGCTTTTCAGGCTGGCTGATTTCGGCTCGGGCAGGAGTGAAGTGTACTGTGTGTAAACGCTCTGCATACTTTCAGATCGATGAGTATGCCGTTTTCAAGTAGTAGGCGGTTTCGAACACAGCCAGTGGCTTGCGCTTGCGTCTTGCGTGAAGTTTAGAAAATTGATTTCCCTTAAGCTATAAACTCTGTAAATATATAACTTTAGCAACATTTGAAACATTTTCAGGCGAGAAAGTAGTCGTTTAGACCCCCAAGGTGTTGAAAATCTAACAAAATACCGGCTATTTACAAGAAGAAGAAGAAGCATGAATCAAGTCGAAGAGAGACTTGCCGAAGAGGTCCTGGCGGTGAATTTCCTTTCATCGTAATAGGCTTGTCATTGAAAAAACCCGCTACTCCACCTACTGTCCTGGCGGTGAATCGCCACGCAGCACACGCAACTGCCGACAAAGCAAAATGAAGCATAAACGTCTCGAGCCATTAACACAAGCGCAAGACGCAAGCGCAAGGGCAGTTAAAAGAAGTATAACTCAGCCTTTAGTGATTTGATTGGATGGCCATTATCGGTTGAGGCTTTGAGAAGTACATACTGCTGCCTTTGCAAAACAGCTATCTGCTGCAGCTTAGCAACTATGAAACTACATAGCGACTAACCCAGTTTTTTGGGAAATCTCAAAGGTGTTTCAAAGTATGACCTGAGACTCCATTTATTTTTTTTAGCATGAACACCTTTGGACAAATTTCAATAAGGACCCTAATCAAACAAAAAATCCGTAAACTTCTGATTTGATACCAAATACCACTATCGGTTGCACTATTTTGAGAAGCTTCCAATCCCTAATTACAAACTGAAAGCTCTATAAGTGGACAGCTTCCCTCTATAGAAAGCTGTAGATTTATTAAAGCACCGCAGCATGAAGATCAATCACTTTGCTCAGTCCAGAGAAAAAACTGCACGTATCTGAGATAATACTGTCTAGATCATTTATTTATTGCAAGCAGACTTTACCGTCTAAAAACATACAAGTATTTGGAATAAGAAGGGTGTAATAAGCAGTAAAAATAAGAATAAATTTACGAGCTTCCTAGCAATCAAAAAACTAGGGAGAAGTTTGTATAGTGAGGATCTGCTGGAGATGCACACACCCATGATATCGATAACGTAAGTCGAATAATGAACAGAAACATACAGTATGCACCAGCTATATTCAGAAAGGAAAAGGCTTTCCTGAGGTGAACAGAAAAATGTTTTTAATCTGGAAAACACTGCTTATGTTCCTCCTATGTTTCTGTCTGGTAGTTATCAAAAAGGATTATGAGGTTGTTTGTGTTTGGTCAATATCCCATGTATTTATATGTGCTGTCAACAGCACAGCTACAAGGCCTTGCCAGCAAGTTAAAAAAAAGTGTCAACAAATCCATCTGGATAGTTTTTGCAGTCAGGTAATATATCCTGAATTTGACACCCCTTCTCTTGCCCCCATCCGCCCTTGAACTGTTTGCATAGAGCTGCAACGAGTGAACCAGATATTTAACTTGGAAGACTCACAGTCCTTATCTGGTATAATGGTGCTCAAAAGACATCAAAATGTGATAAATTATAGGAAAGAAGAAAGGAAATTGTGAACAATGGTCAAAGATGAAGCCATGTTTTTCCCATTAGCTTTGGTGAATCCTCAATTCGTCTCTGGAAAAGGATCTGAGATGATACATGTTTGACTCAAGAGTGTCTTGAGACCAGTCGCTTCAAATATCATGCAGCAGAGGTCCAAAGTGTTCTTAAACATTCTTGAACTGTGTTGACAACTGAGGAATATTGTGTGTATGTTTAACTGACAGTTTGTTGCACACACGCTGATCAGCTTTTAAAGGATGTCAGAGTTGCTTTACCATGAAATAAAAATGGTTTGAGCCTGTGTACTAATTCCAACCTGTTTCTCCTTTTCTCCCTACCCCTCTCTGCTGGAAAACCAACTGCTTTCCTGGATTGCCTTGAATGACTTCAGGTATGTCTCATCACCTTATACTCTTGCTTCTTCAGAAGGAATGTGCTGTATATATTTATATAGATGCATATTTGCAAAAGGAAACAACAAATGAATCGTAAAAGTGTTTAAAATGAGGAACAACAATGTCTAATTTGTGGTTCTTACTCGAAGAAATGGCAGATCACCATCATTTATAAAACTCTGCAGAAAGCTTTGCAAGCATCTTACAGCTTAAAACTATTAAGTACATTTAAATGTGATGCAAATTAACATGTTAATACAGATCGAAGGGCACAAAAGCTCAAAACAGGACAATGGCTGAGGCTTTGAAGCAGTCAGAATGTCACACAGACCTTTGATGTTTTTCCCATGTCAGTGTTAAATACCCCGTACGTTCTCAGTCCTCCTGCTTTCGTTGCAGTCAGCTCTTGTGTTCTGTGTGTCCGCATTGTGTAACCGGCAGTTTGCACTCCACTTTTCAACCAGAGAACAAACAAGTGAAGTGTGCAACCGAACTCTCATTTTGCATCCCCCCACAGTGCAGGAATGTTTTCTTATATAAAAGTCCTGATTTATGCAACAACACAGGGACGTCATGCAGAGACAGTCTCATTTGGATTGGATTCCCTTCAAACTTTGAGTGTATTTCCTTTGCATCGTTTCACTTTACGATGTGATAAGGACGTTAGCAATAAATGTAGGGAAAAGGGAATAATCTTTGCTTCAAAGTCAAGTTGATGACCACAAATAAGCGATGATGGCAATATTTTCTGGGGTAGGGTTTGTTTTGATAATGACGGAAGAGATGAAGGGATCAATTCAAAGGATTTCTAATCCTCGGGACTTAGTTGCTGGACTCCGGCAGCTGTCTGATGCAGCAAATGGCACCAACTCGTACTATCTCATCAATCTGCTTGATATGGTCATTACAATCTGGATTACAATAATGCATGTTATCCCTGTTTGCTGTTGGGTATTTCTTTTCTGCCAACATTATTATGATATGCCCTGATTCAGTTTGGAATACAACAGATGTTGCAGTGAAGAGTTGAAAAGAAAGAGGTTTATTCCTCTAAATGTACAAAACTGCTTGTAGATGGAATTTTTGTGTGGCACATATGTCAAAACAGTGATGAATTGTTGTTTGGTCAGAGTAATGAGCAGTCAAAGCCATCGGCACAAACAGAATGTTTTTTACAGGCTGGTCATTACTAAATGTTTGCCTCTTTTCCTCTCTTCTCCCACAGTCTTAACTCATTTTACCTGTCATTACATCTCAAAATCCCCCATGTTTTTTTTTTTTCCTTTTCTCAACCATCTTCTCCAGTCATTTTCCTATCTTTGCTGTATCTCTCTCTGTTTCTATTAAGATGTCTCTCTTTCTTGTTCCCCGACCTCTTTCTTATCAAGCTCTCTATAAATAATGCCACCTGTTGGGCTGTGGCCTTCATTACACTCCCAAAACTGTAAATAAGTAAGGAAGGCCAATGAGGGTGCCTGGTACAGAGTAAGCTAGTCATACCACTGGCACAGAAAGCTATGCTTGGTACTCACTGACTAATGCATTTGCGAGTGAGGCCAGAGGGAGAAAGGCGCACACAATGAGGCCAAGGTTAAAATGACCTCTGATTCATGCAGAGTGGGGATTTAGATAGAAACTTGAGGGGCTTGATAATGAAGAATGATGCATCGAGTTGTGTTTTGGACCAGACATCCCACATGTGCTCAGTGCTTTTTACAGAGAAAATATGTACTGTATGCAAGTGTGATAAAGCTGTTATCCAATATTGTTTCTTTGAGAGGCTCCTAGTGACGGCGATGATCAGCTGAGGAATTGGGTAATCGATACACACTTCACACTTTAAAGCCAGAGACGGGGCACAGGGGTTTGAAGGTTGAGCAGTTGAAAGCACGCACAGTGGGATGTGATCAGGGTGTGGGTGATGGGGTCAGAGGTCAACTCTCTCAAATAGCCTCAGTGAGTACAACGGGCCATCGGCTCCTTTGGCTTTGAAATGAGAGGCAATGCTGGATGCTCTCGCATGCTGGACCAGCTTTCAGCATACCACAGCCTGCCATCACACGCAGTTGTCGTGTCAGGTGTCTTCATGGGAGTGGTTATTTTTAAAATTATGGAGGAGGGATCTATGTGTCCATTTGATGAGCATGCGCTGTATGTGAAGTGTAATCAGGATATCAACAGTGTTTTAAAGGGCATGGAGGCTGATCTGAGCTTTGCTGCATTATTCTATTCACGCGGTATTTCAATAACCCTATAACCCTAACATATTACCGTCTGTATACTTAATGACGGTTTCCATAAATTAGCAGCTCTTTGCAAGTGACAGATGTGATTGTGGAGGCTGATTAATTATTTGAGTTATGATTGAAGAAGAAAAAACATTTCTGGTGAATGAGCTTCTGCTCCCTATTCAGAAAGGGAAAAAAAAATGCCACCCAGCTCTAAAAGAGAGAAAATCCAGGTTTTTGTTCCACGCATGTGTCTCGAGGAAACGTTTCTTCATCAGCTAATTACTGTTTAATTCATCTGCAAGGAACAAAATGGCTTCCTTTTTCTTTCAAAGCCACTCACCACTTCAGCCTGTTCTGTATGCCAAATCAATTAGCCATCAAAAGTCCCTCGGAGAAGAACAGTTAACCTTTATCTCCATCAATGTTTCATGAGTTTCTGCAAGCATCACGTTTTCTCCCTACTGAATTAGAAGCAAAGCCCTGTGGTGGTTATCATAAATAAGATCATAAATGCAGTCATTAGCATTCCCTCTGTCCTCGAACAGATATATTGTATCAGAGGCTGTTAAGAGGAAAAAAAGTTTTAATTAATTTCTTACACCCATTTGTTGCTTGAATCTTTTTTTGAAAGAAGTTCAACTAAATTAAGTTAATATCAACTCAATATTTTTGACTTGATATTGGCACATGCATATGGTAATAACCTAATATTAATGTTGTAATACAGGAGGTTTTGAAAAATTAAATATTTGGGTCAGAATGTTACCATTATCATTAATATCCTATTACAGAGGTGTAATGTAAAGTGCATCCAGTATCACTGGATGAGTCAATGAAGCAAGATGGCGCCTTTGTTTGGCTTCGCCGCTGCTACCGCTCTCATTTGTTTTGTCCATACCTGTTTTGGCCGTTTGTCGTTTGCATTGTTTCTCTTTTGTTTGGTTTTTGTCAATAACTGTGTCGCGTCTGCTGCGCGGGTTTATGACCGGGATGCGCTGTTGGCGATCAAAGATTCGCTAGCTGTTTATGGCAACACCTGGAGCAGTTCCAAGGGGAGTTGTCCACCTTCGCTTGTTTGCTGCGTACCGGACTATTTACTGCTTTGCCCCAAAAATAAAAAACGGAGAAGGGGTTCTAGAGCCGGAGTCTGGGTTCGGTTGAGACGACTGCGCAGATCTTCGGCTGGTAAATGGGGCCTGCCTTGATATCTGCGGATTGTACCTTACAATTGGGAGTCAGACGCGTCACGAGGAGCCGGACTGCTGGGATCCTTCACCTGCCTGTTTGGCTCGCCTTGCATGGATGGAGACCTCCATGCTCATCGAAGGAGAATTCATCGCTATAGTCGCTCTTCTAACAAGAACAATCTTATCCGCGTCCCGCTGACTATGGATGTAGGAGCTGCAGATCCCTCATCTCTTCGGATGGCCCTCCTCAACGTGCGCTCCATCTCTAACAAGTCTTTCGCTGTGAACAAGCTTTTTACGAAGGAATCGCTTCATTTTATGTTTTTAACTGAAACTTGGCAACAAGGATTGGATTTTATTCATCTGCGGGAACTTTGCCCAGGTAACTGTTCTGTCCTCACAACGCCCCGGGAAGGGCGCCGAGGCGGCGGACTGGCGGCCATGTTTAAAGACAGTTTCTCCTGCAGACTGGTAAATCCTCCACCTTTCTCCACTTTTGAGCTACAAATAATTAAAGTGGGCTCTAGTCATTTATTTTACTGTATTTTAGTTTACAGACCTCCCGGTGCGACCGGAGAGTTTTTATCTGAGTTCACTGAGCTGCTGTCCTCCATCATCAAGCTGGAGAAAGTTTTAATTTTGGGTGATTTTAATTTACACGTTGACGATGTTTCCTGTAAGGCGGCGGCTGACTTCATCTCTATTACTGAGTCCTTCCACTTCACTCAACATGTACAAGCAGCCACTCATTGCAAAGGCCACACTCTGGACCTGGTTTTTTCTTTAGGCCTAAATGTGGAACATGTTTGTGTGGAGGACATATTCTTTAGTGATCACAATTGTATATTTTTCAATGTGTCCTTTAGCCCTGATCCTGCTCCTCCTAGCCGCTTGATCCAAAGAAGGATCATAACTGAGCAAACCGCTGAAGCTTTTATTTCTCTATTCGACCCTGCATCCTTAGATTTTAACTCCATGAATGTGGACTCAGCGGTTGCTTGTTTTAACATATATTGTAGAGACATTCTGGACTCAATTGCACCTTTTAAACAGAGCACTGTTCGTCGCACAAGTAGTCCTTGGATTAATAATGAAATCATGACTTTGAGGAGATTATATCGGAAAACTGAACGTCTATGGAAACGTACTGCTCTGGTGGTTCACAGGCTCCACCTTAAAGACCTGATCAGCTCCTTAAATGATATGATCAAGAATGCACGAGCCAATTACTTTGCGAATCTCATTAAATTAAAAGGTCGAAATCCAAAAATCTTATTTGACACAATTAAGAACATTGTTTCTCCTTTGTGTTTATCTCTGAGTGCTTTTACACTTGCTGATTGTAATCAGTTTTTACACTTTTTTATGGATAAAATTACCAACATAAGAGCCAGTATCTCTCCAATACTTTCTCACTGCCTGGACCTCTGACCTCTGATACGTGGTCTTCGTTTACCCTTGTTTCCATTAATGAGATTACTGATCTTTTAAAACATATGACTCTGTCATCAAGTCCAGTGGATTTCTTCCCAGCATCTCTATTTAAAGACATTTTTAACTACATTGGTCCAAGTGTAGTAAGCTTGATAAATATGTCTCTCGTTTCCGGATCTGTTCCTCAGTGTTTCAAAACTGCTGCGGTCTGTCCCCTCCTAAAAAAGCCTAATTTGGATACCTCTCTACCTGAAAACTACAGACCTATCTCAAAACTTCCTTTTATGTCAAAGATCCTTGAGAAGGTTGTAGCACAACAGCTGACCGCTTTTCTAGAAGAAAATAATCTTATGGATACTTTTCAATCTGGCTTTCGCAGACTCCATTCCACTGAAACAGCTTTACTAAAAGTTTCCACTGATGTGTTGATGGCAGCAGATTCTGGAAACTACACTGTACTTGTTGTATTGGACCTGACTTCTGCTTTTGACACTGTGGATCACACTGTTCTTATCAACAGACTGAGAGATCATTTTGGTATTTCTGGTACTGTTTTAGACTGGTTTAACTCTTATTTATCCGATAGGTCTTTTACTGTTTTTATGAACAATGTTCACTCTGATGCTGCTCAGCTGTCCTGTGGAGTGCCCCAAGGTTCAGTTCTGGGCCCACTGCTTTTTGCATTGTATTTACGCCCTCTAGGTGTTATCATAAATCGTTACAGTAACGTTTCATATCATGTATATGCAGACGATATTCAAATTTATTGTTCCTTTAGACCCTCTGAATCCTATAAATTGACAGAATTAAGTAATTGCCTAGTTGATATTAAAACATGGCTTACTGATAACTATCTTCAGTTAAATGCCAGCAAGACTGAGACTCTTATTGTAGCTCCCGATGACAAAATTTCGGAAATCAGGAAGCATCTTGGGTTTTTAAACCCGTCGGGGAAAAATAGTCTCAGAAATTTGGGTGTTCTGTTTGACAGCTCTTTGTCTCTGGACAATCATTGCAAATCATTAGCTCGTAACTGTTTTTACCATTTAAGGAATATTTCGAAGCTTCGAGCTATTTTATCTCAAAAAGAATTAGAAATGATTGTCCATGCTTTTATCTCTTCTCGCTTAGATTACTGCAACAGCCTTTTAGTAGGTCTGAGCAAATCCTCCTTAGCTTCCCTTCAGTCTGTGCAAAATGCTGCGGCCAGACTTTTAACTAGAAATCATAGAACGGCTCACATTACTCCTGTTCTGGCCTCCCTGCACTGGCTCCCGGTGCATTTTAGGATTAATTTTAAAATCTTGGTTTTAACTTTTAAGGCACTTAATGGTGAGTCTCCAAAATATATACTGGACCTTCTGAAGCCTCTCTGTTCATTTAGGACTCTGAGGTCGTCTAATCAGATGCTGCTGTCGGTTCCCAGAACCCATTTTAAAACTCGTGGTGATAGAGCATTTCAGGTGGTGGCTCCAAGGCTCTGGAACGCCCTCCCTCTGGTGATGCGCTGTTCTGAGTCGACTGACTCTTTTAAAAAAAAAGTCTTAAGACTCATCTGTTTAGACAGGCATTTGGCTAAATTTTTATTCATTTCACATTCATTTATTGCTTCTGTTTTTACTGTTCTTACTGTAATTTGATGTGTGTTCTGTACAGCACTTTGTGATTTTATATCTGTGAAAGGTGCTATATAAATAAAGCTTACTTACTTACTTACTTATCAGAAACAAGAGTTCCAGTTCCTTTTCACTGGAACACTCCCTTTCAGCAACAAAGGGAAGCACTTTGATTAAAAACTTATGTTTAAACTGTGCCAAGTGCAAAGGCATTAAATTGTATGTTTATGATAACGGTTTATTGGTCAGAGTTTCATTGTTGACGGATATGAGAGTGGAATCAATATTTTCATCGAACAAGAAAGTGCAGTTTTGGAGTATTGAAATGTTACACACGCCCTGTTAAAACTTTTGCAAGAACAGTGTTTCTCAAACATTTACTGGTATGCCCATTGTAATGCACCCCCCCCCCCCCCCCCCCCCACACACACACACACACACACACACACTTTAAGCTCATAATTGGATTCCTGAAAATATTTTCCCCGACTCATACAGCTCATTACAAGGTCTGACTGGCTTTTGCACCTCTGTCCCAATCCATTAGAAAGGCGATGACAACAGACACAAGCAACAGCTCCAAAGATGGGTAATAGGACGGCTGCTTTCTTCTTCTTTGTTTCTGTCTGCCACAGACCAGTTGGGATAGGTGGTAGCCAAACAGTCTACAGCTCACTGTGCCTTGGTTGACCTAATCACAACCCCGCTCACCGAGCATTAACACAAGCATGTTCTTATTTTTTCTCATTGGAGTTTTTTCACGTCTGAAACTACTTATAGCTGACATATGACGGGGTAATGTGGGGGAAGCTGAGGTCATTAATTCTGGCACTGTCAGCACCCACACAACCACTAAACCAAGTGAAAGCTGTGGAATAACACTATCAGCCAGGCATAGAAGATCGGTGAAGACATTGCTGTTCATTCTGTGAGAACCTTTAATAATAACGTTAAACGAGAGCCTCTTTTAATAGAAATTGATATCATAATTCTGTTAGTTAAACATTGCTTTCACAAAAAAACGGAACCATGACTTTTAGATGATGAATCTGCATTTGTTTGGGAACATCAGTGCGGAATCTGCAACACTTGAATGTACCTTTTTTTTCTAAATGAAAAATCTTCACCTAATTGGTTTTTCAAAATATACTCTGAATCCACTAATGTTGTGCTCGTGTAGAGTGTCATTGAATTGATTAGTCTTTAATGCAAGATGGCATTAGCACTACATCTATTCCCCTTTCAACTCACAGACTATGTAAAAAAAAAAAAAAGAAAAAAAAAAGTTTTTATTAAAAATTTGTGCAGGTGCTTGTTGTTTTCTGATGATTTTAGAAATGTTTGATCTTGGTTTCAGGCCTGCTCTGACTCATTAGCAGCAACACAGTTTGCCAGACCGAGGCAGTCATGCGGGCGGGCAAAGGTTCAACTGATGGTCTTTGTCAACTCAAATTAATCCCGATGATGGTGATCAGAAGGAATCCGTTGCCCAAAATTCCTAATAATTGGAATGCTCATCAGGATGAGAGAAGCCACTGTCGATAGTCTTTCTTGCTTCCTTCTTTGTTGCTATTGAATTGTATCCAAAGGAAAATTGTTAAGCATTAATAACATGCCAATGGCAGCAATTTTAGAGGCCAGAGTACAGCACAACTGTGGTCTTACACTTGACAAGATTGATCAATTGAATCTCACAGTCATACCCTCAGTGTTATGTAGCAATGATAGCACATCTGCTAGTCAAAGCCAACAGACCCGACGGAGGCTTTGTTCTTTTGTTATATAAATTCTATCAGGCGTCACATCATAAACCCACCAGCTTCCATCGAGATACATAAAAAAGGTTCACTGCCTTTAACATAGTGCAAACTAGTATGTTTTGGACACACTTTTCTGACACTTTTTTGACAAGTAGTGCTCTAAGTCTGTCACAGACTTCTACCCGTTATCACAGCATTTCAAACCTAAGAACATTCACCTACTTCCAAACTTGGAAAACTGTTGTGGAGGATTTTTGTTTTTCATTGTCAGCAAACTGGCCACTTTCAGAACAAAGCCCATCAATTTTGAATGTGTGTTTTTTATTTTTTTTTTACTTTGTGGCATTCTTGTAAAAACATGGCTTCACAGGAGGTTGGCTTCTTTGCTTGGGCATTTTGCACATCTATCAGCAGATTTTTTTTTTCTCAAGTTTGTTTTTGAATAAATCCTGAGAAGTCGGCGGATGCTACAGGGGACGTGCTTGACTGTAGATGTTTGAGTGATTCCCTTTATTACAGAGAAGTTGTCAGTTTTTGTGGTCAATTTATTGCATTCCAAATAAACTGCTTGTCAGGAGGCGTTGTCACGGTTCTGTTGGCAGAGACTTGCGCTGGTAATAATTGCCTCCTGAGAATATTGTTTTAGTGGAACATCGATTTGTAACTGACTTATAATTTATTCAAATGATGCAATGAAGCACAACAGATTTTCATCTTCCTGGAGTGCTTTTTGAGGAAATGCCATTTTAGGGCTGTATTGTCACTGGTTATAAGCGGTTTCTTTGTCTAGACGAGCAAATAAGGAAAGCAGTACTAATATACTGCAATTTTCATGCTGATAACAGAAAGCTACGTGGAAGATAACAGTACAAATATAGGGTGTAAAGTGGTTATGGGAAGAATTGTGAAGAACTGACAGCCTCTCATTTGGGGTTCATGGATGCAGTGTGGTGTATGATCAGTGGTTGGGAGCCATTTCAGTGGGGTGCCATCAAGGACCCATCTGCTCTTTTTTCTAAACCACCTCAAGTGATTCATTGAATGATACTGGTGACCTAAGAAGGTTTGTGGAAGGAAACCCAAACCGCAGGCATTCCCACCACCCATTCCTCTCAAGAGATGAGAAAATCCTCTTGCTGCAGACATGCTTTTGTGGCTTTTCCCATTTTGTTTTCACCCCATGTCCTAAAATTTTGCTCTAATCCAGCGAAAAAGTCACAACTTCCCACAGACATTTCTTCAAAGAACTAAAAAGTTACGGATATTTCGTTATAATTCCAATAAGACGGCGAGAGATGTGTTATTTGTTTCTTATCCAGGGATCGGTTTGTGCTTTTCATTTACCTTTAGAAGTAAATGCTTGTTAAAAACCCCACCAGCAGAGTAGCAAAGCTGCTACTTGTCCCAGACTCTAATCTATTCGTAACCCAATCCCAGCACAGTGCCTTTTGTGTATAAACGAGCCCTCTCTGTCACTTCAGCCCTGGAGCTTGTGGTCTGCATTCCTCCTGTCGTAGACACAAGCTGTCTAAATAAATGCTCGCTGTTGCCTCTTTTCTCTGGTGGCAGCTTGTGTTCGGGGGGCCTCTGGTGCTTTCATGCCAACATCCATGGTTCACACATGCTCTCGAACATCCGCAGACCAAAACAGTGGCATGCTACCATATACAGCACGCAGCAGACACCAGCTGGGGACCTGTTAACAGCCAAATAACATTTGTTTGTCAGTGAACAGCTTGATGCCATGGAGACCTGTTCATTCTTGTGCTGAGCTGCCTGCTTTGGTGCTTATGGCTGGTATCACATGTGCTAAGTGTCAGTTCCAGACCCTTTGGCCTTGTGCATTCTGTTCAGCCCATACAATTAGCCTGGAGGACCAGTCATCCATGTCTGCAGACAGCATCTGCCGGACTCCACAGGGGATAAAGTGGTGCCTTGGCCTATTAATGATAAATTCCATCATATCTAAGGAGGAGTTGGATGCTGCTTGGTCTGCATGCTCTAAGCCCACATGTTTATATTTTGCTAAACAATCCTCTTGTCTCTGCTAATCACCTCGTTCTTCACACTTTCCTGTGTGGTCTTTGAGTATCATCTGAGATTCCACCCGTATTCCAAATGCCAAAAACTTGTCAAAGATGGGAAAGGCATGTAAGAGGAAAGCCTTTAATTTCATCAGGAATAATTACACTGTCTTCAAAAAGAGACCTTCATCCCTTTCATTATGAATTAATGATGGAAAAAAGGAACAAACTGAGCCATCCAATACAATGATGCTCCACAGATGTTCATTTTTGAAGGTGGAGCTGATGATACTTTTCTTCAAAATCTGAAAGCATCAAGGACACTGCCTTTGGTTAGTAAAACCATTTGCCGTATGATGCATAAAAATTATGTTTCCGACACGAAGAGAAGCAGATCTCCTTTGAGGTGAAACGGATGAAAGATGACAAAAGCATGTGAGGATTTCAAACAGGTCGCTTTGTTTTTGCAGCCACTGATGGTCATGTATGAAAGCTAGAAAACCTCCCATGCCAGTCCTCAACAAGTGAGAGAGAAGTCGGTATGTTTATATGACACCAGAAATAGCTCAATAATTGTGTTAATCAAACCAAAATCAGCCTTTTACAATGCATGAAGACATCTTAGTTCAACCGAAATCATGCAAAATTTAGCTCCTCAATACCGGACAAACTCCAATGTGGTTGGTGATCAAATCTCTGCATTCCAAATCTCTGCATGTTTATACTTGAGTTTACTCAAATGGGCCTAGGTACCCTGTATATGCTCTAAAGTTCCATCTTTTTAAGTATTTTTGGAAAACCAGTAAAGCCAGAGTGGATGTTGATACAGCTGAATTCCCAATAAAGCTGCTCTCATTCATGTTTTCTATTTCTTTGTGTCAGAAATTGGTAATTGAAAATCAGCACATTAAGACTATGCTTGAATTTGGGGTCGCTTGAAGCATTTCCAGACTGTTTTCCTGCTTTGTGTTTGTGACTGCACCATCATCTGATGAAATCACAGTTTAAGTATCTTGAAGATGTCTGTGCAGTGAATTCAGTGATACATATGTACATGTGTTTCCAACGAGGAAAGTTCAAAGCAGAATGTTTTGAATGTTTTCTCACACAGTCCGCTGCATCGCAGTGTTGGACATACCTCGGCCAATACCTTTTTCCCTCTGCAGGGCATGAATACGGTGACAAGGACGGTGGTCCAATTGAAGGGCACAGTCGAGCTGTAACTGTAGCTCGACTCAACTGTGCATTGAGCCGTGCTGAGTGTGATTCCACATTTTATATCTGAGGGATATGGTTTCTCTCCAAACATTGTCTGACATATATCCTTCAACAGTACAGTTAGCTCTGCAGATGTCCATGAAATTCTCAACGTCTCCCGCCGGAAAATTATGGAAAAATTATAAACCTCTTGTGTTTTGCCACAACTTTGACTGAGCACAAGTGTGCTAGTATTTTTAATGCTGTATGATGTGGATTTATCTGTGACAGTTCTGGCTCAAGCTACTTAGATTACCAGCTGACATTAAGTATCTTTGACTTTCTTGGTCAGCACAGATACAGGATACGGTGGAAGGAACTTTCTGTGGAACCTTAAGAGTGTGCGATTCTGTTTAAAAAGAGCTGCGAAAACTCTGTTAACTTGGACTCCTCTACATTTCCTCTCCTGCATCAGACCACAGAAGAAGCCAAAGCTTTGGTGAAAAAGAAGAAATTGACCCTGTTCCATCTCTTGTCATTCAGTCTCATTAAAGGCTTGGTTTTTCAGGCCACAGGCATCTGGATTTAAAAATAGGACCTCGGATTGGCTTTTTTTGTATTCGTATTTGGATTGTTTATTTATAACATGTACGCTGATCATTGTGCAAAGCATTTTCTTGGGCGTCTTTGGTTCATTTTAGTTGTTTGCACATTGTTGCACTTTGAAACAAATACCTTGATGAATCAGGCCCAGATGTCGACACTTGAATGCCAGAGGTAGGCCCTGGCAAACAGTGCTTTGGCCACCGCTCAGCCCAGATAAATAGAATGAGCATTGAGCAGGTCAATTATTTCTCCCTCTGTGGCCAGAGTCAACAGCCATGCAGTGGAGTATACAGCAATTACACATCTCGAAATTAATTCTATTATAAATCTTGACGGATGAAATAAAGTGGTAACGGTGCTGGGTTTTAAAAGTGGCTTCTAATGACTTGGATCGGCAACTGCTTTAAGAAGTGTCCCACCCGCAGGCAGCAACATTTCAGCAAGCTGCTTCAGAGGTGCCAATTAAAATTCGGCAAATATTTTTTTTATGGCAATCATTCCTGCAAAGTTGCCACAAGGTCCAGGAAACTCCAGTGATACTGTCATGTTGGCGATGGAAACTTGGATTAGGTTCTTTCTTTTTCTCACAAACGTGTAATATCTTTGGCATACGTTGTAGAACTCAGTGGGCAACAATGTGGGAGTTTTGGGTTAGAACACTGAATGCAATTTGTTTTCTTGTCGAGGTAAAAATGCTGTTATTTCTTAATCTCTGTATTGTGCTACATATTTTTAGGAGTGGAATCGAAGCAGACAATGAACAGACACATAAACTCAAAACGAGAGATTTTTCTCAGTACCTGTTCAATTTCCTCAACCTCTTTGGCTTTTTTTTTTTTTTCAATTCAGCTACTGTGTGTTAGTAGTTATTCTTAAAAAAAAAAATAGTCACATGGTTGAAGAAAGCCACAATATGCGCCTATTGAGTTTAATCCATCTTTAATAGCTCTTTTTTTTTTTTGTCTTTACTGCATCATAAAAATCTAAAACCTTTGAGGTAATGCTTATTTTCCATTCGCGAGAGCAAAGCTAGCTCAGTTTGTCACACTTGTTTTTGCATACAGTGCATTTCTCTATTTTTTACTTTGAATTTGAGTTTGAAGTTGTCAACCCAGACAAGAACCTGCTTTGCAAACCATTTTGGAAGCCCGAAGTTATAAATTTTTGGTGCCTGTGCCGCCACATCTCAGTGGATATCGTTTCATGCATCAGCAGTCTGATTTAAAAAGGGTCAAAGCCTGCTCGCGTTCTATGTCAAACACATTTCTCCAACTCTGCCTGCCTGTCTGATCTGTGCTGCAATTATGCAGTTCAGCATTTCTGCCTATTCTGGTTATTTCCATGGGTGTTCACCCACAGAGTAGCTTCCCCAATTGAATGAAGGATGGATATTATGAACTAAACATAATTCATAGCACGTATCGTCATGGATAGACTTAGAGATTTATGGCAACGAGATGCATCAGACACATATAGAATCCATGCCTTTCCCTCTTGTTCCATATGACCGGCAAATTGAAGGGGCATAATGGTGGAATTGCAGCATGTCAGGGGGTCACAGGGGTCACCACAGAGTTATTTAAGGGTTGCGTACCCATTGTGGCTTCTTGCTGTTAGTGTCAATCAGGTTAACAATAGCCCACTTATATTCAGTATTTGTAGAAAGTGTAACATCCAAAGGTCAAACTAAAGTGTAGGAATGTACATGTGGAGGCTCGGTGCTGTGATACTTACTTTTTAAAGTAAGATAATGTGACAAAGAAATATGTGGATGTTTTTCATTGTTGATCTTTTTTAACATTTGAAGGGGAATATTTTCTTTCTTAATTAACTCACTTTATTGAATTACTATTGATCTGTAAAGTAATAAAAAAAATTTAATTACACTAATATTTGGAATGTAATTAAGTAAGTCTTCATCACCTGTGATGTAAAAGTATTATATATATTGTTGTATTCTACCTTAACATTATATTATATTATATTATTATATTATCACATTTTATGTATCAGATCTTGTAACTCTCCTATTAGACTTGTATATAACATCACTATGTCTCCACATTTATCAGTCCACATTTATCAGTCCACTCACTGTTGCTGGCAGATTTTTTAAATGTGGAGTATAACTTTTTCCACGACCTCTTTTGTTCATATCTAATATCTGGACAGTCGGATATATTCTTGTTTCTTCCCTCCTCTGTCCATAATGATAAATGGTTGCTCAACTAGTACTTTAATGATGTGCAAACTACCCTGAATTTAAAGTAGTCACTCATGTAGTCTCTGGGCCAACAACTGAGTGCTCAAGGGCAATCTGCACTCCAGCAGACCTGTCTGTCGATAATTTCCCAATCCCCTTCTCACTTCGCAGAGTAAACACACGTCTGCTCCCCAATTAACTACTACAGTTCCTTGAGTGTTATTGGAGTGTGAGTAAGTGGGGCCTGCAATTATTCAGTGCACTTCACTGTCCTCCCACAGCCTTGCACTATCATAACATTTTCATTGCAGCAATTATCACTTTGGACCAGTGTGCAAATTTGGACCTTTTTTAATTGTTGGACAATTAACCTTTTTTTGGTTGACATGTAAGGTTCCAAATGCACTGGCAGAACGTATAATGTGCTTTTTGATGGAATGAATAAGCATTCGCCACCAGAAATTTCCACTTACCCGGTTACCTGCGCTACAAAGGTGATAAACTGCTTCAAAACAATCTACGTAGTCTGTATGAAAATTCAAAAAAGGCGGCTGTGGTGTGTTTTTCTGCACTGTCTGCAAAATAGTTGTCGTGGGTTTAAGGGGAAAGAAA
Source organism: Odontesthes bonariensis (assembly GCF_027942865.1). Lineage (NCBI taxonomy): Eukaryota > Metazoa > Chordata > Actinopteri > Atheriniformes > Atherinopsidae > Odontesthes > Odontesthes bonariensis. The sequence continues at coordinate 14,265,536 of NC_134524.1, read as the reverse complement.
GGGGAAATCACTGAAGTAGTGTTTCAGGAAAAGGAAATGCAAGAGGCAACAGGAGGTTGTAATTAGCAAATTAGTTAATGTTTCATAAGGAAATGGTCATTAATGCGGTGCTTTATCAGACCTGCTTCCTCTGCATGCTACCTCTATAGTGCTCTGCCCAGATTTATAGTCCCACTGCTTATTTTTCTCTGGCTCTTTCTTTCTGCTCCCTTTAACTTGGCTTCAGACACAGGAACACAAAGTCAGCCTCGTTATTTTGTTGCTTGCAGCATCACCATGGTGCACACCAGTAAATCACGTACTTGTTTTAGATAAAAAATATAGTTAAAGACTCTTTTACCACTAAAGTTATAAAAGTAAATTGTTTTTTTCACACAAATCTTTGAGCGATCTTTTCCACGTTGCTATGAATGTGTCTTTCAGTTGCGCATAAGACAACACTTGTCTTCCATTTCTGCTTTTTCTTCCCTCATTCCATATGTCTCCATCTCCAGTATCTTGCATGAAGAAGTATGTTGTTATTCTCTTTTGCCAATGAGCGTACCCTCTTTGACCCTCTTGTTTACACATTCCCATCTTTCTGGATGCTGACACGGGGTTGTAATGATTTTTCCCTTCTCAAGCTTCCTTATTCAAATCCCCTATGTCCCGTTTGTTGTGGGTGGCAGGCTCAGCGAGCACTGGAGCTCTTCTATCACATAAACAAACATTTACTGCACCGATAAAGATTTGCCTAACAGTTTTTGGGATTGCGTCATGCTGGTATGGCTATTTTTTAACTTTTTTTTTTTTTTTTTTAAAGCATGTGGTTTTTCAAAACAGAAAAAAAGCACACTTACAAATGCAAAGTTGTTGTTTTTTAAATTAACCAGGAATAATAGTTGTAATTTGAAGCATATGCAGGGCTAGGAACAAAGACAGCTTTGTTCCCCTCAACTGCAATGACTTCCCAATCATCACTGCTAAAGGCACTCTTAATTTTGATGAAAGGCAGGAGCTGCTACTCTAAATGTGAGAAAACGTCTTTGGTGGTTTTCCCTCACTGTAATCGATACTCGTCTGGATTTAATCAAGCTTGTGATATCGGCGTTAAAACAGCAACACTAATTGGCTTCCTGTACAAGAAAGCACAGTCTTAATCTTTACTGGCAATCAAAATTGACCAGAAATTATTGAAATGATTCTTAATATACAGTTTCACAGTTCTGATTTAAGATTACGAGTGTCAAACTGCAAATGTTTTGCAACACTGCTGAGCCTCATGTAACATTTCAAGGTAAGTTCCCCCACAGCCCCTCAGGTCTACTGGTGGCTTAATTCCTCTAAAGGCTCCCAGCTAATGTTGGTGAGTTTCTGAAACCTCATTTTGTTGCTGTTTGTTTGTTATAAACCTACATAACTAATGTGTGGATTTTTGGTCTCCCAATACGTTTTGCAAAGCAGGTTCTCCTCACTGGGGTGGCAAATCCAACCTCAAAAATGGGAAGTAAGAGGGGTCTCAGAGGCAGTAAATAAAGAAGGGATTGGCTTGATTCAGAAAACAGTCTCAATCTGATATTCATCAAGCTAATGTATACAGTTTGTAGCCTTTGTTAAATGTTCGACACCACTTTTCAAATGGAGAACAATAGCTGTTGATTTTAGAGTGAAAATGGTGGAGTAAATCCAGCAGTTTGTATGAGTTCATCATATATCTGACAAAGAAAAAAAAACAAAGGAAAAAAAGAACAAAAATATTTTATTTTCACTGGTTACCAAGGAGTGTAACAATGTAAGCCCCCTATGTTTATCCTTTCCAGTGGTCAATCAAAGAGGAGATCTATTATATTTGTGATTTTAGTTTTTTGTAATTGAATAATTACCTCCTACTTTTGCATTTCAAGTGGATTACTGGATTTAGATGAATCCCTTTTGGTTGATTAAATAGAATATGACCTCCAGCAAGTGAAGTTCATTCGCTGGATACAGACTTCACAGCTAATCCCTCCAGTGAACATATACTGTCCAGAAGAAGATCCCACATATTCTGTCTCATACAATTTGAGGGGAAGTTTAATTGCCATCATTTCTCTGTCTCTTGGTGCTAACCATGGTTCAAGAGAGCAGAAGTGAGATTAGTGCCTGTTTGGCTAAAATCCCGTTTTCACTGTTTACCCCGTGTGAAATATTTGTGTTCAAAATACCCTCAAAATGGCAAGTCTTTGTTGATATGCCCATGATCAATGAGCTGGATGATAAAGCTTTTAGTTGTTGTGCTGAGAAACGGGGTGAGTAGAACACTTAATCTTTATTGTGCTCCACAAAGGGCATTCAGAGCTGCTTCGTGCTCAAGTTTCAGTACACAGCCTTGGTATAATGTCATCTTACATTTTGGTCTCTTTGCTGCATTGAACGGGGTGGATGATTTGGCATGTTATTACCATTATCAGTCAGGAAGGATCATGCCTTATCTCTGCAAAAGCCTGAGACAAAATACAGCAATTACGGTAGAGAATTGAAATGTCAGAGCAGGTTTAGCATTTCCAGCGATAGAAATGGGCTTCCAGGCATACTTCCAAATTTTGATAGAGTAAGGTATTGAAGTCTGCATTCTCCAGGAAAGATGTTTTATGTAACTGTCTCAGGCAAGTTAGTAAATTGTTTCTTAAAGAATTGTTTCTCTAACTGTTTACGGTTAATGCAAAAACTTAAATATTTGCAGGTCATCTAATGCATTGCAGATTATGAGTTGAACCTCCTAATCAGTAAAATTTCTTACCAATCAAACATGGTTATGATAAGAGAAAGGGTCCAAATGAATAGAGATTGATTCATCACTAAGAACTTTGGCTTTTTATAACACTTTCCTTTTATGATATTTTAAGAGCAGCTATAATTACCTTAATAATTGCACCAAGCAATTCTATTTAATTTAGTCATGGTTCAGGAACTGTCTCATTTGAGAACAAAAATGAGTCAGACAGAGCATACTTATTATTTTCCTATGTGTATTTTGAAAAAAAACGATATATGGATCTTTGAAGCAAACTGTGAAGCGATGGGCACAAAAGCTGACCAGCGTTTGTATTGTCTAAGGAAACTTGTTCTTTCTCATTGATCGCACCATAATGACCATGCTTTATCATACTTTATCATACTTTTATTGAATCAATCCTATCTTTTTCTTGTCCTGGTTTAGTTATACATGTTTAAATGTTGAACCAGATTGTTTAACGGTGTAGTCGTCTGATTGGTGAGTCCCAGCTTTACCCAGCGTCCCTGAAAACGAGACAGTTAGAGCCATAAGCTAAACATATTTCAAGTGATGACTCCCATCCTTTGCGCAGTGATTTTCAGCTTCTTCCCTCCAGATGGAGGCTTTCAGTCCCAAAGTGTAGAACAAAGTGCTTCACTTATTTATGTAATAGAAAGTTTTATCAGTGCTTCTGGCTGATATTTTTCTCTTATATGTCCTGATTCAAGGATCTAGAGCGCTTAAATCATTTTATTGTAATCATTTCGGGATTTTAACATGTTTTTTTGTTGATGGGCCATTTGAAGGACAAAGAACACAAGCAAGGCTAAAGATTATCATCACACACACAACGAGGCTACACAGAAGATGATGTTCAGAATTCAGCTGCTGCCACTTGGACACTTGAAACCAAGTAGAAACCCCCTTTGCTGACACGCAGCTGTCACCACCTACAAGAGAATTCAGAAAAGCAGAGTTGTGAAGTCAAAACAGCTTGTGACCTCGTCTGAAACATCTTACCCCTTACAGGTCACCTGTGTTCTGTCTTTTTTTTCTTTTTTCTCTACAACCGGAAGCACCTGTCTCTCCAGCTTCCTATGAATACACTCAGGGTTTCACCCTTCACCGTTAAGATGTAGAGATTCTTTAAAAAGACTCAAGTAGCAGAGAGCTGGGAGAGGTTTGGAACAAAGGGTTGTCAGGGAGAAACATTAAGAGCGAAACGGAAATGTCTCCGGTGTGGGAAATGTCAGATGTCTGACATCTGCTTTTATGAATTTGTCAGAGTCCTTAATGACTGAAAAAAATATGATGAAAATTACGGAATTTCTTTGTTCGGAGTTATATTTGAAATTAATACACCTGCCAGAGAAATTATTTTGTTTTTACAAACATTTTAGACAGTCTCAATTCTTTTTTTTTTTTTCTCTTCAAAGTAAAAGAATAGCCTTCCCAAGAGGTTGCTGCTCTGCAGTGATAAAAGACAGATCCACTTACATCCCCTTCCGTCTCTCCACACCGACTTCAGAGCCCCTGTCTGTGTCACTGGGGTGAGCTTTGAGTGAAGACAGGTTGGAGACTCGTGTACAACTCCAAATTCCCACACCCATCTTCTGCCCGTGCCTCTTTTTCCTTTGCATCATTCGGCTGGCAACTTCACAAACTCAGCACGGCCCGTGATGTAACTCCAACTGCACAAATCACACACAACAACGGGCAAGGGGGCTTTTCATGTCAGGGGGTGTACTGTTACCCTCTGTGGTAAAGTTTCACATGCGCTTTGCTTTCTGGCGACGTCATGCTCATGTCCTACATCTTCTTGTGTGACAGGATAACAACTGAGCCGTTTACTGATTGTACAAAAAACGAACAATCGGACTATTGTCTATGCTTTGGCACAGTTTTTACAGTCAAGGGAGCAACGGACCAACTTTTAGGAGTTTTAGGCTCCCTGTCTTTTCAGTGTTATCCATTAGACTTGTTGGAACAGAGCCAGTAATTTCAAGAAGCGGACACACATATATTTTAAGAGTTACTATTTTCTCCATTTTCCATACTTATTGATAGTTGGCTAAATTGCGTATATGCTGCGGCCAATTAATATGTTAACTTGCCTTCCTTTCGGCCAAGGTGATCCCACATTCCTAAGCGGAAATGTCTGTTCTTTCTTCAGTCATGAATGATATGAGATGGAGTTTATGATTTTGTCTTTTTTGTCTTTTTTTTTTTTCAAAAGTCTGGGTAGTTAGCCCAGTGAACTAGTCAAACGCATTGTTATTGCTGTAGGTTGGGTTAACATTAAACCTGTTCTTCCCGAAGAGGATGATTTGTGATTTAAACTTGGTTAAAGGCATCTCTTCTTTGACTATATTACAAGCAATGTTGAATTTGATATAGTTTCTGACTCCTCACTGCTTTGGCTTGCAGCAGCCCGACACTGCTTTAGGGAGGGAGAGTGCTTTTTTGGTCAGACAGAAGATGTATTTCTTTTAGATTTTGTGTTTTTTCAGTGTTTCAATTCTTAATGTTTAGGCTCCAACAACAAAAGCACGGTTACGTTCGTTCCTTGGGCCGCACGTTTTGCAGTTGGTGGAGTGCATCATATTGGCTTAAGCCATGGATACTGGAGTGTTCAGATTTTCTGAAATGTGTTTATTTTATCTTTTCTTTTTTTCTGTTGGCCCTGCCTCTGAGACCAGAACTGATACTCAGCTATGGTAACTGTTGGTGGTCTTACAAAAGACAAAGGCAACGGATGTTTTCATGAAAAGTCCACTGATTCCGTCTTCTCGTCCAGAGCTTTCAGAGACTGGGTTGGGGACATATGTAACGGGCAGCACGGCGATGACAACGGTCTCTTCATCTTGAGTTACTGGAGGTTAACACGTTTTTACCTGAAGCTAGTATGTGCCACTGACGGAGAAGAGCCAAGCGGCTGCAGTTTCAAAAGCACTCACATTAATGTAGAAAAATCTCTGAGGCAGAGCCAGTCAGAATTGAAGAGTTTAAGGCCTTCTCTGACTTTGATTGACTCTGATCTAGACACTCTCACTGTGAATGACGATGTCTCTGAGTTTGGGGCACACAGAAAGACATACTAGAAAAGAGAAAAAAAATATACCTTCTTTATGCCAACACAAGGTGTATGCTAAACAGCCAGAAATTGGAATACAGTGCTTTCTTTCTGAGAAATAGATGGACAGACTGATCACATCTGCAATTTAAGTACAAAACTACTTTCTGGTTATTATGTACCTATATACTTGCTAGCCTGAAAATATTGGCTTAAAAGACCTTTAGACAAAGCTAGGCAACAGTTTCCCAGTATTTTCAGTGTTTATATTTAGCTAAGCTGAGCAGTGACTGTTGCTCACTTGATCTTTTTAAAAAGTTTGCCATACACATAGACATTGACACAAATCTTACTCTCAGCAAGTAAACAAACTAGCATAAACCATGGGATGAAATTAGATTTTTTGCAAGAAATTTTCACAATATGTAACTTAACGATCAAAGATCCAGTTAAGTTTAAGTAAGCGACACCTTGTGTTGTATTAATAATTTATTCATTTTGTCACATTCAGAATCTTAGAAGTACGGAGTCGCACACAAAGCAATGAGGTAACCTTTGAAAAAGCAGCCAAGAGACACTTGTTTGCCTGGTCCAAACCTAGCCCTTCCCAGAAACACCAATTCAGTCTAAAGTTATGTGGAAACCATTGTTGCAGTATTATTGTAGTGCAGCTGTAAATGCTGTTTAAGGCTCATTATGGAAGGGGCCTCCCTGGCAGAGCGTTGGCACAGGGGAGCTTAAAAAGATGGGGTCTCACCATCTGCAAATGGGGTTGGAGAGAGAAAAAAACACTTGTGCTTCTACTGTGTACCCGTGAACTTTTGTTTTGGTATGAGGCCAAAGCTCAAGAAAGTTTTTATTAAGAATGGTAAAATCTTTGAATATGGTGGAAAGAGCTGCAGAGATAAGTGAAACTGGCAACTGGCACGCTGAGTGAGTCATATGGTGCATCAAGACCAGTTTACCCACAGGGTTGCATAATTTCTTACGTGCCATGATGTGATAAGTGGGAAGTTTTAATCATTGTGGGAAGCAGGAATTTTACTTGTCACCACCTCTATGTTTAAACCGTGACATTGGTTAACGCAACTTGAATTTTCAAATTAGCAAACCAAATTCAGATGAATGAAAATTACTTCCTTAGATCGGACATGTTCCCTCTGGCTTTGTTTAAACTGTATGTGTTATTGCTTCAGCAATGGATTCCGGCCACACAACTGCTGCATGAAAGTTCATGAAGAAACTGTTCGTGTCTGTTAATGCTACCTGCAGGTAAAATGGGAAATAAGGCTCTCTGACGTGCTGCTCTCTGAATATTTTTAAGTTTTTCAAGTCCCTTTGAGGGCCCCTGGGTCCTAACTTGCCCTTTTCTACCTGAATGTTGTGTTAATGAGTTGATCAGAATATTGAGCTTATTAGATGTTGAGTCACAGAGAAGTGCGTATGCCTTTTTTCAGATTAGGCCCATGGAACCTAAAAACAAAAAAAATCACAGGCCTGACTACACTTAATTAACTTGATTGTTTGTTGTCAACCAACAGCTTTTGGCATTATTAGACACTAGGACAAAAACAAGATATGTTTGTCTAGTATTTTGCAGTAGAGAGATGTCTTGCTCCACCAATTTTAATATTGTCCCACTTCAAGTTGACTGACTCAACGCAACACTGTGTTAGTCTTCAAACAAGCCACATTAATTTGATTTGGTGAATAGCTGCACAAAAAGGAAGTAATTAAGGTGTCCATCTGTGTTTAGCTCTTTCCAGCCTCGAATAAGATCCACCTACTAATACCTTCAAAGTTCACTTTTGGTTTCAAATGTTATGATGCTCTTGATTTATGTCCAAAAAAGGGATGAAAATGTCATTTAACACCTTTTGGGTGGCTGGAGATAGATCTCAACACAGGATTATATACAAAATCCAAAATGGAAAAAGTTTAAACACAGTAGCCTATATGGCTAAACTTAAAACATCTCACTCATATATTAGTACATAGACGGGAGCCATTGGCATCAGTAATTTAATGCATTTGGAACACCTTTAGTGTTATTTTCTAACACAAAGCTGACTGCTCTACAGCTGAATCATGCAAGGTGTGCTTTTATGTTTCCATCCAATCCACAAACTGCGCCAGTATTTGAAAATGACAAAAAATGCTTCAAATATCATTCAACAGTTCTCATTCGTTAATCAGCTGCAGGATTGATAAGGAGCAGAGACTCTAAGTGAAGTAGAGTTACGTGACTTAGCAAGACTTGGGAAGGGTATTTTTTTACTTCCTTCTTTTTATTAATTCCTTCTTCAGTTTTGCTTCAAAATACACTATCCTACTATCAAATTTTGAGGGGTCCTACATTTTTTAGGTTACCCCCTCCCCTTCAAGCTTGCACTCAAAAATGAGTTTAATGCTTGAGATTTGGATGTCTATTCACCTCGTCCCTCCAAGGTCCTTACACGGTCTGTTAGTTTTGGATAACCCGGCACAATAAAAAGATGTTTTCCCATCACAGTTTATTTTTTGATGGATGGATGGATGGATCCAATGGTTTACTATTGACGCAGGTTGTGCATCACTTACCATTGTAGGAGAATGACTGGCAACATACAGCTGTAGAGCAGTTCTCTATATGCCTGAAAATGATGATAATGGTGAACCCAAGGTGTTTCGTAATGATATGAGGGGAACTTGGGCATTCAAAAACAATGCAAAGTGCCTCTGAATTACAATCAATGTCACAAGTTGGGAGTAAGAATGATTTTGCTGGAAAAGACCAGGGGGTGATTACAATAAATACTTATGCCATAAGCAAATTAGTGCCCTATTAGTATTGAAAACTCAGCTTGATCTGACACATCACAATGCAGTTTGTAATGTTTTATAAAGATCTGTAATAGAATAAAAAAGTAAGGATTTTATCTACTAATTACATAATTCTGTTTGTCAGTAACATTCTTCAGTTTCAACTAGATTAAAATTTCCATTGCCTGTTTGTGATAATACACATCTGTAAATGTTCAGTGTTTACGTAAATCACAGCCACTTAAGAATGTTTAAAAAATGATCCGTCAAAATTACTGCTGAGCGCCCCTGTTGAATAACTTTCCCAGCAATGACTGATAAATTGGAGCTTGTGGAAAATGCAGACTCTCAAAGTAGGTGTTACCGTTACAACATCACAGACAGTTAACCAAGTGGCACATGCCCACGACATGTTGGACGCCAGAAAGATGCGGCATCCCGCGGTTTCCGAGGTTGATGGATTTCAGAGGGAAATGTCAGGGATGGCTTGGTGCTGAATTTGGAGCAGAACATCTTCACACGCAGCCTTTAAATACAGTAATTGCTTCTTTCTTTAGGAGTACAGTAATGCACTGGCTCTGTTTTCATCTGCTTCCCAAAACTTCACGTTCTCATGGTGCACAGGCAGAAATAAACAGCATAACATGGCGATTGTAATGTGAACCGCATGCTGCCACTTGTATGAGTAATTGACTTCAGCAGACCACAATTTGCAGATATAAAGCCCACTCCATTCCCGTAACAGGGTTCAATATTAGGATGAAGGGTGGCGTGTTTCAGAAAGCCTTCTTAAAGGGAGCGCAATTTGATCTCAAACAACAATAATTCCTTCTGTACATTCAGAATGTATATACTAGTGAATGGATCATTAAAACAGTCAACACAAACCATACATTAGCATCTCTGTAAATGCCTGTAAATGACCATTTGCTTTCTGTGAGTGGGAAGTGTGTGTCAGATGTATGGCCAAAGTGAAGTTCACGTGGTTCCAACTGTAAATAAGGGACCTGCATATGCTGCAAAACATCTACTCCCATTTTCATTAGCATTTTGAAACTGGAACAACAGGAGCCTCAAAGAGGTGCCAGTTACCGGAGTCGTCACTTTATTTGGTCAGAAGATCAAATCTGATCTCCACCCAAAAAAGTTTCCTCAATGTCATTATCTCCGGCCCAGTTCTGTGTTTTAATGAAGCAACCAAAAGCTTTGTAGTTTGATTAAACAGAGACTTTGTGAAAAGTGCCAGCAACATACATTCGACTCTCTTTAGACATAAAAGACTTATTTGGATGAAAAATAATGAAGCACAGCATTAAAAATGCAGCCGCAGTCAAACGAAATAAATTGCTTTGGTGTTTCTTCTTCTTTGGTGTTCTGTTTGAATGGCAACTCATTATGCCACGAGGGTACAGTAATCCACAACAGAATACATTTTTGGGTCATTGTGGACACACAAGCCTTAAATGAGAGTAGATGTTATCGCTGCCCCATCTTGAAACTCACCCGCTGTATTGTTCAAAGAAGGATTTCTAATCTGGCCAGGATTCGAACAAATGGGTGGCCTGAAAATAGCATCCAGCATCCTCTCATAAGCCATTTAACCAAAAAAAGATTTTCTCTACTGCTGGTTTTGTTCAGTGTTTATCTAATAACAATCTTGACTCCTTTCTTTTTCGAATTGGTTATTAGTTTGTTTGCCATTTGACTGGTATTGCCTGCCTTTGTAAATACCTCTCATACTGTGTTCTGGGTTTCCAGTTTGGTGTATAATTTCCGTCCTGCCCAGCTTGAACGGGCAGGACTAATTGAATCTTGCGTGTCTTCTTATGATTTATAGAAGAACAGAATGGATTCAGAGGCTTGATCTCCTATAATCTCGCTCATTACTGTACGGGCGATGTAAGAAGAGATGATTGTCCAGCTTAATTTAAAACGTCTGTAAATTTCTCATAACCTCTTTGATGCTGCTCTGGATCTCAATAACGAACAGCCCAATTTTCTGTACAGCTTCCAGCTGGACTCATTGCCAAATAAGGTGCTCACACCCTTAACTTTACATACACTTTAATTCACATTCTTATTAAAGTGCTGCAGTGAAACAAGGTGGGATTCAGGAGTAATCTGGGACAAAAATAAATTCCATAGAAGATCAAACCATGTGCAAACACGAGTTGATTTTTTATGTTCTGATACACACCTACTGCATGTCAAAATTCACAGTGACTCTTCTTGTTCATCCTGATCTCGCAAATATTTCCCCCTCTTTCTTCAGAAAAACTGGAGTACGAGAATCACCTGAGGGTGCTCATTCCTCTAAATTACCATGCAGGCTTGTTTCCAACATCTTTAAGTCACTTTCCATGTGTACCATGGTTCACCTTTCCTTCCCTGCTAATGTTTTGTTTAAACAGTTTGTATTACAGAAAATTTGTTGGTATAGGTGTACAACTTTTGGAAAGGTCAATTTGTGTCGTTTTTCTCTGCATTTGTCCACATATATATTCAGTCTATGGCAGTTTGTATGGGGCTCATAGAAAATTGACAGCACTCACATCTATCCTGTAAAAATATGCCCACAGCCTTTTGTTAAGCTTAGCTTATTGAACACAAACAGACACACACCCAAAAGCGACCTTTCTATTAGTAATGATGAACTAATTCCCTTTTTTTCTGAAAGTGATTTGAGCCACATATGAAGTTATGGCCTTTTATCATATTCTAAAGACTATAATGTGAAGTTAGGTGACACCACTTTGATTGATTTGAGTCAGCAGCGGCTGAGCAGGCTGACTCTTTGTCAGCAGTAGTCTGCTTTATAGAATCACCCCAAACTGCCCCAGTAAAACCACAGTCCTTTATCAGGCTGCTGGGAAGCTTCACTTAAGCAGTTGGGGGTTAAGTTTTTTGCTCTGGGGAACTTTAAATTTAGTTGGAGAAGGAAGGGATAGTGTTATGCACTTACTTTCACAGCATATACTGTATTTTTTACACACAATCTGGGGATTTACACTCACAGCCTTCTGGTCACAAGACTGTATTTTTATCACTTTTCCCCATTACTCCTTTAAAGCCATGGGAAAGCTCACTTGAATAGTTATAGACTTGTGCTTATAGAAGCACTACATATAACATATTTTACCTTTGATTTATGTCATGTACAAAGGGGAAAAATGTTTATTATTTATTAAAATGTAGCCAATGGCAAGGCTGAGAGCCGAGGAGTTGGCCAGTTGTTAGCATGATGGTATTAAAACCCCGTAGGATCAAACATGTAATAGGAACAATGTGTTCTGATGAAGAACCAGTGCCTCCCCACCAGCTTTGCTGTGGCCCTCTTACCACCTGAAACTACAGGTCTGGATTACAAATCATCCCTAGAGGATGGGCTCCTCCTCACCTACTCCTATAACCTTTGACTTGGTCAGTTTGACTGACACATGGGAAGGAAACATGATGCAGAGGGACTTTGCTTTCACACTTTCAAAACACTCTATGTTATCTTTTCTTTAGAACTTCAAGGGATCATGAAAAGTCTCCATTTATGTCTCACGTGGCATTGTGTTACGGTGACTGGCATTTGTTGGTTTATCACAAAATTAGTTCTCATACCCGTAGGCATCACACAAGACAGACTTTTTTTTTTTTTTTTCAAACGCTTGATGAGCTAATCACTTTGGCATCAAACCATCTTATTTAGTACCAAGCATTTTGCTTAATACAATTACACTAATGCATTTCTTCGTATTATGTTAACCTCTCCAAATATTTTTATTCTATTTGCATGGTGGCGTGTACCCCGCGTCTGTTTCTCAGAGCATGAAAGCAGTGGACGCCATGGTTCATGGTCCATGCCATTGGTTTTACTTAAAGGGATTACAGGCTTTTGGGCCTCTGGTGATGTCACCGTCAAAGCTGGCAAGTAGAAGAAACTTATGGCCTGTTTTGTGAACGCTTTTATTGTGTGAGCCAAAACAAAATGGAGACCTGATTAATCTCATATTGTTGGCCGTGAACAGAGAACTTATTCTGGAGCTGGTTTTTATTTCTTCAACGTTAAAAGTGTACATTTAAAGATTTGTGGAAGTAACTTTTTTGCTTCAATCAGAAAATAGTATTGACAATATCTGTCTTCACACAACCACAGGAAAACCATCTGATGCAACAAGGAAGTAGTCCATATCCTGTCCTATCCGCCTATAGATGGTGGCTCGAGCCTAAATAATTTAATAAAGTTTGGATCTCTAAAAGGTGACTTACAGAACAGCCCAGTTAGGCTATGAGGCAAGAGATTGAGGTTTAGATACTGATGGTGATGAAGGTTTAAACTCTTCGGTTGCAGGATAAATGAGGAGCTGGTGAGTCATGCAGTTGTGGTTTTTAATTCTTAACCTTAAACAATTGTACTGTATTGTGATACCTCATCCTAATTGAATAGTTTGTAATGTGTAAAACAGTAATAAAAACAGCAGAAAACATAGTGGAATGATTAGTATGATATGTGGTAGTAAGAGTCTTTCATTTTGATTTAGTTGTTTTGGGGGTTGTCTTTTAGAAAAGTTGCTGCTCATTGCTGAGTATTGAGAGGGATTTTCTGGGTTTGGGAAAATAAACTCAGAGCAAGCTGACTCTGAGTGTGTTAAGGTCTGACATCTTGATGATGACACTTTATTTTTGTTTCCAATCAGGACTCATTCAGGGCTGAGAGACACTTACAGCTTTCAGCATCCTCCCAGACTTCTTCCGTACCCATGTGTTTATTCATGGTGGTTACGAAAACCATAAAATACTGTAATCCGGTCGTTTTCACCAGTACCCTCTGAGTTATTTGTTACACGTTGATGGATATATCTGATGTGTTGTAGATATGTGTGTGCAGACAGACGCATAAGAATCTCATTGATCTTGCCAACAATATAATCTACTTTGCATGTTGACTATTTCTTTTGATAGGCAAAAGGTCATGTTTTCAAAACCCAGATGCTGGTTCTTGTAACTGCATTTCTGTTCTTTGCTGCAGGAAGCACCCAAAGGTCTGAGATGAAACCTCCTTGCAAGATGGACTGTAAACTTGCAGATAAATTGGCCCTAATTTGACAAACTGTGCTGTAATTTTCTGATTCAGTGGAGTTCTGAATGAAAAAATTACAATGTGCTTTTTGCAGTCTGTGTCTGACACAGCTAAACTGGCACACGTCTTTAGTGGGGTCAGTGGAGCATTTTTACTTTGATGAAATTCTAGTTTGAAACTCTAATTATTATCCCACGCCTTTTTTTTTCAAGTTAAATGATAAAAGGATTTCTTATTTTTGTCATTTAAAGTCCAATATACATTACTGGAATTTAACAACTGAAGCATCAGAGAAGTTTTTATGAGCAATGAATTCAACAACTTCACCCAACAGAGTCAAAAACAATCTGCTCTGGACTTTAGACTTTCCATTTTGCTCTTAAATCTTTCATTACTCAATTCTAGTAAGTAATCACATTTGTAGTCAACCCCTTCTCAGCCTGTCCATCATACATTTTCGTTTGCTGTTGACAAGACAAGCTGTCCTTGACTTAAAAGCCTCATGCTTGCGTGCTCAAACTGTTGCAAGAACAGTCCAGCAAAGTTCAGCCAACCCGCAAGTAAACACCATGTACAGACCATCAAAGCTGGTTGATAAGTTAAAAAACAGTCAAGGTGCAACTCCCCTGAAGCTGAAGGGATAAAACACTGTAAAGTCCTTAAAGCTCACAACTGAAGGGCAGGTCCAGGGGGGTGGAAAGTATCTGTATTGCTGGTTTAAAGACCAGGATAAAAGAATGACATAATGTTCGTTAAGATCAGGTCCTTTTAACCAAAATCCATGTGAATAAAAGCAAAAAAGTATTGAATTACAGGTTACACATAGCTTTATATTTGTTCAGCAAACTACAATTTTAAGCCTGGAGTCAGTGAATATTCAAAATTTTTCGAATTATTTCTGTGCAGTTTTTTTCGATCTAGCTCTAATCATGAACAACTGCGTCACTCGTATTTTTAAAAACTCATTGTATTGGCTCATCCAGCTGGTCTCCATTGGGTCTATTCTTTACTGATGTTCTCTTTGAAAATGGACAGGATATTGTCAAACTGATGTAGACTCGCACAAAAATATGAATGAAATTTGTCCTCAGAAGACAACGGCTCTTTTCAGAAGAATAACAGATTCTCCCGCCTTTTCTTGCCTGTGTTGAATTCTGTGAACCCACACCCTTCTGGTTTTCTTTGGCATCACGGTTTACAGATTGTTATCGCTCAGCAGTATGCTCACGCTCACATTATTATTGCTATTGTTGTAGGGATTGGTTTCAATGTGGATGGTCTTAAATAGGCTTTGTCAGCACATTATTATGATATATATAGTGAAACGTAACGGAAATGGAGAGTCATTGAAGGATATGCTGTATAATCTGGTATACCTATTTACACCTCCTAAAATCTCCATATGTGCTCTAAAGACAGCACGTGTAATTGAAAGTTCCTATGAAATCAGATGGTATTTGTTATGCCTGATGCCAAAAACGTACCAGATGTACAGCTAAAACGAGAGTTTGAAAAGCCTTTGTTTGAATTTGTTCAACCAACTGTGTTGTCAGTGGGTAGTTGTTTAGACTGAGAATAATATATTCCAGTCCATTAAAATAGCTAAGGATTGTAATAACATTGTTGGCTTTGGTGTATTTGGCTTTTATGCAGTGATTTCGTCTTTGTAGAAGAGTTGCAATGACTGTCCTTGGGCAGTCTGAGTCCCTGTGGTCCATATTTCGCAGCTCTGCATCTCTAAGTCCACCCGCTTTCACACCACAGACACATATGCATGTTGTGCATGTTGGCTCACACATCACTGGCGTTGATAAGGTCAGCCAGCAGTCACTTCATCTGTTTGCAGCAGGTATAGTATTACACATGATTTCAATGTGATATCCAGTTACCACAGAAGTCTTAAACAAAGGCAAAGTATTTCATTTGAAATTGAGCAAGAGACAGATCATTTAATGCTGATCATGCACCCATTTGCAGAAATGCTTTTGCAACTATTCTAGCAACTCAAGCACTATGCGATACTCTGTGTGTTGCAATCAAATGGCTTGGTACTGCATTCAGCAAATACAGCTTTGTTAAGGTTCAGAGACATCTTCGGGCTGTCCTCACCAATTTTAGTGTTCATTGGATGTCAATTAGTTGCATTTCAAAAGGATATATCAAGAGTCCACCACCCTGAATCATCAAATCAGTTCATGTGGTAACAAATGAATGGAGGAACAATGTTTATTTGCTTGTGTCTGCGCCTCAGAATTTTACAGTCTAATGAGTGATATTGATTCACGTTCAGATGGTACTCTCATCAGAAGCTTAAATCAGTCACTGAATGTAGCCAATCAATGGTTGTGAGGCAAGGCTGAGGTTGCTTCTCTCTCCGACTGCAGATGCTGAGTTATTTAATTAACTTAATATGTGATGCGCCAGCGCAAGATTTAAGGTACATTGAAGTTAGTTATTTCTCATGTCTCTGTTTAAGCCTCTCTTAAAAATGCTGAAAGCACCTTTTTGAAGAGCACAGGTGGAACATGATAGTTTTATGTGAACAGACTGGACTGTTGCCTTTAGACCACAAATTATTGTGAAATTCAATGAAGCTTCGTTTATCTGGTGGATGGCAAAGCTGCGGTACAATCCATGGAGGGGGTTTGCCAAGATATAACTTGGTTAACACTCAAAAGAAGCCGTTTATTTCCACTGCGGATTACATGTCAGCCTGGCCAAGCTAGACTCATCCTGGTGTTTCCCATTTTTCTTCTTTAGGACATCAAATTGTGAAACTGCATAGCTAACGATTGTAAAGCTACTCAGAGTTACATTCCCTTTCTTGCAAGTGTAGGTAATGTTACTGTCTGTCCTCAGGATACAGTCTAGCTTTTTGATAGAACTGCCAGGATGGCCGCCTGTGCCAATTTAACTTGCAGAATAAACTGATGGGACTTGGCTGATCGATCAGCTTATTACTGACCTCCCCTCATCAGTGAGTGTGTTCTGCTTCCATCGCGACCACAGTCAGTACTGCGGGGAGGATATTTGCAGTGTGCAGCAAACGGGGTGGGCCTCAAGTATCACAGTCCTCAGCCTGTTGCCAGAGGAAAACACATTGATCTCTGAAGGTGATGAAAAGGCTCTCTCAAAGGCCCGCTTCCTCCTCAGGAGTCTTCCAGCCTTGACACTGAACCGGAGCAAAAACATTGATGATGATGCATGCCTGCCAGCCATACTCGTATTCATGTAATTTGTCTTCTCCGAGTATGAGAGTTTGAGAAAGAATTGGGGACGAGCTACTTGTTCTGTAATGATTTTCACTCCCTGAAAGTGTTTATTAAGGGCTTGTCTTTGTTTCGAGGTTATGTGTAAAAGACTGCTGCAGGGCTGTTGTAATTGTGACTGTTCAATCAATGAAGAGTGCAAAAAACAGTTTGTCCTCAATTAGCTTAAGACCGTGAGGCAACTTCATTCTTTCAGTGCAGGGAGAGAAAGATGCATTTTTAATACGAGCTTCAGACTGCTTGCCGCACTGTTAATGGAGTCTGCAGCGACAGACAATTCCTCACATCTTAATGGATTGACTTGTGGTTTAATGAACTGGCATCTAGACAAACACAGCGCAGAACCCAAGCTCTCACACACAGGCACAAAATTGCTTGACTCCTCAGGGATGAATGGAGAAATGAATTCATTTCGAGTTAATGGTTCAGGTTTTCTGACCACTCCCGAGTGTACACACAGAGATGCTCTCAGAAAGCATGCATCATTAACTTAAGAAATCATTTTCTGCTCTCTGCGTCGTAATGAATCCCGCCTATTGTAATCACTTTCAGATTCCTGTGGGGTGATGTCCAGGGATTTTTATTTTTTTGTCTGTTTTGTTTTTCCAATAACAAGTACCCTGTTGGTTCAGAAAATTAGCTTTAACTTAAACAAAATGATAAGATCCCTGACATGTACTCCCGGCTTTCTTTATGTTCATAATAGAAAACGACAGAACCGAATGTTTGTGAAGCAGGCGTCATTGGCCATTTCTCTTCATGACTGCTCATTAGATTTAATTTGAGCCCTAATCAGTGAGATGTCTTGGTTTACTGTAAATTTCCAGCAAACTAATCATACTGTCTTGAGTAGCTATGTAAACACATCTCTTTCTACTTACAACAATACATTTATTATAGAGAACTACACACATGTTCTTTGTAAAATTTGTTGATTGGAGCTGCAGTAGTCTGAAGCATGATAAGCATTTAAACTGGATAAATAACTGCAATGAACTTGTGTGTGTGCGTGTGTGCGTGTGTGTGTGTGTGTGTGTGCCTCATATTGAAGAATTGATGTGGTGGCAAAATCATTGGACCAAAAAAGGACAATGAGTAAATGCGAAAATCAGACACAATGGTCTCTTTTCTGGGCAACAAATTAGATATAATTGCAAATAAGTATTTAGGAAATGGCTATAATCATCATATTTACTCAGGAAATTGTTGCATTGGGTTAAGTATAGTTTGAAATAAGGATAATGAAGATGTATGCCACAGAATCAGAGAATGATGTTAAATATCCTGTAGAACATTGTTTTTCTCGGTCGGTTTGGGATTCAAATGTGGATCTTGGGGAAAATTAAAGTCGGGCCCCAAATTCTTTTGCAAGAATTTCTGTTTACATTGCGCTGCCAAAAACCCTTTAGAGGCTGTTATGACAAAGAATCAGAGTTTGGCACTAAAAGATGAAGGCCTGGCACTCTATGGAAAAAAAAAAAGTCTTACACCTGCCTGTATTGCAATCACCAGCCTAAGTTTAACCTGCAAGAAAAATATAGATGAATCCAAAGTGCATGGCTCCCTTTTGGAGACAGTTGAAGAACCACTGCTGTTAAATAAGGCTGATAATAGGGTTGCTCTTGAAAATAGCCACAACTTTACACATTAACCATGCTGCAGTCAACTTCTTGTAACAGATTGCAAGACTTAGGAAGCTGACTTCTAATTTCCACTACTTGAACTTCCAGTCAAGGTTATATAAATCACAAAAATATTTGATCAAATACAAACCCCTCTTAAGGGGGGAATAAGAAAAATCAACATAGATATATAACCCCAATTAAAAATAAATAAATGAAACGCTGTGTACATTTTTTAACTTTAACAGTGACTGCTGACATGTTCTTCTCAAATTTATTTATTTAGTCATTTATTATTATTATTATTAGTAGTAGTAGTATTTTTATTAGTAACATTATTGTTGTTGTTGATATACAATCATTGTAAATATTTATAATTTTTTTGAGCTACTTGACTAATTTGAATTTCCCCCATTGGGGGATGAATAAAGTAATTTTTCTATTCAATTTATATTCTATTTTTATTCTATTTCAAATATAAACAGGATGTAATTAATTGCAAATCTCATAAAACTAATATTGAAGTCACAATAGAACATAGGCTATGCTGAATTTGATGGCAGCCACACATCTAAAAAAAGTTGGGACAGAGCCGTGTTCACTGCTGTGTAGCAAGTATGTGGCAAAGCAACAAAAAGCAGGACAGCAAGTGCTAGAAAGAAACAGCTGGAGAAACATTTTGCAACTAATTAGGTGAATTGGTGACTCGTCAGTAACATGACTGGAAATGAAAAGAGCACCTTAGAGAGGCAGAGTGTCTCAGAAGTAAAGATGGGCAGAGGTTCAGCAAAAGATTCTGGAGACATCTCATTGTACGAGGAACACTGCCAAAAAACAATATTGGATGCTCATCATCTTCGGGTTCCCATTGCACAGCATGAAAAACAGACATGATTCTGTCATGGAAGTCACTACATGGGCTTAGGAAGACTTCCACAAATCATCATCTGTGAGCACAGTTCCACGAATTCAGGTTAAAGCTCTGTCATGCAAAGAAGAAGGCATATGTGGACATGATCCTGAAACGCTGTCGCCTTCTCTGGCTGACATTCCTGCAGTTCAGATCTCTCACAATCTAAAACCATATGGAGCTGAGAAGGCCCAGGTAGAATCCTGTTTCAAACAAGAATGGAACAACATTCCTCTCCAGCAACTGGTGTCCTCTGTTCCTAGGCTATTGTTAAAAGAATAGCAGATGCTACACAGTGGTAAACACGGCCATGTCCCACGTTTTTTGAGATGTTGCTGCCATCAAATTCAAGATGAGCTAATGTTTAAAAAAGTCAAATTTTACATGTTTTCTATGTTCTATTATGAATAAGATGATGCTTTGTGCAGTTTGTGGATTTACATTCTGTTTTAATTGACATTTAATGTAGTTTATGTCGACTTTTTAAATTCGAGGTTGTAATTGCTGTTATGTCATTGCAACATCGGAGTGCTTTTTTAAGTATTTAGACTATCTTTAGTTTTAAATTCCTTAAAAAAAATTGTCTGCTTTTCTTTTAGTTAAGCAGCCACATACAGCCTTATAAGGTCAGGTGAGCTAAGTTTAGACCAGCACGGTCCACTGGTCATGCTATAAACATTTCAAGAGTAATATGGCAATGTAAGTTCAGACATTTAAAGTCATGGATCCTGTCACAGCCTTACAAGTTTCTTGTCCTTTGTGATGAAACTCTTTGTTCAGTGTTCTGACTCTTCATCTTTTTTAATTTGTAAGCATTTGAGGAAGCTTAGAGATTGGTAAAACTAGTTGAGGTCAGTCAGAGTGTAAGGGCTTGTCTTCAGGGGGCCAGTTTTGTAGGTCACAAGAGGAGTGGGACTTTAACATGTCACTCAACAATACACATGACTGATGACACCAAGAAGAGTCTGAAAGTGGTGGAGATGCAGTCCAGATCTTCGTCTGGTTGTATCGTTATCTGATAACTTCCTAAAGATTAATTTGGATGTTTTTCTCACAGAAAAATGGATGCACTTTATGCTTTACTGCATCTATAACCTTATAGACATCGTCCCCAATCTTATCTGTTGGGTTTTACACTCAAGTCTTTTATTATTGAGGAGAGTAAATTTGCAGACCTGGTAGTCTTCGGAAATGTGCACTTATTACATAATTCTTCTGCTGGCAAGGCGTTCTCTGTTAGCTGTTACATTTTTACATTTTTTTAGTTTCTATTTCTGATAATTCACATCCTTCTAAAGCGGAAGAGAGCAGGGACATTCATGGACTAGACTAACTTTAAAATTGTGGTTAAATCTCCATAGTTTTCCTTAGACACTGGACTCAGCGGTCCATGAATTAGCATTTTTTACATTGATTTATTCGTTGTCATGCAGAGCAGTAATGATCTTGGATTGAAATGGTTCCCAGTTGCCAGAAATCTCCGCAAAAATGTACTTATAAAGTAACAAATGATTGTACTGGACACTAGAAAGCCAGCTTTTGTGCAGCTTTAGTTCCGTTGACCTGGATACCCAAGTGTTGCCAGATTTAATAAACTCAGCCATCCATGTTGTGGGAATAAATGGGGTATATTAAAGTCTGTTTTGACAAAATCTTCCTAAATCCCTGGAATGCTTGTAAAGACATTGATCATCATCGAGTTTTTTGAGAAATATTCTTAACATTTCAAATATACCTCAAGATCCAAGTTTTAAGGCTGCTTTGAGCCAGTTTGAGATTTTCCAGTACCTTCTACTGTATGTTGGCATAGCTAATCATGTAATTCTCCTTTTCTTGATGCAGAGAGTGATACTGTAGTGCTGTATACTAGGAAATGAAACGGTGCCCATTCAGACCCTCGAATTTTCTTCAAGATTATTTTTTGGTTTTGCGGAAGGAAGCTTTGGATGTAAAATTAATTCAGACTGACTCAAATGCAACAGTTTCTTGCAGGTTTCTGAAAACATTGCAGTGTTTTGCCACTGTAATATTCCTGCCAAACTTTAGACTGGATATTGTGTTTTTATGACTCAAATGTAAATGGTAAGATCAGAGTGAATTACTCAAAAGTAGATTTTCTTTTTCTCTTCTGTCTGCAATAAGAGAAAACACAGCGAGTGATACAGTAAAATGAAAACTGGAAAAGATGGTTAACTATAGCATTGGCTTCTGCAATTTACATACATGTGTATATTGCAGAGGGGAATTTGCATTCTCTGAGAAGTCTAAAGCTAATTCTCTTCAAACGTGATTAGCTTTTGGGCTTGGAGTGGGTTCCCAGTTTGCTATTTTTGGCAAAAGTTTGACTTTTATTCTGAGGAATGGCTGTGTTACTTTGTGAGAGCAGTTTTAAGTGGTTTGATTATGTGCATTAAGCTCCGAGACATAGCTGGTAGTGTAAATCAGTCCACCCAGAGCTGGTTCACTTCAAACTGATTGATTTGAAAGAAAAGGAGAAATAGAGGCGCTGCCCTAGGCTACTCAATGTTTTATGGATGATGGACATTGGTTAAAAGCAGTTGTGTCTCAGTTGCATGAAGTATAAACAAAAGCTTTATCGTGTCAAGGAATGCACAACTTTGAAGTAATATAATGAACAATATGGGCAGAATGGTGAAATAAAACCCGACTGTGGCTTCTTGCTACACGTTTCACTGTGCTGCCAGTTACATGGGATTCCTTTGTGCCAAATAGCTTTCAAATGACTACTGCTATCACTTCTTTGGAGCAGAGGCATGCTGTGGGATGTAAAAATCCAATGTTGTGTGACTATTTCTGAAAAGGCAGCGTGAAAACAAGACTTTTTTTGCTGATAGTTTTATGCTGCTCTTGCAGCACACTTAGGACCATTGATAGCATGTAACCATCGGATTAACACCATCATAATATATCATCATACATCATTTTTTATATTTGAGTTGTGTGTTAAGTTTATGCAATAATATACCACTGCCAAGGAGTTAAGAGGTGGAACCCAATATGCAGACACACTGAGTCGTATAGCAGCTTTATGTTTATTGCAAATGATGGAATAAGATTAGGGGGGAAGAACCAGAGCTTGGACCGAGGCCAAGAGAGTTTCAAGTTGTCCAAATTGAGCCGCACAGGAATGTCCAGAGGAACTGAGACGGGTGGTGGCGCGTCGTCGGGTCAGTGGGATCTGAAGTACAGGAAAAGAGGGATTAGACTAGGTCAGGTTTAGAGACAGAGAGAAATTTACAGTCTGGAATGAGGCTAACAGTAGTTGTGTCTACAATCTGATGGTGAATGCAGACTGAATGCCAGCATAAATAGCAGCGTAGATTGGAGATGGATAGCAGGTGAAGCCAGATACCAGCATACCAGGACCACATGTGTGATTATAAGAAAAAGGGGAGTCGGGGAGAGAGCAGGTCAAGGGGAAAGAAGAGGCAGTGGAGATCACAACCACTAGACATGAATATTTGACCATTTTAAACCGGCTGTAATTCAATCTGCTGTTATGTTTAACAGTGTCCTATTATCCACATAGAAATGCAATTTATAAATTTGGCTGTAGCCAGTGCTTTTAATTGTTTTCGAGTAATAGTCATTCAATACCTGCAACTTCCAAAACGTGTATGATGTGTATGATGCCTTTAATTTGCTGAAAGCTGTGGTGAACTTTTGAGATTTACTGAGTCTCTTTGTGGACTTCTTACTTGATGTAAACTTGCAATTAAAATTTTTCTAAATCCCGACCAGAGTTGTCACAATATCTGATTTTAATTACACTTACATTGTGGTCATAGCATTCACAATAACAATATTGTCATGATATCCATCGTAGACCTGAAGAAAAAAAGATAGAAAATTAGATTAGACTCAAAAAAGAAGGTAAGGATTTCTTATAAATTTTACAAACAAGAAACAACAATTTAGATTTTTTTTTATCAGCTGTCAAATCATCAAATGTACATTGATACATGTAAACTGTCAACTAGATATCGATATTTAATTCAGTTAACATCACTTATTGATCACTTTATTGACAATACGCATATATAGCGACATCCCATTCCAGACTTATAATCAGCAATGAAATATAGCTATACATGTAACTAATGAGGCAGCATAAAGGCAAAAGATTTTGTTGTTGCTAACAACATCTACAAAAGGTAATGCGCTGCAGTTTAGCAGGTGCTTCTACTTAAAGTTTTAGACGAAACGAAAAATATTCTTTGCTTCTAGATTTATTGAAAAGTTTAGGGATCGACAAAGTAGTGATTCATTCTGTGTGGGAAATCAACACTCATTTCTATGAAAGCATCTTGCTTTAACACAGTTCTGTCACACTCATGGCGATGCAAGAGGAAATGTTGAGTATCACTCGAGTTATTCGGTCAAACTGTCAAGAACCATGACTGTCTCAAAGAAATTTCTGGGAAGTTCATTCCGTATTTGTGGAGTCGTTTCAGTCTGGCACAAAGTGAGGGACCGACTGACATTGTTTTCCATTCTACCACCCTGCTAGCATAGCTGAAAACTAAGCCGGCCCACACTTTTATTGACGCCTTTTCTCACTGGTTCTGGATTTATAAGAGTTGTTCTCTGCTACTCACTTTCCGAAAAGCAAAAGCCACTAAACAACACAAAACAAAATACACACCACCACAGGATCTACTTTATGTGTGACCAAAAAATCTTTGTCTGACCAAGCATTTCAAAGAAGTCCCCTTTGATTTATGTTGGTGTTCAACTCTAAAGCTGTTTAAAAGGTTTTAACAGATTGTTCATAGTTGCTGACCCTCATCATGAAATTCCATGCCGCACTTTTTTTTATCAGAAATCATTGTTCCATGACTGCTCGTGGGAAACTGTGAGAAAACAGTCGGCTATAAATGTTTTCTTGAGCAAGAGTGATTTTATTTGTGACAGAAGGTCCTGGTCAGTCTTTTTAAATGCATCTGAAAATCTGTTTTACTGACTTTATAGATATGAAATTACTATTTTTTCTTTCATAAGATTAAATATTATTGTTGGCATACAGTAGTCTCTATCAAGTCAGTCTGTTACCAGTATAATATGGGTTTTATGGGGATCTATTCTGTCCACAGTGTAAAATCAGAATGAAAAGTATTGTGATGAATTTTGTGAACCATGATGGTATCTCTGAGTAATGTAAGGTATTTTGTCTGGACCACTGGCTCTCATGTGGGGGATGTTTTCTTAGCAGCTGTCAAAAATATACCTCCAAAATCAGAAGGATGTTGTATCGTTGTACAAAATATTCCTCTCAGAGGTGTCAAATATCATTTCAAAGTGAGCAATAATAAAGTGACTGCCAAGTGCAGTAAACCCCTTCTGTTTCTTTTAAAACCTTAAAAAACAAACCTATGGAGAAACCAGGGTTGATGTGAACCATTGTAAAGTGAGAGTCAAACTCCACCTGTGGTTACATTAAATTGAGCCTGGACCCTTCACTGGCAGGGCCTGACATCTTGGAAACTCCTCAAAAGGAGCAAAGTTGGAAGCTGAAGCTGAGCCAAACAGTGGGATCAAATTGAGGACTTAGCATCAAACAAGGAGTTTGCAATATAATCCTGCATTTTGCACCCTACTAACACATCTGCACTGCCATAAATCAGCCAAACAAAAAATAAAGCGGATTATTATTTTTATTTGGTTTTTACTTTACTTTTATTCCCCTTTACTTACACAGGGATATATGCACACTGATGTAGCAAAAGAAGACCAGTGTTACTATGTCTGGAGCACCTTTTGACACCCAGTCAATGGATGTAGAGCAGTGCAGTCTGTTCAGGAATGCTTACCAATGCCATTACCTGACCATGATTATCTTGAACATGAGAAATGAATGCAAATCTATTTCTGGAGGGGAGCATGAAATTGGATCTAGATATATTCTGTGATGCAGATCCAGACAAAGAGCTTTGCTGCTCTCAGTTATGTTGATTTACGATCTTTTTAATCCAGAGAGCTCCTTAAAACAGTCAATCCATCAATTTTCAAAGGACCTTCTTGTGTCAAATGCTAGTTATAATATTTGAAAGTGTCTATATGATCTGTTTGTTCATTTGGTTCCAGATGATACTTTTTTTCCTTACAGTCCGGCCATTGACCTGCCTCCACAGAAGCCCCTTTTTCTTACTATTTAGTAGGAGTTGTTTGGGATATGTACAGTAATGTAGTTTACAAAGCATTCTACAATAAATGCACTTCTGTGCATTCTTGCTATTATGGGATTTAGGACAAGCAATGTCACCTTTCTACTACATAGACCATGAGATAACTCACTTTCCTGCCCAATGCACAATGTTGTGGGAAAAAAACCGATAACATCAAGCAACATAACAGTTATCAGAAGGTTAGTTACTAACCTAGGTGTACCACTCTGAGGTCATTTAGAGAGACAAGCTCTTTCCCAACCTTTCTTTTTCTATCTGAGGGCAACTTGTCTACCATACAACCCAGTCAAGTCTGCAGCATGTAAAACCTGGCAAAGCGTGTAATTGTTACACTCATGCAGCTGAGCTCTAGCAGCATGATATCGTTGTCAGGGGAAAATAGCAAAAAACAAACAGTATTTGTCGAGTTGTTTCAGAGACAAAGTTGAGAAATACAAATCAAAAATAAAGTCATCTGTGCTGAAAAGAAAACCAGGAAACAAAGAGAAAGAAAGTAGAAATGACAACTGGAAGTGCACCTCTTTGTTTGTGTGTTAGTCTCCTTCCACCTTAGCTCATGTCTTAGTGAAATCTAATTCAGATTACAAGTGTGTTTAAGTTCAAAATGCGATACTTTCCATTAGTTCCTTCTCATCCTGAAGGAGGGTATTTTGACTGTGAGAATAGATGAAGAACACAAATCTTTTACCATATTAAAACAATCAAATTGCTGACTAAAATTGATTATTTTTCTCTTTGTTGCAGGACCTCCGGGTAAGCGCGGAAGACGAGGTCGTGATGGAGAACCTGGTATGTGCATTTGTAATTTGGATCAGAGATGCTAGTTTTCTGAATCCAGAGACATTTAAGGATTAATTCAGTTGAACATCAGCAAGTCATCCCGCTCTTACAATCATGTAAAAGTACACTGTTTATCTTTAGAGGCCAAAATAGGTTATAGATGTGTAATTTGTGGTCTGGTGGTTTCAGCGTACAATTGGATTGTTTGAGCTTCAGTTGCCATGGAGACACCAAGAAGACGCTCACAAAGCTGAGAGACAGTGCAGTTTGACAAATCTCATTCAAGCTGATGATGTCTTTGTCTACATTTTTTGAGAAACTCACGTCTCCAGAGCTGATCTTAAACACGATGTGCTTGTGTTCAGCTCGGTATATAAAATGATCCACTCTTGTTTGACCTCCCACAAACTCGGCAAGAAGTTTCCCCTGTCTCCTCTCACCCGCACGCTGCCATGAGCGGAGTTGAGAAACTTGGCCCAGCCCACGCCTCGGATATCAAGAAAATGGACGTGTTCGGCAGCGACACTCCCGCAGTCAAAGTGTTGCCACAAATTGAATTTACAGCGAGAACATGTACTTGGCAGGAGGCAGCATCCACACTGTGTTCACCTGATAGCAAAGTGATAATGGGCTCCGGAGTGTGACGGCTTTCTGCACTCAGAGCACAGTGCAGCAGAGCGCAGCAAATGTTTTAGAACAAAAGTACTGCCCTTGTAAAAAGAAATTAGAGAAATGGGGCAAAGGGGAGTAATAAGGGGGCAGTGTGGTTTAACAGCCTGACAAACAAACACTGTATCTTTGAGAGGAAAAAAAAAAACACTGCTGGCTTTATCACCAAATCAAGACTGTTTTTTTTTTAGAGAGAAATGAAAGAGTTCTGTTATTTGATTATCATGGATTTTATTACTTCCTTCAGTTTGATGTAGCCAAATTAATTCATGATCCTGTTTGAGGCCATTTTCTGCATTTTGGGAATCAGTGTGATGTGGCTCTCTGTTTACTTAATAAAAATACTTTCAAGTCTATAACTTGAGAGCCAGAGAAAATGAAAATTGGGAAATGAAATGACAGACAGACACTTTAATGTTACAGTTGGCTGCAAATCGGAAATACTGCCAGCCTTTGTTGACGTGGAACGTTACTCTCAAATAAGCATCTGTCATGCCAGTGTATTCTAAATGGTACCATAGCAAATAGACTTTTTTTTTTTTGCTCTCTGTTCAGCCAGAGCAAATGTGGAGAAAGTGAATAACTTCCTCTTGACAAATCAGTTGGAAACAAGCAAACAATCATACCCACTTATGATGTCTGGACTGTAGAGGTAGTGTTAAGGACAGACAATAGGTAACAACTGAGATGTTAAACTTGTGTGTAATCGCCCAAATTATATTACTAACTGGGGTGAAGTATGTTGACGAAAGACAAATTGAAGCTTTGTGCACTCCAACTTTTTTATCTACACGTTGACTTTGCTTAACAAATGTCAGTTTTAGCAAACATTATATGCTCTGTTTGTGATACAGTCGTAGCAGGTGATTAAAACTCAGTCATTCCTGCCAGGATTTGTTTGCATGCTTGAAAAGTGGAAGAGATTTAGTCAATAATCTAAATACAGCTAATTTAATGGCAGCACACTCTTTTGTTGGAAAACAGTGTCAAGTTGAGTGTAGCATTTAAAAGGTAAAAAAGCTCAAAGATATTTAGGACTTGCTACTTATCTGACTGAAGAATTCAGTCCTTGATGGGCACAGACGTTCTGAATTCTGCACTGTAAGCATTCTGCAAATCCAATTTCCCTCTTTTAAGTCCTGAACACTTTTAGAATGCTGAAGGAAAGCATATTTAATTCATGATTCACTCTAACCAGAAGGAACTAAGCTGCTGTAAGGTTCCCACTAATTAATGTTGAGGTGTTTGGCGTCTACAAAGACAGGAGGAAGCTTTCAACCAGATTTTGCTGGAACTGACAGAAAGAACAAATAGGAAAAAGACACAGTGATATTTACCTATGCGTTAAAAATGAATGGAATATTTCATTAGGATCACTTGTTTGCTTACTGGGGACATATGGAAAGGAAAGGAAAACTGTGGCATTACGGTTTAGGATGAAAAAGGCTTTGGAGAAGTGAAAGCCACAGTCTCAAACTCTTCTAGCAGGTGGTCATCATGGCTGGAAAGTGTCAGAAGTTTCCTCACATATTTTCCCTCTATGTGAATAATCGAGACTTGTTACTCAGGTACCTGCACTCAAAAGAAGGAATTGAGGCTCAAACTGGGCAAACTGAGCGATTTAATCTTACAGTGGTGCACTGGAGTCAAATCAAGAGAAGCAGCTTTTCTTCATAATAAATCTTTTGGAAATAAAAGTATTTTTAAATCCAAATTGTGGCTACTTCATTACATTTATGTCCTAATAAAATATGACTACTTTCACCATTATATGCGCAGTTAAATTCCCCATCAAATGCCTGTATCAATGAGTTCAGTCACCGAGGCAGAAAAGAAAGCTGAACAACTGAACTACATGTCGCACTTTGAGAAATTTTTTTGTTTAGTTGTTCTATTCACCGTCTATTCACAAGTTAAAGTTAGGGTGTCAAGAATTTGTAAGAGTTTGAACCCCTCAAACCTTTAATGGGCCTGTAATGTGCTTTGTAGCAAATTATACCCTTTTATAACATTTTCTCTTTGATTTTTTTTTCCCATAATTGCTGGTTGAGAACTAGTACCAAACCATTTGACACAGCAAGGGCTGTCACAAAAACACACTAGAACAGGTTTATTAAAACCTAAGTGGTCTACTTTAACTCAACCATCCATAAAAATACGCCATGGAAGTGAAGCCCACTGAGCCTCAAACATGCAGCTCCACTCCAGCTGTAGGAGCGATTTGGTCATGAAGAAGAACGGTTCAAGGACATAGGACTTGTAAAGAACAAAACCCTCCTCTCTCAGAGTTAAAGCAGCTGGGTACCTTTTTTAATAAGAACCTAAAGACCTTAAATTATTTGCTGGGTTCTTGGGAGCCCCGAAGTGTGCTGGCAGAGTCCTTTTAGCAGCGGTAATTGGGAAAAAGACGGGTGTCACCTCACAAAACCATTGGGAGATTTTTTTTTTTCAGTCTTTACAAGCATGCAACGCCTTGTAGTAATGAAATCAGAGCCACTTACAAATGTAAAATGTGATTGCCAGGTCTGGTGGTCATTGTTGGATCAACTGGATGGAAAAGAGATATGAAGCTTCTGACATAATGCTATTGTTCTGTGCCTTTGTGGATTTTTAGTTGTACTGTACTGAAATTGATTGTTTGTGAGTGTATCATGCTCAGACAGATTTTTGTGAAATATTCCCTCCCTTCCCTTTGAAATAATTCTCAGCAAGCGGTGGATATCCCTTAGCTATTTGAAATGTGGTTTGAATGGAATATTGAGGGTCTCTGTGTGATTGCTGATTGAAGAAACACTAACCGTATTTATTTTTTCCTTTCTCTTTCAGGACCTCCTGTAAGTATATGAGCCTCACATCTTCATCCATGTTACCAAATGAAGGTAAAACATAATCCTCTAATACATAAGCATACTCTACAAGATGGATAGGCCTAGTTATGCATCAGTAGGGATCAAGAACTTGAGAATAAAAGAAAAAGAAATGGCAAGTCATTAGGTCACATGTAAGAACAATTTGGCTTTTGAGGAAATGACTGAAGTGACTGATGTTTTAGCTTAGGATTGATAAGCATGTTCATGTCTGTGTATATATATTACGTTGAGTTTTGTTGACACTTTGATGTCTCCAGGCAACTAGTGGAGGCTCAGGAAAGTCAAGAAATAGCCCTGCACATAGTCATTGTCAAACCTCAAAAGCATACTAGTCAGGATATTCCTAAAGAGCAGCATGTAACTCATACAAATGTAACACCAGTGACCCAGAGACACTGCCCTGACCTCTTCCTACTTTCTTCTTACCATGCTGGTTTTTCGATTGTTTTAGTCCAGAAACTGCACAGCAAGCATACAGCTGTTAGCCAGTTACATTTTGTAGGGGTGTGCAGAAGTGCTTATTTTTGCTTTAGAAAGTAACAACTATTAAAAAGTTGTCAAAGGAATTTTTAACAATACATTGTTCTGCATGGAAAAGCTACATCCTGGCATTCAGATGGATGCCACTTATATCTGTGCTGTCTATCAAACATTTTTGATATTTTTGATACATTTTGATTGAGGTGCTCATACCATGCACCTTTATTTCTTATTTATATGCCCAGTGTTTTTGTCATAAAACCCACAACACTACCATAGCACTGTTAGCAATAGCTGCTAAAACAGCTATCCATCTGTCTTTTTTTGTTCATCTTGACAAATGTTTGCTGACATGTATGTGAGCTAAAAGTCATCCACAAATTTACTACGATAGCCTCCTTATCAGAATAGTTTGTGTGCATTAATCGAATCTCCCAAGTCGTCTCACAAATGGGATGCTTTCTGTTCTTGTTGAAACAAATCACTCACAAATAGATAGCTAGTGGACATGCACACCAGAGGGCAACTGAGCTCACATGAGGTCAGATGCAAGGTACTGGTAACTATAATTGTAAACTGTTAAAACTGTTGAGTCGGAATTGAAGAATGTGGTTGGCAATGTGAATATAGCCATTCTGATAGGCAAATTTACCACATAGACCTAAAAGTGTAGTAATGTACCACTAGCACATAAAACTATGTTGTGTGTATGAAAACTAATTATGACCCGTTTGCTGGGATAAATATCAGCAGTGTGACTTTATCAACAAGGTAACCTCCTCTTTACTGCCTTCTTCTAATAGGGAGCCCCTGTGGCTGCCATTTTGGCAGTCTGCTTTGTAATATTCTTCCTACCAGCATCCATCCTTGCCAGCTCCTTGAACCTGAAGAGATTATGTCACGTCATTACACTGCCTGGTCATCACAGATTCACTCCTCAGAACAGATGGAAAACTTCAGAGTTTCCCCAAAGATGAAGAGAAATGCATGCATATATAAGCACCGGGGTTGTGACAGTTTGTTTTATAACCAGGTCAAGCGGGCACTCCGTGTGTGCATATAGCCTATGTGTGCATGCCGTTATATTTTTTTTATAGTCTAGAGGCAAGTGTGATTGAATAGGTATAATAGCGTGCGCCGACTGAGCTGTAAAAGTTGTAAGTTAATCCTTTGAGCCTTCTCAGACACTCGCTCCTGGGGTTCTGGGATATAAGTGAGTGCAGGTGGTCTGGCTTCTTAGCTTCTCTCACCAGGCCTTATAGCTGACAAATAAAATCATTCTGTGAGATGTCTCGAAAGTGGACTGAAATCCAAGAGGTGTCTCTGAAATGTTTGCATGGTAGGAGAAGATGGATTTGCCTGTTAATGTACAGGATACCTGTTTTGTAGGCACCTGTGGAATTAGTGCTTTGAGTAAAGCTATAAATCACATGCACAGAAGTATCTGGCAATATCCCAGCTGTGACTAGCAGGTTACTGTCTGATGAAGTCATTATAGGTAGCACAAAGTGCAAAGAACTGAATTTACAGTTTATGCCTAACAAACTGCCATGGTGACAAGATTTTAGAAACAGATTTTCAGAAATTGAGCAATGACTCACCCATATAGCTCACCAAATCTGAAAATAAAAAGAGACAATGTAGAAAGTGATCTCATGTGGTTTTTCATTTGATATGCCCACCCGAGGGATGTCAGGGGACACATCGCTATGAATATTCAACAGCTCCCACTGTAACATTGAGAACAGAGTATAAATTGTACACAGCCCTCAGAGCCAAACAAACCAACCACCACAGAGGACGTCATTACAGATCTGTATGATTCAATTGTTACTTTACCAATGATGAATGAACTGGGGCTCATGGTTATTGGTCGCTCGTGGTGGCCATTTAGAAGTTGGAAAGTGATTTGCTTTGTTGACATTTTTGTTCTTTTCTTACTGCCCAAGCTCTAAAGTCAGTTTTGCATCACAGAGTTAGTTGTCAAATAATATTATGTTGGATATCTCTTGTTGTTCTCCAGATATACTGGAAATATAAGTGGCATGTTACAGATAGGGGCTAAGGAAGCATTTATATGAAGATAATTGTGCCTTTTCGCTACTGAGTAATACCTTTTATTTTATAACTGCACGTAAAGTTTTGTAAAAGTCTGTGAAATAGCGACTGAGGCACAGTTATCATGTCTACTAGTGTCATTTTTTTATCTTAGTTTCTCGTTTTTTGGAACTATAAGGGCGATTTATGTCAAAACATCAACCCCACCACTGTGTGCGCACACCATTTAGTACCAATCAAGCATAAAACACCATCCCAGAGGCAGCCCTCGAGTACCCACTAACACCGCTGAACTTTTTTTTTAAAAACACAGCCTGAAATGCCTTACTGAATTAAAATTATACAGACAGAAAGAGTAACTGGCAAGCTTTGCGATCTGGTGAGAAGAAAGGAGAAATATTTGAAAATGATACATGGCTGGAAATATCAAACTCTTTTCAGCCCACTATGGATGTGTCTGTACCACTCCTGATTCTCAGAGCAAGTCTGTTATGGTACAGCAGCTTTTGCACAGTTAGCAATGAGTTAAATAAAGCTTGTTGTGCCTGTATCTGTATTGGACAAGTTGTTTCTACCTCCTTGCTTCATCAGCTGAGATTGCTGTGACACAGTTTGAGGCTGATCTGTCACATTATATGAATTATGCAGCTGCAGCACAGCGATGAGAGGAAGTGTGGGGGTGAAGCAGGGAAGCACAAGCACCTTCAACCCTTCATCCCTCATCTGATATGCACCACAGCTCTACACCTGTTAATAAAACATATTCCAGCTGGACTTTGATCATTTCTGCCCTACTGAGGAGGAGAAGGTACCGGTTTCTCTTACCCCTTGCTAGAATGAGGAAGGCTCGGCATTCTCTGCTTTACACTTTTTTCTGTTTAAGATGAAACAGAGATTCCCCAATAAAAGACACAAAATAACATTAGAGGTTTGCACAGGAGTACAGAGGCACTAAGACTTCGACACTGACAAGACCCTGCCCAGAGCAGACATGACAGCATGGATCTGTAGTCAGGGACAACGGTGCCTGAGGAAGCCTACTGGCACTGGATGTTACGACATTAGGAGCTTGACCTTTTAGATTTGAGTCACCTGCTCACGCCAAGCCCATACGCAGCATATGTTTGTCAGCAAATGGCGATAGGCAGCGCTCAGGCTGAACCTGATGTTTACTCACTGAGATGTGAAGCAATCAGTAGCATGCTCTGGCTGCATACTCACAGAGAGAACTGACAGTTACTACTTGAACATGATAGGTGAATTAGAACTGTTTGAGTGTGTTCCTGGTAGTTTATGAAAAAAGCTTGACAGCTATCTGATTGGAAGGAATTTTCCTCGAGCTTACATCAAATGATGAGAAATGCAGAGCAGCCAATATGTGGTTCTAATCAAATGAACAGAAGAAGTGAACAAAATGCTTTTCCAACTGGAACATTGTCCATTTTTCAACATTTCATATCCACAACAAGAATTTTGTGCGTCAGAATTTTGCTTACATATTACACAGGGAGAAATTTGGCTTAGATGTTTGGCCTTTTCTGCCTACAATTAGTGTTTAAAGCTGTTTAAAGTCTCCCCCTCCCCACCTGAAAATTAGCATCATGACGTTGTCCAATACTTACATAAGATGCAGATCTAAGCAGTTACAGTTTCAGTTTGCTCATTTCACAGAGTCTCTTCTCCCACAACAACATCCAACACATAACAACAAGCAGACACACTCACAAACACATCCACACATATTAAAGTCATTTTATGCTAGCTAATTGTGATACACTGTGGATATGGGAACCAGATGCCATTCCCATGTCATTTTTCCAGTGTGGTTTTCCTATCCCTGCCTAACCTCTGCGTCCAGATTCCCCCGACGAGCACCAGCCACTTGTGGTTGTCCATTCCTGCCCATTCTGCTCTGATTACTTACATCCCTGTCCTCCATTAGTTTCCCGCGTTGAAGAAAAGTTCCCCTGGGGCCCAGGGTAATATGATTGAGGGTTCTCATGCAGAACTAACAGATGGAGGTGTGCATATAGATATGTGGATATCCTTTTCTCCATTGCAGGTTTATTCTCGTTTGACTAAATATGCACTTTGCCAAAGCCATCACAGTACAGTATTTCCACTTTTGCATGCATGCTTTTGACATTTCAACTTTGAAATAAGAGACAAAATGAGAAATGAAGTGAGAGCATTGGATGCTTCATTCAGAAACCCAATGTCATACAAATGAATAAAGAACACATAACATTGTTCCATTTCCCCATTAATTATTATTATTATTTTTTTATTAAGGCCGTGTTTGCATCAGTTGCTCTGGTTAGTTTTTAAACTAATCAGTTTTCTAAAAAACCCAAAATGATTGGAAAAGAATGATTGGTTAAAGTGAGTAAAATATTGTGAGGCGAACTAGACATTAGCTGGAAAATGACTAACTAAATGAACGAGACACACCTTTTCCTAGAAGCAGTAGTCTAGTCACAATAATCCTGGGAAGAATTCATCACTCTGGAAACTCATCAGGCTGGTTTGACTTATATAAGTGCATGGATCAGGACTTTATAACACATTGTAGTCAGTGTAGATGGAGCTTGTCACTTGTCCCGTCACTGGCACATAATTTTAACACATTTCGTGCTTCTATCGCATTAGGCTGTGTTTTGAAGAGGTGTTAATTTCCATCCCAGTCTGTCTCCAAAACCTCTAATTACTGTTTGTCCATAGCCCAAAAATGTAGTATTGTCATGATACATGCTCAAAAATAGTGAGATTGTTACATTTTCTGTTTCTTTTCTTTGTAGAGTATAGAGTCACATCACGGTGAACGCCTGTATTTTTTAATCTCTAAGCTTAAGTGTATTTTTGATACCTAAACCTAACTGATTGAGAGTGACAGGAAGTTGAAAAGAGAAAGAGGTTTAGAAGACACGCGAAAGCTACAGTGACTAATTGTAGCATATCTGCTGAACTCGCTTTCTAAATAGGCATGTTGTAAAACGTAAACTGCTGATGTGTTTGCAAAGTAGCACATTTCCCAGGACACAGAATTTCTGTTAAGGCTGCCAAGTTACACTTGATTCAGACTGTTGTGAGACCTAGGACTTGTTTTAGCTTCACTGTATGACAAACATGATGCATCATTTAACCATCTGAAGTGTGTCAGTCAGGATGTAGTCCTTTCAAACCTTTACTTTGGCCCTCCTCCTACTTGGCGGTGAGTGGCCCTCCTCACCTGCCCCCTCTTCACTTCACTTACTCATTCCCTGTCAACACTTGGTGCCTGGAGGATTGCTTTGCTTAACTTCCTGTGTACACACATGCTTATTAATATTGTGTAGCTGTGTTAGAGAACCATATGCCTGTAAAGAGAAGGTTGTAAAAGGCGAAAGTTGTTGGCCTGCTCTCTCAGAGATGCCAGTGCTTCAGGGTGAGATGATTGGATCCATGTGGCCAGCAGTTCAGGCTACAGCATCTGCTGCCAGCCCATTTGGCCCACTTTCTACAAAGAGGATTCAAGCTCTGTTTGATAGAATGATTTTCTGGACCTCGATAAGTTTAACAGGTCACTGTGATAAAAACCAATACATTTGAGTCCAGACAGAGGTTACTTGTAGATCCCCATTCCTGACTTGGTGTGGATTGCTTCACAAAAACTGTACAAGCAGCTCGCAGCCAAACCTGATGGAATTATTTTACTCATGTCAACAACAGTTAAATCCATGGACATGAGCCAACCCCTCGTCTTGTGTTGCACCATCAGACAGGCACTGTCAAGCTTTCACTCATCATGTATTCAGTTCAATATAGAAGAAAAGCAATGTGAAGAGTTAGGTATCGGGTGTCTCAGCTTCCATTCGAGACAATAGCACTAAGTGAAGATATTTAGTTTATTGATTGCAGAGCCAGGATTAAAAATAATTACTCTGCAAGTGATGGACATGCGGAATTGATCAATTCAATATGTCACAGAATTCGTTGTCTGTGTTCAGGCCCATATTTATAATGATGTAGTTAAACTAGTTTTGCAGATATTGGACATAAGAAACAGAAACTATTAAATGGAGCAAATAAAAATCCAATTTGAGCTTAGCGTTAGCGACAACCGCAACAAGTAAATTGAGTTTCACTACTTTTCTACCACCATTTTATCATTTTAAACATTTGTAAACAACTTTTTATATTTCAATGATGAGAGAATCTCTCATGCAAGCCTCGACATGACGGGTTTATTGCTAAAGCACAATTGTCTCAGGACAATCAGCATCCAGTACTGGCAGCTACAGACTGTTTTTAGGTGTAGCAACACTCAATAGCAATAGCTTCTGAGGAGTTTAGCGAACTAACCAATGCACCATTCCTAACGATATAATGTGTGCATTTTATGTTCGTTGGATCACTTGTACATCTCAATGTTTCTTAACCAAAGAGCTTAGTGACACATGTCTAAAAGGGTGTCATGGAACAATGTTAAAACAGTCATGAAACAATAAACTTTGCATTTGTGTAGATGGACACATATTGTGTCTCCTCAGCCAATAATCTAGAAAAAGGATTATTTTTTGGTGCAGTACATTGTTACAGAGTCTGTTTAAACGCAAGCCCTCACGTTTTTCTAATGTTAACCGATTACTTTTTAAAGGCTAAACATCATCTAGTAATTTTGATATCCAAAACCACAAAACAAACAACACTCAAAAACCCAAAATGACATTTCATTGTGGAATTTCCAGTTTGGACAGCAGTCAGACTCAGTTCTTCAGCTCGACAGTCGTTTGCATAGCTCCATCATCTACTCCTTTAAACCTCAAAGTATGTATAAACCTCAATCTGTTTGTGACTTTGAGTTTTTTGATTGAGTTTTCATGTTAGTTTAAGCAAGTTTGTTTCCTAAACCTAACAAAAACTGACACTGAGGAGAACAGACTCCAAGAGTGTTAAGAAGCCCATCATAAAAAAGATCTAGTTCTGTGAAATAGTCTCTTCTTAGTAACTAGTCTTGCAGAAGGCACATAAGAAATGTATCTCAGTGCCAGGATCATTTTATTGAGCATCATCTCAACTTCCTAATATGAAATTTTTTAAGTGACATTTTGAGATCTGAATAAAAATGTTCATGTTCTTTGTGGGTTTGGCACATGTTCACTATGCCTTTTCATATTTCTCCCACGGTCTATTTAAAAGGTGACAGGGTTTTCCTCTTTTTTTTTTTTTTTCATACAAAGAGCTCGTTCAGGCCTTTCGCAGGAGACCATGGTCAAAGTTGGGTTTGGAATGAGAAGCTATGTGTCTCGGGAAAAACAAGCTAAAGTCTGATCCAGTGGTCCACCATAAACTTGACAACATCAGGGACACAAAATGTTCTGTAACAAATCTATAGTTTCTATAGAAATAGAACCATTTCACACACAGTAATTCAAGTATTACTCAAGGAAGCTGGTACTCTTGGCTTAACAAGAGTGTTAAGTACGCCAAGCAAAATAGTAAGAAATTAGGGTAATGATTGATCGTATCCAGAGAAGATTATCTCACTGAACATGAGCCCCTAACATTTTGAGTTTTAGCTAAATCAATCAGTAACAAAGTTGAGGGAACAGATGTATGATTGTGGGCTGCACAGGAAAAATCTATCATTGAGCAGTACTCTGCGCTTAGCTGTTACATTAACTACCACTTGCCTGTTTTACAGTTTCATCACTTTTCACAAGATGTGTCATATTGAGACGATTCAACCTTACATTTGGGCTCTTAAAGGTCTGCTAATGCCGCTAAACATGAAGTTCCTTGTGAGCTATATTAATCTGCAACAGATAAGGTAGATGCATCAGAGCGATGGCAATTGCAGCCCCTCAAACGTGACACTGGCTGAAAAAGAGTTCACAACAACGGGGACTGTCAATATTGCTCCCTTTGTCCAGAGTGAGGTTGCCTGGAGGCTCACAGAAATAAACCATTTCTCAGTGGTCTGTTTAAACAGGTTGGAAAAAGGCCATAGATATGCAACAACTGGGTAGTGATATGTCTTTTGGAAAGCGCATGAAGAGAGGATGGGTCCATGGAGGCACAGAGGTCCCAGTGTAAAGGCTGTTAATATGCCACCCAGGTGCTTTTAGTCTGTCAGTCTTAGATAGCCTTTACCCTGGGTGCATTCAAACAATAAATGAGTCCACTTAAAAGTATAGCACTGCTGCTGCTCATATTATATGAATAAAGTCACTGACCTCTCAAGTTGATCCATTACTTTTGGCAACCACATCTTCCTTTTTATAGTTTTTTCACATGTTCCTTGCTCATATTTGCTGAAGATTATTATGCCAATAAAACTTCATGTTTCCAAGAACCCTTAAATTGGACTAGATTCTCCTTTAGATGAATCATCGAAGATGAGTGCTGTTTGTAGTTTGTGGTAAGTTATAGTATGTTATTTTTATAATTAAATTGGGCTTTTTTCATATTCTACTATGTCACTGCTGAAAAAAGACATGACATTCTGCCTTATTGTAGATTTTATGCTATCGAATCAGTGAGAAACATCTTTGCAAAACATTATACATAGATTCCAGCTTTTGAGTTTCATATGGTTATTCAGCAATCTCTTATCTAAAAGGTGTTGATGACGCTACAGAGGGTTAATCGGTTTCATAAAAGTAACTTGCTCGTGCAGAGAGAGCAAGTTTGATCAAAATCAAACAGAAGCAGCCTTCTGAGCATCAGAGCACCTGCTGGAGGGCTGATTATGAAGAGGCTCCAGAGCAGAAGCAGTGAAAAGATGTGAAAAGCATACACAGGTGCTGAACAGAAACCGTCCTTGGGGCGGCCCGAAACCACAAAGCAACAGAAACGGTTCGACAAGTAGACACCCAACGATCATCTCAGTAAGAGAGCTGTTTAATAGTCTCTATAAAAGACCTTCAGTGTAAACCTTTTGGAAACGCTCCAGTAGATGTTGCGTCTGCAAGTGATGAGCAAATGAAGGGCCATATAATGAACAAGTGTGCACTGTGTAGAAAAATCTTTTCCACGTGCTTTATGAGCTCATGGAGAAGCAAAATGGAGTTCTGCCAGTAAATGCAGCTATTTATCCTGTTTTTAATTGGTACATTTCAAAAGTTTTGATTCCAAACATATTTTAAGATAACAGAGTTGCAAAACTTGAGTGGCGTAGTTTGATATTAACTCATTCTGGAAGGTCAACGTGGATTAGATTCATTATGTTGCTGCACTTATTGTGAAACAGTCCAAATTTATTATAATTCTACATCATTTTGATGCAGTTTTCTACACCAGCTTTCGTGCCTTGCCATTTGCTCTTGTAATTTAGTGTTCAACTACAGTTTTCAGTGCCAAACACAGTGCATTACACAGGCTTGTGTAAAAAAACTGTGGTGGCTATATTTATGTATTTCTCTGTTGCA
Source organism: Odontesthes bonariensis (assembly GCF_027942865.1). Lineage (NCBI taxonomy): Eukaryota > Metazoa > Chordata > Actinopteri > Atheriniformes > Atherinopsidae > Odontesthes > Odontesthes bonariensis. Next base: position 14,225,586 of record NC_134524.1, on the reverse strand, counting down.
TCCATTTATCGGTTTGCAGTAACAGCCTGTCAATAGCCTCTTATTGTCCAACTAAAAGCTTGCACTACTTCTATTCTGAGGAACGTACTGGAAACTTATATAGCTCCTCTGGAATGCATTCACATCATTATAAATGTAAAAGTAACATTTGATTCCAATGTGTTGCCTGTGTTATTTCTGCCCAGGGAACCGCAATCGGAAACATTGTTTTCATGATAACGCATTTTGTTTTTACAAGTGTGTTGTGGCTCTTTGTATTGCTGGTCAAGTACCAAGCAGCAGGACCACCTCTTTGAATGCATGTGTAATAAAGCTGAGTTTCTACTGGCCTGCCTGAGCTTTTTTAAGGCCAACACAGTTGCGTCACATTTAAATTCATGTGATGATGCACTGCACAAGATTGCTGTGCAGGTTCACAACCTCATGGCCACGGCACATTAGGCCTCAGGCACATCCAGTTGAGAACATAAATACTTCTATGGATAGACGGAGAGCTACAGATAGTTAACCAAGTGTCAAAAATAATGTCTAGTGGCAGCGAGCTTGCTAAAAACCTGGCTAGAAATCTCATCCCCCTTGAGCAGTCCTATTAGGAAAACTGCTGAACTTCCTTTGGAGCATTTCAGTTTTAGTCCTGCAAATATGTGCCAGTGCAGTTGAAGCCTGTCAGTATCTGTAAGACTAAAGTTATAGGTCACTTATTCATAGACTCATAGGAACACGTCCAAACACAAGACCTTTAATAATGTCATCTGTCTCTGGATTAGTCTGAGTTGGACCAGTATTGGTCTGGAAAAGTAACCTGTGCAAGGCCACTGATTGCAACTGATCAGCTTGTTCCATTTACTTTTGGACACTTTGTAAATTTTAGAGCATTCGGGTATGTTTTCACACACTAATGCAGATAGCTTTTCATGTGAAATACAGTTGAGCTTTGGTACAATTTTCTCTCTCGGGTCCAAGGGTTTAAGAACTTTGTTAAAATGGATAGTCACTGAGTCACTCTACAACACTGTCACTGTATAATACAAAAGCAACATTTTTTTCCTCTGAATGCCCAACTTCACTTCAAGCCCAAAGCCCAAAGGACTCGGTTCAACTTGAAAGTTACAGGTACTGCTTTGAGTACCTATCCATATGGATGCGCACCTCATTGTCAAATCTTCTGCTTCACCCGCAGTCTTTTACAGAGGCCACCCTGGAGCTGCTGCCTGCTGACTGACACACTGGATGCAAAGCTGGCTCACAAAAACTGCTGTGCACAATGAAAAAAAAAAAAAGTTATCCTCCTGTTCGGGGCACATTTCACAATGTGCTTGCCAGTTCTTGGTTAGAGTTTGCTGGATTTGATCCTCTTGGTAAACATGGACTTGATTTGGGTCTGTTTTATGTTTTAATTGTATGTTTTTATAAGCCCTGCTGTCTACAGTGCATAAGGTGCTGTTTGCCAGTCTGTGACACGATATTTTAATCAAATCCTGAAAGAGATTTCAGCAAGTACACATAGCTTCATCAAAACCCTGTCTCTCTTTCTCTTCGTTAGTTACTTTCAAGTCTTGTTTGTCTCTTGGTTGACATAACTGGTCGTCCTGATTTTTAACACTTTGTTGCAATTCATCTCCACAATGATTGAAAATAATTCACATGGACCTGTTGTTTTCTTCCTATCTGTTTTGTAACATTTTGATTTATCTTTTCTTTTGTTCTCATAGGGTCCTCCAGGTCCAATGGGTGAAAAGGTAAGTGTTTTCTTAGGTATTTTTAATTAATATAGCCTTGATATATTGGACATTTCTTTAAACTTCTTAAAGAAATGCTACGACAGTTACAAATACTTGTCCTTACTTGTTTTCTAGTTGTTTGTAAAAAAATATCTTCTTCCACTCACAAGTCAGCATGCTAAGCCAGCAGCTGTTGGTTTTATCTAAAGCTGAGGCAGAGGGAATCAGTTAAAGTAGATCCCTCTAAATGAGGCAAAATACACCCTGCAAGGCAAGCTGCTTCCTATTTTTAAGACTCAGGGCTGAGCAAAGATTACAGCAAACGAATATAGTAATGTAAAAAAGAAAGTATGCCCTCTTTCAATTCTAACCCTTAAACATGTAAGGACATAATTAAAAAATAATAATATGACTCTCACAAGGTCTTAGAGGGAAGAACAGACAAGTAAGAACAAAACTAAGACAAAGTTTTTGTTAAATAACAAAAGGAATGTGTGAAAAACTAAGTACACCACATTGATCGATGGTTTGTGGAACCATCTTTAGGTGGGACATGTGAGTGGCCAACTCTTCTATACAGCATTGCTTAGGTCATTGAGGTTTGTGGCCATTTGTTCATGCACAACTTTCTTAAGTCCCCACCATGGTATTTCAATCAGGTTGAGGTCTGGACTTTCACTGGACCATTCCAACACCTTTATTCTTTTCTTTTTCAGCCTCAGATTCAGTTTTGCTGCTGTGCTTGGGATCATTGTCCTGTTGAATGACCCAATTACAGCCAAGCTTTAGCTCTCAGATGGATGACCTTGTGTTTGTCTCTAGAATACTTTGGTATACAGAGTAGTTCATGGTCGACTCTTTGACTGAAATATGACCAGGTCCTGTGGTACCGAAACAAGCCCAAACACCCTTCCATCATCTTGCTCGACAGTTGGTGTGTGGTGTTTGTGCTGATGTACTGTGTTTGTTTTTAATCGGATGTATTGCGGTGCATTTTCACCAGACCTCTCCACTTTGGTCTCATTTGTCCAAAGGACATTGTCCCAGAAGTCTTGTGGGTTGTTCAGACGTGACTTTACAAACCAAACTAGTGCTACAGTATTCTTTTGAGAGGCAAGAAGCTTTCTCATGAAAAACCTTTCAAACAAGCCATACTTGTTCGAACTTTTTCTAATTGTACTGTTATTAACGTTAACATGTAAAATGCTCACTAAGGCCTGTAGAGTCTGAGAATATAACTCACTGCACAGTATTTAACAATCTTCTCTAAAGTGAACTTGCTGGAGCGTCCAGTCTAGGGAATTTTTCCACTTATAAATAATCTTTCTCACTGTAGCATGATGGACATGATGGGATAATGGAAATTATTTTGGAAATGGCCTTATAACCCTTCTCAATTCGATGGGCAGAAACAGTTGCTTCTCTAACATCACTGCTGATGTAATTTCGACTTTGCATTTAGTTAACGCTCATCTGAATGCTCCAGACCAGCAAACTGCCAAAAGTTCTGCTTTTATAGAGGTGCTTACACCGGCTGATGATCACTGAATTAAGTAACAGCACCTGGCTGCTACTTACGCTCTTAATTCCTGTGGAAATAGTAAGGGTCGACTTTTTCATACACCATTTTGGAATTTCAATCTCGTCTGTGGTCCAATCGTCATTATTTTCCATCAAAACAACTGAATTTTCTTTTTATGCTCATCTTGCTGTTAATTTGTTCATAGAGGGTGTGATTTTACATCTGCCGCTTTAATTGGAATTCAAGTAGCCCTGACCATAAGTCTGAATATTTAAATTCTTTTGCCCTTTAAAAATCCACAGCAAATAGCCTAAAAAGCCGCAGCCCTGGGTAGAAACCCTGAAAAGCCTCGCTGAGCAACCTTCCATAAAACAGCAGCAGAGCATGCAAAGTAACCACGCTGTCTCTTTACAAGTCCTCAGAACAAGGGGACGAAATGCATGCCTGTAGAACCTCACTAAAGCTGATGAAGTCCTTTCAATAAATGATGAACACAGGTTGCTGTTGGGAGAATATAAAGTGCAATCTTTAAGTGCTGCTGTGAGTAATTAATTAAGATTTTTACAGACCATCTGTGAAAAAATTAAAAATTAACTATTTGTGTTTATATTTTATGTGATTTTGGTTGCAACTTCAGAATTAAAGCAATACCATTAAACAGATTATTGTGCAGTAAAGTACAGGAAATTAAATAAAATGGTGTGGGAGTACTAACCAGAGCTGATGTCAAACAGGGAAACAGATGATCACAGTTGTCTGTGCCAAGTGTCACTGTTTGGAAACTAATTATTTCTTGTAATTTGGGGTTTGGAATGATGCTAGTTGTTGTCGCTGAATAATGTCATAAATCAACATTGGGATTTCTTTTTCATACATTCTATAGAAAACGCAAACAAAAACCCAAAAGCCTGACTTACATAAGCAGATTTATATGACTGTCAAACATTCGTTATGATAACACGGTCCTGTTGATTAGATTCATGTCCATGCCTCTCATGTGAACTACTACATCTGCAGTATAATGAAATCAAAAACAACTGTGTGCATTCCCACCCAGGACGAATAAAGCATTCATCAGAGTGGCCATTCACAACTGTTTCCCTATTAAATTTGGTTTTGGCACTATGGCCCAATGAAAAATTACAAAAATTCCAAGAGCCGTTTTATTTGAAATTACACAGACATTACATTGAAGCATGTTTGAGCAAAATTCCCATCCATGTGTGATAGGTTGTTCGGCTCATTATACGCTGTGGCTAAACTGTAACCCAGCCAGCAGGAAAGAAAAGCACATCAATTGAGATAGTTTGAGGATGTTCACTTATCCGATTCTACACAGATTAAGGTTGTAATTTTCTTTCTAACATTTGGTCTTCCTTCACTTATTTCGAACAAAAGTGTGCTTTTGTTTGGGGTTCACACTAATGTGATAAAGCCGCAGCCTTCTCCTTGCAGGTTGATTTGAAACCAAATGTTTTCTCCTTCAGGATTGTGCTCTTTCCACAGAGATTTACACTAAGAAAAGGCAAAAAGCCAATGATCTCTGGGGCATAAAATCTGGCCTTGCATTGCAGTTTACCCACACTCAGTTCCCAGCCCCCCCTCACCACCACCTCACCAAAACCTCACACCACTGCTCCTTTTCTTTCTCTTCTTCTTTTTCTCATACCAGATTCATGTCAGGCCATGTTATCATAAGTTATTTCACTTTTAACCACAATGAATAGTTGAGGGTTCCTGCATTATTTTTCTTTATCAGTATGTTCTGAATTATGCCTCAGTGATTTTGATGTGAGCCTATGATTGTTACAAACACTGTATTTGTACACGTGTTTAATTGTGTGTTTGACCCTTACATTTGGAGACAAATTCTTTTTCTTTCCTTCCGCAGGGGGATCAAGGCGACCAGGGACCTCGGGTATGTGGTTTACTCTGATTTTTGTGATTAGCAGATGAATGTGACTATGTGTGTCTCCCCCAGCAGAATTGTGGGTAAAAGGTTTGAAATGCATGAAATTCCAGGGATACTGTTCTTCCGATGTGTCCAAATATAACAAGCATCTCAGCACTGCTTATTTCTACATCAAGACTAGACAGGCAAACGTGCAAGATTCTTGAGGGGGTTCACTTTTCAAAATATGAAAACCTATTTTTTCACCTTTGTCTTCAAATGTAATATGCATTCATTCTTTTTCACATCAGCAAAAAGAGCTCTGTTAAGTCTCAGAAGTGATCAAAAGCTTACTGGTTCTGTCTCTAAGATTACTTGTGATTGACTTCAGTCCTCAATATGACATGGCGTATTCACAACTTTAATCATTTCCTGGCATTTCTATAAGAGGGCAGCATCTAAATGATGCTAATGTGAGTGCTTTTCCATGCTTGACAGACTCTGAAATGAATTAGTCTATCTTCGCTTTGCAGTGAGTGTAGCTCTCATTTTTCACAAATAGTGGTTAAAAATGAGCGCTCTTTGAAAAGCAGACTGCACAGGTTTGTTTAAAGTAGACTGCATTAACCCAGGTCATGTGTACGCATGCATACGCACACTTTCACTTCCTCTGTATCTGCTGTTCATAAAGGGTAGATTGTGCGTAAGTCAAAGTCACTTTGAATGCTTACAATTGATTTCTATGAGGGCAAAGAGCATGCAGGGGTTGGCACAAGTGGAAAAGGGAACTCAGAAACACAGTTTGTCTTGTCACTTGAACAACAGCCATCTCTCAAGTGGATCTAGGGGTGCGCGATCTGACAATATAAAATCGTGACTGGCGAGGAAGAGTGGAGAATCGCAGGCAATCTACCAAATTAGAGAAACCGTATAGATCGCCTTTGCCAATCAGCGCAATGATTTATTTATTTTTTTTAATGCTGGTTCCCGCCGATTCGGCAGACGTAGGGCGTCCTTAACCTAACCGACCAATCATAGCGAACTGTGCGTCGTGACACTTTCTTACACGCCTCCATGTTGTGTTTGTAAAAACTTAGAAAACGCATGGACAGCCATGGCTGAAAGCCAAGCCGACGAGCTGGTGAAGAAGAGGAAATCCACCTCTGTAATTTGGAATTGGTTCGGGTTTTCTTCTACCCTAACCCACTGCTGCTGGTCCACATCAGGAATGGGAACAGCAGCAGCGGCACCATCCACAGCACATCCATAGCGGCGCACGGGAGAAACTCACGGCCAGCAGCAGCACTCTCGGGTCGGATGAGGAAACCGCTAGCTTGTGAGCTAACTACGGTGCAAGAGAAAAGGGATGCACCGCGACCGTGACAAACATTACACAGTTGAAAAGTATTCTTTTAGGGCGCTCTGTTGATGGCAGTGCGTGACTGTGGCTGCAGTAAATGAACATGCAGCGTTGCTCATCTGTTGCTAAATGGCATCATGAGGTGGAGTCAAGTCGTCATCAGTGGTTTGTTTTTCTATTTCCGGTTGCTTCACTCTCACTGTGTCAGATGTCATTAATTAGATCATTATTTTTCATCTTGAATTGGGTTACAGTTGAATTACAATGTGTTGATTGCCAAATTCTTTCTTTTACTCCTTAGCTCTTCTGTGGTTCAGCATGTCGACTTAACTCTACTGTAATTGGTCTTTTTTTTTTTTTTTTGGATGGACGATCGTGATAAAAAATCGAAATCGTGATTTTATGCAAAAAAATCGTGATACAACATTTTTTCCATATCGCCCACCCCTAAGTGGATCTGATCCCAATTCAGTGCTGGTGCCCACCCAGACGTTAGTAGTTTGCCGATGAACTCTGTCAGCTCTCCTCCGGGCTTGTTTCGCCTGGTTTTCCTATGATTTGAAAGTCTGTACAAATGACCCTTTCTGTGGAATTCAATTAGTGGTTTCCAAGTGACACATCTAATGTTACACATAGGCACGCTTCAAATTACAGCCAGCTTCAGGGATTGTGTTTCCCTGGGTAATTTCCCTCTTTCACAACATCTACAAACACATTTTCAACTCTGATGTCCTTAGTTCATTTTCATTTATGTAGAGATAATGATTACAGTTGCAAGAACTGCACCAGTGAAACTGCTTCAAGAGAAATAGCCTTACTGGGATAAATCATGTCTATTAGGACAGAAATTTTTGGTGATTATTTGTGCCCTTTTAAATGGAGTCATCATTCTCTATTTATACAAGGAAAACAGCACTTTGGTGGACAGTTTTAACAAGGACTAGCAGGTCCTATTTGTCTTACAGAGTAAATAAATGACCCAGTTCAAGATAGTATTTAATTAGCTTCTTGTTACAGCAAAATTGTCCACTAAAAGGTACAAATTAACACACAGTGTTGCTGTCACATATGAAAAACTACAGGCATGAAAGCAGTCTAGGTCACCACTAAATTATATTACCTTTTCACAACGGCATATTGACTATGCATATTAGATTAGTGAGTTAATGGAGTTGAGCTGTATTCGAAAGATTTCCTTAATAAATGAAGGCATAGCAGGACAAGTCCTTACTGACCTTCAGTCTGTCTGTTGGGGTTGAATTGAAGCTCATTTCATGCTTAGTATTGACTCTTTGCTTGGAGTTGATTGGACCCATATGGAGAGGCATTTAAACAACAGAGAATGTCTAGATCATGTCCTCTATCCACCAAACAGTTTTCATTTTCGAATTTAAAGAACAGATCTTTTACCAAAGGGTCAGTTTAGAACCCCAGCTTTTGTGGCCAAAGATGGTGTGAGAATCGTTACATGGGACACTTCCTCTGTCTGCTGCCCACATGTCAGGGTCAGCCATTTATGTGAACTAAAGGTCGGGGGTCACATCCAAATATCAGGGGTTAACCAAGCAACAAATAATAAATTGGCCAGTTTTGACAAACAAATGAATGGCCACCAGTGGAGCTTCACTTGTGGATATAATTACCAAGAGCTGCAGGCTATGTATACCACAGAGATAAGTGTGTGGTCCTTTTTGAGGGATAGCACTAGCTGCATCTGTCATGCAAAGGCTGGAGAATTCCTGCGTTGGTGTGAGGAAAAATTCCTGGGATTTTACCTAACAAATGCCATAGTTTGTCCAGTCCTTCTCATAACATGGGAGTTGGCAGTCTGAAATGTTCCTCCCGGAAAAAGATGAAGAAAAATGATCATGGTTATATAATTTACAGGATTTGAATTCGCAGCAGTGAACAGTTTTTTATATAAAACCAAATTAATTTCACTGAGATAAGTTTTATTTTTCAGATTAAAGCCATGTCTGGGGTTTCAAATTGATGTATTGGTCCGCACTTAAATTCAAACCATCTGAGTTCAGAACTTGAAATCCATTCCACAAATAGATATTCGGAAAACGCCAAAGTCTGTAGTTCCTTGACTCGTTTTGTATGTGTGGTGTACATGTAGAGATGCTGGATTTGGCTGACGTGCTGTTGAGGCTAATGCTGATTGGCCACATATCTGGCTTTTTGCTTTCTGCAGATCGAGTCACTTTGCTGCAGGCAAATCCATAGCAATAGAGCTCCCCGCCAGATATCCAACATCCGCTTTGAGAGAAAAGCAAACAAAAGCAGTCTGTAAATGCTCAGGATCCTCTGTTTACTACCATGTTATTACCGTTCTCACACGTGGACATCAATGTTGAAGCAGCATGCAGAATGAACACGTTAACTTCTCTCATATGACAAACATACACCGGTCGGTGAGGTTGTCAGCATTATGTCGACCTGGGCACTGCTTCTCTACAGTGTTTCTGCTTGCATATATGTCAAAAGGACTATAGAAGAATTTTTTTTTTTTAAAAACGCTCCAGCTTGCAAATGCTCTGCACTGCATCTCATGCCTGGAGTCTCTGACCGCTCTCCCCACTCATCATCCAGTGCTTGTTTTCCTTCTTTGTCCTCAAAATGTTTGAGGTTGTAAATAACTGGAGAAATACTTGTGCTTCAGTCCCAGTCGCACACAGCACGGCCATTGTCTGCAGTGTAAGTGTATCCATTGCTCTGTTCTGCTGCAGGCCTGAATCAAAACAGCCTGGCTTGAAAGCCATATTCCTAATGAGCCATGCTTTTTGAATTATCTTTGGAAAACCAAAGGGATGGCACAAAAGCCATGTTTGGATAGGCCAGATTTTTATCTTGAGTTGACTTTAGATGAAGATTAATTGATTTCTCACGGTGAATGTTTATGCTAGGGTGCAAGTCTTGAAGAATGGCTTTGATCAGTTCATTCAGGTTGTTTTTTTTGTGGTGGAGCAGGACCTGCTACAAAAAGAAGAACTAGAAAATGTGCAATCATTGCACATCAAGCATGGGGAAATCATTTTCTGTTGATCTACACTCTTACTGTGCCACTAGAATACTTGGATCAATGTTAGATCAGAATTTTTTTTTTTTTTTTAAACATAACCAGTCATGTTCCCAAGATTTTAGGTCAAAGAGAAATGTTTCTGGTTGGCAAACACTTCCAGGTAATGCTTTCAAGGATTGTGTAACTTCCAAAAAGTGCTGCTTTGCAATATGTAAATCTTCATTCAAGATCAACTTTCTTTTAAACAGTAAGGAAACTATACACCTGAAAAAACTCATGTAATTAGTCAGTTACATGCTTTGGAAAGAAGTCCGTGACAGCTAAGTGAAGTAAGGCAGTGAGCAGAATATAATAATGATTCAGAGCAAACGCCGCCTTCCTGTTTGGGGCGTGGCAAACAGTCAATTCATTTTTTTGTTGGAAACATGTGATTTTGTGACTTGTCTTGATTGAAGATTGTATTTCATAGCTAGAAAGTGCAATGAAATCAAAATACATATATTGTCTTTGCACAATATATTCCCTCAAAACAATAAAAACATAATTTGATGCATTTATTTGACTACGACATTCGAAAAACCCTGTCCAGCTTACTAAATGTCCTCATTTCTGGATTCAGATTAAAGTTAATATGCAGCTGTAAACCATTGTTTCCTTTCAGCAAGGAGAAGGCCTGATGCTTTCTTCTTTTATTCATTTTTCATGAGTGGATCACATATGTCATTAACTTTTTTGGAAAACCATTTCTCTGAATTTTCATCAAACATCTCAATCTCTTGATGTTCCTTGAAGCTCAATGAGCAATACCACTCTTCAATTTACCAGCATGTCCAAATTCAGAGTGTATTGTATGATAATCCTTTCAAAACTCTCTTTCTGTATAGCTGCAAGAAAACAGGATAAAAGGGTTACGGACTGTTCTTATCATTGTAGCCTACACATTATGGCTTTATTGTCAACACGGTTTCACTGAGGACAGCAAACTTAAACTTTACACTTAAGTTTAAAAAGTAAGTGCGTAAAATGGAATTATGGTTTAGAACTGAACAGAAATGCCTGGTCTTCAACTCTTCTATCATTAAGTTTGATGTGGCTATATATACGTCACAGAAGTTCACAATGATGCTATTTATCAAAAACATTTGTACAAATATGATGCTTATCCTCTTCTTCTTTAACTGTTTTTGGTCACCCAGTGTTTAAATGTCATGTGTGCGTTGTGCCATGTGTTTGCTGTTTGTCCCTTTAGGGATTGCCTGGTCTCCCTACGCTGGCTGCTTTGCACAGCAATCAGATCCTGACTGTCAAGGTTTGTCGTTGGTGGCGCTGCCAAGCTGCTCAGTCCGACCTGTCTGCAGCACACACTGGGAGTTAATGAATCACTGTCAGCTGATTTTCTTAAAGCCTGATGAGAGAGTATGGACAGGAAAACCCTGTCTAATTAATCACAGCCAGTCACTCGCTGTCCTCTTCTCCAAAGTGCTGCTACCAGTCTTTGACTCGAGAGGTTTCTGTTCCATTATACATGCCAGGTCTTCCACTAAAAAGCAAAGGTGGCCTTTTACAACCTTGTAATATGTAGCTAACTGGAACAAGAATCAGTACCCTGAGACTAAGACATGGTCTGGCTTTTGTCCATTGATGCTGGAATGAATGGAAGAAGCTTAAAGGGGAATACTCAACTAGGAAGCAGAATGGCAAAATGTTTTTTTTACAGTTCATGCCCATGGTTCACCGCAAATCTTTAAAACCACCAATTTGGCCCTCAGAATTGTTTCAATAATGGCGGAAGCTGCTTAATGCCAGTGGGTGCTTGCAGCATAAAGTATGCATTGAAAGACAGAATGTTAGAAATCAACCTTAACACAGAAGGTTGACCATGTTTTCGGTGTGTGCAGCTCCCAGGGTCTGACTGAGCAGCAGGCACAGTGATGATGACAGTGCTTTCACAGACGAGGAGTAATTCCCATTTTTTCCAGGGGGACTGTTAGGCCACTGTGGCACATTCACACCCCAGAGGTGGTAATTATGGGCCCAAGTTCCAGAAAATAAGCCTAGACTTCCGAAGCAAACCGCCTCAGTGCAGGAAAAGTGTGGATTCCACCCTCCCATCTGTGAAGGCACTGGACTGGGGTTTCATGAAAACAGGCCTTTCTAACAAAATCTGTTTCTTTTTGCATTTGCCTTCCTCCTTCTCCTCCTCCTTCTTCTTCTTCTGGGACCTCATCCTTCTTCAACCTTCTCTCACCTCTGACCTACGACTTCTTGACCTCACACACCTGCTCAGATGGTCTTCCCTAAGATCAATCATGGCTTTCTTTCCGCTGACCAGCAGCTCATAAAGCGACGGCTCATTAAGGTAGTGGGTGTGTCCTCATTCGTCTCTGTCCCCTGTGTCAAGTCTCACCGAATCACTTCACTCTGGCCAATGCATGCAACTTTTAGATAGACCTGTCATATGCACTCTTACACTCATTCATTTATTGTTAAAAGGAAATATGGAAAAGTCTTAAGAAGAAGTTTCATTAAAGTAAAATGAATTACTGTCTTGGCACTTATCAAAGAATTTTCCCTGGAAGTTGAATTGCTGAATATTTTTTCTGAATTTCTTGTAATCCAGTATAGTAATAGACCACACATTTTCAGTAATTCTTCCTGACTATTGCACCACTCCACTGACAAATATGACATTTTTTTTAGTCTTTGCTTAATGCACAGTCCATTTAGGATTGCATGCATTTTAAAGGATTAATATTTCAGCTATAAATCATGACATTACAGCCTCTCTCCATCATTGTATGCTAACTCCAAAATGCAAACTCTCCTCTTAGTTATGAATGGAGGCAGGCCATAGCCACCCATGAGATCATTCCACCACCCTCTCTTTATCATCATTTGACTGTAGTGGCTCCAGTCTCAGTAGATCCAACAATATCACACCATAATGATGCAGAAATGTGTTCTCTTGCCATACAGGGAGATCAGGGCCAAGCTGGACCACCGGGGCCACCGGGGCCACCAGGTCCACCTGGACCAAGGGGACCTCCAGGGGACACTGGAAAGGATGGACCCAGAGGTGTTCCAGGTCTCCCGGTTAGTATTGGTTTTCACTTGACATCTGGGGAAGTTTGATATAGTGGAATGAATAGTTTCCTTTGCACTCTGTGCTGTTAAAATGCCACTGAATCATCAAAATTCTGGGGATGCATCCTTAGAAAATACTACACGTTTTTCCATTCATTTCAGCTCAGTATGTTCTCAATTTCAATTTGATTGACTTGTTGCTTGAAGGGTTTATTCCAATGAAAACTTGTCTAATGAAGATGACACAAACTATTTTGCAGTTCATTACCCTGATGTCTTTTTAGCAAAGAATAAATGTGCCCAAAAGAATGTTTAACAGTATAGATTTACTTTTACTTGGTTGTTTTTCATTTTAGCGTAATATTTTCCATGTCTTAAAGCCTATCACTGACATCCTGCTAATTTATGTGGAATCTGAGAGAAAGAATAAAACAGAAAAGGCCTGTCAGTTATTTGCAGCTATAAAACCTTCTGTAGGCTCCAGCTGATCTTTATTGTCTTGGCAGAGGACACAGTAGAAGTGTAAATATATATTAACTGTTGTTTGGGTGGTTCTTTCCAAGTATTTTAAGATTAACATTTCAGTTACTCCTGTTGAAGTTGCAAAAACTGTTCAATTTTTCTAATAAATTACACATCTCTTTACAAGTTGTTTGATTTCTTTTTTTGATTTATATCTCCTGCGCTGGATAACTTAAAGGATAAGACCGGTTTTTTGACATTGGGCCCTTGATTTCACATTATAGCATGATGTTCTACTCACCCCTGCTTGTTGTTTGTCATTTGGAGCTGTTCCGAAGATATTCGCGAGGCGTCTGGCTGCTCTCTTGAGATATTCGGCCATGAAACGGTTTCCTATGGGCAAGCTCATACAGGCACAAACTATGCTGTTTATAATTTATTAATTACTCTACACTAGCACTGATAACGTGGAGGTGCGTCGCTTACTTAAAAAAATCCGGGTTATTGTAATTTTGATTTTTTTGTCGTAAAGTGGGTGTTACTGACGTCATCGTCGTGCTACTGCCACAGACAGCCCACAGACCTGCTGCCTATTTATTCATTCGGCTAAAATTCAAAATTAGTAACCCGGATTTTTTTAAGTAAGCGACGCACCTCCACGTTATCAGTGCTGGTGTAGAGTAATTAATAAATTATAAACAGCATAGTTTGTACCTGTATAAGCTTGCCCATAGGAAACCGTTTCATGGCCGAATATCTCAAGAGAGCAGCCGGACGCCTCACGAATATCTTCGGAACAGCTCCAAATGACCAACAACAAGCAGGGGTGAGTAGAACATCATGTTATAATGTGAAATCAAGGGCCCAATGTCAAAAAACCGGTCTTATCCTTTAAGAGGAGGGGAAAAAAATGGAAATATCAAAAAGATGTGAAAATATAATGTTAAAGCTTTGAATCTGAACTCGCTGCCGAGATCCGTGCTGACCTGAACCAAAAGCAGATATTAAAACAGGCTTTAGGGACAGAGACAATGGAGGGCAGAGGTGGCACAACTTGATAAATGGTCTTCAGACACCACAACATGGAAACAGTTCTCAGCTCCTCTTGGCTACCTGGCCACTGTGCAAATTTTTAACCCAGGTGTTTTGACTGATAATATTTAAACTTCATGGATATTCTCATCTCATCTTCTTTTAATTGTGTTTTTTCCTCTCTTTCTTTCTTTCTCATAGGGTGATCCAGGGCTGTTGGGAGAAACAGGACCCATGGTGAGGGCTAAATTTACCTTTTGAAATCAAATTTTGATTGGAGATTGGATTCTGATTTTGGTTCCTTATTAACATTTATGAATAGTTTAAAATGTAGTCTAAAAGAAGCACAGTTCACTGTCGTTAATTTTAAAGAAACTGAAAGACATTTTGGGGAATGTTCTAAATGAACCATAATGACAAGATTTTTAACGATGCATCTGTTGTAATCCATCTCAACACATATGTAATGAACGTAGGCTATAGCACCAGTTAATGTTTGAACACAGCAACTCATTTGAGGGTATTTTAAAGGGAGATTCTACAACAAAAAAACAACACTGAATCTATCAAACTTGTGAAATAACTACTAGAATTATGCTGTGAGTACAGTATACAGAGAAAAAATTAATTGATATTTAAACCTTTAACCATTTGTTCATGACTATACGGTATTTTGTTTTAAAAAGTTTGAAAGCAAATCTGCCTGGGTCATCTTTATGACTTGGTTTAGCTAGATAAAGATAGAACTGTGTGTATTTTTATATGTTTACCATGAGGCAAAATCTTAACAAAAAAATATTTATTTATATAATTGGTGCCTCAAGGAGGGAAAAAAGTGGGAGGAAAAAACATCCTTTTTTCATTAAAGTTGTCCATGTTGTCTTAATGACAGCTTTCCATTGGAATTCTACATGGGACTCGTGACATATTTATAATATGCTTTCCAGATACTATATAACAGTGAATATAAATGACACATTTCATAATAAGCAGCATAAAATGTTTTTTGGGTTTCTTTCTAACAAACCCTTTAATATCAGGCTGTTTCAGTTAACAGCAAGTGAATACAGCTTGCGGTATTCAGCAAATAAAGCATTTGATTAAAGTTTCCTTGTAAACGCTACTTCGAAAAGGTCAAAACAAATTCCAGAGAATGCAAGGAAACAAATGACACATAAGCACACGGCGCTGCCAGATTTCACAAGTGAAAGCTGATATAGAAGGTACGATCAAGTGCTTTCATCTCTGATTGTTTCTCCTCTGACCTTTCCATGTTTTGAAGGAAACTGGTGTATTGTGCATCAATGGGCACTGAAAAAAAATGAAGGCTTGAGTTGTGAAAAAAACACTTAATGAAAAACTAAAGTTGCCCATTTTTAGATCACCTAATAGGATACCATCTGTAGAGTGTACCTATTCGTTCTGCTTTTATGTTGCCAATTTTTGTTGGTTGTATCCCTCTTTTTGCTCATAAAGCAGCTGTGAAGGTAGAAAAGTTTGGTTTAAGTGTTCACTGTGTCATGAATAAGAAATCTACCGTGGTCCCAGGTGTTCTCCTATACGTCTGTAGGGCTTTCACAACCACTCATGACAGCTCCAGCTGGAGCATTTCTCAAAAAGATGAATGAATAATCCAATTCGTAATGAACTCGAACTCCTCATGCAGAGCTTTGAATAAAAATAATCACTGTTCACCGTAAATCTTGATATAAATTACTCTTTTTCTTGAGTGTATATACACTGCGTGACACTGATCTACTTTTAACAAGGAGTGTTGCCATCATCTGGAATTCAAGCCCCCATGTAAATCAGCATGAGATAAGCAGAACCCAGTGGTTCTAAAAATGTGTCACTGTACATTTAAAATGTCAGAGCCTCAGTTTTCAGCCAAAAGTCAATTGTTTAAAACTCAATAAGCAAAGATGATATATTGGATTCGAGAGTGGGGTCTCTAGCTGATTATTTGGGCTGTTTAATCTCCATTGAGGAAGTAAAAAGAGGCTCTCCGCTCAGAAACGCACCAGCAACTCACACCCTATCCTTCTTAAAAAAAATATAAGAAAATAGATGCGTATAGAAACTATTAATCTCCACTTGAGCTTCAGATGACAAGGATAATTCATGATTGACACATTTTAAATTTTCACATTTAGCTCAAAGCAGGGACTCGGGTCACAACTGAATCCACATTTGCCTCGCTCACAGTGCCCTAGGAACTAGCGCCCACTTGACGCAGCTCACCGTTTTTAATGTAGAGGCTATTGTTAAAGAGGCAAAAGTAGATTCCAGAGTTTTCCAGCAGCTTTCCAGGACATGTGGTGCTGGTTAGAAGGATTAAACTCTTGTGGAGCAGAAACAAGGAGGGGGAGGTGGAGAGACGACAAAGAAGAAAAGGAAATATTTTCAGGACTTAGTTCAAAACTATCAGTGCCATAAGGTCTCTCTGGGGTAAATTAAGGGGGTCTTCAGCTTCCTAAAGGTGGCTCACAGCCTTGTGCACAGTTTTCATTTGGAACTTGATTTGCGCTCAAAAGACCAAATAAGTCTAAATATGTTCCATCCATCACTGAAAAACCTTTTCCATCTGTATTTCGGTGTTATTTCCAGTTATGCTGCAGAGTTTCACTCATCCTCCTTTACATCCTATTCATTCCAACACTACCCACAATGCACATGTGACTCACCTTAGACTTTTTTAAATTCACACCAGGCATGCATGAAGGAATCCAATTTTCCTAATATGCCTTTATGATGAGGATACACTTAGTACTTTATGGTGTCCTTGACTACATTGTCTCGTAATTTTAAGCCAAAACACGAGGAACAAAATGTGTGATTGGCTTTGGACATTGTCCGTGGAATCAACCTGTGTATTGGCAATGTGTTTATTCTTGTTTTGTTTTTTTAACAGCACTGGGTCATTTTTTTTAAGTGCCCAACAATCCTGGCCATAGCCAGACATCAAGATTCAGTGTATGTCATGTTTACCTGCCCAGGCCCTGTCCACACAATGTTACGAGCTGCAAAAGTTGACCTAAGCATCTGTTTTACTTTATAACCTCCAGCTCTGCATATAAATATGAAATGTAAATGAAAATTCAGATTTTTCAGTTGCCTGAAGAGACATTTTTAAAGCAAAAAGGGGAATTTCTAAGATATTTCACATAAATTTGATAGACCCATCCAAAAAAATGCAGTGTGTTTGTAATTATGTACTTTCCTAAACATAATTTAACATCGCAGGTTATGCTAAATATACATAACTGGCCCCAGTTAATGACGTTCCTTATGAGTAGGTCAATATTATATACTCAGCACACATCATAACTGAAAAGTACACAAGTACTTGAACTCATCGTCTATTAAGACCCAGAGCTGCAAATTTTCTTAACACAACACAGGTGGTTTCTTGAAGCTAAGAATTAAGTCAGTGGCTAAACTGTATTAAACAAGCCATCCATTTTACAGGTCATTTGCATCACAAAAAATTCTTCTAGATTCAATTTTCTCTGTAGGTTTAGGATGACCTTTATACCATTTTCCTGACAGCTGCAGTTTTGTTAATAGAAGTCCTACCGGTAAAGCAAGTGTTATTAAAAGGTCTTAAAAAATTGAACAGCATGCACACAGTTCAAGTAAAACACACATGTCCAGAGTCACCATCACAATGTTATGCTAACCTCTAGCTGCATTTCTGAGACATTAAAAAAAGACTCAGCCTGTCAAAATGACTAATATCCTTTAAAGTTGTAAGCGCCATAATTTAATGTCAACAGAATAATATTTCAGAACAGAAACAGAAACTTTGGAGAGAAGCTCCAAGCCTGCGTCCCAAAGCTCAAACATGGAGCTCTTCTGTGCTTTGATCAGCCCAAACATATTTTCCTGTAAATGCAGAGCTGAAGGTTCAAGTGCTGCAGTCTGAGTGTGGGAAGTGACCTGGCAACTGCCTCATTGTTTGTCATTTCCGAGTCACGAATGAAAGTACCAAACATTTGGTGCTTTGTATCTGTACTGGGATGCTTGACTTCAATGGGCATCCTGTTGATATTGTACATTTGTGGGATCATTCTCTTTATGAATAGAGTGAGATGCAACATGTTGAGCATGCGCTGCAATGATTATTTTAGTTGAAAAAAATCTTTCTTTTAAAAGTAAATTTTTAGATAGTTCTCAGTTTTAATTTTCTAGCAATGTTAGGGCACAACATTGAAAACAAGAGAGCCTGTACTTCCTCAAGGGCTCTTGAATCTCTAAAAAAAAATTCTCCTTTTCAGCAAGTAGCTCCTGAGTGCTCTCAGATGTAGCCAAGTTAATTAGCACTCAGGCGAGTGGCACATGCTCTCACATACCTGGTGGGTCATAAAGATGTTTACCAAACCCTACTGAGGATAGCTAACAAAGGCTTTTAAAGGCAAGTGGGAGGAAAACCTTTCTCTTGGCTAGCTGGGATAATGAAAGTTCTTCATTGAGGTTTTTTGTTATAAGTGCAGATGGAATGCACTATAAATGAGCTGCAACTGTGCGGGCCATGTTTGTAAATGTGAGAACTCGGCTTTAAAAGACTAATTTTACAAAAATGGGAGTTGAAAATGAGAATGCTTGGTGCTTGAGTTACGTGGCAATCGCCTTGATTTATAAAAAAAAACTAAACAAGATATGATCCAACAAACAATTTATACCCAGAAAACTAATCACTGTTAAGTCATAGGTTGGCCACCACCAAACTATGCTTCTTCTTTCAGAAATTTGAACTGGCAGTCGAACTTTTCAACTTGCGTTTGTCCTCATTGGCTGCTTTTTCCAATACAGGCACACAAACATTTTACACTCAACAGGGGACCGTATCTTTTTGACAGTTATACTGCATCAACACGTATAAAACTGCAAAAATGCTGTTGGAAAGGGCTTGTGGGGCATAATGTCTGCTTGGCCATCACCCAACTGCAAGTGAGTAGCCAAATGGCTGTTGATCTTGAGCCTACAGTTAGACAAATGCTGGCCAAGTGTACAGGTGTTGATTAACTTCTTTTATGCTGCTGTTTGTAATTTGTTTAGCACAATTGAATTCACAAAGCAGAAGAATGCTGTCAATCCAACATGGTCTCCAGTTCATCTGTGGTATCCAGCATGCTTTAGAATATAAACTTTTCTTCCAGACACATTCATCACTGGTGCAAATCTCAGAAGTGTGGCGCCTTTTTAGCCCTCACTTACTTATTGTCTTTGTAAGGCTTCCCAAATATTGTCCCATTTAGGTAATGAACTTCTCCATGTATTGGAGTGTACACTTGGTTTGCAGCACAGCCAAACGCGACACATTTCACACTCACACAAATGAGATCATCATAAAAAGACAAAACCAAACAATTTTTTGCTATCCGCAGTCTCATTAGAGATTCATGTTTATGTTACAGTTCAGTGAAAGAAGGCTCAAAGTGAGAAGATTTTCAGGCTTTGCTGAAGAATAAAACAAGGGATTGATTGTGATTTGGTTCTGCCTGAAGGATGTGTGCTCACTGCATAAAATCCTACCACAAGCTTTGCCAGTCTCTCTGTTGGCTATGGAGACTATTATTTCAACTGACATGGACTCTTTTTGCTGTATTTCACCTTTCCTCAATTTCCCTCTGTCTCTCTTTGCATTTATAGGGACCTGAGGGGCCACATGGGGTAAAGGTAAGTTATAGAGAATCAATCACTTGTTTAACTTGCGTTTCTTATTAATCTTAAATTGAATTAAACAAGTTCTCCTGTCTGAGTTGTCTACCGATTACATTTAAGGTCATGTCACTCTGAAAGGGTAATCTCTTTGTCTGTCTCTGCTAGCTTTTTATTTGAATTCTCAGATAAACTTAAAGGTCTTAGCATAATGTTTTGGATTTGATCATAATGAGGATATGATGGATGCTAGATATGTTTACCTGGAGATTAGAGATGGAGAGCCACAGTAAGGGCAAGTAAACATGAGGGGAAAAAACGAGCGACAGAGACGGAGAGTGATGGAGAACAGACAACCTGGAGTTAAGTGCTGCGATACAAGCTGATGTGAGGAACAGATGTAAGCCATATCCAGCCATTAGGTAGCTGCCAGTGTTTGTTCAGTGGAACCCAATCAGACATTTCCTGTCTGCGCTGTCATCTGTCGGCAAGGCCCCCTGTGGCATGGAAGGGGTTTTGTGTATGTGGAGGGGTCAATGATGACACACCTCTGTGTTGATGACTCATAAGCCAGGCCCTGAGGCTGCTCAATTAAATCTGCTTTGGGTGGACTGCTGTGTGTTGCACAGGGCCCACGTCCGAGTTGTTCAAGTTTCATCACCTTGGTGACGGATTGGTTGCCATTACATGATAAATTGTACAGCTTGAATCACTTTCAATCAGTCCTTCTAGAAAAGACCCATACTGATAAAGAAAAGACCCGATTGTACTATTGCACCACTCTCTCAGACATCTTCATTACATGTGACCATGGCAACAGTATGTCACTGTTATCGTTAAATAGCACAAATAGCCAACATAAGCAAACCACTTAGACGAGAATGGAATTTCGTTAAACCATGCATCATATTGTTGTGTCAGTACATGTAAAACAATCTTCCTCTCAATCTCAATTGCAGAAAAAAGCAGTCTAACAGAACTAATAATGCACTTACATTTCTACCTTTTATGTTTTATTAAAGCAAATTGAACAGTCGTTGACACAAAGGAGACTGGAAAATGTAATTGATTTTGTTGGAAACTCTCTCAGACGTTTCCTGTTACTGCTGATGGGACTCACACAATGATGAGGAGGAATTTTGAATTGTTGCTGCCTACAAATCAGTTTCAGCTCATTAATATTTCTGGGATGTATTGATTGAATGCCTTCCTCTCTTCATACCACAAAGCATCTCAACTGGGTTAAGATCATGACTTGGCAGCTTCAACCATACTTTTCTTTGAAGTTACAGTTACAGTTGTAGCATTTTAAGAAAAATATGATCTTTGTAACCATGTTTTCAAACATATAGATTGATGTGGAAGTAGGAATCTTTGCATTTTCCCAACCTCAAAATCAGCTTTTTGTAACAAGCAGGTCCTCTTCTGCTGGCTTTTCAGTTGGTAGTAATTGGTTAACTTGTTAACAAGCTGTCACTAAAACCTGCACGTTGGTCCTGTAATTGCTTGCATGCTTTGGGCCATTGTATTGATTCACCCAACCTCTCGGCGTGATACTGCTGAACTGCCATTCTCCTAAAATTTATGGGGAAAAAAATCCAAGTTATTGTTTTTAGTCCAACTAAAATCGACTGAATATTTGAAGAGATCCAGGCAGGCCCTGAGGTAGCAAAGTAGTCCCAAACCATGATAATGGTCTTTGTAAGCATGTCAGAAAAAGTTTTCAGTATCTTTCATAAGGTTCTCTCACAGAAACCATTATTACCAATTTGTTTTTCTTGAATTAAGTGTATAAACTAAGATTGCAGACTAACTTAATTCAGTAAGGTTGTAAATTTCATCCCCTGCATGAAAGGTACTACCTCCTGTAGGGGTCCTTAGGCAAGACCCCCTTACCCTACCTGCCTACCTGGAAGTCGCTTTGGATAAAAGCGTCTGCCAAATGCATAAACATAAACATATCTTTGGGCCCTTTTCCCCTCTTTTAGAATTGTACTTCTCTTAAAGTACATTTTACAGGGGAATAGCTCCTGAGGAGTGTAACAACAGTTCCTCCATTTGTAGACAGTTCTTATTAGGTCTGAACACTTGTGGCTGTTGAAATTCTTTATACTTCTCTATCATGCTTCCACTAAGGGAAAGTGTTGTGATCAAGTGGTGTTTTATATGAGCTCTTCTGTTTTGAAATTATTTATCTCCACGACCCACATTTACAATCTTACCTACTTAATTCAAACATGTGACTCCTCGTAGCTTTTGGAGAAGTTGTTCTCCTACCTTTTCCATGCATGGACTGGGGATGATAAAGGCATAGAAAGGACAACTGATTGAGTGTTATTACTTCTGTCAGATTTGCTTCAGCCAATATTTGTAACTGAGATGAAGATCAGGTCACTTTTTATAAGCAATAAACACGGAAACTGGAAATTCCAATGAAATAACGCATTTTCCTTTTCTTGTAATAGATACAGATATTGATTATGCAAACTTTATTTAATTACTAAATATTTTCCTTTATTTTGTCGATTACAGTAACTCTGCAATATGTTTGTGTAAAAGAGAGACAAAATGCAGTGGTGAAATGACATCTAAAGGCCTTTGTTTTTATTTACCAGGGTTCTCTTGGGCCTCCTGGCGTCCCCGGTGTTGATGGACTGAAGGTGAGCTATTTAAATAGACAATACAGTGAATTATAATTCATATTGTGTTGACTAACTTAATTCAGTAATGTTGTAAAATTAGGTTTCTTAACAAATCCTTTTGATCCTTTTATCCTATGTATAAAATAATTTGGGATTTTTTTTTTTGCCATCACACATGTAAACCAATAAAATCTCAATTTTTTTCAGCTGTTTTATTTTAACAATTATCATTTTGTATTGCCAAAGATATTTCCAACTGTCCCCTTTATCCATTAGAATTTTATCCAGACATGTGCAGCTCTGCACATGATGTTTTGTAAGCTCATTTCCATCCAAATCTGATACTATTTCATCTTGAAAAGATGACAGGAGTTGTCATAACTCTGTTTTGCCACGTGTAGCACTTTTCATATTAGAAGAATTCCGACATGCATTCTTACCACTTCAAATCATAATTATATTTATGGGAATAGCCTTGGGCTGCATCTTCAAGTTTTAACCACAAAGTATGGTTTTGGCTGCCCGTGAATCTGTTCACACTCATGAGCAAATTTCTGCAGTTCACTCTCAAACTGAATAAAGAAGACACAGTGCAGGTGTTTCACAATGGGGGGGGGGGGGGTAGGAAAGCATTTTCATTCCAGAACAAATCACGGTTTAAGTGATGAAAAATGAATGAGAAGGTCATTTGAACAGCGCATTCTCTTTAATCTCAGGCATATATTTGTTAAGAAATTAGAACTGATGCAAGTATGGCTGTAATAGGAACCAGAGTGAGGAAGCTTCTCTGCAGAGTGAAAGCCATACTAAGTCTGGAAGCAGCTAAAGCTGAACGATTTCTTTCATACTCATGAAGGGAGAAGGGTTTGCCAGCACCCATGAAATAGAACTCCAATCTGTGCAATCCAGTTTTTAAAACTGAGCTTGAAATGGTATGTAACTCTCATTCATGCAGAAAGTTTAACTCTGAAGCTGTTAAAGCTGCTCGGACAGCAGCAGCAGCTTGACTGGCAGACATCATATTGATCTGACATGGGTATCCACAGAAAGAGGGACAATCACGGATACAAACCTTATCAGCCAAAGTTTAGCAGCTTTTAATCAGACTCCATCATCGTTGTGGCGATATAGCATAGCCATTATGTCAATGACTCCCATATGTGGTCTGATGACTGATACAAGGTCCCAGCATTGGTGGGAAGATCATACAAGCTGATTCTCACTTGAAAACAAGGCAGCGCTCTAAAAATAAGAAATAACAATTTATTTATTTTTTTGTAAAATGAAATCGAGCTATGTACAATATCTTGTTTTTTCTTGCAATATGGCCAGTGATGAGCTTCCCATTGATGGACATTTTGATCAAAATAATGAATTCCTGTATTTTCCATCAAAGCTAGATTAATCAGTGTCATCTGGTTAGAGTTGTCTGTCCAGGCTGAAGTACAGCTACTTACTATTACTAAGGGTAATGATGTGGTAGCTTTGCACAGGTCAGGAGGTTAATTGCTTTTGGCTGCAGATGCACTGAGGTTGGTTTCTTTCTTCAAACCGCAGAGAGATTGAGCGTCACACTAACAGCAAACCGGCATTCACCACATGGACTTGGCTTTCCTATCTCAGCCAGATACAGAACCAAAGCACGGATTATTCATCTTTTAATCAGCTTGTTTATCCTCTGTACTTTCAGATATAGTTTGTGGTTTTAATCATTTTACATAGCTGAATTCTTTTGTGGAATTTTGTAAAATTTGTTATACACTGCTATAGCACATGATCTCCTTTTCTCTGACTCCATTATCAACTGCCCTGCAAACGCATAACACCTGTCTGTTATCCACACAGTCTTCACCTCGGATTAAAGGTTATCTTCATCCTGGAGATTTTTTTTTTCTGAATCGCTTGACCTTAAAGTTCAGTTCAACTTGCACAAATAGCACACTGAATGCTGCCACTGTGTGTATGTTGTGCTGTCAATAGGGGGATGTTGGCATCCCAGGTCTGGACGGTGTCCCAGGGGCTAAGGTCTGGTGCCCACATTTTCTGTGTGCTGTTATTTTTCTTAATTCACAACAATCCCTTTTTATTTTTGTTCATAGCCCCTTACAATTTTTGTTTTACGTTTTTGTTTTTTTTAAGTATCCATTTTTTTGTCACTTCCATCCCACTTTTTGAACAACAAACTTTGCTCTTTTTGTTTATATGGGCTGTTTCATTCCTATTTTATAAAAGGCACATGCGTCTGTAATTACTGTCTGGTTTTTTTTTTTCATCATTGGTGTATGCGAATAAATGTTATAGTTGTTAATGTAGGTTGTAATTAATAAGATGTAACAGAGATGGAAATTACAACTTTAATGATCATGCAGTGGTAATTTAGAATTTAAAAAGAAATACTCAAGGGTGTGACTGGAGGAAGAGGAGCTGTAATACAAGAGTATTTCTGTAATCTAGCATGAATTTAACCCTAGATACAATCTGACCCAATGTGGCTGCAGTAATTGAACAGCTTAAAGCAACTCGCCCTGAGCTGTCCTGTGTTTAATACTCTGCTTTCTTTCTCAACAGGGTGAAATGGGAGAACGAGGTGAAAAGGTAAAGTGTTAATTCAGAGCTCCAAACTTTATTGTTAGCATCCCACTATGACAGAGCGACAGTAGCTCTGTCTTTACATCTCACAACTCCAGTTCATTTTATTTTCAAAGGTAACTCCATCTGAGATCTGCCCATCAGTGAGTCAGTTATTAAATGAGTCACAAAACTGCACCCAACTGTTCCCATTCCAGGCAATAACCTCTTCTGTTCCTTACAACAGCCTCCCAGAGGAATAGAAACTTTATTTTCTTCATTCCTTATTTTTAATGGTGCTCTAACTTGAAGACTAGTGGGTGGGAGGTGTGAACACTGACCTAGCCGACAGTGCCGGGGAGGGTAGTGATGATTCACTGTGCTTCATCGACCACAAAATTGGCCATCAGTTTAAGTCAAATCAGATCTATTTTCTGTTTCCAACATACCTGGTACACTGTAATAATATAGCTCTGTGGAAACGATCTCCTAGCAGCCACTGCATATGGCATTATGCAGCTGGATGCAAAGAACAGTTTAATGTACAGTTACTGAAACCACAGCCAGCAGATTGTAATGATGCAAGATCATGTCATTTCATGAAAGTTGTAAGCATAACTTAATGGTCTGAGAAGTTAAATGGTTTCCAGTATTTCAGTGGGTGGTAGAATGAAGCTAGTGTCCAGGCCTACCTGCACACAATACACCACTCATGCAGTCTTGATAGTAGAAAACACGTTTACTTGTGACTCTTGTCATTTCCAATCACGATAGAAGAACCTGAACACCACTCTTGCTCTCCATCTCTTAGTTTTTGCAGAATATTGTTGACCAGTTTTTCTGAGCAGTGGTGTTCCTTTCTCAGATTGTGTAATTTGTTTTTAGAAACATGAAAATGGTAGCTATCTGCAAGAGAACTTTTACAGTGATTTATTTGTGCAGCAGAATGTAATTTTTGTTAATTTCCAGACCTTTCAGACCCCTTACATGCTCCCAACCTCCAAGTTAAATAATTTCTTCTTTGATGTAAGGCCAGTTTTGTCAGTGTAAATCGTCTTTTTTGGTTTTGTTCTCCTCCTAAAGAGCCAGCAAGCAGATTCAGGAAAGCAAATAGTAATGGTGCTGACTCCAAGCTACTAGTCATTTTAACTTCTAACAAATAGATTTCTAGATGGATAAAAACACACAGCAGTGTAAATCACATAGATGTTCTTTTCAAGTTCTTTTGCAATAAAATCCACTTGGACACAAGCTTTGTTTTATATCCTTGGAACTTGTAGTTGTTGTATGATTCACAATCTAATTTTGATAGAAAATCATGTGGATTTATTAAAAGTAAAATCAGTTTACTGCCAGACAGCTTAAAAACTTGGCCCAAAGTGTGATAAGCATTTATTTTGAGGAAAGCCAGAGGTGTCAACATAAACTGTTGCTTTTGGCTTAGATTGAAAACCAATTAACCAGCAGGCAAATTCAAGAAAACGTTGTTAGCCCTTAACAGTCTAAAACTGAGAAGCACAGAACCATGTGGAATATTTTCTAAACTCAGTGTCTTAAAATACGAAATTGCAAGGGTAATATCTTCCACAGAAAGATCACCTATCGTTTTGAATTCTTGAGTTTGTGACACAATAGTGAAATACATTTCATCATTCATACATTTCAAATCAATACATGTTTACCCTCCCTCTGGTGTATTCAGAATTTCAGCAGAGAACTACAGTGCAGGGAGACATTTTATTATAAAAACAGTATTTATCTAATTTTTCTTACAAACTGGTGTCTTAATATCCCCATTCACCATATCGCCATTCTAGGCCCAACAGCAAAGAGTTGGTGTTAGCATTGCACTGATTTTTTTTTTCGGGGCTGGAACCAATGCTTTATTGGTTAAACCAGTAAGAACTAGTTCTAAGTTTGGCTATGGCCCCAAAGCATCACTGGAACTGGTTTAGTGGGGGAAAAAAACCTCTTTGAGACACTTTAGTCTCAGAAGTTCTTTTAGCCAAATGCTAACACGCTTAAATTCAGCAGTGCTTTCATTTTCATCAGCTGGATTTAGCAAATTTAGCATACTATCAACTGCAGAATAGACTAGTACTGGGAATGTATTTAGAATAACATGTAGAGACCGGACTGGACTGTGCAAAACAGTCACATGTCATCTCAGTAACATCACCTACAGGTTTGTCGATATTTAGAATTTTTGTTGGCCTGACTGAAAACCATAGAGACAATGCACAACCTAAAGCACAGCCTAGTTCATCATTGATTTTAAATTGTAAATTTAAGTAACCAGCAGTCAACCCCCACAACTCGTAAGGAAATGTTGCTGAGGTGAATAAGTAGGTTACTCTCATTGACTTCTGTACAGTCATCCCCTACGGGAAATTAGATAAAGTGTAGGCCAAAAGTACATCCACATTGGCAAGAGAAGTCCGGAGATTGCCAGTAATTAACATGAATCATCTGGAAAACATTAAGATTTCTACAAAAACCATCCAATTGGTTATTTGAAGAGAGATTTCCATTTTGATCAAAATCAGTCATACTTGAAACACATGTGATGAGTCAGCGGCCAAAGTGAAAATGAAATGCCATCACTGTACAAGTACATGGCAATGTTACTTCATTTTAGCTGCACTGTACCTCTTTTCAAGCATCCATTAACTAGTTTACAGTCAGTTACAGGAAGAGATGTCCGACTGTGTGCTATGTCTGTTGAAGCAATCAAACTTTGTTTTACATTCTAAGTTTTTTAGCATTGATTCATTCTTGCATCCAACAGACTGAATATGATTACATGTGATCTCATCTCATAGGGTGATATGGGTGAAGAGGGACCGAAAGGTGACATGGGAGAGAAGGTATGTACATTCTTTTACTTTTCTTCTCTTTGTTTATATATTGGAACCTGCACAGAGAAACAGTAGACGTCCTGGCTACAGCCAGAAAACATTACAAAAAGTTAATGTTATCCATCTGAGACGAGATCTGCAGAGAGCAGCAGCTGAGGCCAAGTGCCATAGGCTGTACTGTTGTCAAGGCTGCACAACAGAAATCATCCTGGCACTCGATGTGTCCTTTGCATTTAATGTGAACTTAATTGCAATGCTACGCTGATGCCACATTTTCTGGTTGGATGGCTCCTGCATTGATTTGGGATTATTTTTCAACAAGGCAGCTCGTCAAGTTGAGATCCACTCTCAACAAAACGGAGAGTTGTGCTTTGCTGGACATAAACTTCTGAACTAATAAATGAATGGTTCTGCCCACACTGACATAATATTTAGCCTTTGCCTTTGGTGTTATTGTTATGTTCAGGCCACATTCATGAAACAGACTAAAGCTTTATTTGTATTCAGTGGCATCATTATGAAATTTAGACCTCTTTTCCTTTCACAAATTGATGTAAATGTTTTCAGAAAACAAAACGGTCATAAATTTGAATGAACTATTCTTTGAAAAGGTTTATTCTGATTCTTACACCTCTTGCAAAAGATAAATATTCTTCACAGGGTTGCTAAATAGCATTAGTTTTGCTAGAATACTGAGTTAAATATAAAAACAAAATGCAATTCATAAGCCGGCAGCTGAGTGGAAGCAGTGTACTCAAAATGTCACTGCCAATTTATTGCTGTTCAGTGGAGAACAACTTTGATAACCTCTCGCTTTATGGATGCTGTGGTTTTTAAAAGACTGCTAAACTCGCCAGCCAAGAAGGACACAATTCGAGAGAAACAGATGCAGGATATCATCTGTGGAAAATGAATGAACAACAGAGGGGGGGGGGGGTGATAAAACTTTGTAGCTTGAGCAGTGCTTTGATGTAGTCTACCTTAGTGCTATAAAAGGAGAAAATGTGATGGATATTGCTGCAGGAGTGAAAAATAAAAAGTGGAATTGAATACCATGGGAATTCAGACTTCTATAGCAAGTCACCCGCCATTCATTCTTCTCAAGTGCATACGCATAAGTTTTGCAATAAAAAGAAAGAGAAGGTTGTGTAAAGAGCTAGAAATGGATAAGATTTTAGGTTAAGATGGATAAGATTACCTCATCTCAGACTGTCAACATCGGGTCAAAAAAAAGTGAGGGCTTTCTTCAGCATTGTGCACAACATATGGAAGGAATATTTTTAATCAAGATACGTTCAGATGAGTTTAACATATGTCAGAAACACCATGGAGAAGAAAATGTATGCTCAAGCAGAACCCCCGTCATCAGAGTTTTGTGTCTGATCAATTGCTCTTCCACGATATTATTGTTGTTTCACTGGTGGAAGAGGAAACCAGAGAACAGAGGGACATGGGAGGGTAGGGGAGGGGGGCATTTTGGCTGAGGATGCCAAAGTTAACAATACACAGCACGCACTGCAGGGAAAATGTGGTAACACGAGGTGAGAGGTGAGGCAGGGAAAGCTTCGGTATGGTGAGCAGACAGACTTGACGGGGTGCAGACAGGGAGAGAAATGGCAGAGTAAGCAGTCGATCTGAGCTTTGCATGATAGTGAGGGAGGCTGTTTTAATGGTGGAGGGATCTTTGATGTCTTAAAGACGCTAAATTTATGCTCACACTTACAGACAAGATTAAATGGGGACATGCTTGAATATATTTACATTATAGAAAAAGACTGACCTGCTAAATCCTTTAAGACAAAGTTTTGATGGAAATTATGTATATTTACAGTGAAGTCAGTAAAGCACTTTATCATAAGTTAAAGTTTCAACCAAAGATATAAAATTTTGTGCATATTGTCGGCAGTGTGAGAATCAAATGAAAGTCCCCATTACGCATATTATTCCAGTATCATTCTTGTTTATTCCTTCTTTTATTGTGGCTGCACTGTTTACCGACGGGGAGATTAATTTTTGACCACGCGATGATAAACGGCTCTAAGTTAGCTTAGCCTGGTTCAAAGACTGAAAAAGGGAAAACTTCAAGTTTATTACTGTTTGTCCCTTCATGTGCAGCTTAGTGAACATCAAAGGGTGAAACTATTACATTAGATACCACAAACATAATCAGTCGGAAGCATAAAAAAACATACAGTACGTTAATTAGCTTCAAGTTTAGCTCTGAAAAAAAATGCAGAAAATCCATCCCAGTAGAACCTCTACAGCACTTCTGTTAACAATTAACTCTTAATTAGTATATTCTCTTCAAAAGACAAATTGTAAAGATGACTGTTTGTCACTGGGGATAGTACAGTATATAGCCAACAACAATCATTTTCCACACAAACTGTTGGGTAATACGTTTTCTGACATATTATTGTAGATATTCAGTCATGACCTGTAAAGTCACCTAAATTGTATCTGTCAAATAAGTGTGGGAAGAGTAAAGACTATGAAGCAACAAGCAATAACTACATTTATTGTACTTAGGACCAGTATTTGGCTGATTATTCTCCTTTTTCTCAACTGTTAGTATTCTGCATTAATGTAGCATATTACCTGCTGTGTTGCTTTCATAAGCCATCATCAACTGTAAAGAGAGCTGTTTCTAACTACTCCTGCATGTCAGTCTCTGGCCTCATTTAAAACAAATCATTACCACAGTTAAAGGCTTTAGTTCTAAACCATTTGCTGCCAAAGTATTTAAGTAGGTGTGAAATTAACAATGACTCTTTGTTGAAAAAGTTGAACCATTCAGATAGAAAAATTTCTTTGAAGATTTAAAAAAAAAAAAAGATGAACCCAAGTAAACTCTTGCTTTGGTTTTGGGAAGTTCCACGCCAGGTTTTTGAGTGCTTGGCCTCGATTAGTGTGGCACAGTGGTTGGTATAATTTTTTTTTTTAATCATGTGATCTGCTCCAAGCTCTTGTGAACTGACCACATATCAATTGCTGGCAGGGCCTTTCTGCCCTGCGAGCCAATCATAATTTGTGTTGCCTCGAATTTATTGTAACTCGGTGACAGAGGTCGATATTTAACTCAAGCCGCGGAATTTGGTCATCTCTGCTAATGGCCGTAATGTAGAATGAGAGCCATGTTTTGAGGACTGCAGAGGTATTAAATGGTGACATTTTGTCACAAGTCTGCCCTAGCTTTACTGCTTGCAGATTAATTTCCTCCATCTCATTCGCACATCTCATTCCCAAGCAAACAGCTGGAAAATGGCCTGATTACTAAGCATATATTATGAAACCTTCAGGCTATTATCTTTAAATGCCAATATGCAGCGACAGGTCTGGGAGCCTATAATGAAGTAGAGTTGTGGTGACAGCTCTTCGTCTCACTCTGCTCTGTGGTTAAATCACAGGCTGCAGCCTCACCATGGTAATTGGCCCAGATGGGACATTTCAGCACTCCGTGCCACACCTCAGCTCACCTCCCAACTCCACCACTTTTTCCATCTCATACGACTACATTTGGAAGAGATTAAACTATGGTCAAAGTCTCACTTGGCTCTCGAGCTCGGTGTCGCATGTGTGAGATGTGTCATGACAGAAAGCATTAGTGAGGTTTCAACTTCAGCAGCAGGGGAGTGAAGTGTTAATTGCCTATGCAGCATCCTCTCAAACTTCCTTCTATACAAGTCATACTGTTTCTTATTTTTTTTAAATGCTTTTTCATTTTAATTAAAACTGTGTAAACTGTGCTTCAAAACGTTTTTCACATTCCACACGTTTTTCACATTCGTGATCCTGCTGTGAATAATTCTGGAGGAAACATTATTCATGCTTTCTTACAGTGCAGTCATAGCCTGATTATTTGCTTAACAAGGTGAGATCTTCTGTAGTTTATTCTTTGTACAAGATGTAGAAATTAAGTGCAGATGTTCGGCATGTTCACACCCTGCCAAAAAGCAACAGGTGTAAACCAGCTCTGATTTGGATGTTTGTTTTGAATTCAATGAGGACACAACAATTTCAGGCAAATGGGCCTTCCTATAAACTTGGCTTTTTATTATAATTTTTAGAGCAACCACAACATGGAAAACACGTTGTCTCTAAAGTATTTGGCCAAAAACATCTCTGCTTCATCATGTAAAATTATGTGCAAGCCTTTTTTCTGCCATAAAATGTAATATAAGTAGCCTGTTTTTTCAGCTTACTGTAAAAGTTCATCTCCTTAGATCTTTTATCCTCAATAAAATCTAAAATAACTTGTGAAAATGCCTATATAACAATGGAATGATAAGTTTTAAGATAGGGATTGAGGCACTCTGAGTGTGCAACAAAGCCCAGCTGTAAACAGTAAGACACTTTATTGTCTGCAACGGAAAAAAAATGCTGCAATTAAACATTGCCTTGTGTGCTGTGCATCATAATGATTCCCATAAAAAGCTGAGGGCAAGAGGCATTCCTCCGACGACTTCTGAGCGTGAGGCGTATGTGTAGTGAAACCGCAGAGTCCACACCAGAGCTAAAGACCCAGTCTCCTCCTCTCTGCTCCTTTTTCCCACCAACCGCCCATAATTACACTTATTGGCCCCTTGTTTTATGTCTGCTTTTACTGTACACTGCAGTAGTAATGCGATGCATAGGAGAGGGCCTGGATTTCTGGATGTCTGGACAGCTTCTTGGGAAAAATGTGATATAAGTAGCTCTGTCTCCATCTTGTTCAATACGTTACCTGATCACATGTAATGAAAGGGGCATTTGAATGGTTACAGAACATCTATCAAGCCTCTTAGCTCCTTTACTCCTGTGGATTTCCTCTATTACAGTGTAAAATTTCACCCTCCTCATGTCATCACCACTACACAGCTGTACTCTGATATTGTAAAAACAATGTAATGATTCCCGGCACTGTAGTCTTATGAATGTTGTCTAAGACTTTTTGACAAGTTACATTGAGGGTTCACAGTGTTTAGAATAGCAAACAATCTTCTTTCTAATTGGATTTCCCCACAATTTTTATCCACAAAAATGCAGATGTTGCAAAACTTTAGTCAGCATTGTTCAGTAAATTGGCTTCTTACGTAAAACCTCATTTTTGTAACTAAGTTTATTCTTAAACTCATTCCTGTTGTGACCTTAACAAGAGCCCCATCTAGTCTTGAAAAAAGCCTCTGTTACATTTGGTATTTCGTGTCCTAATGTTTTCCTTTTGATTGACTTAAGGGTGACGCGGGCTCCTCTGCAGCAGGTATCAAGGTGAGTGCTAAGCTAATGCTCATGTTTATGGAGGAAATACAAATGTTGTCACACAAACCAAGAAGTTATTAGATCAAATGATAACATTTAACATCAACATTTAATATCTATACCGTAACTTAAAGTCATAACTAAAATAACCACATGTCCATGACCATAAGTAAAAAAGTACATGATGTCATACTTGATCAAATTGCTGTTTGATAGCGACATAAATATTTGTGAATTTACTTATCCTCAAAAACCTCATACAGTAAATGTTAAATTCACATTCCAAAGCTTTAGCGTACATGCCCAAATAACATCAGGTTAAAACTTAGTTTAGCTAACTTTCTAGCAGTAGCATTTCTATTTGAAGTAGAGATAAAGCATAGATTAATTTGCATTCTGAGTTTGTCTGTTTGAAAAAAGATTTTATTGACATGCTGGGGACCAGCTTAAATAACCATGTTAATGGGGCAAGCAGAGCAGAGTTCATTAAACTCAACCAGACTTTGCACATGTGAAAGCCTAAATGTACGCAGTATTTGACATTTGATGTTATGTTCAAGTTTTGGACTAACTTACCAGCATTGTTGGCTGCAATGGTGCAAAGCAACCAACATTAACATAACGAGATGTCCTGCCGCAATACAAAGTCTTGGCCAATGTAGTGGCAGAGGGCGTGAGTCAGTTATTCCAAGATGAATTGGTGGCAGTGATGCATTTGGTCATTCCAGTTGTCTCTGGTGAAAGTTTGTAAAACTACCAGGTGAAAAATAGGGCAGGTGTTGTGATGATCTTCAACCCTCTTATCATTGTGACAAAATCAATCAACTAAGCGTTCACTAACAACAGGGACTCCTCCAAGTTTGGTCCTCTGAGTTTGTTTGTAGCCCTCTTACCTCTATGGGAAGGTGCTGGCTCTTTACAGTATCAATTGAGGTTGTGTGTTACTTCAGCAAGTACTTGTTCACAAAATCCCCTAACAGAGTTCAAGAATTTTAACTTGGCCTTTTCAACATTTCAGGCATAAATCTGATTCTCTGAGCTTGTTTCTAGCCCCTCCTACTTCTATGGATTAATCTAGCTCGTCCCAAATTGTATCTAGTTCTTCTCCTTCTCTTTATTTCTCAATACTTTAAAGTAAGCAGCCTAAGTTCTGCAAATTGACATCCAGGAAAGATGTATTTAATTTGATAAGATGTAAGAGTTAACTGGCTTGTTATTAGATATACAGCCAGGTTGCAAATGTTGGCTAATTTAAGGTTAATGTATCATGATAGGCCTTCTTTTACATGACATTATAGTATCAGGGGCAAGGTTGGGTTGGATTTAAAACGGAACATAGGTCAACGTAGCCTCAGTATTTTGACACTTTTCAAGAAACTATTAACTATAACTTTTGCGATCTGTTACATTCCGCAGCAACTGGAAAGCTACTGTAGTCCATTAAATGGTGTGAGTGCCGTACCAGCAGCATTGAAGGAAGATATTTTCATATATATTTGTATGAATTAGATTTTACAATTCTAAACAGCCTGTTCAAATTGGCTGTAAGGATTGTATGTACATTTTGTAGTAAAAGCAACCCAATCTTGAAATGAGGCAGCTGAGAGGAAAACTCTTTGTATGTGTTGCAGGGCGAACCTGGAGAACCTGGACGAAGTGGACACAAGGTAATCATAGTAATTCACCACACAAACCTTTTTGAGAAAAAGTGGGCAGTTGAAAAAAATGTATATACACTTATATATATATATATATATATACATTTACACACATTTAGCTGTCATGGCCTAATTTGGCTGAAATTATATTATCATTATTCTTATTATTCTTATTTATATGTGTTTCTGATTATGGAAACAAAATATTCAGCCTTGTCAAAACATAGAAATCTGCAACATTCATTAACATATTAATGTACCTGTTATCTGGAGGATAAATGCAAAAGGTGAAGCTTTCGTCTATAGTCAGAGAGCATAGGTGAAGATTGCATATTAAAGCCTGTTGAGCCTGTAGTGTAGTAATGCTTGATGTGCCTGTAGTACAGGCAGATGTACCTTTGGGGCATTACAGTGCTCCAACTCATTTTACATTTACTTTGCTGTGATACTGGATTATATTAATCTTTTCATGGTGGTCTAAGTTTAGCCATTTTTTGCTACTGTAACCTCTCTCCCAACCAACTTTGTTTTAAGCTTTTCAAGGCAACAAAGGAAATCAGGACAATACTCCTGAAGAAACATCTACTGATGAGAAACTAACAAAACAATCGCACAGCAGAGGAGGGGCTTTGCTCCGGAAAAATGACAGCTTTTACTTGACCAGAATGCCGCTGAGATTGCACCAGTGCTTCATCTAATTAAATTTTTTAATCCCATGTTTTGCACCCCATTCATTTTCCTTCTCCCTTCTCTGTTTGGACAAACTAGTTCCAGACAGACAAGCTTTTCCAAAGTATATTTTACTGCTGCTGTGCTGCAAAGAAAACGTGTGTGGGCTAACTAATTTTTTTGACTGCCTAATCTGCTCCTTCGTTTTCCATTCATTCTGCTTTTGCTGACACATTTCCAAATTGTATTTCTTATTAAAATGGAAATCACAAGATTGAGTTGTTATTTCCATTTAGATATTTAACATTGGATGGTATTCAACAAGTGTTGGTGAAGTAGTAGTCCACAAGAAGGACTTCTATTCATTAATTTTACAATGCTTTCAAAAGCCACAATGTGAATTTACAGCCTCCTCTATGATCCCCTGAGTGTCGTTAAAGTTGATCATTCTTGTGCAGCACTAATCAGTTCTTTTCAAAACCCATAAATACAATGGTCCTAATTGAGCATTGAATTATTCCATGTCAGAATTTTTATATTGGAAGTCCCTTAGAGGCTTCACAAGGGACCTGACCTCTGATTTTTTTTTTTTCCAAATGACTAAGTGTTTCTCACTCTTGCCGGTGATGGAGTTTTCAACTTGACAATGACCCGATCTTGCTTACAGCAAAATAGGCCAACTCCCAATTTCACACACTGCCAAACTCCAATGATCTTAAATCCATTGCAGCTCTCTCAAGCAGTCTTTGGAAATTTTAATCCACAATAACTGAGAGTTTTCAAGAAACTAGAACTTTTCACACTTACCCAAACTAATATAATGACAAAAATAAAACTCCTTTTGTGCTCTTCTTGAAGGATCGAGTGTTATAGCAAGCACTAATCACAGCGTCAAACCATGGCTGCATGAGTTGGTATGAAAATGCATGTGCAGTTTCTCCTGTTAATGCTTACCACATGCATATCACAGTAGACGTACTCCTGTGGACTGTAGGCCTCTTTTAAGAATTAAAGCAGCTTGATAGCTAGAGAAAATGTAAATAGATTATAATTAATTAAGCCAATTGAACCCCAAAGAGCCTTCAAATGAGGCTTGACTCAGCTTAGCTTGGCTTGGCTGTAACATGTCACACTCTTCCTGTGTAGGGAGAGCCAGGACTTCCAGGGCTGCCTGGACTCCCAGGGATAAAGGTAATTGCTTCGCTGTTTTTATCTCCAGTCATTCCCCCAGTCTTGTCCCTGTCCATCCGCTTCAGCCCATC
The DNA here is from genome assembly GCF_027942865.1 of Odontesthes bonariensis. Lineage (NCBI taxonomy): Eukaryota > Metazoa > Chordata > Actinopteri > Atheriniformes > Atherinopsidae > Odontesthes > Odontesthes bonariensis. Next base: position 14,188,933 of record NC_134524.1, on the reverse strand, counting down.
TGAGAGCTTAGAGCAACACTCATCTGACCTATCGTCATGGCTCATATATGACACTAAGGTCTGATAATCTTGCCTTTGCTGCTGTTAGGGATTTGCGACAACCGTAGACTTTAATGTTCCATCTGCATCAGTAGCAGAAGAACAAATGCGAATACGAAGACTTTGGTGCTTTTGATCCGAGCACGTCAGAAGTCAGCAGGATAATTGTCTCGTTAAAATTTGTGAATTGGATCCATGTTAAAAATTTTAGCCTCTTTCCTGACATTTGCATTAAAAAGACTCAGACTCAGTGCAAAATGTGTCAAGACTACTGCTTGTTAAGAGGAGGAAGTTTGATTTTTTTTATTTGATTATTAGAATCTTTTCAAAGTTTTTTTTTTTTTCGCTGAACTTTTTCTTTCTTTTTTTCTTAATTCTTTTTAAAGCTATATCAGGAACATAAACTAAATGCACAACAGCACACAATAAGTCACTTTTTAAAGAATAGTTACAACACTAACCTATTTCAGGACCATTTGCTTGAAAAATAACTTGTGAATGCAAGGAATGCTTAAGAAGACATGATGTTGATGCTTGTCACTGTTTTGGTTTTGTTTTTCTCTCTGTATGCCTGTAATGTGCCGGCCTTGTAAAAATTCCTTTCATGTTATAGTTTGTGTACTCCTGTTTTTAGTTGTATGCCTGTATGCTTAATTGATTCTAACAAATTTTGCTAATGTAGCACTCACAGATTCTAAGCCCGGCTTGTACTTTATTCTCTGCCAAATTATATGCTGTTTATCCAATCAGTGCCTTAAGGTTTTAGAGCCAAATATCCATTATCCCTAAGGGGCTTCCTGAGTGCCTAATGTACTGTCGTGGGGTTTTGGTTGCAGATGGTGTAATGATATATTTGAGCGAAGTTGGTTCACAATCAAATGTAATGCAAGAATCACACCTCATTCCTGGAGCTCACTCCTCATAAGTGAAAGTGCAAATGTAAGAATGTTAAAGCTTCTTCATAAGTGGCACCAACTTTGGTTTTTGCACACTCTTCATCAGAACACTTCTGATGATTATCTAATAAGGTCAGTCGTTTCGTCTGTTCAGGCTCTAGAGACAGATAGTTGTTGACATATGTGAAACCAGGGGGTAGATGAACACACTGCTGATGGCAAGTCTGTTTGTGTGATTTGTGCATGCATCCCTTGATGTGTTTGTGTGCTTGTGAGAGTGTATGGGCAGTAGGTGCATGCTTGTCATTATGAATATATTTGTCCATGCATCTTGTGTATGTTTTTCTAGCTCTCATTCGAAGTGCTACACCAAAAATGCCCAGTGGAAAGTGAGCGATAGTTAGTTATTGTTTTGCTTTTTCAGGGTGAGCCTGGATTCCTTGGTCCCCAGGGAGAACCAGGACTTCCAGGACTCCCAGGAACGAAGGTGGGAGACCTTAGGATTCCTCAGTTATGTTGTTTATTTCGATCTGGGTGGAAATGTCAGCTCAGAGTGGCACCATTCATATTTATAGTTACCAATCCAAGAGAGGCAATGGCTTTGATGTGTTTTCATCCCATCCTGTCTTTGTGATTATCATTTAAATCGCAAATTCTTTATCTTAGTGTCCATTAATTTCACTTTACCAACGTGATGAGACCTCTCGAATGGTCCCATAGAAGCAGTCAGAATGAGCTAACCCTTTGTTAGTTGCATTGAGTCATGACATTGTCACACTGTGGAGCCAGCGGTGATAATCCAAACACATAGAAATTATGCTCACATTGTCCTTTTGCATTAGACTGTTTGCAGTGCTTTGACAATCAGGATGCTTTGGCTGTTTTTAAGTTCCATTATGTAGTATAAAGGCAGAAGCCCAAGGTGGTATTAGTATGTATGTTTTTAGTTTGGTGAAATCGCATAAAAATAAGAAAATAAATGTTTCTCCAGCATATTTCAACAGTAGCCATGAACAGACAAACCAAACACAGCCTTCAAAAAGGGCCTAGATTTTTATTTTAACCAAATGATGTCTTTTTTTGAGCAACTTTCTTTGACCTTGTTGTAAAGCACGAGTTCAAGAAAAGTTGGTTGGACTAATTTGTAAGAACTTTTTTGGAAAAGAAAACCATGCTCAAGGAGAACCCTACAACGCTTTCATTAAGATGTGATGTCTACGGTCGTGAAATTACAGCTATTCAAAAGGTATTCCGCAAAAATCACATTACCCATATTACTTTATTATCAAGGTTGATCATTTAAAAAAGAAAAGAGAAGCGAAGCGAAAAGGTCACAAAATTGAAAAGTTATTGTCATAGGTTGCTCATTGTTCCTGTTTTCATATTTATTCACATAAATCCAAGTTTGTACAACTCAATGCAAAAAAAAATAAAAGAAGCGTCACTTCGAAAGTCACGAACTGCATGGTAATATCTTCTTACTTTTTAAAATAGGATGGTCCAGTCTTTCCTTTCCTAAAGGAGGCTCTCAAGCTTTCAAGTTTGCTTGGAGTGAGTTTCAGGCGGGGCAGGGGCCGGGCTGTGTGCGCGCGCGGGGGGGGGGGGGGGGTATCCCATCGCCATAAACTAGCTACTTAAAGAACAAAGAAATTGTTTTATTTATACCAAAATCACAAATCTTCACTTTTACACTAAATTCTGCTATATTTTAAAATAAATTGTTTTAGGTATGCAAAGTCTTAACAAACAAAACTTTTTTATGAGTGTTGTTGTAAGTGTTTGTGGCAGATTTTGATGCTTGATGACTGATATTGGGGCTCTCATTTAAAGCACAGCCATTTTCACAGTCATGATGGATGACAGAGTTCCATTCAGAGCCAACGTGTTCCTGGTCTTGTTTTTATTGAGCCCCACCATGGAAAAAACCCTCTCTGCATCAGCATTTCAGTGCGGCAGAACTAATACCAGTTTGGCAATTGTAGATAGCCTTGGGAATCTGCTCATACCAGTCACCTTTGAAAAAAATTAACCACGGAAGCCTAATTACACTCCTACATATTTTTCATTTTTCATTAAGTTGCTCATGTCAAAGGGTGTGTGCTGAATATTTAGGCCTACTACTCCAACGAACACTTTAATCGGCAGGTATTGGTCTTTTACAAAGAGTAGGAAAACTATAGTAACTAATAAAAGATTAAAATAAATGAAGATATGACCTGCTGATGATCCTGACGGTCCTCTTCCACCTCCAGCTCGTCTACAACTTCTGCACGCGTGCTTGCAGCTGAAAGCTATTTCAGACCTCACCCGGCAACAAGAAATTCTGTTTTCTGATTGGCTGAGATATTCTATTTTATGATTTGCCGATGGGTTGCTAAATCAAGACAGCTGTACCAGAGCTATAGTTCTGAGCTGTACGAGCGCACAGTAACCTGCCATTGACTCGTTTATAGTATAGGCCATTAGAATTCCTGTGCGACGAAGTTGATCATTTCTCAGCGTGAGAAATGGCATGTGTGGCGTGTGAGCGTGTGAACTTGTTGAAATGCGTGTGTTTCACGCTCATTGCGTGAGACTTGAGAGCCCTGCATTAAAGCTACTTTTCATTTGCATTTAAGAGGATTTTACCAGCTCTTATCATGACTGCCACTTAGATCCCTTTAGGTCATTTCACTCAGTTACGAACCTTCTGTGAAGAAAAAAAAAAGGACTATGAGAACAAACTGGGTATAAACTATGAATTTAGTTGGTTGCAATTTGCAACTGAACCACTAGATGTCACTAAATCTTACACACTGGATATTAAGTGCAATGTGAGGGCATTGCAAAAAAACACATTTTTGCCCTATGAATTTACACTTTCGACAAAACCAGGGCTTATTGCTCATTTTTCAGGGTAAACTACTCATAATGACACATTTATAACTTTACCATCAGAAAATAGATTTTCAATCGGTTCTCTGACTATATAGTGTGTTATCAAGACCTATGTGAAAACTCTAACTCTGTCAACATGGCTGAAAAATAGTTGTAAGCAATAGACTGATTGAGTTTCACCACATCCCCCATATTGGCTGTTTTAGATATCTCCCCCTTGTGAAAAAATTCTCATGACTACAGAAGCAGCAATATGCACTTGTGTTTGGGGTTTCAACCTGAAGGACATGGAAAGTCAAATCATTTAAATTTGGGGTTTTTCTTAAGAATGAACTCAATCATGCTCGAGGTCCTATCTGCCAGAGAATACGTTGTGCTGCCTCAGCATGAGCGTCCACAGTTCACAATGTAAATCTGTTGAGTAAGCACACCCATGAGGATGATTCAGGTTCTTTAGTGATGTCGATACCACATAACAGGAAGAGAACTGAAGGCCGTGCTTGATGTACAGAAGATGCACTACAGCTCTTCTGCTGGCAATAAAGTAAAGTGAGCCTTGATCAGCAGTTCTGAGAGGCACTGCAGGCCGAAGGAGAACAGTGGAAGCTTTTTTCTGTTATTGAACAGTTTTTTTTCTTTTGAAAAGGGTGAGAGAGGTGACCACGGACCACCAGGAAAGGGTGAACGGGGAGAAATCGGACCTGTTGGGCCAAAGGTCAGTAACTTAAGTAGACGTGCATTCTTGTCCATATCTATGGTATGAATTAAATTAAAACTTGAACCTTCAGCAAAAATTCTCGGAGCATCCTGCTTGTTTCTCTGCTGCCATCTAGAGGTATTTAATGTACATTATACAGCACAATTTCCAGGGGTGTGCATTGGATTAACGGAAATCCATTCTCTTGTCAAAGAATAATTAATTAATTGAAGAAAAGCACTTGTGTGAATAAAAAGATTGGCAAAACCATTATAGTCAGTAATAAGTTCATGGCTTTCCTTTGAGTCTTCTTAAAGTAAACTAAATATTAATGAGTTTACCACTGTTTAGGTCTGCCACTGACTCTACAGGTAGCTCGAGCTCCAGTCTAAACTTAGACAGCTTAGAGCTCTGGTTCACATCCTTTCAGAAGCCCCACAAGTGAAACCCTGCCTTTTTCACTGACAGAGTTCAAATAAACACTTGAACACTCAATGTTCAGCAGTTACGTCATATTAAAAGCTGGTTATTTCAGTGGAGCTGACTGTGTTGATCCCCAAGGAGGAGTTAGAGAGGTCGGTGGTATTTTCCCAGTAAAATGCGCATTTGAAATATATAGAATTTTTCATGATGCATTTGTAGTGATCCCATGAGGAGATGTGTTTTATATTCTTCAATGATATGACTGTATCTGAAGTATTTGACTTCTCCAGTCTTTATTTACCATAAAACCGTGATACTTCTCACCATCTATGTTTTCTTACTCATGGCAGGGTTCACAAGGAGAGGCTGGTACTCCTGGCCTCAAAGGGTCAAAGGTGAGGTTGGCACAAATGTTTTCTTTAATTTTGTGAACAGCAGTGTAATTAGCTGATGCCTGGGCAAAAGACCCAGCTGGATATATTTAGCCGAGATGGTGGATTTTCACAGTTAATCAGTGCTCATTCTGATGTCTTTAACTCATGCACTTGTGGGAATGGTAATCATCAAGGATTTAATCATTCTTGTTGAGCGTGAAACATGATGTGAAGCTAATAACCTGCAGACAAAGAGTTAACAGGTATAAACCATCATGTCTTCACATCTGTAAGTAGCATTCAGTGTTGAGGGAGTCTTAAGCCCTATTCGGACGGGACTAGTTCAATGGGGGGACGTATGGTAATGTTGGTTAACCAGACGACGCCAGGGAGAAGAAATGACCAATTCGGACGGGACAAGAAATCCCTGTAATATTCATCTAACATGGGAGGAGTTTTCTTGAATATAAAGCATTCTGCTCCAAAATTATTGTATACAAACGCAGAAGACTTTTTTGTTTGTTTACCTGAATGATAAGTATTACTAAAACGTATTGTACAGTATAACAGAACAGAAGATTTATTCATTTTTTACCTTAATGTAAAGTACTGTTCACCAAAAGTTTTGCTCAGGATACTTATTTTACCTGAATGTAAAGTATAGTTTAAAAAAAGGATTGCACAACGAAACTTAAGTGTCATTTTCTATTTTACACCTAATTGTTTCTCTCTTTAAAAGGATGTGACGATATATTCCGTACTTATTACCGAAGGTCGCATTCGCACGGGATTAGTATTACCTATGGTAGATACTCCGGACCGTTTCACAGGAGGTAGAATTCTCGGCAAAGTTTACCGACATACTCCGCTATCTTTACTGACATGGCGCGTTCGGACGGGACTAGATTTCCCGGTTATTATTACTTTACCCCAGGTCCCCCCATTAAACTAGTCCCGTCCGAATAGGGCTTTAGATAAAGCTATCCCTGACAGAAGTAGTATTTTTATGGTCGTGTTGTTCTAAAATCTAAATAGAAATAAAGTTACATTCAGTTCTGTACTTACACATACATTTGTAGCATATGCAGTATTATGTGATGAAAATATGAGCAAGTTGCACAAAAGTGAGGTATGACATGACAGTTTTAGTCCAAAATATATAGATTGATTTGACTTTCAAGACATTGAAAGACATTATCTTCCCACAAATAAGAATATAGCCGCACACTGTTGACCAATTTTGTTTCTCTCTTCACATTAGGGGGAGGGTGGAGATAAAGGAGACTTGGGGTCTGCTGGCCCAAGGGTAAGCAACCGTGTTCCAAATAAGTGCCTTTGTTCTACCCTGCGTTTAATAATTTCATGATGTGACGGGCTGATTAATACACACAATTTAAATTTGCATTGGTTTACTACAGCGCAGGCAGTCATTTTTAATGCAACCTGACACAATTTACCACCAGAGGGCAGCAGTAAGCTCTTAGCAAGCTGCAGATAGACCCTAAAAATGGTGCTACATTTCACTGATATTATGTGTAAATCAGATGTATGAAATGCATTTCTTGGTGTCATGCAGGGCCCTCCTGGGCAGAAGGGAGACCAAGGAGCCACTGAAATCATCGACTACAATGGAAACATTCAAGAGGCTTTACAGGTCACTTATCACTTAACGCAGCACATTTCACTCTTTTATTTCTTCTATATCTTCAAGAGTACAGGGTACAATGAAACATGACTTTTGTTTGACTTGGCCACGCTCTAATGAATAATTGAACCTCTGCCAGGATATACTCACCGTCAGCCAAGGTTTTCCACTACATTTGTCAAACTGCCTCTCAAGTTGCCTTCATATATATACAAAAATAAATCACTATCTGTCATGAATGTGCAGTAAAATGAGGATAGTGGAGAAGCAGTGGATGCTTTTATTGACTGAAATGGGCCAAATACATGCACAACATAAAGTAAAAATAAAGTATGATACCTCACATTTTTACATGATCTAAAGAATTTCTATGATAACCGCTTATTACAAACATGCAAGTAAGGTGCAATGCCTTAACACTGTTCATGTCATGTTATCAGATAAATAAAGCAAATACTATTTTAATTAGAGTTTTACCTGCAGAAATGTGCTGACAAAACGATTTTCCCATATGTGACCTCTGCAATCTTATCTCTCATCCCTTCCCATTTCCACTTCTTCTATCTACTACAGAAGATTACCACTATTACAGTCACGGTAAATAGGCTCTCCGTATTCTGTGTATTGTGTCATCTCCACAAGTAATTCATCTTTGTCCTAGCATGGGCCCAACCCAGTACCAACACTGGTGTGCACTTCCCTGTTGCATTTGTACTCCTGACCCAGCAACACGTTTGCTTGACAGTGAATGAAACCGATTCGGTGTCTGTGTGACCGACCTTACAAGCTGCCTGAGTTGCTGGTTCACCTCTTGAATGTCTACAAAACATTGTTTTAAAACATTTCAAAATAATCATACTAATAGAATTGATTTATCTTTGTTTGTTTTGAAAAAGGGAGAAAAAAAAGTTACCATTATCATAATTTTTTAAGCTGTAGTGGGTCGATGGTTATGACCTAAGTGTTAGACTGTCTTGAAGAATATCCCGCTTCTAGTAAATGTTGCATGTGGTGAAATTAATCACTAATAAATAGTAATTACCTATAAAATAATCCCCAGATAGGTTTTTAAGCGTTTAAGCTAAGCTTGAATTAGAAATGAAAGGTGCCCTGACAAAGGTGAATTGGGAAACTGATATATATCTCTGCTTTGCTCTGTGATGATCGCACTTTGGCTTGGATTCCAGAGCAGTAGAACAAACCAGCATGTTTAGTTTGTTAGAAATTTAACTTTTTTGATACCAGTCATAATGATCTACATTCTCAATGGAAAAACAATCCTTATTTCTCCAAACCAAGCAGGAATTAGAGGATTTAGAGTCATGCATTCTGGTGCCATTGTGGTATTTTGGCCTTCAGTTTAACTACAGTATAAATGATTGTCCTTACCAAAATACATTTACGATTGATTGAAATTCATTGAAATAACAAGTTACCTCAGTTTTTAGATCTGTTCTTCATTTATGTTGGGTCATAATTACGTAGAAGTAATTTTTTTCCCCATAATATCAAACACAATATGTTTGCACATTATGTTGGTTGACATTATTGAAAATTAGCATGTTTGGCTTTGCACTGAAACCTCTTTGAGTCTCTTCATTGCTTACCGAAACTGAATCTGCACATTTGCAGCATTTAGAAGCAAGTCATTGAGTCTTGATGGGGCGACTGTCCTCCTTTTGCCTCTAAAATGTTGCTCTAAATGTCCCTGAATTGAAGGCTTAATTGCTCACATCCTAACATCACAACATGTAATTCTGTCAGTGGTAATAGTTATTCATTCAAGTGTTCTCGCTGCTATGACCCCTGCATGCGTCTTTCAGTGAAGCATCCTGATCATAGTTTATAACTGACTGATCATAAAGTGAGCTGATCATATGGACTCGTGCAGAGCTATAGTTTCATTTTGTATATCCCTCTGTCATTCTTTCTGTCCAGGGTCCTCCAGGGCCGCCTGGACCAATTGGACCACAGGGCATAAAGGTAAAAATCATACTCTGGATATTGCGTCATTTGTTGCAAATCCTGCTTCCCTTCAAATGAAGCATTAAAGATTGTTTCCTTATGTGTGTGGATATCACATCAACACCACCTGTTAGAAGTCATAACAAACTGTGTAATTACCAAGCAATTTCTGAATTAATTGATGATTTGATTGATAGTTTTGTAAGAGATCAACTTTGTGTTCGCAGGGAGATCGCGGTATGCCTGGTCTCCCTGGACTCGATGGAGAAAGAGTGAGTTGATCAGTTCAATTTGGAATAGGTTTATCACTCATGTTGATTTGACTATTCTGTGCCATTTAAACACCTCTAAGTCTCTAAGCTTATCAATATGATACAAAATACAATCGCATAAAGGGTGACAGTGTGATAAGTTCGAATGGATCATATTTGTTTACCTTTGTGCACCTCTCGCAGGGCTATAAAGGTTCCAAAGGAGATATGGGAATGCCTGGGGCTTCAGGGGAGAAAGGAGCAACTGGTTTACCTGGCTTACCTGTGAGAATCACACACATTCGCTCACAGATAAACATTCCAATATCTTTGTCTCTGTAGTCTTCAAACAAAACATCTCAGGAGGGTTTTCCTAAGAGCTTGATTGAAGGCAACTGGACTTCTCTTCTTGGTTCTTGAGGACATTTCACCTCTCGCTTAAAGAACTTCTTCAGTTTGAACCTTTTGATGGGAAGGTTACAGGCCTATGAAATTATATACTCCCCACCAGCTGGTTGCCTTTGTTCAAGTTCTTAGGATTACCATGACCTGGATGGCAAAGAATCTACATAAACTATTGAAGCATTTGTTCCATAGGGTGTCAATGGGGTAAAAGGGGACAAAGGAGATCCAGGCCTACATGGTCCTCAAGGTCCATCTGTAAGTAACATTTAAATTTACATGTCAAAAAATTTTCTCAGTTTTACAGATTCAGTTCTTAGAAAACTACACTGCAAAATGCAGACAAAATACAATACCCCTTGTCTTATCGTAATTTGGTCATTTATATATATTTTCAGATTATTGGCCCCCCAGGGCCACCGGGGCCTCATGGGCTCCCAGGACCTATGGTGAGTATCTAATCCTAAAGAGATTTCTGTCCCATCAGTGGACAACAAGATGTACTCAATGCAGACAAATTCTAGGACACACTAATTCTCAAGAACAGATTAGCATGCATAGAGGTGCAGCACAACATAATGTTCATCCTCCCTGCTCTCGAGGTAGCCCAACCCATTTATCCTCGGGTGTGTTTGATTTTTTCATTAAGTTGCTCATGTCAAAGGGTGTGTGCTGAATATTTAGGCCTACTACTCCAACAAACACTTTAATCGGCAGGTATTGGTCTTTTACAAAGAGTAGGAAAACTATAGTAACTAATAAAAGATTAAAATAAATGAAGATATGACCTGCTGATGATCCTGACGGTTCTCTTCCACCTCCAGCTCGTCTACAACTTCTGCATACGTGCTTGCAGCTGAAAGCTATTTCAGACCTCACCCGGCAACAAGAAATTCTGTTTTCTGATTGATGTAACACTTTCAAAGCATTCACTGAAGTGCTTTGTTTCATGTCGCAGCAGGTTTAAACTACATAAAACAAGTCACTGTAAAAGATAAGCAATGAGCTTTCACTCCATAATTACTGGATTACTTAGTTTCTGGATCCTGGTTTTTCAGTTTGACTTCTGTGTAATTTCACATCAGTGCTTGACTGAACCAAAATGAAAACAAAACTCAGGGTGGAAAACTTGATAATGCTCTCCTGTAGGAAGTTTCACAGTGCTGCACTCTCTCATCTTATTGCCTTGAGTCCACACAGCACCCAGAGAAACCTATTTACCATGGTTACAGAAATGCAGGCTGTTCATCTGTTATAGGCCTCCAAGGTAGTGCAAAAATTAATACTTGTCACTTTTGAATGTTTTTCAGGGACCCCATGGCTTCCCTGGGCCAAAGGTAAAGAAAGTGAACGTGTATACTCCACATATGTGACACTGCGTCATTGTCAAAACTCATGTGTTAAAAGTTGGGGTAGAAAGTGCTTATCCCTGTACTTTTTTTCTTTTTTGCATATATGCACTAAATGCTCAATACAAATTAAAAATCTTTAGCTTGTTTTCACACACACGAAAAGTACTGTGCAGAAGTATAGAGCGACTCTAATTTCTTTATATTTAGCTTCTAAGACGCTAAACTGTCTTGTAACCGACTAAAGTGGTGTTGAGCAATCACAAGTCTTTCTGAAGGTTGTTGAAAGTTGTTCTTTGAACATTGGCGGTTTTTCTTTAAATTTTTTATTTTTTTATTTTTAATAATTTTCAGAAATGTGCTTGTTTGTTTGTTAAGACTTTTAACACTGATCTATGAATCATTCTTAGGGAAGGGAAGGGGAACAGGGAATATGGGTAAAGGTATGCCAAATGACACAAGGACTGGACTGAAAATCAGTGACAACAGGTGTTGAGGAGTGATGAATCCTCCCCAGAGCACAGTTCTCAACATTATTGATGGAGTGAGGGATGATCCTTACAAGGAACTGCACAAAAGGCAGCCAACATCCAAAAGAGAGCTTTGAAATATTCTTCAAGGAGCCTGGATAACTATTTTCTACTCAAATAAATTTCAATAAAGAGAGATCAAATAAAAGGTTGACACAGATTTATTCAATAAGTTTGGCGGTTAGATTCTTGTGCTGCATCAAGTTGCAATGTGACATGATGGGTGATCGGTAGGCCCAGAGTCTAAACTAGAGGGCTTCTGTAGAGACTCCACTAGTGGGTAAGTGGAGAAGATGCAGTTGGGGTGGAGGAGGGATGTGTGACGCACGGTTGAGATGGAGAATTTAATGGAGAATTTAAAAAGAATGGAAAAGAGACCGATTGGCTTGGTTAGAAGGGTAGTAGGAAGACCATTGGACTAAAGCAGTGCCGTCCTAATTAATTTGGAAGGTTTTGACAGCACGGAAAAGAAGGGGCCGGGAAGCAGAGGTAAAGCGAAAGATCCTAAATGGATCAGATCTCCCTTATTGTACTTTTGAGAAAGCTTTATTAAAAGAAATCTTGTCAAAGAGGGTTTATAGTGTAGATCACAACACTATTTTCTTTTTTTATGGTAATATACAAAGAAATGAGGTTTGTATGGCTCAAGACTTTTGCTCTGTGCCATGTGTTTTTAAGGTAACATGACAATACAACTTGCTTGATTTGTTTTTATACTACCAGAGCTTTTTTACCACATCTAATGGTATTCCTCTTAGTACCAACTTCCTCCGTTGTTATGGAGATCTGTGAGCTGAATAAAATAAGTTACTAAGCTGTTGTTTCCATGTTCTAGAGTACCTTTATTAATCTTTTAATATAACATTTTAGAGAACTGAAAATTTTTATTAACATGTTAATTGGTACGCATTTATCATACTTATGGAACAGATGATAACAACTGCAGAAGTTAGAGTTAATTGAAGGCTTCAAGAAATTGTCCGAAACCTGGCAGAATAGGGGGCTCGACTGACAGCCACAGATGCAATTACAGATACATTATCTCCTCCTGCTTCTCTTGTTTCCCTAGGGTGAGCCTGGTTTGCATGGTGTGAAGGGTATGAGAGGCGAACTCGGACACAAAGGGGACCGTGGACCATTGGGTCTCCCTGTAAGTTGTGCACACTGCCCTTTCTTTTATCTCTCAAACTCTAAAAAAATAAGAATAATTCCTTTCACAGCCCAGTCCGATTCCTTGTTGTGCATTAGTGTGCACTTTAGAGTATGTGTTTTTGTGTGTGTTTACATGCGTGTGTCTATAATGCCTTCTCCATTTTCTGTCTTCATTTTCATTTGCCTGGGCTGACTACTTTGCCAAGCTCCCTGTAACACACAGTGTAATTTAGTTGTTGTAAACCCTGCCATCGACCTGTCCTAATAACAGTGTTCATCTGGTACTAATCCCGCCTTGTTCATGTCACTCATACCTCCATAACCGCACAGGGAGCCTCCGGCTTGGACGGCAAGCCCGGAATTAGGGTGAGTCATGTGATCAAGAGGCTTCACCACCCCATTAATGTCTACCCTTCTTCCCCTCCATACAGTCCCCTTTCCCTCATTTTGTTTAGCCATGTCATCTCAGTCTATGTACCACACTGACACAAAAAAAGTAATGAGTAATGCTGCTTATACTTTACATATTAGTAGCCTGAATGAAGCCACACTGACTTTATTTCACAGGATAGCAATCATACAAAAAGCTGTTACAGGAAACATTTCAAGGCTCTTTTGTTGTCCCGTGCTGCATTAACTGATCATTAACACACACTCATACATTAACTGCGTCAGCAAGTGTTGTTAAGTGTCCTTTTGGCCAATGCACGTCTGCTAGTTCTGTGTGCTGGTTGTAGTTCAAACCATGAAGGAATATTGTACAATTGTGGAGGTGTTATTTGCTTTGGAAACGACTCAAAAAAGATGTTTGCTGTTAGTCTCAAGATGTAAATTCACCATGACATTGCTACTATTTGCAGGGCACCGATGGGCCTCCAGGTCCTGCTGGTCCAGCCGGGCCAAAGGGTGACATAGTAAGACTGACACTGCATTCTTTTCATATGTCTGATTGATGGCGTAGAGCATTTTGACTGTAAATTTTGTGGGTTTTTTTCCAAGAAAATCTTATTTTTACAGTTTTAGCTAATGAATAATTGATGTATTTGTGTTAGGGTGAGGGAGGAGCACCAGGCGAGCCAGGACCACGAGGACCTTATGGACTACCTGTAAGCATGATACTGATATTATATTCAGGGAGGTTTACATATGCATTTTTTTTCTGGCTTTTAAAAAGTCCCTCTGAATATACAATCCAAATACACTTGATGATATGGTGTTGTAGGTATCTGTAATCATATGAAATATAAAAAATATCTTCCCATTGGAGATGTTCTCCTTGTCCTGCTTCTGAGAAATCAGTTATTTGGTTGCACCTGTTCTTGGTGATAATGCCAGTTGACAATATTTGCTTTCTTTGAAGATAAAAGCAATTACACCGTGTAGTATTATACTTTACTAGTTTGTTAGGTTATACTTTTTTTCTGTTTTGTATAAATAAAGAGCGCAGCCAAGTAATTATGTTACATATTTTAACTTCAAACTATCAGTGATTCACTTGGTAAACAGTTAAATTTGTGTTCCACTTACATTTCTGCCATGTTTTTTATATTGTTTAACACTTTGTGTATACCCATTGTATTGACAGAGTAATGGATGTAAATGTTAGAATTCATGATGGTCAGTAGTGGATGATGATGAAGCTTATTTTCTTTATTTCAGGGAGCTGCTGGAACACCAGGTTTGGATGTAAGTCTGTCTTTTTTTTCTCTTGTTTATGTGGGAGCAGTAGGAAAAGTAGGTTTACCTAAGAACGGGTCTGATTATTGTCAGCTGTGCACAACCATTAGATATACATACAAAAAATACAACATTCATCAATAAAATCCCATGACATCAGTTTGTACATATTTTCCATTATGTAAGAAAAGTTCCAGGTTTACACAATATATCCACAAATTAAATATAGAGATGATGATTTAAGTTTCCACAATCCATTGAACTTAGTCACTTGAGTGAATCACAAAATAATCTCAGGCCTGGGGTCCGTTTCACGTAGCAGGTTCAACCAACTCTGAGTCTATTCCTGATCTCTGAGTTGATCTACTCTGAGATAGAAAACCCTGAGTTTTCGGTTCCAGAAACGCTGATTTGAGTGAGGTTAATCAACTCTGAGTAAGTTCACCTTGAGTTTAGCGCGTGCACCACAACTTTAAAAAGCCAGCATCAATGGAGCCCCGATTCGACGAGTCACCTTGGCAACGGGGAAGAGGAGGGGCTACGTTTTTAACCAACCTCGAATTGGAAATCTGAATGCTCATACGACGAGTTTCAATACGTTTTTATAAATAAGTGCAACACCGTTGCAGCAGCAAAAGTGTAAGTTTAAATGTAGTCCTTTGCAATCACAATAATATTACAGGGAAACTGCTTGAATGGTAGCCCATTCATTTATTTCATTTAGGTGCAATCCCGCAGGGGAGAAGCGCTCTTGGCAGCAGTTTAAGATGAAATATAAAAACATTGTTCAAACAGGTGAGACCTCGGCATGGAGGTACCTCATTTTGATCATGTTTTACACTGTAAAATAAATATTAAGTGGCTATTTGACTGTGCAGTTATTTTATTCCCAACATAATGCTGTTTTCACACACATAAACTATGTCTTCTCATCTATATCATCCATCCATCCATTATCTATACCGCTGAATCCGTCAGTCGGGTCGCGGGGGGGCTGGAGCCTATCCCAGCGGTCAATGGGCAAGAGGCGGGGTACACCCTGGACAGGCCGCCAGTCCATCGCAGGGCCACATAGAGACAAACGAGACAAACAACCATACACACTCACAGTCACTCCGAAGGACAATTTAGAGTCATCATCTATATCATGTTCTGTTAAATAATTAAGCCTATTTAAACTAACACAGACTTCTACTGAGCCAACAGAAAGAAGGCAGATGCCCGTAAAACGGGTGGTGGCCACCACCTCTAACGGGAGGGCAGTGGCTGAGGGAATCCCCGGAGGGAATCCACCCCCAAGACACGAGTGCCTTTATAAAATATAATAGGCCTATATATGTCTTTTTTAAGCCTATTCATACAAATATTTATTTGTCTTTTATGTCTTTTTTTTCTTTTGTCCCAACACATTCTGATGGTGCCGCTCAAAAAGATAATTGTCTGTAAATGCAAAAATCTATGCGCGGTCTGATATCCATCTCCGACGAATATTTATTTCTCTGCGCAATAATGCTGCACCTTCATCCACGGGATCGTTGTCAAAAGGACATGTTCGTGAAAAAAGTTGCCTCCTACTGTGCCTAATGACTTATAGAAGTAGAAGAACTCGCTCTGCTGACTGAATAAATGAGGAAATCAAATGGCGTGTGTGGCTGAAAGAGGGCGGAGACAGAAAGAAACTCAAGGTTTCTTGAATAAAACCTGGTCCCGACCAGGTTAGGTTCAGAGAGTCTGTTACTCCGGTAACTGACCGTGAGGTTAAGTTACCTCTCTTTGTGAAACAGGCTAGAGTTACCCCTCTTTCTCGGGGTTGAGTTACCTCCCTTTGTGAAACGGAAAACTCAGAGTTTCCCTCATTTCAGGGTTAACCTACTCAGAGTTTTCACTAAACCTGCTACGTGAAACGGACCTCTGCTCTTTGTATCATCCATATAATGTATATTTGGCACAGATGAAAGAGCTTCCTCTCTGGCTTGTAAATGCTGGTGCACACCTGATGCTAATCAGGAGAGGAGAACAGTTTTATTTTGTACATCTGTACAAAATAAAACTGCAAATAAAACGCTCGACTCTACAGAGTTGCTGTATTCTTCTGTTCATGAGTTTCGAAAGCCAACTTGATGTCATCAAACAGAATAATCACTTCTTACATACCAGCGTCAGTCGTTTAAAACAGCTCTTTCTTGGTGGACATCTGTCAAATTTTTTTGTGGTCCCAGTTTATTTTGATTTTCATCTTTCACCTTCAGATTTATTTTCTGTTTGATCCTGATTTGGTGTGTTTCGCTGTGTACGGACAACAAACCCCCTCTCCTGTCTTTGTTCTGTAAAGCCAGTGTTATTAAGTGGAGTTATACTTTTACAGGGGTTGCCAGGCTTAAGGGGAGAGAAAGGCGACGTTGGGGAAAGAGGAGAAAAGGTAGATGTAGATATGCTGTAATGACTTGTTAACACCACTAACATTACAGAGGGCTGATGTCAATGGACAGTGTAGGTGTAGGTATTGGATAATTATTTTGTAACTGTATGGTTATAACACACTTTAGTTTGTGGTACGCAGTGGCTAACTACGATACACTGTCGCTGAAAAACAAAATTGTTTTCATTTCCATCATCATCATATTGAATTTCATTCATTTTTCCAGATACTGCGTCTCTTCCTTAACAGCTGTGCCCTCTCTATTGATAAACCAGTGAATCGATTGGATGATAGTTCTATACCATGGAATCCAGCCTTTGCATAAAATGTCATTCCCAGTCCTCTCAAACCAGCTTTTGTTCTTCACTTTTTAATGGTTTACCATCTTTTTTTTTTCTTTTTTTTTAAAGTCCAATCTCATTCTGAGGCATCTAAAAGAGATTTCAGCATATTAGCCCAAACGAGTCCATTGACAACAGGCTCTTTAAAATCATATTTTCTTTAATTTTCTGTGTAACCCATGCTTGAACATAAGCGTAACACATTTCACTTCCCTTAGTTCTGAGCCTGTTGATAATCCTCCCTCTTGTTTATTTTTACAACATCTTATGTCTTTCACTGCTTACTGTGTACGTCTCTGTAACCTTGACTGTGAGGTATAATGTGGTTCTTAGATGTTAAGAAACTGCATCCTGTTCTTTAGTATATAAAGATACTTTACACTTGGTGTGTTCTGTGAATGTATGTTTAAAACATATTTCTAACAGAGAACAGATCCTAGCACAACCTCTCTTTCAGGTACTTACAGCTCAGAATCTGAGGTTGATACATTCATACACCTGTCATGGACACAAATAATGTGCCAGAGCTGGACTTACTGTTATATTTTTGAACTGTTCCTTTTTCTGTGGCAAAATGATTGTTCATCATTGTTTCTTGACTCAAGCCCATTTCAAACAACAAGATTAGCGAAAGTGCAGTACAGTTGGATAAAGTGAATAACTAAGAACAACAAAAAAGTACAATAAAACTAGCTAAAACTGATACTCATTAATAACTACAATGATAATAACAATATAACATAACATAATACACAGTAGTAAAAGACAATAAACAAAATAAAAGCAGAGCACAGCAAGCATTTAAAAAGATTTCCTACTGGAGCCAAATGCCAAGGAGAAGAGATGTGTCTTCAGCAGTGACTTAAAAGTCATTAATGACCAAGTCAGTTTAATAGTGTCACACGCTTAGCCATTGTGGGCACACAAGTCAATCTTATTTACATCTGTGGCAGGATCTTTCCACCAAAAGGATTTTTCTTTGTCCATGTGGTCAGCTGCAAACTTTAGTCATCTTTAGTGCACTGGCAGCCTGGAGGGCAGCCTGGAGGGCATCCTGGAGGGCAGCCTGGAGGGCAGCCTGGAGGGCAGCCTGGAGGGCAGCCTGGAGGGCAGCCTGGAGGGCAGCCTGGA
This sequence comes from Odontesthes bonariensis, assembly GCF_027942865.1. Taxonomy (NCBI): domain Eukaryota; kingdom Metazoa; phylum Chordata; class Actinopteri; order Atheriniformes; family Atherinopsidae; genus Odontesthes; species Odontesthes bonariensis. The sequence continues at coordinate 14,170,765 of NC_134524.1, read as the reverse complement.
GGGCAGCTCGTCAGTGCGTGGTAACTGACTTGAGACCATGAAACTGGTGTTTTAAGAGCAACACACTGTGTTGTAATGATTCTTTTTTCTTTCTTTTTTTTTCCGACCTTGACCGTCAAAATCAATTTCTTCTCAGCTGATAATGTATAGGTGCTACAACACCAGTATTATTGTTTGAACTGATGATCTTGGAATTTAAATGGCTCCTGACTTGTGAGGATCATTCTTCCTCACTGAGACTAAAGAGAAATCTGCTATGCAAACTTAAACGGCATGTTGAAAAATTCGGACTATGTGTTGATGTCAGAAAACCCCAAAATGGATGACCTTCTTCCTGTATTTCTGTACATTCATTTTGCAACAGAAAAAGAAATGTTTGAGAGCCCAATATTACCATGATGTTGATGTCCATGAATCACGTATGTAAACCTGTGTCATTGTGATCATTTTCCAAAAAATTTTTCTACATTACAATGGCACTTTGAATATTTTTTGTACAGTAATGGAATCTCATTTTGAGATTAGTAAGATATTAGTTAGATATTAGTAAGATATTGTAGACTTTACATGGTACTGTTAAACTATGGAGAGATTATTCTTCCTTATAATGATTTGAAAAGATAATATTTTTAAGGGATGCAGTTTGGACTTTTTCATTGTGTTGTAGATTTGATTCTGTCTCTCTGGAGGTTTTTTCCCTGCTAGTCTTTCTCATCCTTTGTGCCCTTGACACCACTTTGGTGATGAAGTGTTTTCCACTCCTTCCTACCTGTTCCCCTTTTATGTCCTCTTCCTGTCCTAAGGAATGCTTTTCAAATACCCAGTACTGCCTGGTACCCCCTCCTATCTAACCACATCTCTTTACCCTTTGTGGGCCATGGCCTCCCCTCTATAATTCCCCTTTACAGTAGTCCTAATTGTTGAAAAAATGACTTTAACTTGATCAAACCATTGTATCCACAGGGGGAGAAGGGAAAGAAGGGCAAAAAAGGGCCTAAGGGCGAGAAAGGAGAACAGGGTGCCCCAGGATTAGATGCACCCTGCCCATTGGTATGTTTCAACTGTGAGCTGGAAGTTGCCTTCCAGCCATGTAGAGCAGCTGTCGCAAACAAGGATGAGCTTCCTGTGGGTACTCTGACACCCAGCTTCCTGCCTTTACTGTAGGAAAATCACGAAAATAACTTTAAATGCAAAGTATTACTTTGCCATTAAATGATGAAAACATCTCATTGGGTTGGACTGTGGAATCGGCAAGCTCACAGGGCAGCTCCTCCTTCACCCTCCCCTTGTGTCTGTCATAACGGACAGATGCAGCGGATAAGGGTCGCCCACCTCTCTCCCAGTAACACTCCTAGGTCATCTTTGCAAACAGGGTTTCCGGGGATTTAAGGGTGAAAAGGGGGAACCAGGGCAGCCAGGTCTGGACGGGCTGGATGCCCCTTGCCAATTGGTACAGTATTTCTCTTTTTCCTAAACCTCTCACCCATGCATGCCAATCACCTTCAGTCCATTACTAAAACAAAACTATGCATGATATGAGAGTTTGACAAGCATGAACACACCTTATTTTGATTACAGTCACACTTTCCATTTCTTAATTATTTGAGAAGATTGACGAGCACAAACATATGCGCCACTAACATCTTGACTGCAAGCAGCCTCTTTTAGATGAGTCGCATAATTTCAAATGAAATACAAAGATAAATAATTCTTGATACTTAAATGTATCCCCCTGACTTAACCTTTCCTTCCCTCAATTAAAACTGGAGGTAAAAAGTTAAATTCCCTGCTGATTCCTCATTGGACCTTTTAACTCTATGCTAACATGGACCCTTTACTGATTGTTAGCCATGCTTCAGGTGCATGGATCCCTCCTTCAGTCTGTTAACTCCCCTTCCTTTTTTGTACCAATTGGACCAGACCGTGATAAGAAGATTTAATAAAGAATTGAGTCGGATACCACTACAGACGAACAGTATCCAATTGGATGTTTATCAATGCTTTTCAGGATGCTTTCTTATGCGAGTGATGCATGGGCATTCTGAAATCCAGGGTAGAAAGATTATATGGGGAATTAATTTCAAGATGCTATAGAGATTGAGTGTGTATACACCGAAAGGAATGTGCCATGGTAAGTAAGATATCACTCACATATCACAAATTACACCTGCATTAACTTTATTTCAAGTGAAAATGATTTTGTTATACTGTCCTCAAATCCCATTATTTTGTCCCAGCTCAGGGCTGTTTTGAAATACATTTGTGGGGCAGCTATAATAAAACCGAACTGTAGAATCATCATGATGATTTGCATGAGCTATATTTTGCTGTGTATTATGTGCATGAATGACAGGACTTTAATTTTAAGTTGTCCTTACATGTATTGTGTTTTGTTTTCGAAAAAGTCAAAATGTAACAGTTGAAATGCTGTTGTATGGAGACCGTCTACAGCCTTTTTATTAATTACTCTGGTATCAGTTTTGAAACTTCAGATGATTCAGTAGTTACTGGAGTTTCTTGTCGTAAAGACATTCCTTTGAAAAACACCCAGTGCAAAAATTTTTGTTTGCAGCCTGACCCTTTCTATATCAGTCACTGTGTCGTCAACTATTCGAACATAGCTGCGATTATGCAAACAGTTTAGGGATCTACTTAAGCTCTGAGAATTTCTTTAAACCCTCACCAGAAAAAAAAAAATCTTCAAATTCAATCAGTTAAAACTGAGAAGACAAACTGAACAACCTTGCCTCTGTGGAGAAGTGACCCTTGAGACTAATCTGAGGCTGAGTACAAAATCACAGATACGCAACTTCATGCATTTGTCTCATGCCTGATGTTAAAAGGAAAAACAAACTGGTAAATTTATACTGTTTAGAGACTGATAAAAGCATAAATATCTTAAACATTTAAGCAGAAAGCTACATTTGTATGACAGGTTTTTGGGCTCCTGCAGCTCTCTTTTTAATTCAGGTTAGAGCACTGTGGTCAGTATGGTGATTATACACTATTTTTAACTATTTTATTTATATTTATATTTTATACTTTGAGTTAACTCCCCCTTGAGCTGTCACCTTATCGTGGTGGGGGGGTTTGCGTGCCCCAATGAGTCTGGGAGCTATGTTGTCTGGGGCTTTAAGCCCCTGGTAGGGTCACCCATGGCAAACAGATCCTAGATGAGGGACCAGACAAAGAACAGCTCACAAGACCCCTATGATGAATAATATTTATGGACACCGTGTTCCCTTGCCCGGACGCGGGTCACCGGGGCCTCCCCCTGGAGCCAGGCCCAGGGGTGGGGCCCGCCGGCGAGCGCCTGGTGGCCGGGTCTGTGTCCGTGGGGCTCGGTCGGGCACAGCCCGAAGAAACGACACGGGTCCCCCTTCCTACGGGCTCACCACCCGTGGGAGGGGCCATGGGGGTCGGGTGCAATGTGAGCTGGGCGGCAGCCGAAGGCGGGGACCTTGGCGGTCTGATCCTCGGCTACTGAAGCTGGCTCTTGGGACGTGGAACGTCACCTCTCTGCTGGGGAAGGAGCCTGAGCTGGTGCGCGAGGCTGAGCGGTTCCGGCTAGATATAGTCGGACTCACCTCGACGCATGGCTTGGGCTCCGGAACCAGCCTCCTCGAGAGGGGTTGGACTCTCTTCCACTCTGGAGTTGCCCGCGGTGAGAGGCGTAAAGCAGGTGTGGGCATACTTATCGCCCCCCAGCTGTGCGCCTGTACATTGGGGTTTACCCCGGTAGACGAGAGGGTAGCCTCCCTCCGCCTTAGGGTGGGGGGACGGGTCCTGACTGTTGTTTGTGCTTATGCACCGAACGGCAGTTCAGAGTACCCACCCTTTTTGGAGTCCCTGGAGGAGGCACTAGAGAGTGCTCCTCCGGGAGACTCCCTCGTCCTGCTGGGGGACTTCAATGCTCACGTGGGCAATGACAGTGAGACCTGGAGGGGCGTGATTGGGAGGAACGGCCCCCCCGATCTGAATCAGAGTGGTGTTTTTTTGTTGGACTTCTGTGCTCGTCACGGATTGTCCATAACGAACACCATGTTCAGGCATAAGGGTGTCCATATGTGCACTTGGCACCAGGACACCCTAGGCCGCAGCTCGATGATCGACTTTGTGGTCGTATCATCGGACTTGCGGCCGTATGTCCTGGACACTCGGGTGAAGAGAGGGGCGGAGCTGTCAACTGATCACCACCTGGTGGTGAGTTGGCTCCGCTGGTGGGGGAGGAAGCCGGTCAGACCTGGCAGGCCCAAACGTATTGTGAGGGTCTGCTGGGAACGGCTGGCGGAATCCCCTGTAAGGAGGAGTTTCAACTCCCACCTCCGGCAGAGCTTCAACCATGTCCCGGGGGAGGTGGGGGACATTGAGCCCGAATGGGCCATGTTCCGTGCCTCCATTGTTGAGGCGGCCGACCGGAGCTGTGGCCACAAGGTGGTCGGTGCCTGTCGTGGCGGCAATCCCCGAACCCGCTGGTGGACCCCAGTGGTGAGGGAGGCCGTCAAGCTGAAGAAGGAGTCCTATCGGGCCTTTTTGGCCAGTGGGACTCTGGAAGCAGCTGATGGGTACCGACAGGCCAAGCGGAACGCAGCCTCGGCGGTTGCTGAGGCAAAAACTCGGGCTTGGGAGGAGTTCGGGGAGGCCATGGAGAACGATTTCCGGACGGCCTCGAGGAGATTCTGGTCCACCATCCGGCGGCTCAGGGGGGGGAAGCGGTGCATCGTCAACACCGTGTATGGTGAGGGCGGGGCTCTGCTGACTTCAACTAGGGACGTCGTGAGTCGGTGGGGGGAGTACTTCGAGGGCCTCCTCAATCCTACCGACACGCCTTCCGATGAGGAAGCAGAGTTGGGGAGCTCGGACGTGGGACCTCCCATTTCTGGGGCTGAGGTTGCCGAGGTGGTCAAAAAACTCCTCGGTGGCAAGGCCCCGGGGGTGGATGAGGTCCGTCCTGAGTTCCTCAAGGCTCTGGATGTTGTGGGGCTGTCTTGGTTGACACGCCTCTGCAGCATCGCGTGGACATCGGGGGCAGTGCCTCTGGACTGGCAGATCGGGGTGGTGGTCCCCCTCTTTAAAAAGGGGGACCGGAGGGTGTGTTCCAACTATAGGGGGATCACACTCCTCAGCCTCCCTGGTAAGGTCTTTTCGGGGGTACTGGAGAGGAGGATCCGCCGGATAGTCGAATCTCGGATTCAGGAGGTGCAGTGTGGTTTTCGTCCTGGCCGTGGAACAGTGGACCAGCTCTATACCCTCCGCAGGATCCTGGAGGGTGCATGGGAGTTCGCCCAACCGGTCTACATGTGTTTTGTGGACTTGGAGAAGGCGTTCGACCGTGTCCCTCGGGGACTCTTGTGGGGGGTGCTCCGGGAGTATGGAGTGCCGGACTCCTTGATATGGGCTGTTCGGTCTCTGTATGACCGGTGTCAGAGTTTGGTCCGCATTGCCGGCAGTAAGTCGGACATGTTTCCTGTGAGGGTTGGACTCCGTCAGGGCTGCCCTTTGTCACCGATTCTGTTCATAATTTTTATGGACAGAATTTCTAGGCGCAGCCAGGGCGTTGAGGGGGTCCGGTTTGGCGACCTCAGAATCGGGTCTCTGCTTTTTGCGGACGATTTGGTTCTGTTGGCGTCGTCAGGCCGTGACCTTCAGCTCTCACTGGAGCGGTTCGCAGCCGAGTGTGAAGCGGCTGGGATGACCATCAGCACCTCCAAATCTGAGACCATGGTCTTCAGCCGGAAAAGGGTGGAATGCTCTCTTCGGGTCGGGAATGAGATCCTTCCCCAAGTGGAGGAGTTCAAGTATCTCGGGGTCTTGTTCACGAGTGAGGGACGAATGGAACAGGAGATTGACAGACGGATTGGTGCGGCGTCTGCAGTGATGCGGGCTCTGCACCGGCCCGTCGTGGTGAAGAAGGAGCTGAGCCAGAAGGCGAAGCTCTCGATTTACCGGTCAATCTATGTTCCTACCCTCACCTATGGTCACGAGCTGTGGGTAGTGACCGAAAGAACGAGATCGCGAATACAAGCGGCCGAAATGAGTTTCCTCCGCAGGGTGTCTGGGCTCTCCCTTAGAGATAGGGTGAGAAGCTCGGTCATCCGGGAGGGGCTCGGAGTAGAACCGCTGCTCCTCCGCATCGAGAGGAGTCAGATGAGGTGGCTCGGGCATCTGGTGAGAATGCCTCCTGGACGCCTCCCCGGTGAGGTGTTCCGGGCCCGTCCCACTGGGAGGAGGCCCCGGGGAAGACCCAGGACACGTTGGAGAGACTATGTCTCTCGGCTGGCCTGGGAACGCCTCGGGGTCCCCCCAGAAGAGCTGGAGGAAGTGGCCGGGGACAGGGACGTCTGGGTCTCTTTGCTCAAGCTGCTGCCCCCGCGACCCGATCCCCGGACCAGCGGAAGATAATGGATGGATGGATGGATGGAGTTTACAATATAGTGTATACACAATCTCACTATACATTCAGACAGCTCTACAATATGGCAGTTTCACTATGTAAACTAATATTCTAACTCTAATATTCTATAAAACCTATATAGTGAGTGGTGGGTTGATTTTGAACACAGCCCAAGTCTCCTTATCACCAGGCCAAATCGAGATTAATAAAAAAAACTATCAAACTGATATTTTTACCCTGTGCAAAATCAAAACTGTAACTTAGGATGTAAATGACAGCCTTATGGCCATAGCTAACGATGCTATATGTTATTAAACATGTTCTGCATGTTCCAACAGAACACCCAAATGCCTCATTTATTTAGTTAACAGCAGTACTACACCACCTCTTGATTCTGAATGGGCCACGCTTCCAAATTTAAAAACATGACATTGGTTATGTGTTTATACAAATAGGCTCCAGCCGGACAATGAGGACTTAAATACCTTGAAATACCACTCATTCCTTTGAAAGCAAATCCTATGAGACAACAGCAAACTACACAAGCTGCTCATGTTTTCCTTTTCTTGGAACAATAACCAAAAAGATTATACATGTGCATGGATTGGTCCAGCATGCTACAGTTTTAAAGCAAATTTTTATCTTGCCCCATTTTTTGTAAAGGAGCAGCTTTGATCTCAAACATAGCGTAGGAGTTTGTGTTAATGTCTACTTTGAGATTTGTGCTATTAACTGGGTGCATTTTTCTAAGAATATTTGATCTCTGATATTTGTTTGGTGTTGCCAATAAGCCTGTTATTTAAGACGCTTGTAATCTCTGTATCACAACAAACCTGTTTCAGTTCTCATTGTCACTTTTCTCTAAACAGGGTCCAGATGGATTACCAATGCCTGGCTGCTGGCAGAAGGTAAATTCCTCATATTTTGCTCAGTCTGTTCCAGTTTATCGTGTTTTTCATGTAGCTTTCAGCTTCTCTATGTCTGCATGAGTTTCCCGTGGAATTAGCTGTAAGAGTGTTTGACTGCTGTGTGGAAAGAAACATGTAAACCTGCAACTCAAAGTCATGAAACAAGCAAACAAAATCCCCATCTTTCAGTCTCCAATCTCGTCATTCTCTCTTTTGTGTTTTTCTTGCAGTGATCGCTCTAACCTGAAACGCATGGAGTTTTGTAAATAATGCTTCTTTTATGGTATTTATAGTTTTTTAATGGAAAACAAGTCAAAAAGAAAAAGAAGTCTATGTGTACAATGATACAAAAAATTGATAACCGTCCTGAGTTTCACGCCCTAAGCTGCTTCTACTCACATCGCCGTGTGGAAATAAAGCGTGTGTCTGCTGTCTCACATCCACGTTGTGGTGGAGTTCAGATCCTCGGCTGGTGGCAGAACTTGTGTCTTTAGTCTTTGCATGGCTCAGACTGGAGAATCGCACCCCGGCCAGATTTACGGCAGGAGGGTTGAGAGGAGGAGGAGGAGGAAAAGGAGGAAGTGGAGGAGAGGGGGGGATCTGGACTGGCTCCCTAACACCAAACGCAAGGTGTTGTGTGTTGTTTCGTCTCAACAAGCTCACCACCCATTCATGTGGCACCATTTTCTCAAAGACTAAAAAAGAAATTAGACTGTGCCAAGCTGAACATTGCTCCCCCGACCCCTGAAAAAGCATGAGTAGTGTACTGTATTTAAATGTATTGTACATACATGTCACTGTTATGTGGTTGTGTCATGGCTTCTGCAAAAAAAAAAAAAAACCCAAAACTAACAACAAAAAACCCCAGAGTTCTGAAATGGTAATTTTCGCTTTCCTTTAATTTTCCTAAGGGAGTCACACCATGGCTGGTAGCTTGAGTATCACCAGAAAGTAGAGCTGTTGGTAATTGTTGCTTTATTGTGGTGATGCCTGCTGGGTGTACAGTCTCAGCAGGTTTTCACCGTTGCACTCATGAGGCTCAGCATCATCAGTGTGGTGCCTGCAGCGGCCACACATCTCTGGACGGGAGTGGAGAGCTTGGTAGGCTCACTGCACTGAGAGGAAATCTAATCAGGCTCACAAAGATTTGAGTCTGGACAGGCATGCTTTTGGGAACCCCTCCGAACACGAGAATGGCCTCTGCAGTCGCTAAGAGTCTCATCGATCTCCATCGAGATCAGCAGGAGCTTCTCTTCTGAAAGGCAACGCTTCAAGGTTTACTGAGAGCGTTGACAGAATGCAATTATGTTTGTTCTTTATTCATTTTTTTTTTCTTTTTGATCTCGTTCTTTTACATAATTTGTATTTTGTGTCTGATAGCCTTTGGTGCCTCAAGCTTTTATTCATTCCTTTATCAGAAATGTACAAATTTATATAATACTTTTAACCATTTGAATGGTGTGTAGTTTGGAAAAGGAAGTTGTTTTTTTTCTTTTTCTTTTGGTAAGTTCTGAGAGGGCTGAAAAAACATTGCGCACTGTTTTTCATTTGAATTGTTTTCACAGTATGTTGAGATGGCATGTGAGCGACCCCTTCACCTGAATATACATCCCTCTTTATTGTAATGGTTAAAAAAAAGACCTTGTTTGTTAAAGAAAAACAAACAAACATCCACCATTGCCGCAAATAAGCTACTATTTCATTAAAAACTCGTATAGGATATTTGAAGTGTTGTCAGTTTGCTGCATGAACACAGTGTAGTATATGAGGATAAACATTCATTTTCGAAGTTTTTTTTCGCGGCTTCAGTTTCTGAATAATCAGATTAATCTGAACACACTGTTACTGGAATTTAAGATGTCGGCAAACTTCAGGCGCAATATGTTTAACATAACAGTCTAATTTAATCCACACTGCTCTCTTACACTTCATATATTGTCTTAAGTAAATAGAAAACATGTTGCTCGAACTGCTAAATTTCACCAACACCATAACACACCATAATCTAACTGGTGGCCAGTTACGTCACATTCCTTATCAGATGGAGCAAAAATAAATGGAGCTTCGGAATCGTTTCACCACAGTTTGTTCATCTTTTCATGCTTCAAATACTCAAATTACCTTTTTGACATAGTAAGTGCTATGCAAGGTGATGCCGTATTTTCTTTTTGGTCAACATTAAAAATATGCATGAATAATTTTACTGTATTTGATGTGAGGTAGCGGCAACCGCCGGTGGATCTGAGAGGATTTCCTTCTGTATCGTTTCTGTTTGATTGTACAGTTCATCTCATCATGATAAAGAGTGGATGCACATCTTTGTAGACTATGATGGTGCTATCTGATAGTAGGTAACAGTTCAGCTGATGTGCTCTACCAGTGGCATGAACTACACAACAGGTTTCTTTATTGCTGTTGGAGTTTTATGATGAAACAGTTTAGAGTTTTTTTGTGCATATATTTGTGTATTTGTCTCACTATTTTAAGTGGTACATTATTTATTTTTCTATAATTTCTTAAATGAAGGCATTTTGGTTCTGAACAGCATTCCTTTCAGCCTCTGATGTCAGTTTTGCGTTGACATGAAGAACTCTGGGTCGTGCTAAGGCATTGTGAAACACTCCTGCATACGGTACAGTGGGAAGAAAGTCGGTCATTTACATATTGCAGACCAGTGTGTACTCACTTTGCATTTTCTTCAGCGTAAGCCTTACCGTGACATGTGTGCATTTGCTTTTATTTGGTTTTATATATATCATTTTGTGTGTTAAAAAGCTAACTATGACAACAAAGTACTGATGGCTTGAATGTTGACAGGCCCAGCCAATGCAACCACACAGTTAAATATGACAGCCTTGTTTCACGCTTTCTCTTTTCTCTCTCTCTCTTTGCATTGAATGTAGTTTGATATATGTATAGTGGATTATTAATGTACTGTTGACATGTGTGCTCATTTGACATAAAGTGCAATTTACTTTGGTTCATGTGTGTAGCATCAAATGCAGCTTATATATCACGTCAGTGATCTTTACAGCTCCATTTGTTCAGTCATGCTACCTTGTATACCACTACCTGGAGAGAATATGTTTATTTACCAGGAGACTAAGAAGCATATGTAAACGTGGACTTTAGTTCAATCTTAATTTACATGAGTTTTGATTCAAGTCTTTGATTCATCCTCTCACTTACATTTTACAGTGTTATTTCCATTTGATTTTTTACTCAGTTTTTGCAAGGTCTTCAATTTGTGTTTTGATTTCCAGCCTTTGTTACAGTTATTTGTTCTCACAAGGTGCTGTATCTTTAGCATATGCAGCTAATTTTTTTAAGTTTTTTTTTATTATTATTTGATTAATCGTTTGTTTGATTTTTGTGTTAAAAGTTTCAAATGTAGTTCATTTAGCTCTTAGCAGAAGTGCCAAAACTATGAGTTTGCATGTCAGTGTTAACAGAGCTGCTGAGGAGATGCATAATAAGCGATAATGAGATGTCCCACATCCAGAGAGTTTTTCTCTCAGGACGCAGTAGAATACACCCTTGAGATCAACTTATCCAAACCTTTCAAAATATAAATCCGATGTAGGATGATAAAGCCACATTCAAAGTGGTCTTCCACATTCATGTAAAAGGCACTTTCCTTACTAAAATTACAATTTTGCCACAGAGGCTCCAAAACAAAAATGCAGACTCTATCAATAAAATAAAGCAAATTCCACCTCCTAACTTTTTGGAATTATTTTTTCATATTTTGATTGTGACATAATGTTTCAGTTTAATTTGTATCTCTTATTTTCTGCCCACTTGATCCTATCACATTTCTTTGTCGACCTTAATGTCTACTTTCTTTATTTCAAGTTGACATTTCATATGACTGTACTTTTGGAGCCAAATAAACAGTCTTTCAAAAACACCAAATGTCTGACTTTATTGTTTTTTGGGGGTTTTTTTGTTGAGTCTCCTGAAATCACAACATACTATTAAAGAAACTCATTTCATTTCCCTGCAGACAGTGGAAAAGCAAGATTATTCACATTTTGTCTCAACTATCTTTTACTTGTCTATTTTTTTCACCAGCTTGTAATGTTTCCATTCCGTCCCATAACCCTTGAAATGTTTTTTTGTGGCATGGAGGATATCCTAGAGATATTTTGTCTGATTCTTCCTGCAAACACAGTAATGCAGTAATACGGGGACACCGTCATTACATTGTCCCTGTTTAAATTATCCACACAATCTCTCAGTCTCAGTCAGGACTGCAGGCAGGCCAGTCAAGTATTCATACCCTCTTCTTCCTCAGCCAAATTGATCTCCCACAGACACAATTAGAAGCAGCAGAATGTTACACATTACAAATATATAAATGTTCTTTATAAACAGCAACTGAAAAATAAGATAACGAGCAACAATTTAATCTTTGTTTTGTTTTCCATTTGAAAAGTACATATGGAAAAGAGCACTGCAAGGTGGTCTGCATTGGTGGTCCCAATACTCTTAGGTCGGTAACTTTTTGACGACCTCAAGCAGGCTATTTTTTTTTTCTCTTTGGCCACTTCGGTTTTCCATACAGTGCTGCGGCGCTAGAGGGCTGCGCGAGCTGCACTCTGCACTGTTGTGCTCTCTCGCGCGCTTATATAGCCGGTCTAATTTCGCGTGGAGCAGATGCGCGTCAAGAGTTTTTCAGCTGGACGGCATTAAGATGTCCGTTGAAGCATTTGAGAAAGAGAAGACGATAGACTTACGGAAGAGGCACGTTGGGTAAGATGACTGACTGTGTTCGACTGATTTCAGCCTTCCCACAGACTTCATCTGGTACAGCAACAAATATGAAGTTGTTTACATTGAATTTGAAACTGATAACGAGTTAAGTTATATTTGCCATGAATTCCCTTTAATTTGATATAGTCTGTAAATAAAGTAACCAGCACGCAGTACCTTACCGCAGATACGTTTTTGTGAACTATTACATACCACAGCTTATTGTAACCTATGTCATGATATCTTAATAGCTTTTATTAATTAAAAAAGAAATGTCTAATCAGAGTTAGGACACTGTGGCAGTGACCATTTTTTGCTCCTCTGCAGACCATCTTGTAAGATTTTCTTCAGCCATGACCCTATCAAGATTGTGCAAGCCAAAGGCCAGTACATGTATGATGAAAAAGGACAGCGCTACTTGGATTGCATCAACAATGTGGCTCATGGTGAGCACACAGTGCTAAATCCACAACATTAAATCAGGTTCAGGTTCAAATTGAATCAAACTAAAGAGCAAAGAAATAAGAGGAGTTTATCAGATAATCCATACAATGTGCACATCATGTGCAATAACTCAATCTGAATGACCTGCAGACAGGGATGTGAAAATAAAAAACTTATCAACCACATTCAAGGATGTTATTTTAGCCTTCAATTATATGCATTTATTGAATTTATTCAAAAGAATAGTTCATATATTTTTTTCTTTTTGGGTGAGGAATTCTAATTTTGTGTACCCTTTCTTTTCTTTTATTCGCAGTGGGCCACTCTCATCCAGATGTGGTGAAGGCAGGAGCTCAGCAGATGGAACTACTCAACACCAACACACGTTTCTTACACGACAACCTTGTGATGTACGCCCAGAAGCTGCAGGCAACGCTGCCTGACAAGCTGTCTGTGTGCTACTTCGTCAACTCTGGGTATATTTGGGTGTATTTGCATTTCAAAAGCAAGCTAAAAAAAACAGTATCAGATTAGTCAGACCTGTTTATCCTTAGGTGTGTATTAGTGGACTTGGTGAACGTGCTGTACAGATAACGTACAGCGTACAGTATGCTTTGTCTCAAAGCCACTGTGATTACTTGTCTCTGAGGTGGACTAACCACAAGAAGAACTATAATGCTCAGCAAATAATTAGCTCTGAAACGCAAATATTGACTTATTTTTTAGAAAAATAGCTCATGTTGCAGAGAAAGGGTAACTTAATCCAAGTGTATCATATTTCATCATTTTTGTTTTTGCATCAGCTTTCCTGGAGCGTGAATAGACTTCCAAACAAAGGATGAATTATATGATGCATATTCAGCATTGATAGCTTCCTAAAAGTCCTGTTTTATATTATCAAACTGCTCCACAAAAACATGGTTACTTATTTACACCACTTTCTACAGTACTGCAGTGTGAGCCGGAATTATCTGGAAGAGGGTGGTTATGTTGTAGATAATGATCCGTGCACACTCAATACCAGACAGCTTATTTATCTGGCCCGTTATGAACTTGATTAAAAAGAGGCATCGTTAGGGTCAGTACAACTGTGTGAAAGTGCAATTTGAGTTCAAGCAGGCAGATTGTGAGTTGAAGACCAGAGTGCAAGATGCACTATGGAGCAAAAAGTATCAGCACATTGTCGTCCAGATACTTGTATATTTTTAAATCTGTGGAAGTTTTCTGGTTAGTGTTAGTTCCTGCAGTTTATTTACAGAGAAACAAATACAGGAAACACTTATTTTGAGTGTTAAACTGCATTACTAAGTATTTCATTTACAGCTAAGTCTCAACTTTTGATTTAATTTCCATAAGAGGATACATATTAGCCTTGTCTGCCCTTACAGTGAGAATTGAACCAACAAACTGTCTATGACGTCCATGGCTTCACCTGTGTATTTTGTGGTGACTGAGTAACTCAATGTAACCCTTGCCCTTTCAGCTCTGAAGCCAACGACCTGGCCCTCCGACTAGCATGGCAGTATACGGGCAACAAAGATATCATCACGCTGGAAAAGTAAGAGCTTCCTTACATCAGTGGTACTGAGCAGCAAAAGTCTTAAATTCAGTAATATTTGTATAAAAATCATACTGTACAATAAAGATGGCTCTCTAGTGTTGTAATGCCTGCACACCCCACATGATTTTCTTATTGAGGAAAGTAACTATTTCCCTCTGCTGGCCTGTGTTTTCATTGTTTGCAGTGCTTACCACGGACACGTTTCGTCACTAATTGACATCAGTCCTTATAAGTTCCACCAGCTGTCAGATGCTGAGCAGAATCAATTTGTCCACGTGGTGAGTGCTTTTTCTCCTTGCCTGACTGCATGCACACTATTAAAACGCCATGACTCAACTTGCTCTGCTGAGTTTTGGCAGACTGCTGAGAGGTCAGCATACACGTGTGGATCAGACAAGAACAGTCCGAGACGGAAGACTGAAATGCAGCACTTTTCTATTCAAATTCAACCTGGCAAAATTAGCAAAGTACTTTCATAGAGAAGCATTCTGCTGTTGGTGCTCACGTTAATCACAGATAGAGAGGACACATGAGACACATGAGAAGAAAGTAATTATTGACCAAACAGCTCACTCCTTTAATGTTGTGTAGGAGCATGTCAGAATAATTTATTCTAAGTTTGAGAGAAAACAAAAATATATATAAAATATGTATACAGTATATAAAGATACTTAAAGATGTTTTCCAAAGTGGCAAAACAGGTTGATTATTACCTGAATACACTACTTTAAATGTGTAACCATTATGTGGCCATTGAGTCTGCAGAGGCTTGGCTTACTTTTCAGTGTATTTAAGTAATTGATGGATGTCGGGCTGCAAGTTGATTATGTAATATTGTGTGAGTGTCTTGCTTGGTCTACATAAACAATAAGAAAAGGCATAGTTTTGTACACCCAAAAAAGACATATCTGGGAAATGCATCCCAGTAGATGTGACTTGAGGATAAGATTGCTTAATGTAAAATTGGAAAATAGATTTTCTTACAAAAAGTAAGAGATTGTCTCTCTCTCTCTTTTTTTTAACCACTTTTTCTTTTTAAAATTCTGAACCTGCTTTAGTAACTATGATAACTTTGGATCCCCTACAGGCTCCAAGCCCAGATGTGTACAGAGGCAAATACCGTGCGGATCACCCTGATCCAGCCACCGCATATGCAGATGAAGTCAAAGATATAATAGACAAAGCCCACAAGAAAGAAAGAAAGGTAGAGATTGTGCGATAATGGGATCACAGGGCACAGTTTAATTGTACCTATATGTATTTCATGAAATATTGTACACTGGTCATATCAAACACACTGCCTTATATCTTTTTCTAGTGCACTGTCACAAAATGTTCTATTTTACCTCCAGTAACTGATTCAGCATTCTACGATTGCCTCACTCTTGTTCCGCCCCATCAAAGTAAAATAACATGCTGACGAAAGCGGGAGATATGCAGGTCAAAGATGCGGGGACACCTCAGGATATCAGTCTAGTTATAGATTTATGGACCTGATATGTTTTTTTTTTCATGTTCAGATTGCTGCTTTTATTGCGGAGTCATTGCAGAGCTGTGGCGGACAGGTCATCCCTCCAGTGGGTTACTTCCAGCAAGTAGCCGAGTATGTACCCAGAAGGCTTGCACATAATCACAGTGAACGTTACGGTTGCCAGTAGCAAACACATACACATACACAAACAAAAGCAAGTTCTTTTAAAGAGTGAAACAGAAAATCTGATATTTTACGCAACACAGCAACACTTCGTAAAACACTACTGAACAGAAAAACATGCAGGAAATAGTTGTAAAAAAAAACAAGATAATGTACAAACAAATGCTTATATCCAATAAGACAAGATGTCAGTCTTAATGAAGTCAAATCCTGCATCTTATTTATGTGAGAGTTTGTCTGGTTGACTGACAGTACATGAGTACATGAGTCTACCTGAAGTCTCGTGAATTTATCTGCCTACCTGCCCCTTAACAGGCATGTCCATAAGGCAGGGGGTATTGTCATAGCTGATGAGGTCCAGGTGGGCTTCGGCCGCATCGGCTCTCACTTCTGGGCCTTCCAGCTTCAGGGAGAGGACTTTGTTCCTGACATTGTCACAATGGGAAAGCCCATTGGCAACGGGCACCCGATGTCATGTGTGGTCACAACCAGAGAAGTGGCAGAAGCGTTTATGTCCTCTGGAATGGAGTACTTTAATACGGTAAGAGTAATGTGAAATAAAGAAGAATAGTCAATATAATACACAACAACTGTCAGTTTTTTTTCAGAACTATTCTGTAGAAATTAATAACATCTTTTTTTTGTTTTTTGGTAAATTCTAAACGCAGATTGCGGAGAACACATGATTACTTTTTGTTACCCTTCTCGACAAGAAACAGAATTTGCCTAAATTCATCCTTGACATGATGTTCTTGTTTCACATTTAGTGAGCATATCCACACATCTGTTTTCCACATTACAGAGAAAGATATTTCCTGCTCAAGCTTGCTTTTTTTTCGTTGACACACTCTGATTGCAGTTATTTCCTGTATGAAAAATTGTTCTTCTTTTGTAACATTTAATGTATTTTCAGTGGTGTTGCAGTCAGCTACTGGGCTGAGAGTGTTAAAGAAATTATTCAGTTCAGTCATAAAAATGATTATTGTGACTCTTTCTGAGTCTGTTATGTGTATGAGAGTTCAAACTTTTCATCGACCTGCACTCAAAGCTGCAGATTCCTTGTGATGACTTGTAAACCTAATCCAGTTGTAATCTTCCTTGTGTGTTTTGCATTTGAATGTCTCAGTTTGGAGGTAACCCAGTGTCGTGTGCTATCGGTCTGGCTGTCCTAGACGTGATTGTTAAAGAGGACCTGCAGGGTAACGCGCTGCGAGTGGGCCGATACCTCACCAGTCTGCTGGAGAAGCAGAAACAGAAGCATTCGCTGATTGGAGACATCAGGTGAGCAAACACATCAAACCCTTCCAGTTACAGTATGTCTACATCCTGTGAAGCTGATCCACAGTTTTTAACACCATATTGTCTGTTTAAATCACAGCGTGACTTAAACAATGAAACATTCCCTTGCATGTTCTTGTATTGAGGCATTTGTTGTGTACATCAAAGTGTCAGTTAAGCTCTTTAGTTAAGTTAATTCTGTGTAATCGTTGCTGTTTGACCCCGCATAAAAAACTGCCTCAGATGTTGTTAGATATAGTGTCAGAGCTGAAAAGTAAAACTCTTGCATTACAAAGCAGCTTGATTTTCGGGTTATTTTAGTTATCAATTTGTGGCTGAAATACAAAAGTGACCAAATAATGTCTCATACTGGCAGCAGTGAGCGGGTTTGAGATGTGTCAACAATGCAGGGTTTTTATTCAGTGACAGACTCAGCTTGGAAAGGAAAAATCGTTGACATGGTTTTCTGGATGTGCACATTGTTTATGCAAAATGTGTTAAGAAGTTTTGTGCATCAGAGATGATTAAACCAAGTGGCGTTACATTTTCCAGGGGTCGTGGTCTCTTTGTGGGGATGGAGCTTGTGAGGGACAAGGTGAAGCTCTCTCCAGCTACAGCAGAGGCCCAGGAAGTCATATATAAGTAAGTTTCAATGCACCAACTCAGATCAAACTGTTATGTCAGCATTGTGACCTTATGCAACATTACATTTCATCAAGCTCATTACAGCCACTCCCTGTAGCTCTATTAGTGCTTTTTTGTTTAACGTTGTGGAAAAGAGAATAAATCCTCTTTGAATTTAAGGGATTCACATATCAGAACATCAAAAAACAAATCATCCAGACTTTAACAGGTCTTAAATTAAGGTAAATAAAACCAATACAATTATAAACCAACCAATAATAATTCATGATTGAACAAAAGCAAAGCCAAAATGGAAGAGGAGTGTGTGCAAAAACGTCCAGCCTTCTTGCTTCCACAGGAATTAGGAGGGTTAGGAGCAACCAGGTGTTGGCAATGAAATGCACTTGATTAACTGATCATCAGCAAGTGTGAGCAGAAAAAGATCAAGAAAAAAATCCTAGAAAGCAATCTATAGGGTTATAAGACCATTTCCATCATTCAAGACAATCTTCCCATCTGTGAAAATCCCAGCAAGTTCACTCCAAGGCCAGACCATGCAATGTTCAGAAAAAAATGGAAAAAAACAACAGCATGTTAAATGTAAAGGTTCATGACAGCAGTACCATTAGAAAAAGACTGTATTATGTTTATAGTTTTTGTAAAATAATAATGACACAATAAATAACTAAATTGAAAGATGGTGTACGTTCTTCTTCATGTGGCTGCATATGCATCTCTTGGCATCAATGTGTTGCACATTATGTCTTTTGTAACTCTTAACATGAGAGTCAGAGTACACTCATGCTACACTTAACTTAATAGTTAATATTTAGGTGATCGGTTGATTTAAACTGTGTTTATTAATGCAGCCCCAACAATTTAATGTCATATTAATATAAACATATATCTGTCAGCCTCCATGGCACATTACTCAATCCTGTGTTTCATGCATTTAAAGAAGGCACAAAGAATTACCAGAAGATGTAAAGAACTCACATACGATTATGGATCATGTTGATTTATCAACAATAACTGATTTTGGGCTGTTTTTGAGCACACATTTTGACTGAGTTTGTTCCAAAAGGAAACGGGTGTAATTAATAACACTAATTAAGCCTGCCCATGATGCCACAGCTTTACTAAACTTTTGATTAGTTCCACCTGTGCTGTGGACAAGTCAAAATGTCTTCTGTATAAAAAAATATATATTAAAAAAACGCATGTTGGTTACTCAACTACCACATTCAAACGTGTCGATGAACAGAGAATGCAAAGTAAAACCTTTTTTTCGTCACAGGCTGAAGGAGCAGCACATCCTTCTTAGTGCTGACGGACCTCATCGCAACGTGTTAAAATTCAAACCCCCACTCTGCTTCACCACAGAGGACGCTGACCTGGTGGTGGAGAAAATCGACCTCATCCTTACAGGTACTTGTTCTCCGTCTTTGAGGTGCTGTGATAGATGGCAGTGCAGAATAACACCATTATCTGCCTGACTGATGAATAATGAAATGGTTAAATATTATAAATAAAAGAGCTCCGAGTCATGTGTTTTATTGTGTCTGTTTCCAGAGCTGGAGGGAGCGTTGGGCTTGAACGTGCACAGCACCCTAAATGCAGCGAGTGAAAGCAGTAAAAGAAAGGTATAAATAAAATGCAACCTTTTTTTTTTTTTTTTACATGTATATCTATTTTTTTATTTTTTTTAAACTGACTTTAATTTTTCTTTTGTGTCTTCACAACTTTATCTCAAGATGCCGACTGATGAAAATGGACACCAGAATCAGAGTGGTTTAGTACACAGCAAAGGAAGCAGTCGAGGAGTTCCTCAACCAATCAAACAAAACAAACGCCTCAAGACATAAAGATGCCTGTGAACAAACAATAAATCTTTAACACAAAGAAGAAACTGATTTTAGATTTAGGTGTGAATTACTAATACACTGCAAACCAATGAGGTTTCAGTGTATTCCTTTTTTTTAAATGTATAATTACAATTAAGTTACTTTTAAGCAGAAAAACCTGATTCGGTGTTTATAGGTATGTTGGAAAAAAATTAGACTTAATTATGCCGCATAGCCTTGTGATGAACTGGTGACATGTTCAGGGTGTACGCTTCTTCTCAGCTGATGGTAGAGCATGGACTATGCAGTGATTTGCATTAAGCTAAGGAATTTTTGTCAATATTTACTTGATTTTCATCAAATTCCTCTTTTATTTAACCAAAGTTGTCTGTATCTAAAGAAAAATTTACAATGGTGTCTCAATGTGAATTTAGCCTTAAATACCACTTTTATAACAGGATTATTTGGAATACATTTATAGACTATTAAATTTTTTGTGGTGAATAAATGGCAATAAATAAAATCGTGTTTGCAAAGGGAATTTCTGAACCTGACCTTTATCTTCTGGGGGCAATCCTCCTTTACTCAAATACCATATGTTTAACGTTGTCACTCGTATGTTATCAGCAAGTGAACCTACATCGAGTGACCATTTTTCTGTTGTGCAAAGAAATGTAAATGTCATCAGAAAGGATGAAGATGTTCTCTGCATCTCAGTAGAAAGCCCCACAGTTTTCTTCATAATGTAGACAGAAGACGAAAGGTTGAGGATCCACTCAACTAAACAGTTTGTGTGTTCTGAGTGGGTCAGCTTGCACTCATTGAGCCTGTGGCGACTGCAGTATTTAGTAGTATTTAGAAATTATCCTTCACCCTCTCAGGTGTTGTGTTGCAGGTTCTCATCACGATGTCTATCTTGATGGTTATGGAGCATTTATCACTTCTGATGCTGTATGTAAATCAGTTTTATGCATTACTGATTTTTTTGATCAGTTTGAATTTATAAATACACAAACCTAAACAAGCAGTGACCCAGAAAAAGGTTTGCTGACCTAAAGCATAGTTCTATCAATAAATATAACGTACCAAAGATTTTGAGTGGACCTCTGTGCAATACTACCAACATGTCAGATGATTCAAAACTCCTCTGCAGCTCCTCTCAGTAAGTGTATTATTTTAGATGTGTATTTTCTTGTTGATAATTCGAAACACAGACACTCTAGGAAGACTTTATTGAAAATTCAAAGAACCAATGAAACGCTCCGAGACCGCACCTGTTATCACTGACACAGAAGGCTGAAACACTGATCCTTTCCATAAGTTTACCTGTGATTTCCAACAAGCATAGCTGCAGGAACATACATTTTCTTTACATTTCCGCAGTTCTAACAGCACATCAGTTCATTTTATTTTCATTAAATACGTTTCCTTAATACACTGCAACAGTATAATTTGGATTTTGGAATGACATGTCTCTCAATTATATTTTAGCCTGTAAAAACCAGAATCTTCTTTGTTTTGGACCCATTTACTTTGTAAATCTGCCTCTTTGGTCCAGGGAGAAAAGAAATAGCAGTGGAATTAAAAAATCTGGGTTGTTGTGGGACTTTACAAAGATGGAAAAGAACACAAGATGATCGGTGATTGGCTGAAAATCAGTTGGGGAAAATAATTTTGGCTGCAGTCACAATCTATAAAGCAAACTACAACACCATTAATCAGACCTGCAGTGTGCTACTTTGACCCTGTAGCTCTAAGAAAAAGGGGAGGGCTGAAGATTTTGCACAATATGATATATAATATCAGCTTTTATAAACACTTTTTGCACAAACTGAAGAACAAATTTTGCTCAAGAATACAAAAAGAAGCTTGATGAGCACTGAGAGCCAATTCTTTTGTCAGATTAACCCAAAGAGAGTTTTTGGAGAGATGAATGTCCATGAATACACCAAAATACTGTCTGACAGGGTGACTCCTGACCTGCAGAGGTGGAGCATATGAGCAAAGATTACAGTTGTTTCTATAGAGTAACAGCTGCACCCTGGTCAGGTATGTTGACAAACGTGAAGTAAATGGAACACCAGTGGTTTATCTAAAAGAACAAAACACAACCCCTCCTGCGAAAAGCAGGTGAAAAACAATTCTTCACATATTTGTGTCACAATGATATTCCCCATGCTGTGGAGGATTGAGTCTGTATTCAAAAGCAAAGGTGGATACACAAAGGATTTTAGTCTTAGCGATTTTTTTAAATCACTAAATTTATTGTAGGCCTATAGCATGCAACTGGGACCATAAACATACTGAGGCATTTTTTCCTCATTGATCATTTTTAGAAATGTGCAACAATTTCCTGAGGAACTGATGTGCTCTTAAGCATTTGATCTGAAGAATTTTCAGGAAACGCATTAAACCCATTGCTATAAGATGAGAATCATGTAATTGTGATATGTGCCGTTATTCCCTTCTTCCTGGGGAATGTAAGTTAGAAAGTTTTGTATTTAGCACTGAACCAAACAGTGACTATCCAAAACTAGGGAGTAGATTTGAATTTGATGTCACTGTTGCAAAGTAGAAAACAAAATATATTATTCATTAACCACGTTTGGCAAAAATGACAAGGAAACATTACCTAGTAGAGCAATACTGCCACCTTGTGGAAGTAAAGGGACAGGCCATAGACATGCCTGAATTTTTAGGCGTCATTCATAAATTGGTTGTTGATACAAACTGAGTATGGTCATGTAAAATTCTGAAACTGAAGCATCTGAGATAATCTGCTCTTAAAGTGTAATTCTGCTCTTCACTGAAACTATGTTAAATATTTGAACAAACTCAGAGGGAAATGGTTCATTTCATGAATAAAACAGAACAAAGGAAACACTGCCCCTGGGGGGGCTTCGATAAATATAAGCCCAACATTGTTCTATTAAGGTATTAAAAAAAAATAACAGTATATACAAATGACAATGGTAAGAATGTGTGAAAACAAAGATTTATTTCACAACCTTGTACAAAAACGCGACTGTGAGAGGTTTTTTTTTTAATCATTTCCATACAAAAACCGTCAAATTAAACATTTTTCAGACAACCAAAACAGTGTTAATCCCATTCAAATAATTTGTGCCGAGTAACTTAATCTATTTTTCTCCTTTGACAAATTTCATCCACTATGAATACTTCTTATTGGTCATTACAAAGATGCATGACAGAACCGTTAATAGCCAGTACCACAACTGCACATGGGAACGTAGAGAGGACGCATTTGTGCCAAATCAAATCATGCTAGAAGAGGTCTATTACTGACCGTCTTCTGCACAAATCTGCAGACACATTTTGAAAAATGGGGAATGAAGTAACAAAACCCTGAAGAAATGTAACCAATGGGACTTTCAGAACACTCTGGCCTCACTTCTTGAGCATGGCCAGTGCTTTCAGTTCTTGATGGTTTGGTGTGATGAGTCAATTTTATCCTCGACTAGTACTGGCTGTTACCAGTTCTGTTATGGATTTCAAATATATTTAATGTCTTCTGTCCCTTTGATTCAGTTTCTTGTATTGTGCCGTCTGTAGCCTTAGCCCATGAGGTATCCTCTGAAAAGACACAAGTCAAATTAGCAAAGGCTGTGACACAACCTTAAGAGTATTTTTACAGCTCAAAGTAGTAGAATTACAGATTATTAAATGCTACTAAGTGAGTGTGACGAGACACAAATTGAAAACAACAATGCAGATCTTTAGCTATACTTTAGCAAATGATGAGCCTAGACTTACGGCAGCTTCATGCGCATGAACACTCTGGCCATGAAAAAGCTGAGGAGAACGCTGACGAACCCAATGAAGAGCAACAGGAAGCGGTTGAGTTTGGGAATGTTTGGTGCATTGGAGCGGTCC
Organism: Odontesthes bonariensis; assembly: GCF_027942865.1. NCBI lineage: Eukaryota > Metazoa > Chordata > Actinopteri > Atheriniformes > Atherinopsidae > Odontesthes > Odontesthes bonariensis. Next base: position 14,147,409 of record NC_134524.1, on the reverse strand, counting down.
AGGATTATAAAGCCCAGCCCTCCCATTGTGAAGAGGAAACTGGAGGCAAGTCCTTCCATAATGTACTGCCCATTTACTCTGAAATATAAATGCATCTGCTTTAACTGCAAGTAGATTTTTATTTTTCACATTTTCGTTTTGTTGATATGTCTACAGAAATATGACTTATGTCATACCTGTATGCCAAAAAGGCAACTGGCCGCTGGTGTCCATGCTCATCAGTCATTGAACCCACACTTGGTGGTTCCACGATAACATCATAGATGATACCTGTAGTTTGGGTAGAAAAGAAAAACTGCTATGAGATCACAATATTAACCAACTTTATTAACAACTCAATTTACTAATTCAATTTAAGCAATAAAGTGCAGACACGACTGATTCTGCCAGACTCCTTTATAAAATGAAGTCCTTACAGAGAGAGAATTTATAAAAATGTGTTGCAGAAATCGTTCACACATTACGTACAGAATAACAATAAGTTCTTGAGATCTGCCCCAAATAAATGCTGTTTTATTAACGTATTTCACATAAACCGAGCTGCACTCATTTTCTGCTTCATTTAGCTGAAAAGTTAGCCTGCATCTGCATTTGTAATTGATATTTAAAAGCAGGTTTTTCAATGCAACCAAAGTCTTCGGAACCTAGAAATTAAAAAAGCACAGACAAGAGCATCGTTATTACATGACATGTTAATACAACATACATCTAGCAAAGACAAGCAAGTAGTTTTGCCTTAACATTAGCTTAGCAGCTTAGCATCTCCGTTTACCTCCTGTGATGAGAAAGTAGGACACGATGACGACTGCATATACAGTCATAGCCGACGGCATGTGCAACCATGACGGTTTCTTCAGTTTTATATTCGGACATTCGAGCACAGCAAACGGAATACCGTATAAAGTCTCCATAGTGAATGAAAAAATTAAATTTGCTACAGGAGAGATGTAGCTGCTTCCGCTGGCTCAGCTGCGTCTGCGCATTGACTTTGTTGACGTGTCCCGGAACTACAATTCATGTATTTACATTTTTTTTCTTCTGTTTTTATTTTATATTCTATCTTGTGTTTTACGTAATACTAACACTACCTGGATGTCATAAAAAAAAATACGCTAATTACGAGGTTAAATAAAATTAGTTTTGTCGTGAAACCAGTAACTATCCAAAACCTCCTCTACACGTCATCACGTAAAGTTGATGCCAAGGACGTCATGCGTTGATTTCATTTTTTTTTTTTTTTACAAAGTGTGTATATATATATATATATATAAAATAATTGAGTCATCTGTAAATAAGATTTTAGCTAGACATAGTAATGTTATTAAAATTAACTGATCCATCTCTATTCTATACAAGACCCTGATTGTCCTATACCAGCTTCCTTATCGTTACTGACATCTTTACCTCATCTCACAGCATTATTGTAATTAAAACAAAGTAATCTTTTTTGTTTCTATTAGAACAGTTGTTTAAAGTTAAAATGTTACAACACAAAATTAACTGTTATAATACTGTTACATTGAACACATTTCTGAAGGTAATCACTTTGGACTGAAAATATACTTCTTACTCAAGTGTTTCTTTAAGCTTTAATTGTGGATGAGAGGATTTGGCCTTAAGTTAAACTTAATTGTATATTGGCAGTTCTCTAAATACAAAAGAAAATTAAGAAACAAAAGTAAAAATAACACCCATACGGATTAAATGCACCACAACAGGAAACTGATTTGTCATTTTTTATTGTGGCAATACAAATACACATTTCACTTCAGCTTCTGGCTCTGTGCCTGTGCCTTGAGCACCTTGACCACAATCTTCTGCTCCTCAATCAAGAAAGCACGCTTGATCCTGAAAATAAAGCAAAAAGAGAAGCTTTAGATAATGTACCAAGACATTCAAAACTTGCATTTCATTTTCTGTCCTTTCCAATATTTTCAATTTGAAAATGTTCAACGTGTTGACATCTACACATGAGACATTTTAAGATCACAGTGGCTGCAAAAAGAGGAAAATTTGGACAAAAATTGCTTGTCGTCAGCTCAAAATGATACACAAATAAAAATAATTGTTCCCAAACATTTCATTCCAGTCAAAGGACTGTCACAAATGTGACACACTTAAGAGCTTAGACAAAAAGGCATCACACCAGATTGTCAGCAACGAAAGCAACAGGAAAGGCTCTCTTACCTGTCACGCACACACTTGGCGCACATGGATCCTCCGTAGGCCCTGCTTACGTGCTTCTTGGTCTTGGAGAGCCTCATCAAAACCTGAGGTCTAACAGCGCGAATCTGCAACACACACAAATACATCAACGATGAGAAAAGGGCAAGCATCATCACCGCAGCACTGACTTGGAGAAAAGCTACAAACCCACAACCCTCGCATGTTCACAACTTTCCATTAATGACCGACTTCTCGTTCATTGGTTAAAATAAATAAAGGGCAACTAATTTGTTAAAACTATTCTACCTCTGCATTTTAGCCTGAGTCCAGTGGATCAAACAGTTGTAATCACGTTTTTAATATGAGTGTCCAAACTTCAACACACAGTCGTCACTCCGTGCAACTCTGAACAATGTTTTGAGCTTGTCTCTTTTCTCTCCAGTGTGCCAATAGCTGTGAAGACTGTGCATGTAAGTAAGAGAAGGTGGTGATTCACATATTTGGGTAGAAGAACCCACTGATTAATCTGAATCAAGGCACAACATGCTCTTAAAATGTTGTGGGATTATAGGCAAGTAAACAATCAAAAACCTACCTGATCTGAATCAAAGAACCAAATTTAATATGAAACAGCTGAAACATTCAACATGTTGTGTTGATAGCAGATGTGTTTTAGAACCAAGGAGACCTCCTACTGTAGTTTGGAAACATTTTTCTTGTCTTGTTAGCTGCTGTTGTTCTTTATCACATTACTTCAGGTGCGCAACAATTTTTGTATTCATCTTTTTCATAATGTAAACAGCCATACTGTGGCATGGGATTTTGCAAAGTCTTCCTGAGATTTGCAAAGCACCCCCCCTCTGAGCTGTGGCATAAGTTGTTCCCATATGCTAAATAGTGGAAGTTAAATAAATCATGTGCACTTACTCACCCCTATGCTCACTGACCACTCAAAAGGCTTCACAGTAAAAGCCGAAATCATTATTGCGCCGACACATTTTTATAAGAGCGTTTATCATGGATTTAGATTGTTTAGTAATAAGCTGTGTGGCCTCTCTTCTCTTCAGGCTAAACATCATTTCTAAATATTTCCAACTTCTTTAAACATCACGAAGGCATCAAAACATGCACGTGAAAAAAAATGATTTGCAATTATCCCTTCTTGGTAGAGACTTGGGTTGCAGATATTGTTACAACACTTTCAACTTAATAGCAATTTTGACTCATCTTGCTGTTGAGCTTTTAGTTTTATGAGATTAGTATTGAGTATTTATTATGAGGTTAGTATTGAGATGTTAGTATTAAACAAGCACTCTAAATGCAAAGATTGACCTCTCACATACAACATCCTGGGGAAAGCAAAAAGGCTTCTCTGTTACTTACTCCACGCAGTCTTCCTGGGCAGATGCCACATGCTGACTTGGGGGCTTTGCCAACCTTCTTGGTATACAGGTATACTATTCTGTTACCAGGTGTTCGTGACCTGCGGGACAGTGAGGGGTGAGTTATAATATGGAGTTACACACTGGCTTTTAATGTATGAGGAATGTATGAAACAGAAGTGTGTATAAAGCTCACTTACAATCTGGTTTTGTTGGAGGTGGTGTTGTAGGACAACCTACGGCGGTAAGTCAGGCGTTGCACCATCTTGAAGCTGCAAATAGACAAATTTCAATGTTATTAGTAAGCTGTCGCTAGCATGCTAAACCTGCTAACAGAGATACGGCTCAAAACGTCAATGTGACAATTAAATTTCTGTTTGTCATCACACTACTAAATCGTAGGCCCGTAAGTATCCTTATGTATAGTTTCCGTCTTTTCAGCAATAATTCTAAGGCTATTATTGGCTATCATCACTCCACCACCCTCTTATTTGGTACCAAACAGAGCGGCCTTTTCATGACTCTGAGGCAGCTAAATATAACCATTCAAAACTCACTAACTTATAAAATGATCACATCCTTATATACAACTACTAATCACGAGTAGGATTTATGTGTAAAATATGCCAGATTAGTTTGTAAAACATAGGATTACAACCGATAATAGATTCGTTACAACGCAGAAGAAAGCAGGGACCGCCATACCTGCTTTCGCCGTAACCGGAAGAGGAAGGACTTAGGCGGATGTTAAACTTTAAACATCTTCCTGCGGGTACTTTAGACTATGCCTCCTGCTGGTGAAACTTTGTTACTACATAGAACTTCCTTTGGCTCTATTTTTAAAAGTTTTAAGATTTTATATAAAGTCTCTACTGCCTAATTGAAAACTTTCTGTGTAATTCTTTTAAATTATAATTAAAATACACTAAATCTATTTGAAACAACTGTTTTTCAGCATTGTCATTTTTTTTTTTTATAAACCAAGGCCCAATAATTTCAAAACTAACTGATTTCCAAAATATTCCGTGGAGGTGCGCCCATGAGGGTTGCTGACTGGGGTCTGGTGTGCTTAATTGGTTTGGTTGGCAGAAACCAAATGGGAGCCAAAGAGAGGGGACAGATTATCAGTATTGTTTGTTGTTTTGATGGCTTTCTGAAATGGCCTGGGTGCAGTACGCAGTGGCATTAGTACTTTTGGCACTAGTAAGTAAAATTATTTTTGTACAGAATGTTTTTTTATCAGAGCCATGATTGTGAACACAACCTTTACTAGTCGTGAATGGCTCTTGTCACAGTCTTTATATATTGGATGATTTGTCTTTTGGGAAAAGCTGGTTGTGGGTTGAGAGGATCTCCTTGATTACGTAAATGTGATGTCAAACATAAAAATTAGCAGGACACATCTCTGACAACATTTGGGATTCTGTGCTTCTTCTTTTGGTTGTACATCTCAGTGGTTGCTCCCTTCCTCAGTCAAGTAAGAAGTTTTCCACCATTTAAACCTGACAATACATCTTACAGGAAACACGATTTATGCACTTTAAACCCCATAAAAATACACACAAAAGCTTACCATGTCTGATAGATACATATTTGATACAATATGAAATAATTACAACAGGTAACTAAAAGTACATACGTACAACACACTCTAAAACCAATAACTCTTGCGTTATTGGTGTCCAAGTCGCTCAGAAGTTGAGTTTAGTCCTTTTCACAGTGCAGTAGGCTGAGTCAAAGACAGATCAAAGGTGAGACTTTTCTGATTAGTTTCACCATTGTTTTCTCCATTTGAAACACCAGCCAGTACAGAAAAGCATTATGCACAAAAAAGGATATCTAAGTGGAATGGAGACATCATTCATACACCTGTATTTTTCATGAAGGGACAAATCAAAATGTCTCTGACAGTAAGCGAGAAGGACCACATTTCTGTTTGCGGCATAAAGACAGACAACACAATGTCCAGTAGGGGGCAGTATATACCTAATATATGGCACCGTAATTGCTGTACGTGCATATCCATGAAAATGTCTTTATCATTAACTTTTGTGCTTAATAGTGCAGATGTTTGTGGGCACAGATACATAGTAAATAAAAGTAATTTTAGTTAATAAAGAACAAGAGATATATTTTTAATTTAGTCCTTTTTTTCTACCCTCTATGATTCTATGTGTTAAATGATGTTAACTATATTGATGTACATAAGAGAACGGGTATATTTAGCCCCATGTGGGGAAAGAAGAAATATAAAATGTACAAATATGAGGAGAAATTTTAAGCCATTTCTGATTGTACACCAATAATGTTTGTGTTTATGCATTTGGCAGATGCTTTTATCAGGTAGGGTAAGGGGGTCTTGCCTAAGGATTCCTACTAGAGGTAGTACCTTTCATGCAGGGGATTTGAACCCAGGTAACCTACATGAAAGGTGGCAATTTTACCACTACACTATCTAGTCCCCAATAAGTCTATCTATCAATGTATCGAGATGATACAGGCTCTAGTTATTATTACCACAACATAATTTACTTTAATCATTCATCTATATTCCATTAAATGATTTTTATATGTGGAAAGAAAAAGATCTCTGTAAGATTTCAACCACAAATACTAAAAGGTGTGTCGCACACATGGTCTCTGTCATTTCTCAGCTTTTGCATCTTCAAGTCTGCCCGCTTTGCATCCCAGGCCCTCCTTCCTGAAATGCCAGCAGAAGAGACAAGTTGGAGACATGAGGAGAGAAGGGTCATGGCATCAGGCGATAAACAAAAAGAGAGACCTTTGCTTCAGAAAAGTCATTCTAATCTTATGGCAGGTGAATATGACATATGGCACAGCTGTGTCATGTGTTTGTCCCTCTGTTAGCGTGTGCTGGTGCACCTTATGAGCTGTGTCAAATCAGCATTAGCGGTGGGGAACTTGCTTTGAATGCAGTTTACAGTGAAGGGTTCAAGTGTCTTGACTGTTGAGATGACTTCCACAAACAGCACACCTTGACATTCTCAATAAGATCAATATCCAGGTCATAGTCAGGAGAACAGAGAGATAGAGATAGAGAGAGACAATAGAAAGATGAGAAGAGACTTGCACATTTAGAGATTAGAAAAATAACTCAGCATAGTTTCCTATCAAAGGGGTGCTTAGTCCCAAACATTCATTTGACACACTGTGCCAACAGATGGAGAGCTTGGCATTCTTTTACTGGACGAACACAAGGCTCTGAGCAGTGTGTTGGCACATGTTTTAATGGACATGAAACTGTATACTTTAATGCTTAACTTAATCAGAACAGCTAATGGACTTGCCTTGGCTTCAACACAAACAACTTAATTATTTTTACACTATTGATCACAACACCGAGAAGTGTGTCTCGACTGTACATGAGAACTGCAAAGTAAGCTCATTGTGAAAAAGTCCTTTTGTATTAAGTTCCACAAACCAGTAACCAGTAAAATCTGCTCTTTTTTTAAATTGCGTAAATATGTTGCAAGAATACACATAAAGACATCTCACACTGTCCTCTTAAACCTTTTATGGCTGTTGACCTCTCAAGGTCGAAGCATGTGCTACACGATCTGTTAAGAGACAGATTTGATTAAGTCCAGATGTGAGGTGACCAGGGATTAACCCATTCTTCATGAGAATCAAGGTCTTTACGAAGAGTGCTGACTCGAAGGGATACTGAGGTATACACACACATACACACAAACCAACATAATTAGTAACATCTGCAGCCATTCTTAATTTCGCCAGAAGTAATTATCCTACAAGTCCACATCTCAAAGTTAATTTAAGATGTTAATCCAAGGAAATATCAATAGATCCATGAAGGTTACATAATTTGAAAGGACTTTACGCTCTACATTTTGAGGGTGCCCCTGATACCCACATCCATTCTTCTATCATAAGTCCTTGCTGGTCAAAGATGCAGCATATCACCTAAAGTGCACTTGATTATGCAAGCCTCTCCGACCCGTCCACTCTCCACATCTCCTTGGGCCTTCTGTGTAATCTGCTGAGATTTAAACCTGCTGCTCCTGTTTAATAAATCCACCGCGATTAAAATAGGATTACAGCACTGCTTTCGCCTTCCCAATATCATCATCGCATGAAACGTTTTTTGTTTTTTTTTCCAGTTGTTTTGGTTTTTGCCCAAGCTCATTTCCTCCTTCTTGTCTAAACCCAACAAACAGGAATGATTTTCAACCTCTTCCCCTGAAAACCCATCGCTGCAGCCTAGAAGGTCAGTCCATCTGTAAGGCTTTTGACATAAGGATTAACTTTATAATGCAGCACACATCTTGTATCAATGCCATGTCTTGTCATATCAGACTTCTCAGTGACGGATAACAACAAGAAAATAAGCTGTAGAGTCAGGTTATTTTCTTTAAACTTTGCAACATACTAAATAAACCATGGAGTGCAATAATTCAATGCTCATGGGCCTAAAACCATGAAATATTCAACTCCAAGTATGGCTACCAAAGGTCATAAGGACACTCTGCACATGCTGTCCCTCCTGCTTTTTGTCATGTAAAATGAGGGATGGAGAGCACAAATCAATGCGCCTCTTGTCCTGCTTGTACTATTTGTCCCTATAGCAACATCCAGCATTGCTTAATAAAATAACATCAACAAAGATTGATTAGATCTTATGTACAGAGATTTGTTCATATAATATTTTACATAAATGCAGAATCGAGCTTAACAGCATCTCACTGATAAATTGCTGAATATCTGTATGTCTGCTTGTCTTTCTGTTTGACAACTCTCAATAGATATTGCTGGGGACCTGAGAAATACTTGACCTCTTTTTCTTTTCCTGAGCCACACGTTTTCTGAAGGTTCTCATACTAAATAGTTATGTTTTTAGACTAGCAAATCAGGAGAAAATGTATCTTGTGAGAAACGTATCTGTGTTTTGTTTTTTAAAGAGTTGGCAATACAACTCTCTTTGAACAAAGTAAAAGCTAATAAATATATGACCGTTATAGATACATGTGGATTTCAGCAGTTACGCATCTGTGTACTTACCTTCACCAATAAAATCCAAAAATATACATTAGCTTTTTTTTTTTCCATCCACACAATGCATAGGTAACCAGAAGTCAGTGTGCTATCTTGTTAGTGTTTAGAGGAGTAGGATAAGGGCAGTTTCCCCCGTGGCACTGTAGATTATCTGTGACCTTACAGATGATGACATAGTTCAGCCTTGCGCTTCAATTCAGACATCATGCCACTAACAGCAGTCCATTGCACTACTACAGTCAAATGTGAAATGAAGAATTGAAGTGTTTTCTATTTAATGATTTTCTCTGAGCTCAAAAGACACTCAATGATAATTATATAATATCTCAGTACACACTGGAGCACACTCAAACTGGTCATGGCTGAACGACATACATGTATTCTCTAAACAATAAACAGGTTGAATTCAAAGTACTGACATTTGTTGGAAAAAGTTATTTCTGTGTGTTTAAATGCTGAAGAAGTTTATATATTTATATACACCATAGAAGATTATAACAATGTGGTGAAGCTGTAAGGATGAGGTCTGTCTCTCAGTGCTTCACCTATATTCACACCGACATTACTTTTGCTCAGGCCTTCTAGATCCTTGAGGAAATAATTCAAATGAATTGACATTTGCATGGGGAAAAAGAGATTGGCATCTTTGTGGGCAAGTATCTCCAAATCTAATAACACACTTTTCTCTATTAACTATAGCAATTTACAGCGAACTTACAGAGAAGAGAACATTCCAAATTCAGTCTAATAAGGGGGATCTCTGAGTCATATGTTAACATACACTTAGTTGGAGGATTTTTTTTTTTTTTTTTTTTTTTTTTAAATGTCTAACTAATCAGCTCGAGCTTTTAGTGATCAGACTTACCTGTGAATGATAAATTGGTTAATCTCTTTAACACTACTGCTGGTAAAATAAATATTCCAATCTTCCCCCAGCATCCTTTTTCTGGCACAGTAGTCTCTCTCACTTTATCTTTGAACAGTCTTGCTTTTTTATAATAATCTCACAATAGACCATCAGTTGTTAAATACATTTATTCAGCCATTTTCAGAGGCTAATTTATTTACAATATACCAAATATATTGTATAATGACTTCTCATTTTGTTTAGCAGGTGGTTGGTCCAGGGCTCTTTATTTGGATATTATGTATCTACAAACAGATATACTAATGACTGCCGACTTAAAAAATGACTTGTTTGATAGAGATTATTTGTTACAGAGCTTCAGTCAGTTGTACTTCCCCCTTTACCAGAAAAAGACTTACTTGGTTATTATCGCTCTATTTACCCCCCACTGCCCCTGCTTCATTGCTGACAAATCCATACAACTATGTGGGACACAAAGGCTTGGATTTAGCTGCCAGGCCAAAGTGAGGGTGGGCCGGGTGGGGGGCAGGGCCAGCATGGAAATTTCTGTTGTTTTTGCCACAGCACAGATTTCAGACAAATCAAAACAACTGCCAACATCACCCCTCCAAACCCCCTTCCTCCTCTACCACAAGCCACATGACCTGTGACCAGTCATCACTTTTCTGCTGGAAAAGCAGCCAGATCAGGAGCAGTCGGTTACATGGTGTGAAGAGAGGCTTGCGTGTGCACTGTGGACCCTTTGTTCAAAAAGAGCTGACAGCTTGGATGCGATCTCATTTGATAGGCAAAAAAATTGACAGATTTATTTTGAAGAGCTGGGTCACCAGCTCAGGGTGTGCTTTAGGAAAATGATGTGTACTTATCAGACAGGCTCGTACAGCTAGACATGTAATTTAAAATGATGGACCAGCATTTTTGACAGCAATCTTTTTGTGTCATCGGGGGGCAATTTAAATTGACCTTTTGACTCACGTAAACCTGAAACCACAGTATACACAGTCAAATTATAATGACAAGAGTATACGCTCAAATAGATGTGATCAGACTTATGAACAAATACATTCACATTGTTCTCTCCTTAAAGTCATCTGGATACTGTTAGCACATTCACAGACCTGATAACACTCTCCCATCCTTTGCACATAAAAACACCTTTTATATGATATGTTATCAAGAATTCCAACAAAAACAACAGCAGATGAGAAATATCCTGTCTCACTTTTGGTATAATGACCAGAACAAAAACTAGTAAATGGAATAAAGCAATGCACACTATAACCTCTGTAACCTCAGAACTCTTATGCATTACTGCAGCTGTTAACAACACCAGCAATGTGTTGTAAATTGATCCATAATTACAATGATATTAAATCTTTATATTTGAAAATGATGCGTGTGTAAAGACAAAAGTAAAAATGTGTACACTTATTCTGAAGAACGTGTGAGCTGCACATGCGGTCACTGCACATGGTTATTATGTGTTCAAGCCAATTTTATATGTGGGGAAAGGTGTTGGCATGTATACACATAGCTATTAAAGTAGTAAACAGTTTGACTTATACCAGCTTTCAAAACTCCAGTTCTAAAAGAATTTGGGATGCTGTGTAAAATATAAGTAAAAAATGAATGCAATGATTTACTAATCTTAAACATATCAAATGTTGGAAGTGAGACATCTTAGTATTTCATAAAAAAGATAAAAGGAAAAATAGCTCATCTTAAATTTAATAGAAGTCTCCAGAAGATTGTGTTCTAATTGTGCTAAAGGATTTCATCAATGCATTCTGTTTTTATTTACAGTTAACAGTGTGCCAACCTTATGGGAACCTTTTTTTAATGTATTTTTTACATTTTTATTTGTTTTTATTTTTTCACATCTAGACGTCTGGGTCTCTTTGCTCAAGCTGCTGCCCCCGCGACCCGATCCCCGGACCAGCGGAAGATAATGGATGGATGGATGGACATCTAGTTTAATTTGCATATTTTGTTAGACCCTCTAGAAGCCACCCTTTTCTAAAGGTTTGCATCTGGATTTATAGCAAAAAGTCTAAACCTCAAGCCAAGATACACTGATGATATACCTGCAACGTTATCATGATCATTTTTGTCTTAATTTGTTTAAAAAAATTCGAAATACAACCATAAGACACAGGAAACTTTATACAGCCATCATCACATCATGGCATACTATACTTTTCAAGGTAAATACACTCAAATGAAAATTAAATGTTTTGAAATAAACTAAGCTTTACTTGTGAAATCATTGAAATGTTCTTTTAATTACCCAAAGTGACAGATGTTTCGGTGACAAAAAAAACCTGACACGCAGCTCAGTGTTATCCTGAACCATCTGATCGATGATTTAGCTTACTTACACGGTTTTTCGCAAATCAAATCCACATTTTAATCCATTTGACAGCTTGGGCAGCAGTTTGTTCTTGTGGAAAATGGTGAGAGTAGTTGGGACTGGCGAGGAAGCCCAGCAGCAATTGTTCCAGCATGAAAACTGATGCTCTGCATACTGGATGTAGTGAAACAATCAAACTCAATCAAGTAGCAAAATAATGATTAGTCTTCTAGGCTTTGGAGTTTGACAGCACTTGCAGGACTTATGTAATGGTTACACAACTGCAGTCAAACGGAGAAGTTTGACCTTTTACTGATCTTTTCCTTTTCTGATGGTAAGATGACATGGATAACATGTTTTTGTCTGCTATCAAAAACATGAAAACAAATACGGGGACATGTGCAGGATACAGTATGTTTCCAAGACATGTGAATTAATTATGCATAAGAGGATATGAGATCTGTTAATTTAGCCCGAAGACCTTGTGCCAGCAATAGCCATAATGGACAGAAATCATCAACCATCAGACTTTTGATAATGTGATGTACCACAAGTTAATACTTTCGGCCTCTGTGTTTCCTGTTGGGTAACAAGGAGCTGTATTGGTGAAGAAGTGAGAGGCAGAAAAGGGAGCAGTCAGTTGGGAGACTTGTGATTTGTTATACAGCACCCAGCGATAAATGCCACACAGACTTTGTCACAGAGTGTAAAGATTGCACATCTGTGTCTGTCCAGCAGGGTTTAGCTCTCTTAATACTAAATGCTGGGGGAGGGGGTTATTTGACATGAAGGGGAAAACGTGGTGACCTGAGGGGCTGTTTGGGATGATGCTTATGTCAAATGAAGGGTTGACACATTCACAGTGAAGCAAACGGGGACGTAAGCATGAATGACCTTTAATGTTTGTTCTCCCATTTGTGCTTTCAAATGCAAAAAAATAGCTAACATTTAGGGAAATTTATGTGCTTCCTCACCAAGTGTTAGGTGAGAGGTATATGTTGATATATGCATATTCAATAAGATTAATTTCAAATTAGTGAAAAGATTACAAATTTTTCTTTTCTTTTTTTTCATTTTAAGCCAGCAACATGCTTCCAAATAGTTGGGGTAGGAATATGTTAACCACTGTGTTGCATCAGTTTCCTGCAGACACCAGTGTTAAAGCTGCAGTCGGCAGGTTTTCAAAATTGCGAGTCTAAAGTCGGAAAATTTGAACTGATACAACTTTCAGGTCCCTCCCCCAACCTCTAACAAGCGCCGAATCGCCCCCCAAACCCCTCCCCCTCTGTGGACGAGGTTGTGCACGTGAGTTCACACTAGTGTGAGCGCACACAAGCTGGGGCAGACTCAAGCCTGATTCTTACTTGGCGCAACCGCGCAACTGTTCTGGCTCGAGAACCATTAATGACGTCATCGAAAGCGCCAGCCCCTTCACAGTTCCTTCAGCTCATAAGCGCAGTTTGCGCCGAGTATGCGTCACATTTGCAGTTCTCTCCAGACCAGCGGGCGTCACTGTTGAGGAAACAAGCTGAAGAACCGGACGAAGAAAAGCATACGAAGAAAGCATACACAATGCCACCTGTGGTGTAGAACTGTATATGTATCTCAGAGCTAAGCGGCTGCGGCAAAAACAGAAGAGAAGGTGGAATGTTCGTCCTTTGCAACAAGACGAACTTTGTCAAACGTTGTCCTTTGGGACAACGTTGTCCCAGTGTAACTTCATAGACGGTCTTTGCAGTGTTCATGTTTCCTTTCTCTTGGTCAGCTGTTTCCGGTTGAGCTCGCGCGAAGTCAGAAAAAAAGTTGTGTGCGCGCCCTTGCGACGCGCAAGGATTTTTTAGCTTGCGACGGGGGGCGTGGCAGAATTTTGGGTCACGTGACCGTTTGCGCCATTTGCGACCAGCTAGTAAGAATGGGTCAAAGCGAGGTTGCGCCGAGTAAGAATCAGGCTTCACGCTCAGCTGCGTGTGCACAAGCTGTGATTGACAGGTAGGATTCCTCCACCCTAACTTGATTGGTTAAAAACAACCGGGAGCGCTCGGTTTTTGCAAGCATGATTACAGGCTTCAGAGGGAGCTACAGATTTCGTTATTTTTCCTAAACAGCCTATTTAATATTCTACTTCCAGAATCCCATGACAGTTCAAGCTAATATGACTAAAAAAAAGTTGCCGACCGCAGCTTTAATGTTCAAAGGGAATGTTTTCACATTCCAGCCATATCTTAACCTCTTGTGAGTTTGTGGCCTCTCTTTTCTTGTATTTTTTTGTTTCATAATGTGCCAAATTAAGAGGATGAGCAGTCTAAAAGGTAAACTAAATACAGAGTTAGGCTGTTGTACCGTAATCAATGTACAGTGTGGTTTCGCATTGTCTTGCTGAAAAAAAACAAGACTTTCCCTGGAAAAACTCCCTTCTGTTTAAGTATCCCTGCAGGTTACCCAGCCATGTGCCTTAGGCATACAACAACAGATTCTTGATTCGGTACTGTGTGCTGATTAATGACCAAATGATCCCTGCCCTCTTCAGCCCACATGATACAGTGTCCATGATTTTCCCCCAAAAAAGGATTTTAAGGAATGGTTCATCAACCAAGCTTTTCCCCTCCACCTTAATACATCCTGTAAGAGCTCAGGGCTGTTCGTGGATCAAGAATTTTACCCGCATTTGTGATCTCAATGAGGATTATCATTGCTAATGGTTTCCAGAAGTGTTCCTAAACCTTCACAGTATCTGCAAATGTACATTAGGAAAATTTGTCCCGAAGCTTTGAACTATTTGCTCTCACAGTCTTTCACCTGGTAAGGCCGTCTCAGGGATGCTGGAAGGTCAGGTGGACTTTTTTATAATAATTGTTTAAATGTAGAGCTATAGCATTTGCCAATGGATTGCAAAGCATAGTTATTTTTATTTTTTTTATAATTTATTTAGGAACAGTAGTATTAAAATTGGCGACATGGATATAGTCTGAACCTGGACTGACTCTGTGACCTCTCAAATGAGTGAACGGAATTGCTGGTAGGTGAATTTAACTCTCAGACAGCGTTGGGTAGCTGTCTCCCATTGTTCCAACCTTTATGTTAAGCTAAGATGCAGCTCCACATACAGACGTGAGAGTGGCGTCAGTGGCCTCCTCCTCAAACACTTGGCAGAAAAACAAATATGCAAATATCCAGTGTGTTTAAAAGATATTCCATAATACCATTTGCCCTCTGAAGACTGTGGGTATGCCTGTAGGTGATATAGAGAAAACGTCAGTGGTGCTGCACCTTTGGCTTCTCAAAAAGCTGCTGCTAAGTCAAAAGAATGCACCCACAACTTGCATGTAACCTTGAAATGACCCAAGGCGTGCTGACTGGCACTGAGCTGGAGCATATCCACCTGTTCCGTCATCTGAGGAATGAAGAGAAAAATACTGCCTTTGCCATGTAACCACGGCAACTCCTCCCTCTACATGAAACATCACTAAAGCCCCCTCCGCTTCAACCAAGAGGGGAGGGATGCGCCGTCTGCTGCTTACCTGGCTTTATTGATTACCCCCCTTCAGTTCACGTGACCAGTCTAGCCCAGCACAAGTATCTGCTACATTATCCTAGGCATTTTCGATTGAAAAATATTTTATTTTTGTCTGTCTCTCTCATCCGAGACGGCAGGGATGCTGCTGCTCCCACTGATGTGAGGGAGAGAGGTGAGCGCATTTGGAAGAGCTGCCACCCCTCCCACCCCCACCTCATCTCTCCAAAGCTCCTCCTCTGTCGTCAATGAGCGGTCACATTTGGCTCAATGAGAGCAAGAGGGCACTGGAGAGGATTTCCTAATCTCAACGTGCTCCCGTGCCGTGTGGTTGTTTTCTCGCCTCTGTCACAGGTAAGGCATGACACGGTCTGCAGCCTCTCTGCGCGTCAAGCACCGCGCCATGGGAAACTAATGTTAGGCTGTTGTTTTTCGGGGGCGATGGTGAGCTCTTGAGTTGTGCGATGATACAGCTGAAAGGGCGAATGCATTGTTGTTGAAGGGCAGACGGGGAAGAATAAAAAAAGAGTTGTCAGTGGAACTAGCGTCTCGTATGCATCTTTTAGTTTTAAAGGCGGCATCACTGAAAAGTCAAACAGTACAGGACCTGTGTGTATGTTTTTTAAATCTGCTTTTACCTGAGCATCAGCGTCACGCCGTGGACCGTATTCCACCGACTACAGCCAAGTGTTGTCCGCAAAACGTTGGCCTTAACATTTCGTGTTTCGCCGGGTGAAAGCAGCATAGGCTATGTCATATTATTGTCCACAAGTTGATGCAAATGGAAGCCCGATCAATTCCATCAGTGACGATCATCATGCAAGTTTTTTCTGTCAGCATCTTGTAGCATGATTTGATTAACTTGTAAATGTGGATTTACTGTTAATTTCGAATTACATTTGAAAGAAGGAAGTTAATGGTTATCTGCCAATGCCATAAAATGACCAGCACAATAGAGTTCAATGTAAATGTTCAAACCTTAGGAAAAATCTAGATATATTTATCCACAATAGACCTTTATACTGCACAGTGTTTTAACACTTGTCACAAGTGTGTGACAGAACAACCAATATCCTAAACCAATGGCCAAATTAAATAGGCCTAAGCATTATAGGCTAATCTGCACGTTAAAAAAAACCCACAGCAATTCTTGTGTATAATTTGTTAAATATTTTTTTGTGGCAGGAAGAATAGAATGGTTTGAAGCTGAATCTTCCATGGCAACACTGATTTAGCAGGTGTTTGTAAAAAGGTCAAACTAATTGTTTAGCTATCTGTATCCTTTTAAATTCCCAGCATCCCTGGACTGAAACCACCCTGATCCACAATAAACCATATTTGCAAAATATGCAGATCACCTTTTCAACATTATTGTTTTGTTACTTCTTACAAACTGGTTACTTCATGATGCAGTGGTAATTTTGACTTCATTGTTTCAACATTGTCATTAGCAGAGGCTAATATGAAGACCTCATTTGGCAAACCAGATCCTGGAAAGCACCTAAAATCTTCTCATCTCCTTTGAAACTGACGACAGCACCATGCATTGTCTCCGGTAAAGCCTGCTCTCCACTTCCCTCTTCCTGACTAATTGTTGAGAGTGAGGACACCAAGAACTGTACAGACATGGGTTCAAATCAACCCAGCATGGACTCCTTAGAGCAAAGACCTGTATTGCGTTCTGCCTGCAAACAGCTGGGCCGGCAGTGTCTGCGGAAAAAGCTAAGGCCTGTGCGAATCTTAGGATTCGTCTTCAGCCTGGTGGCCTTAAGTGCTGTCTCCGTCAGTGCCTTTGCCTGGACCTCAGGGGGTCTCCGTGAGCCAGTGCTACCCCAGGACAGTATCCATCAGTCGACCCCCCACAGGACCCTACTTTTCTCCCAAAACCATAGGGACCCAAATATGTCAGCTGACATGCCCATAGCCCTGAGGTCTACAGCAGATGGTAACAGCAGCCAGGCGGACTACCCTCCAGACCTTTTTAGCCTTGATGAGAGGCGCCAAGGAGCAGTTGTCCTCCACATGTTTGGCATGATCTACATGTTCATTGCCTTAGCCATTGTGTGTGATGAGTTTTTTGTCCCGGCGCTCACAGTAATTACAGAGAAGCTTGTCATTTCCGACGATGTGGCAGGTGCCACTTTCATGGCGGCAGGAGGCTCGGCCCCAGAGCTCTTCACCTCCATCATCGGTGTCTTCATCTCACACAGCAATGTGGGCATTGGAACCATCGTGGGCTCAGCTGTCTTCAACATCCTTTTTGTCATTGGAATGTGTGCCATCTTTTCCAAGGAGATCCTCAACCTAACATGGTGGCCACTTTTCCGTGATGTGTCCTTCTATATCCTGGATCTGATCATGCTCATCATCTTCTTTCTGGATAACATCATCTCGATGTGGGAAAGTATCACGCTGCTCTCTTCCTATGCCGCCTATGTGATCTTCATGAAGTTCAACAGCAACGTTGAGGGCTTCGTTAAAGGCTGCATGCACAAGAACGAAGTGGTGGAAGTAGAGGTGCAGCCCAAGGTGAGTTGAACATATTATATTTTTATCTGAAAAGTTATAGATTTAGCACTTTGGCAACTCATCCCATTTAAACATTTCATGCAGCTGAAGTTAGATAATATTCTTATTTGAACCAAAAACAAAACCAGTTTCCCGGTGGAGACATCCTTTTAATAGAATGCATCTTCTTTTTCTCTCATCAAGTCAATGACTATATGCAAATAAAACTAGTGGAACTCCTGCCCTCTTAGATCATTCAACGTGTACAGCAGCTGTCTCGGTGGGCGTTCAAGTATGGAGTGCTGTCAACTGCTAAACTGACCATTTTACAATAATCTGATTCAGAACGCTGCTGTACAGAGCTGGCATTCAGTATTCTACTGTGGGATTAATAAAACAGAGTCAAATGTGTAATTCTGGGTTAAGCTCTACAAATTGTGTCCTGGTCTGACAAACAAATCCCTTGGAAAATCTCAGGGACAATTTTTATCCAAAGATTTTCCACGTAAGCACTTTATTATAGACTTGATGATGTCAGATGCAGTGAACCGCCTCAGGTGTGTCCCATTCCTTTCTTCGTGTTTTCAAAGTGTAATGTCAACATAACTCACTCAGCTCAATGTTCAAACTTATCTCCAAAAGCATAAAGAGAAAATCCTCTGTAGGAATCATTGCGTTACTTCACCTGAAATGGACCCGCCCTCAATGACACTTGAGGGCAAAAGACACTGCAGTGCAATTTGATACCGGTGTAGAGATTATCCGGACGGATTTAGATTTCTTTGTGACATGAGATAGAAATGAAAAATTTGAGAAAGTTGTATTTTAAAGCTGTCATTAAATCTGGATTTATTTTAAGTACATAAAGGATATTTAAACAGCAGGTTACACAATGTTTTGGAAAACCTCTCAAGAAAGCCAGCAGCACACTATGTTGAGATGCCTGTAAACCAACGTCCTCTCAAATTGAAAATTAAAACAAGGAAATGTTTCTTTTCTATGCATTTATGGTATTTAATTAATTTTTTTTTTTCATTTGGGCTTATGTGGAAGAACACCATGAGATGCACAAGCTGACTTACAGAGATTCAGGTGACCTTGAACTGCAAGGGATTCTGGGTATTTTGGCCGAGGCGAGCTTGCGTGTATGTCTGTTTCTGCTAAAAAATAACTTTCAGTTGAGGGAAAAATAGCAAAACAGATTAGTGGAGTAAACCCCGCCATTATTTCTCATCTCCTACAGCAGATTTAACCTCTCCCCTCTTTCGCATTGTGGACAACAAAAGCATGACTTCATCTCTCAGCAGCCTCTAAGTAAAAAGATAAAACATATGAATTAGAGATGTTCAAAACTTTTGTTTCACATGATACAGGTTGCCCTTTAATTTGTTTTATTTTGACCTCTTGGTCACCAGGGTTAATAGAACTACAAAGGCACAAATATTAATAGAATACAATCATCTAAACACCCATTTTAATCAGGCTTTGACACTTTGGGGACAAGTATTTCAAGACACAAGTGTTATTTTGAGAATTAATTGATCTTAGCAAGCATGTGCGTGCGTGCCCATGTGTGTGCACAAGTTTATACAGTAAAGATGAGGACTAAAACAGGAGGGCAAGGACAGGAACAAGAGAGATTTCACATTAAAATATCTGACAAAAATATTTTTCTGCTTCTTCTAAAGGACACTCGCACAAATACTTTGAACTGAGACTAGCTTTACGATAAGCATTCAAATGTGCCCTTAGTCTTCAATGGCTTAGCTCAAGTATGAGGTCTTGCATTTTCAGGACAACAAAGTGTCATTTTCCATGATGCACTTGATCTAAACAGCGGATTAAAATGGGCTTTTCAGATTTTCTTTGTGCAATGTGCTATTTAGATGTTCTCGCATTATGCTACATTGCTGCCGTATGCAGAAACACAGGCAGACAGCAGCAGGAAAGGGAGGCTGTTGTGACGTCTGAATGTTGCTTGGTTGGTAATTGCTAAATGTGTGTATACCATAAATATAATGAAAAATTAGATTTAGTGGTAAGCATGGACAGCAGTGTGATGTTTTGCATTTGGAAATCATAAGTAAGTTTTGTACCCTTTGACTGAAGCTTTTAATCTCATTACATAACCGCTTGTGCTGCTTTCTCTTCTTGTAACACATGGTTACTTATGTGTTTACACTGTTCCTTGTAACACCAGAAGAGATAGATTTGAGTCTCTTGTTTTCTAGAAAACAATGTCCTCGCTTCCAGGCAGAGAGGTAAATGGTGAGAGCAGAGCTTGCTATTTGATCATTGGACATATCAGAGGTGTAATGCTTTTTCTTTTTTCCTTTTTTTTACCTCAGGGCTGATGTGTAACATTATCAGGAGAACTCTAACAAAACTGTCAGATATCAGTTCACTGCAGTGGCTGCTAGATCTTTTCAAGCTGTTGTTTTATCACCAGTTCGGGGGCCTTCTCAAAAGTCATCAGGAATAATCTCTCAATCCATTTCGCACAACTATACTCTTTAGCGCTATGAATTTAGACCGACTTCAAGCAGGAAAAAAAAAAAAAAGGACAGCAGTGGCTTTTTCTTTTAACAAGTTCAAGACAACACATT
This sequence comes from Odontesthes bonariensis, assembly GCF_027942865.1. Lineage (NCBI taxonomy): Eukaryota > Metazoa > Chordata > Actinopteri > Atheriniformes > Atherinopsidae > Odontesthes > Odontesthes bonariensis. The sequence goes on along the minus strand of NC_134524.1, from coordinate 14,126,987 downwards.
GTTTGGGGAGTGACATCTTATGGATTGTTTCACACTCTCTTCATTAGGCTAATCGTGATTGCAGAAATGCAGTTTAGTGTATTCTAGAGCTACCAGTCAATGACTGGATCAGTTGGAGTTGGAAAACTGCTTTACTTCTAAAAATGCTATCACATCATATGAAGCTGCATGAAGTGTAATGTTTAACTGCTTCATTCACATTAACTGACAGGCACTAAAATGAGTGGTTGGTTCATTTGGTTTTTGATAAGTGGTTCTGAGGAATCTGACAGATTACTTCACCCACAAAAGTCAGCTGCATCAACCAAAACTCTTTTTTGTATACAATGAATTAAATGAATAGGAGAAAACTGTGATTAAAAGCATTTTAGCTGCAGCTGAAGCTTCTGCACACAAATTTTCAGTTGCTCCCTTCCACTGACATTTTGTTTAACATAATCCTGCATGCTGGTTAGTTTTATATGAGAAAATGGTTATTCTAGAGAGACTTGCAGAGGTTTGAGGGGTGTTGTCTCATCTGACAAAAAAACGTGATGCAGGAGACCTTGTCCTCAGATGAATCATCATCAGATGATCATGTTTTTGTTTGAATTGATCAGAACTGAACTTCTTCAGTAGTGCAATTAGACCCTCATGAAAACATAAACTTGAAAAAATACTATTTTTCAGATATTTTCAAGTCCTTCCATCGACTGCGCTGTGTTATACATAACCACTAAATGCTTGACACACTAATAGGAAATGTTACGTCGCTGTGACAAGTTAGGAGAAAACTATGTCGTAGGAACTTTAGTGGCATACAGAAATTAATGTGATGTCCAATGTGCAAATAGCAAATATCACATGGGCTCCATGGCTTTTTGCTATCACTTTCGTATGCATATTTACGCTACCAGAACAGGGTAGCGTGAATATCTTCAAGAAACTCTTGAAGACCCTGCTCTTCAGAGAGCATCTCCTATGCTAGCACTTACCCTGTACTTCCCTTCCTGTAGTGTAATCTGAAGAGCTATCACTGCAACAAAATACTGCTATTTGTGGAGATGAAATTATGGTTCGCATTGACATTTCTGGAGGCTAACATTTTGTTGTGTTTGCTAACTGAATTCTGTTAGTAGTATGCCACTATTTTGACCCATCAGCCATAAATGATAACTTAAGTGTCACACATCATTACCCTGTTAGCTGCAGATGGTCAGAGGTCAAAGATCACATCACTTTACTGTATCCCCCACTTAATTTTTGCACGTTCTGTTACATTTAAGCTCCTTAGTCTGGAAATGTGGTCAGTGACGTAATGTGACTGAATCAATTAATTCCCATGAACGAAGGTCTGACAAGAGAACATTCGGCCACCCATTATGGACACCGGTTGCCAGAGGAGGTCACCTAATGCATGATGGCATTTCCGCCCCATCTGAATGCATGTCACACCCACACATTTAATGAATCCTTAATGTACAGACTGGAGGTTGCGATGGAAATCCAGGCTCCTCCTATGGCACCACAAGCTTGGATGATAGTGGTGATTGTTCAAGAGGGATGAGTGCATTTCTCTGCATAAGCCATGTGTACGATGTGCGATTACAAGAGTTGGCTTTACATTCTGTTTGTATCACAATGAAGCGATCATGTTTCGGTCATTTACTTTTTTGTGTGCAAAAACCAGCCCAGTAAGTCAATCAGTCACACTTTGTCTTTCAAAAGCTTTTGTAGGAGATATTATCATATGAAAACATTTTTTTGAAAACGTCAGTTTACACCTGGAATATAGTCAGCTTCTTTAGTACCCGCAGTTGCTCTTCCTGTACATGACATAAGCAAGGTTCTTCCATAACACCCCCCCACTTACGTCCTTAGGACCACCTCAGCAGGCTAGCCCAGGCTTATCTTGTTATCTTGTGGCCTCTCTCATTGTGTGGCTGATGGACTGGCTGGCTGCTTTTGAAATAGCTGGTTCGGACAGATCAGATTAGCCAGCACTTTGTGCATGACGGTTTTATGAAGGACAGAGGAGTGACAAGCCCCCTTTTGTATGTTATAATTACAGCAATGCATTGCAAATCTTTGATTCACTATTACAAAAGTGAAGGTTTTTTAAAGGATGTGTATGATAGCATTTGACATCATGAATAACAAAAAACAACTCGTAGTTGATATATCATTGTATGATTAAGATAAACTTTGTCATACCTCAATGTCATGGGTATGATAAAAGCATCAGAATGAGATTTTAAAGGTAATAAGTAATAAAATGTAATCCGTCATTAAGACATCACAAAGTGAATCAAACACTGTAAAATGGGTACTTGTTGAAATGAGCAATTCCTGCATATTGAAGTCTGCACCCGACCACACTATTAGACGTCTGCTATCGTCAGTGTTGGATAAGCCAGTGCGTATGGAGGCAGATGTTGGTTCTGCTGACATGGAAGGTGTGACCTCTGATGCATTACCAAGCTATAAATAGCGTCACGGAGGCGAGATCTTCCATCAGGATGTGCTTCAAAGATCGGTTACAAAGCAGGTTCTGTGCATGGAGCAGACTGTGTTTCCTTCCTGTGGATTTGGACATTTGGGCACCAGTGTTGTACATGTTGATGATACTTTACATCTGCCGTCTATTCATGCTTCCAGTTTAAAAAAAACAAACAAAAAAAGCAGTGACTGCATGCTTGTCATTTGGCTATTTTTCTTTTTCATCCAGTCCAAGTAAATAAATACCCACGCTGCATAGCACGAGCTTCATCTCTGGCTTTTTATCTTGGTCATGTGTGACGTGTTCAGGGGATTATCTTCCATTACGATTCATGACTAATTTTCAGCAAAGTCCAGATGGGCTCCACTAACCTCATACCAAATTATAAACTACATCTGTTTCATATTGCCTTTTTGGGCTTGAATGGATAATAAAAGCAGTTCTAAGACTAATTTTAACGAAATCCTGCTGGAATACCCAGTTTTAATCACAGTGAGAGTATATGTACAAAACCCGGGAACATTAAGCTTTAACAGGATTGGCCTACTCTGATTAGACTTTTCAAAATTGAATCTCTTTTTGCTGTGTCCTCTCTGTGGCACATGCCATTGTCCTTGAGTAGCAGAATGTATTTCTATGAAAACAGCGAGAGTATTGATGTCTGTGCGCTTTAAAAAGAAAGTTGTAGAAGTCACCTTGATTTAAATTGAATATGAAATATGTAATTCAGAAATGAATCTTTCTGTGTGTTTTGCATTGGCCCAAGGTAAGTACAGAATTAGTGCTTGAAATGTTAAAAAGCAGGGAAATTTTTTTTAATAATCATTTGATGCTTTCTATAGAGGCTAACCTGAGCTGTTACTAAGCTCAGCTACTATTATGTTGCTATGTTGTCTCTCTCTCACACACGCACAAACGGTTCTTCGACCAAGTTGAAAGTGATGAGACCTTTTTAAGTTTCAGACAACTGTTTAATATATTGAACAAGTGTTTTCTATGATCAATCCCCATGCAATGTCTTGTTTATTGGAATTATAACACTGAAGGGTCCCACTTACACAAGTATTTAAATCTTGTTCTGACATTTGCATAAAGTCTTACAGATGACGGTATATATCAGAGTAAAATCCAAGCCATGAGGTCGAGGGAATTATCTCTAGACCTGTGAAACGAAATGTGTCAAGGCACAGATCAGGGCAAGGATGCAAGAACATTTCTACAGGATCCAAAGGGCCCAAAAGCCCCGCAGCCAATTTTTCAACATGGATGCTGAAAAATATAGTGCATTGATGAGGGGAAACCTTTCCAGAGTGATCAGGATCTCTAACTCAAAGCATACCACCATGAAAAGTTGGCACCTGTTACATAGTTGTCTGATTGCAATTATCTTTGCTAAGACGTTTTTTTGCATGATCATAGGAATTCTTTCACCACTAAAAGCTTAGATCCACAATCACAATCCGCACCAAGATTTAACCTTTGTCCGGGCTCCAACTCGTCACCAAATTCCATACAATTCTGCAGGGTTGTATTTGTTTAATCTTGTTAACAAACAGAAAATTGCAAAAATTCGAACAATAACATACCCTGCCTCAGTTCTCTCCATTTTTGAGGAAAAAAATCTGCATGACACTAACAGAAATTTCCTATTGCCGCCAGTATTTCCACATCATTCTGCAACGTTTGCGCCCACTTCATCTGTTATGGATTAATGGCACCAACTGTTTATCTTGAAGCGCTTAACCTCTAATATTTGACTGATTGCATTTTGGTGAGCGTCTATTGACATCGAAATTGTGGATTTAGTTGCAAAGCCAAATGTCACATTGTCACTGTGGACACATTTTAGTTGAGGGCAAATGAAAAAGGAGAGCTAGAGGAGTGGGCATTTTATCTGATTTGTTGCAGAAAGAGGAAAAAGACGGTTGTGGCTTCAGGAAAATTCTGTGAAACTCCTGAATTGACTCAGGTGCAGTCTGGACCTAAATCCAATAAAACATCTCTGAAGAGCCATGAAAATGACTTTGACTGACTGGTTTGTCAAACTTGTGGGATCATTCCCAAGAAGACTTTAGGCTGTTGTTGCTGCCAAAAGTTCATAAACAAAGTTATAAGTGAAGTATCTGATTACTTGTGTGAGTGACATATTTCTTTTTCATTTTAAACAAATGTACAAAACTCTCAAAAAGCATGTTTTTGCTTTGTTGACGTAGGGGAGTGATAAACGAAAAAATAAACTGAATCTTTTTTTAAGAAGAATCTTAAACCCAGCAATGTGGAAAACTTCAAAAGGGTAAAAAAAAATTCCATTCTAGTAATAAACTGATTTTTTTTTTTTTTAGCGCTTCCGCTTAGCCAGCAACAACAGAGCCAGAGTCCAGTGTTTTAAAAATAGAAAGCCTTTGACTTTGATCTCACAACGACAATGAGGAGTCCAAGTTTTATCATCCACTCCAGCTGTGGCTCCTTGTCTAAGGAGGAGAAAATGGGCTACTGTTGAACCAGTAATTAGCTTTTCTGTTTTTGAGGTTTTATTTTGTTGTTGGACTGTTAGACAATGGAGAAAATTGTCAATAGTGAAAAAGGTACTGAATAAAGTAATGGCCCAATCAAAACATAATGCCAAGTTGTGAAAAACTAGAGCAGTGGGCTATTCAGAGTTTTTTTCTTTCAACGTTTGGCTTCCATTGTCTACAATTATTCTGCAAGCTTTCTGAGCAGCATTGTTTGTCCTCGTAGGTATCCTGCTTTTGTCCAAATTCAATTTAATTTCATGCAGTGATAATAATTGTGCAAGTTCTCATTAGCTACACCGGTGCTGATAACTGTTTTTTATGTTGTCCCGAATCATAATTGTCAGACCAACAGTGGCTTTTTACTAACTCCTCGGTGCTGTTAATGGTTTGATGGTCTCTCTGTCACTTATTACTCTGTTAGTACAACTAACAATATCTTAATCGAGTATGTAAAAAAAAATAAAACGATAAGACATTAAAGTCGACTTCAACAGTGTTTACACAACAAAAATAAATGTGATGTAGAAACTTCTTTCAACATTATATTTTTTCATTTTATGAACTGCACATGAATTCTGCTGTTACCCAAAGTTACCAGATGCAGAGTTAAACTGCAGGTGGCTCCCTGTACAGTGCAATGCCAGTTTCAGGAGGCTGCTTTTGTGTCCGTTCTGCACACTGTACAGTTATCAGACAAATCCACTGCGAGGAAATCGATTTGTTTTGACATTTGGGAGCATGTGGGGAGTTTGCCTGGAAAAATGTTATCATATTATTTGAGAGTTTGTAGGTATAGGGTTTGTTTCATGATTGCACATTCAGTTTATTATTGCACAAGACTGTTAGAAAAAGCAGGATGATAAAATCAACAAAAATAAATAAAAATGAATGTAAGTTTGTTGAAGAAACAGAGATATGGGAGAATCTTAGCTGAAAATTATGAATTTAAAAAAAAAATACTGTTCATATTCCAATATAAAAAAACTCAACATATGGCAAATACTGTCCATCTACCCTGACTGTTTAAGCACCAAGTCTCATTGTCCTTCTGGAGTCCTGTGATGTTTCAGCACAAAACACAGTCTATCTGTCCGGCTGTGATGAAGACAAGACACATGGGCACAACATCTCTGAGATATTGTAGCTCATAATAGACTGGCATGTCTATGCTTATTTCCTCCTCAGGTTTTGTGCCTGGTGCAGCACCATGGACAGCACCATCTCTACCTCACTGGTCTTCAGTAAACTTCATAAATAAGAAACTGTGATATTGTGGCTCCACTCAGTCCTTGTTTTCCAATCTTGCTGAATTTACACTGGTGTTTCACCATCATTATTTGCATGAAGGCCTTCTGATGATATACTGAATCAAGAAAAGCAGACTTAGTGGTGCACCAATAAGCTGTATGGCATGTACTACTGTCATTGACAAGCTGCAGTTTTTATCATACAGATTTTGTTTTTTGATACCTTCACAGTTTTCTGATTTGACCTATACAGACAAAATAGCTCCGGTTCCAGATTTAACTGCCTTCCTCATTGCAGGCCATTTCAAGTCATTTCTGTTTTATGAGCACATTGTTGGGACCTTGGTGTAATTTCAGCTCAGCAATATTTTTTTTCTGAAGAATGAAGGTATTATTTTCATTGAGAGGCCTATTTAAATCAGTAGTTTGAGATCATTGCGGTAAAGGCATATGTGTTTCCAGATTTAGTAATTTAGGTCTTGGAAGCTGGTAAAGCAGTTCCTGGACATGTGAAATGAGAGAGGATTTTTTTCTTCTGAGGGAGAGCCTGAAAGTAAAATGTTGAGGCTTGCAAGAAACCAAACGCCTTATTGATCAAAGGCTATTTTTGAAAGTGGAGTCGAATTAGATAATGCAACTGCTCTGTAAAAGCTTCATGTGAAGGGCATTGAGATCCCTATCTTATGGAACGACACAAACAACCCAGCGTGATAGAAAATGTGCATATGGTTGGTCAAAGACTGACAGGCCTTCCATGCCTAACTCCTTCCTGGGGGGGATTTTTGACCCATCATCAGCCTCACTAAGCTGCAGCAGCTGAACATTACATCAGCTCTGAGAGTTTCAGTAATACCCGTAATTTGCGAAATCTAGGGCAATGATGTATGCACCACTCAACATGCTGGTGTATAGCTCCACAACCTCCAAGAATATTAACACAACTCTAAGAGTGTAAACTCTTAAAATTGAAGTGATTGCCTTCTGCCTCTCATTAGCTAGTTAATAACCTAATGAGCTATGCTTAGTGAGTCTGTAGAAAGGCTCTGTTTTGCTTTTCCCATCTAAGATGGTTCATACCTGTGTTGATTGCTTACAGACGAACGGTGCACGAGTCTGTCATCAACCCAAGCCCACTAGTGAGACCTGAAAGGGCTCTGTCAGCATATTACTGTCTGTAATGAATGCCACTGGCCAGGTGGACTGACTGACAGAAAGCTTTCTCTATATACTTGCTGCTTCTTAAAGATAATGGCCGTCTCTGTCTTTGCCTGCACTTTGCCTTACATCGGACTTACTGTCTACTGACAAGGCAACAAAGCAATTCAGTGGTCAGGAGTATGTGGATGAAGTGCAGTAAAGTAACAGCTGCTCTCCGAATATGATTGCTTTCCTTATAATCTGTTCTGTTTTTTTCCCTTCTTTTCTTTAAATTTTATAAATGTATAAACACATCAAAAACATTCCATAGGTAGTGAAACCTTACACTGAAGCAGCGAAACATGAGTCCCGATTTGCACAACTGTATGCATATAAGCCTCACACTTTTTGCAAAACACTAAATACACGCGGATGTAGAGTTGACCAATCAGAGGCCTCCTTTCTCTCCTCCCTGCGGCGATGTCTGCGGCACTGTCTGCGGTGAGTTACAATTTTGGGGAGGTGCACCAGAGTGTCTGCGTGGGGGGGGGGGGGGGGGGGCATGTCTGCGTTAACTGCGACACACACGCAGACGACCTGGTTTCCGAGTATAAATCAGGCTTTATTCTAAAGCATCATATGAAATTATTTAAACCAGTAATGAATTGATACTGCTAAGAATCGCCTATGTAGCCGTAGTCTGACTCTTATTCTCTTAATTCCATAGACCATAAACATGCTCCAAAAATTATTAGAACGCATCGGAATGTTACACTGTTGCCCTGGTTGAAATGGTCCTTGTTTACATTGACCGCATACTCTGTAGTTTAGTTTAATGTCCTCCCACGAACGCTGTCTTGCTGATGAAAGTGTAATTTGAGCATCAAATGTGCGGTAAATATGCAGTTAAAGATAGTCCACAACAAATCCTCTTTTTGTTGCTGTTTGAATGACATTTACTAAAAATGACACTTCCCAGTTGTTTTAGGAAGCTAGACAGCATAAAAATAACAGCATATTAGGTCATTATCTGAGTATGACTGAATGGGCTGAGGAAATTGAAAAGAGTAACACATTGTTGGCTTTGATCTCCTGTCAGGATTTATTGAAAAAATAGAATAGTAGAGTTGTTGCTAAAAATATGACAAAGCTGGATCTGATTACATAAAGTTATCACATATAACAGCCATTTGACAGAAATAAATTAGCTTTGTGAGAACATCTACAAGGTCTTAACAAAATGTGTGTTCATTAAGCCTTTCCTTCAGTGCATTTACTTAACTTACAATCTCACTGGTGTCAATTACATTGACAAAGAAATCTGCTTTTCACATGGCCTGTCTCTTGGCACTAGTCTATCATGATGCAAGGCACTGTTACGGATCAAGAATGCTGACTTAACTAATATATTGCTATGCTATTGTTTTAGGTAGACTTCGTTATGTAGACGATGATTCTATAATCCAGGCTATGTTAATGTAGTTCTGTAGCTCGAGCAAAGACACTGCTAGACGCCTCTACATGTCACTTTGCGGTCACTTTGTCGACCGAGGTACTGCGATTAGCATCTCTTAGTTTCTCAGTGTATAGTGTAACAAATTGGCAAGTTGACAAATTAATTTCTTTAAAATCTCATCTGTGTCACTCAAAACTGTGCATTTCAAATCTTTTGCTACAGAAAAAGCTGCCGTGGTTTTTAAGATGGCTTGAGGCCTTTATCTTTTTTCTAATTCAGTGAATCTATGAACATGCTAATCGAACCTGCCCACATCTCCGCCCACCAGCAGGTAACACTGAGCTTCTCTGTTTACTTTTACTCTGTTCAGCTTTCTCTCTGCTCTGTTTAATACTTCTAATTCAGGGGTAATTTAGCTGTCAATGTTTGTACCAGATAGTGATTCTCAAGAAGAGGATGCCTAACATGCAAGTGAACTATCAGAATTATAATATACTGTATTTCCTCAAAGAGAGGCCAAGGTCTTTATTTACTTCAACATCTTAAGGTATCAGGCCTGTGTTAGAGGCATGCCTTTTATTTAAAATTCCCATTGTTATTATCATTCTTAAATTCAATGCCTGAAAACTAATTTTGGAATGGTGCACATGCCTTGTCCCTACTTACCTGTGGGTTCATGTGCAAGTCAACTGAAATCTTTTCTATGGAAAGCCGTAATGCAAAGGCATAGGTCTGCCAAACATTTCTCAAATTTTTTTTTCCCTTCAGAATTTCTCTCCAAAAATGTAACTTTAATGGTTGATTGTGGAGAAAGACCACACTGTGTGCCAGAATGTAGAATAACAAAATAGTGAACAGGCCAGCAAAATTCTAGCTTGACAAGCTTGACACCTAATACTCCTTGCACCACATTAAATTAAAATCCCCTCTGAATTTAGTTGGACATAAAACACTCCTATTCTTGGCATGGCTCTGATTTTAAAAGATGTGTATACCATATGCAACAGCTTACTACAGTCTCATCCAAAGTGGTTCAAAAGGAAGGAATCAAACAGCTACATCGAGACATGTTTAAAAGAGCACAATAATTTAATTGAATAGATCAGATAAAAATGGTCTAAACGTCTTTGGTGGTATTTTTCGTCTTTGATGTGCACGTCATAATGACTGGGATGCTTTTTTTCGTTTTTCTCTTCTTTCCTTTCTCCATCCTTACTTGGCTTGTGTTGTCAAGGAGCCTCTATTAGTTCATATTAACCACACGCCCGATCATTATAAGAGGCCTGATTTTTGTTGAATCCAGATTTTTATTTGTGGAAATACGGTATTCACCTTCTATGGTTTTCAATTATTTCAGAAAGGCACTGCTTGCTGGCCAAGATATGTGGCAAGCGTGCTTCCAGCTCAGGCTGCAAGCAGAGCTAGCTCTCAGCTCCCAGACAACGGCACCCACGGCTTGTAGGTTCCAGCTCGTTCAGGTTTTATCTCCGCTCACTCCCAAGTTCTCGGCCCAATGCTCAGGAAAGCTAGCTCCTCAATAAGCGCCAGACTCTTATGGCTGGCATGGAAGAACTCACCAAGAATTGTGAATCCTCGCTTTGCCATGCTTCTACTGTCTTCTACATCTAGGTTGGAGTAACTGCTCATAGCTTTCTAATTTCTTGTTTCATTTGTTCTTCACGACACAAATTAGCTGTAAAGCCCCACTTTGACCTGCAGTCAAGATATACAGATTTTGCTCCTTATAGGCCTTTTAACACTTAAAAACACCTTATAGACTTATTAACGAGGTAGATGACTTTAGTTTTAGCATATGGGAACTGTGCATGTCAGCAGTTACAAAAATATGAGTAGTGAGTTGATTTGTGATATTTGTATTGTGGAGATGTTAACACAAAAGACGATTGATTGGAGAGAAAACGTAGACATAGGGCAGCTTTTATAACCTTTTATTTTCTATTCACATTATTTATAGTGCCGACAGCCAAAAGTGACATCATCCATTGGTGTTCATAAGATCACATCACTGGAGGATAGAATTATGAAGTCTGGTACAGTCATTTTGATAGCACCAAAGAGGATTTTATTTTTGAAGTTATAGAAATATTTTGGATGACAAGTACCTGTGAAAACGCAGGGCCCTGTTGTATCGGGGCAGGCACATTTGGATTATATTCGCAGATTAAGTTCAACTAGTTTTTCTGTTGCAACCCATGTCTCACATTATAATCCAAGCTTCAGGGACTGACAACAAGACAAGATCAGCAATGAAATACTGAAACTTAAGCAGGGTTCAACCTGAACAGGTCACAGAAAAAGTTAAATTAGAAACAAAAAAAAAACAGCTAAAAAGATCTAGGGCAGAAAATGCTGCACCCCAATCATGCCAGACCTGCTGCAGGATATAAATGCCGAAAGCTTAAAGAAACTTTGTTTCTTTAAATCTCAAGTTCAAAGATCCTGGTTCAGCCTTTTAATGTCTGCTGCATCTGCAGAGCAAAACCAGCTCGGACCTGATAGGAGGGATCATTTAGATACTGTATTTGATCAGGCTTGCAGGAATTCATTACTCCACCCCTTGAATTTTCTCAGCTAAACTTTCTTTCTTGCAGTCAAGATTTAATCTGGAGAGTAAATCACTTAAGAGACAGCTCTGTGGTGTAATACAACTGCCATTAATGCTTCTTATCAATCCTCTTGTTGATTCTTTGCCCAGTTTTCTATGAGGAAACAAGAAATCCCAAAACAAAATAACCTTTGGATTTCGTGTCTTTTTCAACCCCGTACAGATGGTTTTGATAAAATACTAAACTGATGAGAATAGAAGAGCAAACAGACTATAAAAGACTTTGTAACCTGACGTACCTGAGGTGGGGATATTCTACTTTTGCGAAACAGTGCAAGCTTTTCACAGCTAATTTTGTAACAATGGTGGTGCTCATTGACTATCTCATTACTCATCACTTTCTGAATGGAGCTGTCAGCAGTTAGCTGTAGCAACAGTCTCTCAGGCAACATTTAAAGAGGAGGAAATGTGACAATATTGTTTTGATCTTGGCTTTCTAATTCAAAGAGGAATGTGCTAACTATGGTTCTCATTTTATTATAAAGCAAAATATTTACTATCGCAGAGGATCTGTTCAGTTGGTAAACAGCAGCACTTGTGCTGCATCTATGTAGAGCATCATCTTGACATGTTTGCTTTTCTCGTACTCCCTGTGTTCATATATACAGAATATTATTACAGCTGAATTCCTAATAAAGCTGCTGTCATTCAAATAAACTTCTTTCTCTTGGTGAAACAGGTCTGAAATTGTGGGGCCATTTCTAGAATCCTATACGGCCCAGATAAAATACATACAGTATGTCATAACCTCTGCATCATCTGAAGAAGCATCCCACATAAATCGGTTATAGACAACCTCTGTGTGGTGATTTCAGTTTTATTTAGAGAAAGTTGGATGCAAAAGAATGACTCCAGTGGTTTTTCTCACGCAGTTCACAACCTCATAGAACACACTACTAGCACGATGCTGCTGAAGGTGTGAAGAGAGGTATTTCTGCTGCAGGGCAGCGATCTCACTCAGGCCGGTGTGTAAATGGCCAAGTTGGCAAGACTGGCAATGTTTCGGCCACAAGACGTTTTTTTTATTTGAGGGGAAAAAAATGTAAATAGCATATGTTTGACACTGTTGATTTACAGTCAGAGCGTCTTTTGCCAGCACCCACTGGCATCAACAGAGGAATTGATAAGCTCAGAGGTGTAGGATTTGGGCACTTTTGAAGATTTGGGTTCTCAAGTGGAACCGGTTTTTGATTCCCAGCCCTGGATCTGGAATACACAACAAACGCATCAAATACTGCGGGAAAAAAACAAAAAGTAGTTGCGCCTGATCAAACCCAACTTTGCATGGTAACGTTAATTTGCAAAAATGACTCAGCAGGGTTGGTTTTTTTTCACACTGTCCCACAAAAGCACAAGTCTAATTGGTAGATGGGAGGAGAGAGTAAGACGAAGCAATTGTGGCTTAGTCTTAAGCATAGCCTTGTGGGAAATCAGTGTTGTGGCAGCTCCTGTAATTAGTTCTGCTTGTTAGAAAAATGAAAGGGTTACTAATTAGGAAGTGGATGGCTTCTTGATTTGTTGTGCATCTTTTCTCTTCTTTCCTTGAAGATCATCATTATTGAGAGGGGGAGTTGCTGCTCAGTCGTGCAGCGCCCCAGTTTAGCTCTAACATGATGAAATCTAGATGGACAAATCTCGAAGGTGTTCTTTCATGCTCTGACAGACAGGCTGGCTGCTGTGAGCACATGCAGGCAAATACCTGGAGCTGTGCACAATTTCAAAAACACTTTCCCTGATCTTTACATACAGAGCATCCCGAAGTGTATGTGTTATTTATAGTATCTCCACATCTGCTCCCATTTGACTAATGTTAGATTTACTGTTAGGGCTTCGGCTGGTGACACCCATTTAAATACAGAACTTCATAAAGGGCATCAGCAGGCATTTTTGAAGAAATGATGCCAAAATTTTTCTGTTTCACATTTCAATCTTTACAAAAATCATGTGAAGCTGCAGCTTGATTACATCACTAAACCCTTTGTTCGAAACACATATTTTTTAATGGAATTATTCATATTTTTGGAAAAAGGCTAATTTGCATTCTTGCTCAGAGCTGAAAAATTTATTTGATAGCATCATCAAGTGTCAACCAGCAGCCTGTTTGCTCAGTTTTGCATGAACAATGCTAGTAGATATAAACATCGTGCATGGTTCAATCTACAAGTATCAAAATCCTTTTTTCCCACACATTAGAATCTCACAAATAAACAATTATGGCTTTTTGATTAAATCCAGACAAAAACCAAAGTGTTAATATTCCAGATTTCCAATTAAACCTCTTCAGACCTGAGTTGGAATTTTTTATATGCATTTTTTAATTTCTCCTCCTGTTTTGGATGAGTACGATCTGATAAGTAGAGGACCTAAGCGCTGCCTTTGAATACTAAGTAGTTTTTTAGAAAAATAATTATGTCTTAACACTAGGACAATGGGTCTGTTTCATAAGACTCTTTCTCCTCATATCAGAACAATGAGTATCAGGAGGGCAGTTATCCACCATTCCATTACTCTCATGTTTGGCCAACAGACTAGAAATTAGGGGCATTTTTTTCACTTGGTTTGTGGACCAGTGCTCTGAAATAAACAGTGTGGCGTTAGTGGCTTCCTTAAAATAGTCCATACTGCACTAACTTGGTCAGCGTTACTTTTCTTTTAGATTAGGTTTTCAGGATGAAAAATATCAACCACCCCTTTCCAAGCTGTAACCACCAAGCACAACAGAACATGTTTCCCGTTGCCTCATTCTGGAAAATACAGTTTAGCACAGATCTTTGGCAACTAACCATCAACATCTTCATTTTTCAGGAATAAACAATAGCCACATTCAGACAAAAACTTTTCAGAGGTGAGAGTTTTATATTTTTTTAAGATCAATCTCAACAACAGAGCAAAAGTTTTTCCTCAGAAGTTCATTATTGAATTCCATCTAATGTGTTAATGTCTGTGTGTTAAATATCTTTGAAAAGTAGGACCTAGTCTGGGGATCATCTAAGATTCCTGTTGTCTGCAAGTCCTTCTCCAGACAGCATTGATATGTCCCTATATATTGGGTTGATATACTTTTGTTTCTATATAAAACATAGGAATTGCCACTTACCACTTATTAGCTCAACAAATTATTAATTCAGGGCAGCACTTGTAAGAGTCCCTGAGCATTATTTGTGGTATACCAAGCTTTACTCCCAGTTTTCCTTTGATCCACATTTATATTCTGAATTTAAATTCCATACCAACTCTCAGAAACTCAAAAAACTGAAAAAAATATCTGTAAAATTTCTAGAGAAGAGCTCATAAGATGATTGCTGGTGGCTGCTTTGTAGTATATCTATAGTACATCTCGTATTTAAAGGATCAGCTGCACATATGACGAATATTATTGAACTCCATCACTGGCAAACTGGAAAGTGTATAAATGCCATTTTTATCCTGTGTAATTTGGCTTGGATTTGTAAAGCTCTGAGAAAATGCAAATGAGATTTCTTCAGAAATAGGTTGTTTTTATGCTCACAAATGTCATTTGTGAAAACCTAATCTGGCACCAATATTCAAAAGTGAGGACTTCCAGCTCTGCTTTTAGCATTTCCGTTTGAACGATTCCTCCAAAAGCCCCCACTTTAAGCTTTGGACAATTTGAGATGTGATGTCACACTGACAATCAATAAATCTCCATGACACCGTGTTACACGCACATGACTGCAGAGGAACATTTATCTCCCTCAGCTGATCCCCTTCCAAGAAAGAGCCTGACGTGACATTACATAAGAACGAAACAGCAGAGCTGCCGGTATTAGAGGACACAAAAACTCCCGAGAACATACTAATCTCCCTATGTGATTATTCGTTATAATATTTAACACCGGCTTAATGAGCTGCTCATGGCATAATTCCTATCTGGCATATTCACCTGCTCTTTCCTAAACCTTCTAACTTGCCTTTGAGTGGGATGCTAGGGAGAGAAATGGAATAATTATACCAAAATGTGCAGGGAATTAACCTGAAAATATGAAATGGTTGGGGGGGGGGGTTAGAGTTGAATAGCTCGGTTGAAAATTTCAGGATTGGCTCAACTTCTGTGAATAACTTATTTTTAGCCTACTCATTTCTGTTATTAATCTGTAACTATGCAGAGGCAATGCTGATATATGGTAAATTATGAACAGTTAAACAGAAAAAGTGAGACACAGTTGGTACTGATGATCGCAGTGACTGCAGTGGTGTTTTTTTTTTATCACAGAG
Source organism: Odontesthes bonariensis (assembly GCF_027942865.1). Taxonomy (NCBI): domain Eukaryota; kingdom Metazoa; phylum Chordata; class Actinopteri; order Atheriniformes; family Atherinopsidae; genus Odontesthes; species Odontesthes bonariensis. The sequence continues at coordinate 14,111,290 of NC_134524.1, read as the reverse complement.
AGCTATTTAAGAAGGAAAAGTTCTTTCAAGTTAAATTGAATTTGATCTAAAAGTTCATTACTGAGGTATAATCAACAAAGGAAGCCACAAACAATTAAATTTACTTTCATTAATCCAACAATCTCTTAGAGCAAGCAACCCTCCCAAGCTTTTTTCTAACGATCTGACTTAAAACCACCCTCTTTCCTGTACAGTTATTAAAGGATTTGGTTTTCAGTGCAGAGTCATGAATCACTGGGTTTAGGCTCGAAAGCTCTGTCTTTAAATTTGTGCATTTGCCCATTTTTAAAACCTCAAAATCAACCTAGATCAGTTTCTGAATCTCTTTTGGCATGTGGCATCTTATCAGCACACACCAGTGCCTCCACATTCTCCAGATTTCTCTTTGAAACTGTGTGTTTTGTTCAGATCTTAGAATATCAAGGCTTTGTTTCACTGCCTCGATATTCTAAGATCTGAACAAAAGCTTTGTGGTTTGTTCCCTTGCAGTTAGAAGCGGAGGCCTTGAGCAACTGTTGTTTCACACTCATTTTTTGAAGATAAAGTGAGCGTACTTCAGTTGGTAAAGGGCTTTTGTTTTAAAAATAAGCCGTTACAGTAATGTACATGCCAAAAAGGCCTGCTGGGAATGATTCATGGCAGAAAATCAAGCGATTGTCAAAAGACAAGAGTCTCTTTGGCACGATGTGGCACATTCTCTGCGACAAAGTTATCACATAAAAACTGGCATGATGCACTTATTTTCTTTTCTGTTGAGAGTTAGATCCATGAAAGATCCAGTGTCGGTAATATGAAGCTACAGCCAGCAGCCGGTTAGCTTAACTTGTCAAGTTCATGCTTCAGTTCTCATGCAGAATGAACAAACAAGGTGTGACATGTTAATTAGAGACCTTTAGAGGGGCAAACATGCAGAATTTGTTACCTATGTTACTTGGAGAAAACAAGAAACAAGCTGTACCTTTGTTGGTGGTAAACTACAGTCTCCTGATAATGAACAGGTCTGCTCATTTGCTTCTGTTTGACTGCTTTGGTCATTTGGTCATTACAAATGTATTATTTGCAACCACAATTTTCCAGCTTCGTAAATCCATGCCATTTAAGTCAGTCTAAACGTAAGCACGTGCTTATAACTCCTAGCCCTAACCATTCGTAAGTGAGGTAAAGTAGAAAAGTGAAAAGACTTGAAAAAATGAAAAGAGTGGATAATGTTGTGCAGGATGGGTCTCAAACCTGTACTCTCTGGCTAAGAAATCCACAGAGTAGCACCATCTGCCACCCCCTCCTTCTTCCTTACAAGCATTTATAGCCAAATGAATGGCGTGGAACATTTAAAAAATGTGAAAAGAGGGACATGATGACATGCAAAACAAGATATGGATTGTGAACATCATGTGTTAGGGAGACATAGCGAGACATCATCACATAGTGAGACATATGACTTTGAAAGCTGAGGTGATGATGTAGAAGGCATAAGCTTGGTTTCTGTTTGGGAAAAAAAATAGCAAAATGTCGTGATTGTACAGATTCTGACGTTCTTGCAATGTTTACACCTGAATGTTGGTGCTGTACTGATGATTATCCTTCTGTGGGGTTTTCTCCTCAAAGAAGAACTGGATCTCAATAACGGTGTTCTTTGGCTTGTTGGCTGCCTGTCCTGACCAAATATCTTCATGCTTGATTACTCTGTTGCACTGGGCAAATTTAAAAAGGCCTATTTAAGTTTCAAACTGAATGACAGAAGCTGCTGTGATTTAGCACCCTTTCAACGCTGCTGAAATGTTTTTGTATCTTTACACAGATCTGCGCCTAGACACAATCCTGTCTAACAATTCTACAGATAATGTTCTCAACCTCATGGCTTTGTTTTCACTTGAACACACATCATCAGCTCTGAGACATAGTCGGATATGTACCGCCTTATTTATGTCCCAATAATGTAATGCAGTTAGCCACAGCAGGACTCCAATCAAGTTGTAAATGCAGCTCAGGGACCATTAATCAAAGTATGGCAAGTGTCAGAGCAATAGTTTCTGAATACTTTTGTAAATGGGATATTTCATTGTTTTATTTGAATAGAAAAAAAATTGACTGAATACATTTCAACTGATTCATATCAAGAATATCTCATAGATGGCACTTAATAGTAGCTAGTGAGAGTTGAGACTTTCATTCTTTACTTCATCTGTACTTTTTTTAAATGTTTATAAAGAAATCTTTGTATGAGCCGACATCCTTGACCGAAATGACATACTGACGTGACTTTTTTTAATGGATTTCAAGGAAATTCAAGTAGACACAGTCTTATCTGACTCAGCTTGTGACCGACACAGTAGGCAGGCACAGCAGAGGGAGGGAATCTGTCCCTCAAGTCTTGTCCACTTACATCACAGTCAGTCATCACCGTTCCAGTGCTGTAATGTCCTTCTCTATCGTCTTTTCATCTTGTCTGTGTGGTTGTGTGAGGCATGCTTCACATCTTTGTTCTGTTTTCTCTTTCTCTCCCTCTCCCCCCTTTTACTTCTTCTTCTCTTTGTGTTGGATGAGAAGGCGAGTCCTGGAGCGCCAGAAGATGATGGCAAGTTGTCGGTAGGTCCTGTCTGATTGACACTTAGACCTCTGCTTCTGTGTTTGTCCCAGTTTCTGTGTAGATGTATAGTAAGTGTAACTTTTGCCCCCCCCCCCCCACAATACTGTGAACAAGACATGCAGACTGCTATTTCTAACCCTCAGCTTCCCTGTGTGCAGAGAATAGCTCCATCTGTTTTCTGATGCACTTTCTTTGCTGCCGTACACTTGTACACCGCATGCAAAAGCCAATCAAGTGGAGAGCATGTGTTTTGCAAACCCAAGACTCTTTTACTGCTTGTATGATTCCAAAAAGCTTTCATCTAGAATTTAGAAGAAGCAAATAAAACCGAACAGAACAAGATGATTATTCGATTCTCGTGCTGTGAGGCCATGTCTCCTAGACCTTATACAAGCCCCGCCAGTCAACATGTCTCCCTTGCTTACCACTCACACCCATATGTGCTTGTGAATTAGCAACCAACACCTCTTGTGCCTACGCATCACCTGAGAGCATCCAAAGGCGGACCCACTCCCAGCAGCTGTCACCTGCGACGGTGCCTGATTTTTCCACAGTTCTCAACTTCAGCCTCAGCTGCTGGTGTGACCTTGACAGGGGTTGTTTTGAAGAAGGAACTCAAATGTCACTCTAGCTGAGCACACCTGTCTAAATCAACAGGGCTTATATTTTTAAGAAGCTATGCTACTTTATGATTTTTACTGGGTTTCAGGTTCTGCTTAGGGGTATTATGAAACAGAGGATTAGGGAATCACACTCCAACTGAGCCAGTGAAGGTGGTAAAGCTTCTTCTATTCATGAACAAATATTGCATTAACATGAGTCCTTCTTTCTGTGCTTAAATGATGTGAATGCAAAACAATAAAACGCACAAGTGCCTTTAATGATCTTTCCTTATGATGTAAAATTAGTCAAATTAAAGTTTATAAACAGCATGGCTTCCTGAATTTAATTTATTAAGCTTTTTATAAGAAGTAGTTTACATAATGGGGTTTTATATATATATATATATATATATATATATATATATATACATATATATGCTTTATGAGCATTTACTGGACTCAAGAAATCATGTCATACTGAAAGAGTCCCATCTCTGGTAGTGACCTATTAGACTGACACTTTGTTTTCCTCTCACAGGCCAGGCCTCGCCTCCAAAGGGGAGGTAGTTCTGCCTCTCTGCACAACAGCTTAATGAGGAACAGCATTTTCCAGCTGATGATTCACACATTGGACCCTTTGAGTGAAGGTAAGATGATTTGTACAGGGGGAAAAAAGCCGCTTACTTCCAGGATATGAAGCATGAATTGTCTTTTTACTGTTCATAATTGTCTATTTTCAGGTTAAGTGTGTCCATGTTGTCTTTTTGTCTTGAAATGACCTAAATCCTCCTTTCAGATTTATCAAAAAACGGACATCACGCAAAGTAAGGGGGCATCTCTGCAAGACAACGGTTGAGCTCACATTCATGGCAACATATAACAGTACCAAGTGTCTTTTTGGATTGAATTTAGCTCCAACTCCAAATGAAATTGTATTTGACAAGCACCGAATGTACTCCTTCAAAATCCAGACACTCCATCATTAACATTCAGAAATACGTGTGGAAACCCCAATCTTTAGCTTTATCACAATTATCTGTGTGAGCCAGGACAAGCTCAGTGCCGTTTCACTGCACAGCTGAGGGGGAAGATAAGTTTTCTTTTAATCCAAAATGATGGCCTATTAGCTCAGCTAAAGAAAATGCTAAACAGCAGTGTCATTGCTAGGCGGAGGGGATGAATATGTTAGGATGCTGAGGGAGGTGCTGTGTCATCCCAATCTCAGTCCACCCTGAGAAGATGAAGGAGAGTTATATATTCCATGTTTACGGAAAGCAAACAGACAACACATTTGAAGAGAGTTTGAAGAGTTTGTCCTCTTAGTTTCCTAATTTAGCTTTGGTCTTTGAACTGGACCAGGAAGCAGTGTCTCATAACATGATGAAGCCCACTTCTTGTAAATTAATATTCGTCTTGAACATTGATGCCAGTTTATTTACATTAATTAACATTGATGTTATCATTTTTAGTCCCACTTTTTCATTAGTTTTCATAGAAAATTATGTTCAATATATGTTGTTATTCATAGAAAAGCTTCAGTGTCAATATTACTACAGAATAACAAATAGGAAAAAATCCAAATGCCATTTATGAACACAACAATGTAGTCAGACTGAACATTTTTCTTCTGGGTGACTGTAATGTTATTAGCAGATGCCTGCTGAGCAGTGAGAAGATATACCTTTTTTTTCCTTCTAAAATTGACTTTACTTTCCTGGAAAGCTAAAATCTTGAATGAGTCAGCTCAGGAATGATTAATAAACAGTGGCAGGACTGGCCTCAAATGATACATTAGCATGCATCAAATCGCACTTGTACACTGAATCCAAGGTATCCCGTCTCTTAGTGTATTCATCTTTCCATCCATTCCATCGAAGTGATTAAAGTTTAAAATATTACAAGCTGGGAGAGTTCATGTCTGTACGGCTGCTCATATATTTGCACAAGAGAAGCTTACTGTTCTCATACTCCACCTGGTCACTCTGTAATATAGTCTACTTCCAGGCATCTAACATGAATTAATTACTGCTCATTTGCTCTGAAGATGTGCGTGCAATTTTATAACTTTCTTTCCTCTCAGTCACAATGAAAAATCTTAGTATTTAAACCCAAATATAATTTCTGTGTGTTGATTAATATTTGTGGATTGTAATGGTCAGACAGTACAAATGTGGGGATGTTGTATCAGATTTGACTGATGGGTACTTTGTCAAATTAATGACTGGAAATGAATGCAGTGAAACAACAAGTACACTGTGACATGATGTGAGGACTGAATTAATTACTTGCAAGAACAAAAGCAACACTTAAGGCTTCCGTTAGTGTGAATATATTATTTCGAAATTTACATGCAACAGATTTGGATGATTTCTCATTCTCCAGACAACATATACCAGTGATTACTCTTGTGACTACTTTTCAACTCATTTGTTTATGGTTCTGAATAACTTCATTAGCTGCATTACTTTAAGGGGCGAACAAAGATTGCAGAGGACAAGGGCAAAATAAAGAATTTTAGGCACATTCAATAGATTTTTATTCATGTAAAAGACAATTTTGCTGATGATCTCACAGCATGGAGAGATAAATGGGTGCATTCATCAGAGATGGAGGCTGTGCTGCTTGTCCTTGGTTGCTCTTAGGAGTAGTTCAGCACGGACATGGGGAACTGGCAGGATTCCATTCATACATTTTTCATAGGCATTTCTCAAAATAAGCTGTCTGTGCCTCCGTGCTTAGAGAAAGTCTGACGTTGCCAGTGCTGGGAAGTGTTTAGCCTCTACGTTTACTTTGAGAGTGGGGTTGGTTAGTGGTAGTGTGTATTTTCTTTTTGTGTGTGTGTGTCTGTAGGGTTTTTCTTGCTCAGACTCTTCACTTTTCAGCTTTGATTGCACCTTTTCTATGGCACCATCTCATCCGGGATGTCTTTCATTTTCATTTTCATTTGCCAGTAAGCCAAGCATTTAATGCCATTCAGTTTAATCATCACAGACATAGAAAGATTTTGGTTAGAGAAAGATTTTAAGTTGATAGTGCTTGAAAAACCCTGGTTAGTGTAAACGGATTGTGTTTGTGTGTGTCTGTTTGCGTGAGTATGCCTGTCTGTCAGAAATATGTTTCCGTATTGAGTTATATGTTAAACATGAAGCAACGCAATAACCAGGACATAACAATGTTATTGTGTCATATTTAAGGTACTGGAAGGTAATTTAGTTTTCATCTTTGCACTAAGCCAAAGATTTCCCTTTGCCGTCAGTCTTTGGGCTTTCGTTTCTAGGCTCTGTTTTCATACTGTGCAGAAAAAGACAGAGCGATATCAATCTTCAAATCTAACTATTTCCAAAAGGCATCCTCAAAAACCAAATTTTCTCTTTAAGTTATGATCTTTTCAATAATTCACTAGCATAATAAAGGTCTATTCATTCTTTCAATTGCACCTTTATTGTACTTTTTTTTCCATCTTGGAATGATAGCCATCACTGATTCAATGTTCACTATCGCACTAAATATCTCCTGGATTTATCTTGTCTCTGTTTCTGTCTTCTTCTTATTTCTCTTTCTTTTACTGTCCCCTCAGAATTTGCTGACTCTGGTGAGTTACTCCTCTAATTTCTGTATCCCCTCCGTATACTCCAAAAAAATCTGTTTGTTCTCATTCCAACAGTTGGGAGGCAACTCTTATCTGGTGTGTCCCCTATGTATACATTTCCTGAGCGTCGCTGTGCTGTATGTCCGCTCTGTACTGTCCATCCCTGCAGACTCTCCTTCAAATATATCATTCTCCTCTGTGGATGCATTCTCCCTGGAAACCCTCTGTAACCATTTCTGTATTGTTTTCCCCATTGTCCCTAATCCTCTCTCTCCTCTTATGAATTCCTTATAGTTTGAGCTTTGTGTTGCTGTTCTCTGTGAGGAAAAAACTGTTCCCAAAAAGCTGTGGTTTGAGTTTTCCTTCTCGCACTGTCCTTCAACTCTGGGTTTGTGAGGTTAAGTAGATATTTAGCAGAACGTGTCGGGAGAAGATGGTCTGTCAATTCCCATCATTTGTCAGGTTTGTGCTTAGTTCATGAGCTGGCACTGTTTTCTCAGCTCTCTTTACATCCTCTCCATCAGAACTTGAAGTCAATAAGAGCTTGACTGAGCAATTAATGGAAATTAGTTTCCGTCTTTGGCTTTTTATAATTAGCTGTTCCCACCAAACTGCTGTCGATTTAAGTATTCACCTTCTCCTTACATTTTCCTATGTTTACTCAGCATCTAGATTTTGTTCATCAACAAATTGTTGATGTTAATATCTTTAAGTATAATAACCTTTCACTCTGCATGTTTTTTTTACTTCAGGGAATATTCTAATAAACTGGGACAGTTGGCTCAAAGCACCGACATCTCTTCTTCCATCAGTCTGAAGCTACACAATATCACTTAGGAGTGGCATCAAATATTGAACTGCAAAGAGATATTGGGAAAGGGCAGGGCAGAGTGGGTCTCACTTTACTGTTTGAGGCCTCTGTGGATGTGGAATTATGTCTCCCAAAACAGCACTCAGAATTCAGGCTGCGTTTACGCCTTCGGCTCGAGCCCTTCAATAAGATATATCACCCCATGAGCTTAACTGGAGTGGTGAGTCTGTGCATACCCACAACTGGAGTTGGCCTAAGTGTAGAAGAACACACAAGTATATAAACTTTCATTATTTTTAAACTTTACCAAAATTTGATGAACTTCTTGTTATTATCAAATGTCCAATTGTTTCCTCATGTTTATGTAACAGCACCGCTGCGTGCCACATTAAAAGGGCTGGCGCAGAGTCTGTTTTGTTGCCCCCCTGCTGATCATTATCACACTGAGATAGACTACAAAGAATCTCGTTGCAACTGTGACCTTGGGCATCTTTGTTGACGCTTGGTCAATTTTTATTAAGCCTGGGTCTAACAGAGGTCATCGGTGGGCAGAGCAGAGACCAGACAAGGTCATCTGCATTAACCATGATTAACTGATGGTGGATGACAAACCACTTACAGGGTAAACTGGTGAGACTAAAGAAGGCATGGCTCACTGTTTCACTGGAAGTTTTTGATGTGGACCAAAGGATAACCAATTAGGTTTATGTGTTTGTTCGTACCCAAACGAGATGAAATTCACAAGGAAAGGTACACTTTTCTCTCTTTAACAGCCATTTAGAGTGAGCCATAAGTGTATTTCTCTCAACAGCGTGTGCAGTTTTCCTCACTCTGCCCCCACCAGCTGTCCTGTCTGTATGGTGAGCCAGGGCCACATTGATCACACGGTTCAATACTGCACTCAGTGTCACTGACCCCGTGGGCAATGGAAATGTATTTTCCATTTCTACAAATATAATGTATTGACAATATATATTTTCTGTTATTTTTATGTTATTATTTTTTTTACTTTACTTACCTAACTTAACTGTCAAATATTATATATATCAAATCAAATCAAACTTTATTTATATAGCACCTTTCATACTAAAAAGCAGCACAAAGTGCTTTACATAATAAAATCAATAATCAAATCAATTCATGCATAAACTCACACACAACATCACACCGACAACCACACTGCACACATACCACCCCCCACCACCCCCAACATGAGCAACATCAATATCAACAACAATCAACATTAAAATCAACATTAAAATCTGGCTTGACGCTGAAGTGAGGAAACGGTATCTTGGGGATCTGTCCACACCGGGAGCCAGCCCACCAATGACCACAGAGCCCGCCACCACGGGGAACCGCCCAGATCATGGCAGCCCGGCATCCACACCACAGCCAGGGCTGCAGTGCAGGATCCCCCAGCCACCCCGAAACAGGGCGATCCCCACAGTAGTGACCCCACAGACCGAGTGGGCATAGTCCCCGGTGTGGAAGATCCCCATGAGGAAAAACACTGGATAAATAAGTGTATAATAAGTATATGATAAAATAATTTAAAAAATAAAATAATAATAATAAATAAATAAATAGATATTTTAAATAATGGATGAATAGATAAAAGTAAACTAAAACAAACAAACAAAATTAAATAAACAAATAAATGAAATAAAATTCAGCTATAAGCTAAACTAAAAAGATAGGTCTTGAGCCTCTTTTTAAAAACATCAACATTCTCTGCAGCCCTGAGGTTATCTGGCAGGCTGTTCCACAAATGAGGTCCGTAATAGTGGAACGACGTCTCACCATAAGTTTTTGTTCGAACTTTAGGAGCAACTAAAAGGCCGGTACCAGAGGACCTCAGGGTCCACGAGGGCTCATAATTTAAAAGCCGATCAGATAGATAAGAAGGCGCAAGACCATTAAGACATTTATAAACAACTAAAAGAACCTTAAAATCAATCCTGAAATGCACGGGGAGCCAATGCAGCGATTTTAAAACTGGTGTAATGTGTTCCCGCCCTATATATACTATATACTATATACTATATACTATATACTATATACACTATATACACACCATGGTATTACAGGCATACAATTAGATATCATATGCTTTATGCACTATATTCTTACTTTGGTAGTGTGTGACGAGGTGATGTGAAATGTCGATCTCAATATTTGACTGTTATTCTTCACCTAGTTGTTTGTGGCATTTTAGAAATATTTACATGTCGAGCCTCTAACGTCACATCTAGTATTAAAATGAAGCTGATAATCAAACATGCATAAATGCAACCAACACCACAACACATTTAACTCCTAAAGACAGAGAATAAATTTGACCTGACCTGTCCTGTAGTTGTGTTTTTTGATTTATGCTTGCAATAAGATCAAGCGTTGTGCATAATCTTAATCAGGAGAATCTGAAGATTATATTTAGCTTTATTTTATTGTGCTGGTTTTATATTTGTTTTGTTTGAAAAATAAGAATTCATCAATTCATAAAAGAAAGAAAAAAAAACACCAGTAATACTTTGATGGATTTGTTGGATTACAACAGATGATGTTTTCAGTTTCAGTATGCTACCTCTGAATGCTCAGATCAGATAAATCAGTTCAATTTGACCAGACTGAAAAGCCCTGAATCTTTAGAAGCTTTGAAGCTTTGCCTGACTTGAAAGCATTTTGATAGGATTATCAGTTAAAAAGTGACTGAATATTTGAGAAAAGTAGCTATTTTAGCTGTAGGGGGCAGTGTTGGCCTTTGAGGGTAAAAAGTTTGCTGCTGTTAGGGAGCAAGCTAGCTGTTACATCACCATCAGCACTACTGATTATCTCCTTTATGGTCCCTGCCCTGTCAGTGTATTACCAAGTCACTGAATGTTGAAAGTGAAACGTATGCAAAGTTCCATACTAACCTATGTCACTGTTTGGAATACACTGTACACTGAAATACACTGGCCTATAGTTGCCATTGACCGGTACATGCTGGACACGTATTAAGGGCCAACACGGAGGGAAAAAAAAACAAAAAAAACATGCACACTCACACTCATTTCTACAGTCAATCACCAGTTAACCTAACATGCATGTTTTTGGGCGGTGGGAGGAAGTCAGAGTACGTAATACTCGTAAAAACTAATACCCACTGATGCATGGTGAGAACACGCAAACTCCACACAGAAAGGCCCTAACCTACTTGCTGTGAGGTGACACTGCTTACCACCACACCTAATTTACCTATTTTAAAACCTAATTTAACTATCTGTTTTCCTTTCACAAATAATTCTATTTGTTTTCTTAAAACTAACTTGAACAACATCATTTTAATCCAAAATTGGCTTCCCAAATTAACATTATGGTTTATGTCAAATGTGAAGCCATCTGACCAGTCTTTTGTCTCTTTTGGGAAACAAACTACAGGTCAGGGGCGGTCCTAGAGGCGGGCCGACTGGGCAGGCGCCCGGGGCGGCATCGCGGGGGGGTGAAAAAAATAAAAAATACGATCCAAAAGAAAATAAATTGGTATTTTATTGATATTGGAGGTGTTTCTACGTGCCAGAGGGCGACGAACGTGGTATCAATAATAGTACTAATGGGAAAGTGAAGAAGACAGAATGAGCCAGCACAGTATTGCAGGTGGTAATGGACCAAACGGGTGAAAACGGAGAAGGAAATAATGACAGGTCAGTCTGCTAACCTAACACTACACTACACTGATGCTCCCACCACAACGCACAGTGAAGTGCAACATCTCTCTGTGAGCAGTAGGGGGGTTGGGGGCGCCAGCACCAGGCTTCGCCCAGGGCGTAAATCAGTGTCAGACCGCCACTGCTACAGCTCAATGACTTTTAAATTATATTCATCACAGTTGCTGTGAAATAGGAGTTGTTTCTCCCTTCTTGGCGTTGTTCAATTTACCCCAGTGCTCACTTTTTCTTAATAGTTTTTCAATTAAGACTACTATTTAGCTAATGGTTGAAATTTAGCTCAGCTTGAAATGTGGGAGGATCCGTGTGTTTACAGAGCAGATGAGTCTGCTTGTAAGTTGGAACATAGAAAAGATGGTGAATTTTCAAAATTAAGACCCTGTGCAAACCCCAAACCTTTATCACATCGCTCCATCTACATAAATACATAAATGGTGCATCAGTTTAGAAATGAACTGGTCAGAGGTTTATTACTCAAATTTACACGACATTCATCAACTGAAAAACCCACGGTTTATATGACACCATAGACCACTGACTTTTTACGAAGAACAACGCAAGAAGGAACAAAGCACTGGATTTAATTGCTCAGGTTTTGGTGGTAGAAGAATTATGATAATTATGATTATAATATTATGTAAAATTGCATGAAGTATTGTGGACACATAATAACAAGTGTAAATACAGAAAATTACTGATATAAATACATTTAGAATAATTAGTAATGTCACTATTTCAAGAATTCTGCATTTTGGAAATAAATTCTTCCTTGCTGGGGGTTAGTAGGGAGAATCAATACTGCACTCATTTGAGCTAAATATGAAACTGCGGCCAGCTCCCAGTTATCACATGTTACATCAAAGCTGGAAACATTTTTTAAACTGATAACGACATCCACCTACATCACCTCTCAAGTTCACAAATTAGCATAGTATTACGTTTTTTTGGGATTTGCTTGACCCCAGTTGAGAAGCCACTTCTCAGGACCTCACATGGAATAGAAAATTGTTGTTTTGTATGTATTAAACAAACAAGGTGTTGGAGGTGCTGCTTGGTAAGGTGTTTCCCTGTTCGTCGAACACCTGTTCCTAACAGGTATCGCCTAGTTTCACTTTCTTCATTTTGTTTTGATAGATAATCACTTTTCTTGTATGTTATATAACAATCCATCATCCCTCTCACCACACCAGGATCATGCACTTACGCACAAACTCACACATACATGCCCGACCTCCTCCCTCACCCTCTGAGCCGCCCCACACCGCTTTAGTGAAACAATCAATATTAAAAGCTTTTTTGCTTTTGCACAGGCTGTGAATTTGCCCCCACATTCCAACCCCCAGCAGACAGAGCATACATGCACACATACACACACACAGCCCAACAGAGGTTTAGAGGTCACACAACAAGGACAAGAGGTTCCTTGGTAAACAACAACAAGCCTCTTTCTGTCCAGCTGCAGAGGGCAAACACACAACTGCTTGCAGTCGGTGATTGTGTCTTTGAATAATTGCCCTCAGAGAAGCGTTAGTTAGAGGCTTGCCTTACAGTGGTAGTGCACTTCAAATCAAAATCATCTAATCATATGGGATTGAGGCACTTGTCTGCACTTGTCTGCAGAAGAGCAACGTATTCTGCAATGAGATGTGTTTTCTTCTCATTAGACTGAGTTCTAAGGGTTGCCAAGTCTCAGATTCAGCAGGAGATTTGCACCGTAATCCCCTCTCACAGGAGCAGAGGGATCGCCAACTGGTGGGCTAAGTTGGATATTTGTGTGATTAAAAGGGATAACTGCACTATATAAAAAAGTAGTTGACTTTTTCTTTTTTTAACATTTTAGCATTTGTTATGGTGTTTATGTTCCAAATTAGATTTGTATGATGAAGTCGTCAAAGCCAGTGTAGACCACACAGTGGCGTGCAATAATCTGGACACCCATTGTCACCTGGTGGTCACCCATTCTTGCTTATGTCATTAGCTGAATGAGTAAAAGATGACCTGATTTGATCTGGAGGTTTACTTTGAGATTATTATCTCAAATGCTGTCCACCAACTATCTATATCGGCAGGCAAGATCACCTGTCTAAGAGAAAATAAGCAATCTGGGCATCTTTATTCTGTAGACCTCTGTTTCTCATTAGCAGTTTCTATTAAAAGCCACAGTTGTGTTTATTTTTGTTGTCAGCCTTTGTCTATCCTTAGCTTGCTTCGCCGCCTCATGTTTTCGCTCCTTTGCTAAGGATGATTCACATGCCAATGCCTGATGAGTCTCCATCTCTCAAACGTGTACCCTCAAAATTCTCACAAAACAGCATCCGCACTTGCTGATTCTTCCACTTTTCTCTTTGTTGCCCTCTGAACGGTACTTTTCTTCTTTATGCCTTTTCAGAGCAAACATGTCCATTCTACTGTGCAGAACGATGGATATACAAATAGATATAATGGGTTAATTTCAAAGAGGTATAACGAATATAACAATTCAGCATAGCAATTGAATACTCAAACAAAGATCTGTAAGATGTGGTATGTGGTTTGTAAGATTCTTGTGATACCTTGCATGCACTGCTATTATGAGAATCATAGGTTATTTTATCATCTGACAAACCCATGCTAGCAGAAGGCGCCTCATCATCAGACCGAGTTAACGTGACACTCTTAAGGTAATTTATGTGTGAGAGCCAAGGCTTCAGCCTCTTGAAGTTGTTGATTATAGATTTTGAGGTGTGTTTAGGATGATGATCATGTTGTAAAGCCTGCCCCCTTTTTTCATCCTCATCTTTTTTACAGAGGGTGGGATGTTTGCTCCAGAATTCTTTGGCAATTTATTGAATTGATTTTTCACTCTGCCAGTGACATGCTCCCGGTTCCACTGGCTGTGATACAAGCTCAAACCACAATTGATTCATCCCCAAAGGCAAGAGTTGAAGATGGCCTTTGGCCATGAAGTTCTTTGCCCTTTTTTTTTTTTTTTTTTTAATCTTATTTTTTTTTTTTTAACATCATCAGCATTTAAGACTGGTTTACAAATTGTACCAGGCTACTTTAGATCCTGATTTGCATCTCATTTTTTGTGGTGGGGGTGCAGGAAAGGTTTCTCTTTGATTACTATTCCATAAAAAAATACAGATAGTAGTGTAGTGCACCATCCCTCCTCTTAAAGCTAATGGCAATTTTTATTTGCTTTACTCCCAATTCCATGTGGAGTGTGGTGGTTTGCACTGTTGCCTCACAGCAAGAAGGTTCCTGGTTCGAATCTCAGATGGGGTCTTGCTGTGTGGAGTTTGCATGTGCTTCTTAATGACTTCCTTCCAACATCCAAAAGATGCATGTTGTGTTGACTGAGGGCTCTAAATTTACCTTGGGAGTGAATGAGTGTGTGCGTGCATGATTGTTTGTGTCTGTGATGGACTGATAACCTTTCCATGGTGTAGCCCGCTCCTGCCCAGAGGCGATATTTTTGGGAGGTGGGGAGGCCTACCTCCACCATTTTGGCCGTCTGTCATTTTTATGAAATTACGTTACAAACTGCAGATTGGCAACTTGAAAACACCATATTGTTATGTTGTTACCATTAAGTTAAAAGTTGGCTATCATAACAAGAACATTCAATTAGACATTGATACAGGGACTATTTCTCTGACAGAAAGCTATCCAAGGATTGTCAGGTAGATAGTTCACATGCTGAAGAATTTACCACATTTCTCAGTTGTCTCTTCATAAAGTATTACCCCAGACTCAATCCATGATGTTGATTTATCAGGACTCTGTTGGGACCATCTGTTGTAAGATTCTGTGTGGATGTGCGGCGTCATTGTCTGTTAAATAAATTTGTGATCAAACAGATGTGGTCTGCCGGTAAGCGAATCATATTTGCTGCTGCACTAAAACTAAAACCCACTGCTGGAGAAGACTAAACAGATCAATGTTATAAACCGAATCATCGCTCCATTAGTTATTTATTGCTGAAAGGGGCAAAACAGCTCCAAGCTGTTAGCTGTTTTTCCAAAGCAAACTGCAGCGTGGGAGGCAAAAGTCTGTGTTCTGCTGCTTTACTTTCAGCTGTTGCTGCAGGTCTGATTTCCCGGCTAATTCATCATGCAGATGTGCTGACTGTCTGTTTACTGTGTCATAAAGAACTGCTTCAGTAAGGGAATCAAGTTAATTGTTGGGATTTCATTGTGGAAATAAAATGCTGAATCATAAAGTTTTTTAAAAAGCTTGCGTCCAGAGGAGAGGAGGACTCATCTTTTTGTTGCATGTTGACCCAGTAAATTCTCTTCTGACTTTCCTTTTCAGTTTGTTTTTTGTTAATATATCTTTATAAACCTCGTTTTATTTTCTAATGGTGGTATATTGACTGCCCTTCCCCCCCTTTTCTTGCAAACCCCCTACCCAACCCATGCCATTGGCAGGCTCTTTGTCAGACTGAGTTACTGTGAGACTCTAATGTATTTTATTTGCAATTCAATCCTTGCTTTGTCTTGCACTTATGCAGTGATGACTCAGAGAGACTTTGTCTTTCTGTCTGTCACTTCTTGTGCCTCTGTGAGTGATGTACGTAGATCCAGCGGAGCTATCTTGTTCTGTCATGTTCACTCTTTTCCTTTTCTCTGTGTGTCCGTTGCCTTACCCTTGTCTTTTGCTGTGATGTTGTAGAGCTTGGGACTTATGGGAAACTAAAATATTATCACTCAATGACTGAGGAAGGTAAGCCCGAAAGTTTTCACTATTTGATTATTTGGTTCGTCATCCCTCTTGGTTTTTCTCCATCTTCTTCATGAAACAGCTCCTCCCACCTCTTTATTTTGTCTTCTTGTGGCACACAGTTTGCACTGTTTTTAGTTTTCAGTTTGACAACCTCTCTGAGATTTCACTGACATAAGTGCAAATCATGGTAATCATGCCTTTTTTTTTCCTTTTTTTTCCTTTTACATTTGAATCTCATTTTTGAACTTTTTCCCTCATTTCTTAATTTCTTCCCTGAGAAAATGTCAATATCGTGTGTTACTGTGTGTAGTGTTTTACTGTGTAGATATTTTTTTTAAACACCTGAGCAAACCGCAGCCATGTGTTGCCTTTATTTAATTCTGTGAGTGAGCTAATACAACCCAGGCTGGTAAAACCACAAACACACACCAACATACAGCATTCAGAATACACAAGACTTTTTTTTTTCTCCTTTGTCCTCTCTTTTTTTTTTTCCTTTTTGTTCCTGTTACCCATCTGCATTACTGAGAAATACATCATCCATGCCTCAGCGTTTACTTGGAGGTTCACGCCAGCAGCGGGTGCACACACCTGAGATGTATGTTGCTGAATTTGGAAAACTGCAGTGACTCATCCACCCAGTGCTTACGTAAGCAGCAGATCTGACAGGCAAAAAGAGCAGCTGTGTGTGAGACAACGAGGGAAGGACTGGACTTTATTGTTCTTAGATTATGAGACTCTGTAGTACTTTAAGTATTACGCAAATCATTTTGTACTGACTAAGTGCATGCTTTAAATGGACCTCACAGGAAATATGTTCACCACAATGTGCAAACTAAGGCAATCTAATCAAGATTGTTTAATGTTTTAATACGATTAGTGATGAACACCAAACCTGATGAAAATCTTTACTACTCCAATTCCAAAATAGTGGACACTGTAAAACTTGAACATTTTTGTAATTAAGGTTTTATTTGTTTGTGCCCACTTTTACATCCCAAGCTTGAGGTTAAGAGGAAATTTGTCTTTTTATGTTTGCTTTTAAAGCTAAAATAAAAGTTCTAGCCATAGCCCCCCAAAAAGGTAAGTACAGTAAATACATATTGTCATAACTGAACTAGGTGTGTCATAAAAATCTTTATTTTTCCAAAAAAACAACTTCTCAGATTTGCATTAAAACTACAGCTTATTAAGTGTAAGTTGCTATTATTGTTATTATTATTCCACAAAACTGAATACGTTTTTTTGCCAAACACTGTCTCAACTGAAAGAAATAGATGAATAAAAAATTCCTGCCAAAGCTCATCACTTCACAAAGTGTCAGCTTTCCATTCCATTGGAATTCACATGAGTTGTTATAGTAAAGCCTTCCTGAATCTCTCTAAATATTTTCTCTGTAATCCCTTCCCAGTTAGGTTAAGATTTGTCATGGATGAATTACTGAACAAGCAACCTGAGGAGTTTAAAAAAAAAAAAAAACGCACATGCTCTGAGAATAATACAAAGATAAAATTCAAGACAAATACATATAAAATTGATACAAAGTTTTGCAAATGAGGACAAAAAGGAACAGAAGATATCACCAGGAGATATCATAAAGGGATCCAAAATGATTATAAGGAGTCACAGAACAGTTCCAAAGAAATCCAGAACATTTTTAACACGCACATGCGCAGGTTCAAAATAGCTCCGAACATCATTGCTGCATGGTTTGTGGTCTTGCTCCTCTGTAGGTGGGGTCAGGAGCCTTTCTTCAGTACTAAAGAATTTAATCCGAACACCCACAGCAGAAAGCCAAACTCTGCTACTTGTCATGATCCGGTCTGTCCAAGGACAGACCTGAATATGATCTTTCACCCACATTTGCACAAAAGCACATTCACTATCAAACCAACTGACATTGACCACCTAAGGTGAGTGATGTCATGGCAGTGGAATGTGTGATGCCGTCTTGTGAAAATGTGCAGTGTACTGTGTGTGTGTGTGTGTGTGTGTGTGTGTGTGTGTTTTTGTTTGCATGTGTCTAAACTTAGAGAGATAAACAGGGAGGGGATGCGTGTTGCCAAACAAGAAAAAGACAAAGTGAGTGAAAGATAGAGGATGTGTGAGGAAAAGAAGAAGAGATGGAGAAACATAGAGTCGGATAAAGGAGAGAGAAGGGAGACAGCCAATGACTTGGGGTTGGCAATGATTTTGCTAGAAGGTCACGGACGGTGTCGACATTTCTGGGTGGAGTACGTATTGATGCATTACTCTGTCAAGCACTGACAAATCAGCCACGCATTCCTAAAAGGAAAAAGAAAGGAAAGAAAATCTTTAAATTGATTTCTTGGTGTGATTTGGAGTAGGCAGTTCAGGCATGCAAAGGCTGAGATGCTGCTGAATATGTCCAGTCAGTGCAGGCATCAGATTTTAAAAACCTCACATGAATTTCCTGCACCTGGAATTATATGTCGTCTCATCTCCATGCTATATGTTCTTTGTGTATGTGCCTTTGGAGAATTTAGGTCCGTTGAGGTTTGATGAAAACTTGTTCCTGCAAGCCACAAGCCAATCATTGGCAGTCGTTACGACAAGGGCAGAATGGCCATGTGTGAGCCACTGTGTGTTGTGCTTATGTAAGCCACAAGCTTGTAATTTCAGCACAGTCTGCTGCGTCACCACCTCAGATCTACATTATGGCCAGATTTATGGAATCAGTAAAAAAAGAAAATTCTTACTTTTCATTTATCTTTTGAAATTCTGGAGCTTGCACATGTGATACACATGCTGCAGTATTTCATTTTTTACCACTCAAGCTAAAATGGAGAGCTATAAAATCAAAAAATTCTCCTCGGTATCATAAGCCTGTGAATATGTCATTTGTGAAATGTTTTGTGTGCTTTTAGTACCCTGCACATCTGAGATCTCTTGCGAGTTTCTGATGTGAAATGAAATCTGAACAAGACCAGAACTGAATCTGACCTCCAGAAGGCAGATCTTTTCACAAGAGATTCTCCCTGGGCTGGCTTTGTCTTTGCCAAGGACCGGGACATTGCAGAATCATCAGTATGTGATATGCTATGTGGTTCTGACTCAGTGTTGTTTGAACGGCACGTTTGTTTGAAGCCGCCCACCTGTTTTTTCCGTGCTTTTGAAATATGATCCATCAAGGGTCAAAGGTGACGGCAAAGGATTCTGGCTGGGATGAGACCGAGAGGCTTTGAAGAGTTGTATTCCACATTTAACCACTGTGACTTTCTTCTTCTTTTTTTTTTTCCTTGCAGGTAAATTTCGAGAGAAGGCATCCATTCTTCACAAGATTGCTAAAAAGAAATGCCAAGTGGAGGACAGTGAGAAGGCAAATGGAGTTACAAGCCGCTCGGGTAAGAAGCTCAGTTAATAGTTATAGTGGTAGAAGGATATTTTTGACGTTTTGGGATGCAAACTTATTCATAGTCTTGCTGACAAAGAAATGAGGGAATTTAGCATTTCAGCATTTCATTCCAACCGCTTGGATTTATCATGCAGATTAGTCAGCCAGCAACTCAGTAAGAAGTCCAGAAAGGTGGAGTGCACTATTAGAGACACTCGGACCAAACAGGTCTAAGGGCTCTCTGAGGGTTATGGGAACTGGTGAGCTCCCCAAAGGTCGACACACTTTTCATGGGCTTTTCTCTGCTTACCTTTAAGAAAGCTCAAGTGATGTAACGACCAACCGATGGTGGAGGAAAAGTGAAAATTACATCGTAATTCATCTGTAGCATTTTGGCAAAGTTAACCCTCTGGCTTCACTGTTGCTCCATTCCTCTGTTTTTAGGTTTTTAGAGGCTAATGTTAATAACTTTTGTTTTATGGTTGCAAAAGACCCCCAAAAAACAGTTCTTTGAACTACAATTGTATGCAGTGGCTGTGATGCGGACATAAAAAAGATTGGGACAGGCCTACAGCAGTTGAATGAATTATGAAAAGGTGTGTGTGGTCCGAAAGCCCCCAATATATGAATACAGCACTAACTTTTCAAGATAATTTACAGTTTCATACACTCTTCCACTTGCCCTCTTTTGTTGCCTTCTTCTTCTCCCAATGTGATGAGAATGTTGCATAATCTTCTCTGTATACTTCTGGATCATGTTCTACATCGTAGACACAGCCCTTTCCTATTTTAAGCTATGAGAAAAGGTTTGCATTAGAGGATCTCCTGCTGTGTAGTGTTTGCGTGTGCACCATCTGTGAATAAAGTCTGGACTGAATGTTCTGCACATTCAACAGAAAATCTCCAGTGTACTTGTGTGAAAACGGCTAATGATGGATGGACATACTGCACTATGTGAAAGTTTTGAGCCAACTGTCATTTCTTTATACAGTGGCAGGAAAATGTGTTTCTTTTCTAAGTTGTCTGTTATTCGATGACACAAACTGGTTCAGCCCTGAAGTTGGCTTACTTTGTTAATTCTTGAGTGATTCATCGGTCAAACCACAACACCTCTAAAATCATCAGGTCCTCTTGCTTACTGTCCGCTGGGATCACCTCGAGCTTCTGAAGACCCTCATGGATGAATGAGTGTTGCTTATAAAGGGACGGGTGAATATTTTCAAAAAGCAGTTTGCTGTTCCTTGTGCCTTTACACATTAACCACCTTCAAACAACTTATGTCCATTGCTAGGATTTCCCCAATGAAATGATTAACGAGCGTCACATCCAATATTAAGCAAGCATGACATTACGGGGAGCAGCCAAATTGAATGCAAGTGTTGTCTTCGAGCGGTGTTTAAATCAATCACAGTCACTGCCAAGAGTACTTAATGTAATCTTTTTCACTTCAAAGCACACTGGACCAAAGAATAAAGAATAAACAAAGGCCAAAGGAAGTGCTTTCATGGCCGCAATGTTGTCAGAGCAGGAGAATCAAAGCAAGATGTAGATGTTGATCAAAAAGGCAGAATTATGCTAACGGTGCTGCATTAACATATTACCCTCTTAATCAAAATGCATGACTGGTAGTCATCAGATCATTCTTTGCATTTCAGGTGTCCTGGATGTTAGGTTTGGTCTATAATGTCTGAAGGAAGATTTCCTGTCAGTGCAGTTTAGTGTGCGATGCATGTGATTAGACCGCAGCCGTTTTTTTTATCTGTAATATCACAACATCCGAGTAATTGTCATATCAAGTCACGTTATCTGTTTGAGATGTAATTGTGTCACTTGGACTTAAACATTTTTTTTATGTAATTATCAGTTTTATCATCTGATTACATGGCTTCGGGCTCCATGTATTTTAGTTAGGGCTGTTAAGCAAGTTTGGCCTCAGATGAAATGAAGTCCTACATCAGCCCCTTGGAAGTAATAAGGAATGATAGTATCATCATCAGACATGCACAAACATATTTGCAATCAGACAGCTGCTTTGATAAACAAGTCTTTTGGTCACCATATTCAGAATTAGAACAACTCTGCCTACATGCATGGTATTCTTATTTAGATTTCCAACTTCATCATTGCTTTGTGTTCCAGCTATATAATATTAAAAGGATTTAATGACTAACCAGTCTTTATATGCAGTCTGGCATTAGATGTATCCCACCAATGCAGATTGAAACCAGATGATGAATCAGAGCGGATAAGTTTGTTAATGAGTCATATTGTAAGCATTCCACAAGCAAAGAGAGAGTCTTTTTTATCCAGGGACCCTTCATATTAACGTTTAGAATCATGTTTGTTTGGGGTTTTTTGCACAAACTATAACATAAGCCTTGAAAATAGTTTCTCAGTTCATTTCTACTCCTCAAAACAAAAATCTTGTTTTTAGACAAGGAAAATAACTAAAATTAAATTTAAAACTGTTTTATATCATTGAATGAGAGAGAAAAAAATGCAGAATTAAAACTTTACTTGTCACCTAGTGGCCAAACACTGTTCACTTGTTAACTAGTAGATCTTACAAAAAGTCACTGCAAAACTCTTTTCGAAGCTTTTCTTGATTTTTAACGTTTAAACGCAAGCAAATTGCATCCACTCAGCCCAATGTATATAGGAATCTGAGCAAAGGTTGGGCCTTGTTGTCACTTATCCAGTCAAGTTTACAGAGCTGTGCTGTTCATCTTAGTCCTTGGTAAAGCATTTCACTTTCTTTCAGTGAGTTCAATTTTCATCTTTCTTTTTAATCTTGATTTCTTCCCTTCTAAACCGAATCTGTCCAATTTGGACAACTTTATAGCCAACTTAAACCAATTCTAACCAGGCAACATTAGTTCAGAGGGTTCAGAAAACAGTAGAGCAGAAAACACCTCACAAGGTGATAATCCTGTCTCAACATGCAATCCGACATAACTTTACGTTCCTTATTAGTTAATTTTTAAGGCAGAAAAAAATACACATTCTTACTTTGACTTTTTGTCATAATTATTGTTTTGATTTACTTAAATATAGAAATACCACATCATAACATGCTCGAGTAGAGTAAAGACCCTAAAAACATAAATTAGATTAATGTTTTCTGAAAAGATACTTTTTTATAGTTGAGTTTACAAGTAACTCCTAAAGTTGTAGTTTGTAGAGGTAGATCTGATTTTAATTACCTTATATAGCATATTGTAGTTTAATTCATGTCCATAAGGGCGTATTGAGAGCAAAGTCTTCTGCAAAAGCAAAACACCCAGCCTTACAGTTTCATTCTGCCTGTGGGTTTTGTATAACCTTCCTGATAGACTGATAAAATGATAAAGTACAATGAAAGCATATCTCCACCTTGATAGATAAGCAATCACTAAGAATGAATCATGATTTGTAGTTGAACAGAAGATTTTAAAAGGAGCTTTTTTGTAAAGTCTGTGACCATAGGATTGAAAAACGACGATTACTATGGATCGCTGAGGTCACCATTTCTCTCCATGTCACAAAGCTAATTCTGTCATGTCTTTCAGGAACAACAACAGCCTTTACTTACCTTTTTATAGGTTTCTTGCTAATTATTCTTCACTGCCCACAGATAAAAACCTTCCAAACAGCTCCAGTGTGGAGGTGGAGGTGACCCCACCCATGAACGGAACCGCAGGGCAAGAGGGTGAGACGGTAAGTTATTTGGCAAGTGTAAACCGCAACTTTTGTTGTCAGCTGAACCGCTGAGTAACTAACTGGGCCATGCTAAGAAAAGGCAACAAAAGCATGAAACTGATCAAAGTTAGGGAGGCATTTATTAATATTGTATGCCTCTCATCAGTGTCTATGTTCCTCTGTGAGTGTGACTGATAAGTCAGAAAATGGAACAGGCCACCACAGACCATCATTTCCCAGCATGCATTGGGCGAGTTCCTCCACCTTCAGCCAGACCTGCCAAAGGCCTGCCTACTCACACTGAGTTCTGTAGTCACACCCCTGACTCACCTGCTGCTCCCCACTGCTGGGTGCTCAAAATGAACACGATCACACAGACTTCAACACAAACACACACATACACACTACCTTTGAGAAACAGCCAATTCTCTGGGAGCCTCAGAACAGCACCTGCAGCAGTTGTGCTGGCATTAACAATGACGGCAGGGGGCAACAACCTGCCAGGCCAGCAGACGGTCGTGGGGCAAGTGGGCAGTGATTCAAAGTCGTGTTGTGAGAGTTGAACGGAGGATATGTTGGATGTTTAGGTCATGCTGCCCTTCATATGGCCTTTACGAAAAGTAAGCCCAAGACCAACTGAAAGCTGCCACTGAACACAACGTAAACTACCATTTTAAAAAATTGAATTGAAAAAGAATTCCACAACAAAACTACATGAAAAAAATTATGTCACACAAGGATCATAGATAAAAAGTTTCACCACATATACCACTGCACCCCCAGCCCTCAGTCACTCATGTGTACACTCTGGGAATGAAAATAGATTAAAATTGAATATGTACATGATTATGTACAGATAATATGTACAGTAGAATAAATGGATTCTGTAAATAAATATATATATATATAGATGTATATTATATTAAAAGTGAGCACTTAAATGAGCAATTTCCTATATTTGAATGATTAGAATCCACTTTATGCTTCATGAGTATTCACATAACAATGATTATTGTCTTATATAATTCTCATAAAACTGTTGTCAGAGACTGTCTTCAAGGTTAATCTGATTCATTTTACCTTAATTCCAACTACTAACCCACTATATTACTATTCTTTTTATATCATTCAGATGATCTTGTATTGTAGGGATTTCTAAAAGCTGCATATAAACTCTAATATGATCAGTAGCTTTTCATACACTGGTCTCAACAAAACGCAGGACAGATTTTAATCTTCAACGATCTCCCTTTAAATCAAAGCTCAATATATGATAAATGCTGTTCTACTTTCTGTGGTAACAGAACAACAGCACAGCAATTCTTTCTCATTTTCTCCCCATAAACATATATACTGTTCTATTTAGAAATACAGCAATCTCTCTGAGAAAGATGCAGTGAATTATGAATACAAACTGGTGGGGGAAGTACATTGAAAGATATCAGACTATGAAATATTCCCGCATTTTTATTGATCTACTCTTTTGCAAGTTGTTTTCAGTTTATTCTATCACACCTTGTGTTATAAATAATTACCTGAATTAACTGAAGCTGAAAAAAGGCAATGCACTGTCTTTTTGAGTCACATCAGAACTGCTGATGTGGTTCTAAAGATTAAATTATTCAGAATATTGTGAAATGAAGGCAGAAAACCTGTTTACTAGTATTAATGAGAACCGTAGTTGTGATTCACTAACTTTGAGAGATTCGAAAGCTTATTGGCAAGGCTAATTCCTGCATGCAGCTATTTTTAGGTGTCTGTCCCACAGAGCAACTGTCTGTGTCAGCCAGGAAGTTGCTCGAAACAGCTCACGCCTTCATCTGCCGCCAGAGGCCCCATCTTACTAATTGTTCTATCCCTCCTGGATACCTTGGCAATCAAGACCAGGGGATTAGGGGATAGTTAAGGTCAAATTAAAATCTGCGGCAGATTTCTTGAACAATATCCAGATAAAACCCTTGAGAATGGTGCTGACAGAAATGTCCATATGTCCCAAGACAGCAGAAATCAACGGATGTATTTTCCATACAACCAGTATAGTATGTTTCGTCTGCATTTTTCTCCAATTTCTTTTGGATGAAATAGTGAAACACTCCAGCTCTCTATGTGTCACTATGTGACTCACGGTAGATTGCCTTTCCGTGAAATCATAATCAGGATTCTCTGCTTTCAGCAGCACACATTTTAAATATTTATGAGATCATAAAGCTTCTGCAAACATTTCTTTAAAGAGCATACAAGATAGAGGCAACATCATCTTGTGACTCATCCTATCAGTTCTAATGCTACTAAAGTGATTTGGAAAAACATATATAGTGTGTCATGTATTTATCTGTTACAGGATTTAATGCTCAATTTTCTTTTTCTTTTAATAAACAGTTTTTTATAGGCATATTGAGCCTGTGAGTCAAAAACAATGTCATGGCATGTGGCAAAATTTGCTGTTGTGCATCTATAAATATAAATGTCTCGTGTGAAAAATGTTTCACTGCTGTCACAAAAAATAGTCAAAGAGAAGTCAGTGTAGTTTTCAGGGTATCAAAATAATGTACTAGGTCATCATGTGTAGGAAGCCTTCCCCAAAGAAGAACCTGCATACTGGGAGGTTCTTTTTATGCTCTCTTCGATGGGTGCATTTTGCCCTTTTCTTGATGCTACAAGTGAAATCAACAAAGTAATGCAAATCCATCAGGTTTGCAGCCTTACTGCAGCTGTGCTTATGTGCATATATTTTTTTTCCGACCATTGAAACTGTTGTACATTTTGGTCACACACCAGGTAGGAGAGCAAACACTTCCCTCTGGGAAGAAAAAAAAATAGCCAAATGTCACGCCACCCCTCGCAGCTCTGTGGTGTCTGATAAAAGTCAGTGCCTTTAAGCACAGAGTTGGCAGTGTTACCAACTGTGGCACCACAGGGCAGGAAAGGCCCCCAAGGGCCTGGCATTTGGGAACCAAGTTAGAGTAGGTAGCACCAGCTACATGGGGTACTCAAGCACAGATCGCAAGTAAAGTAAATCATAAATATACAAGTAACAAATTCATCATGAGAAAGAAACAGTAAGTTTAATTTGGCCAACATGCTCATGAAACAGCTGAACATGGGCAAACTGCAATATTGTGTGGACTGTCATTAATTTGAGAGCAAACATGAATTGTTAATATTTTAAAACAAAAACAAACAAAAAACTCCAATTTCTTTACATCTTCAAAAATCAGTGGATTTGGTGGAAAACTGATCTTCACCTAGCTTTGAATTGTCAGTTTTCCCACAGACCTTTAAACAGACAACAATGCAGCCATCTGGATATGGAAAGGAGGAGAAAGCACAATGCAAAGCATAAGTGATGCAAGCGCTGCCTTTTGTTTGGCAGCTCTGATTGCCAAGGTTACCAGGCAATACTCGGCAGCAGTAGCTGTCACAGCAGGATAAGCTCCATATGATTCATGATTCGTGCAGAGGCCATCTTTAAAGATTCCTGCTTCACTGTCTGGGCTTGCCTACCTGATCTGACTAAATCTGTCAAGGCTTACATGATTTTCTTCACTAAATTACCAGTTATTGCACAACATCTGTAATCAGCATATTTTTTTTACTATATGTCTATTTTTCTTTTTAACTATACTATATTCCCTGTGTTATATTCTTTACTGCTGTTGATTGCATATTTTTTTTACACCTTACCAATATCATCCACAGACGTGCACAAGGAAAATTCTAGGTCATCCGTGTGTCTTATCAGGTGTGAATGCGCTTTCTGCAGGTCCCATTGGCCCATTATTGTCATGCATAATTGGATTCCAAGGGACCGAGACATATTTCTGCTGTCAGAGGTCTCCGTTGTCATACTCAAACAGTTCCAAAATACCAAACTGTTTAAGTTGGAGCTCGCAAGCTAAAAGTTTATATGGTTTATCTTTTTGGTAAGCTTATTTAGTTGTAATCACTGAAAGTGTCTAGTTCTTTTGGCATTCACGTAGTAGAACCAATCAGACCGCAGGGGTCGGCCTGTGCAGCCGACACCAGCAGTCAGTAGTGATGAGTCCCTGTGCCCCACTGGTGAGACTGAGCCCTTCAAGCTCAGTGCAATCACCTAAATCAGTAATCAGACTCATCTGTCTTAAGGTCACCATGGAACAAAGGCATGCACACCAGGTCCTGCCATCAATTTCTGCAGTCTTCTCGTGTTTTTGCTCTTTAAGTGGTTGTGTTGCAGTAGTACTGCCTTCCTCCCCTTATAGTTGTGAAAGATAGGTGCATCCTGTATTACTATTTAACAAGCTAAAGAATTGTAATGATTTTTTTAAGCTATCCATTTATCAAGACATGCAAAAAGCATGACACAACTTAGTGGGGTATTTGCCTTGTGTTTAGCTGCTTATTATGTCCAAACGGTACATTAAAATAGGAGGACACCTGAATGGCTCCATTGGGTGACCGTCCCAGAAATAAACAGAAATAAACAAAAGATCATGTTACAAGGTGTAATGGCCATTCTCATAAATATTTTACAATGTTCTCCTTCCTTTTTTTTCCCTTTCTTATACATCTGCTCTCAGGCTGAAGATGAGGAAGAAGAGGACCAGCCGCTGAGCCTGTCCTGGCCTGAATCCAACCGCAAGCGCTTCACATACCTCTTGATCATGCCCATTGTCCTCCCCCTGTGGCTAACGCTGCCAGATGTCAGGAAAAATGTGAGTGAGACTGCATTTTCAAAATATTTGGAACAAGAATCTCCTGTATTTATATGGAAATTCGTGGCATCCTTAAATTCACATAAATTCACATTTTGCTTTCTTATTCTTTATCTCTCAGTCATCAAAGAAATTCTTCCCTGTTACATTCCTGGGTGCCATCAGCTGGATTGCAATATTCTCCTACCTAATGGTGTGGTGGGCTCACCAGGTATACCCAACTCAAAGACCTATTTGTTCCATAGGACGTGACATGTGATCTTGAAATAATAGCAATTTAGTAATACCCTCAATAAGCCTAATTCTTGTCAGAAAAACAAAAGCAAGATGATTTGCCTTTTCACTCCATTTTTGCATCCTTGACATTTGATGAAAATGCTTTCTATAATCCTCCCACTCAGGCATAATTACAGTTGTCTTATTCAAAACAAGGAGACTGTCAAACTTTTGTCACCTCGCTCAGCTCCTAAGCATCATGAGGAAATTAAAAATATAGCTGGAACAAAAGATTAGGGTTTATTTACCCAAAAGCTTAGATTTTTTTCCTTTTTTTTTTCTGTTGCAGGTTGGAGAGACCATTGGGATTACAGAGGAGATTATGGGGCTGACTATATTAGCAGCTGGAACCTCCATCCCTGACCTCATCACCAGTGTCATTGTGGCACGCAAGGGGCTTGGCGATATGGCTGTCTCCAGCTCCGTGGGCTCCAACATCTTTGACATTACTGTTGGGTACGCAATCTCAGAAAGAATTGAGGTGGAGTTAAATGGGTTTCTTTTAACCATAGTTGTATGGAGATTCACAACAGAAACACGGAGGAAATATGATTTCTCAGTCTGGGCTTGATTTCCTTTTTAAAACATGCCATTAATGTAACTTAGGAGGAGCTTTAGCATCGAAGACATTATCCGAGCTCCCGTTGTTCATAGTGCTTTGTTCTTGTGAAAGGTGTTAATGATTCAGTTGGGTATGCAGGTGGATGTTTTTTTTTCATCTTCAAGCAGGTCCTCAGCATATGCAGAGGAGTTTGTTTTAATTTATCTGAAAAAAAAAGAAAGAAAAGGAAACAAACAGATACAAAGACACAGATAAAAGTTATCCGCCAGCAGAGAAAGTAAGCTATGTTAAGGTTGTAAAGCTCTGAAGCTGTAAAGCTCTTCTCGCTTGAAGTGTAGCGTCAAACAGTGTATGTTACATAACATTCGGGATACAGCCTGGTAGTTTGCTATGAGCAGGAATCTTGTTTGTTCTCGGTCCATTATGAACGACTTCATACCCAAACTTAACCAAAGCTAACCAGGCAACGACAGTGGCATGCGCAGATAACAGGAGTGTTACTCACAAGATGCCGCTCCCGTTCCAACATATTACCTTCCATGATGGACTTTCATATTCTCTATTCTGAGAGAAAAACAGTCACATGAGTACAAATTTAAAAAGCTAATTCTAAGTCACAATGCTGTTGCTTTCTTAGCCACACATTAATGGTTATTGTGTTCTGTTTAATGGATAAATGTTCACATTTTCAGCCATTTGTTCTTTGAAATTGATATGATACAAAATGTTTCTTGGGTCATACAGCACTCAAGTGAGTTTATGGTATTTGTTGCCATATAATTATACCATATTCAGCTGGCAGTGACTCAACTTGACTTGAGAAGAAAGTAACCAATAGTAGGTCAGCTTAGAAGAGATTTTCTGCTGCCCTTTATTTGGTTTTTACTTCAGAATTTCTGTTAGCCAAGACACTTGATTTCCACGTGCATATGTTGACTCAGCATGTACCATGCATTTGTGTGTTTACAGATTGCCCTTCCCCTGGCTCTTATGGTCCATCTTCAGCGACATGAGTCCGGTGCAGGTCAGCTCCAACGGCCTCTTCTGTGCCATCGTGCTCCTCTTCCTCATGCTCCTTTTTGTCATCATCTCCATCGCCGCGTGCAAGTGGCGCATGAGCAAGCTTCTCGGCTTCATCATGTTCTTGTTGTACTTCGTCTTCCTGGTAGTCAGTGTCATGCTAGAGGACAGGGTGATCACCTGTCCGGTGTCTGTCTGAGGACCTGTCAAGCAGCTGCCTCCTCTCCGTCACCGCCACCACCCAACAACCATCCGTCTTGTCTGCTGTTGCTCTCACCTGACCCTTGAGATCCTTTACACCAGGAATGAAAGAAAAATAAGAAGATCTTCACATGAGAGTAGTATGAAAATATGCTAAAATGCGGAATCCCCCTGTATTTCCATAAGCAAGTGGTGGCGGGGAGGGAGATGTACAAGGACCTTTGACTTGGTCAGTTTTGTATAGGCCTAACATGAGTGGATTTTTTTTTTTATGATTATTTCACTGGCAGGTGAGGAGGGATGGGATGGCAGGATGATGAGTGTATTCCAAATATAGAAGTATTATGCATGTCTGGAATCAAGACTGGGCCTGGTAGGTTAAACGGAGTGACTTCCTGTGAAAAAAAACTCTTTGCAACAAATGCAGTGACTTCGCTGAAATTGTGAGCATATTTGAATGCACACACTGCTGATTGAGATTCCATCGTCAAGAGTTAATATTGAATGTGGATAAGAAAACTGCAGAATGTGCGTATGAATATTTTATTTCATGTCTGATGGTACAGAGCAGAAAGACTCTCTTGGTCTTGGTACCTGAGTAACAGGGATACTCTTGCTGAGCAGACTAACTCTCTTCCTCTGGTTTCTTTTTTCACAAACCCGTCTGTGCTCAGTTTGAATGACGAGTTTGAGTTTCCCCTCTTTCCTGCCAGATGTCATTTTACACCACAGAATGAGGAGGATTTTTCATTTTTTGGAATCATTTTCATGAAATAGTAGAAGTAGCATTAGATGTACTGTAGCAGTATTGGTTAATGTGGAGCTATCTTTACAATCTGCTCCATTTTTCTTTTCATTTTGCCACTGAGAGTGTTCCATGGATCACGTGCACCTAAAGAAGGCAAGAAAAAAAAAACCTAACTGAAGTTTAGCTCCTCAAAATATATGCTAGCCTTCAATATCTTGTACTGGTTGGGGGAAAATGCATGAGTACTTAGGCTCATTAGAATTCCATACTAAGTCAATGTCAATATAATACACTTGGAAAAGAAAAGAAAAAAAACTTTACAGTGTTTAAGCGTTATGGTTGACTTAGATGAGTCAATGTGTAGTACTTTGTTCACATTAGAACTTCAAAATCACCAACAAGCTGTTGGGGTAGAAATTTCAAGGTGTTAATTGCATGAACAAAAGAACCTTGAGGGGGGAATAATAGCCTAACAATCAACATTTAAGAAGTTGTATACCAAAATGTAAACTTTTTCAAACCTGTTTCATAACTTCTTAATGCAAATCAGTGCTCAATCTCTATGTAGAAATTGTCAACAGTATGGTCAATGATATCTATCAAACTTGTGCAATTTTCTTTTCTAATCAAAGGTGCTTTTGTGTGCATGTGTGCAACCTACATTTGGAGTCATCATACAATGACCATTCCCTAACTTTACCCATATGTAGAGGTTATACTATACGATTTATAAAATACTTGACAACTAACTGCAAAAAAAGTCCTGAGTGATATGTTTGTGTATATATACATACATATATATATATATATATATATATATATATGTGTATATATACACATATGTATAAACACACCAGTCTGTGTTTTAAGAAATAAAACATAATCACAGTTTCCTAGCTACATAGAATGTAGAAATCGCAGCAGACTTTACAGCAATATACCATATGTCGTTGTTGAGAATCTCATCCCCCATGCGTCTGTCCCTTGCTGTCTTTCCTGTCTATTCAAATACCCATCGATGTAAAGTGTGCGACCAGTTCTCCTAAAACGAACACCTTCCTGGTGGAGCTGGCCTGCTTTACCTTAACACAGCCTCTGTACAGCGGCGTAGTAAAAGTTAACTGTAAAATAATAGTAAATAGATTATCTGAATGTGTGAGAAAAAATGCATGCGAGGAACTTGGGCTGGTTACCCACGGACTGTACAGCAGAGCTTAGAACAACTGTATACTGTACGTTGACTTTTATGCATCCATTCAGAGAAAAAACACCAAGAACGCATTGGTTTTATTTTTGTAAATACAAACTCTTTTGCAACAACCAAATGGTTCACATATATTTTAACTCACTATTATTCCTTTAATGTTTTTTTTGTTGTTGTTGTTGTTGTTGTTGTTGTTGTGGATGGAAAAGGACATTGATACTGTATGCAGGAGGCCCTTTAGTATCATAATATTATTGAGCAAAAACTTGTACTGCTCAACACCTTATTGGTATACATCAACTGTAAACATGCCTGTTCAGATTCTGGTAAATGAGGGCTTTAAATACCATATTGCCTACGTTGGTTGAACAAATATATAACTAAGTGATACTGCCACTGTGGTTTCTGTCCTGTTACAAATCCACAGGAGAAAACAAGTCTACAAAGGCCATACCTATAGCTGTTATCAGCGGTCTGTCCTCCTGTATTACATTTTCACCATCCAGACTGAAGGAGTAGGTTTATGGCCTTTGCGATGACTCACGTACATTTTGAAAGTCCTCCTGTGCACACTTGCCATTAAACTATTCCCTCAGAGCGCCCACACACTCCGGTTAATGTGATCACACCTCACCTCTAGTTTCTTCTCATCCCTTCTTTGAAAGGGTAGTTGGACATCTTAGGAAATGCAGTTAGATGAGAAGATGGATACCTTTCTAATGCTAGTGCAGCACAGGATTAGCATAGCATGAATTCTTGCTACAGAAAAAGAAGACGTTGCATCTTATCTACATAAAACCCAAAGTGTAAAAACGACTGATTGTGTAATATGATGTCAGTTCCTCATTTCCATTCTTAGATTAAGTGTCAGTCTTCTCAGTTAACAAAAGGAGAGACTGTGGATGAGCCTCTTTATCAAAATATGTTTGACACTGGAGTGTAGCCACTTTAAAAAAAAAAGTCTTAATCATTTGAAGAGTTCATTTACTAGAGTTTGCGACTTCTCATACTGCTACAGTCACATGTGCATACTGTCCCTGTTGGTTTCCATTCCTCAAGCCCCTCCTCTCGAGACACCAAGTTTCTAATTTTCACGTCCTATTTTGAGTGAGATCACGAATCGAGACAAAAAACAAACAAAAAATATATCAGATGGCTTCAACACATGAGCTTGACATTGATCGTGGTTGACCAGGGTTGGCGATGGTGAAAGTTAACCACTTATGAACATTCTTGCACTGTAAATGTTTTATTTTCTTGGTGTTGATGTAAGATTTATTTAAGGTGTACATATACTGTATACAGACACAAATTAACCATATAATCTATATGTGTAAAAGAAATATGTCTCTATGTAAAAACACAAAGTATATAATAAACACAAATAAAGATGCTAATTCAAATATGCAACAGTGTGTTTGGTTATCATGCTTTCGTTTCTGGCTTTCTTCATTTAACACAAATATAGTCAGTTAGACATTTTTTTAACTACACATTTGACATCATTTGCATGTTTGTAAAATAATCTCTGATTTGTTGTGGAGACATTGGAAACTGAGTTGCATCGGGGTAATGTGCCATTGACTCCAGAGAATTACAATAATTACATTTTAGGTTTTGCTGCATTCATTTTTACCACCTTTTTTGATAGAGTTGTAATGCTAAATTGCTATCCCTTTACCTGTGCTACACCATTAACGAGATATCATTCTTACATCCAGTAAAGATTTTGAAAGATCTTTACAGTGCTTCTATTCGGTACATGGACATGTTAAAAAACATTTACATCCGACATAAATTCTTTAAACATATTTTGACCGGCAAACATTTGTTGATAATATCAAAAAGATAAAGGTAATAAAGGTTATGAGACCAAAAGCATCCAGCAATCCATCCCTGCATCTTTCCATTTTCTGCAATGGGACCAGGCCGTGAGCAGAAATCCTCAGACTTTGCTTTCCACTTTTTCAGCTCGTTTCTCTTATTTAGATATTATGTGTTTTTGAAATCCTGGGTCTGCCCCGAGTGGATCCTCTAAGTGGGACATGCTTTAAACACATCCCTTGGGAGGCGTCCAGATGGTATCCCGACCAAATGCTCAAAGCACATCATCCGGCTCCTTTTGATCCAGAGCAGTGACTGTACTCTGAGCCCAGCCTGGATGACAGAGCTCCACACCCAATCCTTCAGGGTAAGCCCAGACACCCCTCGGTGGAAGCTCGTTTAAGCTACTTATATTTGTCATCTCCTTCATTTGGTTGCTACCCGTAGCTCATGACCATAGGTAAGGTTGGAATGTTGATCAACGACAGGGACATTTTGTAGACAAAGTTTTTGAACAGAAGTGATGACAGAGGGCAGCTCTGGCACAGTTGAATACCCAACAGAATCAAGTCTGACTGAGTGCCCGACCACGTGAACAAAGCTCTTACTGGATGTATTGGGACGATTGACTCATAGAAAAGGGCCCAGTACCCCATACTGCTGAGGCACCTCCTACAGGACACCACAATGAACACGGTCATAAGCCTTCACCCAGCCCACAGCATGCATAAAGACTGGCTGGGCAACCAGATGTTTTTTCTTATTTTACACATATCCCGATGCATAAAAACCTTTTAATTGACTGAGTGTAAGACTGTATATTCAATATATGTCCAAATAGTCAACAGTTTTCATAGCATATACTTCACTTTAATACAATTCTCAGCCAATATACACAGTACTTGGACTTTTTGATTTCCATGGCGGAGTGGAGCCCAAAAACAAGTTGGCTCTGTTTGAATCCTCATCGATGTTTTTCCTGAAATCAGCGAAAGTGAAAAATATTATTTTCATCATTATTTTTTTCAATAAAAGTGTCTTTTATTATGAGTGTAAATACCAGTGTACACTGGGGTGAAAAAAAATCCTCCCATCCATGTTTTCTCTTTCTGAGGGGAGTGACTTTCCACACGCCTTTCAGGTGACGCCTTCCTGCTTGTACAGACAAGTTGTGGAGCAGGGCGCCCTCTTGTGTTCCAATCCTGACACCTCAGTGTGGTTAAATTTACAGTCCGCCCACATAAAATGATCTCCCAGGATTTCTGAAGCTTTCCACTGAGTGACTGTGCCTTTGTAATTCCATAGAACCTTCCCTAAAGATTTCCCAGGTAACTTTAAAAATATCCTTGCTTAAATTTCCATCTAAGTAATTAATAATGTCGGGCTTCAAGAAAATGCGTTGTCATGTTTATGTTTCCCTTTTTTCTTCGCCATCAAGCTGGCAAACTTTGATTGACGTGTCTTCCCAAAATAATTATTCCAAGGAAGTGTTGTGAGAAGCATAAAGGTCATTCATTCGGTACAGCATGGTGGCTTTGGAGACCAACTCTGCTTGGTGGTTCCAAGTTTAACATTTGCACCACTGACTCAGTCACAAGAAAATGAAATTGAGGGATCATAAATATGAGGCCAAACTTAAATTTATCTGAAAGGCCAAGCAGGGTTGTCTGAGGTCCCATCAAAACAGATAGGCCTACTGGTGAGATACTGGTTTCAAGTATGTGGGTAAAAGGTGAAGTTGTTTGGGATTTGGCAAGTTTCTACTAACACTGAAGTTGTGTGGGTTTTGGATTTCTTAACCTGATTCAACATGCTTGGTATTACACAAATACATCACTGAATTCATCACTGAATCATAGTGTTTCCTTCTAACATGACCAAGGGCTGTCTTTTTTTTTTAAATTTTTTATTCTTTTCTCCAGAAGGACAACTTTCTTAGAATTCCTGAGAATTCCATTGGGCTTCCCCACTGTATAAGACTTTCCACACTCATTTACATTATCTATAGCACTATCTTTGATCTTTCCTCAGAAGCTCAGAGTTTCCTCAGAGTTTCACTCTGACAGTCCCAGATTTTTCCCGGTAATTTCCATTTCAGGTTTCCTGAGACTTTCACTGGAAACTCCCTCTGCTGGTCTGCATCTACTGCAGCAACTGCAGTGAGTCACTCTGGGTTATCAGTGAAGTTGTTTTTGGATGTAAGGCACCCTTACAGCATATAAAAAGAAAGAAACAGGTACTTCCACTATGGAGAAGAGTTGTCTTGATTGTTATGACTGGCTGGTCCCTTTTGATTGCTGTCATGACTATATTGATAACATTTTGGTTCAAAACTTTGACCAACATTCTATTTCTCTCTGGATATACATGAGACATTGGCTTGAAAGAGACTAAATCATGGAAAGTCTATTGAAGTTGTGTGAATTAGAGTATTTTCTTTTTTTTTAAAAGAAGCTACTTTGCTAGAATTCATGGTTAAATGTGTTCAATGACTGATGAATGAGCATGATCATTGGCCTCGGACAGATCATTTCTAGCACTAATAGTAATAAAATGATACACCATATGGTAGTGTTATATTGGTGTCAAATAAATGTGCATATTGTGGGGCCGTGATGTGACCAGAGGGGCATTTACACTTTAAGGACTGGACCAAAAGCTGGAAAATAAGAAGGTGAGAGCTCAATGAAAGAATTTCATGCTAAATTAGGGGGAAACGTTAAGAGAAGATTAAAGTAAAGCAGTGGGCGGAAGCACTTGGTTATGAATCGCATCTTTCTGCAGACATCAACAGCCCCATTTACAATTTAAAGTGAATGCGATTCATTCAAATTAATGTCTTGTTTCTTTTTATTCTTCTTTATTTTTTGGGGTTAGCCAAGCTGCAGACATTTGAAAATATTATTGAAACTGGGCCGTATTCTAAAAAATGTTGCTGTTACTTTGCATGTCCTGCTCATAACGTGAAAGTAAAGTAAAGTATATCCCACAAGATATCTACTCTAACATGTTGATTTATCACATTTTGTAAACCCTGTCAGTTGGAACATTCAGTTCAATGTCCTTGAAAGTCAGAGCCCTGAATCAACGTGTAGAGAACGAGGAGCTATTTTCATCAACTGCGAACACCATCTGCTCCTCTCTGGGAACACCTTCACCACTGCTTTCTAAGTTTCATGTGGATTTCCTTGAGATGGCAGTCTTATTCATCCTCCAGACCAGCTTTGGTAATAGAAGTTTCAGTTTCACCTAAATTCTTACTGGTGCTTTATTTATGCTTTTGGCAACTAGGATAAATCTATATGGATTTTACGGTGCTCATAAGCACGCTGATATGAGATATGTGATATGAAGTTGTACATTGAAGCTGGAACTCAACCCGGTTAAACGTTTAAATGCAGTTTATGAAAAGCATCTGCAACAACTAAACATTGTTATGATACAGATAATACATAATGCAACACATTTTGCTTGGATTAAATGCATCAATTCCCCAGTTTCCATATTTACAGCCAGTGCAAGTTCTGCTTGACTTGACCCTAAATGTCTCAATAGCTTATTTAAAAGGGAACTACATCACTGTCCAAATGTAATACACTCCAGAGTAAATCTGAAATTCTTTCAACGATACATTTAACTACACACTTTTTTGTTTTTTATACGAAAAGTATATAATTTACTAATATAATTGTGTTTTTTTTTCTATACTCTAACAGTTTTTACTGTGATTAGTGTCAAATCTACAGTATGTTGGTTGGGTGTCTGACTATTTGGACATTTGCAGAGACTGTGTAAGGCATGGCTCACTGCTAAGTGCTTCCAACGCTACAAGCTGAATTCAAACCAGGATTCCTCTTAAATTCATGAGTCAGCGACAGAGTTGAAGTCTGTGTGGATTTTCCCTCTCCCACTTTCCACTCATGACCAGCTCACTGTTTTTGATCATTTGTTCGCAGTTAACAAACTCCATGTGGCTCCGAGGACAAGGTTTGGAGCATAAGGGCGGCTTGTTCAGCAAGTCAGCTTACAATGAGCCAGACGCTTCCGTGT
Organism: Odontesthes bonariensis; assembly: GCF_027942865.1. Taxonomy (NCBI): domain Eukaryota; kingdom Metazoa; phylum Chordata; class Actinopteri; order Atheriniformes; family Atherinopsidae; genus Odontesthes; species Odontesthes bonariensis. The sequence goes on along the minus strand of NC_134524.1, from coordinate 14,073,672 downwards.
GAGTTCATCTGCTCGCTGCCGCTGCGTGTGCTTACATTTGACTCAGCAAAATGACTCTCGGAGGAGGCTGCAGGCCAAATCCCGCACTGTCATTTGATCCTGTTATAAGCTTGGCAGCAGAGCAGCTACTCAGAGTCAGAATTTGGCTGCAGCATGAGAGAATTGTCTGAAAATATCTCAGACGGAGGCAAGTCACCACCAAAACTGCTCTGTTTAGCTGTTTTATGGGTGTTATCGTCATGACTTTCAAGAGGAGGCCACGGTGGACCTCAGACCAACTGGTGACTCACAACAGGGCCTGTGTTCATTTGACTTACAACTGCTGCACATATGACCCTGTGATTCAGCTTGGGAAATGTCTCAGAGAGGGTTTTGGTTTGCAACATAGGGGCAGTGATGTGTGATAGTAACATACAAGCTGACATGCATTGATACATCATTGTAACATTTGAAACTGAGTCACAAACTGTGGAGAGCACCAAATAAGGTGAATGTACAGCAACAAATAACCTATGTGAATTGATTTTTCAGAGTAAGTAACTAAATGGTTACAGCCCTTTAAATGCATCAACCAGGATGTCATGAAAAATAAAGACATTACTACTCTAAGGGAAACGCGATCACTTTTGCTCATTTTCTTTACTCATTAGGCAGAGCATTACAGGGGACAACAAATCAAAGCACAAATACTGTATGAAACTTTTCACAGAGCTGCTTGTGCTTTTTGAAAGACAAATGGAAAACACACCTAATTACTCCAACAAAACTGGTTTTGCTGCTACTGTGCCCCTTTTTCTGAGGCGACTCAAGTTTTCTAATGTAAGTAAAGTTGTTCTGTGTGCTGACTTTTTGATTCCTCTCTGCTTGTTCCCCTTGGGCATTCATCACAATCTGATTATTCTGAATTTAGGACAATGTTTCAAGTAGAATATAATAGCAATGATGATTAAAAAAAAAGCCATGTACTGTATTAGACTGTCATTATTAGATGTGAATGGTATATCCCTGGACATAATTTAGTCCTCAAGTGTGGGGGAAGTATTGGATCTTTGAAAAACATGTGGGAATGTGTAAATAAATGTGAGATAGTATCTAAAACAGAGGATGATAAAACGTAAGACAATAAGTGCCCACCTGAGGAGTAGTAGTAGTAATAGTGTGAAGAAATATTAAAGTAAGGGTGTGTAAAAGCATGTGTTTTTATTCCGTGTGTGTACACAGAAGTGGGCTGAGCCTGGTGTATAAATGCAGGGGCCATTTATTGAAACAAAGAAATCTTCCCGATTTCAGGTTACGTCACACCGTCCTGCTGTGCAGAGAGAGAGGAAAAAAGGTATTTTTTATATGAAGTCCGTTTGAAAGCCTAATAATACCAGTCTGTGTTTCATGGTGTTTAAGCTTATTTTGTGAGCTGTCTGAGCCCGTTCAGTTTACACAGAGGGAAGAGTCTTTCAGCATGAAAGGGGGGCCCTCCAGCAAAAAGAAATAAATCTACATAGGGGAGTTCGTTGCCAACAATTTACTGGATTCAGTCAGGAACTCCTGAAGAACTCCTGATTTAACATACCCCAGTTTGTCTTATACATTTGAGGAAGTGTCCAATGCTGTGTTAAAAATCACCATAATCTTTAATTCAATTCAATAATTCCCTATTAACCCCAAAAGGGAAATTAAATTGAACCTTTAGGCATACAAATTCAACTTTTTTTGTTTTCTTTTCTTTTCATTTCACAATCGACCTTTTTTAACCATTTAATCATGATGCAAGATATACATGCTTTAATGTGTCCCATAGTGTTTTTTTAAAATACACAAATCATTAGTCCTTATAGGCATATATTGATAAACATAAAAGCAGAGTCAGTATTTAACAAAAAATAAATAAATATGAAGGTTTAACCTCTCCAATGGTTTTCAACTCGTGTTTTTTTCATTTTGTGAGAAACTTTACATTTTATCCTCAGGATTTTCAACGAAAATTAGTTGGTTTATAAGTTTGCGGGTATGACACATTTTGCTCATCAGAACCAGGCACTCCCTTTCACTTATCTTGCTGGGAAAGACACAAGCACCAGGATTTCAAAGAATTGAGCTGTACAAACAGTTACTGTGCGTGTGATTTGGAGCCTCATATGGTTTCATCTGAGGATTTCGCTCGAAGTCTCTATGTTTTCTTTTCAGACTATGAAAATAACTATGACGTAATAATTCTTTTGTGTCCACGCAGATGTCTTGATAACCTGTGAAGACATTTTTCAACATACTTAGCGTTTCAAATCTGTGATGTTCAGCTGGATCTGTGGTGACTTGTTTCAAGTGTGTTTTTTATTTATTCTATTAAATAATATGGTGTTTAATTATAAGAATATGCTTGGTTACTCTACTTTCTGGTATTTTTGCCCTTACTGTGTACATGAAACTTAACCGTTTCCATGTTACGCTGCACTCCTGTTTTGCTGTCTGTAGGAAAGAAAAGTCCTCACAGTAATGGGCCTTTTATTGAATTAGAGTTCTTAACTTTGATTGTAACCCAGTATTTCTATTAACAATTATGTTGCCATGATAAACAAATTCTAACTGCACATCATGGAAACATTAACCATGACACATTTCTGCAATTGTCTCAACCCTTTTCCATATTTGCTCTGTGGCAGTTAACAGGTGTGGCCAACATCTACACCTTCGGAAGTGAGTCACTGATTAAAAATGCACTGAAGTCAGGATTGTCAAATTGCGAAAAAAAAAGGAAATAATTGCATCTAGCTCACCAGCAGAGTTACACACTTGTCAGTGACATATGATAATGTGTTTTAAAGCTGTCTTTATAAATATAGAATTTACCCAAAACTGAAACAAAACAGCAAAATTGGTATCAGTGTTGTAGCTTTGGGAGCCGCACAACAAATCACGTTTAGGTTACATATAACTGAAACAGTAGGACAAGTTAGGATGGATGGGGTTGAGGTGGGCGACCGTGTTTGTGAAGGGCACGTGTAAAAGAAGCAGTCTTTGAAATAGAGCAGTTTGAATACCAATATTTAATTGAGCCCAGCATTCAGAAAAATGTACCCAATGATAAAGCATTTGCAGCTAAAGTACAAGTGTGCGCGCAGAAAAGCGCTGCTATCAGTGTTCCAGTGTCATACATTATATCGTTTATCTGTACCCAAGCAGAAGAAGCTGGTTGGAGTTTGGTTTGTTTTTGGTTAGTTTTTGGTGATTTACAGCCCAGCCTATGGGTTGAGTCCTTTCTGAAAAGTGAGGTAATAGGGAATCTAAGATGAATCTAAGAAGAGGAAAAAGAGAGGAAAATTCCAAGTTCCAGTTTATTCCAGATAAATTTTACATCCACGTGTCTGCTATCAACAGTATTAGGCCAAGGAGAGAAGTTTCGGGATGTACTTACAACTGAAAATACTTGAAAGTCCTTATTTGGCTTTTGTAATGTTGAAAGAATAAGCCTAATTACATTTAAATGGGAACTTTTAAACATGCATGAGTAAGTAAAGACATTTAGTGAAACAGACAAACCCTACATGGACAAATAAACTGGTGCAGATAAAGTGCTTTCCATTTGGGAGTGAAGAGATACACATGTTTCGAAGAGCATAGCCATATCAGACGTGTAACGTAATATGGGGGGGGGGCAAATAGTGAGTGGTCAAGGATGTTTTCTCACGTGTTGAGAATGTTTCCTGTTCTGGATGGTCACCACTTTCTGGTCTAGACAGTCTTTGAATCATTCTAAGTGATTCATTTAATGGAGCAGATCCAAAAAACATCACAATTCTGATTAACTAGGACTTTTTTTTTTTTTTTTTTTTGCCGTTGTGGCATCTTGATAAGAAGCTGCCTTTTTTTTAATCGAATTACTTGGGATAGCAGGAGAAGGGGGACTTTTTGGGAACTATTTCGGTTCCTGACAGGTTTGGTCGGATTTCTTTCTCTTACGGATCTCTCAGGAGATGGTCCTCCTTCTTAATTAGGCCAATGGGATTCCTTGTTAGCGCCCAAAGGTGCCGGAAGACACGCCAAGCTTTATATGAAAAAAAAAAAAAGACACACCTACAACGACTCAAAGTGCGACACTGCTACTGCCTCTGAAGTAGGCAGCAGAAGACATTCTTATCTTCTTCCACCCGAAACCTACTTGTACTCCTCTGTTGATGCCACGAGGATCTAGGATAACCGCCGTGGAGAGAGCTGGACATGGGGGTCCTTGTTCCAGACGCAGCAACAGGTAGATGCAAGTATGAAATATGTGTCCACGGTAAGAGCATGCAGGTTGGAGGGAACAGCTGCACTAATAGACCTCTCTTTTGTAATCCAGCTCCTAAAATTGCTCATCGAGAAGCCCCTGTGTTCTTCTGTTTCATGCCCAGTTCAAGTTTTACAAAATGTATATTTGTGTGTGTGAAAAAGTTATTTGAAGAATTTTTATTTTTGGGGTGGCGGGTGTATAATTGTGCTTTGATACTTAAACTGTTCCAAAATGTCGCCGATATATTGTGCAGTTTTTGTGGGGCGTTGGGGTTCACCTTAACATCATCCACCCACACCTGGATGGAGACGAGACTGGACCTGAGTGCAAGAGTGGCCCGTGCAACCATCAGAACCGTCCGTGCTTTGCTGTGGGCCCCGAAGGAAGGCAAGATGTTGGCATAGCTGTTGAACTGAAAGCCCTGCTATGCCATCAACTTGCCGTCTTTCTCTCCCCAAACTCTGAAACAACGAGCTCAGTGTTTGCACTGAACAGCTTCCAGTCAATATTATTGAGCCTGATTGCGTTTTGGTTTATTTTTTGTGTAAAGTGACCATTTGTTAACTACCTGACAGTTTGTTTGTTTTGTTTTTTGGTTGTTGTTGTTTTTTTCCCCTTGATTTGTTATTTTTCATATTCTCTAGATTTTCCAGTTTTGACAGAAAATAATTTAGTTTCCACAAAATTTGATATTATGCAGTCATGGATTTTACCATCTCACAAAATTCTGTTATCTATTTTTGATGAATTAAGTGATTGATATATCAGATTTATTCATTTCAACCTACCCAACCAACTTGTGCCTCACCAAGTTCTAACTTTGTTGTGATTTTTGTTTTTATTTTTATGTTTTACTTATTAAGTTAAATATTGTTTAAAAATATGTGATGTGTTCATGAAATAAGATTCACTGACATAGATTTTAGAAACCAGATACAAAGTTGTCATCCTTTAACTTCACTTTGTATACCTACAAATTCAACCTGAAAATGTGTCTGTGACTGTAATTCATATCAACATGGTGGTAGAATACAAAAATACTTTGTTCATCCCCTGTGTGTGTGGGGGGGGGATTCAAATTGTCATTTAGCTCAATTAAAATATTTACAATGATTGTTTATTAGAACAAAAATGATAATAAATAAATGTGAAGTTCATTCTGCATAATGTAAACTTTTGAGTTTGAGTTTATTTATTTAAAGCAGGGACAATACATATTAATGAACATAATGTAAATGTGCAAGATTATAGCCAATGGCTAATTTCCATTTTTAGTCCCTTCGGCAGATGAATGTCAACAACATAGGATAGTAAAATCAATAAAACAACAGTAACAACAATTAGAATAGTTAGCCTTCATGGCCAGTGTGAAAAGAGGGAATAATTACAGAGAGAGAAAACACAATAGGACAGAAAAGAAAAGTAAGAACAATGAAGAGATAAAACACATACATGTTTAGGCAGGATTGTGGCAACAGTACTGTTCCTCCAATAGCCAAGCTTTAAGGTGTTTGGTAAAAGAGGTCAGTCGGGAGTTCATGTATTGTGTGTGTGGTATTGAATTCCAAGTGTGAGAAGCATGAACAGAAAACGTGGTTTGACTAAAGGCACTCTTTCTGAAAGGAACTACACAGTCACCTCTAGAGCCAGCTCTTGTTGATCTGTTTGAGGTTTTTTTCACAAATTCTTCTAATGGAGGAGGTGCTTTGCCATGGAAGATTTTGTAAATCAAGATAGCAAGCACTCGTTTTTTTTTTTTTTTTTTTAGTATCTGACAATGATGGTACCTTTTTTTTTTATTTTATTTTTTTTATCTAGTACTTTCAGAGCTTGTTTCTAAACTATTTCAATTTGTTTTAGTGTTGTTTTACAGGCCAATGCCCAACTTGTTAAACAATAGGACATTTTTCTGTTTTGTTTTGGTGATTATACTTTTGGTACGGATGAATGTGTATATCTACCAACTTAAACACTTTCTAACCAATTTATTTATATATTATTTCTTCTTTTTTTTCCCAATGTCTTTGATTAATTTGCAAGGGCATTACTACTAATCTGCCTACTGTGCTAATGTGCATATTGAATTATGCTTTTACTTTGAGTCTTATCTTTACATGCCACTATCCATTTCTAATCAGCTTCGCAGACCAGTGTTGACTTCACTGCATTTAGATTAGGTTTTTTAAGAGTAAAACATGAACAACTTGTAGATAGTATCTTATGTAATTATGCTCTGACCCCCTCCCCCAACAGCTTACATGGCTGATCATTCCAGTCACGGAGAACTGGCAAGTGTTAAATCAGCATTCTAAGCACTAGTGATACAATTTGTATTTTTTTTTTTTAATTTTGCAAAGCAAACGATCATTGGATGAAATAACCAGTGGATTGATCTACCTTGAAAATAACCACGTTACAGGTTGAGTAGCTCATAAAGAACTGGACCAAGTTCAAAATGCTGGTTTTTTTTTTTTTTTTTTTTTTTTATTATAATCTAGATTGACGGCTGTAATGATCGTAGCCAATGCACCAATCAGCTACAACATTATAATCACTGACTTGAAAAGTAACTTAAAGGATAAGACCGGTTTTTTGACATTGGGCCCTTGATTTCACATTATAACATGATGTTCTACTCACCCCTGCTTGTTGTTGGTCATTTGGAGCTGTTCCGAAGATATTTGAGAGGCGTCTGGCTGCTCTCTTGAGATATTCGGCCATGAAACGGTTTCCTATGGGCAAGTTTATACAGGCACAAACTATGCTGTTTATAATTTATTAATTACTCTACACTAGCACTGATAACGTGGAGGTGCGTCGCTTACTTAAAAAAATCCGGGTTACTATAATTTTGAATTTTTGTGTAAAGTGGGTGTTACTGACGTCATTGTCGTGCTACTGCCACAGACAGCCCACAGACCTGCTGCCTATTTATTCATTCGGCTAAAATTCAAAATTAGTAACCCGGATTTTTTTAAGTAAGCGACGCACCTCCACGTTATCAGTGCTAGTGTACAATAATTAATAAATTATAAACAGCATAGTTTGTGCCTGTATAAACTTGCCCATAGGAAACCGTTTCATGGCCGAATATCTCAAGAGAGCAGCCAGACGCCTCGCGAATATCTTCGGAACAGCTCCAAATGACCAACAACAAGCAGGGGTGAGTAGAACATCATGTTATAATGTGAAATCAAGGGCCCAATGTCAAAAAAACGGTCTTATCCTTTAATACTTTTCTGCTCGGGAAAGTCTGATTCTTGGTATTCACCTTTTTGTTTTGACACTTACCACCTACCTCAACATCTTTGTAGACCAACCAAATTGCTCTCGTGATTTACAGCATTCTGCTGAAGTAGCAGCTGGGCCAGTAAAAGTGACATGCAAAGGGCTCAGGCAACATGACATGAACAAGAGTTTGAGGTGTTCCCCAGCCTCATAATGCCCCAGATGCTAGATCTAGAAGGATCTGATGGCATTTGAAGGAAGCAAGCCCATTTCACAATAACTCCATCACACAATCCACAGAGCCAAAAAGGATCCTTTTTCTTTTTTTTTGTCAGGACACCTACATGGGCCCTACTTTTACTGAACTAAAGACATTCATTTGTAATGGTGTGGTATAGTTTTTACTGAAAGGATGTGAACATTTCCTCCAACAACTCAAGTAAAACCTTGCTTTAGGCCACTTGCAGCATTATGTCATGTAATATTACAAATAATACTGATTAGTTTGATTTGAGAATTGAAATCACAAGTTGTATTGTGAAAATATGTAGCCTACAAATCAGCATCAATAGGCTGTCCTTAGTGTTTTTTGTTCAAAATACCATTGGCATGTAGGGTGAGTTGTATCTTTGTGAATGCCTATTTAAATGAGGCTGTTCTCCAAATCTAATATTACGGTCCAAATAAATTGCAGACACTTCAAGACATTGTAATTTTAAGGGTGTAGTTTTTTAAGATTGTGAATACAAGCAAGAATCAAGTTGGATTTAATTAATGATCATTTCTACAGTAAAAGGTTACAAAAACTATTCTTAAAAGAAGTCGATGCATTTTATTTTTATTTTTTATTTTTTCAAAGACCACATTTTCCACAAGGGGGGAAAAAAGAAAAAAAATGCTTGACGACCGATTGTGGTCACCTGATCAGCTCTGCAAAGTCACGTGACGTAGCGCAGTCTCTCTGCTTCCACGCTGCTTAGTTCTTTTGGTCGGTGCTGGTCATCGTATCTGTTGCTCACGTGGAGGCCGAAGAAACAATCGGAAGCCTTTAGGAAAGTGAGACGAAGACGGTGGTCCACTGAAGCGGCCCCGTTGACGCTGCACGGACTTCCTCCTGTCAAAATATTAGATTAGCTTAGCTTAGCTTAGCTAAACTGCTTCAGACCCGCTGCCAACGTAAACAACATGAGGCAACGGTTTCTTAAACTATAACCAGGTTTCAGATAACGTTTGATTCACGTTGCAGTGGCTGGTAAGTTGTGAAACACCGGTGCAAAACAAAATATTTCGTTTAATATCTGCTCTTGTTATTGTTTAGCTGTTAAACCAAGTGTATGTGAAATAAGAGATGACTTGAGTGACTGCCACACTGGGGTTAAAATAAATATATTTTCAGCATTGTTTCATGATCTTTATTTTTGTTCTTTTTAAGTTCGAAGTTGGCTAAAGTTCATAAGGTCCCTACATACTGCTATGAAAACAACACGTTTCAAAGTCTGCGACACAGACTTGTTTTTACATGTCCTAATTCCCAAACCAGAGACGCTGAAATTAAAGGCGGGGTAGGGGATCTTTTTCTGGAACATTTTTTTACATATTGCTTGAAATACTCTTCACACCCTCATTGCAACCAATTAATTAAAAGTTTTGACACAAATATGAAAAGTTTTAGTGGCCTCTAGAACGTACAATCTAGGAAAAACAGTATCCAATCATTGTGAACGGACCGTTCACAATGATTGGATACTGATGCCGTCTATCAAACTGCAATCTGCTCCACCCTCCCCCTCCCCCTCCTTCCCCCTCCCCCTCCTTCCCCCTGTGCGCGTACCCTGCTCCGTGAACGAAGCTTGGCAGGAAGCTAAACAAGAGCCAGCTTGGCTAGCACCTAGCATTATTAAACGTATAGTTAGCATATACTAAATACTAAATACGGCAGCGATCGATGCTTGCTGTCAGAACAGCGCTCATGCACCTTCGTGCTCGTGCGCGTTCATGTACTCTCGAGGCGTGCCTTCGGGGGGAAAGTGAAGAAAAGGGTTGGGACTTTTTACCTGTGTATTTTCAAAATGCAGCTTCGCTGGACTCAAAATCCAGGATCTCCTACCCTACCTTTAAAGAACGGTTTGACAGAAAACCTTTGGCAGAGCCACTAAACTCATCTATCACTTTCATAGTTAAGTAGGGTAGGTCATGACAAACGCACACATTTTCATCTTCTGTGATGTTACGAAAGGCGTAATGAACAGGGCATTGTAGTTTTCAGATTTAAACAAAGTGCTACACAAAAAGAAAAGAAAAATAGATTAAAGTGCATGGAAACCAAGTAGAAAGGCAAGACTAACCTCTTATGACAGCTGAGGAGCTGTAGGAGGTTTTGGCTAACACAGGATTGGACATGGACTTGGAGGACTTTGTAAAAAGAAAGTTCATCTGCCACCTCATCGCAGCAGTTGACATATTAAGTCTGCAGAAAATTAACTGTGAGTAAGAGTCATTGTGGAAAAAGTGGATTGGGAACATTTGGCCTGTATCGCCAAAAGCTTATTTGCAGAACAAATAAATCTGCATTTAATAAAACGAGCAGAGTGGGGTGAAAATGTTCTTTTGGGTTGTAGGGCAGCCACTGACTTGACAGTTATACACTCGGGAACCAAAAAGTAAAAAGTCTTTAAACCTAAAAACCCACTGGAGTTTTTGAATGGCGTACTGGGGCTCGTTCTATAAAGCAGTGATGCGGCGAAGTTCGGGTTCAGCTCAAGATTTTCAAAACGAGTTAGGTTAGGTTCCCAGATGAGGAAGGTCAACAGATAAACCCCCACCTCCCAACCAGTCACTTCTCTTAGAAAATGATCAAATAAAATAGACGGTGTGTTGACAGTAAGAAAGTCATCTTCATAAGAGACGAGTCAGTCAGAGAGAAGGCTTATATAACATTAAACCATGACACATTCTCTCTAAAAATCAGGCCAACTTTTAAAGATTTGGAACTAACATTAAATACTTTTGCTAAATTACATCAGCTGTCTGTAGGTTCATCTTCCTATCCAAACACATTTACGACTAAAGCCATTATGTTTAGCATAATAGAGCCTCGATGACAGAAAATGAACCTAGACCATTTCCAAAAGAACCACTTACTAGTTTGAACTGCTTTTATTTGGGTTAACTTGGCCTATTTGTGATGGTGAGTGTATAAAACGGCCAGTTTTACATCTGACATAAGAAGACTGAAACTTTCTCACATACTTGAAGATTGTACACGTATTACATTATTTTATTAAAACAGGCAGTTTTAAAAACAAACTGCAAACTGGCAGTTGGCATTGTTTTTTTTGTCAGCTTTCTTTCCTGTTTTGGCTGTTTTGTGTTTTTTTTTTTGTTTTTTTAGTCTGTTAAAATGATAAATTTTGTCTATCTGTTTTACATGAGCGCGCACATATCCAGAGTCAGAAGACCCGGGTGGACTTGTAGTGCTGCTTTGTGAGATTTCCATTTTTAGGGTTAGTTAAACCAGACCACCTAAAGATGCCTTGGATGTGTTGAGGCTGCTTCGTACCACAGGGCCTTGCACATTAATCACTGATAATCTGTGGTCTCTAAATCTCCCAGAACTTGAAGCTTTCTTCGGGGAGAGACGCAGATAAAAAGATAGCAAGCTGAAATATCTGTCAGTGAGGGCAGATTAGAATCAGCATGTATTAGGTTAACCACACTTTTGCACGTGTCATGAGTGCTGTTGATGTATTTTTTTCTTCAAAAACCAATTGCGGTACGTTGTTACGTACTGACTTCTTACCCCGAAGCTTTGTGTTCAGCAGAGATGAACAGTGAAAACTTCACCCTTGGCGAGAAGATCGTGTCACCCTCCTACATTCGACAGGGGTCTCAGGCCCGTCGTGGCCACGAGCAGCTCATCAGACACTTACTGGATCAGGTAAGGTCGACGTATGCTTTAGTGTTCCTTCAGGGTTGCTGCGGACACGTGCCTCTTTGACGTTATGTGTGTGTGTTTTACAGGGAAAGTGTCCAGAAGAAGGATGGAGTGAGAGCACCATAGAGCTTTTTCTGAATGAGCTGGCAGTGATGGACAGCAATAACTTCCTGGGCAACTGTGGTGTAGGAGAGAGGGAGGGCCGGGTGGCATCTGGCCTCGTGGCAAGACGACATTACAGGTTAAAAAATCTTTTTTTTTTTTTCAGATGTTCAACATTAGAACTAGATCATTTTTGATAATGTTGTGTGCTGTGCAAACTCTATAGTCTGAGCTTCCTCCTCTTCAGGCAGTCCATTGCAGGATTTGAGATGTTTTTGGGAGGATTGCCTTGTTGCACAAGTCATCCTCTCTTCATCTTCAGCTTTCATCAGACTGTGCTTTGTCAGAATCTGCAGATATTTAAACCAATACGATCCTCCCTTTGTAAATTATAAGCCCGTTTATCTGGCTGTAACACAAGCCAAAAGCTTGATCTCAGCTTGATTGATCCATCCCTTTGTTTACCAGGTTTGTTGTTGTACAGTTTAAAACTAATTACAATTTTTTTTTAATCACTTTATTCTCCGCTCATTTAGTTGTTCACAGTGACAGAAATACTGACCTGAAGTGCAAAACATGTCGGCATGGTAGTGCACGTACACTTCACATTTTCATAAGGATCTATTTACTTTTCTCTTCCTAAATTTCAAACCCAATATGTATGTACCTCAGAGAGAAATTGCATTCTTGAGCCCATTTGAAAGTTTCTTTCAGTCTCCATTAGTGGATAGATTTTTTTTTTCATTTGTAATGGAGACAGCTCAGATGTTACTATGTGTCATTGGCAGTCCAAGTCCAGCGCACTGAAAGCTCCTCTTAATGTATTGACGGTTTCAGCCCAAGTCCAGTACCCTTAAACTGTACACTAAGCGGAACAGGGGACACCAGGGTCCAGAGGCACTAATCATAGTACAGGGGTGATAGCGTTTCGGCGCCGCGCCGGAAATCCGGCGTAGCGTGGCTCTGTTTAAAAAAAAAAAAAAAAAAACTTACGAAAAGCCTTTTTTTTCCCCTGCGTTTGACGTGTGCAGACCATTTAAAGCTCAACGCAAGCCTTCCATCCATTCAGAAATAGGACGGGGGGGGTCTTGTTTGTCTTGGCCAATAAGGGACATTGAGCGGCACGCTCATGGCAGAGCCATAGATGGCTCTGACTCATGGGTAGGGCTGCACGATATTAGAAAAATATGCGATACACGATAACATGACTGGATACCGCGATAACGATATTACTTGCGATATTTAATATATACATATATTTTTTCCCTCTCTACTTGCCATTCTGCATTTTATCATGTATAAAACAACTGAGAGCAATGTTTTATTTCCAACATTTTTTTATTAGGAAAAAACATGGCTGATATACAGTATAAACTTAAAATGTCAACCTTTTTAATAACAGCAAATTAGGTGAATCAAGGAGGAGTTCACAAAATGAGGTCGGGAGGGACTTAAAAGTGCTTAAATGATTACATGGGGAAAAGACCAAAATGGCTAATGCATTTACATTCATAAAGCTTCCCTTGGCATAGCAAATGTGTTTAGCATAAACGGTATTCAGATTACAATTCTGCTGCCATAATGCTGGACAGGACAAGGGGAAAAAAAAATAAATAAATTAAAAAAAAAATTTTCGATAAAATTTTTACTTTTGCGATACGTGTATTGCAAGCCGTGGTATCGCAATAACGATACATTTTCGATATATCGTGCAGCCCTACTCATGGGCTCCGAGTGCGTTCCAGGGCGGGCATGTTAGTTGGAAAAAAACTAGTTATTAGGCTACGGCCCAGATAGTTCAGTGGCAGCTTAAAATTCAGCGCATTACGGCTTCCTAACTGTAATAAATTATTAAATATTGTTTATGAGTATTTAAACATATGTCAGTAAGCAGACAAGTTACATGAATAATGTCCCAAATGTTAACCGATGTAACCGTTTAGAAAAAAATGAAACAAATCAGCACGCAACGTCAATGTCACTACGTGTGATGTAATCGGTCAACATTGGGACATTATTCATGTAACTTGTCTGCTTGCTGACATATGTTTCCTTGCGATTGCTTTGCTAGTTTGCTAGTTTTGCAAAGTTTTCCAGTATGGCGGTGTTTATGAAGCCCGGAGAAGATGTCAAAGGCCTGGATAAAAGTATAAAGAACAAATGGCGTTGGGCATGGATCGAAGATGTGGGGCTTGATGGTAAGCCCTTTTCGAGCTGGTGTCAAAAGCTTCGGCAACCTGGTGCTTGTTACTGTACGTTGTGCCCTAAGAAGCTGATGTACGGTACAAGTGGTAAAAAAATTCTCTCTCGGCACGAACAAGATACTGTACATAAAGCAGCAGCCAGAGCAGTGCAATACACCACCCTTTTGCCAGGGGCATCAGCTACGGCGGACATTCCGCCTTCGATGTCAGATCGAGTAGCTAATTTAAAAATTCGGCTGTGCACCTTCATTGCGGAGCATGACCTATCGTTCACGGTTGCACAACCGCTCGTGGCCCTCTGCAAGAAGCTGGCAGAAGACCGTGCCGCCCTGTCACACCTGTCTGTTTCAAGGCAGCATGCCAGTTATCTGCTCACCCATGGAATTGCGCCAGAATTTAAACATCGCCTGTCTGAGAAACTTGGGAATGGTATGTTTTCCCTTAATATTGACGAGGCAACGGACAAAAACATGGATAAGATCATGAATGTTCTTGTCCGTTTTTTTGACGAGGATGCTGGGAGTGTGAAAACTCAGCATTTTTCCAGTAGGAAAATCAACATAGCCAATGCAGAGGCGTTGACAGCAGAGTTAAATGACGTCCTGCGCACATACGGGCTCGACTGGAGACAAGTGACAAGTCTGTTACTTGACAATTGCGCTGTGATGAGGGGGAAAAGGTTAGTTAATTCTTTCTGCACACGTTATGGAATCAACCAGTAACAATAATGACAATAATAATAATAATAATAACGACAATAATAATAATAATAATAATAATAATGACAATAATAATAATAATAATATAATAACAAAAAAGCCTAATAAGAATAATAATATTATTAGGCTTTTTTGTCGTTATTGTTATTATTATTATTATTATTATTATTACTGCATTTGTATAGCCTATACAAATAGCACAATTCACACAAGACTTGCAGCTCAACGTGCTTCACAGTTGGATCAAAAACAACAATAGGCCCTAACATAAAATATATATATATATATAATAGAATGACTAATTTAATCAAGTTCAACATGCACCATGTTTTCAGAAATGCATTCTGGTGTTGAAATGTTGCATTGTGGTTCAATACCCACCTCAATTTCTAGCTATACTGCAACATCACAAGCCTAGAATGCCTTTTTTAACCGCATACGCTGGTATTTGTTTTTACAGCTAGAATCAAACATGGCCAGTTTCTTTCAGTCAATCTTAAGTGCTATACCAAGATGGAAATTATCTGTGTTTTCGTGAATAACACTATAGATAGGGCTGCACAATTAATCGAATTTTAATCAAAATCGCGATTTTGGCCTCGGCGATTATGAAAAATGAAAATCGCGATTTTTTTTTTTTACATTTATTTTCTTAATGCGGGTTCAGTTGCATTATACTCTAGCATGCAAGCATTTAACCAGTAGTCCGCCAACAACCAGGGGGCGAACATGGACCTATTCGTTACGCCGCCTGACTGATCCACAAGCAAGTTAAGCGCGCTGCTCCTCACTAGTGCAGCCAGCAGTGGTGTCAAGTTCAAGTGGTGAGAGCAGAGTAGTAGTGATATAAGGGAAGACAAAACTGGTGGTGAGGATGATTGAAATGACCGAGAGCCAAGCTGAAGCTGCGGCAGTAGGTAAGCCCACAGCCGGTCTCTCTGGTGAGAAGGACGAGCTCGTCCCTCGAAGGGGCTCAATTTCGGCTGTGTGGAGCTACTTCAGATTCAGGGCTAGGGATGTCCAACAAAAGCAGGTGTTGTGCAAAGACTGTGGAAGAGTTGTGTCGGCACCGCAAGGCAACACAACTAATCTGTATAACCATTTAAAGAAGAACCATGTTGAAAAATACAACGAATGCATGAAAAGCAAAGTTTCACAAATGCCCCGTCCCCATGCCACTGCCCAGATGCAGACAACCATAAATGCCACCCTGCACCGTGCAACACCATATGCGCCAACATCACAAAGACACGCGGAAATAACAAAAGAAATCACAATTTATTTAGCCAAAGCCATGGCTCCAATAAACACCGTTGACAATGTGGCATTCAAACAAATGATCAAAACGCTGGACAAAAGATACGAGATCCCGTCCAGAAATTACTTCTCCAAGGTGGCATTACCTGCGCTGTACAAACAATGTCGATTTTAAATTACATTCTGCACTGAAATTTTTTTTTTTTTTTGGAAAGAAGTGCAATAAAATTCAGTTGTTTATCATTGTTCCATAATCGTGATTAATAATCGTGATTTCAATTATGATCCAAATAATCGTGATTATGATTTTTTCCATAATCGTGCAGCCCTAACTATAGACATAAGGCAAAAATGAAAACATTATCTAAAATGTGTCACTTGACAATAATGGTCATACACAGACTATTAAATGTTTGAATAATGTGTCAAAATTAGGCCTACGTTACGTCACATATGCAGTATGTTGTGCGCCCCCCACCCCCCCACCCCGTTGGAACAGGAAAAAAAAAGTTCAGGCTCAGGATTTTTTTTCACTATCACCCCTGCATAGTAGCACAAAAGCAATGGAGGCCAGAGTTTACCACTCCAGCCAGGACCCGTGGTACAGGCTGTGCAGAGAGGCTTTCCAGCACATAGTAGGAGGGTGTAAGATGCAGACATGTTCGGTATAGATGAAACGTTAAAGCCAAGTGGCGGGAATAGTACAGAGAATGAGTTAGAAGTTCCTATGTCAAAGTGGAAGATCCTGAGCTAAAAACCAAGCAAACTTTAACTGTTCCTGTTCTGCTGTTTCATGTAGGTTGATCCACGGTATTGGTCGCTCAGGTGATATTGCTGCTATTCAACCTAAAGCTGCAGGATCGAGTCTGCTTAACAAGCTGACCAACTCAGTTGTGCTGGACATCTTGAAGCTTTCGGGTGTGTACATCTTATCGGTACTGCACTTCCTCATATCATATTAATTTGGATTTTTGTTCGTTTTAAACTGCTGAGTGTTCATGAAAAATGTTGGGTTTTTTTTCTGGGAATGACGTGAAAAAATCAACCAACACAAGACCATTTTTCCAGCTGCCCGTGGGACACTACATTTCCCATAATTCTCAGTAGCATGGTTCATCAGACCAACCCTTTATCCTGAATTTCCACTTCTTTTAAACCCCGCAACTCCTGTTTGTAAAACAAGCTTAGCATTAAAAGATCTCTTGTTTCTTATTTTTTAGACTTTGAATGAACTGAACTTCTCTGCAGTGGGTAAAATACAAACATGCTCCCTTTCATCTTTACTAAAGGTGTTCGCAGTGTGGCAAGCTGCTTTGTTGTTCCTATGGCAACAGGAATGAGCTTGACTCTGTGCTTCCTGACCCTTCGTCATCGAAGACCTAAGGCTCGCTACATTATTTGGCCTCGCATCGACCAGAAGTCCTGTTTCAAATCAATGATCACAGCAGGTGAGTACATGAAAACAGCGTCCTGTGAGCCACACATCCTGTTAACTGACTGGATTTGTGTTCGAGAGGTGACAAAAGATTATTACTCAGTATTCATAGGAATTTTTTTAAATCAGTAAAGTGTTTTTATCAGTGCTCAGTTTCTGCTGTTACACCATCCATCCATCATCAGTGCATTAGTTAGACGTGTGCACTTCCCTCACATAAACAGCTGACTTGTCTGTTCAGGCTTTGAACCTGTTGTTGTGGAGAACGTCCTCGAGGGCGATGAGTTGAGGACGGACTTGGAAGCTGTTGAACGCAAGATCAACGAGCTTGGAGCCGAGAACGTCCTGTGTGTCCATTCTACAACGTCCTGCTTTGCTCCGAGGGTCCCTGACAGGTAATGGCAGTTTTCCCTTGGGCTCCGCTAGATATCAGCTTCTTCAGTGGCATTTGTATTACTTTCAGCTTTCATCTCTTTGGAAAACAGATTTCGGGAGCTGTTTAATTTGCCTCACAGTCTGTCGTACTGTTTTACAGGCTTGAGGAGCTGGCCACGATGTGTGCCAAATATGACATTCCTCACATAGTCAACAACGCATATGGAGTACAGTCGTCTAAGTGCATGCACCTTATACAGCAGGTATCTGCCACTCATTCCCAATCCATCTAATCTTGGATACTTTTGAATTCGTAGATAGTTTTACTCTCTTCACTTGCGGTCACATGTTGCAGTTTGAATTGGAGCTTCCCTCTGAAGACAAATCTGTGATTCCCACGTGCTTTGTCACTTTTGTCACTGGTGACAGACAAGGTGGTTGCCTCATTCTCTTCTTGGACTATCTTCATTAGGGGGCTCGTGTGGGAAGAATTGATGCGTTTGTTCAGAGCTTGGACAAGAACTTTATGGTTCCAGTAGGTGGCGCCATAATCGCAGGCTTCGATGAGGCGTTCATACAGGAGATCAGCAAGATGTACCCAGGTGAGTAGTACTTCCACTGAAGCTGAGCTAAAGTGGTGTTACATAAGTAAATGATGAATCGGTTGACAGGTAGATCTGCTTTTCTTATAAAGCATGTCACCAGAAATTGTTCAGTTCCAGCAGAGATGTCTGCCCCCAAAAACCTGCTTTTGCAGGGAAATGGTACCCTCGGGGTGGAGTTTGTCGTGCTGAAATGTTTTGATTGGGCTTGTCCATCAGCTCCACCAAAACTTTTCGGGGCTTTATGCAGAATTAACTATGGAGGTTATGTTTGTCCACTGTCTCACAGTATGGATGTGGGATGTGAGGTTTAAACGCTCTACCTTTGTAACACATCTGATGAAAGCACAAAAACTGATTCTTCTATGAAATACAGAATAGTTCCAGATTGATCCTTTCAACTGAGATCTATCTGAATGAATGTGGAAACAGAGATGAGAATCTGACCGTTTAACTGGATTCAGTCACTTGAGGCGAAGGCGCTGTTATGTTCATTTACCAGTAAATAAATCAATTTTGGATAATTTTTCATAAAGATTTTACAAAAACAATAAAGAAAACAGCTGACAAACTGGGATCCATAACGGCTCAAAGAAACCATAATATTTGACTACCACTGCAGAAGATTTGCGTTGATCGTATATCTATCTAGCAAGATTATTGGAAAATATGAGATATTGGATTAAAAATGACATTTTCCCACCGCTAGACTAAATGTTAGCACGAGGAGCAGATACTTGAACTCTAATTTGGCTTGAAAGTAGCAGACTGTTAAGGTGCTTAAAAAAGCCTCTTCTCGTCTTTCTCCGTCCAGGTCGAGCATCGGCTTCACCCTCACTTGACGTCCTCATTACCCTTCTCACTTTGGGAGCCAGCGGCTATAAGAAATACATGTCAGAAAGAAAGGTAAGGGCATGTACACATTCCCTTATTATAAGGCTAAAAATAGGTTGTCGAAGTTGTGTCGGATTGCACCAGATGACGTGACTGTATGTGTAGTTTTCCTCACCTTTATTTGGATTTGAGCGGGGGGGCTTTAGACTTGAGCGAGCAGTGAGCGTTGCGGAGGGAGGAGCTGGCTATAGCAAGATAACGTTGATCCAGAAGTTTTAAAAACCTCCCCTGGTGGCTCACTGCTTTAAAGCAGAGTTGCTCACAATGCAGCATTCCTCTCTTTAAATGATAGGCACTGCAGCATTCCCACACCTCCACACTGCTGTAGAATAAATGTGCCTAACCTGAACTAAATCTGCTTTGCCTGAAGCTCACACCATATGCGCACTCAAAAATAAGCAGAAGGTGGGAGTTTTTCAGAAGTGAAGGACTAGTGCATGTTTTCAAACACTCTGTTTTAGTGATATCTCTTAAAAATGCTCAAAAATACACACGGCCCCAAGTTCTCGCATCTAAAAAAGATAAATATTAGCCCAGAGATGCAGTGCAACACCCAAAAATGCCAGTTGTGGGGGGGGGACATCCCTGCAGCAGAAATATCAGTGAGGAAATTCATCTGCCCTCTTGTATGAGCTGACACCATCAAGGCTTATTGATTTCTCTTAGTCTGCTATATGCATAATTAATGCGCAGAATCACTTTTTCCATCATGTGTGCAGATCTAAGTGAGTTTCTCACATCTCTCTGGGGGTCACGAGCTTTAAGTAATTTAGACATATGGTCTGTTGAGGTTAATTTACAGGCTTATGTGCCACAAATGAAGAAAACATCTCTAACTTATTATATTTAAGGTAACCAGTGGATGAGTGTGAGTTGTTTTTGTTGTTGAGGTTTACTCATCACACACTAACTTATTGTCTGGAGACTCAAAGACTCGCTCTACAATCTGTGCCTGCCCCCTCCTCCGCCTTTGGGATAATAAAGTTGCTCTTTGTCTGCGGAGAACAAGGGACACTTGGGGACACTTGAGACATTGTTTAGATACTTTTAGTGTCTGACACTTGACTGAGACAATTTTCTTAATGCTTTCGCACCAGGAAAGTATGAGTCAGCAGAGTGTGTTGACTCACTGTTGCAGAGAGTAGATTCTTTAATGTGTAATGCTTAATTTGGGAATCAGGCGATAGTAAGTGGCAAAAAAAAGAGAAAAAAGTCTGAAGATGGTTGCTCTGCAGCTTTCCTGCCTGGCTTGGGCTCATAACATCTGTGCTCTGAACCATTTTGCTCTGATTCAGTTGTTCGCACACAGCTTCAAGCTCAGAGCTGAACACCTTGTCAGGATCTATAAGATACGTGGGTGTTCAAATCTCAGTATTAAAGCTTGCATTTTTCTTCTCCTGTTCCTTTAATTGATCCCAGAGGTGGGTGTGTGATTCACAAAAAAAGAACCTGGACAGAGAGGGACAGGAAGGGGGTTAGTCCACAAAAGCGGCTCCACTGCTGGTTTTGGAGTAGGAGCCCAACTTGATATCAGTTCTTTCTGAAAGACTCTGCTGGGTCATAGAAAGAATTAATTCAACTCGATTAATAAATATTGTCAGGTGCTTGATTATAACTATCTGGCATTCGTAGATACTGATAAATATTTATAAATTCTGTTTCCGGCTTCATTTACAAATACCGTTCAGTGCTTGGAAACACCCTTTGGCATTCCAGAGAGCATTCACATACACTGACTGTGGTTTAAAACGACATTCATGAAATAGACTGGTGATTTGAAGACATCGGTTTGCATGGAGAACGAGACAAACACTGTAATCTCAGTAGATGAACTGTTACCCTTCAGTATGGTCTCTTGCAGTTTAAAAAAAAACTCTCCTATTTTTAGCCGATTCTTTTTAGACCCAACTTAAAACTGGCACCAGCCCTGAACTCGCACAGGAAACATTTTGGTTTGACATGCTGCTTCCACTTAAAGGGATAATCCGGAGTAAAATGCACTTTAGATCAATTTACGGGATGTTGGGAGTACATACGCTGAGTTGACATCAAAATCATGTCATTCGGATGTGTTTTGAGAATTTCGATTTGACCGTTTTTAGCCAAAAGTCGTTAGCCTGGAAGTCAGAGGGGCATATCATGTCACCGCTACAAAACGCTATTTTTATACCTCTTCTACAGCTCCAAACAACATAACACTTACATGGTAGTGAGTAGAGGGTCCCTAAAGCCAAACCGAAGTGTCCCGAGGTCTTCATGTGGTCGGATATAGAGTCCAGAATGAATTTAATCAAGCCAGTACCTTTCCGGAAATGTTGCTGCTGCAGCTGCCGCTAAAGACCGTGGTGAAGTTGGTTTGATATTGGATATTCGACAGATATTCACAATAAGGAAATAAGGTGTCTTTTTTTTCAAACCAATATCAAACCAACTTCACCACGGTCTTTAGCGGCAGCTGCAGCATCAACATTTCCGGAAAGGTACTGGCTTGATTAAATTCATTCTGGACTCTATATCCGACCACATGAAGACCTCGGGACACTTCGGTTTGGCTTTAGGGACCCTCTACTCACTACCATGTAAGTGTTATGTTGTTTGGAGCTGTAGAAGAGGTATAAAAATAGTGTTTTGTAGCGGTGACATGATATGCCCCTCTGACTTCCAGGCTAACGACTTTTGGCTAAAAACGGTCAAATCGAAATTCTCAAAACACATCCGAATGACATGATTTTGATGTCAACTCAACGTATGTACTCCCAACATCCCGTAAATTGATCTAAAGTGCATTTTACTCTGGATTATCCCTTTAAACTTGGAGGGAAGTGCATACAGTCAGGCAGACAGGGGACACGCTGAAGGAATAAGGGAGGGGTTTAATCTGCATGCTCTTAGATTTGCTTGACTATCAATAAAGGCACGACTGCTGCCTTTACAATAAAGTAATGGGCAGTGTCCAAAAGGGCATCTGCTACTATTTATAGCCCTTTTGTATTGCTCCTGCAACCTTTTCTGTCTCTTCATGTGTGTCTGCAGGAGATTTATTCATTCCTGGCTCAGGAGCTGAAGAGTCTGGCTTCTGCACACGGGGAGAGATTGCTTCACACCCCACATAACCCCATTTCTCTGGGTGAGCTCAAAGTGCTGATTACTGAACCAGCAGGTCCTCACACTGTCATATATTTTTGTAGAAGTCATGTTTCTGACCTTGTATTTGTTCCTTTCTTCAATCAAATCATTGTGCCCGTTTGGGTGTGGCACCTCTCTCCTCCAGCCATGTCTCTCGATGGTCTCCAGGCCGAGAGCGACAAGGCAGTGACTCAGCTGGGCTCCATGTTATTCACCCGACAAGTGTCAGGAGCCAGGTATGAAAACCTGAAAAAGGGCACGGTGATAGTTTGGGTTGCGGATGGATGGACAGAGAGGGGGGGGGGGGGGGGGGGGGGGGGGGGGAATCAGGCTGTGGAGAATTTATTTGTCTGCTCAGAAATGAGAGGCTGTGCCATGTTTTGCCAAATAAAATGGAAAGTGGACATCAGCAATCAAGCAAATGGATGAGTGGAAACTACTTTAGAAGATTAGACAGCGTGTCCTTTGAGGGTCCCCCTTAATTTAACTGTATGTTTCCATTAGATGCAGAGAGACGTTGCCTCATCTGAGACAACAAGCGTGAGCTGTTGCGCAACTTTTACGGTCATTACTTATTCCCACCAGTAATGCAGCCTTTCTTTGGATTACAACGGACAATTTTAATCTTCTGCCACAGTCACTCACAGTCAACACAGGCGCATTTAGTTGCCATTTTATTTCTCTGTGATTCCTTTTGAAAGTTTTGAATCAAGCATTTGGACCCCATCTAAATCTATCTAGAGATCTAGAATAAATTATTTATTTGGGTCGATCTGTCCAGATTGTTTTGTGTCATTCGGATTTTAATGTATTCTTTTTCTCTTAGTGAACATTTTTATGAAGGTCAGAGAATACGTCGTAAGAGAACTACGCTTGTATCTCTGTCGCCCACTTATTGAGATGTACTGACTTCTAAGGTTTATGTTTCAATGGTGCATATTCATTTTCACTATTTGTAGCAGGAATCCGAGCGGCGATATGAACTGAAATATGCTCAGCATGAGTCCTGTGAGAGAGAGCCGTTCTTTTCACGTCAACATCCAGCCAAACAGATTGCGATCTGACAACTCATTGCGGTGCACCTCTTTACCGTGATGTCTTCTCATTGGCATCATGTCGGTTGTTAGACAGTGATTGATTTCACATTAAAGTGAGCCTAAACCATGCCAAATTTGTTAGGCGTGAATATTGTGCTCAGTACTGCAGAGTTTGAATCTTAATAATCGACTCCAGTTCAAAAGTGCTTTTCGTTTCCCATATATAGTTGAATTGTAGTGATGAAGCTATAGACAGTTCAAGTCAGTATTGAACGGGTTGAGCAGTGCAGCATTTAGCGGCTGCAGATCCAGGGTTCCTTAGAAGATGATTTAGAGTGGACTCAAATAGAGCTAAAAGGAGAGTGAAAGTTAGACTTTACAAGTACAAAACTACTAGTCAGACAGATTTTTTTTGTCCAACAATATTCTATTTAAACCACTGCCTCTTTTATATTAAAGACCAATGTTCTTGTTTTCCTTCATTCAAGAGAGCAACGACCACTTCAGTTCAACCAATTATCGCTGGTTACTGAAACAAATCTCACAGTTATACACTGAGTTACTGAATCGGAGTCGAGGAGTGATGCGCTGATTTATTCATTCAGGGCTTTATTGCAAAAGCAACAAAAAACGATCAGGATACCTATTTGAAGGTCGATGTGTGGGGGTTGTAAACGGTGAAAGAATTTCAGCATTGAAAATGGTTGGCATGCATATTTGATGGGCAGCGGTTTGCTTTGTAACGTAATGAAGCTTGAAGGTATCAGCAAGCCAGTTTGCTTTCCATTGCAGCCGTTGTCAATGATTAGAGCTGTTAACCATTTGATTCATCCTAATTTTCCCTATAATCATTTGGAATTTATTACATTTTAAAAAGGTAATTATGGCCCATCAGCCCATCTTCACTTTTCAATTCCACTTGTATTTTAAATTGTGAATATTCATTTGTTTTTGGGTGTGTTTTAGTTTTTTTTTGTTTTTTTTTTCCCATTCTTTTGGACTGAGCTAAAGTCAACACTCTTAAGATCAACAGTACATTTCTAATTGGAGTCCTTAAATACTTTTAATAGCTTTATTCCAGATCATTTATTCATGCTCCCTAAAAGTAAAATAGTTTTATTCTTAAGCCTTTCTGTTCTTTTGTGAAGTCATGACTTTTAATTATTTTTGTTACTTTGCTCCATGTTCAGAATCCACCTTTTGTGCTACATTGTTCTGTTTTTTTCCACTTATGTTTCTAGGGTAATACCACTGGGCAAGGAGCAGACCATAAGCGGACACACATTTCGTGGGTTTATGTCGCACTCTGAGTCGTACCCCTGCCCTTACCTCAATGCCGCCTCGGCTGTGGGCATCACTCGGGAAGATGTGACACTGTGCATCAAAAGGCTCGACAAATGCCTGAAGACTCTGAAGAAAGACAGAAATGCAGCGAGAAGTAGCTCCCCAGTATCACTGGTGAACCAGGAGGTTGCTGAAGGAGATGTTGCTGAAATATGAAGTTTTACCCTTTTGCTACTCGCACCGACTACTTATCTGATTTAGACTGTTAAATCAAGACACTGCATTAATTTCAGTGACTTTCGACAGCGGGTGATGAGATGGAAAGCAGATGTTCTTTACAAGTGAAACTGACGCAAGCTCATGCTAATGAGTAATTCTGCACTCCATTAAGGTGTGCTAGGAAGTTATTATTGTAAGGATAAAAAGTGTCTCAGGAATATATGGTCATTAATTAGACCAAAGTGTCTGATTGTTGACTCTACAATTTGAAGAAGTTAAATGAATTATGGGTCCGTCATGTGCAAAGGATGTCGTCTTTTCCTAATTAAAGCCGTCAAATATCTTCACACTGGAGTCTGTATGAAATATTTTAAAGGTGTCAGGCAGACAGATGGTGCATAACGAATGCATATTCTGTACTCATTCCCGCTTATTGATACATGAAACAAAATGGCTTCATATCTGCAGTGAGTTGTAATGTGATGCAAATGTCGGTGAACCATTAACTCCATCTGAACCCTGCATATTGGATTAGCTCATTTATTTTCAGGCTCAGTAACAGATCACAAGGAACACTTAATCAATAACCATACACCAAACATAAATCAGTATGTGTTCAGGAAATGTTTACTGTTTGTCTCTGTATTAAACAATCGTATACGACACATCAACAGATTAGGGCGATGAGTTAATTCTTGCACTGAGGGATAGGATGAATTTTAAGTTCTATATCTTCTATTTCTCTTGTCTCTATCATGTACCTCTGCTCTCCAATGTGATTCATTGAGAAACAGAGCAGGAAGTGCCCTGAGGCACAAAACACTGAATGTCACTGACTGGTGGCCACTCAAGATTTTGATAAAGTACTGGACTGTTTCATGTCCTCCTGCGCCCTTGCCTTCATCTTCTTTATCTTATCAAGGCTGATTACTTTGAAATCTGCAGGCGATGCTGTAAAGTTCAAATGGTCACATGTGAATCAGAACTGAAAGTAGCAGCTGTCGCAGTTTCTATGCATGTGCAGCACACAGGTTGGTTTTTCACCTGCAGTAGGTATAACAGGTCAGAATTTATGTGTAACCAAGGCAACATCAAAAACCCATCCACCCAGCAGCCTTTGACAGAGGGCTGGACTGTGTTATGCTGTTGTATCAGCATATTTTCACGGTTCCCAAGCTGTACTGAACCATTAACAGGACATAGTGGAAAAACACTGTGTGCCCTAACAGCACTTGTACAATGCAGCACTTGGAACAGGAAAAGTAGCTTTCACAATGTTTTTTTTATTTTCTTAGAACGGTAACTTTGACATCTCATTTGGGTATGCTTGATAGATTTTTGAGCTGTCCATGGTTGTAAGGTGAGGCAAAATGATTGTGAACATAAAGGCCTTTTAATACGCAAAACTTTAGGGGGGAAAAAAAATCCAACACAAGACTAAACATACACACGGATATTCTATTTCCTCTTTCTCTGTTTGTTGTCACCAGTTTTTTACGTATCTGTTACTGAAGGAAAGCTGCCAAAGCGTTTGTGAGTAACTCTTTTTGGACTGGATAGTTTAAAGGGAACCTTTGATCGCAATAAGTCAATCAGACCTTGGGTTGAAAACGTTTGGAGTGCAACTCTTGTCCCAATTTTGAACTTGCAAAAGCTACTGGCTGCATCTTGTTCCTGATTGTTTACCTTCATCTATCCTCACAAAATTGACTCTCCCTGAAAGTACTTCCTCCTCGACGTGGACTCCACACACTCGATCAGAACTCTAAGCACCATAGGGATGTTCCAGATGACTAATGGTCCTTCAGTCTTGGTTCCCAGAAATTTTCAAGAGGAGTTAAGTGATGAAGAGTGTCAGAGTGGCACATGAAATGACCACATATTTGAAAACCTCTGCCAGGAAGGCCACAGTGATGTTCACCAGTCTCTGACATTTCTTAGTCTTTTAAACCACTCTCCCAAAAATTCTTCAGTTGCAAAGTCTCAATGTTTTTTCATGCCTGTAAAACCGGTGTGTAATCTGTGTGAGTGCATCACAACTGTTATTGGGTGCTATTTCCAAGAGATTCGGTTGTTCAAACGTGTCAGCATACCCTGCAATTTAACTGAGAGGGTTAGCTTTTCACTCGCCTGTGTGTTCTATGGCGTGACCATATGCAGCGATGTGAGCATCTCTGAGTGGGTCGCCACAGAGGCGCTGTCCATGGTGCTGCAGTTATGCGCCTCTTGTTCTCCTACACGAGGGAAGGGGGGATCTATAGCTTACTCACTGGAGGGAGAAAGATTCCTTGTGGCGTTACATGAGTTTACAGGTCTCAGTCAAACTCAGTGAGGAGGCTTTCGTTGGGTTTGACCAAAAACTGTTTGAGTAACCCCATAATGTAAAACAGAGATTGTGTCGGATTTGGCACGGTCGTTTAACACGAAATGTATCTTCTTTTTCCAAATCTATGCATGTTGCCCACGGCTAATAGTGTGAGTTGGAATCGATAGATGCCCGCTTACGATCGTTAATAGCACGTGAGCGCCATTCAAAACCCTCGTTATAGATAAAACTTAACTCTGACGGAGACAAACTGCGTAATAAAATGTCCTCTTTAAAAAAAAATGTATGGTGCATGGTGGTTTAACCAACAGTTATCCGACTGGAGCTTAATAAATAATGAAAGCGTACGGAGGGGAGCTGCAGCTGATTTGCTGATGTCAGGCAGCCAGTGCAGCATTTCATGGTGCAGGGTGGAAACGCACGGTGCCATCATCCTCGGTCGGTGCACTAGGCAAAAAAAAAAAAAAACCTCACACATGCAAGCCCGGCAAGAAAGATGCTGCCAGCTCTCAAGATTTGGGCATTATTGTCTGTGTCACTGTGCTACCTGTCTCAACCGGGTCATATGAAAAAGGTTTTCCGATGTCCTTCAACATGCAGCTGCTCCAAGGAGTCTATCATCTGCGTCGGGTCCTCTTATATCCCAAGGATTGCCCCCACCGAAATCAATTCCCTGTGAGTATCTACCCTTTAAAATGGCACAATATATGTTTTAAAACAATGCGTGCAACGCGACCAGCACTTTGTAGCACGATAGGCCCATTCAATAAGATTTTCGTTGTCTCAATTTGACCACGCAAATAAGAGTTGATGGCAGTGCAGTCTCAGGATTTCCTTTTCTTTGGTTGAACGTTTTTGCCTGCTTCTTTCAGGAGTATCGTCAATGGGACTTTCAACGAGGTCAAAGAAGCAATGTTCTCTCACATGCCATCTCTCCAGCTACTGTAAGAACACTTTAACTACCTACAGCACTTCTCAAAGCATTTGACTGATTCGCCTTACTTTGTACTAGAGGCTAAGAATGGGCTGCGTGGTCTGTACAGCTTCGACATAACACACGTTATTTATAAATGATCGCTAGCTTTTATACTGTCGCACATGTATGTTCAGTGACTAACTTTCTGTTGTGCAAAAACAACAACAGCAAGGTGTCTTGTAAAAAAGTAAGTGCATCTTAAAAGTTATCAGGCAAGGCAGGCTTTTTAAAAGGGTTGGACGCCTGGGGATGGATAATGGAAATATTGTCTTGAGCTTTCAGTGCGGGCCTCATACTGTACTTACCGGAGGACATTAATCTTTGTTGTTCCTCTACTAGTGACAGCATGGATGTCAGCATAAACAAAGGCGTGGCAAATAGAGAATTGATGCCAAGTCATTATTTCCCATTAAAAAGTGTATTGCAGTTATAATAGAAGCCATAAAATGTGGTGACATGTTAACCTCTTCGACACTTGGTTTCGTGTACTTTGAACTTTTGGCTTAATTTTGTTCACTTATTTGATTTATTCTGAGAAATGCCATCGCTTCTATTTTACAGACAGAATCCACTGCACTGATTTGGTAGCCAGCATAGATCATTTACGGTGTGTTTTGTTATTCGTTGCAGGCTTTTGAATTCCAATTCTCTAACAACTGTAAGGGATGATGCATTCTCAGGTCTTCCACATCTGGAGTACCTGTAAGTTGTTTTTATATTAAAGTGGATCCGATTGAGGAATGATGACTGCTCTTCCATTTATTCATTTATCATACCTCAAAAACCACACAACATCACAAAAAAAGTCATCTGGTACCTGCAGAAAGTGAGTCTGGCGTGGACGTGTAGACCACACACACACTGATGGCTCCACCTGAAATGAATCTTTGCTTATCTGTTCACACTTCACTTCCTGACCAAAATTAAAATGCTTTCATTTGTTAGAAAGCATAAAAAGATCATGTGGTCTGATGAGTAAAGACTTACCCTATTCCAGAGTGTTGAGCATGTCAGGGTAAAAAGAGGGGCAGATGAAAGTGCTGTTCCTGTCACACCACATGCCCGAAGGTTTAGTCATGTGGAAACAGCATTATGATCTGAGGTTACTTCGGATAGTCGGATCTAGGTTCAGCAATGTTATGTGCTCAGAAAAAGGAAAAAGTAAACGAGCAGGTCTTTCACTTTGCCCAAACTGTGGGAGAGTGGTTTAAGGAGCATTAAACATAATTTTCAAACATTGATTGGCCATCACAGAGTCCAGCCCGTAACCCCGTTTAGAATCCTAGAGATGTACCAGAGAAGACTTTACACAGTTGTCCAACTATTCCATCATCAGCACAAGATCTCGGAGAGAAATTTCCGCAACCGTTACTGGAAGCAAATATTCCGGCTCTAAATGAGCTTATCAAATTGATGCCATTTTAAATGAGTATCTGAGTCAAAGCCAAAAGCGTTCAAAGAAATGTTAGTTTCACTTTTTTTTGACCAAGCAGCTTCTAAAAAGCAGAGTTTATGTTTCTATTGAAGAAAAGTAGAACGTAGAATTAAAAAGGACAGCAGAAATGTAGGTGGCTTACAATGTTGTCATACAAAGCATGCAAGAATCAGTAGGTTGAGTTATTCTGGCTCAGATGGTATTTTGAGATTCAGTGTGGGAATACTGTGCAATATTCATGTAAAAATAATGTCATACAATTGAGGGTATGATGAGTGATCATTCTAAAAATTGCATTGTCAATTTTCCACTATTGATAAGTAAATGATCTTATGTTCTCTTTTTATCCACAGGTTCATTGAGAGTAATAAGCTAGAGACTACATCTAAATATTCCTTCAGAGGACTCAGGGACTTGACTCACTTGTATGTTCCAAGATTGTCAGAAATATACCCATATGTGATGCATAGTATACCTGGATAATGCTCTAGCTCTATTTCATTGTTGTATTTGCTGTGCCAATTCATTGTGGTTGTTTCTAGGTCTTTGGCAAACAACAACATCAAAGCTTTGCCCAGGGAAATCTTTATTGACCTGGAGTCACTGATAGAGCTGTAAGTTTGTCACACAGTTAAAAGTGTTGGGTAAATGATGTCATTTTCTCTGTTTTTCTATTCATTTTCTATTTATTCTGTGCCCTGTGCCTTTTTTGTTTTTGTAAAGTAGTTTCTGTCTCTTTCTGCAATGACACACCGTAGTTCTTTTCTGCAGGGACTTGCGAGGTAATGCTTTTGAGTGTGACTGCCGAGCCAAGTGGCTCATGACTTGGTTGAAGCACACCAACGCCACAGTATCGGATGTCGTGTGTGCTGGACCGGAGGACATGAAGGACAAGCGCCTCAATGACATGAACAGCCTGCACAATGAGTGCATCTCAACGGGTGAGAAATACCTGAGCCAGCTATACTTATTTCAGATTTAACTGGCATCAGTATCACACAAGTCACCCGAGTCATTTTACGAAAGATGGTGAAGATTATTCTTTAAATGTGGCTTTGTATGTGGTATTTTATGAATTTGTAAAAAATGGAACTCATGTGCTTTTCCACAGATTTTGTCCTTCATCAGTCTGTGGCATCTGAGTCTTTGTCTGTTGACACCTTCAGTTATAAGGATGATGTCTATGTGACGATTGCTGCTCCCAGCACAGAAAGCTGTATGGTTTTCCAATGGGACCATATTGAAATGAACTTCAGGACTTATGATAATATCACAGGTAAGGCAATGCCTTCACAAGCTGTATCAGGATGCTCAAGTTGAGTCTTACTCTCATATGACTAGTGTGCTTTCCTGCCCCTCAGGTCAGTCCATTGTGGGTTGCAAGACAGTTGTCATCGAAGATGAGGTGTTTGTCATTGTGGCTCAGCTCTTTGGTGGTTCTCGCATTTACAAGTTTGATGACGACCAAAGCAGGTTCAATAAGTTCCAGGACATTGAAGTGTCCAAAATCTCCAAGCCCAATGACATCGAGGCGTTCCAGATTGGCACTGACTGGTTCTTTGTGGTTGCTGACAGCTCAAAAGCTGGCCTATCCACCCTCTACAAGTGGAATGATAATGGATTTTATTCATACCAATCCCTGCATGAATGGTACCGTGACACAGATGCAGAGTTCTTGAACCTGGATGGGAAAGCCCATCTTATTTTGGCAAGCCGCTCACAGGTTCCTGTAATTTACCAGTGGAGCCGGAGCAACCAGAAGTTTATCCTGCAGGGTGAGATCCCCAACATGGAGGATGTAGTAGCTGTAAAACACTTCCGGATCAAGGAGGAGCTCTACTTGTCTATGACACGCTATATTGGTGACTCCAAAGTTCTACGATGGGGTCCCAAACAGTTTGCTGAGATCCAGGCTTTGCCCTCACGAGGCTCTATGATTCTCCAGCCCTTCTCTTTTAAGGAACGTTACTACCTGGCTCTGGGAAGTGACTACACCTTCTCTCAAATTTACCAGTGGGATGATGAAAAGAAGCTCTTTGACCGCTTCAAGGAAGTGTACATCCAAGCACCGCGCTCCTTCACTGTGGTTTCCACTGACCGCAGGGACTTCATATTTTCATCTAGCTTTAAGGGAAACACACAGATCTTTGAACACGTCATTGTTGACCTGAGCTTGTGAGGGGGCTGTGCCTTATTGTCCCTCCTGCAGTCAGATGTCTTCCTCCAAAAAGATATATTTGCAAAGGGACAAAAAGGACAAGACATTGTGAACTGTTGAATATCTAATACCTGCATAATTCTGACACAAAATAGAGCTTGGTCAAGTTTTGTCTTGACTATTTCTCAATGGCCTTGTTCCTATTACCTGTTGCCATGAGTTCTCAGACTTTAAGATACTGTCATTTCACAAAGACTGCTAGTTTTTTTGTAAAAAGGTCCAGCCGACATGGATGGTAAAAAATAGTTTGATATGTTTGGAAGTATAGCTTTTCAGTTAAAGATCCTTCTGCTAGTAGTTTGAAACCCCCAACATAATACACCAGGACCTGAGAGAAAATGTAGTTCTACTCTTATTTGGGCCACTTACTTCATGCCCTCTTAGCCTGTGTTCAATAATGTACAGTACGTTAACCTATCAGAGCAAGGGTTTTGTGTTCTGATGGACTTACAGTGTCTCCTTCTGGCCGTGATGAAGTATCACACCCCTATTTCCATACAGGGAATGTCTTGAAAGCACAAACCTTTAATTAGCATTGCGCAGATCTTACAGTGTATAGTTGTTTTGTGGCAAATTTAACTGTAGGTGGTACAGACTGTATTGCATACAGTAGTTTAAAAATGGTTTGTTGTTTTAGGAAGTGACATATTAAGGAAATATAGTTCCCATTTTGATACAGCTTTTAGATAAGAGATACAATAAGTTGAATTTGAAGCTGTTGTTGTTGATCAGGGAAACTAAGACCACTTACAAGTTTGAAAAATAACTGCAGTCTTTTGGTTCATGATATCATTAAACTTTTTTGGAGGATTGAATAGGTTTCTCACGACAGATTCAGAGGCCTCATAGAGAAACTAAATGTAAATATATCCAATGAAAACAAGAGGCTTTCTCAGTGTGTCATTCTGAATGTTGACAACCTACAAGATGTACATAAATTAAAGATTGCAATACCACTAACTGTTCTAAACAGATATTTGCACTTACTTACAAAACTCAAATGTTACTGCAGCTTGCAAGAGCATGACATGTAAAAAAGGGTGATTGTCAACTTACTTTTAGAGAAACCCAACAAAGTGTTCAAGTGCTTTTTATCAATGAAGCGAATGGCACTGCAAATAAATAAATAAAAAGAAATATGCAAGCTTGACAGTTCTTTTGTATGTTTTAGTTTTAAGCATATTGAATGTTACTCTTAAAATCTGCTGTAAGTTTAAACAGTTGACTAACAAAATAAATATATAAAAATATGATTGTAAGATGTGTTTTATCATTCACTGAACAACAAGGGTGGTAAAATGTCAGCTTTTTTTTCCCATGTCTGGAATTATCTTTGTTTGGGGGAAAGCTCACAAAATGATTAATAGGACTTGCACATGACGGGACAGTAAGATTTCAAGGCTGCTTTAATCAATATTTCTATTCTTTTTATTGTGTCAAATGATTATCACCAATGCTTTCAACTGCTTTTAAGTGGCAGTCTCGTGTTGTCATCAAATATTTTTGATACCACTGGCACAAACTGCCATAGCCAGAATCTAAAAAGCAACTCTCAGCTTACTGACAGCTCAATTTAAATCCCATTAGAAGAGATACTTTATAGCTGCTGTAACCTGATAAATAGCTGTCTGGTGGTTTTAGTGTTTGGGATGTATCCACCATATTGATTTATCTTCCACCAGAACAAATTAACAAACAAATAAGGTGGTGAGGAATTAAAAAAAGACAGCAAAGAGACGACTGATCGACACCCATATGAGATGAGAGCAGCGAAAACTTTTTTTAATCTAACTTTTAAATCTCGAGGAATGTTGTAGGACTTAACCTCTGTGAAAAGTTAGCATGGAAATGATGAGCTTGTTTGGACGACTGAGCTGATCTGTCTGTCACTCTTTGATCCAGAGTAAGAGGGTGTGTTCAAATGACAGAGAGGGAATGCCAATTTGCCTGAGAAGTAGGTCATGGAAAAGAAAGATATACATCTAAAAGGGAATTTATAAAATCATACCGTGATGAACTGCAGTGATTACAACACTACTAAACTAGTGGCTTTAATGAAGAATGCATGTTCTCATGAGCCTTTACATTAACTAGCGTGAAAGAGTCAAATGGTTTAAGCCACCTCCCCTGCTGTTGCTAAAATATCTTTCCAGTCAAAAGTAACATGTGACAATAATGTCACATGACATGCTGATACACAGTAACTTTTGTTCAATTTTCTTTGTCCTCTTTTGCCTTTCAGTGCTCTCAAAGTGCTGGGGAAAACTTCATTTGGTCACACTTAAAGAATGCACGACCAGATATTTCTTCTTTGTTTGCCTCTCAGGGCTTCAGATGCTCCATAACTTTTTTCAAACTGTGTAAAAGCGATCCGTCAACAATAAATCCCGTCTGATGAATATCAGTATAAACTAGATTTATTTTATTGTGTATTTTATAATATGCACTCTTCGCTTCATTTTAAATTTCCACAGGGCACATTGCATTAAAAGCACTAACATAGGTGTGTGAGTGCATACATGCATGTAGTTCGTAACACTTCTAATTTGAGTTATTTAGCTTAATAATAGCTTATTTTGTAGACTAAAGTTGTCAATAAAGTTTTTTCGGGGGAAAAGACTTCCTCCTGCTATGAGATAGAGATGGATAGATAGATAGATAGATAGATAGATAATCACCGGGCTTGAACATATGACGTGCGAGTCCCAAAGCAGTTTATTGACCCTCTGAGCCTCTGAGCTGTGCCTCTGCTTGCTGGTGCTGCTTTCTTGGCACTTTTTAGCTGAGACTGATGACTACAGACACTATCTTTTAGATTTTCAACGTGTTTCCTGTGAAGCAGCTTTGCTCATCAACTGTCTTTGGTTTGTTCAGGTGATTGTTGTTGGGCTGGGACTGTTCTGTCTCATGCTCTGTATCCCAATAACGTCTCTGACACGTTGGTTTCAAAATTTGAAGACTGAGAAAAATTTAGTAGGACCTGGTAAAGGCTTGATCTCAGTCCCTCTTCCTTCTCAAGCTGCTCTCCTGAGTAGTTAGGTCTTTGTTGAAGCTTTTGTCTCTTTATTTTTTGTTTTGACCTTCAAAATGTTATCTGGGAAAGACTTGAACTCAGTCCCTGAGACTTCCCTAAGTGATCTCTAACAGCTTGTGCTATGTGACCACACAGCTGAGATGCTTCTTGAGCACACCTTCAGAAAATCCCTTTCAGATTTAAAGCCTTCTGCTAACAGCCTGAGCTGTTGAAGCAAACAAGTAGATTTCTTTCTTAGAGAACTCTGCAACACCAAGCTTCTTTCTAGCATCCTGAACTATCCGGTCTGAGAGAATTTTGCTCTTTACTTGGAGAGTTAAGCATGGAAATGTTTCAGTCACGAGCTTTAACAGCTGACAGCTTCAACAGCCTGAGCAAACACTCTTTCTTAAATCCTGTGTCTGTGCCTGCCGTTGAACTTCAGTTTAATGACACTTATTTGTTGCAAACATATAACAAAACAGAAACAACAGTGAGTTTAATACGAGTACAACATTTGTAGAGTTAATATGAGCACAGGCAGGTCTGCAGACCAAATGTACCAAAGCTGACGGGAACTGATTCATATGAAACCTCAGCAGCTCCTCTTGAGATAAACCAAACTCATCAAACGTAAATCCGTGAAACGCTCAGATCCGGAAGGACAGCTCAATCTGACAGTTCAGTTTTTGAACAACATCTAAGCAGTATGTATTTACATTCAGTCACTCGTAAACAAACCAAGTCTACGCTGTTATCAGATCAAATAGCTTTATATTACGTCTGTTAATAGCATTTTATTTTGGTATTTTCCCGAAGTGTCAGTCATTTGTAATATCTCTAGCTTTACCTTTTCAGTAGATACCATTTGTTTCCACTAGAGGCAGAAACGCCCTGCTCACAGTATAGACTGAATCTGTGGACTGCAGCTGGTTGCCTTCATCATGTGAACAAAATGACTTTATAACAGATTTCACTCCATTTCAGACACAATAGGAGAACAATGCTTTCAGTAAAACATTCAAACTGACAAAGTACAACAATCTTTACGAGAAGTTTCATGCTTAAAGAGTTTTACCAGTTACTGTACAAGTTTGAAACTGGTTCTACTTTACATCTTTTCATTGTAGTAAGCTGTGTTCCCTCTCTGATAGAAAGCCCATGCTCTATCTATCTATCTATCACTGAGTAATGATCAAATGTAAGCTGTGGTAAAACTCCAGCATTCATAATCTTCACTAAATATGAAAGTGTTGTTAAAATATTAATATGACTGCTCTGTTTCATTATAAAACCTCATTTGATAAAGATTTCCCACATTTCAATGTTCATACTGACTTCCAGGGTATAGTTACAGTTTATGACCACCAGAGGGAAGTATAGAGACAGATGCAAAAATAATTGCCAAATAATTGTAAGCACTTTTTAATCCTATATTTATGTATATAATAACGTACTTTTCTTAAGAAATTTACTATTTTTTGTATATAAGATAAGATGTCCCACACTCCAGATACGCTCAGATCCACAAAGATAGCTCGCCTTCTCTGAAGGCATTTTTTTAAATCTGACAGTTCAGTTCATGGACAACATCTAAGCAGTTACTGTTGGGTCTCTGAGAGAAGCGTGATGTTGAGGCGCACTCAGCCACCCCAGCAGCAGCAGAACATCTGTCTGTCATGAAGGTGGCGTCACTACACTGAAGAAACAGATAACAAGGAAAAAAAACAAAACAGGGAAAAGTAGTTCAAACATGGCCTTATTTCGGTATAAGATGTGAATAAGCCCAGTAACAGAAGGATGCCCCCTCACGCCCCCTCTTGACGCCGGGACTGGACGGGACTGCCCCTCGTCAAACTGGGGACCTAAGCAGAATTTCATTTTGAGCCCCCCCCCCCCCCCCCCAAAAAAAAAAAAAATGACTGTATCACGAAATGCCACTTAGGTTTACAACCTTTATTAGTAGGAACAAATCAAATGAACAGTCTCTTTCAACGATGGAACAAACCTTTTACATATGCACACGTCTACATTTTCTGGCTGGAAAGTCATCAATGTGCACACTCAAAATTACATTTTTACATCGTATTTCTGGCGACTGTATAGAGGGGAGGACGGCCTGTACGAACCCTGAAAGGCAATGCTGAGGGCAAACAGTAAAGTACAGTTAGATGGGACAGAATATGCTGTGCAGATCAGAGTTGCCAAGTCCGCAAATTGTAAGGGTTTACTTGTATTTCAGACGGCTGATGCATCTCCATGCAGTGCTGTTTTACACCCAGTCCTCTTTATTTGGGGGGCAAAGACTGTACTTTGCATTTCACCTGGGGCGCAGATGGGATTTTTGAACTGGGAGGACCAAGCTGTCAACAAATGATTTCAACTCAAGAATTTATTTTTGGGTAATTTGGCCATTAACTGGCGCTCAAGTAGTTACTTTTGTAATACCCAATGGGACAATTATAGTTTGCACTAAAAAGCCATTGTAGAATTATTTGAAATCATGGGTAAACAACAAAGAACATTGTTAAACAAAGGCCTTCCTGATTAACATCATTAACATCATTAACATACATTATGAAACTGTCTGGAATACCAATCACCCACCAAAACGTCATGCTTTACGCAAAAATGCGTTTTATTTAAACGTTTGTGTGTGTGTGAACAGAACCCGTTCCTCTTTAGGACCCTGGGGAGGGACAGTCGTCCCTTTGGTGCGTTCATGTACAATGAAACTCGGAACTTGGAGCTCGGAATAATGTGACCCCAAAGTTGAGTACTCCCAGCGCATCCCAGCCTTACAAACACACTAAAAAGCATGTAACTACTGTTTACGTGAGTAGGAGATGGCATGAATTCTATGTAGGGCTGGTAAAATTAATCCGACTTGTTCAGATAAAAAAATCTGCATTGGATCTAGGAAATTCCGACATCCGGGTACAACTGGGACGCATCATTAACTCTAGCAAACAAACGCCGGGCTCTCAATGCAACGTAAAAAAAAACGCTGCAATGTAAATTAGTCAAGTAACGGGACATTAATCATTGGTTTTATCGACGATGTTTGCCGCCTTAAGTACAGACGTGATAGGGGGAGGGGGGGTCCGTCCCCAGTGCCACCTGCGCCATGCATTTCACTGCATAAATGTAATTGAAATGTATTCAGTTATAATGCTTTCAAAGAATGTGTAATTGTTATTATTTTTGCCAAGCAAAGAATATGTTAACGAGTTGACGAATAAGAATCGGAAATGGGCCTCCTTTCACTTTAACAAAAATACAAATGCGTGGACTTCCCTGTCACGGAGCAGACTATTGCTGCCTTAACCGAGGCAACGCGATCTTTCACATTTTTTTGGTTTACTTTGCACCCAACTGCTCTGCTTTGGGTGTTGTTCTCGTGGATCCCAGTGCTTGTTTTTGTTAGGAGATCTGGCAACACTGCTGATGTAAATTGGGCGGAGCAGGACGAAAGACTAGACGCTGATAAGAGTGACCGAGTACGGAACAGCGTGACAAGGTGCCAGCGACAGATCCCAACCTCAACGCTGTAAGTTGCTCTTTCGACATTAGCGATTGCCATGGAAATGTATGGCTTTAGAAAAGCGAAGTATGGCAGACCCCTTCAGTGTTAGCATTTGGAGTCAAAACGGGCACTTTTACTGATCATTTGAAGGTTGATCCGTGGGAACAGCTGATGTGGCGTTGGATTTTTGTCCCCCCTTTCAAACGGTCTCCCACCAACATTTAATCGCCCCTTTTTAGGAATTATGATTAGCTATAGAGCAGACTAACATGCTTTACATAAGCTTTACACTATATTCACAGGACTCAACTCTTAACACTGCTGTACAGGGGCGTCTGTAGCTTGAGCAAACATTCGGGGCTGTAGTCCAGACATGAAAATAATTTTTAACGGGGGTCCGGGGGTTTCTCCCCCGGGAAAAAAAAAATAAAAAAGGGGGTGTTAAAATGAAAATTTAACACACTTCATGACCAGCTGCTACACAAGTAAGAGTTCAGCTTTGGCCACTAGGGGGCCACATCTCGGAGTTCACGAGTAGCCCTACTGCTTCTTTTACATTCATCATGACATATCAAATTGCTTTCTTTTTCCTTTTAAATTGGCATTAGGAAAACAAAACAACTTCCCCTTAAATATATGTCTATGTATATCGGCATAAAATAAAAGACTCAATACACACAAGTTCCAAAATATCACACCATTAACAACCTCAGTTCACTCTCATAGACTTTTATATCACCACAACTTTCTTTAGCACACCGAGAAACAACAGAAAAATAGCCTCAGAGCAGCTAAAAAGACAAGTTTCTCACCGTTGCTCTCTGTATTTCAAAGTACGCCGATATCGGAGCTTGCAGCGGCTCTACAGATGACAGGTGAGTGGTTAGCCTGTTAGCCACAGAGCTTGCAGCGGCTCTACAGGTGACAGGTGAGTGTTAGCCTGTTAGCCACAGAGCTTGCAGCGGCTCTACAGGTGACAGGTGAGTGTTAGCCTGTTAGCCACAGAGCTTGCAGCGGCTCTACAGGTGACAGGTGAGTGGTTAGCCTGTTAGACACAGAGCTTGCAGCGGATCTACAGGTGACAGGTGAGTGTTAGCCTGTTAGACACAGAGCTAGCATTAGCATGGACGACGGTAAGCGTTAACAAGCCTTTATTTTGATAACTGACGGTAGGCGTCCACTATTCCGGCACGTCAAGCCGTATCCAACGCATTCAATTCGACTCGTCTTACCGACGTACTTGTCTCCGGACTTCCAATCTGTATGTGCTCTGACTTTCTTTCAGTGTAACTCGGGATTTTTCTCCTTTTTCTGTCCTTTTCACAAGTAGCTGCGCTTTACTTCTCTGGTTAAGGTCAGAAAATAATGTAAAAGTCGCGCGCCTGCAGTTCACCTCCGAGCTGAGGGGCTGAACGTGGCCTGCGTAGCCCCTGATTGGCTGTTGAGGCACTCCCCACGTGGGGTCATACGAACTGTGCGGTACATTCAAATGCAACAGGAACATTAAACTTTACCGATGCAAACGTAAAATAAATACTCTCCCGCTTCTTTTATTGGTCTCTATGTCAGTCCAGAGAGATTCGGGGCTGAACGAATCTCGACGCCCCTGCTGCTTTATCTAAGCTTATTGTTATCACAATTAAAATGTTGTGATGTTATTTGTGTTGACATAGAGCGCTTGATTCTGTGCATGTATTTCTTGTGATCATTTCTTTGGACATTGGCTGTCATTTTTGTACCTCACCATTTTCTATGAATTGTCTGTGTGTTTTCATTTGTTTGTTAAGCCAATTTTGAACTATCCAACTATAGAAAAGGTGCCTAACTCAAGGGATGGACCAGTTGTGTCAACGCACAACGTGGCAAAGAACCATTTTGGAATTGTGTCTTCAGGCACTTTGTTCGTAGCAACCTAAGTGTGTCGCTAAGACACATTATTTGATCCAATTTCTTTTGGATAACACAGTTTCTTAAGGAATGAAATAGCCTATTCCAACAGTATAGTTCCCAAAGACCTATTAGCCGACAACAGAAGAAGTGGCAGGCCTATTACAGCAGATTACCAGTATCTGAAAGTGATGTGCTGAAGAAATAGGGAGAAAAAAAAAATCCAGCCTGACACATAACCCTGAGAGATGCATCTGGACCATCAGTTGATCCAAATGATACAAGAAGTGGACTGAAAATCAGTGGCAACAGGTCTTATGGAGGGATGAATCCTCCCCAGAACCCAGACCTCAATATTATTGAAGCAGTGTGGGATCATCTTGACAGAGAACAGAACAAAAGGCAGCCAAAATCCAAAGAGCTTTGGGATGTCCTTCAAGAACTATTCCTTTTTACCTACTAAAAAGATATTAAAAGAAAACGTGTCGCAGAGGGATCAGGCTACGTTGAAGAATGAAGGTGCTCATATCAACTCTTTACCGTCAAGCAAATTAGAATTTTACAAACTCTATTTTTTTAATTCTTACTGACTGTATTTCCATTTATATTTGTACTTTTCAATAAAGCTGCACCTATTTCCCATCTTCCTGGCAATATATAAAGAAATAAGGGTAGCCCAAGACTTTCAATCAGTACTGTCTACCAAAGTGAAAGAAATAAGAGTCTGCTTTTCAACATTTAAAATGTGCTTTTTTTGAAAAAAGAAATCAACAAACACAAAGCACCTCAGAGCTTCCGTGCTTATATTAGCTGCTCGGATGTTTGTTTTATTTGTAAAGCGGCACTGAATTATGTGACAATAATGTGATGACTGTATCTCCTCACAGGTTATCTGAAGCAAGAAAATGAATATCATCACACAGTTTAAAGTGACATTCCCCCAGCCGACAGAAACACATCCTGTAATACAGTGTATACTTGACAACAACCTGAAGAAGCTGAAGAAGTTACTGAGGGACAACGACATTAATGAGGTTTATCCCTGCAGAGAATGGAATGACTATATAACCCCACTGATTGCTGCTGTTGCAACTCACAGCCGTGATATTTTCACTTACCTTCTTCGTCAAGGAGTGGACCCAAATCATCCTTCCCAAAGAGGCTTCACATCTCTGCATTATGTGTCCATATCCAAAGCGCCACTTATTTTTGCGAAGGAACTGTTCAATGCCGGAGACAATCTAAACGGATGGAATGTCTTGACACCACTGTGTGTTGCTGCCGTCCATGACAGAGAGGATGTTATGAAATTCCTTCTCTCGAAAGGTGCTCAGGTAACTTTGTTACCTATAACTGACCCTCAGCATCTTACTGACGTAAAGAAATTAGCCCAGAAGATTCATAACTTTGCATCTGAAGGAGATGAACTGTGCTCCAAAATCCGCCACTTTTTGGACATGGAGATTGCTGTACGAGAGAAATCACCAGAGGAAGTGTTCAGAGCGTTTCACAGTCACATGTTACTGGAGGATCCTCAGACCCATTTGACCATGATTGAAGTGCTGTTCACGGTTACTGGGCAAGGTAAAGAAAAGTACTGCCAAGGAAGTATTAAATGGCTGAAAGAAACCGAAAATCTGAACACATACGTTGAAGGTGCAGCCAGTCGTTTTGCAAGCATCCCGGAGACACATATAAAGAGGGCAGTTGATAGTTTGTATGCCATTTTCTGCACGATGGATGATATACCAAATGAGCAAGCGCTGGCTATAGTTCCCCATCTACTGAAGCAGCTTTGTTTGAAAGAGAGACAGGATGTTTGGGAAGCTGTTCTGCAAACTTTATATGTGATGACACAGAAAACAAAGGGCATTCTTGGCTGGGATAGATCCTTTATGGAGAAGTTGTGTAAAACAGTTGCTCCTTTTGTAAATGAGCATCACTTCTCTGACATCAGGGTCTACACATATGGCATATTTGGAAACTTGCTTGCAGTAGAACATGCAGCTTACATGTTTAAATCAGTGGGGATAACTTCAGTGCCTGAGGACATACTGATATCTGCAGCTTTGACAACCAATGACAAGCTGAAAGAAGTGCTCAGACGTCTGAAAAGTCATTGTATTCAGCCAGGGTCTGAATGTGATGGAAATGCAGCCTTACCTGAACCCAGGAAAAAGAAGAAGAAAAATAAGAAGAAAAAGACAAAAAGAGAAGAGAGGCAAGAAGATGCAAAAGATGAATCTGACAGTGCTGCAGCTGATGCCATAGCATCGCTTTCTATTGTAGGATCTACGTCAGCTGGACAAGAATTACCCCGAAACACCTCAGATTCATCGGGAACAAGAAGATGGCTGCCAATCAGCAAGAGGTGGAAGGAAAAACTGGAGAAGCTGGTTGGCACTGATGAAAGTAAAGTAACCAGAATTGGGAGCATTGTTTATATGAACGATGCAGAATTCCGCATTGCAAAGGGAAGCGATGGTACTGAAGTCTTTTTGGGGCTGAGGGATGACGGCACGGAAGTTGCGCTTAAGAGAATGTCTAAATGTAACTATCAAGTGCTGAAGAATGAGGAAGGAATCCTGCGACTCCCAGAGCTTGATCATCCATCTATCGTAAGATACATTGATGCTGTGGAGGACCAAAACTTTGGATATCTTGCTCTCCAACTTTGTGAATACACCTTGGAAGAATACATCAGAGATAATGATGATGGTCTGCCGATGAGATGGAAACTTGTCTATGAGTTTCTTGACAGTTTAAGGGTCCTTCACTGTCAAAATCCTCAAATTCTCCACCGTGATCTCAAACCACAGAACGTTTTGATTGGTAAGAAAAACCCATACAGATATAAAGCTTTGCAAAACTCTACCAAAGAAACTTATAAGCTCCACAGTGACAGTACATGTTTTTATTATTATTTTTCAAAATACTTATATTTATAATTCAAAAACGTTCGCTGTCATATGCGACTTTCCTCACCAGCTAAATAATTCTGTGTGCTACAGCTTTTATTTCAGGTGAACAGCATTTATATAGAACTTTTAGTCTATTAGTTATATTGGAACGTAAACATTTCAGTCCATCTGAAATTGTACAAAATCAAAGCTCTCAAAGCTGGACTGGCGCACCCACATAATGTGTTTTGGGGATCAAATGACACCTGCATATATGAGTTTAACTAAACTTAAACAGACTTAGTCGCTCTGAGCACGCTCCAGTGTTCCCGTCTTTGACCTTGAAATGAACAGAATACGAATGACCAGTAACAAAACAGAATAACATCTTTCTCTAAAAACATTCAAGTGTGCAGCACGTACCAAATGTACAGAGTTGTAAAGCTGTCCAATTCACCGTGTGACGTGTTACCAAATCGCCCTTTATTTTGTATTTTCACGTCCTCTTTCATAAGTTGATCAAATTGGAAAACCAATAAACCTTCTCCCAGTGTGACAGCTTAAGAAACTGGCTACAGGGTAAATGAGCAAGCGTCACTTTCTACTGGGTTTAACCAACTGCAAGTCTTTTCAGGTAATTGTCTACCATACTTTGTCACCATTAAATAAAACTTAACTTTCTGTCGCTTTTAGGTAAATTATCTCTGGTTACTACACAAACCCAAACACAAGTGTTTCTTGGTAAAAAGGCACAGTAGTAAACATCTCATTTTAAAGTTTTTCCCTGAAACAAGATGGAAAACTTAAAACGTGACTTTCAGACTAATTTTTTTGGGTGATTTGCAATGTTTGACTTTCAAAAGTATTCTTGTTTTGAGGTCGACTAAATGTGTTATAGAATATTGTGAATATCATTCCATCAGTGTCTGGATTGTACACCATTTAGGTCACAATTTCACCCATTTTAAATCCAAACATTGCACAATATAAATCTTTTATTTTAAGCAGGTCCCCTCGTTGTTGTCTCAGTATAACAATGCTATT
Organism: Odontesthes bonariensis; assembly: GCF_027942865.1. Lineage (NCBI taxonomy): Eukaryota > Metazoa > Chordata > Actinopteri > Atheriniformes > Atherinopsidae > Odontesthes > Odontesthes bonariensis. The sequence goes on along the minus strand of NC_134524.1, from coordinate 14,029,670 downwards.
ACAAAATAGTTAAACCCCTTTTTTCTGTGTTTTTCCATAAATATCCTTTGTTTTAGGTTTCCTGTTAACATACTTTATATGTTTCAGTATGATATCATAAAGCTATACCCATAGTAACAGGGTTCATCCTGGTTATTACATCTGTAATTGCATAGTATTATCTTATTATTAACTCTTTAGTATTTATGTTTACCACCCAACATTTACCATGTAATCAATTACCCTTTATTTTTGATTATATTTATGACTTTTTTGTCATCATTTTTCCTACAGACGTCAAGGGAAGGGCAAGATTAGCTGATTTTGGCATAAGTAGACGTTTAAAAAAAGATCAAACAACCCTGCGCACGTCCAGTGCAGGAACTAAGTGTTGGATGGCCACAGAGACCTTAGAAGAAGAATCTAGCATACCGTACAAGTCAAACACTGATGTACAGGTGAGTGTTTCAGCTGCATAAACATATTGAGTAAGGTGGTGTAAAAAAGCTTAACTGATAAAATGTTATGTTAACATTTAAGGTGGCAGGGATGCTGATTTACTATATCCTCTCTGGAGGACACCATCCTTTCGGCAAAAAATCCTTTGAATGCGAGTCCAACATTTACAATGGGAGGTACCGTTTGGATCATGTTGAAGATGTGGTGGCGAAGGATCTCATCGAGCAGATGATTGTTAAAGATCCAAGGAACAGACTTAAAGTGGACAAATGCATGAGTCATCCCTTCTTCTGGCCTTGTGGAAAGTAAGAGAAAACACTGACTGATTGATCGGTTCTCTTATTATCACTTCATTAAGTGTATTTGATTTGCTGTAAAGTGCTTCTATGTATGCTCTTAAAGGGATGGTTCGCCTTTTTTGACATGAAGCTGTATGACATCCCATATAGCAATATCATTTATGAACATTTACTTACCCCCCGCTGCGTCCTGTGAGCCGAATCCCAGCTGAGTTTTGCGTTCCACGAAGGTAGTCCGGCTAGTTGGCTGGGGTCAAAAAAATAAAGCGTTTTGCTTCTCAAAAAAATATCCGTTCAAAAGAGTAATACATTTGCATCACAAAATGTTGTCCAGGAAAAAGTCAGACCTCGCTTCGCTTGGCGCTATTTTTGCCTCCCTTGATATCAATGCGTCCAATGTAAAACAGTGCAGACCGAAGAGCAAACCGAGCACTCCCTAGCCACCTAGCGATAGCCGCACCTGTTACGGTGTTTACTGCTCGGAAGCAGGGGACTGCTGGGTCTGCTCTTCGGTCTGCACAGTTTTACATTGGACGCATTGATATCAAGGGAGGCAAAAATAGCGCCAAGTGAAGCGAGGTCTGACTTTTTCCTAGACAACATTTTGTGATGCAAATGTATTACTCTTTTGAACGGATATTTTTTTGAGAAGCAAAACGCTTTATTTTTTTGACCCCAGCCAACTAGCCGGACTACCTTCGTGGAACGCAAAACTCAGCTGGGATTCGGCTCACAGGACGCAGCGGGGGTAAGTCAATGTTCATAAATGATATTGCTATATGGGATGTCATACAGTTTCATGTCAAAAGAGGCGAACTATCCCTTTAATTGCTATGGAAGCAGTATGGAAGAATGTACTTTGTTTTTCATACACTGCCTCAGCATTTTGGCTCAGTTTTTGTTAAATAATGACACAGTGGAATATGTCATATGTTGCTGTTGAACTGACGTTGTCTTTACCTAATTTTATGACCTGTTAAGGACCAGATTATATCTGATGTTATCCTGATATGTTAAACCTTATAATTGAAACTGGGTGTTCTTACTTTTTCACAATACTGTATTCATTAAATTTTGGTCATTAAAGCATTAATAGAGTTGTTATGTTGAGCTTCAACTCTGAAATTGTATCAATCCAAACCAAAGTTACCCATCATTTTTTATATTTGTAGCTTTAGTTCAAATTGGTTAAATTTTTTGTATTTATCGCTTCTGTTTAAGACTCATACTGCTTTATTTTTTCTTTTTTAATCAGGAAAGTTGACTACTTAAGAAAAGTTGGTAACCGGAATGAGGCAGCAAACTGTCGAAAGGCTGACCAGGAAGTGACTGATTCTTTAGAAAAATGTGCTGCTGATGGATCCTTCAAGCTGTGGAAAAACAAGGTGACTGCAGCATAACAGCCGTAACTCAGGAATTTGGTTTCAGAACAAAGTATCATTTTTCTTTTTTTCTTACACAGTTTCCACAAGAGCTCGTTCAGAAGATGGATGGCAAAAACAAAACCTACCCTGAAAACACACTTGGACTACTGCGCTTCGTACGCAATCTCCACGAGCATTAGTGAGTTCAATTCAAATTTAAGCGTGGTCTGAAAATTCATTGACACTGAAAGGATAATTATTACCTTGTTCAAAGACAACAGAGTGATCTTGTCTTTTGACATATAGGCAAGAGCACTTCTCATAATAATTAAGTCTAAGAATACATCACTGAATTACTGAGCATTTCACCAACCACCCTACATTTATCTACATGTAGATATTACAAACTGGCTGAACTAATACGACACAATCAGCTGTCTTTATTAACACACTGAGTAATGATTCACATCCTGGTCTGGATTCACATCACTGTAAGCTGTTTTTTGATGCAACAAGTCCACAAGCAACAACCAAAGATCACATGTAAGACTCCTGAATGAAATCCCTTCAATATAGTTTTCTAGAATCTGTTCAGCTAAGATTTCCCAGAAATATGGATCCACTGAAACAGGTTTGCTGCAACTGTAAAGTCCTCCTCAGTGTTGTGCAGCTGGAGGAAACATCTGGTGGAGGCTTTTGCTGCTAAAGCTGGTTGTACGCGTTACAAAATGTTCTGCCTGACATGATTAGTACTTTTTGTGTGTTATAAGTTTAGTCAGATTTTGTTTGCCTGAAATTGTGATCACATCGATGGGCAACAACATTAGAAACCTCTGTGGGGTTAAGTTTCTAACAGTGGTGTTTGTTAAGTAATGAGATAAATTAAACATCAGGTGCAGTCAAAGGTCTAAAGTAAGTACAACCTCTTTCACTTCTACGGTTTTATATATCTGACATAAAAACAAATCTGGTTCTTACCTCATTTTAGAAATGATAAATAGTACCTCAGATGAACTACAACACGTATTGCATCATGTCATGATTCATTTAACAAGTACTCCGCTAAAACTCAGAAAAAAAGTCTGAAATTCCACACCATGATTCATTAGCTTGTAGAATCTATTTTAGCAGCGATAACTGGAAGTTGTCATTTTCTGTATAGCTGATGCCTTTCTCACTTGGCAGATGTGTTAACACACATTCGAATGCTTTCAGACCAGCAAACTGCAAAAAAATGTTTTCAATAATTCCAGCTATAATCTTTCTGGTACTGTCACTCTTCTCCACAGTGCTAAGGATGCAGCACAAACTGACGTCCTGGTGTTATTTCCTGATCTCTTTGGATGTGTTTACAAGTTTTCAAAGAGCCGAGGGTGGAATGACGAGACACCGCTGAAGGAAATGTTTCAAAGAGAAGACATCAGCACCATCTTTGTGATGGCATCCACAAACACTGTGGAGGATCTGGGTGTCCCAGTTCAAGAGTCTCAAGTCTTTGACTCAAAGTGAAGGTGAAGTCGAAGAGCATTTGCGATGGAGCAGTAATGACACGGTTGTGTTCACATATGCTCGGGGAGAACGGGCAGACTTCACACTGAAGAGCCCCGGCTGAGGTTCAAACAGGGCACCTTCTTGCTGTGTGGGAACAGTGCTAACCACCACAGCACCGTGCAGCCCCCTTTAAGGAATATCAAATACTGAAAAGGAAAAAACTTTTAGAAAAAACACAGATATATTTATCTGTCTTTCCTACCAAGCACTACAGCCTCCCCAAAATGTATATGATATTGATGCTCAAACACTGAAACAGGTCATTGTTGAATGATATATGTCTTTATTCTTGTTGCTAACAATGAAAATACTAAAGTTGAACGAATACTTAACTTGCACTTATTTTATCTCTTTTGATTCTTGTTTTTTATGGACCCTGAATTGGATTAAGCAGGTTTAGAAAATGGATGGATGGATGCTTAGATTTTACATTGAGAAACCAACTTACACAAAGTTAAAGCCCTGTATTAATTTTACCTTAGATTCTTTTGTTTTAGATTAAAAAGGTTTAAGGGCTTCTGGAACATACAAGTATCATTACAAGGACTTTACTGTCTATTTTTTAAGTTTGTACACTTTTACTGGGCGTCTTTGATTTTGAGTTCATGACTTCTGCTTTTGAAAGAAAGTTGCCTTTTGGAGATGCAGTCTCTACAAGTCGGTCTTTTCAGGTATTTCTTGTTATTATTATAATTTCATGTGTGAGTGATATGTGCTTGTTGTGTTTGGAAGCACTGATCCCAAGAAACCCCTCCACATCTCTGAATACTCTACAGTGTCAAATAAAGTCTACGTTGCTTATGTATGACGAGATGTAACCCACTTGTGGGCGTGCTTTTACACCTTAACATCATTCATTACTGAGTACTGACATATGGAAATGTTTTCACGTATTGGTACGTCAGGATTACCTAAGCTATGCTGAAATTGGCATTACTTTCTACTTTTGAATCTTTGTTGGGCACCACGATTATTTTAATGCTTAATTATGAACATTTTTCAATGTTGTGTGTCTGATGGAGAAAACTGTAAATGGTCAGCACCTATAAAGCACCTTTGAACCTAATTTACATCCTATAACAAGAGTATGCAGACATTCTGGCTCTGTTCTTGCAGAAGATTAACCATTGAATTTGTGAGCTGCCATCATTCAATCTGATAGAGCTATAAAAGATACATCTAAATAATGACTTATGAGCATGCTCAGTCTACATATTTAAGTATTGCCATGATAAACATTCATTATTGTTATTATAGATTTTATGTCATTGGATCTGCTCACTTTCTGTTTAATATCCCTGTGATAGTAGCGTCAAACCCCTCAAATAAGACACCAGGACCCGAGAGAATGTGTTTGCATCTAAACTCATCTTTCAGGGATGAGGGGCATAAAGGAGCCTAGAAGAGGAAACACCAATGCTTTGAGCTTAATTTTGTGTCTCAGAAACTGGCATACTTCTCAGTGTATGTGGCTTCATGAAAGATTTGATTTTCAGTGTCATGAAATAACAAAATGAATCCAATCAAATCAAATAAATGGTTTGGGAAAAAAACAAGAATTTCCTCGACTACTACTGTAAGGCAGCCACCAAGTAACTCAGGAGAGTTCTTCATCATACCACAATACAATTTTACAACCTTGGACTGGGCTATTTGAAGGTGATGTAATAAATCATTCAATCTATTGATTGTAGACCCATGTTGAAAATATCACTTTATGATTACTTTCTAAAACCAAATAAATGAACAAATAAAGAAGTAAAATCCTGTGGAAAGCCTCCAATGTTCTTGTGCTCCACATTCTGTTGTTCAATTTGCCCTTCATCTGCATTTCATTAGTTATCACCCCCACGTAGGCTATTCGACAGTGTTCCTCGTTTTCTCCTGTTCCTCGTTATCTTTCCCCCAGCTCTCTTTGTCGTTTGGGATGTTTCGGACTCCTGTTTTATTGTATTCCCCGCCCTTGCAGTGTCTTTTATACACCCAGTATCAATGTTCCTTTTGTTATCTAACCTGGCCTTCTCCAGCATGTCGCTGTTTGGACCCTGTGCTTAATGGACATAGAATGTTTTTATATTGCTTTAACTCCACAGAAGTTTCTAGTCACAAGCACAAGCCGACAGTTTTAGCGATAAAGTGTTGCCAACATACAGCCCTGGCAGAAGACTTTCAAGTTCGCTTGTGTGTTAAATGAGAAACGAAACTGAGCGCACAAAGTACAAGTTAAACGCTGCGCTCCTGTGCGTGCTGATGTCATTGGGAGGAGCAGAAAGTCAAAGCAAAAAAGACTCACTGCGCTGAGTTATGACGGAGGACAGATGCTCAGCTCTAAGACGCTGTAAGTTGATGTCGCGACAATCTACTTTACTGTACTATTTTCATTGTAAAAGATAATCTAACCTATGTGTTTGATAAATATAGTTGTTTACTTCATGCATTTTGCGACCAACGATTTTTTTTCCTGATCAGTTGAAGTACAGAATGTGTGACTGAACTTTCAGGTATTTCCCTCCAACACTTCCTGTTTCTAGACGTGTTTTAATCGTTAGGGTTTATGACAAGTAGTAGACCAACTTGGAGAAGTTTATATTACAAACATGGAGCGAAATATGGGGAATTTTTGTCAGGTCTTCGCATTAAAGTCTTAATTATCGGCGTTATTCCCATTTAGAATCAGTGATCAATTTCTGTGTCCAACTTCAGTAATTACAACTTCTCTCAGCTCACAGTAAATATGGGAGAGATTCCAAACTGTTAATTTTTCTCATATGATGGCCCTGATGATGTTACAATGGACTGGGTGATTATTACTTGTTATTGTCCTGCTAAGAGTGTCACTGTCTTCAGAAATAAATTCAGAATAGCTCGTTATTATTGATCTGACATATAGGGAGTGTCGTTGAACATGTTAGAAGCTCCAGCTTCTAAACCTGTCAGTCAGTGCCGTGAACTACACTGGAGATCAAAATCAGAGAACAATTTATGAACACTTGATTTTTTCAGAAATAATGTATTCTCCATTGCCCAACATTGGAAGGAATTGTCATTGTGGCTATACCAGCTATGAGAAGACAAAAAAAACAAAAAACTTTATTTTACAAAAAATCACAATGGTGTTTTGAAGGTTCTGATAAATCTCTGTATTCACTCTGCATGTAGCTGTGTAAGAGGCCCAACTACTGCTGCAGAAAACCTTCCCCGAACCATGACACTCCTCATGCACCTCTCACTGACTTCTTAACACACTTTGGGTTCAGTCTTTCCCCAGTTTGACGACGTACACAATGGGCCTCTTGCAAGAACCGTTCGTTCGCACAGATTTGTTCTTAAATCGTCTGTACGAGTGATTTAAGAGAATTTGCGCATTCACCAATCTTTCGTATTTTACGTTGTCTTTCAGGTACGAACAGAATTTACGAGTGATCCAGGCCTGTCGTTAGCCTGGCTGACGCGTCCACAATCTCGATGAGATGGTGGTCTGGGAACTAGGTGTGCATTTTCTCGTATTTGAGGCGTGGTTTACGAATGCCTAGAGCCGTTTATTGGGCGCTACGAATGTCTATCAAATGACGTCAGGTTCTTCCCATGCTGCTTTGCGCGCGATTCATAGCCAATTGTATCACTTATACCAGATGACGACAGAAATTCGACGAGGAAGAAGAAAAAAATGGAAAATAAAAGCAAACTTGCGCTCTAAGCTACTTAAATTAACAACAAAGTAGGCCTATATGCTATGTTCTACATGATTTTTTATGTTGTAGAGTTGTGAATTTATTTTGATAATGGAGAAATTGAGCAGCCTTGCTTTGTTGTCTACAGTAGTAGATCAACCCTCATCTTACTTTGAAGCTCCCAGCTCCCAGAAGTGACGTCAACGAAGCTTTAGCAGCAGAAAAGCTATCAGGCTTGTGTTGATGATAATAATAAACTCCTGGACTATGTACAAACTTCCAAATGCATCGTTTTGTGAGTACAGACCATATTTGTACTACTGTAGAAGTTTGGTGTCATGGCATATGATTTTAGTGTGGTAATTTTGGAGATACTGCCAGGGTCCGTTAGCGCTTGTACTAAGCTATTCGGGATAACTCAGTAACTCAGCTGATGTTCAGCCAATATCGGAAAAACTTCGGGTGGGCTACTTGGCTGGATGTCACGGTTCAAATGACCCCAGGGTGAATCTACTCCGAAACACTTTCTAAGGCTGCATCGAACGGTAACGTTGTGTCCGCTGTCATGTTGGATTAACACTCTACAAGCTTCGGTGTAGCGCATGGACGTCGTCATCGTCTTGCTGCCCCCCCCCGTTCTGTGATTGGTTCCCAAACTCTGGCAAAAATAAGGGCGGTGGTTTCCAGGCTGACTTTGCAGTGAGAATGAAATCGAGCGCAAAGCAGCATGGGAATTCCCAGGCTAGCCTGTCGTAGGAGTTTCGTAAAATAGTCCGCTGTTATTCAAATGAAGTTTGCTTGATTAATGGATTGTATATTTAATTACTTTGAAGCAAACATAAATAAATATATACATTATACCCCATAATGATGCTGACATTATTCTGTTTGACTTAAATTATGCACTAATTGAAGGTTTAATTTGACTCTGTATATAACAAGGTCAATGGGAAGTGTAACCAGCGGCTGTCTTGCTAATTTTGGATGCCTTAGCGCGTCAGGCTCTAAGAAGAGAATGTGTAGATATCCACATGGAGACAGACGAATGGCTGACATCGCGATTCAGACTGCCAAGGACTGTGCTGCTGCAAATATGCAGTTTGCTAGAGCCACAACTCCAGAAAAACACGCCGATCAAACCCAATTCCACCACACGTCCAGGTCCTCACCACCCTTGGATTTTTGGCCACGGGAACCTTTCAGAGGGAGATTGGAGACAGATCGGGGGTGTCCCAGGCTATTTTCATATTAAACCATTTCTTTTTTTTTATTTCGGTGACATTACGAACCACAGGTGACATTGAATTAACAGCACTCCTAATTGCTTCTCATTTCTTCGGTTTAGCAGGTTCCGTAATTCCACTGCTGACACTGCTAAAAATGACAGATTTTCCTTTCTGGATCTCCGAAAGCAGAACTTCAATCTCAGAGCCCCTAAAGTTGTTCTTTTTGCGCCTTGATGACATTCTCATGACTCAACACTCAACACTTCCTGGCACAGGAGCGAGGAAGCACAGCCTTATATGGTATCATTTTGGGCGTGGAGTATGCAAATCTACTATCCTCGTGCACGTGAACTTAAATACGCACGGGTGGGATTCATCATTTACGCAGGTCGTTTACACACTTTTTCCAAAGATAAGAGCGTTTGTTGAATCTGACGTGGCGTGTTCGTACGAGACCTTCATACGAAAAAAGTAAGAGAAATGTAGAATAAAAATACGAAAATGTTCTTGCATGAGGCCCATTGTCAGAGTTGAGGCCCATCTCACATCTTCTGGAAGACTGTTCCAGATTTTAGGGGCATAAAACTGAAACGCAGCCTCACCTTGTTTAGTCCTGACTCTGGGCACCAGCAGGAGACCCCTCCCTGAGGTTCTCAGAGCCCGAGTTGGTTCATATGGCTCTAACATGTCAGAGATGTACTTTGGTGCGAGACCATGAAGAGACTTGTACACAAGCAGAGCTGTTTTAAAGTCTTTTCTCTGAGCGACAGGAAGCCAGTGCACTGGACTAATATGGTCGTATTTCCTGGTTCTTGTCAGGACTCGAGCAGCAGCGTTCTGGATGTACTGCAGCTCTTTTACACTCCGTTTAGAGAGCTCAGTGAGCAGGCCGTTACAGTAGTCTAACCTGCTGGAGACAAACGCATGGATTAGTCTAAGTGTAGTTTAGACACTATTTCTTTGATTCTGGCAATGTTTTTTAGATGGTAAAAAGCTGCTGATGTTATTGATTTATTCATTTTTTGTACCAGTTCTCCTTTACCCACACAACATGCTCCTGAGCAAAGGTTAGTCTTGCCTTTTGATTCATTCTGCTAATGAGAAGTTTGGTCATTTGTTTGGGCATTTGGTCATTTGAATTTTGGGCATTTGGACTTGCTTTCAGTCCAAATGCTCTTAAACGTTGTGATACTGTTTGATGAGACAGATCCTTACCCTGTTCAGTTCTGAACTGGCAAGTGATTCCAGCTGCAGTGTTGAACTGATTACCCATTGAAATTCCCCACATTACCCTGTCCTCTGTTGCGTTTGTCTTTCGTAGACGACCGGCTTTCTTGGGGCACTTGAATGAGTTTGTGACGTTGTAAAGAAGCAATATTACAGAAATCACAGATTTTTAATGACCAGCTTCTCTTGTTTCTGCCGATACTCACAGGGAGGGACCCAAAAGCAGACTGACACTGAGAGATGGGTGAAAAGAAACTGATTTATTAGAGATAATGGTGAAAGGTAGGTCTGCTCAACATGTTTGCAAAGTCAGTGTAAAAAAATTACGCTGCCAGTTTAAAAGGGTTTTGACTGATATAGCACCTTTTAACCTTATTTACAAAGCACTGTCTTTCTCACACATTTATACAAACACTCAATTTAATTATTTTATCTCCTCACAGGTTATCTGAAGCAAGACAATGAATATCATCACACAGTTTAAAGTGACATTCCCCCAGCCGACAGAAACACATCCTGTAATACAGTGTATACTTGACAACAACCTGAAGAAGCTGAAGAAGTTACTGAGGGACAACAACATTAATAAGGTTTATCCCTGCAGAGAATGGAATGACTATATAACCCCACTGATTGCTGCTGTTGGAACTCACAGCCGTGATATTTTCACTTACCTTCTTCGTCAAGGAGTGGACCCAAATCATCCTTCCCAAAGAGGCTTCACATCTCTGCATTATGTGTCCATATCCAAAGCGCCACTTATTTTTGCGAAGGAACTATTCAATGCCGTTCCGACCTTGACTGTAGACAACCCAAACGGATGGAATGTTATGACACCACTGCAAGTTGCTGCCGGCTTTGACAGAGAGGATGTTATGAAATTCCTTCTCTCCAAAGGTGCTCAGGTAACTTTGTTACCTATTACTGATGACCCTCAGCATCTTATTTGCGTAAAGAAATTAGCCCAGAAGATTCATAACTTTGCATCTGAAGGAGATGAACTGTGCTCCAAAATCTGCCACTTTTTGGATCTGGAGATTGCTGTACGAGAGAAATCACCAGAGGAAGTGTTCAGAGCATTTAACATGTTACTGGAGGATCCTCAGACCCATTTGACCATGATTGAACTGCTGTTCACGGTTACTGGGCAAGGTAAAGAAAAGTACTGCCAAGGAAGTATTAAATGGCTGAAAGAAACCGAAAATCTGAACACATACGTTGAAGGTGCAGCCAGTCGTTTTGCAAGCATCCCGGAGACACATATAAAGAGGGCAGTTGATAGTTTGTATGCCATTTTCTGCACAATGGATGATATACCAAATGAGCAAGCACTGGCTATAGTTCCCCATCTACTGAAGCAGCTTTGTTTGAAAGAGAGACAGGATGTTTGGGAAGCTGTTCTGCAAACTTTGTATGTGATGACACAGAAAACAAAGGGCATTCTTGGCTGGGATAGATCCTTTATGGAGAAGTTGTGCAAAACAGTTGCTCCTTTTGTAAATGAGCGTCACTCCTCTGACATCAGGGTCTACACATATGGCATATTTGGAAACTTGCTTGCAGTAGAACATGCAGCTTACATGTTTAAATCAGTGGGGATAACTTCAGTGCCTGAGGACATACAGATATCTGCAGATATGAGAAACAATGATAAGCTGAAAGAAGTGCTCAGACGTCTGAAAAGTCATTGTATTCAGCCAGGGTCTGAATATGATGGAAATGCAGCCTTACCTGAACCCAGGAAAAAGAAGAAGAAAAAGAAGAAGAAAAAGACAAAAAGAGAAGAGAGGCAAGAAGGGGCAAATGATGAATCTGACAGTGCTGCAGCTGATGCCATAGCATCGCTTTCTATTGTAGGATCTACGTCAGCTGGACAAGAATTACCCCGAAACACCTCAGATTCATCGGGAACAAGAAGATGGCTGCCAATCAGCAAGAGGTGGAAGGAAAAACTGGAGAAGCTGGTTGGCACTGATGAAAGTAAAGTAACCAGAATTGGGAGCATTGTTTATATGAATGATGCAGAATTCCGCATTGCGAAGGGAAGCGATGGTACTGAAGTCTTTTTGGGGCTGAGGGATGACGGCACGGAAGTTGCGATTAAGAGAATGTCTAAATGTAACTATCAAGTGCTGAAGAATGAGGAAGGAATCCTGCGACTCCCAGAGCTTGATCATCCATCTATCGTAAGATACATTGATGCTGTGGAGGACCAAAACTTTGGATATCTTGCTCTCCAACTTTGTGAATACACCTTGGAAGAATACATCAGAGATAATGATGATGATCTGCTGATGAGATGGAAACGTGTCTATGAGTTTCTTGACAGTTTAAGGGTCCTTCACTGTCAAAATCCTCAAATTATCCACCGTGATCTCAAACCACAGAACGTTTTGATTGGTAAGAAAAAATGTGAAATTCAGAAAATGCATCATGGCACTCTACAAACTAATATCGCTATGGTGACTGGGGTAATCTTATTGATATTTATTTTTATAGGGACAAGAGTGCACTAAAAGAGTAATCAAACAGAAAAAAATGGCATCGACAAAAAATATTTTAACAATATTGTGGTAACCTTAGGTACTAATATTTTAATCGGCTAACATTAAAAGGCTTTAACAGGCGTACGTAGATGTGTTGAGTTTTTCCCTCTTGCATTCCCAAAACAAACAGATCTACACAACACCGTTTACAAGAGAAGGTCGTCTCCATCCATACAGATTTGCAAAACTCTACCAGAGAAACTTATAAGCTCCACGGTGACAGTACATGTTTTTGTCATTATTTTTCAAAATACTTATATTTATAATTCAAAAACGTTCGCTGTCATACGCGACTTTCCTCACCAGCTAAATAATTCTGTGTGCTACAGCTTTTATTTCAGATGAACAGCATTTATACATTTAACTTTTAGTCATATTAGTTATATTGGAACGTAAACTTTTTACACACACGTAAACATTTTAGTCCAACTGACATTGTACAAAATCAAAGCTCTCAAAGCTGGACTGGCGCACCCACATAATGTGTTTTGGGGATCAAATGATACCTGCATATATGAGTTTAACTAAACTCAAACAGACTTAGTCGCTCTGAGCACGCTCCAGTGTTCCCGTCTTTGACCTTGAAATGAACAGAATACGAATGACCAGTAACAAAACAGAATTACATCTTTCTCTAAAAACATTCAAGTGTGCAGCACGTACCAAATGTACAGAGTTGTAAAGCTGTCCAATTCACTGTGTGACGTGTTACCAAATCGCCCTTTATTTTGTATTTTCACGTTCTCTTTCATAAGTTGATCAAATTGGAAAACCAATAAACCTTCCCCCAGTGTGACAGCTTGAGAAACTGGCTACAGGGTAAATGGGCAAGCATCACTTTCTACTGGGTTTTTACTTAGAACCAACTGCAAGTGTTTTCAGGTAATTGTCTACCATACTTTGTCACCATTAAATAAAACGTAACTTTCTGTCGCGTTTAGGTAAATTATCTCTGGTTACTACACAAACCCAAACACAAGAGTTTCTTGGTAACAAGCCACAGTAGTAAACATCTCATTTTAAAGTTTTTCCCTGAAACAAGATGGAAAACTTAAAACGTGACTTTCAGCCTCATTTTTTTGGGGTGATTTGCAATGTTTGACTTTCAGAAATATTCTTGTTTGGAGATCGACTAAATGTGTTATAGAATATTGTGAATATCATTCCATCAGTGTCTGGTTTGTACACCATTTAGGTCACAATTTCACCATTTTAAATCCAAACATTGCACAATATAAATCTTTTATTTTAAGCAGGTCCCCACGTTGTTGTCTCAATATAACAATGCTATTACAAAATAGTTAAACCCCTTTTTTCTGTTTTTTTCTATAAATATCCTTTGTTTTAGGTTTCCTGTTAACATACTTTATATGTTTCAGTATGATATCATAAAGCTATACCCATAGTAACAGAGTTCATCCTGGTTATTACATCTGTAATTGCATAGTATTATCTTATTATTAACTCTTTAGTATTTATGTTTACCACCCAACATTTACCATGTAATCAATTACCCTTTATTTTTGATTATATTTATGACTTTTTTGTCATCATTTTTCCTACAGACGTCAAGGGAAGGGCAAGATTAGCTGATTTTGGCATAAGTAGACGTTTAAAAAAAGATCAAACAACCCTGCGCACGTCCAGTGCAGGAACTAAGTGTTGGATGGCCACAGAGACCTTAGAAGAAGAATCTAACATACCGTACAACTCAAACACTGATGTGCAGGTGAGTGTTTCAGCTGCATAAACATATTGAGCAAGATGGTGTAAAAAAGCTTAACTGATAAAATGTTATGTTAACATTTAAGGTGGCAGGGATGCTGATTTACTATATCCTCTCTGGAGGACACCATCCTTTCGGCAAAAAATCCTTTGAATGCGAGTCCAACATTTACAATGGGAGGTACCGTTTGGATCATGTTGAAGATGTGGTGGCGAAGGATCTCATCGAGCAGATGATTGTTAAAGATCCAAGGAACAGACTTAAAGTGGACAAATGCATGAGTCATCCCTTCTTCTGGCCTTGTGGAAAGTAAGAGAAAACACTGACTGATTGATCGGTTCTCTTATTATCACTTCATCAAGTGTATTTGATTTTCTGTAAAGTGCTTCTATGTATGCTCTTAATTGCTATGGAAGCAGTATGGAAGAATGTACTTTGTTTTTCATACACTGCCTCAGCATTTTGGCTCAGTTTTTGTTAAATAATGACACAGTGGAATATGTCACATGTTGCTGTTGAACTGACGTTGTCTTTACCTCATTTTATGACCTGTTAAGGACCAGATTATATTTGATGTTATCCTGATATGTTAAACCTTATATTTGAAACTAGGTGTTCTTACTTTTTCACAATACCGTATTCATTAAATTTTGGTCATTAAAGCATTAATAGAGTTGTTATGTTGAGCTTCAACTCTGAAATTGTATCAATCCAAACCAAAGTTACCCATCATTTTTTATATTTGTAGCTTTAGTTCAAATTGGTTAAATATTTTGTATTTATCGCTTCTGTTTAAGACTCATACTGCTTTATTTTTTCCTTTTTTAATCAGGAAAGTTGACTACTTAAGAAAAGTTGGTAACCGGGATGAGGCAGCAAACTGTCGAAAGGCTGACCAGGAAGTGACTGATTCTTTAGAAAAATGTGCTGCTGATGGATCCTTCAAGCTGTGGAAAAACAAGGTGACTGCAGCATAACAGCCGTAACTCAGGAATTTGGTTTCAGAACAAAGTATCATTTTTCTTTTTTTCTTACACAGTTTCCACAAGAGCTCGTTCAGAAGATGGATAGCAAAAACAAAACCTACCCTGAAAACCCACTTGGACTACTGCGCTTCGTACGCAATCTCCACGAGCATTAGTGAGTTCAATTCAAATTTAAGTGTGGTCTGAACATTCATTGACACTGAAAGGATAATTATTACCTTGTTCAAAGACAACAGAGTGATCTTGTCTTTTGACATATAGGCAAGAGCACTTCTCATCATAATTAAGTCTAAGAATACATCACTGAATTACTGAGCATTTCACCAACCACCCTACATTTATCTACATGTAGATATTACAAACTGGCTGAACTAATACGACACAATCAGTTGTCTTTATTAACACACTGAGTAATGATTCACATCCTGGTCTGGATTCACATCACTGTAAGCAGTTTTTTGATCCAACAAGTCCACAAGCAACAACCAAAGATCACATGTAAGACTCCTGAATGAAATCCCTTCAATATAGTTTTCTAGAATCTGTTCAGCTAAGATTTCCCAGAAATATTGATCCTCTGAAACAGGTTTGCTGCAATTGTAAAGTCCTGCTCAGTGTTATGCAGCTGGAGGAAACATCTGATGGAGGCTTTTACTGCTAAAGCTGGTTGTACGCGTTACAAAATGTTCCGCCAGACATGATTAGTACTTTTTGTGTGTTATAAGTTTAGTCAGATTTTGTTTGCCTGTAATTGTGATCACATCGATCGGCAACAACATTAGAAACCTCTGTCGGGTTAAGTTTCCAACAGTGGTATTTGTTAAGTAATGAGATAAATTAAACATCAGGTGCAGTCAACGGTCAAAAGTAAGTACAACGTCTTTCACTTCTACGGTTTTATATATCTGACATAAAAACAAATCTGGTTCTTACCTCATTTTAGAAATGATAAATAGTACCTCAGATGAACTACAACACGTATTGCATCACACCATGATTCATTAGCTTGTAGAATCTATTTTAGCAGCGATAACTTGAAGTTGTCATTTTCTGTATAGCTGATGCCTTTCTCACTTGGCAGATGTGTTAACACACATTTGAATGCTTCAGACCAGCAAACTGCAAAAAAATGTTTTCATCAATTCCAGCTATAATCTTTCTGGTACTGTCACTCTTCTCCACAGTGCTAAGGATGCAGCACAAACTGACGTCCTGGTGTTATTTCCTGATCTCTTTGGATGTGTTTACAAGTTTTCAAAGAGCCGAGGGTGGAATGACGAGACACCGCTGAAGGAAATGTTTCAAAGAGAAGACATCAGCACCATCTTTGTGATGGCGTCCACAAACACTGTGGAGGATCTGGGTGTCCCAGTTCAAGAGTCTCAAGTCTTTGACTCAAAGTGAAGGTGAAGTCGAAGAGCATTTGCGATGGAGCAGTAATGACACGGTTGTGTTCACATATGCTCGGGGAGAACGGGCAGACTTCACACTGAAGAGCCCCGGCTGAGATTCAAACAGGGCACCTTCTTGCTGTGTGGGAACAGTGCTAACCACCACAGCACCGTGCAGCCCCCTTTAAGGAATATCAAATACTGAAAAGGAAAAAACTTTTAGAAAAAACACAGATATATTTATCTGTCTTTCCTACCAAGCACTACAGCCTCCCCAAAATGTATATGATATTGATGCTCAAACACTGAAACAAGTAATTGTTGAATGATATATTTCTTTATTCTTGTTGCTAACAATGAAAATACTAAAGTTGAATGAAGACTTAAATTGCACTTATTTTGTCTCTTTTGATTCTTATTTTTTATGGACCCTGAATTGGATTAAGCAGGTTTAGAAAATGGATGGATGCTTAGATTTTACATTGAAAAAAACAACTTACACAAAGTTAAAGCCCTGTATTAATTTTACCTGAGATTCTTTTGTTTTAGATTAAAAAGGTTTAAGGGCTTCTGGAACATACAAGTATCATTACAAGGACACTACTGCCTATGTTTTAAGTTTGTACACTTTTACTGGACGTCTTTGATTTTGAGTTCATGACTTCTGCTTTTGAAAGAAAGTTGCCTTTTGGAGATGCAGTCTCTACAAGTTTGTCTTTTGTGATATTTCTTGTTATTATTATATTTTCATGTGTGAGTGATATGTGCTTGTTGTGTTTGGAAGCACTGATCCAAGAAACCCCTCCACATCTCTGAAAACTTTACAGTGTCAAATAAAGTCTACGTTGCTTATGTATGAAGAGATGTAACGCACTTGTGGGCGTGCTTTTACACCTTAACATCATTCATTACTGAGTACTGACATATGGAAATGTTTTCACGTATTGGTACGTCAGGATTACCTAAACTATGCTGAAATTGACATTACTTTCTACTTTTGAATCTTTGTTGGGCACCACGATTATTTTAATGCTTAATTATGAACATTTTTCAATATTGTGTGTCTGATGGAGAAAACTGTAAATGGTCAGCACCTATAAAGCACCTTTGAACCTAATTTACATCCTATAACAAGAGTATGCAGACATTCCGGCTCTGTTCTTGCAGAAGATTAACCATTGAATTTGTGTGCTGCCATCATTCAATCTGATAGAGCTATAAAAGATACATCTAAATAATGACTTATGAGCATGCTCAGTCTACATATTTAAGTATTGCCATGATAAACATTCATTATTGTTATTATAGATTTTATGTCATTGGATCTGCTCACTTTCTGTTTAATATTCCTGTGATAGTAGCGTCAAACCCCTCAAATAAGACACCAGGACCCGAGAGAATGTGTTTGCATCTAAACTCATCTTTCAGGGATGAGGGGCATAAAGGAGCCTAGAAGAGGAAACACCAATGCTTTGAGCTTCATTTTGTCTCTTAGAATCTGGCATACTTCTCAGTGTATGTGGCTTCATGAAAGATTTGATTTTCAGTGTCATGAAATAACAAAATGAATCCAATCAAATCAAATAAATGGTTTGGAAAAAAATCAGGAATTTCCTCGACTACTACTGTAAGGCAGCCACCAAGTAACTCAGGAGAGTTCTTCATCACACCACAATACAATTTTACAACCTTGGACTACTAGGCTATTTGAAGGTGATGTAATAAATCATTCAATCTATTGATTGTAGACCCATGTTGAAAATATCACTTTATGATTACTTTCTAAAACCAAATAAATGAACAAATAAAGAAGTAAAATTCTGTGGAAAGCCTCCAATGTTCTTGTGCTCCACATTCTGTTGTTCAAATCAATTTGCCCTTCATCTGCATTTAATTAGTTATCACCCCCCCCCCCCCCCCCCCGTAGGCTATTCGACAGTGTTCCTCGTTTTCTCCTGTTCCTCGTTATCTTTCCCCAGCTCTCTTTTTCGTTTTGGATGTTTCGGACTCCTGTTTTATTGTATTCCCCGCCCTTGCAGTGTCTTTTATACACTCAGTATCAATGTTCCTTTTGTTATCTAACCTGGCTTTCTACAGCATGTCGCTGTTTGGACCCTGTGCTTAATGTACATAGAATGTTTTTATATTGCTTTAACTCCACAGAAGTTTCTAGTCACAAGCACAAGCCGACAGTTTTAGCGATAAAGTGTTGCCAACATACAGCCCTGGCAGAAGACTTTCAAGTTCGCTTGTGTGTTAAATGAGAAACGAAACTGAGCGCACAAAGTACAAGTTAAACGCTGCGCTCCTGTGCGTGCTGATGTCATTGGGAGGAGCAGAAAGTCAAAGCAAAAAAGACTCACTGCGCTGAGTTATGACGGAGGACAGATGCTCAGCTCTAAGACGCTGTAAGTTGATGTCGCGACAATCTACTTTACTGTACTATTTTCATTGTAAAAGATAATCTAACCTATGTGTTTGATAAATATAGTTGTTTACTTCATGCATTTTGCGACCAACGATTTTTTTTTCCTGATCAGTTGAAGTACAGAAGGTGTGACTGAACTTTCAGGTATTTCCCTCCAACACTTCCTGTTTCTAGACGTGTTTTAATCGTTAGGGTTTATGACAAGTAGTAGACCAACTTGGAGAAGTTTATATTACAAACATGGAGCGAAATATGGGGAATTTTTGTCAGGTCTTCGCATTAAAGTCTTAATTATCGGCGTTATTCCCATTTAGAATCAGTGATCAATTTCTGTGTCCAACTTAAGTAATTACAACTTCTCTCAGCTCACACTAAATATGGGAGAGATTCCAAACTGTTAATTTTTCTCATATGATGGCCCTGATGATGTTACAATGGACTGGGTGATTATTGCTTGTTATTGTCCTGTTACCAGTGTAACTGTCTTCAGAAATAAATTCAGAATAGCTCGTTATTATTGATCTGACTTTTAGGGAGTGTCGTTGAACATGTTGGAAGCTCCAGCTTCTAAACCTGTCAGTCAGTGCCGTGAACTACACTGGAGATCAAAATCAGAGAACAATTTATGAACACTTGATTTTTCTGAAATAATGTAATCTCCATTGCCCAACATTGGAAGGAATTTTCGTTGTGGCTAAACCAGCTATGAGAAGACAAAAAAAACAGAACTTTATTTTACAAAAATCACATTAGTGTTTTGAAGGTTCTGATAAATCTCTGTATTCACTCTGCATGTAGCTGTGTAAGAGGCCCAACTACTGCTGCAGAAAACTTTCCCCGAACCATGACACTCCTCATGCACCTCTCACTGACTTCTTAACACACTTTGGGTTCAGTCTTTCCCCAGTTTGACGACGTACACAATGGGCCTCTTGCAAGAACCGTTCGTACGCACAGATTTGTTCTTAAATCGTCTGTACGAGTGATTTAAGATAATTTGCCCTTTCACCAATCTTTTCGTATTTTACGCTTTCTTTCAGGTACGAACAGAATTTACGAGTGATCCAGGCCTGTCGTAGGAGTTTCGTAAAATAGTCCGCTGTTATTCCGATCACGTTTGCTTGATTAATGGATTGTATATTTAATTACTTTGAAGCAAACATAAATAAATATATACATTATACCCCATAATGATGCTGACATTATTCTGTTTGACTTAAATTATGCACTAATTGAAGGTTTAATTTGACTCTGTATATAACAAGGTCAATGGGAAGTGTAACCAGCGGCTGTCTTGCTAATTTTGGATGCCTTAGCGCGTCAGGCTCTAAGAAGAGAATGTGTAGATATCCACATGGAGACAGACGAATGGCTGACATCGCGATTCAGACTGCCAAGGACTGTGCTGCTGCAAATATGCAGTTTGCTAGAGCCACAACTCCAGAAAAACACGCCGATCAAACCCAATTCCACCACACGTCCAGGTCCTCACCACCCTTGGATTTTTGGCCACGGGAACCTTTCAGAGGGAGATTGGAGACAGATCGGGGGTGTCCCAGGCTATTTTCATATTAAACCATTTCTTTTTTTTTATTTCGGTGACATTACGAACCACAGGTGACATTGAATTAACAGCACTCCTAATTGCTTCTCATTCTTCGGTTTAGCAGGTTCCGTAATTCCACTGCTGACACTGCTAAAAATGACAGATTTTCCTTTCTGGATCTCTGACAGCAGAACTTCAATCTCAGAGCCCCTAAAGTTGTTCTTTTTGCGCCTTGATGACATTCTCATGACTCAACACTCAACACTTCCTGGCACAGGAGCGAGGAAGCACAGCCTTATATGGTATCATTTTGGGCGTGGAGTATGCAAATCTACTATCCTCGTGCACGTGAACTTAAGACTACGGCTACACGAAAACGAAACGAGGTTTTTTTTGAAAACGGGTACGAAAATTCTTGCGACCACACGGAAACGCGCTGCTGTCCAGATGAAAACGATGAAACGATGCAGTACACACGCCACTGTGTCACGCCACGCTGTGAGACAATAGAGAAGTGTTAAAATTGGCTCACAGCGTCAACTTGTGACTGACGCAAAAACGTTTTGCTGTAACAATGGAAACGAAACGAGGCCGTTTTCAAACTTTCCCACTCTGGAACCCGTTTTCAAAAACTATCGTTTTGGGGTAGTGGGAACGCCGGCTCCGTGTGGCCGCGACAGCGAAACGATAAGAAAAAGTATCGTTTACAGTGAAAAACATTTTCGTGTAGCCGCAGCCTAAATACGCACGGGTGGGATTCATCATTTACGCAGGTCGTTTACACACTTTTTCCAAAGATAAGAGCGTTTGTTGAATCTGACGTGACGTGTTCGTACGAGACCTTCATACGAAAAAAGTAAGAGAAATGTAGAATAAAAATACGAAAATGTTCTTGCATGAGGCCCATTGTCAGAGTTGAGGCCCATCTCACATCTTCTGGAAGACTGTTCCAGATTTTAGGAGCATAAAACTGAAACGCAGCCTCACCTTGTTTAGTCTTGACTCTGGGCACCAGCAGGAGACCCCTCCCTGAGGTTCTCAGAGCCCGAGTTGGTTCATATGGCTCTAACATGTCAGAGATGTACTTTGGTGCGAGACCATGAAGAGACTTGTACACAAGCAGAGCTGTTTTAAAGTCTTTTCTCTGAGCGACAGGAAGCCAGTGCACTGGACTAATATGGTCGTATTTCCTGGTTCTTGTCAGGACTCGAGCAGCAGCGTTCTGGATGTACTGCAGCTCTTTTACACTCCGTTTAGAGAGCTCAGTGAGCAGGCCGTTACAGTAGTCTAACCTGCTGGAGACAAACGCATGGATTAGTCTAAGTGTAGTTTAGACACTGTTTCTTTGATTCTGGCAATGTTTTTTAGATGGTAAAAAGCTGCAAATGTTATTGATTTATTCATTTTTTGTACCAGTTCTCCTTTACCCACACAACATGCTCCTGAGCAAAGGTTAGTCTTGCCTTTTGATTCATTCTGCTAATGAGAAGTTTGGTCATTTGTTTGGGCATTTGGTCATTTGAATTTTGGGCATTTGGACTTGCTTTCAGTCCAAATGCTCTTAAATGTTGTGATACTGTTTGATGAGACAGATCCTTACCCTGTTCAGTTCTGAACTGGCAAGTGATTCCAGCTGCAGTGTTGAACTGATTACCCATTGAAATTCCCCACATTACCCTGTCCTCTGTTGCGTTTGTCTTTCGTAGACGACCAGCTTTCTTGGGGAACTTGAATGAGTTTGTGACGTTGTAAAGAAGCAATATTACAGAAATCACAGATTTTTAATGACCAGCTTCTCTTGTTTCTGCCGATACTCACAGGGAGGGACCCAAAAGCAGACTGACACTGAGAGATGGGTGAAAAGAAACTGATTTATTAGAGATAATGGTGAAAGGTAGGTCTGCTCAACATGTTTGCAAAGTCAGTGTAAAAAAATTACGCTGCCAGTTTAAAAGGGTTTTGACTGATATAGCACCTTTTAACCTTATTTACAAAGCACTGTCTTTCTCACACATTTATACAAACACTCAATTTAATTATTTTATCTCCTCACAGGTTATCTGAAGCAAGACAATGAATATCATCACACAGTTTAAAGTGACATTCCCCCAGCCGACAGAAACACATCCTGTAATACAGTGTATACTTGACAACAACCTGAAGAAGCTGAAGAAGTTACTGAGGGACAACAACATTAATAAGGTTTATCCCTGCAGAGAATGGAATGACTATATAACCCCACTTATTGCTGCTGTTGGAACTCACAGCCGTGATATTTTCACTTACCTTCTTGGTCAAGGAGTGGACCCAAATCATCCTTCTCAAAGAGGCTTCACATCTCTGCATTATGTGTCCATATCCAAAGCGCCACTTATTTTTGCGAAGGAACTATTCAATGCCGTTCCGACCTTGACTGTAGACAACCCAAACGGATGGAATGTTATGACACCACTGCAAGTTGCTGCTGTCCATGACAGAGAGGATGTTATGAAATTCCTTCTCTCCAAAGGTGCTCATGTAACTTTGTTACCTATAACTGACCCTCAGCATCTTATTTTCATAAAGAATTTAGCCCAGAAGATTCATAACTTTGCATCTGAAGGAGATGAACTGTGCTCCAAAATCTGCCACTTTTTGGATCTGGAGATTGCTGTACGAGAGAAATCACCAGAGGAAGTGTTCAGAGCATTTCACAGTCACATGTTACTGGAGGATCCTCAGACCCATTTGACCATGATTGAAGTGCTGTTCACGGTTACTGGACAAGGTAAAGAAAAGTACTGCCAAGGAAGTATTAAATGGCTGAAAGAAACCGAAAATCTGAACACATACGTTGAAGGTGCAGCCAGTCGTTTTGCAAGCATCCCAAAGCCACATATAAAGAGGGCAGTTGATAGTTTGTATGCCATTTTCTGCACAATGGATGATATACCAAATGAGCAAGCACTGGCTATAGTTCCCCATCTACTGGAGCAGCTTTGTTTGAAAGAGAGACAGGATGTTTGGGAAGCTGTTCTGCAAACTTTATATGTGATGACACAGAAAACAAAGGGCATTCTTGGCTGGGATAGATCCTTTATGGAGAAGTTGTGCAAAATAGTTGTTCCTTATGTAAATGAGCGTCACTCCTCTGACATCAGGGTCTACACATATGGCATATTTGGAAACTTGCTTGCAGTAGAACATGCAGCTTACATGTTTAAATCAGTGGGGATAACTTCAGTGCCTGAGGACATACAGATATCTGCAGCTTTGACAACCAATGATAAGCTGAAAGAAGTGCTCAGACGTCTGAAAAGTCATTGTATTCAGCCAGGGTCTGAATATGATGGAAATGCAGCCTTACCTGAACCCAGGAAAAAGAAGAAGAAAAAGAAGAAGAAAAAGACAAAAAGAGAAGAGAGGCAAGAAGGGGCAAATGATGAATCTGACAGTGCTGCGGCTGATGCCATAGCATCGCTTTCTATTGTAGGATCTACGTCAGCTGGACAAGAATTACCCCGAAACACCACCGATTCATCGAGAACAAGAAGATGGCTGCCAATCAGCAAGAGGTGGAAGGAAAAACTGGAGAAGCTGGTTGGCACTGATGAAAGTAAAGTAACCAGAATTGGGAGCATTGTTTATATGAATGATGCAGAATTCCGCATTGCAAAGGGAAGCGATGGTACTGAAGTCTTTTTGGGGCTGAGGGATGACGGCACGGAAGTTGCGATTAAGAGAATGTCTAAGTGTAACTATCAAGTGCTGAAGAATGAGGAAGGAATCCTGCGACTCCCAGAGCTTGATCATCCATCTATCGTAAGATACATTGATGCTGTGGAGGACCAAAACTTTGGATATCTTGCTCTCCAACTTTGTGAATACACCTTGGTAGAATACATCAGAGATAATGATGATGATCTGCTGATGAGATGGAAACGTGTCTATGAGTTTCTTGACAGTTTAAGGGTCCTTCACTGTCAAAATCCTCAAATTATCCACCGTGATCTCAAACCACAGAACGTTTTGATTGGTAAGAAAAAATGTGAAATTCAGAAAATGCATCATGGCACTCTACAAACTAATATCGCTATGGTGACTGGGGTAATCTTATTGATATTTATTTTTATAGGGACAAGAGTGCACTAAAAGAGTAATCAAACAGAAAAAAATGGCATCGACAAAAAATATTTTAACAATATTGTGGTAACCTTAGGTACTAATATTTTAATCGGCTAACATTAAAAGGCTTTAACAGGCGTACGTAGATGTGTTGAGTTTTTCCCTCTTGCATTCCCAAAACAAACAGATCTACACAACACCGTTTACAAGAGAAGGTCGTTTCCATCCATACAGATTTGCAAAACTCTACCAGAGAAACTTATAAGCTCCACGGTGACAGTACATGTTTTTGTCATTATTTTTCAAAATACTTATATTTATAATTCAAAAACGTTCGCTGTCATACGCGACTTTCCTCACCAGCTAAATAATTCTGTGTGCTACAGCTTTTATTTCAGATGAACAGCATTTATACATTTAACTTTTAGTCATATTAGTTATATTGGAACGTAAACTTTTTACACACACGTAAACATTTTAGTCCAACTGACATTGTACAAAATCAAAGCTCTCAAAGCTGGACTGGCGCACCCACATAATGTGTTTTGGGGATCAAATGACACCTGCATATTTGAGTTTAACTAAACTCAAACAGACTTAGTCGCTCTGAGCACGCTCCAGTGTTCCCGTCTTTGACCTTGAAATGAACAGAATACGAATGACCAGTAACAAAACAGAATTACATCTTTCTCTAAAAACATTCAAGTGTGCAGCACGTACCAAATGTACAGAGTTGTAAAGCTGTCCAATTCACCGTGTGACGTGTTACCAAATCGCCCTTTATTTTGTATTTTCACGTTCTCTTTCATAAGTTGATCAAATTGGAAAACCAATAAACCTTCCCCCAGTGTGACAGCTTGAGAAACTGGCTACAGGGTAAATGAGCAAGCGTCACTTTCTACTGGGTTTTTACTTAGAACCAACTGCAAGTGTTTTCAGGTCATTGTCTACCATACTTTGTCACCATTAAATAAAACGTAACTTTCTGTCGCTTTTAGGTAAATTATCTCTGGTTACTACACAAACCCAAACACAAGAGTTTCTTGGTAACAAGCCACAGTAGTAAACATCTCATTTTAAAGTTTTTCCCTGAAACAAGATGGAAAACTTAAAACGTGACTTTCAGCCTCATTTTTTTGGGGTGATTTGCAATGTTTGACTTTCAGAAATATTCTTGTTTGGAGATCGACTAAATGTGTTATAGAATATTGTGAATATCATTCCATCAGTGTCTGGTTTGTACACCATTTAGGTCACAATTTCACCATTTTAAATCCAAACATTGCACAATATAAATCTTTTATTTTAAGCAGGTCCCCACGTTGTTGTCTCAATATAACAATGCTATTACAAAATAGTTAAACCCTTTTTTTCTGTTTTTTTCCATAAATATCCTGTGTTTTAGGTTTCCTGTTAACATACTTTATATGTTTCAGTATGATATCATAAAGCTATACCCATAGTAACAGGGTTCATCCTGGTTATTACATCTGTAATTGCATAGTATTATCTTATTATTAACTCTTTAGTATTTATGTTTACCACCCAACATTTACCATGTAATCAATTACCCTTTATTTTTGATTATATTTATGACTTTTTTGTCATCATTTTTCCTACAGACGTCAAGGGAAGGGCAAGATTAGCTGATTTTGGCATAAGTAGACGTTTAAAAAAAGATCAAACAACCCTGCGCACGTCCAGTGCGGGAACTAAGTGTTGGATGGCCACAGAGACCTTAGAAGAAGAATCTAACATACCGTACAACTCAAACACTGATGTACAGGTGAGTGTTTCAGCTGCATAAACATATTGAGCAAGATGGTGTAAAAAAGCTTAACTGATAAAATGTTATGTTAACATTTAAGGTGGCAGGGATGCTGATTTACTATATCCTCTCTGGAGGACACCATCCTTTCGGCAAAAAATCCTTTGAATGCGAGTCCAACATTTACAATGGGAGGTACCGTTTGGATCATGTTGAAGATGTGGTGGCGAAGGATCTCATCGAGCAGATGATTGATAAAGATCCAAGGAACAGACTTAAAGTGGACAAATGCATGAGTCATCCCTTCTTCTGGCCTTGTGGAAAGTAAGAGAAAACACTGACTGATTGATCGGTTCTCTTATTATCACTTCATCAAGTGTATTTGATTTGCTGTAAAGTGCTTCTATGTATGCTCTTAATTGCTATGGAAGCAGTATGGAAGAATGTACTTTGTTTTTCATACACTGCCTCAGTTTTTGTTAAATAATGACACAGTGGAATATGTCACATGTTGCTGTTCAACTGAGGTTGTCTTTACCTAATTTTATGACCTGTTTAGGACCAGATTATATCTGATGTTATCCTGATATGTTAAACCTTATAATTGAAACTGGGTGTTCTTACGTTTTCACAATACTGTATTCATTAAATTTTGGTCATTAAAGCATTAATAGAGTTGTTATGTTGAGCTTCAACTCTGAAATTGTATCAATCCAAACCAAAGTTACCCATCATTTTTTATATTTGTAGCTTTAGTTCAAATTGGTTAAATATTTTGTATTTATCGCTTCTGTTTAAGACTCATACTGCTTTATTTTTTCTTTTTTTATCAGGAAAGTTGACTACTTGAGAAAAGTTGGTAACCGGGATGAGGCAGCAAACTGTCGAAAGGCTGACCAGGAAGTGACTGATTCTTTAGAAAAATGTGCTGCTGATGGATCCTTCAAGCTGTGGAAAAACAAGGTGACTGCAGCATAACAGCCGTAACTCAGGAATTTGGTTTCAGAACAAAGTATCATTTTTCTTTTTTTCTTACACAGTTTCCACAAGAGCTCGTTCAGAAGATGGATAGCAAAAACAAAACCTACCCTGAAAACCCACTTGGACTACTGCGCTTCGTACGCAATCTCCACGAGCATTAGTGAGTTCAATTCAAATTTAAGTGTGGTCTGAACATTCATTGACACTGAAAGGATAATTATTATCTTGTTCAAAGACAACAGAGTGATCTTGTCTTTTGACATATAGGCAAGAGCACTTCTCATAATAATTAAGTCTAAGAATACATCACTGAATTACTGAGCATTTCACCAACACCCTACATTTATCTACATGTAGATATTACAAACTGGCTGAACTAATACGACACAATCAGTTGTCTTTATTAACACACTGAGTAATGATTCACATCCTGGTCTGGATTCACATCACTGTAAGCAGTTTTTTGATCCAACAAGTCCACAAGCAACAACCAAAGATCACATGTAAGACTCCTGAATGAAATCCCTTCAATATAGTTTTCTAGAATCTGTTCAGCTAAGATTTCCCAGAAATATTGATCCTCTGAAACAGGTTTGCTGCAATTGTAAAGTCCTGCTCAGTGTTATGCAGCTGGAGGAAACATCTGATGGAGGCTTTTACTGCTAAAGCTGGTTGTACGCGTTACAAAATGTTCCGCCAGACATGATTAGTACTTTTTGTGTGTTATAAGTTTAGTCAGATTTTGTTTGCCTGTAATTGTGATCACATCGATCGGCAACAACATTAGAAACCTCTGTCGGGTTAAGTTTCCAACAGTGGTATTTGTTAAGTAATGAGATAAATTAAACATCAGGTGCAGTCAACGGTCAAAAGTAAATACAACGTCTTTCACTTCTACGGTTTTATATATCTGACATAAAAACAAATCTGGTTCTTACCTCATTTTAGAAATGATAAATAGTACCTCAGATGAACTACAACACGTATTGCATCACACCATGATTCATTAGCTTGTAGAATCTATTTTAGCAGCGATAACTTGAAGTTGTCATTTTCTGTATAGCTGATGCCTTTCTCACTTGGCAGATGTGTTAACACACATTTGAATGCTTCAGACCAGCAAACTGCAAAAAAATGTTTTCATCAATTCCAGCTATAATCTTTCTGGTACTGTCACTCTTCTCCACAGTGCTAAGGATGCAGCACAAACTGACGTCCTGGTGTTATTTCCTGATCTCTTTGGATGTGTTTACAAGTTTTCAAAGAGCCGAGGGTGGAATGACGAGACACCGCTGAAGGAAATGTTTCAAAGAGAAGACATCAGCACCATCTTTGTGATGGCGTCCACAAACACTGTGGAGGATCTGGGTGTCCCAGTTCAAGAGTCTCAAGTCTTTGACTCAAAGTGAAGGTGAAGTCGAAGAGCATTTGCGATGGAGCAGTAATGACACGGTTGTGTTCACATATGCTCGGGGAGAACGGGCAGACTTCACACTGAAGAGCCCCGGCTGAGATTCAAACAGGGCACCTTCTTGCTGTGTGGGAACAGTGCTAACCACCACAGCACCGTGCAGCCCCCTTTAAGGAATATCAAATACTGAAAAGGAAAAAACTTTTAGAAAAAACACAGATATATTTATCTGTCTTTCCTACCAAGCACTACAGCCTCCCCAAAATGTATATGATATTGATGCTCAAACACTGAAACAAGTCATTGTTGAATGATATATTTCTTTATTCTTGTTGCTAACAATGAAAATACTAAAGTTGAATGAAGACTTAAATTGCACTTATTTTGTCTCTTTTGATTCTTATTTTTTATGGACCCTGAATTGGATTAAGCAGGTTTAGAAAATGGATGGATGCTTAGATTTTACATTGAAAAAAACAACTTACACAAAGTTAAAGCCCTGTATTAATTTTACCTGAGATTCTTTTGTTTTAGATTAAAAAGGTTTAAGGGCTTCTGGAACATACAAGTATCATTACAAGGACACTACTGCCTATGTTTTAAGTTTGTACACTTTTACTGGACGTCTTTGATTTTGAGTTCATGACTTCTGCTTTTGAAAGAAAGTTGCCTTTTGGAGATGCAGTCTCTACAAGTTTGTCTTTTGTGATATTTCTTGTTATTATTATATTTTCATGCGTGAGTGATATGTGCTTGTTGTGTTTGGAAGCACTGATCCAAGAAACCCCTCCACATCTCTGAATACTCTACAGTGTCAAATAAAGTCTACGTTGCTTATGTATGAAGAGATGTAACGCACTTGTGGGCGTGCTTTTACACCTTAACATCATTCATTACTGAGTACTGACATATGGAAATGTTTTCACGTATTGGTACGTCAGGATTACCTAAACTATGCTGAAATTGACATTACTTTCTACTTTTGAATCTTTGTTGGGCACCACGATTATTTTAATGCTTAATTATGAACATTTTTCAATATTGTGTGTCTGATGGAGAAAACTGTAAATGGTCAGCACCTATAAAGCACCTTTGAACCTAATTTACATCCTATAACAAGAGTATGCAGACATTCCGGCTCTGTTCTTGCAGAAGATTAACCATTGAATTTGTGTGCTGCCATCATTCAATCTGATAGAGCTATAAAAGATACATCTAAATAATGACTTATGAGCATGCTCAGTCTACATATTTAAGTATTGCCATGATAAACATTCATTATTGTTATTATAGATTTTATGTCATTGGATCTGCTCACTTTCTGTTTAATATTCCTGTGATAGTAGCGTCAAACCCCTCAAATAAGACACCAGGACCCGAGAGAATGTGTTTGCATCTAAACTCATCTTTCAGGGATGAGGGGCATAAAGGAGCCTAGAAGAGGAAACACCAATGCTTTGAGCTTCATTTTGTCTCTTAGAATCTGGCATACTTCTCAATGTATGTGGCTTCATGAAAGATTTGATTTTCAGTGTCATGAAATAACAAAATGAATCCAATCAAATCAAATAAATGGTTTGGAAAAAAATCAGGAATTTCCTCGACTACTACTGTAAGGCAGCCACCAAGTAACTCAGGAGAGTTCTTCATCACACCACAATACAATTTTACAACCTTGGACTACTAGGCTATTTGAAGGTGATGTAATAAATCATTCAATCTATTGATTGTAGACCCATGTTGAAAATATCACTTTATGATTACTTTCTAAAACCAAATAAATGAACAAATAAAGAAGTAAAATTCTGTGGAAAGCCTCCAATGTTCTTGTGCTCCACATTCTGTTGTTCAAATTCCCCTTCATCTGCATTTCATTAGTTATCCCCCCCCCCCCCACACGTAGGCTATTCGACAGTGTTCCTCGTTTTCTCCTGTTCCTCGTTATCTTTCCCCAGCTCTCTTTTTCGTTTTGGATGTTTCGGACTCCTGTTTTATTGTATTCCCCGCCCTTGCAGTGTCTTTTATACACTCAGTATCAATGTTCCTTTTGTTATCTAACCTGGCTTTCTACAGCATGTCGCTGTTTGGACCCTGTGCTTAATGGACATAGAATGTTTTTATATTGCTTTAACTCCACAGAAGTTTCTAGTCACAAGCACAAGCCGACAGTTTTAGCGATAAAGTGTTGCCAACATACAGCCCTGGCAGAAGACTTTCAAGTTCGCTTGTGTGTTAAATGAGAAACGAAACTGAGCGCACAAAGTACAAGTTAAACGCTGCGCTCCTGTGCGTGCTGATGTCATTGGGAGGAGCAGAAAGTCAAAGCAAAAAAGACTCACTGCGCTGAGTTATGACGGAGGACAGATGCTCAGCTCTAAGACGCTGTAAGTTGATGTCGCGACAATCTACTTTACTGTACTATTTTCATTGTAAAAGATAATCTAACCTATGTGTTTGATAAATATAGTTGTTTACTTCATGCATTTTGCGACCAACGATTTTTTTTCCTGATCAGTTGAAGTACAGAAGGTGTGACTGAACTTCCAGGTATTTCCCACCAACACTTCCTGTTTCTAGACGTGTTTTAATCGTTAGCGTTTATGACAAGTAGTAGACCAACTTGGAGAAGTTTATATTACAAACATGGAGCGAAATATGGGGAATTTTTGTCAGGTCTTCGCATTAAAGTCTTAATTATCGGCGTTATTCCCATTTAGAATCAGTGATCAATTTCTGTGTCCAACTTAAGTAATTACAACTTCTCTCAGCTCACACTAAATATGGGAGAGATTCCAAACTGTTAATTTTTCTCATATGATGGCCCTGATGATGTTACAATGGACTGGGTGATTATTGCTTGTTATTGTCCTGTTACCAGTGTAACTGTCTTCAGAAATAAATTCAGAATAGCTCGTTATTATTGATCTGACTTTTAGGGAGTGTCGTTGAACATGTTGGAAGCTCCAGCTTCTAAACCTGTCAGTCAGTGCCGTGAACTACACTGGAGATCAAAATCAGAGAACAATTTATGAACACTTGATTTTTCTGAAATAATGTAATCTCCATTGCCCAACATTGGAAGGAATTTTCGTTGTGGCTAAACCACGCTATGAGAAGACAAAAAAAACCAGAACTTTATTTTACAAAAATCACATTAGTGTAAGGTTCTGATAAATCTCTGTATTCACTCTGCATGTAGCTGTGTAAGAGGCCCAACTACTGCTGCAGAAAACTTTCCCCGAACCATGACACTCCTCATGCACCTCTCACTGACTTCTTAACACACTTTGGGTTCAGTCTTTCCCCAGTTTGACAACATACACAATGTTTCCCGTTGGACCCAAATAAATTAAACTTGCTTTCAAGTTTTTTTTTTACTTTCTAAGACAAGGCAAGGCAAGTTTATTTGTAGAGCACAATTCGCACACAGGGCAATACAAAGGGCTTTACAGCTACATAAAATCACAAGAAGGCAAATAAAATCATTCCATAAAACATAAAAATAATCATGGATTAATTCAATTAAAAGCAAAGAGTGCAGATAAAATACTTTCAGGTGTCATATGCACAGCTAAATAGAACTGTTTTCAGCCTGGATTTAAACATTGTCAGAGTTGAGGCCATCTCACATCTCTGGAAGACTGTTCCTGTTTTTAAGAGCATAAAACTGAAACGCAGCCTCACCTTGTTTAGTCCTGACTCTGGGCACCAGCAGGAGACCCCTCCCTAGGGTTCTCACAGTCCCAGTTGGTTCATATAGCTCTAACATGTCAGAGATGTACTTTGGTGCGAGACCATGAAGAGACTTGTACACAAGCAGAGTTGTTTTAAAGTCTATTCTCTGAGCGACAGGAAGCCAGTGCACTGGACTAATATGGTCGTATTTCCTGGTTCTAGTCAGGACTCGAGCAGCAGCGTTCTGGATGTACTGCAGCTCTCTTACACCGTTTAGAGAGCCCAGTGAGCAGGTCGTTACAGTAGTCTAACCTACTGGAGACAAACGCATGGATTAGTCTAAGTGTAGTTTAGACACTATTCCTTTGATTCTCGCAATGTTTTTTAGATGGTAAAAAGCTGCTGATGTTATTGATTTATTCATTTTTTGTACCAGTTCTCCTTTACCCACACAACATGCTCCTGAGCAAAGGTTAGTCTTGCCTTTTGATTCATTCTACTAATGAGAAGTTTGGTCACTGCAGAGCGGGCTTTCAGTCCAAATACTCTTAAACGTTGTGATACTGTTTGATGAGACAGATCCTTACCCTGTTCAGTTCTGAACTGGCAAGCGGTCCCAGCTGCAGTGTTGAACTGATTACACATTGAAATACCCACATTACTCTGTCCTCTGTTGCGTTTGTCTTTCGTAGACGACGAAAGACATACACATCTTGTTTCTACTTTTTGTTTATACTCACAGGGAGGGACCTAAAAGCAGACTGACACTGAGAGATGGGTGAAAAGAAACTGATTTATTAGAGATAATGGTGAAAGCTAGGTCAGCTCAACACGTTTAAAAAGTCAGTGAAAAATTACGCTGCCAGTTTAAAAGGGTTTGTCTGATGATTAAGGAAATTCGCACCAGGTGTCAGATTAACACCAATAACTGGGAGGTATCTGAAGGGGTTCTCTTATGTTGATCAGTGTTCATTTTCAAATATCTGTATTTAAGTTTTTTATACTGTGCTTTAAAATACATGTAACTTGTGAAATATACTTAAAACACTGCTGTTTTACTCTTGTTTGGTTCATTTCAAATAGCACTGTGCAGTGAAATTGACTTTTAGCAAATTGTAGGTTTACGTGTTAAATTGACATTCAATCCCACATAAAGTTACTCTGCAGTTAGATGCAGGTAATTATTTGCTCCAGCTTGTCACGGCGTCAGTTTAAAACCCAACACCTCAGTGAAATGCCCAATCTGTGCTTGGGGCGCTAAGAGTGACCGCAGTTCAAATTTGCGACAAAGAAACAGATATTTTCCAAGCACAATGTTTCACGTGGAGGCTCTAAAACTGACAGCAAAAACTCACAGACAGAGAGAGATTGAGATAAGATTGATCAGTTTTTACCTGTATGCAAGGCAACTGGCTTCTCACTTTCACTACTGGCATCCACAGTCCAGTCAAAAATGATAACATTTCCAAATAATTTCAGAGAGTTGTGATCATCTGACACCCTGGTCCAACACAGCCAGCCGAATGCAGCTAATTCTATTAATTTTTTATTTATTTGTATAGCGCCAAATACAACAAATGTCTATGTTTGTTGCTAATGTAATGTTGTCATAGATACCAGCTTCTTGGGTATACCCAAGTTTAAAACAACCCATTTAAACACACTACCTTTGGTGTAAAAATGGCTAATTTGCTTTCATCAAAATGGTTCCGACTGATATAGTACCTTTTAACCTTATTTACAAAGCACTGTCTTTCTCACACATTCACACATTTATACAAACACTCAATTTAATTATTTTATCTCCTCACAGGTTATCTGAAGCAAGAAAATGAATGTCAACACACAGTTTGAAGACATAATCCCCCAGCCGACAGAAACACATCCTGTAATACAGTGTATACTTGACAACAACCTGAAGAAGCTGAAGAAGTTACTGAGGGACAACGACATTAATGAGGTTTATCCCTGCAGAGAATGGAATGACTATATAACCCCACTGATTGCTGCTGTTGCAAATCACAGCCGTGATATTTTCACTTACCTTCTTGGTCTAGAAGTGGACCCAAATTCCCCTTCCGAAGAAGGCTTCACACCTCTGCATTATGTGTCCATATCCAAAGCACCACTTATTTTTGCGAAGGAACTGTTCAATGCAGGAGAAGATCTAAATGGATGGAATGTTTTGACACCACTGCAAGTTGCTGCCAGCTTTGACAGAGAGGATGTCATGCAATTCCTTCTCTCCAAAGGTGCTCAGGTAACTTTGTTACCTATAACTGACCCTCAGCATCTTATTGACGTAAAGAAATTAGCCCAGAAGATTCATAACTTTGCATCTGAAGGAGATGAACTGTGCTCCAAAATCCGCCACTTTTTGGATCTGGAGATTGCTCTACAAGAGAAATCACCAGAGGAAGTGTTCAGAGCATTTCACAGTCACATGTTACTGGAGGATCCTCAGACCCATTTGACCATGATTGAAGTGCTGTTCACGGTTACTGGGCAAGATAAAGAAAAGTACTGCCAAGGAAGTATTAAATGGCTGAAAGAAACCGAAAATCTGAACACATATATTGAAGGTGCCGCGAGTCGTTTGGCAAGCATCCCAAAGCCACATATAAAGAGGGCAGTTGATAGTTTGTATGCCATTTTCTGCACAATGGATGATATACCAAATGAGCAAGCACTGGCTATAGTTCCCCATCTACTGGAGCAGCTTTGCTGTCAGGAGAGAGCTGTTCTGCAAACTTTATATGTGATAACACAGAAAACAAAGGGCATTCTTGGCTGGGATAGATCCTTTATGGAAAAGTTGTGCAAAACAGTTGCTCCTTTTGTTAATGAGCATTACTTCTCTGACATCAGGGTCTACACATATGGCATATTTGGAAACTTGCTTGCAGTAGAACATGCAGCTTACATGTTTAAATCAGTGGGGATAACTTCAGTGCCTGAGGACATACAGATATCTGCAGCTATGACAACCAATGACAAGCTGAAAGAAGTGCTCAGACGTCTGAAAAGTCATTGTATTCAGCCAGGGTCTGAATATGATGGAAATGCAGCCTTACCTGAACCCAGGAAAAAGAAGAAGAAAAATAAGATGAAAGAAACAAAACGGGAAGTGAGCCAAGAAGAGGCAAATGATGAATCTGACAGTGCTGCAGCTGATGCCATGGCATCGCTTTCTATTGTAGGATCTACGTCAGCTGGACAAGAATTACCCCGAAACACCTCAAATTCATCGGGAACAAGAAGATGGCTGCCAATCAGCAAGAGGTGGAAGGAAAAACTGGAGAAGCTGGTTGGCACTGATGAAAGTAAAGTAACCAGAATTGGGAGCATTGTTTATATGAATGATGCAGAATTCCGCATTGCAAAGGGAAGCGATGGTACTGAAGTCTTTTTGGGGCTGAGGGATGACGGCACGGAAGTTGCGATTAAGAGAATGTCTAAATGTAACTATCAAGTGCTGAAGAATGAGGAAGGAATCCTGCGACTCCCAGAGCTTGATCATCCATCTATCGTAAGATACATTGATGCTGTGGAGGACCAAAACTTTGGATATCTTGCTCTCCAACTTTGTGAATACACCTTGGAAGAATACATCAGAGATAATGATGATGGTCTGCCGATGAGATGGAAACTTGTCTCTCAGTTTCTTAAAAGTTTAAGGGTCCTTCACTGTCAAAATCCTCAAATTCTCCACCGTGATCTCAAACCACAGAACGTTTTGATTGGTAAGAAAAGATAGAAATTTGTTAAAATGAAATTCAGGAAAAGCATTGTTGTCAAAGGTTATTGTAATAAATCTCTGAAGTAATATTGGTGAAACAAATAACATTGTGGCAGATCAATTTAATAATATTGCAGTAATATTTTGAAAGCAATATGTTAACTTTGTGACAACAAAAGAGATTGTTAAGTGTTATGGTTGAACTTAGAGTGTGGAAACGTTAATTAGCCTAATAATCAGTTGGTGTTACTGGTCAGCTTTTCATAATCTTTCATCGTCACCTTTCTCTTGTTTTAACTAAGCCTGTCAAAGTCCTAAAATTTAGCTATTCCAGTAATCAGATGTGGATTAATTACGAATGATGAGCATTCCTAAATATGACCAAGAAATTCATATTTTCTCTGTATATTGTTGTTGGAACATAATTTTCTTTATCTGTGACAAATTCAAATGATGGTATTATTAAGATTGGAAAATAACATAAACTCTATCATAGCACACACTAACTCAGTTTGGCTATCTGTTATGCCTCTTATAGGATATAGGATATATAGGATTTATTTTTCAGGACATTTGTTTCATGGAATTTGTGGGTTTTAATCATTGCTGTACCTCTTTATGATGGCTTGTAAAACTTGTTGAGAGTTGCAACTTTCAAAACTTCTGTGAATCCCTTGTCATTGACAATATCAATTGGTCTACAATCCTTGGGAATACATTCGGCAGTTGTGTCAGTCAACTTATCAGAGGTACACTTAGTTGATGCCCTGCGTTCAGTGAGGGTGGTCTGACGCAAGCCTTGTGTTACACCCGAAGTTGAAACCCAGACGAATACGTGCTTGGCGTTGAGATTTGTATGT
Organism: Odontesthes bonariensis; assembly: GCF_027942865.1. Lineage (NCBI taxonomy): Eukaryota > Metazoa > Chordata > Actinopteri > Atheriniformes > Atherinopsidae > Odontesthes > Odontesthes bonariensis. The sequence goes on along the minus strand of NC_134524.1, from coordinate 13,992,733 downwards.
AAAGCTCATGGTGCCTCAGTGAAACTCAAACTCTTGCAGTGTGTGCAAATGACAGTGTGTTTTTTGATTGTTCCATCTTTGTTTTTTTATACTCAAACTTCCCATCCAGGGGGCCAACTGGTTCTTCGGGTTCCTCCATCTCATGGGTTGAATTGTGGGACATGCGAGGCGGGGCATCCTGCACATGTGTTAATGCGTTAAAAAAAGTTAGCGTGTTAATTCCACAAACTAATAGTTTTGTGTTTACACGCTTATTTTGACAGCCTTAGTTTGAACTTTTAAAAAGTTAATGAAATTTAGATAAACCAATAAAACCCACCACCAGTGGATCAAATTCAGACCTTGACCATTAGTGTGACAGAACAAGGTAAAACTTTGACTGTTTTTTTTACAGGAAAATAATCATGTTTCCAGATAATTCCTACGTTTTGACAAGTGGTTAAATTTAGTTTCACCATATACAGTACCTGAATAACTTCTCATTGAACATTTTCACAGATTTTTCATGGTTATGACACATAAACTGTTGAGTGTTTTCAGGTAACAAACAGAGCCTGAAATGTCTGATATTACAGTTAGCTATGTCAGCTTGAAATAGATATTTCATAATATAATAATATTTTAGCATTAAGTTTTGTTCTAACCAGTTTTGTTTCACAAGAATATTTGTGTGACTTCAAAGGTAAATGGTAGTGTAAAATGCACACAAATCAACCGGTATTAACCCATTTGTGTCAAATCTTGACCCCACTGATATTTCATTTTTAGTCATAAAAATTTAAACATAACACTGACAAAGCCATTTTACTGCTTGCCGGTCAATATATGTACATCAGAATAATTACTTTTTTAGTACTAAGTAGTTTTGCTGCATTGTCATTTTATAATTTGCGTCTTCATTATAAATCTTGCTTTTTGCCCGTTATGACCCTTTAACATAACTTTTAGTCTAATACTAACCACATACACCCATTTTTAGGACAAGTCTGTTCCCTGGTGATATTTTTACATCAATTTCTCTATTATTTAAATCAAACTAGTATGCCAGTATTACCATGTTAATGTATGAACTTTAATGCAAACATCAAAGCATCAGTAATTTACATTTTTCATTTTGTTTCATGATTTTGTATTTTTTTTCTTTTTACATGTTTTGTCCTCTAGATGTCAAGGGGAGGGCAAGATTAGCTGATTTTGGCATTAGTAGACTTTTAAAAAAAGATCAAACAACCCTGTGCACAGGCAGGGCAGGAACTAAATGTTGGATGGGCACAGAGACGTTAGGAGAAGAATCTAAGATACCGTACAAGTCAAACACTGATGTACAGGTGAGTTTTTCAGCTAATTAAACTTAAGAAACAAGTTGAAGTTGTTGAAAAATTACCTAAACTGATCAAAAGCTTTCTTGAATTTCAAGGTGGCAGGGATGCTGATTTACTATATCCTCTCAGGAGGACACCATCCGTTTGGCAAATCCTTTGAATGTGAGTACAACATTTACAAAGGGAAGTACTGTTTGGATCATGTTGAAGATGTGGTGGCGAAGGATCTCATCGAGCAGATGATTGATAAAGATCCAAAGAACAGACCTAAAGTGGAAAAATGCCTGAGTCATCCCTTCTTCTGGCCTTGTGGAAAGTAAGAAAAAAATACTGTATGGTTTATTTTCATGTAGTGCAACTTAATATGTGAGTTCTGGATGAAAGCATCACTCGAGAATTTTACCTTTTTGTTTTTTTGCTTTTTGGTTCTCCCTACATTTGTGGGATGAAATGCCACTGTCGTTAACACAGACTGCCATATGAACCCCATATTAACATGCACTGCTGCACATGTGAATGTGTTGTCATGCTTTGGAGGCTGACAAAAACATCTCCAGTCGTCAGTAAATATGTCATGAGATGAGACAAAATGGTGTACTGTTACAGGACCTAAGAAGATTTAGACTGCTTTTTTATTTTTTTATTTTAAGGTTTATTTGATATTAGTGACCTTTGGGGGTGTCACTAATATCAAAGTGGGCGGACAGGAAAGGGGCCTGAGAGAGTGGGGGAACACATGCAGCAAAGGGCCCCCAGGCCCAGTGTAAAACCAACAGCCTGTGTACATGAGATGCTTGCTCAACCACTTGAGCTATATGGTGCCCCAGACTGCATATTTTTTATATAGTATGATATATGTGATGAACAACCATGCTTGCACACTTTATCTTTTTCCTCATTTCTCCCATAGGTTTGTGTTGGGTCTAATTGCTGCATCTGCCAATGAGTTTTTAAACTGTATTTATTGTGGTGAGAGTGTGTTTTTTATCAAGTTACTAGTCTGTGATGTAGTACTCTTAAGTAAAATGCTGTCATGATGGGCAGGGAAGTTCTGAAGTATGGTATCAGACACTTTGCTACAGGGCAGTTTCAGGCCCATTTCAGGCCTCTTTATATTGCTAATGTGTGCTCATCAGTACACCAAGCTCACCCCTTTCATTTGCCTGGGATTTTACACTCCCTATGACAATCGAGGGAAGAAAAAGTCCTTTCATTTTTCTGCGATGTCTCCTTTTCAACTTGTCTGCATTTGGGCTCTCATTGTGGGCATTAATTGGGCTTTGGAAATCGCACAGAATCAAAAACAGTGTGGACAAATGTGGAAAAAAATCTTGGAGAAAACTCTCTTATCTCTGAGAAAACTCAGTCGCAAATCTCAAGAAGATACAGGGGGAAAAAAACTAATATCACCTGAGCTACTGCAACAAGCTGCCACCAGTGCAGCACTGTTCTAGAAAGAATAGATAGTTCAGGCATGCAAACATATGCAGCTTTGGTAACCTTACTAACTCCAAATCTTTCTACAGACTTCAGCTCTTGTGTTTGGCTATCGTCATGCAGACTGCATGAAAGCATAACTGAGATCTTTTCTTTTTCCAGGAAAGTTGAATACTTAACAAAAGTTGGTAACCGGGATGAGGTGGCAAACTATAGAAATGCTGATCAGGAACTCATCAGTTCTCTTGAAGAATGTACTGGTGATGGATCCTTTGAACACTGGAAAACCAAGGTTACTTCAACTTCACAGCTTTAACAATTGTACTCATATATTCCATTTCACAACTAATTTAATCTATCTATCTCTTTATTCATTTATTTATTAATGGAGACAGTTTCCACAAGAGCTCGTTCAGAAGATGGATGGCAAAAAAAAAGCCTACACTGAAAACACACTTGGATTACTACGCTTCGTACGCAATCTCCACGAGCATTAGTGAGTTAAACTGTATTCCAATTCATGCATGGTCTGAAATTTCATTGACAATGAAAGGATGATTATATCCTTGCTTAAAGACTGAGTGATCCTGTCTTCTGACATATGGGTAATACTTAAGTCTAAGGATACATCACTGAATTACCAAACAATTCACCAACCACCCAACCCCCTTTTGCTGCTAAAGCTGGTTCTACACGTTACAAAATGTTCCGCCAGACAGGAAAAGTGCAACGTTTTGTGTGTCTATGAGTTTAGTTAGATCGGCATCAACATTAGAAACCTCTGTAAGGTGATTCAAATGAATTATTTTCTAACAGTGGCATTTGTTAAGTGATGGGATAAGTTAAACATCAAGTGCAGTCAATTTTTGAGATTCACATGTTGGAAGCAGGAAATGCAGTAAGGTCAAAAGTAAATACACCCTCTTTCAATTCTATGTTTTATATATCCGACATAAAAAACAATCAGCTGGTTCTTTCCTCATTTTAAATACAGTATGACAAAAAATACCTCAGATGAACTACAGCACATATTGCATCATGTCATTATTCAGATAACAAGTACTTAGTTAAAACGTAGAAACAATCTGAAAATCCACACCATGATTCATTAGCTTGTAGAATCTATTTTAGCAGCAATAACTTTAAGTTGTCATTTTCTGTATAGCTGATGCCTTTCTCACTTGGCAGATGTGTTAACACACATTTGAATGCTTCAGGCCAGCAAACTGCAAGAACTTTTTTCATTAATTCCAGCTATAATCTTTCTGGTACTGTCACTCTTCTCCACAGTGCTAAGGATGCAGCAGAAATTGACGTCCTGGTGTTATTTCCTGATCTCTTTGGATGTGTTTACAAGTTTTCAAAGAGCCGAGGGTGGAATGACGAGACACCGCTGAAGAAAATGTTTCGAAGAGACGACATCAGCACCATCAGAAACGTGTCCACAAACACTGTGGAGGATCTTAGTGTCCCAGTTCAAGAGTCTCAAGTCGGTGACTCAAGCTGAAGGTGAATTTGAAGAGCATTTGTGATGGAGCAGTAATGACACAGAGTTATTATGAATATTTCATGATGGATTTGTTCAATAGACATGCGGTAATATGACCGAAGTTGTTGTTCATCTGATGTTGTATTTACCCGATGCTTAGAAGGACTGTATATATATATATATATATACATATATTGTATATATATATTGTTTAACCTGACTTTCTATTAGTTTGGGTGATGCAACAGAAACCCTTACCCAAGACTACCCAAAAGAATAAGATTAAATCACCAACAGAGTGACAGAAAAAGGAAATTCATATTTTGTAATTTATCAAATTGATTTGGTGTCACCTGAAAAAAACTGTTCAGTCAAGATTTACCAAAATCTGTTTTGAATCTGAAACAAACTTCCTAAAGATTGAGTGGGTTTGTTCACGTTTTGATAAATCTTTTGAATTTTACGATCAGTTATGCAGTAAATTACCAACAGAGACTTCAACAAGAGATGCGTCAGTGATGCACATTTACAAGCTTTGTTTTGTCATTTTGGTAAAGTGAATAAATCCAACATGATTCACACAGTTCATCATATTTTACTGATGACTAGCAGCAATAATGTCTCTGATATTGTCAAAGATTTGTCAGCTTCCTACTCTTATGATATTTTCCCTTTTGTTCACAGTGCTCAGGATGCAGCACAAGTTCATATCCTGGCGTTAATTCCTGATCTCTTTGGATGTGTTCGCAAGTTTGCCAAGAGTGGGATGAAGTGAGGCACCTTGATAGAAATGTTTCAAAGAGAAGACATGAGCACCTGTAGTGTCTGATACTTACCAGCTGTGCGAAGGAGTGCAGGAAACAGGGCGTCCCAAGATAGGAAATTCATATAGTCGAACATAAAACATTTTGAGAATAACACACTCCTGCATCCAGGAGAGGCTCACCAGAAATGTATACATTATCTTCTGGCTATGTGCCTGTGGACAGGGGCGCGCATCACCTTCAGGGTCACAAAATTGGGAAAGGTTTTTACCTTACTTAAAGGTAGAAAAACCCACAGTGAGACAGAGATTGCACGAACATTTGGGCTGATCTTGTAAGGGAAAAATTAATTCCTATATACATTGTATGAGTGTTACTCTGTATCACCCGGTAATAACTCATTTAAGACACTTGTTTTTCTCTTTTCTCCCTCTTTCAATGAGGGAATTGTGCTCTTATGATTTAACAACTTTAAGGAGTTTGACAGGGAAGATGGCACGATACCGAGGCGCCTTGGCTGTAGAAAGGGAGGAAAGATAGATAACAAAGTCTTGAACATATCAAAGGAGTGACTACGTATTAACCTGTATATTTACTGACTTGTTTTTCGCCTAAGAGTCAGAGCAACTCTGAACTCTGTTCTGTGTTGTTCTCTCTTGCAAGATATTATTAAAAGCATCTTATCTCCTCAGAAAAGAACTGACTCTGTGCCTTACTAAAATTTCCGCAACAATCTCTCCAGACTTGATGCATCATTCTGTAAAATATTGTCAACCCAAGAATCTCAACCCAGTTGAAGTTTAAGTTGAATTTAAATGTCGTCCCTTGGGCTCTTTTTTTAAGGAAACATGGGATATATTTCCACTACTATGCAGGTGACTGTCCAATTTAGTTCAACTTTTTGAGTTTTAATGAAAAGAAAACTTTTTGTTTGGTCCAAGTTTAATCCCCCTTTCGACTTAAAATTCTTCCTCTGGCTTATCGCCCAACCTTGGTTGTCCCAAAAACTTGGTTGAAGCTCAGAGGGGATTGGACTTTTGCAATCATGGCTCCCAAACTTTGGAACAAGTTGCCTTTAGATTCTAGACAGGCTCCTTCTCTTCCCGTTTTTAAATCTCTTTTAAAATCACATTTGTTTTCTTAATCTTTTACCACAACTTGAGTTGTTGAAATTTTGAAGCATAAAATAAATGTATTCTTATATCTAGTTGTTTTTTTTAAAACTTATATTGCTGGTGTTTGCATTTGTATGTGTGTGTTGTGTAACTTTATATACATTTGAAAATTATTTAAAATGTATTTTTTTTACCTCTCTGTATCATGTTATACTGTGCTGGCTTTTGAAATGTTTTTTAATGTGAAACTTTATTGTTATCTTATTGCTGCCAACTTCACCAGGACTTCCTGGAAGAAGAGATGTCACATCTCAATGGAGCCTTCTTTGTAAAATAAAAGGCAAATAAATTAAATTGATATTTGATCATTTATACTGTCATTTATTCACGTTAAACTAAACTTAAAGGAAAAAGAGCGTATTTCCAATAATATTAATATTTCGTTTTCAATTTTTGCCATTTTCTCAGATAAATAGAACTCACATCACATATATTTTAATAACATTCTGTCCCTCTGCTACGACGGAAACGATGTTTGTTTACTTAGTTTCACTGTTGTTCTATGACTGTGTTTCTCATGCAATGCTTTTAAACTGTCATAATTATTGGTCAAAACTTTATATCCAGAGACTTTTATTTTCGCCCCTTAACCGGAAGTTGTTTATTGTGATATCAGGGAGGGGAGAAAAAAGTGACGTCGCACGATAAACAAACGGAGGAGGCGAGGCAGCCACGTTCAGCCTGTATCCTGACATCTCTGTCATATTTTTTTTATAATTATGCAGTCTTCCAAGAGGAGTGAGAGCGACTGGCAGGGACTAGTTAGCGAGGTAAGTGAAAGACCGAGACCGTGAACCGCTGCTGCCGCGGCGGACGGATTTAACAGATGTTCCGCCGGTCCATATGGAACGAGCGTCGGCGTTTTGACTTCAGACGGACGAACTGTCGGGTGGCACATTGATCCCAGCCTCTTTGGTCATCACCTCATCTCCGCTGTTATGGTTTAAGACCATAACCAACATGTGGACCAACATCATATGAAGGCGCCTGTCACGGGTCGGCATTGTAGTGGTTCTGACACCTGTGGGCCCACAATTACTTGTTATTAGAATATATTCGTTTAAGCCTCTGAGTAAACATTGTGGTCGGCTGTAATTGTAAATTGATGATAATTCTGGATTTAACAAGCTTATGTGATTCGCATTAGATATAGAAAGTGTCACGAAAACAGCCATTCTTATGCGTAGAAGCTCAACAATGATATCAAGAGACTAAACAGGCATTGGAAGAGATGATTTTTTTTTCTATTTTCATGACTGAAAAATAGAAAAAAATCATAATACATTACAAGGAAATAACATTGCAGTGCTACACAGGCTCTACAATAAATACAAGTTTTCTTTTGCACAATCAGCTCCAGCTGCTGCTTGATTTGGTTATGAGATGGATATCAAGGCTTGCACCGTTTTTCACTTTCTTATCTAAATGACAAACTCTTCCTTCCATTGTGCATTTCTCCATCTGTAAGGAACTAGTCAGGGTTGGCAACACTGGGACATTGAAGTCATCTGACCAGTTCCAGCACTGGTCCGTCGGGAAGCTCAAAGTTCAGACCAAGTTCACATAATCTGTTGCAATTTTCACTGCATATCCTGTGCACCTGGAATTAGGGCAGCAAGCAGCACAACCTGCACAACTCTATCCACAACACTGAATGTTACAATGCCACCATTCTGTTCTTTGTGCATTTGCTGCAGTTTCTGGTGTGCAAACGCAAGCTGGAGAGTAAGAAAGAGGCACTGCTCATCTTGTCCAAAGAGCTGGATACCTGTCAGCAGGAGCGAGACCAATACAAACTGATGGCTAATCAGCTGCGAGAGCGCCACCAGGGACTCAAGAAGAAGTACAGGGAACTCATCGTAAGTCGTTCAAACCCTCAAAATGGCGCTCTCAGTTATATATATTTCCAGGCACCAAAAAAATCAAGTAAAAAATGTTTGAATTGTTTTTTAAAGGTATTAATTTATGCTATTTGTACTCTGATGCCGAAACTAGTGTTTGGCAGATGCATTTGATAATAAAATGTATATTATGTATGTATTTCTTTTCATGTTTTAGGACGGTGATCCCTCTTTACCACCAGAAAAACGCAATCAAGTAAGTTGTTGGTTTATTTTTGGTATCCCATCTTACCACAAAGTGTTTGGCTTCTTTGTGTAAAATTGTTATAATTAGGCTAATTTGAGGACAATACTACTCACTTTTGGTAATAAGAAAAACAAGGATGAGTCTATATGTTGGAGGCATCCTGTACGACTGCTTTTTGGTGCTTTTAAGGACATTGTGACAACCCCAAATGAACAGTTGACACGTTAAGCAAACACTTCTTGCTGGGCCTGATGGAGAAAGAGATGGAGCCCTGACTCAGTGAGATTTATTGGTGGATTTCATTTTAATCTCCCCCGTGACTAATCAGTTGGCCCTTTATCCGTGCACTGTTCTTCTCTCATTCAGGTGAACCTGGCTCAGCTGTTGAGGGACTCGAGGGAGCGAGCGAAACAGCTCACTGAGGAGGTGAAAGACCTCTCTCAGAGGCTGACAGAGGCTCAGGGAGATAACAAGGTGTTGTCGACAGCACTTGTACACAGTTACACATACTTCATATCATGAATTATTTTTTGACATTGAATCGAGTCCACGTGTGTGACAGAAACAGTGAACTGATTGTGTTATTTCTGCAGCTGCTGAGGATGACCATTACTCGACAGAGGCTGGGGGATGAAGAGGTGGGGGTGCGCCACTTCCCTGCGCATGAGCGCGAGGATCTGGTTTGCCAGCTGGAGAGAGCGGGGCTACAGGTTAATGCATTACACACTTTAACAGTGCTACAAACCAGGCAGTTGTAGTGAATCCTCTATTTCAGTTTTTTTTTTCTTCTGTTATTGTGTTTATTTATTTTCTGGCCTCATTTTCTTGTTCTGGTTGTCTTTTTTTTTTCTTTTTTTTTTTTTCTAAACCACTCATCACATCCATTCGACCATAACAGTCCTGCTACACAACTTTGAAGAGCAAATGACTGTTAATAATAATGATTACACTCACTATAAAAGTTCTTTGTGAAACACTTTTCAAAACCTAGTTTAAAAACGAGTACATGTACTGTAATTAGAATACATAAATAAACTAAAATAAGGTGAAAATTGTCAATTTCCCTAATCTTTTACATTCTGGAGATTTCTTTAAAAGTGGCTGTACTTTCAATATGAGTGCAGAGCAAACTTTTAGCTCCTGTAGTTGCATAGTTGCTGTAACTACCTGATAAAAGAGAAGCTCATGATACAGAAATGAATTCATTATAATATGTCCTAATACAAAGTCACACTGTAGTTTGCATTTTGCATCAGGTTTGAAATACATATTGCTTTTTGTTTGCTTAGAGATCACAATGCAATATGATCATGTTTTACCATTTCTAACCACTGAAAGTTGGGAAAGAAAACTGAGAGTTGTTTTTGCATGTATCAACGCTTCGTACAAACACAATTTCAAACTCAGAATGGATAGCTTGTGGGCTTGATATTTTCTGAATATGACAAATCGTGCCTCGAATGAAAATGTCTTCCTCCACCTTCAACTTCTGTTATAGCTGAAGTCACTGAACACAAAAGACAGGCTTTCACAATGGGCAGCTCCTAAGTTGCTGAATGCTTAAAACTATCAATGCACTCTCAGCAGACTATAGTTTAATGACCAAGGCTTTGAAGTATCTCTTGTCACTTGACCCCATCGGAGTTTTCCCTTCCAAAGATTTTGTCTGGGCACCTTTTCCTAGATGGAAGAGATGGAGCACACCATAAAGGCGCTGACAGACGAGCTGCAGGACATGAAGGCGGAGCGCAACGTGTTCAGGGAGAAGGCCGACAGACTAAACCTTGAGATCAACCACATTTTGGGGAATAATGAGAAGCGCATCATTGATGTCGATGCCCTCTGCATGGAAAACAGGTGAGCGTAAGACATCTGGTTCAAACACTCTCTGTTATCAGACTAATATTTCGAACATGATCTGCTTTTACCTCGCTAAACGATAACTTCTAGGGAAACCGTGTGTTTTTATCTTTTGCAAGTTCCCCTGAATTTTACTGTACATTTTATTTAATTAGCAGTTACAGAGTACCAGGCAAAGGTTTGAACACACCTACTCAATCAAGGATTTTTCATTATTTATTTTATTCTTTTACATTGTAGAACATGTAACACATTCTGATCAATGTTGCTCTTCAAGATGTAAAAATAACTAAAACAAACTGGCTGTGTGTCAAAGTTTGGATATTTAAAGGCTTTTGCTTTGATGACAGCTGTGAAAAAATCTTGGAATCCTTCCCACCTGCTACACGATGTTGTCATGTGGAATCATTTTCCAACTGCTCACGTGCTGGTTAAAGTGTTGTCCTGAATTCTGAATAAGTCTTCACCAATGCCAGCACCAAGCCCCCACGCCATCACGCCACTTCCTCCGTGCTTCACAGTGCAAAACATCATTTCAACTTCTCCTTATCACACAGACATGTGTGGCAGCTGGAATCAGAAATCTGACCCTGGTTTTGTGCTGGTCTAACATTGATTTACAGTGTTTCATGGCTCAATGGATTCTCTTCTTCTTGGTAGCCCTCAATCGACTTTTCTTTGCTGCCCAAAGGTCTGATTCACACAGATCTGCCTGTTGCTCAAACTTTGATGTGGGCTCTAATTTGAGTTACCATTAATCAGCCATCGCAGAGGTTTGGAACTCTAATTTACTCCTTCTGTGCAAGAGAGAATACTCCTAACGTTCCTTTCGCTTGGCAGTCCTCGTGAGAGGCGAGTTTAATCTGTGTTTAATGGTTTTTAAAAAAAAAAAAAACTTTTGAAGTTATAATAGTCTAGACTTGCAGTCATTTGTCTTTACCTCATTGGTGCTTGACTGTATGACTTCACTTTGAAATTTTATGCTTCGATCTTGTGAAACTCCTCACAACATTGAAAATGATTTTCTTGATAACCCTTTGTTATTTTAGATTTATTGTCATTTTGTGACTGTCTGAAATTGTTTTATTGAAGGTAGTTTTTGTTTTTCTCACCTCTTGTATTGCTTGCGTCTTACTGAATTGATCGACTTGTGTCTTTTATTGTTTTTTAGTCACGTTTTCGCTTTTATTGAATGTTTCCTTTACCGTGTTGTTTTATATTTGTCTTGTGATTTGTATTTCTCTACATCGCTATAAATGGCGGCTCAAAGATTATCGAGTTTGAATAAGTAAATGTTTGGTGCGCACAAGGTTCAGATGACAGCGTTCACACTTGCTCACACGACCTGAACTCCAGCTTTTCCTTGTGTCACACCGTCACGCCTTGCATGGAATGTGCATGCTGTCATCTGTGCTCCCACTGATTGTATTTTTCATCATTTTCCCTGTAGATACTTGCATGACCGTTTCAGCCAACTGCAGGAGGAGGTGAACTTGCTGAAATCGAACATAATGAAGTACAAGGTAGAGATCGAATGCCTCTGTTCACGTGACTGTTGTAAAAACTGTCTTGAGACTCTGTGAGTCCTGACCAAGTTTGGGTTACTTCTCAAAGATTTTTGCAAAACTAGCTGCTTCCTTTCGGAGCCTTCAACAAGCCCAGCAGGATGAGCTTCATTCCCTTGTTTTCATTCTCCACAGACAGCCCTTGAGAGGAGGAAAAACTCCAGCACATATGGGAAATCAAACAACAGTCCCCTTACTGGAGTGCTATCAGCTAAACAAGGTGGTAACACAAACTGTGGAGCTCACTCAGACATGGATGTCAGAGCAGTTGGAAATTGTAGAAAGCCTGTCAAACCTAGTGTGACACTTCTTTTTTTTTCTCCTTTCAAATAATTTCTTATCACAGAAACTCCTCAAACTTCTTAGTAAAACAAGTCACTGTGTATCCAGCCATGACTTACTTGGTATTTCCGATAACTTTCTTTTTGCCAATCCAAGTCAGCTCCCGGACACCAGCCGAGTTTTTTAATTGTATTCTGAGTGGTAGAGCAGGGAAATGAGGCTGCCATGATGACTGGCAGCTGTTGGAAGAAGCAGCACAGCGGGCTCTGGAGTTAAAGTTAGAAGAGTGTCACATAGCAGACAGCTGTTTCTAACGCTCCATCTCTGTCTTGTTCTTGTCCTGCTGTTTTCCCTTCTCTCGTTCTGTCTCCCTGTTCTATTTTTACCCGTTTTTAAAATGTTCGTTAGTGCATTATTGGCAGTTTGAGGGTCAGCCCCAAAGCTTTTGCACTTTCTCTTTTTTGAACTTCTCCTTCCATTGTTTCAACCTTACACACAGAAGCACATTCATCTTCTCCTTTCCTTTTCAGTCCAGGAAATGCTCCTGGAGGAGCAGCGCTGCAGCTTGCCAGCCACTCCTCAGTCCATCTCTGACCTCAAGTCCTTGGCCACAGCCCTGCTGGAGACCATCCATGAGAAGAATCTCGTCATCCAGCACCAGAGGCACACCAATAGGTAATAAGAGGGTATAATAATGATGGTAGAGGAGCCCCACCCACTCCTCTACTGACTACAGAAACGTTTCCATAAGCTGTACTCTTAACTTCAACCACCTGACACTTATGTTTGTCTATGAATCCTCCTCCTTAAAAACAAACACTGAACTGTAGAATACAAATTCAGACACAGAGACATCAGTATGATGAAACCTGGCCCCTCTTATCTGGTCTGCAGGATCCTGGGAAACCGCGTTGCAGATTTGGAAAGAAAGCTTAAGACCTTGGAGGTGTCGGGATTATGGAGTCTACCAGGTGGGTCTAAAAAAAACTAAACAAACAAACTTAAAAAAGCATATGAAGTGTACCCCATTTCTCCACTGACCAAGGTCTTAAAAACAATTCGACCATGAAACAGTCTATTATCTGGAACTGTACAGTTGTTCATAGATTAGATCATTAGTTCCTGTTGCTAATTTGAATTCTTATTGTAAAATGAATGCAAAGTTGTAAGTTTTATGGCTGCACTTTGTATTAAACTTTGTTAAACCAACAAATGACCAACCATGATCAATAGTTTACTAATGTTTGATAAAAGAAATACGCGAGTTTCAACATCCGTGTCTACTGTTAGCGGCCTGTTTTTATTCACACAGCTGTAGAGGGCCCCATCTAAGAACGTGTAATCCGTACCACACCATAAGTAAACATGAATGTGTGACTGTGTGTGTCATGTGCACGCACACCCAATGGAGACTTTTCCTCTGACCTCACTTGAACCCATATCAACTAACCCACAGGATCATGCTCCACGTGGGAAGAGACAGCTTTTTTGTAGGTTCAACATTAAGTCTTAGATTAAGTTAGAATTGATGTTTGCTTCGTTTAAGGGTGGGCTTTCGGTTCAGTTGTGATGGCTAAATGAAACCTGTTATCCCTTTTTCTTTCACAAGTTATCACAGTTTCCTATGGTCTAAATGTCACGTCTGTGGTCAAAATGGCCCTGAGGTACAGTCCAACTGCTCTGTCTTTCTTCACCAGTTTTCCATTTGAAGCTCTGTTAATCACAGACTGTTTAAGGCCACAAAGTGAGCCACTTGACTCCACTTGAGTTGAACTGGCTCGGGTTCAGAAAACACTGCATCACCGATAAAAAGGCTTGAGCAAAGTAACAGTCAGCTGGCTCATTAATTCAGCAGGCAAAAATTACATTCTTCTTCCTCTGTTGCATATTGACTCAATAAGCCCATGGGCTTCACTGTTGTGCTTGTCCTCTGAGACCTGTTTGGGATTTAAGATATAAAATGAAGTACAGACAGAACGTTGTTTGCTCATTTCTTCTTTCAGCCAACTCTATTGCTGCTGGTGAGATTTGATGTTTAGTGCAAAAGCAAAAAGAAAGAAAGAAAAGAAAGAAAGAGTTTTAACTTCCCTCTTCTGAGTTCAGCATGATTTGAAGTTGAAATTTTCATTTCTACTCTGAGATGGGAGTGATGTAGAAATCCCTTCAAATCTGAACGGCTCATTGAATGAGATATTTTCAAACTCGGGGGACTTAAAAAAAAAATAAAAAAAAAGTGTGACAGTTTTTCAGTTGATAGTGATCACAGATTCCCAAATCTTTTTTTTTTTTGTCAGAATCTCTATCTTTTAAGTTCAGGGTAATAGGCGAGCAAATGTCACTGAGTAATTGTGTGAAAGCAGCAAATGTTATGTAACTGTCAAATGAATTTCCCTGATATTGTGCATGCCCTGCATTTACAGGTGAATACTTTGCTTAGCCTGTTGTATCCCTCTTCCTTTCTTTTTTAGAATCTTAACATAATAATGAGATTTTGTATTCATAACAGTGTGTGTCTCTCTCTCCTCTCTGGCTGCATCTCAGGCTTGACCTACCACGTATCGGTGGGAATTGGGAGTATGTATTCCTTCTGCCCCACTTAGCCCATCCATGCCCTCCACTATGTCATGCCAGGACAAATCTGGGCAGATGCCCAGAAAACATGCCACCTCATGCCCACCTTTTACAATGTGTCGACTCCATTGACCACCAGCTCATGTGTCTGTTCATGATACAATTGAGTGAATCATGCTGCCTGAGCCAGTCAATGTTTTAAGAACTACTGAGGGATTGTTTTAAGGACTTAAATTTTTTAAAGTGGTATATTAGTCTTTAAATTTGTATTCAGATTCTCATTCGAAAGACTTTGATTCGAAAAGCTTGTGAGAATATCGAAGTCTGCCCTCAACATTTATTCTTATATACAGTATATGTTATAGGAAATGAACAGGATTCGACAACCTTGATTCAAACCAAAACCACGTTTTTATGAAATTGAGTAAAATGGCAATCAGAGGAAAATGTGAATTTCATGTAATTGTTTTTAAATGGCCCGCGACCCGACTGACGGATTCAGCGAGTATAGAAAATGGATGGATGTTTTTAAATGGGAACATGAAGACATACCTGCAGATTTAGAACACACAGTTCAGTATCCAGCACATAAACTGTATTCAAGTTTTTCTACCTTTATTATTGCTGATTTATATTTGTAAAGCATACTTTTGCTGACATGAAAAGACTTTCATAGAAGCTGTCACGTTTTGTGAGAAGACACAGCTGCTAGCTGTTCCCCTTCGGTAAACGAAAACAAAAAAATGCAAAACACAAACAATCTACCAAATGGAATCAAAGTAGCGTCCCAAATTAAATTGGCAGTCTGTAAAACGGGAGACAAAGCCATTCACAATAATTCCCCCTTTTCTCCACTGGAGGGCGATGTTGTGCCGTCTATGAACAGCACTGATGGTGGAGGGGCTGTGGCTGAATGGAGGTGCCCTGTCATGAGACCGTCATTCTCTCCGCCATAAAACTGACAAGCATCCATTACTGAAAATGATTGCCCACATTACAAACACATTTAGGGGAATGTGCCGTTATTAGGGAATTTGTAGGCGAGGGACCAGAATGCCTGACGACCACACTGTCCACCACAGTTAGGAAGACAGAGAAATAGAGAGAGATGTGAATGTCTGTGGCCTTGATGTGATAGGAAGTTGGGCTGATATATATTAAAGGCAAACAGCATAGCATGGAGGGCCTTGGCTGCATACCTGAAGCCTGGAAAAAAGCAGAGGCGACTACATTGTCTTCGGATGAGAGAGAGCCAAACACACTAACAATGCCATCGATGCAGTGAGTCAGATAAAGTTAAGATGGATAGATCTCTCAGTTCATCTCCATGATGTGCGAGTGCAAGCTGAAATGTAACATTGCAAGTGAAGACCTGTCAGTGTGCATCACCAATTGAAAAGAAAAAGGTGAATACAGACTGCACCATTATAGCTCTGTTTTAGGATATTGACAGACTTTTTCCAGTTAAGAGGAAGACATTTCACCCTGGAGATGGACAGCTCTGCCTTCCCGTGTAGATCTATTACTGTGAGAAAGATTGACAGATATGTCCGTTGCTTTTCCTTTTGTCTCCATATTTCTGTTACGTAGTTTATGATCTGTTATATTGTGGTTTCACATAATGTAGAATTAGTTTCTCAGCAGAGCCGGATAAGTGTATGCGCGCATATGCAGTGTGTCTTCAGTTAGTTGGCTGGATAGGCAAATGCCAGTAAGGTGCCTCCTCCTCCTCCTACTGGGTGCTGCCTACCTCCTAGAGGCACAACTGCTGTGCTCAGTCAAAGCCTTGCTCTGTATGTGTAATAACAAGGTCTGCCTTATTAATAGCTTAAAGGGGCAGTCTGGACTCCTTTGAAGCCCCTCACTAAAAATGTACCAATGAATGTGCTGCAGAACCACCAGTTATGAGATCAATATCTGAGCTTAATGACGGAATTTAAGGAAAGGTAAAATTGATCGGTGTGGAATGATTCTCCAACATGAATTTTTTTTTTTTTCCCTAAACCTACTTTAGGTTTTAGAAATGGCTCAGTGGGAGGGGAGTCAGACTCAGACTTTATGCTTGCCTGTCTTTTGTAGTTTGACCATCAAAGCCCTCCAACCTCCAAATGCAGTTTTTACTTTTGCCTGTTAAATGTTATCGACACTCCTTTGGCAGCAGTTTCACCAAGTGCCCTCAGACAGTGTGCCTCTGTGCTGTTTCCATGTGCACATTTTTTATTTCCTCTTGCACTCAAAAACAGAGAAGTTTGTGTCTATGTCTATGTACAGCGCATGAAGGAATAGTTTTCTTTTGTGACAATTTCCCGAAACTTCTGGGAGACTGTGTTGGTCTGTGTTCGTACTGAGTTGCTGTGAACACTGTTACAAGACATAGAACACAATTTCTGTTATGGCTTTATTTGAAAACAGTTGGAATTTTTCTTTTCTTTTTTAAATTTGCATTTGAGAGGGTATGTCATGCTGTGTTGCATGCTGGAGCATGGCCGCCATTTTGTAAGGAAATTCAGAGTTTCTTGCATTCACACGATAACCGCAGAGCAAGCAGGAATATAGTTTTTGCAGTGCATGCTGTCTAAACTAACTAAAGCGTGACATCAACTTCACATGCACTATTGCCACGTATGACAAATAATTTGTCAGGTATCAAATAGATTGCTTATTTAAGAACTGTCAGTCAGGACTGAAATGAATGTCATTTGGAGAGCCAGGCTGTATAACAAAACCACAATAAGTGAACTAATTAAATCAATGCATTTTAATGATCTCAGAATGAATAGTCCATAAGAGACCAACCGAACACTGACTCCAAAGTGGACCTTTAATGTTGTTTGCAAATGTTGAGGAAAGTATTCAGTTGGTTGCAGTTTGCAGTTAATTATGCTGGATGTCACTACATCTTCACTCTGGACCTGTATAGGTCATATTTTTTATGTTTTTTGGTTATCTTTCTTTCATTCTGGATTACAAAGCCCAAAGTCCCCAGATAATGGAATTATTCTCTCCCAAAGAAGATGATGCTGCTAAACTGCTATAATCGCTTTATTTCTGTAGACCATGCTTTTTGTACGTTACATATTCACACAACTATGCCTAGTGGCTACTTTGGCGCCTCTCATGCAATCCACTGACCAATCAGATTAGACTGTGCTTGATGGCTATGATGCGTTGAAGGGACAGAATCAATAATAAAGCATTTCACACAGACATTGAACAAGATGCCGCTTCAATAATCAATGTTTGAAAAGTAACGTTTTTTTTTTTTTTTTTACTTAAGCCGGAAAACCTTGTGTAGTTAACTTTTTAGAAAACTTTTTTTTGTATCTCTGGATTCACCCAACTGGTATGTCGAAGCCTCGGAAAGTCTCCAGCCTCAACCTCCCACACACTTCCTGTTTTCACGTCCTTGAACAATGAGCATCCATAACAATGTGGTCCTGGTTTACCATTCTCATGCATCATATCATCCAGGCATCCATTTTTTCACTCACCTGTTTGTTTTTGTGCCACACACTTGAATAATCGGAGACACATGCCAAGTTTTGCCTATTCAGAGTTTCTCTGAAAGGCAAAACGTGTGTCTATGTGCATATACCATGGTGTGTATATTTGTGACGTCTGGTTTATAGTGCACAGTCTCCTATGAGTAGCATATGGTGTCAGCCTAAGAGGCGTGCAGCCATCACTAATGAAGACAGATGACAGAGAGCTCAATCCTCTTCCTGTGAGCACTGCATCGCATACGTGAGTGTATGTTTGTATGCTGTGTGTTCCATCTATTTCAAAAAGGCACTCTTCTCACCTCCTTCTTTATTTGTTGCCATCATTTTCACATGAAAGTAACATTGGGCTTTCTTTCTTGGTTCTCTCCCAGGAACACGAGACAATATCACACTGAATGAAAATCTTCAGCCAGAGCTTCATCCAACACGTGTCACATCTCAGCCAAACAAACAACCCAGAGTGCAACCATCCAAAGGTGAGCGTGTACTTGTGTGTGGCTGGCTTATTCAGTCATTGATGACAATCCCCACAGCTTACGGCATAAACACTGTAATTAGCCACCATGTGCGTAACACTCCCTTCTACAGTATCTTCCATGTTTAACCCAAGTCCTTTCCTTTGCCGCCTCCACTGCTCTCTGCTTCTCATTGGTGCAAGCTGCCCAAATGCCATGGCATTTTGGAAATGTGAAACAAATTCTCACCCACTGACATTCAGAAACTTCTGCCATGTTCTCTTTGAAAAGCGGTGGGGGATGGGAGCAGTCATAAATATGGATACCACTTTCAGTAATGTTGCTTTCTTCTTGCAAATTTCTGTGTGTGTGTGTGTGTGTGTGTGTATACGTGTGTAGGTAAAAGGCGGTTGGGACACCGTGAACAGTCTTTAACCTTTTTAGCTGCATATCCACAGATATGGGTCAGTAAGCCCCAAAGTGGGATCATATTTTTGGTAAAGTAGCAGAGTTAAACCACTGCTACTGCTCAGATGCAGGGCATCACAGTTGTCTTGAGTCCCCTTGTCTGGGGCACTGTTGCTATATTTAGCCTGTTGCCATGGAAGCACTTCAGTCACATAAGTAATTGAATTAACTTTCTACATTGGTAGAATGGTCCAACGCTAAAAGAGGAAAGTTTTTACGTTTACTATCATTCTGTTTTTAGATGGACTATTAATGCTGACTTTGAAATTCGGTTATGAAAATAATAAGCGTAATAGTAATGCCGTAAATATCAGTTGTTATCGATGTATTGAGATGATTTATTGCAAAACAAAGATTGCAGAACACCTGTCTTTGTATTCATTAGTAATCAGACTTATAAAATGGCACAATCGGGGAAAAATAAGGCATAAATGTTTGTTTTCTGATGGGGCTTCACCTTCAGATCAAGTGAGCAATTGAAATGACCACTCATCTCATTTAACTTCTCCCACTTCTGTCAGACGGCAGAGGTTCACATGAATCATCTTGGGAATGCCGCACGGCTGGAAGTGACCTTGGCACAGATGGTGTCAGCAGGGAGGACGCACCTGCACTGCTCAACAGCCTGGATCCTCTTCACGGGGTGGAGACGAATGAGATTGACAGGAGAGAAATCGTGACCCTGACGGATGACCCTGAGCTGGAGGATGGGCACAGTCCATTGGAAGAGGCGGGGCATGAGGTGGAGGGAGTCGAGGATGAAGAACTAGGTTCCACAGTTGAGGAAGGGGAAGAAGCGGCTCTGGCGCTGGATGTCCAGCTCACTCAGTCAGAGCTTCAGTGGCTTTCCATTGAACGAGCCTCCATCAGTCTTCAAGGAATGGGACTTCTGGCCTGCAAGGACAGTGGCTCTAACGGTGAACATGAACACGAGGAAGCTTCAGAATCGCCTCCAAAGAGCGAGGCCGCAGAGGAGTCGAGTTCAGCTGAGTGGGGCATTCACTGTCCATCTGCACAGAGTGACACTTCTCAAAGTGACAATTTGGCATGATCTAACATCATGGAAAAGCTTCCTGAAATCCTTATTGTTGTTATTGATGATTGCATTAATCATTCCTAGTTGCATTCCTGTGGCGTAGCCTCTGCTCATTAGCTCCGTGCCTCATCGAGCAGCTCTCTTTCAGTCAACAAAGGAGAGAAAACACTTCCAGCCACTGCTAACAAAGCCAGAGGTACATCATGGGAGAAGACACTCTCCAAATCAATGCACTTGCAAACTGCATGCCCTAAAAGGAAGAATACGAACTTGTCATCACCAACTCTTGTGCCCCATGTTCCCTTCTTGCTTTTCCCAGTTGTTTGCTTTCTTCTTCATACCAAGGAGTGCCACTTAACTCAGAGCTGCATTTTGTCGGGACTTTGGTGTAACAAAAGATTAATGAATGTGTTGGACTTATTTGTGAATTTATATTCTGACTTTAATTCTATTGGTGTCTATTATTCTGGAGGAGTACATCTTACAAATCATTCCAAATTCATTTATACCAGTTAATACTTAGTATTTGGTTGCGACTACTTGTGCCTTATGTGTCAGAATATTTAATATTTGAAAATATCGATGCATAAATCTGCAGCGTTGTTGGTTGTTATTTTTCTTTCCAGCAAGGGTAATTATATCGATACACACACATACACATCTGTTTTGTTTAGTTTGCTATTTAAATGTGTTAGATTTAAGTGGTGAGATTCAAAAAAGTATCTAAAACTAACAGTTAAAAGGCCAGAAGGATAAATCATACAAATATTTAGCATAAAGTAAATAAATTGAAGGCTTAAATAGTTCTCTGTACATAATAGATCGTTCAAATGGCCATTTAAATAGATGGTTAAATAGAATAATTACCAGTTAGAAGTGGAAATATAAAAAAAACTATGATAATTTCGAATGGATGACTAAAATGATTTAATGATTAAATACTTGAAATACCAAAATAGTGGTCAAAATAAGAAGAATAAGAATCCTGTAAAGAATTAATCTGGTGGGATTTTTAGATGTACACACACAGGAAGTTGACCTTGGTGTTTGATACATCTGGAAGTCGTGGACACACATTCAGAGCAGTTGGGAGCTTAGTTTCCAAGGTTTTGATAAAAACACCTTCTCAGTTGCACAGTGGTACAGTAGATAGCTCAAATAAATGGATAAATTGTCACGTTGTAATACATAAACACCCAGCTTCTATTAGTCCCAAGTGGTTGTAGTACAAATACAGATTTGATCAAGCCAACCTCAACATTGTATGAGGAGACGATTGTCCCAAATTAATCTTTATCCACTTAGGAGTAGTGAATGACACCCAGTTTATTATTGATTAGAATGTTTGGAACATGACAGGTGGTGTCAACGAAGGTGCCACCACCTTGAGTTGATCTGATAATGCCTACCTGTGCATCAGATAAAAGGTTGGGATCCAGAGAGAAAAGTTTGATATTTGTATTTGCTCTCTAACAATTTTTATCTGATCAAAACTTCAGTTGATAGAGGCTGACTTTGTGAACTTGTTGTAGTTGTTTGCTTACACTCTCACTCTCCCTACCTCTCTTTCACACACACACACACACACACACACACACACACACACACACACATTAGGTTTGTTTGATAGTGATGTTCTGCACCACAAAATTTAATTTGCTCCAAAAGTTCACAAACTTGGCTTCTTATTTATTCATCTTGGCAAAATGGGAGCTGAGGCAGGGGTATGCCGTTTGCCTGGATGACAGTTAACGTAAAAACTAAGGTGAGAAAAAAAGATTAATTTCATAAAACTTGGTGGAGTCAGGTATTATAGTGCAAAGTGAAAACCTATTCAGTTTTGGTGCAGAGCCAGATCACTCTCTTTAGAACTGAAAAACAGAACCTTGGTAGAAAATTTGCTTTCTGGGCGCCCTTCTGGCCTTGATCTTTTGCAAATATCACCTGAAATACCACTTTAATTTACAGCCCATTAATGATATAAAATCATTATATCTAGACAGCCAGTCCATGTTAAAAGTTTTGTTTAATTCAGTTCATATGGAAACTCGCATGTGCAGCGTATCGATATGATTGCATAAATGATAAAGTTACGGACACCAGAAGTTTTTGGGCACTGATGGAAGAAAATGGATGCACAAACACGCCTGTCTTGTCTTGCAGCCAAAGTCCAGAGCCCAGTGTGTATTGAGAATCAGTGGTGAGGCCTCCTCTTCCTACATGCAGGTGACAGCTGGGCTCTCCAGGCAAACACAGCGTCAAAGCCAGAATGCATGAACTGCTTATTCTGCAGAGGGCTACTTGCTATTTTTAATCTCTGACATAAAACAGAGGAGAGGAAAGCAAAAGAACTCAAGCTTGGGAGTCATGGTGCTTACCCAGTGTTGGACCTGTGCCAGGCAGCTGATTGGGCAAACAACTCCAAGACTTTTATTTTAAATGTATTTTTTCAGAGTTTAAGTTTGTAAACCAGATGGAAGCTGAACTAATGAATTTGCAAGATGATAGCAGTGTGCCAATGAGTTACTCTAAAGTAATTGGCCAGTTTTTAATTGTTTTTCCTGCATATGAATGGCATCAGATAATTAGCTTTGTACTTATGTATGTAAGAAGGGGGGAAAAAATCAGTCGTGACAGTCTTGAGAGCTGGATAGATGTACCATGAAGTAACATACATACATATATATGTAAAGAGAATCACTGAGAGCTATTGTAGCCAGTCATCACCACTACAGATAAAATGAGCCTACTGTAAAAACACAAAACCTATCCCAAAAATGTGTGACAGCGACACTTTCCACAGGAGGAAAGTAAAAAATATGCATAGCAGAGTGTTGATAGGCCCTGTGGTGCTTAAATCCCTCTGTAGTGTGTTTGCTTTTGCATATTTGTCTCTGAAAGTGATATCAAGGGAGGAACCATTTGTATGTTTGTGGTGTGCTGTGATGACTTAAGTTTTGTGTGTCTAATCGGAGGTCTGCATTCGCTCATCGTGGACATGGCAGTATTAGGATTTTAAATTGATTTGAATTTTTCATTTGTTTGACAGATTGATTGCACTATATACATCTTTACTGGCCTTTCTGTGTGGAGTTTGCATGTTCTCCCCGTGTATGCGTGGGTTCTCGCTTCGCTTCCTGGTTTCCTCCCACTGTCCAAAAACATGCATTGACTGGTGACTCTAAATTGTCCCTAGGAGTGAGTGTGAGCGTGGATGGTAGTTTGTCTCATTTGTGTCTATGTGGCTCTGTGATGGACGAGCCAGGGTGTACCCTGCCTCTCTCCCAATGACAACTGGGATAGGATCCAGCCGCCCCGCAACACTAAATTGGATTAAGTGGGTATAGAAAATGGATGGACGGACATCTCTACTGGAAATAAACATGAATTCAATGCTCAAGGTTATTTGAGGTTTTCCAAAATCTACATATGGCTATGGTCTACATATAGACTATCCAGAAATTCACTTAGATGTATAATGCATTGGTGCTGAAAGTTGTTAAATGTCTTGAGTTGCCAAGACCTCTAAACTTTGTTAGTGATTCTGATTGTCAAGAGCTGGTAGCTTGACAGCACTTACTGGATTGGCCAACATCAATAAACAAGTTCAAGGAGCTCAGTGCAGTTCTGGAAAGTAGAATTGGTGAAGCTGAGAATTAAAAAGAACATTTAGATAATCAAGAAACCAAGGTAAATCCCTGCTATGAATTAGAAACTGTTGGAACACTGTCTCTGTCTACAGTCTAATAAGTCTCACACTGCTGTGGAAATCAACACCTTCAAGCTCCTCTAAAATTTGCAACTGTCAACATGCAGAAAAGATAATGAAAGTTTTATGGTCAGATAAAAGCAAGGTTGTAGTTATTTGGCCAGAGCGAATAGGTATTTTACCACATGAACTTCGTGTCTACACTGATGGTGGCGGTGGTAGCTGGGTCTGTTTTACTCCCGGATAATTGTACAAAGATGGCTGAATAGAGAAGGACTTACTCCCAAGTTTCCAACAGGAAAATAAACCTGAACGCATACCAAAACTAGTTGAGGAATGGAGAAAGCAGTCCAACAATTAGTGTTTGGAATGGACTTTCCAAAATCTGTACAAAAAAAATATGAAAGATTATTAGATCATTACCAGGAAACCAACAATTCATTGAACTCAACCAGTTATGCCAAGAAAATGGATCATATGCCAAAAGCTGGTCAGTGGCAACCAGAAGTGTCTGGTTCTCAAAAAGAACATTTCAATTAAATATCTGTTGGCCATGAAAAGTGTATGTAAACCATAATTGCATCTGCAACTGTTTAATGTTTAAATATTGAGATGGGCTGTATCATGTAGATACATTTCTTTAAATATACTTAAAACTGGTATGTCCCCCTCTGTAGTTAAGCAAATAACTTAAAGGGATACAAGGTAGTTTAGCGGCAGTATAGCGATCTTTATTGGTCAAACTGAAATTCTACACTGTCGTAAAAATGCCCACCTGTACACACCCACTAACTAAACATCGTGGCGAATGCTGCCGTTGTGTTATTTAGTCAGTGCAGTTAGGTCATCTGATTCACACGTGTAGACTGCCCACGTAAGATACTATAATCAGAGATTTTCTGAAGAGAGAACTCAAGATAATATGCTATAATCCTGTTGCTGGAGGAAGTGGCCGCGGGGACAGGGACGTCTGGGTTTCTCTGCTCAGGCTGCTGTCCCCGCGACCCGATCCCCGGACAAGCGGCACATAATGGATGTATGGATGAACTGTTGCTGATCTTGAATGGGATTCTTCCCTCATCATGGTGTATTCGTGGAGTGATTCCTTTGTATTAGCAGACACTTACAAAAGTTACATCTGAGACAGATGCGCGCAGGCACTACCAACATACACGCCGCAATAAACGCAGACTAGCTCTACACTATTCCGATTACAATCACAAATTAATCCATTTTCATTTGTAGATAACAATTCTTGTTCGGATCAAAACGCTATTCTTATTCTAATCAGGTCAGTCCGTGTATTTCTGAAGCTAGGCTACGTCTCGAACTCAGGAGGAATTAGAGCACCGTCATCACCTGTCTCTTTGCGATCTAAAACGCAGATCATTATGGTAGATGAACAAGATCACGCTTGGAGAAATTTCACAAAGATGGGAAGTGCCAACATCGAACGTTTCATATTCAGTCTGTGAAAGGAGGAATATGAAACGCCTGGTGTTGGCTCTTCAACGCAAGCGAACACATAGCCTACAACTACAGCTAGCATACAGTACCTAGCTAAGTGCCGTAAACACAAACGACTCTTCTCGCGCATCACGACACTTCAGAAGCGGGTCGCTCCTGCCGAAGTTGCATATGGGATTTTCAGCATACAGACCCCTGTTGGGAGCGAGACAGGCTTCATTCGCTTACTATTGACTTGTTTAACCTTTGGTAAACTCCTGAAGGCTATAATTTTAGGTGAAAATGCTACCTAGTGCCCCTTTAAGAAATAATTTGATGTGCTAGAAGTCTCTCATACTAATATAGAACCTATGGGTCTTTGTTTCCTCTGACCTACCTCAGTGATTTTCACATTTCCTGGTGGCCATACTAAACCTGACTGTCACAACAGCAACTCCCACAGTCCAGCTGAGAAGCGAGACGGGCAAACTCGCAGAATGCTGGTGGAGCAAGAGCTTGTGGACATGCGATAAGCAGAGAGGCCACGCTGGGGGTCAGCACATAGCGACGCCATACAGTCAGATCTCTATTAAGATAGGAGATGGTGGCCCAAGGAGATAAGAGCTGACAGGACCTAGTGAAGTGATATCAGTGATGGGGCTCCAGCTACAGATTCCACAGTGCCTAATCAGCTGGAGAATCAGGGATGAACTTAAGTTGGCATCAGTATAGTGAGGTAGTTCATAACTGTGTCGATTCAGATTTCTTATTATTTAGTCAATTTATGAAAACAGTCTATGTGGCAACTTTTAAGACACTTACTGCTGCTCAAATATCCACCTAAATTTCTCCTTGGTGGATTTTAGAGCATTTTATTTTGTCGTAGGTTTAGTTTCTAAAGCATAAAGCTGGTATGTTTTCCCATCTGTCTGCATTACATAATATATATGACAAAGTGTAAATTGAATTATTCAAAGAAAGTTTTGAAAGAAAAAGCTGTATGGAGTCCCACAATTGATACTGCATATCAGGAGAACAACACAAATCATTAAATCCAATGAACTTACTGTAGACCTCCATGAGAAAACTGTTGTAAGCCAGTGATCAAGACAAGGGGGAAACTGGTTCTAACTCTTTGAGAGTTCCCTGGAGCACAGAAGTGTAAATAATTGTGAAACTGAAAAAGTTTGAAGCACCCTCACTCTTCCTAACCAAACTGAGTTTCCAACCTGCCAGAAGTATGACTATCTTAGCAGCGCTCCATCAGTCCAGCATGTCTCGGGAAAGACGCAATAAAAGGGCTATTGAGTAGAAGAAATACAAGATCCTGCTGTGAGGTCATCAAACAGCTTTTCAATGACTATGTGCACACAAAGGAAAATATTCTCTTATCCAATGAATCCTCAACATAATTTCTGGATAAGTCTCTGCTCATTTGGCTGATATGATTTATACATTCATACACAAAGACTGTGGTATCGTCATAGAGTTTCAGTGTGGGAATGATTGTAGTAAAGTGATGAGCTGTGTCTTGTGCTTGCTAAACATATTCATCATGTTGTGGGGTTGCCTATCAGTGAAAGGGACAGGGTCATAGTTGAAAACAAACCAAATCTAGCCAAAAACATTTTTTTGAAAGATGTGACCTGTGTCTAGGGCTTTGTTTCCCCTTTCAGCGGGACTGTGACTCAAAGAACAAGTCAAAAACAATGCTGGAGTGGCTGTAGAACCAGTCTCAAAGAGGCCCAGCTAAAGCCCACTCTTAAGCCCCATATGGTATAATATCTCTGGAGAGACCTGAGGATGGCAGGTCATAGATACTTCCGTCCGAGATATTAACAGGTAACTGGAATAGTGGCAATTAAAACATTAAATGACATGCTTTGTAAAGACTTTGTAAATCACGTATATTTCCTATTTTATATGGCAAAGTCTGCCACATAGGTTGTATTTAATAAAATAAGTGACATTTACTGTCACATTCAGTCAGCTCTCTGTGGATTATCATGAACCGTTTAAAATCTTTTAAATGTATCATAATCATATTTCACTTTGACTTCGGAGCAGTCTCGGTGCCAAGAGCACTTAATTCACTGTTGTCCAATTTTATGAAAAGGTTTAACCCTATCAGATTTAATATGTCGCCAAATGACGTTTTCAAACTTTAAAACAGATATATACCGATTCAGTGGAATGCATGACTTGACAAGAAAAGAAAAAGTGTTTTATTTCAAACAATTCAAATTTGAACAACAGCTCTTCATGTTTAACTAAAAAAATATTGATCAGAATACAAATGATAGTGGAATTTGTTGATCCGAAGATGATTGTTTTTGCTGGGGTTTGATTCATGCACTCCTTATCTAAAAAGACACGTATAAGCCAAAACACAAATAGACAAAATGTCACTGAGGCCTCAGTGTGCTGTGCAGCTTTGATATGAGGGAAAATGTCAACAGAAACAGATATGTGATTAGATCTAGAGAAAAATCACGACATCCTTACTTTTTGCCTTAACTCTATGAATCCCCATCTATAAATGTTAACAGTCCCTTCAAACAGAAGCCCCGACCCAGGGACCTCTAATCCATTGGTTTCCTGTTCTTGTGCCCACTTCTTCTTAACCATAATTATCAATCCATCAACCATAAGTGATGAGCCATTTGCTATTAAGCGGCTTGTTAGCAAAGTCTAGGCTGTGTAAATATCTGTGTCAACGGCAATGATTGTCTCCTGTGATAGATTATTCATCACTTCATAATTCTAGAGGTTGAAATCAGGAGTTTAAGTTTCAGGTTCGTAATGCATCATCCTTATGTCAATGAATGTCTGGTTGGGTGAAAATGTTGCATGTCTACAAAGAGGAAATATAGTTTCTTTCCAGAATTAGTTGATAAACATAAAAGATAAGCAATATACTTTACACTAACTTCACATTTTGAGTGTTACCACACACACTCCTAATTTTTAATCCCCCCCCCCCCCCCCCATTGATTTGACCGATTTCAAAATGGGAAAACTGAATTTGTGCCCTCGTTCCAGTTACTCAAAGGGTTATGTGCCAAAAAATGAGTGACTGTGCATGAGGAATGATAATTCTTAAAAGAAAAGAAAAAGTAGGAATTTAAACATTCTGAATATTTTTATGAAAGTTCGAATGGTTTCTTCCCAACACATCATAGCTCTGTGAGGTGGCTTCAAGGGTTCCCCAGTGTTTTAAACACAATCCAACTTTCAGTCTTTCAGATAAAGGCACGTAGAAGGTGGGGTGCTATGAGTTACACCTGATCCACATGAAACATTACAAAAACAGAATGTAGTGAACCCTACTTCTGCGTCTTCTTTCCTTACAGGAGCCATCAGTGAAATAAACAAAACAAACAAACAAACAAACTTCAGTAAAAAAGAAAGAAAGAACCTGACTGTGAATGCGCACAGTGAAACTTAAGTTTGTGGCGGCTCTGGGTGCTTTGATTTGCGCGACTATTGATACAAACTGAATTTCATTGAGTTTGGAAGCCCGCATCCATGAGATGTTTATAAAGGTAAGCACGATATTTGCGAAACAAAAATGTTCTGATTGTGTCCTTTTTTCCCCTCATAAAGTGGAAATTGCAAATGATTGTTTTTGGAGAAATTTAAATATTCAGATTTGCTTAGGTTTTAATGTCTTCTAGATCATGGCACTTAATACAAACATTTCAAAGTCACTTGTGACATCCCTGGAAAGTTTTTTTTTTTTTCATGAGAATTGCCTCTAATGTAACCAACTGCACTCGGAGAGGTTTCAGACTGGAGTGGGCGAGTACGTTGATGTAGTGCCTGTGTGTGTGTGTGTGTGTGTGTGTGTGTATGTGTGTGTGTGTGTGTGCGCGCGCGCGCGCGCGCTGCTTGGCGGGCACATCATCCCGACCACTCAGACACAGCATACTTCCTGTATCTGCATCCTCCTCCGCATCCGAAAAACAACCGTGTTTGATCTGCAACAGGTTTTCACGGGCAACAACATTTATAGGACTCATTAAATACGGGGCCTTTTCTGTGCACCACTCTCACTGAGTCTGACATCGAATCGCGGTTTTCCAGTGACTTCTATTCAGGTTACCGACGATGAGGTAAGAGCTTCCGGTAGCCATTTTTGTCGGTGTTTGACGGCTTGTGCAGAATGTTCGTGGAATAATTAGCCACTGTTTGAGGGAGATTACGGTGTCAGTATGTCAAAGCGACATCGTTCAGATGTGGGAGACGATTGTTTCTCGAGTAAAAAGAGGTCCAGTGATAGGTATGTCACGCTTGCCTTAGCTGGTAACGTTAATCTGTGGAGGAGTTGTTTCCAGGTTGTTGTTGTCCTTAGCTAGCTGTGTCAATGCTGAACACGTTTAGCTAGTACGTATGCACCGGATGGGATGAAAACGCATACAGTTAGCATTTGCGTGATTTCCTATGAAGCCTATTTTTGCTGGACGATAATATTTCGAAATGATTATGCCGAAAAGCACGTTCAGTTAGGTATTCTGTTACCGGCCTTGTGTTCTCTGCACGTGGCTAGCAATACATGCTAACTAATGCCAGGTTAAGCTTGGTGTCTAAGCAGAAATCATATTATTATTATTATTATGAGACGGTGTTAATGTGTTCTAATGAGCGTATTCCCTTCATTTCGACGTAGTTTAGCGAATGTTTGTAGCTATCGCTATTAAATCCCTGGATAAAAACACGGAGGCGCCCCTTCTGGTCTGCCTCGTGCCCACTGGACTCGGGGTCACTGCCCTGCATTTGAGGCATTTTATTTATATAGCGCATTTCATACCACAGGCAACTCAATGTGCTTCGACATAACTTTCACATGCAAAGAGACGCATGTGAAAGTGAAGAACGAACAAACGCATGCACCATCATTGTTAAAGCAATAAGCAAACCACAAATAGCTACTGTAGTTAGTTACTGTATTGTAATCGATGATGCTGCTTAGCACTTTAAAGTCATTCTCGCATTCCTTTCACTGAGTGTACATGAGTAGAGTAACAGAGACGTGTCCGTATATATTTATACTTGTATATTTGATCAGTTGATTAAAACGCTTGAGGTTTTGTGTTGGTGTGTTTAACCCGAACTGATCAATAACTTTTTAAAATGCGTGTAAACCTATTCATCTGGCCGGGATCACATGAAATTGACCTTCTCCAAAAGCTGCACTCACACACTGTTGATTTGAGGGTGGGGGTTAAAATCACTCCCCCTTGTCTATGATCAATTAGGCTGGAATGGGCCAATTCAAAGCATTTCTAGACTGTTGCTCTGCCATTTGGATAACTGAAAGACAACGTGTGTATATGATCTTCCCACAGTTAATGTTATAAGTGGCAGAATGAAGTATCAGACATACTTCATATGATATCGCGATTTATCGCCCTTATGTTCCATGGATACTGAGACGGTGGTCCGTTTAAATGGCACAATTGATCTTTAACTTTAGCTTGACTCAACTGGGCCAATAACCATGCTAATTGTTAAACATGACTTAAAATTGTGTTACAGTACATCAAAATTGTCAATTGTCAATCTCGCACCCAAATAATGCAGTTGGAAATCGTATTACTCGTATTATATTACTATAGGACTCATTCTGACCAAGGTATTTAGACCATATTTGTACACACTGTGTAAATCAATGTATGTATTGTTTGTTTGAGCTGCTATGAAATCTTTGAGATTTAAGTTGCTTCAGATGGTGAAAATGTGTGCGTCTGTCGACCCATTTTGACCGGACGTCTGAATTTGTCTCTGGCTCTCCAAACTGAGGAAGCTTTTACGTCTGTCTTACTGGGGGTAAAACGCTGACCACTGATGAGTGCTTTAATTACCCCGCCTCCAGAAAACCTGAAGTATCCCCTCAAACCTTTGCTGCAGTGGTTCCACTAAAGCTGAACTCTGCTGCAAGTTAAAGTGTAAAACTCGCCTTCGGTCGTCACCTTTATCGTATTTGATAAAGCTGACGACTTATTGGCGTACGAATACTGAATGATCTTGCTGCTGCTGCTTCCTGCTATTAATTTTTCTCCTTTTGATTTCACTTGTTATTTTCAAATTGGAGGTATTTGTGCCCCACTGTTGCTGTCTCTTTTGTTTTTTTTTTTCTCTTGGAAGTAACTGAACTTTCCACCTTTGTGGGACCTGACATGAAAATTTGCTCAGTGATGCTGAAACACTCGGCTTTATAACTGATGTCTATGAAGTTTATACCAAAAGATCCGTATTGAAATTTAGTTCCTTGCATCCCAAAAAAACCCCACAGAAGCACCTGAAAACAAACAGTTCTTTCTAACCATGGAGGAAGAGGATGCTCAGGCAATGGAAAACTGGACATGTGACATTTCTGTTATTTTTTTTTTTTATCCATCATAACGGATAAAATTGTGTGAAATCAACGCCGTCAAAACAAGTACGACAGGCCCGTATTCACACTCTTTTGCGCAGGCAGCTTCACTGCTGTAGTGGGCTGCAGTCTTGTATTCCCATAATATGTACAGCATTTTGCTCTTATGTGAGAATACAAATGATCTGGAACCGTGAAATAAATGTATGTAAAAGGAGAAAAAATGTTGCAGACAATTAGTTTAGTCACGACCTTTGCATGCTACACTTGATTAAACTGCCTTTTCCACTAGGAATGTGCAGTAACCTTTATATTTGAGTTATTTGATTTCTTCTTTTTTTTTTTTTCATGAAAAGATTTAGACAAGGCTTAACATTTGTGCACTGTTGGTTCCATGTTGTAGCAATTTGCCTAACTGCATCTGATGGTGTATTGTTGGCCTAATTGGAAACTTAATTGGTTAATTTATATTGCGGTGCCTTGTCAAATCTTAATCTCCCGTACCTTCCTCTTAAAGGCGTGACAGAGACCGGGATCGGGACAGTGACAGGGACAGGGACAGGGACAGAGATGTGAAGTCAACCAGTTTGCCCATCAGCCCGGCTACAGCCAGTGCGGGCTTCCTGAAGCAGCCTCCCTTTCAGCAGCAGATAAACCCCTTCACCAACCTGCCCCACACGCCACGCTACCACGAGATCCTGAAGAAACGGCTGCAGCTGCCTGTCTGGGAATACAGAGAGACCTTTACTGACATCCTGATGCGCAACCAGTCCTTTGTGCTGGTGGGAGAGACGGGCTCTGGAAAGACCACACAGGTATAAAGGCAGACTATTTTGCAGATTTGAAATACAGCACTCTTAATTAAAAGAAAACTTTACGCATTGACTCAAATGTGTCACATTAAATGAAGGCTTGACATCCGGTGATTAAAATTGGTTTGGTATTGAAAGACAGGATGTAATGAATGCACAATGTATTTATATGGCTTCTCTAAGACGTGTTTATCTTTAGTTCTTGAAAAAGTAGGGTTTTCACTTTAAAAAAAAAAAAATAAATAAATTTATTTAAGCGGTTGAATGCAAACTACCATCCTAACACTTTGTAAGTTGAATGTTTTTATCTTGTTAGTGCCGCCTGCTTCGACGTTGCGCAAAATCTGTGTTCTTTGTATTCATTGTTAAGTTTGAAATACTTAAAAAAAACAAATAATAATAATCTTTCATGGTGTGAGTGACGCACAGAAGTTAAGTAAAATTAGTAATGATCATGAAAAAAATAATTAAAATATCTTTGAATCCTAGGTTTTCTTGCAGTTTTCAGAGGAAACCAGCATTTACTTTTCTTTTTGTACAAATAAAGCAGAACTCTCTCGCGCTTTGTAATCAGGTTTCACAGTCCAATACAATTAACTGTGCATTCTGAGCATTCTGTCCAAGGTATCTTGATGATTAGGTTGGGGTCCTGCAAGTACTAAAAGCAAGTTTTGATATTCTCTGTGAAATGTTTTATCTCCTCCCAACCTGTTATTGCCATTTTTGTACCTCCGACTGGTTGACATTTCCAAGATTGGTAAGATGTGAATCATCTCTAAAGGGCAGTCATCCAAACTGTACGCTTGATAAAGGGAAAGTAAGCCTTGGGCTTCTCTTGGCAAGTTGCTTCTATTGTTAAGGACATATCTTTAGTGAGAATTTTGGCACCATGAATTTAATCAGTCATGGCTGCGCAGGCTGCAGAAAACAATTTTATTGGATTTTCAAAAAGAAAAACCGTTTTAACAGGATATTTTTGGATATATTTTTTTTAACCTTTCGCCCTCATTAATGTAGCACTGTACATTAATCTGTGAGGTTGTTCTGTATTTGCTCTTGCACATTTTCAAACACCCGCTCGTTGAGAGAAAGCCAAATTCATCTTCTGTGTTGCAGATCCCTCAGTGGTGTGTAGACATGGTGCGGTCGATGGCGGGACCAAAGAGAGCAGTGGCCTGCACCCAGCCCAGGAGGGTGGCAGCTATGAGCGTCGCCCAGAGGGTTGCTGATGAGATGGATGTCGTGCTGGGTCAGGAAGTGGGCTATTCCATCAGGTTCGAGGACTGCAGCTCTGCCAAGACTCTACTCAAGTGAGAGACGTGTTTTTCAAATTAGAATTCACAGCTTTATTTAGAGGTCGATGTTCGCAGTAACACATCGGCTTACAAGTTTTCGTTTACAGGTCATTCGTAAAACTAATGCGCTTCTTTCTAACACAGAGAATGCTGTAACTAACATGAAATATCATTTTAGTTCTGGCTTGTTCTTTGGTTGTTAGTGCTTTAATGGTTAAACTGATTCAAATATGTCTTAATGTTATTCCCACCATGCTTATGATTTTTATATATATATATATATATATATATATATATAAATAAATAAAAAAAAAAAGCTTAAAAAAATGCATCGAAATATATTTCCGGTTTGAGCACTTTAAAAGGGGAAAATGTCTCTTTGGGGAATGCTTTGTCTATTGATAACATTTAAAGTGGGTTTGGCTCACACACACAATGATAAAATCTCATTGTACTGCATAATCAATGTCTGCTGCACCTCCTCTATTTTCCCAGGTACATGACAGATGGAATGTTGCTGCGGGAAGCCATGAACGATCCCCTGCTGGAGCGCTACGGTGTCATCATTCTGGATGAGGCCCATGAACGCACATTAGCCACAGACATCCTGATGGGAGTTCTCAAGGAAGTAGTCCGCCAGAGGCCCGACCTTAAGGTGTGCACTGCGACTCTTACAAAGTCTGTTCAATATTTCTGTCTTTCTTGGTCGTTATTTTACGATCAGCGGCCTTTTTGACAGCATGTAGATTTATTTTTACAGGTATTGCACTTATTTCCACAAATATATTCCTTCCAATGCATGCAAAACTCTGTTGAAGGCCTGACTATTTCTTCCATTGTTGGATAAATTCAGTGGCAGTCAGTGTTTATGTCCCCTCCCTGTCAACATTTTTTTTCTGGCAGTGTCCCCGTGTCTGACAGCTGTTTATGTGTTGAAGAAAAATAAATGCTGCTGTTAGACTTGTAAATGCACATCTTTTTGTGCAGCGCAGCAACAGAGATTGCTCCCAAAGCCATAGACATTTTTAAGCCAGTCAACCAGGAGGGGAACAGCGACTGTTGGTGTGAATGGGACGAGTGTCGAGGCAGCCGGAGGCTTTATAGGCTGGAGTGTGCCAGATATAATATTCATAGAGCAGATGGATAATGACTAGTTGTTTGTCAGTTTGGAATCAAAGGTTAGATTGTTGTTCGCGGACTGTTAAATGAGGTCTAGGTTATTGGGAATGATCATCCACCCACACCCCCCTATCTCCTTCATCCCTATCGCCTACCAAATTTGAAAGTTTAATTTGCCTTGATTAAGAGCAATTATGATGTCTCGCAGAGCGTAAAGCGAAATGCAGAGACGCTGGCCCCTGAAAATGTTAGAGATTGAAAATGGGAGACGCATTTCCCATCAGAATTCTAATGTACACTGTCTAATGGCTCAGTAAAAGAACATTGTGTACCCAACACGAGGAACAAGGACTGGCATAGCTCTGTGTAGGTCAGTGACTCGGATTGTAATGCCAAGTTGTACATTATAGACACCATCTTTGGTTTGTGCCAACAGCACTAAGTTCTGATTCAGAACGTAATCCACGTTGTAAAGAGTTGTGGACTCTTTATATTACATGTTTTTAATTCCACCCTTGTCTATTTAGTGTTTGTCCTTATCCCTCAGTGATCATCAAGCTATATGAAATGTTAACTGATTTTTCTCTTGAGTGCTCGCATCCATAATCACTGCAGTCATTAACTCTCTGCCATCTTTACTTTTAGTTTAATCGTTTTTGTATGATTACAGTGTGCCTCACAGACTTGTTAAACACCTAGGGTTTTTTTTTTTCTCTCTCTCAGGTCATTGTGATGAGTGCAACGCTCGATGCTGGAAAGTTCCAAGTGTACTTTGACAGCTGCCCACTGCTAACCATCCCTGGGCGCACACACCCCGTGGAGATTTTCTACACGCCAGACCCAGAGCGGGACTACCTGGAGGCAGCCATCCGCACCGTGATGCAAATCCACATGTGTGAAGAAGATGAGGGGGACGTTCTGCTCTTCCTCACCGGGCAAGAGGTACAGCTCCTAAAGTTTAGGTCAACAGTTGTTTTTAACAGATTTCCAATCTCCAGAGTGG
Organism: Odontesthes bonariensis; assembly: GCF_027942865.1. Lineage (NCBI taxonomy): Eukaryota > Metazoa > Chordata > Actinopteri > Atheriniformes > Atherinopsidae > Odontesthes > Odontesthes bonariensis. The sequence continues at coordinate 13,956,958 of NC_134524.1, read as the reverse complement.
TTGCCTTTTTGAACTGCTGTATAATCTTTAAAGCTGCAGTTAAAGATTGTGTTTTGTTCTGTTTTATTTCTTATGATAAATCATCCAGCAAACGTTGTGCCAGTCGATATTTTCTGGAGCTCGAAGGCTAGATTGAAACAGATATTTGCTCTTTAAAAAAAGAGAAAAGCTGGATAAACTCTTATTTGGGAAGCTTGATCAAACGACTATTTATTTTTTACTTAAAAGAACATATAATATAGTCATTCATTTATTAGTTTCTTAGATTTTCATACATTTCTCTAATACATCTATTATGTTAGTTGGAAGCATATTATTTAATCTCTGCTCAGGAAATGATTAAACCTCAGATTGATAGATGTTAATGCAATGACTGTGCCTGTTTGGGAACCATCAGGATTTACACTGTGAGTGGAGGGAAATGAAAAACAAGTGACCCAGATTCTGCTCTTCCCACAAGTCTCTAAAATTAAATCATTTACTATTTTTTTTTTTTTTTTTTTTTTTTTTTTTCCCCTTCTGCAAATGCTGTCCACTGATGTGTAATAGAGGGCAGGGTCCATGCCCACAGTGATGAATTTGGTCACAGCTGGGTGGACACACACACACACACGCAGAAAAGCACCAGCAAATGTCTCAATCTCCTGATCACTGGACAGGAGAAGCCTGTCGGATCTAGCGACGCTTGTGTTGGCATGATTAGTTTCTCAGCCCTTTGACAAAATGGTGTTGGAAAGCATTTATCACTGGGGTTGTAAAGGAGAATGTTGCCCGTGGAGATTGAATGGAACTCTGCTTAATTTGACTATTTACACATCGCACAGTGACTACACAGTGTGGTTGTGGCTTCCCCGGTCTGCTTTTATGACTTGTTGTTGATTACCAGTAATTAGTTGTCATTTGACACCAGCGTGACTGGTGTAGAACACAACCATCAGTTTTCATTTGTCAAAGCAAGATCGATATGCGGCTTGGGACAAACGGGATAAAGTCATCGGTGGGGCACGGTGTTTGAAGTGGTCCCCTTTGAGGGCTGGTAATTGATTTTAGATTAAGTGGTATTCCAGCTGTTTTGAATTCCACAACCATTGATAGTCACTCATGTGACTGAATGGAAAATTCTTGGGCATTTACAGGCGATGTGTTAAAGATTTTTTGCGGCTCGATGTAATTTGTTGATTTATACCCCCCGTCCCCAATGCTGTGTCAAGCTAAGGCATTACAGAGAGCACTCCCACAGTGAGTTCATTATCACCCTCTCCTAATTGGATTAAAAAAAGTTAATGTGTGGTAGGTCTGGGAGAGATGGTTGTTCAAAGGGTGCAGCAGCATGCCCCTCAAGCACTTCTTAACCTCCTCAGTCTCCCAGCAACTTTGATGTAGACTAATGATTCGGGAGGCAGATTCGTGGCAAAGCCATAGATTCTTTTTTATCTGACTGTTTAATTTAAATCAGAGAAAAGCTAACGCACGGGGCCATGTTCCTCTCTCCTCCACATTTTTTTTCCAGAGATATTTTCCCTTCACAAACAAATAGGAATGAAGCACCAGCTGCAGACAAGACAGTTGAAACTTATCACAGCTGTCGAGCAAAGATAAGTCCTAATAGCTAAGCTTCCCCCACAGCAGCTAACATCAAAACATGAGGATTGGTGGGGGGTTGTTTGCTAGTCAAGAAGGGTGCCTAAATGTGTCTGTTATTAGTTTGGCAGTAGACTCTTGCTTCTGAGGTCACAGGCAAAGCTGGTGGATGGGTTTCCAACACTGGACAAATGCTACTATATATGTACATGCTCACGTGTGCACACACACACACACACACACACGCACACACTTTGTCTTCATGTCCCCTGGGGGACAGTCAGCCAGCTTGCTTCTAGCGCTTTGGCAAAGAGGTGCTTTTTTTTCTTCTTTTTCTTTCTTCCCTTCCCTAATGGCAGCTGCTGCATCCAGACGCTCGATAGGCTATTAATACGGAGGCTAATTTTACCAATCCATTCAGATTTACCGTTTTCCACTTGTCAGTGTGTTGATTAAGAGGCACAAGGCCATCAGCGGGGGCTTGACTTAATGTGGTGAACAAGAGGACAAACGGGGCTTAACAACACATTTGCAGTCCAGACAGAAAACAGGAAACATCACTGTGGTGCTTTCTCTTGTCGAGGTAAATGTGGCGTCGCACAGTTTTAGTCTAGTTTAGTTCTAGTCTTTTTTTTTTTTTTTTTTAAGGCTAATAGCTTCCATATTCCATTTTGTTGCCAGGATGAAGGGCTCTGATGTTGTCCACACTGGCTGCCCTCACTGGGACTTTGGAAAGTTGCTGCATTGCTCCCATGGGCCTGCAGGTGGTGCAACAGCATAAGCTGTAGGGTGACACATATCGGATCTGCAGCTTTATGAAGATTAAATGAGTGTTTGGAAAAATAATATAATGGCTCTTAACAGAAGGAGCTGCTTATAAAGCGAGAATTGTTGCGCTGATTTGGTTTGTGCAACAAACTTTCAATAACTAGAAAGAAATAAAAGACTGTAGAAGTGATCAAAATAAAACAAAGTTTCCATTGGTAGGCAATCCGACGCATAGAATATAAAAAAGGTTTTTTTAAAACAATTATATTATGATAGGCATTTTGGAGAATAAGCTCAAATCTCGCATTCGCCATTGTGTTTCCTCATTCCTGGCGCTTTACGCGGCCTAGCTCTTGCCAGCCCATCGGCTTTAGAACGTTCAGCTTCACTAAACTGATCTGCCATGATTTGCCGCTGGTTATGCATCAATGCTGCAGTCTCATATCACATCCCTCTCTACAATACTGCACTGTAGAATAATGAACCCTGTTGGAGTGTGTCTTGCTCTGTGTGTTTGTGCCTTCCGAGTGTGTGCATCCGTGTTTTCCATGATTGCTGCATTTGACAACAGAGCCACAGGGAGCTCAGCAAAGCATACTGCAGTCCAAGTTTAATTTCCTCCATCAGATAGAATGATAGTTTGAACAAATGTACTGTAGCAGGAAACCACAGTTTCCCCCGGCCACCTTCTCCATCCTTCCCCTATCACCTCGATCGGCCACCATTGTTTTTGCAGGTGTTGCTCAGAACTGTTTTGTTTTTGGTTTTTTTTGGCGTTTGCATATGGCAGCGGCGCAGGGATTAATTGTGGTGCTTTCATCTTGCAGGAAATTGATGAAGCCTGCAAGCGAATCAAGCGGGAGGTCGACGACCTGGGGCCCGAAGTCGGTGATATCAAAATCATCCCTCTGTACTCGACACTGCCTCCACAGCAGCAGCAGAGGATCTTTGAGCCACCCCCACCCAATAAATCAAATGGTGCCATTGGAAGGAAGGTATAGTAGCCCTGTTGCTGTTAAAACACTCAGAGGGGAGGGAAGGCCAGATGGAGAGTTAGATGGGTAAAGTAAAAGAGCTGGAAGGTAGGGACTGAAACTTTTTTCCCTCTCTCAGCTTTGTGCAGAACTGACTCACAACATATGCTGCTTTTGTCAGCATGCAATTCTCTGCTGTAAATTATAACTGGGATATAGCTTATGCCCTGTGAGCCTGAGGAAAACGCTACATTCTTGGGGATTTTTATCGCTACATTTGCACAAGCTTTGCAACCTTTTAAAGAGGAGGACGGGGACCTCTGCAGTCTCAAACCGTGTTAAAGGTGTGCGTTATGTGGGCTGACCAAAGACAGGACTTTTCCTGCTGTACATTCCTCCGTCACTTGATCTTAGAGGAGTTGATGATCCTCGTTTTGATACAGACACGAATGAGTTCCTCGCTTTTGTGTGGCAGTGTCTCTTCAGATGGACTCATCACCAGAGTAGCAGCACCACCTGCGGTGTCACAATGTTGGCATGGGATCTCAGAGAATACGGGAATATCATCTCTGCCACTGAATGAGCGAACACTCATTTCCCACAGCGCTGATGAGTGCCTCGAAGCTGCAGCCCTTATAATTGAGTCAGATCCTGCTTCCATAACCATTAAATGTTTTCTGGCTTTCAAAGTTAAATACATTGTGAAACTGTGAATAGTTCAACATCTATTTAGTGAATATATGAGTATTGCACTGTGAGTGGAGATGTATTGAGCAGTGATAAGGAGTATTTTAAATGCAAGGCTCACATGAAGCGGCATGACACGGCATTTGGAATCGTCGTGAAGTGTTCACCTATGGCACTACCATGTGTGCAACTGATTTAACAAGGCAGAAAGTCACAGACTTACCAATAGATGATTCATTACGGCAGATGTCAACACTTAATACACGTGGCAGCCCCGTTGGATTTCATGGTCAGCCTGGAGAGGTTCCTCTAACTTTTCAAGTTGGGGAATCCAACTTCAGAAGGCTTTTCACTTGATTTTTCACTTACTAAGAAGTCCCACCAAACGTCTACAGCAATGTTAAAGTAGCTTCATTTGCAGAATATTGCTTTGCAAAGCAACAATAAACGCTATTCCCTTCAGCTGTCAGTGGTTTTATGTTGTGGTTGGTTTTTAAATGCAGGTTGGATTTGTGAGAAGTAGAAGTTTTAGATCATCCACTCGTAGAGATGTGGATATGTTTTTATTCTCAGACGCATGTTGATGCAATTCTGCATCGGTTCAGTGACGGGACAAAAATGAAAATTTGAAGCCCACACAGAATTATTGTATAATATTAATAAAGGGGGAATTTTAGGCCTTTGCTAAACAGTTCAGCTCCATGTGTCATTCAACTGCTGTAAAATGCCAAAGAAGCAGAAAAGGCAGAAGAAGAAAAGGAAACGCGTAGCACCAATGTTCTCCTTATATTAATGTGGTGTTTTTGGTGATGTAGTGGAGATATCTCAATAAGTTAATCAAGAAATAATACCGTTCTGTCAACTCTGTGCTTCAACTCACAGAGTGAACCCCCAGATTTGTTCAGTTCAGAGACTTCGATGTAACATTCATTATATACAGTACTGAGATGGGTAAATCAGACACCGGTTCTGAAAAGATGCTGCTTATTAGATTAAGAGGGAGTCCAGACTGATCTGCTCGTATTTATTAACCAATATGTAGCTGTGTTCAGTCACACACAGTAATTTAAAGATGCAAGACGTTGAGTTTGAATACTTAATCCCAAATGGAAATTTGTATTGCTGCAGTGTTAGATAAGATCTAGTGTTTACAGAAATAAAAAGTAAAAAAAAAAAAAAAAAATCAGATTGTTTTTCATCTCAAAGGAGTCCCAGCTCCTGGCATAGTCATTGTTAAAGGAAGTCGAGATGCATTTTTAGATGCTTTGGATCTTTCAGTGGTGAATTGTAATTGAGTCACGAGGTATGCAAAGCATCACAGCTCTATTCGCAGGCAGTGAGTCCCGATTGGCAGTGGTGCTACTTCATCTTTTGGTGGTCATCCTACACCCTCCCTAATTCTCTCGTTTTCAGCTCACTTAAAAAAAAATTGAGTGAAATACAGAAAGTAAAGTCTGGTACTCTGAACTGTATTCCAGCAACCACCTTTAGCTTCAGAGCGGCGCAGTTTATGTCCCTTTTTTCCAAAGCATCAATTTGTCAGGTGCTAGTTGAATCGGTTGAGGTGGCATCTAAAGTTGCCTGTCCTTGAAGTAAACGTGCTTCTCCTCGGCGACTGACTGAGCAACCCATCAAGTGAAAAATGTAGAGATGTCATCCCAGCCAGCCCAAGAGGAAGTACTGAAAAAGAATTAAGGTTCGTCACGTCTGCCGCTATGCATGCTAACGACTGCATTAGGCACTCCTTAATTAACATAAAGCGCTAGCTCGTCATTGCTCTATTTCTCTCGGAAAGCCACTGATCCTTTGTTTTTCAACAGTTTAATAATTTAAAACCAAGGCTGGAATTGACTAATTACAAACAAAGACTATAATCTTACTTTGCCTGTCAGAGTCAGAAATGCGGTCTCTAATAAATGTGAGTGTTCAGATTTTCAGCATTGCCATGTCTGGAATATTCCCTCAAATGTTACTGGAGATCCTGCCATATATCCATTTCAGTGAGCTTTAAATGTGGGTGCATCAGCGCTACACTGGGCACGTTTTTCTTCTCCCTAGTCAGGAGAAGGCTTTATTTGTCATCAAGGCTATGTTTCCCAGCAGGGAACGTGAAAGATGGCCCATTTTAGCTATAGTGCTTGCTCTCCTGCAGGTAATAACCCAGAAATAACATGCAGAGATGATGCTCTAATGATATTACTGATGAAGAAGCCAGGATTATCCAGTGCAGCAACAGACTGGAAGGAGCCAGTCTGCATTCAGTGTAATGGGCCTAGCCTGGATAATCCTTCAGAATCAATGCAGTCAATGAGGCCACCCATATGATCATGAAATGTGAGAGGGTGTCATGTGTGGCATCTGCTGGAGCACCGACTGTGACCCAACATGCATTTGGAGACCGCCTCCTTAAGTCCTCTTTTTAAACCCTATTTTCAAGCATTCCATACACTTGATCTTGATTCTTTGCTGTGTTGTTGGACGCTGGCATAAAGCGTTCTTCACAAGACACCACGTCATGTTTTCTATGGTCAAGCCTTTTAGTTTCTTTAGTTAATTTTAGTTTAATTTAATAGACAGTTTCTTTGAAGTGTGTCAATAATGCAGCGATATGAGTTGAGGAACAGAATTAAGGCTTGCTCAAAAGAGTGCAACATTTTTTTTGTTAGATGCTTGTTGCAAAACAAAAAGTACTGAAAGGTTCTGAAAAGACATTTGAAAGCTGAAGCTAAACCTGTGTTTGTATTAAGCATGAAGGCTTATGTATTGTGTCCGAGAAAGACGGGGTCAGGGGGTCTGAATCGAAGCTCTGCAGGCAGCTTTGCGGTCATAGATTTTATTGCTTTTAATTGTAAAGAAATAAAAACAAATATGTGAATGAGTTGTCGAAAAAAAATGGAAAAAAAAAAAACGTACCAAAGGGTGGCCCAGCAGAGAAAGTTTGGGAACCACTGGCCTATACTATTCTCATTCTAAACAGAATTTAATATTTTTCCATGGAGTGCAATCACATCTGTATAAAAAAAAAACCCGAATCATTTACCAGACATTGCTGTCTGATACCATCGTCTATTTCCGTCTCTTCATTTGTCGACTTGAATACAAGCGGGAATGTGTCTTCTGACAGGTGAATTAACAGAGGTTAAAGGCAGAATGAGGAGGGGGAAAAGGCCCTCTCTGGCATTAATAACTAAACAGTCAGGCATTCTCAGGCTGGAGAGAAATCCTCACTTAAAAGGTGGGATTTAAAAGTCTCCAAGGCTCACAGCTTGAAGAGGCACGGCTACAAAGGAAGTGTGTCAAGTGTGCAAAATTGGTTCGGTGGACCTGTATCTGCTAAGACTACAGTGACGGTTTGCCATTGTGCTCGGTGTTTTAGACTTCTAGGAAGACTTCTCAGAAAGCAGACGGCTACCATCAAATGGCTGCGTAGACCAGCCCCCGGCTTGATCCTGTTTATGTACATGTTGAAGAAAGTAAAGTGCAAAGCGGTGTCTTTTTTTTTTTTTTTTTTTTTCAGCACTCATTTGCATATTAAGCCAGAGCCCTGCTACATCAGATTCCTAAAGGGTTTCTTTACACAATCAGTTCCCTTTGTTTTTTAAGGAGAACCCACCCTGGCTGCAGTCCAAGTTCATGTGTGAACAGTTGAATGTCTGTCTCGTGCTCCATGTTTATCTAAATGCTGTCAGTGACAGACTCATAAGGTGATGTGACTCATTGGCTAATTGGCTTTGATTCATCTGTCATTTCTCATGGACAGCTTTGCTATAAGAGATAATTGTAGATCTGAGACTAAGACACGGTGCAGGTTCTCAGTTCTCCCCCTGGTCTTGTTCTTAGAAACCAAGCAGCTTTTCATTATTTCTCTTTCCTGCTTCCTTTTCCTCCTCCTTGCACTATTTTTCTCTACAAAGACAGCAGGGGAATATTGATTGAGCACAATACAGCTCCATCACAGAGAAGCAAACACTAGGCAGATATTTTGACTCCTCCATAACACCTGAGCACTGAGTATATAAATCATCTGCTCTGAGTTAAATGTCTTTTTCTGTGCTTTTACAAAGGGAACAATTTAGGATGTGGATATTCACACTCCAGCTAGCTTTCATGTTTTCAAACTAGATTACTTGGGATACACAGGTTGCTCAGCTCGTGACTGAAAACGGACGATTTTCAGCTTGACCTGCTTGAACGGTGACAGGCGGGACAAGCTGTCAACATTCCGATTTTCAAGTCAAGTGAATGCACCGTGCAAATAGAAAGCCACACAGCTGTGCTTTCATGGTATGTCTTAAGTGTGGATGTTTTTACTTGGTGAGGAAGTCTGTTGTTTCGGTGTGTATCACGGTTTGAGGTCTGCGGTTTTGTACGGTTGGCCGGACATATTTGAAGTGTTTCCACTAGCTTATGCCACTAGCCCCTTGTCATGCTATCAGGGCTGAAATGTTTCCTCATACGACACAGACACAACCGGCGGGTGTTTAATAAGTTAAACTTACACTGGTCTCATTTGTCTGCAGCGCTCTGCTCTCCTTTCTTCCTTCATGAAATAAAAAAGTATCGTCTCCTGACTCTCTCTGTGAGCTTTTCCAGCCTCGATATTAGACGCCTGATGTGATTGTCCATGATTAATATCACCATCATGCAGACCATGAACATGGTGGCCTCCCCGCTCTCCATATTAGCTTCTTGGTGGTGTTTTTCTTCTTTAATTACTTTTACCGGTTCTGTTTTGTTGTTGAGTGTGGCGCTAAACGGCTAACGGCTAACACGTCACACAGACGGCTGCGCGCGGCGCATCAGCCCCTATCAGGTCCAGACTCATGTGAGAATGCAGACTGAAACAGAAGGACATTTATCAGAACGAAATTCGAGTAGGACAGTTCTGATAACTGCGTTCTATAGAACGGTCTGTCCGAAAGCGGCTATTAGCCGAACGTCGAACGTCTGGACACAAAAATAAATAAATTCCTTCGTTAATAATTGGTCACACAAAACTTTATTGTATTAACCCATAAGAACCCAGACCCATTTCTACTAAAATGAAAATTAAAGGGGTTATAACACAGACTAAATAGACCACATAGAACCCATTTCAGAATTTTTTTCCAGAATACCACCGCCCCACTGTCAGAGATCTGTAATGTGACATAGGCTATATGTCACATTGGGAGTTAAGAACCTGGATAATTTCTCCATCAAGGAAAATTATGGGGGACGTAAGGATGTGTGACACCTGTGTCACGGTGGGTGACACAGATGCGGCTTATCTGCAGATTTTCACATCTTCATTGTAAACAAATTAATAACATAGCTAATTACACTGGTGGGACTGTTCAGCTGTTTCAGACTGATACCTCCGGTTCAGGCTGCTCCTCATCCTCAACACGCACGTCTCTCTTTCAATCGCGGAAAATATTTTTCAATACTCATCTGGATTGAAGCAGCAAACATTCAGTGTAAGAGTTTTAAAAAACTAATTTATTTGATTCACAGCTGCTAGTGTTTTGACCTCAACAACCCAACTACATTATTTATTTATTTATTTTTACGACAAACTTGTGACTAGTTAACTTTATAAAGAAGGCGTAATCGCTTGTTTGCTATGGGACGGGACGGGACAACATTGTATTCAAAATATAAAATATTTTTATAGGACTTTTTAATGTGTGATTTTATAAAGGTGCACGTGATACCAACCTTTAGTGAATTTCGCCAGCCGTCTTTTGGTTGAGCCAGAGCTATAGAGCTAATCTAACGCGACGAAGCTAGCAAGCTTCCAGGGAAGCACGGAGGGGAGGGGCTGTGTGTGTATGTGAAGGCTATGCGAGAGAGACGCGAGGGACAGAGAGACTGAATGAGAGCAGGGAAAGGAAATGCAGCTTAACGAATACGAGTATTTTTTAAAATAGCGTTAAAAAAAAAAATAATAACGAAACGCAATATGTGGCGGCCGGTGTTGAATCTGTGGCGCACCGCCACGAATTAGTCTATGTGTGGGAAACACTGGTTCAGACACCCCCTCTCATAAAATGTTTGACTGGTACTGTATGATTGCCTGCTTGAAAAGGAATGCCAGCCGTTATAGCACCATCACTCATGTGTTAGTTCAGCTATTTTAACATAGACTGGCTGCTCAAAAAATGTGACTGTTGGGAAAAAGAACTTTCAGAAACTATGTTCACCGCAAAGACTTGCTGCACCATTTGCCCGAGCTCGTGTTTGAAACAAAGTTTTCTAGGAGCCAGCATTGCACAGCAGAGAGCAAAAGCCAGTCGGCGTCAGTGAGTCATGCACAGCTGGCATGTCCACAGACATTTGTACTGAGTTCACATGAGCCCTCTTTTGGGGTGAAAAAAGAAAGAAAAAAGATATATACGATGAAAGGAGTAAACGTTGTTGCACTCGCAGCGTGCTTAAAAGCAGGAGCCATTAAATCAACTTCTCTAAGAGGCTGTGAAAACTTACAGGATAGGCTCTCAACAAGAGGGAAGCTTACAGTTGAAGGAACTTTACTTTAAGCTTTGCTAAATAACTGATTAGCATAGGTAAAAATTGACTAAACGTACGTCAGTGCAACATCTAGCACCAGAAGTCTTCAGTCCCTCAAGTCATCTTGTGAAGATCATTTAAGTCACGTGTCCCCGTTTTCCACAGGTCGTCGTGTCAACAAACATTGCCGAGACGTCCCTGACCATCGATGGAGTGGTGTTTGTAATTGATCCCGGATTTGCCAAGCAAAAGGTTAGCCTCCCCTTTCTCCCACCACTCTTTATCTGCTGTGATCATCTGTGTCTGTTGCCTGAGAATCCCCAGATAAACACAGCAGTGCACAACTGACAGCGGCAGAGATGGAAAAGCCTGTTATTTATTCCTCTGACATTTCACCAGCCTGGAGCCAAGTCATACACATGGCACAAAAAAGATTATATATGCACTGTGGTGGATTATGTGTTATGTGTCACTCTGCAGCTCTTTGTGAGATGTTTGTATGTATTGCAGATTTTTGGTATTGGTATTTATTTGTTCATTTTTACCTCTACCCGAGTCTCAGCCTTCTCTCTCTGTTCTTCTCAGGTGTATAACCCTCGTATCAGAGTGGAATCCCTTCTGGTTACGGCCATCAGCAAGGCCTCAGCCCAACAGAGAGCAGGTCGAGCCGGACGAACACGTCCAGGAAAGTGTTTCCGCCTTTACACAGAGAAAGCTTACAAGACAGAAATGCAGGTAGGAAACAGGGTAGTTTGACGATCATTGGATTAGCGTGAGGTGTAAACACATGATTGATTCTCATATCTCACATTCTTCAGTGCCACAACCAACCCCCGGTGCATCCTTCTAGCTGGAGACGCTTTCTGTTTTGCATTATTATCTTTCACAAATTTAAATTTCAAACCTGTTGCTAAATCACACCTTCTGTAACTTTCCAATTAAGCTATGTTAACAAAACAGCCGCCGTGTGACAAATGTACTTGGGGAAGCCCAGCCTTCTACTTAAACAGAGTAATTCTTTAACGTCACTCTTGGTGACATCGGACATTTTTTAAACAAGTTAAATAGCCCTTCAAAGGCTCCCTGTTCGTGTTCAAGTTGACTTACAACCGATGCATGAGTAGATAATAAAAAAGAAAAAAAAAAAGCACCCTGACTAATTCATTTGAACAAATTGTTCCTCTTGACTTTTTCTTTTGTACCTCTTTAATGGCTTAGGACAACACATATCCAGAGATCCTGAGATCTAATCTTGGCTCCGTGGTGCTGCAGCTAAAGAAACTGGGCATTGATGACCTGGTGCACTTTGACTTCATGGACCCACCGGGTAAGTTTGAAATACAAACTTGACCTAGAACTGGTTGATTTGCTTAATTTATTGAATTTTTGATTTTTATTTTCTGTACTTCAGTACATTCACTTTCTGCCATTACTTCTGTCTGTAGTACCTTTTTAGTATGACATTTCTGCAGTGGGGTGTCTTCACACTTCAAAGGCAGCTCAACTGATGCTTTTAATTAATGTTGAAAACAAATCCGAAAGGGAAACTGGTAATCAAGTCTCATTATTTTGCGTAAATGGATATACAGGATACAGGGCCGAAGAACACCATCAACTGATATTTGGATAAAAAAAATAAATAAATAACCTTTATTAAGAAGGATAGGTTAACATGGGAAGCTTCATAACAGAAATGAAGTCTCTCGAGCAGCTAATATTACAGCCCTCTGTGCATTCATAAGTTGCGATTTCTATACGTCATCAGTTTTAGCTGAACCCATGTCCATTTCACTCAGTCGTGTGTACCTCTTATTGGCAGAGCCTTTCCAAAGTCTCTACCTCGGAAAGGTTAAAGCCTGATAAAGCAAATCTTTTCCTACTGCCTGTTTTTTCACAAGTGGAACGTGTGTAGGCTCGCATCACAACTGGGTGCAGGACCTTTTTGATGAGGTCTACCAGTCAATTAGATTCACATGAATGCTGTCCTCGTTCGGTCCACGCAGGCAATTTGAGAGAAAGAATAAGAAAGAAAGAAAGAAAGAAAGAAACTGGCAGTGAGACTGTCTTCTGTTTTAATTCTGATGAATAAGCTGCTTGATGAGCGATTTCTGTAGTTTTAAAATGTACTTGCTGTTTCCACCAGGGAGGTGTCAGTTACCCTGCCATCATAACATTTAGGACTTGTTATCAGATGATGATGTGATTTATGACACATCAGTTGTCCCATTTGAATCCAGAGAAATGCAGCAACAGATTGCTCAGAGGTGTAGCTACATTTCATTGATCTGGAATTGTTTTGATGTACGATATCTAAAGTCGAGGTGTGGTGTGTTGGTTGGGTAAAAACAGACATCACAAAGGATGGGTTAGACACCACGGTATGATGGAAATTTTTTTTGTATTTGTTTGTCAGCAGTTCATGTTAAGTTGATATTGTTTGTCTTCAATGTGAGAAAAGAGTGTTGTTTTGAGTTTGTGCTTGGATCTGTTTGTGTGCTGGCTGGTAGTGTTTAGGATGAGCATGGTTCTGCCATGAAACAAACACCGAAATGATTTAATTGAGGTGCCAGGTTATGGCATTTTCCAAGACGGTGTGTTCTGACATCTTCCAGAGGAGACCACCCCTCCTTTCCCTATCTTTAACCTCACCCTATACCCCCCCTCCCCCCCTTTCTCACCATAATATAGTTTTCATCTCACCTCTGAGATTAAACCCATCTCTCCCCGTCCACTGTGGCAAACGCCATTTTGAGAATGAAATTGGTTACATCAATAGCAACACTATCACCTTTGCAATTGCCTTCCCTTTATATTCCTCCAGTGAAACGTGACTGACCTCCACACTGCAGCCACATTTCTCACAAAATGCGAGGATATACGTCAACGTATGGGATTGGCCTTGTCTGCGGACACTAACTGGGAGTAGTGGGGTGAAGGAAAAGTGGAGGATTACCTTTTTATTTATTTGATCGACTCGTGGCAGACGGTTTCTCGGAAGTTGCTCCCGTGCTGGCTGGAAGCTGGAGCTAGTTGGGTGCAACAAATGAAGTCTGCTTTGAGTCAGAGTTCCTCGGCAGGTTTTTATAACGGCTATTTACAGTGGATCAGGTGTGATAAGCTGTGTCAAAGGCTGACCTCAGACTAAATCGACAGGTCAGAAAAGTGTTAAGTCTCTATTACACAACTTTCCATGTTTAAAAGATTTTGTCTGATTATCTTTGTTTTCGGGCAAACCTTTTTTTTTTTTCAGGTGGTCATTTTTTAGGTTAAATTTAGTGCTGTACATTTAATTCTTTATTTAGGCTTACGCCCTAATGTTGGATTTGAGTTTTCATTCTGATCAGAAAAAACATCTCCAAACATTGTTTGTATTTGTCCATAGCGTTAACGGAAACCTTAACCCCCCCCCCCTTCACCATTAAATGCTCAGAAATGCATTTCTTCTATTTTTCTCGTTAATCACTAAACACAGGAGCAATGTTGTGAGCCAAACAACCAAATGGAAAAGCCAAAAGAAGTCTGTAACGACTTACACAAGCACTTGGCTGGGTGGTATTCATTTTCTTCCTGACATTTCCAAAAAGTACCTTTCAAAGCCAATGTGGTTTAATGTACCTTTAGCCTTTTGCCTTATTGATTCGGCCCTGGGTTAATATATCGGATTCTTGTGTTTTGAGGCAGTCAATATTTACTTTCTGATGAGTCGTGTTGGGTATAGATTGAATTTCCACACTGGTTCATCATGCTAGCTGTACTTGGAAATCAGATTTTCACCTTTTGTTCAGCCCCACACAAGCCATCGGAGTGGTAAGTAATGTGACCAGCAGTCATTAAGTGTGTGTGGGGGTGGAGGGGGAATGTAAAAAGTAGCTTTGATTTCCCCCCCAATCAATATTTGTTAATCATAAAAAGAAAAAGAAAAAAATGCCTCCTTGCTGTTTGAAATTGAATTTTTTTTGGGGAGCATCTGAGAGCAATGAAAGCGAGCGAGCGTGCACCCCTGCTGCTGCTTGAAGCTAATTTTCAGTTAACATGCAACTGGTCATTAGGCTTTAGCTCTGGAGAGCCAAAGGTCAATAATTGCATCTGGAGGAAAAATCTTTTAACCAAACGGTGAAAGCCTTTTGTGTTGAAGCATTAAGTAGAAAGTTCCCCTGTAATTGCATTAGTTGTTTAGGATTGCCTCAGTGCAGGATGAAAAATGAGCTCTGCCATGATTACTTCTCTGCTACGTCGCTGTCTAGTGTAACTCAGGCCATCACACACCAAGAGTCGTCTCATTCTGATTCACCTCATGCTTCCTGCCACCAAACCTGCTAACAGCTCCCCTTTGTTTGAGAGTTTGTGTCTTTCCTTAACAAGCATTTGTCTTCTATTAAAGCTCAGAGTAAAGCGGGTGATGGAAGTGTTTTGTCTGCTCTTTTTTTTTTTTTTTTTTTTTTTTTACCCTTGGTCAGTCAGGTTGCCAATCATGTTGTTTACTAAAACCACGAGAATGTTTCTATCTTAGCTAATAACTTCTGGGCCTTGTGGCATTGAATCAAATCCCTGGGTTTAAAAAAAACAAAAAAAAACAAAAAACAAAAAACTCTTTGATTAAAGCCAAAAATAGAAAATATAGTTGTTTTTTTGTTTTTTTTCTCAGTTAAATTTGGAGCCGCTCAGTTGTAAATGTGTCACAATGCATATTCTGTCTTTGGGGAATACTTATTATGAAACAGGTTTAAATTAAGACCGCTGTTTAAATTTTAGTTCGAAGACATAAAGCAGGATGAGGCTTAGTTTGCAAATAATAAAGTTTGGGCAGTAAAGTGAGCGACTGTTTCCTTGGATTGCTTTCTCTGCATTTAACTAAGCAAATAGTTAAGGGCCTCCCATTGGAAATGTACTGTAGTGATTAATATGTTTGAGCTGGCAACAATTGATTTAACTTTAACTGATGCAGTGAGTAGCTTCTTCTTCTAATAACAAAAGATGCTGTTGTTATTAAGGAGTTAGGGAACCTACTAAAATTGGGTTTAGAATAGACCGACAAATTATTCAAACCTGGAAGGCTAGTGAAGAATCAACATCTTGGCGAGAGAAACGTGGTCCGAAGGAAAATTACCAGTAGAACTAAAAAAAAAAATCTTAGGTCCTTCAGAGTCTGCACCGCGATTTTGCATATCTTTTACAACTTTGTGGATGCTGCTTTGCAGCCATCTGTTGGGGCAGCAGCATCAGAGCCGGAGGCTCAAAGAAACTAAACAAACTAATAAATAAGGCAGGCTCTGTGCTGGGAACTGCTCTGGATCCCCAGGACCTGATTGTAAAAAGAGGAATTTTGCAGAAGTTAATGATCATAAAGACCAGCAATGACCACCCTCTGCAGAACATCGTGTTGAAAGTGTAATCGGAATGAGGCCTCTTCAACTACGATGTAACACAGAGAGATACAGGAGGTCATTCCTGCCGGCAACAATAGCAATACATAATTAAAGCTTAGAACCATTGTTAAAAAAAAAGCTACTGCAACAGTATAATTTCCCTTTGGGGTAAATAAAGTATTTTTTTCATTTCAATTCATTCCAGATTGATGAGTGAGGATAAAAAGAGCAGCGGGTGAAGTGCTGCACCCATATAAGCTTGTTGGGGGAGCGTTATGATATGTACCGCAGAGTCTGGACCTTAGCCCCATTAATAAAAATTGCAGTGACCTTATGCAAGGTTCTGACTGCCATCATAAATGGAAGATATTGAATAAATAGTAACAGAACTCTGGGTGTAAATAAACGTGACATTGGCTAATGTTATTAAAATAATGCCATAGGGGATGCTTGCTTAATAAAAAACTAGAGGTATCTAACCACATATTAGTGTGGAACTTTATTTTGGCCTGGCGGTGTATTGTTAACGTGTACAAATCTAAATTTGGGTGCAGACTGAAAGCTGCTGATTTATTTTCTCAAAGATGTTGGCTACTATGTGTGACAAAAGCAGGAGGTTGTCATTTGTATGCATGCAATACTGGAGTAGTAATAAGATCTGACACAGATTTTATGTGAAAAGGTTCCAAAAAAATGTTCTCAAGCGACGCTGTCATGAGAGAAATGACAGTTTTGCAAATTTTCTGTCTCTGCCACCTGTGTGTGTTTTGCTCATGGACTTGGAACACTTTTAACAGCCCGTCGCTCTCATTCTGTCCTCCTAAGCCCCAGAGACCCTGATGCGAGCCCTTGAGTTACTGAACTATCTGGCAGCACTGAACGATAGCGGTGACCTGACTGAGCTGGGCTCCATGATGGCAGAGTTCCCCCTGGACCCCCAGCTGGCCAAGATGGTCATCGCCAGCTGTGAATTCAACTGTTCCAATGAGATCCTGACCATCACCGCCATGTTGTCAGGTAATGCTCAGGGCTGGGCCACTATGGACACATGGACTGTGCCTCAGAAATGACCAGAGAGTTTAAAAGAAATATATAGGGCAGCTTGTATACCTTCCAAATACCAAAACAAGTGTCCTTTTTTAGAGTTGTGAAAGGGATTGAAGCACTGAAGAGATTCAGTGCTAACCAATGCTATGTTTTAGTAACAGTCTACGCCCTAGATGTTGAAGTCTACTTAGAATGTATGTAATGAGTGCCTACTGAACTTATCTACCAGGCAAGTGGAGTATAAAGTCAGTGGTGTCAGCTGTTTGTGAGGAAGGTGGGGGGAAAAAAATACATGTCTGTACAAATTGTATAGGTGTAGCTGGAGCAGCACCAGCATGCTACAGCAGTAATTGCACTTTGGGCTTGCCAAAGCAGAATGCTGCTCATTGAGATGAATCCTGACGCCTTTGAAGGGAGTGCGAGGGTCTTTGAGAGTGGGGAAATGGATTTAACTAGCTGCTTGGACGTGGTGTGCACTTAAAGCAGGTGTTTCAGGATGGAAGGTTTTTGCTGAGTTCATTAAAGTAAGCAGTAGAAGTACACCTGAGAATGGTGCTGCCACAGCAACCAACCATGAGGCTCAATAAACACAGCTTTTATCCATTAAAGGCACAATCAAGCATGTGTGATGTTAAGCAGTTTGGAGCGAGTTGACAGGGGAGAGGGCAGAACCAGGGAGTTGGTGAATTTTACATTAGTGTATCATGCCTGTAAAAGGGAGCGCTCGTTTGGACTGGGTGTCAGATGTTAGTGGGTCTTGTCTCGCGCCAGATAGTAGCGAAACAGGAGGGAGAAACCCGTCCTCCTTCCCTCCTCTTTGACCCTCCTCTCCTTTTCTTCCATAAACTCTTGGCAATGCTGTGTGCCCTGTGAAGTGCTCTGTGCCTCTCTTGAGCTGAGTCCTTGTTCTTCTCTGTGGGATTTGCTTAACTTATCCCTATGGGCGGCTGTGTTGGGGCCTATACCAACCTTGTTTAGTCCCACAGTGCTTCGTCCGACCCACGGAGGCCAAAAAGGTGGCTGACGAGTCCAAGCTGCGCTTTGCCCACATCGATGGAGACCACCTGACGCTGCTTAACGTCTATCACGCCTTTAAACAAAGTGAGTGGGCCGTTTGACTCGTGCTTCATTGTATAGTTGCCCATGGTTTTCATGTGCTCTTAATCCTAAATTTCCCTTTTCTGTAACAACAGACCACGACTCCACTCAGTGGTGCTATGATAACTTTGTCAACTACCGCTCGCTGATGTCTGCTGACAATGTACGGCAGCAGTTGTCGAGGATCATGGACCGATTCAACCTGCCTCGAAAGAGCGCAGAGTTCACCAGCAGAGACTATTACATCAATATTCGCCGAGCGCTGGTCACCGGCTTTTTCATGCAGGTCAGTAATCAGGCTCTTTTTGGAAATATCCTGGAGGCTCTGGCTTCAAGGATACAAGTTGGACATGCTTCGCTTCACTTTTTATTCTCTCTGACAACCATCGTTGTCTTTTTCATATCTGAGCTAAAATTGTGCCCGCTCATCTGGTGAGGTTGATCATCTAGGAAACAGCTTATTCGTTTGAGTTGTTTATTTAACTAATTGATTGAGAGCTGGTTTTAAAGCATGCATGCGCACGCCCACACACAGACTGCTGCTTTGTTTTAGATGCGTAAGAAATCAAATTAATTTGTCTCTCGCTCAGGAAAACAAATGGTGATTTTGCAAGAAGCTATTTTCAGGGCCACCTGAAACAAGCAGCCTGACAAGTTGAATTATGGTGTTAATATTTAAATATTTGTCAACATTAACCTTTATCTTGGAGACAAATTTGCAGCTCATGTTTCAAGCGTGATCATGTCTTTGGTTGGAAAGGCCTTTATTGAGACTGATTGCCTTGTTTAATCATCACCGCCACAGCAGCTTGACCAAGTGTCTACAAAGTGTGTAGGTGTGTGTATGTGTGTGTGTGTGGGGGGGTAATTTAGTCAAATTTGTGTTGACTGCTCCTTTTTCATCTGAGCATTAAAAGTTCTCAGAATTTTTTCCATTGGTCTCAGTAGTTAAGACATGAAATAAAGAACCAATAAAGGAGTTGTTTGTGGTGTGTTCTTCCAGTTTTCCTCTGAATCTCACCCGGTTCGTTCCTGACCAGCTCCTTTTCCTTTCCCGTCTGGCGAACAGGTCGCTCACCTGGAGCGCACAGGTCACTACCTAACGGCGAAGGACAACCAGGTCGTACAGCTGCACCCCTCCACTGTGCTGGACCACAAACCCGAGTGGGTGCTCTACAACGAGTTCGTACTCACCACCAAGAATTACATCCGCACGTGCACAGACATCAAACCGGAGTGGTAAGTTTTCAAAGATAAACAACCTGACGCCGTATTCCTGTTTCAAAATTTGATTCAGCGTTTTCTGTGAAATTTCGATCATATTCCGATAAATTAATTGGGTGACTGTATTACAATTCCCTTGCCAAATTTTAGAAGCCGGCACCACTGAAATATTTTTGTTTGGGAAAATTGCTACAAAAGTGAATTACGACCGAGATTGATTGGGTCTCACCAGTGTAGGTTTCTGCGCATCACATAAAATCAGCCAAACTGCAACAATTCTTCTACCCGTGTCCCCCCCCGTGACCTCGTACAATTATGTATCACATTTGTTGTGCATGCTCCAGTAGTCACCTTTTGAATATGGAAGAACGACTTTTCTCCCACAAGTAAACACTGAAGACAATTTTTGTGACTAATGTTTACTTGTTTTCTTTCCTAGGCTGGTGAAAATTGCCCCGCAGTACTACGAGATGAGTAACTTCCCCCAGTGTGAAGCAAAGAGGCAGTTGGAGCGTATTATTGCAAAACTCTCGTCCAAGGAATACACTCAGTACTAAAAAGGTCTGCATGTGCTGCGGCGGCGGCATTTGCAGCAAGTAAAAATCTGAATATGAATGTTGTTTTTTTTTTTGTTTTTTGATTCCCACCGAAAACTAATTTTGACTTCTATTTGTGTCTCACTGCATCTGATGCATCTCCATGATGATTGTCTGAATTGTGTATTTTCTTTCATCCCTTTTCTTTTTTTTCATCCTATAGATGAAATGAGTTAAGCACTAGTAGAAATGGACAGACAATAAATGGCTGGTTATAAGAAGCTGCATGATACTTAATGTAAATTGACACATTCCTTTGTTTTGCCCCTGATAAAAAAAAAAAATAAAAAATGGCGTTAATCTATGGGGATTAAATGTAATTTATACAGTATTTTGATGCAGGCCTAATGTAACGATGTCATCTTGTCATGGAGATACGAAGATGACAAGAATTCCTGTCAACTGTTTAACTTAATAAAGAAAATTTTGTGATAATAATCCGTCTCTCAGCATGAAAATACATTCAAATAACAGGATGCTCTTTCCCTAAACTTTCTCACTCAACCTTCCAAAGTGCTCACATCCCAACCTGCCAAAATCCTGCCCGTTTTCCTGGCTCTTCGGGGAAGTTAAATCTTCTAACTGGGATATTGATAGCTTCAGAAACAGTTGGAGTTGGAGGGGGATGTTAATTACAAGTGTTTCGGAACAAAAATCCCTGCTGAGCCGGCTGTACAGCCCTCGTGTCAATGCCTCTCTAATGTGAAAGGTAAAGGTGTGCTTTTGGGAGAAGCTTGACCACCTCGGTGAGTTAAGGAGAAAAAAAAAACTAATCAGAATAAAAGAGAGCAGTAAAACCTACACTTTTTGTCTGGTAATGTGGGAATTCCACGAACAGCAAGTCCTGTGTCCAACCACCTCTGATGGACTGCTGAGCGGACGGTCTTGTATTGTGTTGAGCGTCAGCTTTGTTTATTGTAACCATTTGCCCTCTCCACTTTGAGAATTTTGCTCCTTAAAGTTGCGCTTTACACATTTTACATCTTGCAGTCAAACATGTAACAGTGCTCGCAAAAGAATTGTCTTTCCCGTAGTTTTTTTTTTTTCCCCAACATTTTTGTTGTATACGGTTTGGATTTAAAAAGGATATTTTGGGGTTTTGTGTCATTTAATCTACCCCTCATACTGCTTTTAAGGTGCAAAATATTCCTAATTGTGAAATAGGTGAAATGGAAAACTGTATGTTTCTGTTATCCTCTGCATGATTAAAATGATAATATCACATGTCCATTAAAGACTTTAAATGTCAACAACAGACCAAACAAACAAAAAAAAAAAAACTAGGACAGATGGGGTCAGATTTTGTTCTGGCTGTGTTTTTCTTTTTTTTGTTTGTTTTTTGTTTTTCCTTGTATCATCCTCTCCTGTGTAAAAGAAAAAAAAATAGGATAAACTGTAAAGTTCTGTTGGAAAACATGAGAATAAACGTGGGATCGTTTTCTTATTTTGCACTGTATGCTTTAGAAAAGAATGTGTCATCATTACAAAAGCCGCCATTATATAATGTTAATGCCACCACAGGAGGGATCTTATTGCAGATTAAGAGGGGGAAAAAAATCTGTTCTTATACTGGCATCAGCAATTATAGGCTAGAAAGACTTGAGGATGCTGGATACCAGCAAAACTCCAATGATGTGCAGAAAACCTGAATTATATGATGGGATGTGTGCATTTTAAGATCCTCGTTTAAATGCGATCATTAATTTGCATCAAAGGATGATGCAAATCCTTTCAGCTTTGCAGACATGCATTTGAAAATAAATTTGTGTTTCATATTTAGTGTTGTCATTTTTCTTATTAGCGATTATATGAGCTTTTTAACACCATTTATAGTATCGTGTACACTTTAGACCGTGTCAATGCAAAGCTGTGCTGCAGCTACCTATAATTCATGAGAAGGAGAGCAACTGATTTCACACGAGGGTTTACGGGTGTTGGTGAGGACTCAAATGAATCTTATGTGAATACTTGATTCTTTAATCTCTGACCCAACTATCACTGCTTAAGATGCGTTATGGATAATGTAGATGTGACAAATGTATTGCTTAGGAACTGATTACAACAGATTGGTTTTCAAAAAGGATTGTCAGTGTACACTAACAAATCCAAAACTGCTCATTGCTTTCATACCTCTGTTATGAGATCTTATAAAAAGGCAATGAACTATTTCTAATGCAGGTGCATGGTAAAAGTAAAAGTTTGTCATACCCTCGCTTTCCTCTGCTCTGCCTCGCAGCTTTACATCAACTCAAGTGAACATGCGCAACACTCAACTAAGTACAGCGTCGGAAATGAACATGTAAGCATTTTCACAATCTCTGTAGTGTCTGGGTGTAGGCAGGCAGACTTGCCAGACATCAGGGACTTGTAAATCAGGGACTTTTTAAATTACGCCTGCAGATTGGGTAATATGCTAAGTCAGGAAATGAGCATGTGTGTTTCAGTATTTTTTGGACTGTTGGGAGACGGCTTTTTAAGTGGATGGCCTTTTTGCTTGGGAACACATACAAGAACCACAAAAGGGTGCCGAAGAGATTAGTTTTCCTCGGAAGTGGAGCCAATAGAAAAGCCATTAGTTTCAGCTGATCTGGAAATTATTTGGAATTGATCCTGAGGTGGGAGCGGTTTTTCATGCTCAATGTTTCCATCGATTCACGCTGCCATAATTACAAATGAAAATCTTTGTCTCCAACTTCTTTTTTTTCCTTTGCCTGGTGTTAGCAGGTGCTCTTTCTTCCTGTGCTCAGTCCGCGTAGATGTTAATACAACAGCATCCATGTCATGGCATCAGGCTGGAAATTTGACAAACTGCGATGAGATTTGTGTAATTCTTTTACAAAGCTGGAAAGTTACTTGAGGCCAAGGATGCAAAGTTCTGAATACGATGTATATTTTACCCCACAGCTGTTAACACATCCACAATTCCATTCTTGGCTATGGAAAGGTGACATTTTATGTGGCTTTTTGACAGTTCCTTCCCAAAAGTAGCAAACACAAACAGAAAATAGACAGCTATTGTTAAGTGTGTTTCCAAACAGTATGAATCACCAGCTCGCTACAGCTCAATCTCCCACCACCCACAGAGTCCTGGATGGTGCCTCATCATCATTTGAGACCGTGGGTAGGGAAGTTTATTGCAGAACACCTCAGCATTTCAGGAAAACCTTCCACCCACCCAGTTCTCCTCCCATCCAACGCTGGTCACCCCCCCTCCCCTAACATCACCAAGACAGGTGTCTTATCTCCATCGTGCAGCAAAAGCACAGCCAATCTTCCAGTAAGATGGTGGCTGGAATGTGACAAATCCATCTGTCCTGGTTTGAATTTGTATGCTAATTTGAAGTAATAGCCCCTCTGGTGACAGTGCAAGGGAACAATTCAATCATGCCATCTATGACAGTTGCTTTCCAGCCTTCTCTGTGATATGGGAGTATATGCACGAATTGCTGGGTTAGGCTTGATAGATTGGTTATGTTGCCAAGGTGTGTGCATGTTTAAAATGGGCTGCCAGTTTGAAATGAATCATGCAACTACTGAAGGCACCTGTGCAGAAATGTGCAGCCACTACCTGTGGGCTGAGGGGCAAACGGTGTTTGAGCCGACCCGTTAGCATTTCCTCACAACTCTGCCGGGTTGGTAACTGTGCTGAACTTTCACCCAGTTCCACTGCCATGCCCCTTGTGACATATGCCTCAGTGATAGAAGTGTCCCCTGGAAAGATCACACGAACACAATTGTTAGATTGTTACACTGAATTCTCTCAGGCTGTTGATTTGATTCTGTGAAAAGCTTTCAAGTGTCACTGGGCAGAGGAGGAAATAGTTGAGAGAAGCAGCACAGAAAATACAAGCGGAAGTAAAGGAGCAAGCTGAATGTGCACCACTCCATTATCTTTAAATTAATCTACAGGATAGGTTATGGTTGATGGTTACAGATAAAGCTAAAGGACATACCACTCTTCATTTAGCTTCCATCAATCTTTTTCTTTACCTCAAGATCAGATCCCACCTTCTCTCAAGGCACAGAGTTAGTTTATCACATTTCTTCCTCTCATAATGCATTTCATTACATTATGACACATAATAATCACTGCAGCTGTCATTGATAGATCAAAATATTGCTTAGTCCTTTATTTTGTGTCTATTCAAAGCACAGGAAAAGAACGTATTTTATCATAATTCACTATGTTGGCACTGCTCGTATGGCTCGTGAGAACGAACAAGACGAAATGCGTAGGCTGGGTCACAATAGGAAACATTCCCTGTCTCTCTCTTACAGTCACTGCCAGACTGAATCCTTGACAATTTCTGCTAGAAAAGAGAATATGCAGCACTGTGCCAATTGACCACACTTCAAAAGGGTGCAGATCATGCGTGGCAAACGCATTTGATCAAACAAGGGCGGCAGCAAAGAAGACTGATGCATGGTGAAGGCCCGTCGAACCACACGGGTCTTATATCAAGATAAATAGTGTGCGAAAAGACAGCTCTCCAAATGAAGCCTGTTAGCAGCAGCTGCCTTGAACAGTTTATGGAAAATTAAATATTTTCTGTGCTCAGCACGGCTACATGTGGATAACAAATAATTCTAAACGATATGGGCTTTGTTCTGAGGGAAGAATGTTTTCTGCAATGTTGTCCTCTACAGTCATTATTTGATTTGTACCTAAAAACTGAATTTGCTTTTAAACATTAGGTCAAAATCATTTTTATGATCTAATTTTGTACTCATCTGCAAAAACCCGTGCTGATTTTGATGCCTGCCTGGCTGTCTGAAACCCATCTTTTCAGAAGGTGAGGAGAGGGGCTATGATATAATGGTCTCTCATTCAATACATTTAACTGTCGTTTTTTTTTATCACAGTTTGCTTCTGTATCAGTTACATCTGATTTTGGATGAACTGAATTAGCCTCTGGCTTTATGTCTGTCAGGCGCAGTTGTCTGTGTCGTGTTTTTCTGCATACTTTGTACCTGTCAAGTAACGTAAGAGAGCACTGTGAGGAGAAAATTAGTTGCAAATTATTCCAGGCTAATTGTGTTTCAGGCGATGACAGATAAAGCGTTACAAAACTAGGATTTTTACTTTTGACTCACAACATAATGTCTTAGCTTAAAGGCTTAGGAGCACCAATGTGGTTGTTTTCACTTGTACTGACCGATTAAACCTCTGCCAAGGCTGAAGTCAGGCTGCGCTGTGCTGGGAATATGTGATGTCAGCAGTATGAGTGAATGAACAGTACAAGTGATAAGGGTGGACGTAGTACAACAACGCTAACTGAAAGAGCGAGAGAGATGTCATTCAGGCACAGTGAACGCACAGGCCCACGGTGTCCAGGAAGGAGAACTCGGTGTCTTCATGGAACTTCATGGAGTCGCTTGCTTGGTGGTGCCTTTTAATAAGGAGTTATAGCATGTGTGCTGAGATAATATGACACTTATTGTCACGGTGTCTGGCTCTGCCCTCTGCTCTGTGCCTGAGCTGGTTCATCCCCTGCCATTTCTCTCCCCTCACTCTGTTCTCTCTAATCAGCCTGCAATCAACTCAGCTGCACTCACCTGTTTGCCTCCCTTTATAAGCAGGCCTGGGAGTGCCATTCCTCTACCAGACTGTCTGCTTACCTGAATCTCAGCACAGCAACGGTCCAGCACTAGTCTTTGGCTTGGCCTTTTGTGTATGACCCTGCTTTTGGACCTGACTTTGATTCAGCCTCTGTCTCTTTTTGACATTGTGAGTAGCCCGGTTTATTGATCTGGCGCTGTTGGATTTTTGGATTGTGAATTTCGGACTTGGCTCTCTGTCTCTGATTTTTGGACCTGTTTTGTCTCCTTGCTTTCCTCGGATCTGTGTATGACCCAGCTTGTTATCTTGGACTTGTTAAGGATTTTTAGATCGGATTGTTTGGATCTTCATCCTTCCTCTGCATTAACCTTCCTGATCTCCAAGTCTCTCCCCAGTTCAGCCCCGTCTGCTCCTGGAACTCTGTTACCCAGCATTCCCTAATCCATCTACTCCCCTGCAGAGTCATTCATTTACATTTCTGTGAGTACCAAGCATTTGGATATCCCAATATCCATAGTTTTCCTGGTCGGGCGACTTATTCCTGTGTCCAGGCTCACCCGAAGATCGGTCTGGCTCCTGCTGATATCTGCTGCTTGGACTTTAGTCTTGGATCCTCCTGCAATTCATAAATTTTGTTGTACAATAAACCTTTCAAAACTTGCAGAATGCCTCATTTGAGTCCTTTTGGGCATTTGTTTTGCATTTTGATCACACACAGGGGGACCTTTGGGTGGCTGCTGTGACTTCTGAGATGGCTGGTAGCACCAAATCTTATTTTAGGGGGGGGGGGGGCTTCATGGCAGATTTGCACAAACCACGCTTACTGAGGCCCAGTGCTGTGAGGAGCCCACAAGCCTCAGAGGAGATAAAAAAAAAAAAAAAAAATCAGTGGGAAAGTTAAAAGCTTAGCCTGACTCCATGTAATTCAAGTCGACGGCTACATCATGACGAAGGAACACGAGAAGCTCGAAAGATGCCAAGAGTTGTGGGACGTGAAGACAACAATGCTGCCAGTGAAATCTGAGCATTAGAGAAAGTGGCTCCAAAAGAGCACCGAGTCCTAAGACCAGATGAGATACTGGGACCCATCTAAGCTCTTCACCTGTTGTGACTTATTACCTGCTTATCAGGGCAGTTCGTTACAAGTATGCCCACTGCACTAAGTGCAGCTCTGTAGAAATAGATTTTTTTTTTTTGTGAAATGAACCATATACTCGGGTCTTTCACTCTGCATGACATGTATACCACTCTGTAGGACACGGGCTCTGATTCCCAATGACATTTCTGTCAAGGACAAAACTACCAGTCCTCAGGGAAGAGATGGGCAGCAACTCTCAGACAGCATACGTAACTCATGTTTGCGGTACTCTTGACAATTAGACACCTGAAGGCGGTCCGCCGACTGTTTTTGGGAACCACCGCATCCTGACGGATCCCTTTCTCACTATTTTTTTTTTTTTTTGAGGGGGGGCGGCGGCCACGTGACCGAGGAAGCAGCAGCCAGCACCCCGCCGTTCGTTTGATAGCTTCACGGCGCCGGACGGAGAAGCAAGCGGGGCAGAAGGAGAAGGAGACCCGACAGGAAAAGACACTCGTCGAGGGAAGACTTGCAGAAAAATCTCCGTTTGCATCATTACAAGTCCGCCGACTCCTCGACCAGGCACGGCTGGCTCACCATGGACGGTTTTGGCAGGACCGAAGATGAGCTGTTCTCCTCCTGCCTCCTCAACCTCACCTGGGAGACTTGCTACGAGCAGGTAGGGCGAGACTCTCCCTGAAACGTGTCGGCTAAATGGATATTTAGGTCAGCCTAACCGCCGTCTGTTGCGACAACACTCTGATTAAATCGGCGGAAATAAGTTTTGAGTGAGTCGGCACGTGAAGCCGAGAGCAGGTGCAACTTCGCTAAGTTAATTCCAGCTGATGAGGCGCGCGCGCGCGCGTGTGTGTTTCACGAGCTCGGAATACGTCTCCGTAAAGCCACCTTCCCGAACTTTCTCAGCTAATTAAATCCTCGGAAATCGACTTATGCACGACAAAAACTAATGTTTTCACCAGACACATTATCAGCAAATGAGAAGCGGGCAAAAAAAATAAATAAAAACATTCTTGTGAAGACACTGAGATGCACCATCTCTGGGTATTACACTAAGTGATACATTTCCACCTCCAACCGGTCCCGAGGCATGCAGGTTGCCAGGTAAGTGTTAAAAGTGAGAACATCACTTTGATCCTGACGTTTTGGGCCTTTCCTCACACAGCAGAGCAGCGCTGGTGTCTGTTTGGAGATAATTACTCAATTCCTCCCCTCCAGCTCAATCAGTTCTGCCTTTAAAAAAAACAAAAAACGCACACACACTTCTTCTACTGTATGAAATCCTTCTCATTTCTCGCGTTCTAATT
Organism: Odontesthes bonariensis; assembly: GCF_027942865.1. Taxonomy (NCBI): domain Eukaryota; kingdom Metazoa; phylum Chordata; class Actinopteri; order Atheriniformes; family Atherinopsidae; genus Odontesthes; species Odontesthes bonariensis. The sequence goes on along the minus strand of NC_134524.1, from coordinate 13,929,162 downwards.
TGTGTGAGGAGGGTGTGCGGCTGAAGTCATCTGCCACAAGAATGCCAATGAAATCATCCTCTGAATGTTAAGAGGACTCCCAGCTATTTAGCAATTTATGCTCAATGATTGCTGCCAAAATATTTCTACAGTGATTTTTATGGTAATTTACTTGAATGCCACCATGAGAGCTCAGGATATACATACAGGATATTTATTTCTCTGTTATCAGAATCCAGGTTGCAGTACAGCGGAGGGGAACACTTAAACAATCAATCTCCTGTGGTTTAGTGGGCTACCATTTGAATTACAAGTAATCGCAAATTAAAGAGGATTAGGCTCTTAAAGCCTGAGCTCCTGATTTGCTGTGCTAAGAGTCATAATGTAACAGTTATTTAGGCACAGGAAACAAAAGCCACTCCAAACACGACTTGGAATCGCAAAGTCATTGGGAATGGCATTTTAAATGTGCAACAATTAAGCCTCAGCATTTTCAGCTCCAAAACGGAATTTGGCACATCGGTTTGGAGTCGCATATTTACGAGTTCAAGGCATTTTTTTTAAATCCCTGTAAATTTCAACTGAATTTCCATCCATGCTTTTGAACTATTCATCTTAAAAGAAGCAATCTTAGTTCCTTTCAAGGCAGTCTTGTGTTTTTCTTTTTTTCTTCCCCAACAATAGTATCCTAAAATGGATGAAGAAGAAATGGAAAATCTCATTCTGGTAGCTATTTTAGACTTTCCTGACATCTGACCACATGCTAAATGGATTGTTCTGCAGTACAGGCTTTTATCACAACTCTGATGTATGAAGAGTTAAAAAGACCATTGTCCTCCTGCTTTCAGTACAGTTCGCACACTCTGCTTTGAACATCACTCCTCGGTAAAGAGATAAAAGTAAATAAAGAAAAAAGTTAACCCTTCAGAGGCAGGGTCATCTGCGAGGCCAGTTTGTTGTTGGCCACTCACAGATCCTCTCTTGCCCTCCCCAAGTCTTAGGGCGGGTGGGGTAAGTAAGTAAATAAATAAATAAATGAATAAATAAGGGAGTAAAGAAAAATGTTGACACAGTCTGTCCTTGTGGCCAGATTATCCACTCATGCTTGAGCGCTGGGTAAAGGCCCTGCATTATTCAGTCTAAGACACAGAGGCAGGGAAAAAACTGTGGAAAAGCTGGGCTTTGCCTCAGGAGTGTGTGTGTGTGTGTGCGTGTGTGTGTGTGTGTGTGTGTGTGCACACGCATGCTCTGGGTTGAGCGCCTCCACTTTTGAAAGGGCAGACGTGGTGCTAACTGTAATGCACAGGGTTTGAGAAGTCGCAGTCTCTGCTTAATTATCACATGAACTTACTGCCTCCCCTCAGCTCCATCTCTTTCTTCCCCTTCCCCTTCTCTGCGTCTCACACGTTCCCCCCCACCCCCTTGGCAGGCTTCACCAGGGCTGCTGTCCGTGGTGCTGAAAGTTTCATCACACATGTTGGGGATGTCTCTCCCTTTTTTTTTTTTTTTTTTTCTCTCTCCCTTGGATTTCCAGTCTCCAGTCTCTGGCCAGAGTTCACTTCTCTTCAAAAGCAATGTATTCACTTTGTCTCGACAAAATGTGTGCCAGCACTTGGCAGTCCAACTCGAAAGGGTGAAGCCTGTCATTTAAAACATTAAAAAACACTGCAGGTTGCACAGTGTGCGCTGGGAAGCAGCAAGAACTAATATCTGTTTTCATGCGTCTGTTGTTGCCTACAGCAAGGCTCAAGTTACATTGCGACACACTCAGTGGCTTTGCCATATGAAAGATCCTTCATATGTGCTCTTATGTGCATTATTTTGTCCTTGTGAGTCACTTGTTTTTCTGTGTAATGAATCACGAGCCAGAACGATTTCAGCGGAGGCTCACTCTCCAGCAAGAGACGGAGGAAAACATTTTATAGGCAGAGTTTATGAGTGATCGCAGACTCTTATCTTTGTTTGAGTTGAGAATAATAAGCTCCATATTTATTGGCAGGAGGAAAAAAAGTAGGATTTCATAGTTCTATTATTCAGATTTAGTAAAGTCTTCATCTGAGGTATTTGCCCTCTCTACCATATCCTGGTTCACGATGTTTGAGTAATATTTGAGTTAGAACTAAAGCTGTGATACATGGTGAGTCAGTTAGTCCATCAACAGAATATTATTCGGCTACTGTTTGGCATCTGATAATCATTTAAGTTAGTTTACAGGTAAACTCCGGTCATGGTTTTAGCTTCTCCGGTCTGAGTTTAATTGCTTTATATCCCTTGAAACGGTTTCTTTTGGGATCTTGGCTGAAATCCATTTGAAAACATAGTCTTTAGAGTTGTCCTTGCTTTTCTGAGGCTTAATCATTCATTCATTCATTTGTTTATTTAGATCGGATCAATCAGTAATGACAATAACTGTAAGATTCAGCCGGGCTCATTTCTCAATGAGACACCACATCAAACAAATGTTGTCTTGTTTGCAGATAGGAAACCACTGAGGAATCATCCTGTTGTTGTTTTACAAACTACTGATTCAGAGTGCCTACGAGAGAGGTGCTGAGGGCCAGTCAATTCCGTGGCATGTCTGATGTCATCTGCTATTGACTATGTACTCCACTATTTAGGGAATCTGTTTGATGAGCTAACCAAACCGGCTCAGGAGTGTTGTGACGCCCTACATAGCAGACTGTGGCAACAATTATGCAAAGCAATCTCTGTTCAAATTAATGTTTCAGTACAGTTTAAGTAGTAATCTCCATCCAAGCTTAAAGAAAGATATACCACATGAACATTTACTGAACATGGAAGCGGTGGTAAAAAGGCATGCCCCCTATGCATGTTTATAATTGTGTTTTATTAATCTAAGCATTTGTTGCAAGATGAAATGCAGAGCTCATCTCCACTGCCACTAGAATAGAAAACGAGGTCGGCAATACCCGCAACACAGTTGGCCCCTGGTAGTTTAGACTGAGGTGGGAAAAGTGCAACTTCGGCTGATGGCGACGTCAGCTCAGCCACGGTTTACTGGTGTGAGTGAGCTTACCACAGATGCAGATCTTGTGGGAGAGCTGTCTGTGGTGATACTTTGAGAGAGAAACCTCTCCTCTTTTAAAAAAAAATAAAAAATTAAAATTTTAATTTCTCCCCTGAAAATACAATTGAATTACGTTACCAGAAGGGTGAAAGGAAATCAATACAAAGGATTAAAAATAGGACCTTCACGATCATTTCCGTTTTAGTAACAGTACAGTAACTGTCCTGACAGCTTTCACACTCAAAATGGAAACTGTCGTCTTAGTCGCTCATATGCATTGACTATGAGCTATCAGGGAGGGAAATCCCATATATTTCACCCCCTTTGGGAGAGATATTCATAGAAGATAACGGATCTGAGATTTCAGGCTAAAAATGTATCACTTCATGAGTGACAATGAGACCTTTAGCCAATGCTTGTAGAGTTGTTAATTATTGAATGTAGCACCTTCTTAACCTCATCATTTTACATGTATTTCTTATTCACACAGACAATCATTCAGCCCTGTGTGTGTATGTATATATATATTATAATATAATATAATATACACTTTATGTAAGTAAGGTTCTGCAATAGACTGGACCCCGTTGACATGGGTTTAAGCGGGTATGAAAAACGGCTGGATGGATGAATAAAAGTGTGCAACACTTTTTTTTTTCTCTCTAATTTCACACGAATGACCATTTCAGGCGCAATGTGGGGCTCAGTGTCTGACCCATGTGGATTTACAAGGGATCGATCTGCTGACCTTTCGGTGGGAAGGCAACCGTTTTAGCAGCTGTGCCACAGCCGCCCAGTGTTGTTCCCAGTTGATGCAGCCACAGGACAGCAGCTGCAGCTCCTGACCTTTCTTGGCTGCAGCCACCTTGCTCACTTTGGGTTTTTATCTCAAGTGACATCTGGGATGTTCCACAGCACCAGTAAAAGTCAGATAAGATTTCTAACCAATATGTAGTGACCGGTTAAATCCTATTCCAAAGGCGAAAGCAGGTTTCTTTCCAAAAGTCATCATTTCTGCTCGCCCGTATTAGAATGTATTCCAGGGGCCAAAATGCATACACAATGCGTACACCAAAAAAACCACGTGTACACCTTTTCCTCCACACAAATTGGTAATTATAAAGGAAGACAATAGAGTGAAACTACACCCCGTGTATTCTTCAGACCATGCAAAAATACATTTTCATCCTGATGGGAGGCAGCAGAATTCACCATTAAACGAAATGGACAATTTAATCGAACGATGACGATGATTTTTTTTTTTTGTCTTTCTGAATTTGCTTCTCATTGTGGTTTTTATTTCCAGACACACTCTTATTTCCAGAAATTGTTGCATATACAACGGCAGTCGTGCTGATAGCTGCGTGAAGACTTCTCGAATGAGACCTTTAAAAAGAAAACAATTTAGATTCTTAAGGCAGTGGACTGTCTCATAGACTTCTACGGGGCTGTTTTAAGAAAACAGCAAACATACCACTATCCCTATGTGCATCTTTGTCCTCCTGCTGATTATCACCAAGCAGCGCTGTATAGCGCTGTATTCTTTGCATTCATGTGCTGCAGACAAAATGGGAGTTCCTGATTTATGTGAGCTGATGTTCTTAACTTGCAGAGCTAATTGTTTCTTTTTTAATTCAGCAGTTTTCATTCCGTTTGTATTTACAGAACTGAGATCACCAAATGAGATGTCATGTATGTCTACTTCAAACAAGTTTTCAGTTTTTATCTTCGGTAAAACGGCGCTTCCTCTTTACTTGTACTCACATTCTCATGCTTGTTTAGTTTTGGCGGCAGCGATTCCGCAAGTTTTTTTTTTTGAGCTCCTTAATTAGTATGGATGCGGGGAGGAAATGTGAAGACATAAGTTCTGATCATACCGTAAAAAATCTGATGTCTGTGCCAACATTTAGCTAGCAAGGACCATGCCACAACAGTGCAAGTTCACAGGTTTAAGTAGGAATTTGAGTATTGGGTTGAATGAAAGGAAACTGAGAGGCTTCAGAGAAAGACTGAGAGTCGGGGAGAGTTTTGTCTCAGGAAATCATTAACCTGAGCTGACTGTGGAACCCCAAACAATGCCTGTGGAAAAAAGGGAGCGGATGAATGAATAGGAGGAGGGATGAATAGGGATGAGAGAGAGGGAGGATTGATAGATGTGGGGTGGGGTGGGGGCACTGGTATGAGGAATACAAGACAAACAATCTCGAGGTGTGGCCTTACTTCAGAACCTAAGCCCGTCCATTCATCCATCCATTTTCCATACCTGTTTTATGCAATTCGGGGGCACCAAGGGGCTGGAGCCTATCCCAGCTGCCATGGAGTTGGAGGCGAGGCACACCCTGGTCAGGTCACCAGTCTATCACCGGGTCTGTAAACCTAATTTAACAAGTCTCCATCGGTAATTAATCAGTAATTAATAACTGTATGAATTTGGAATTTTATATTATTACCACTGAAAGGTAAGAATTTGGGTCAGTCATGAATCTGTGAAGTACACTGGTTTCAGTCCCCGATCAGCTCTGTGTGTTTAAAACGATCCCTACTTCTCCTAACGGCCCAAAGGACTGTATCTAATTTCCAAGTTGGCACGTTTTCTTCATTTTTTTAAATTTTCTTTTAAATCAACAAGTGTGTGCCTGCTGAACACCTTGCTTTTGACAGCAGCCCACAGATGCGGGGCCTGTCAGCAGTGTAATGAGAAGCGTGTTGTTCCTTTGCAACATATTGCCAAGATATGGATGAAGAATTATCTAATCAAGACTTTGTGAAAGTCGCCGCCACTTAGTCACTGCTGACCTGTTAACCGTCTGCCAGGGTTTCTGCTGCGAGGTCTTAACACACTATAGACAAATAGTATAGGTTTATTTTGGTGTTGGTATTGTTGTGATGTTTCATGGGTCTTAGGAAACCTGCACATAGGCATAATGCAGACAAATGAATGAATCTCCACATATAAATATAGCACTCATTGTGCATTCTCTTTTAATACATGCGTATCGGTCCTAAAGCGTGAGTTGTCACCACTCTTGAGTTTTGTGGCTGATGATCAGACTAAAGCTGATTTTGTGGCCACTTTGAAACACAGGTTGACCTTAAGCTTACTTGATTTCAATTCTAAAGAAAGATGTGAACCACCAGAGGGAGCAACAAGCTTTGATTCCTCATGGGACTATAAAATCTGTCATGCTGAATGTCTAATGATTTGCAGCAGGTAAAGCCTTTTTAATTTACCAATCCTGAATATTCTCGGTGGGAAAAAAAGGAGATAAACTTGAGCTATGGCGCTCTTTCTAGTCTCCGTCAGGGGCTTGTTTCATAGTTGAATTAATGTAATCACAGTATAAGCTTCCAGAGATGATTTTTTGTTTTTTGCCACCTTCTACTGTGCCGTCTGAATCAACGTCTTAGCAGGGGTGGCGCAGGCACACCAAACTACATTCTTTGATTGTGTGTGGGAAAATGTCTTTCTCGCCACTGACAATCTGGTGATACCTTGCAAAATCTGAGATGAAAGGAAATGCAGCTTAGACTGTGAAAAATCCTTGCCTTCTCACTGGGAGGTAAAAGCACTCTTGCAAACATTGAATTGTACATCTGAAGTGTTATCAATTCCACCTGAAACGGAGGGCCCCAGTGGCAGAGCTGAACCCCCGTGCTTTTGATCGCACCAGCGGCGACTGTAAACAAGTATTTTCCCATCTTCTTCTTCTTCTCTCTGCCTGTCTGTCCGTTTCTCTCCACGCTCTTTCTGTGCCTCTGCTGCTCCCCCACCAAGGTGTCTGGAGGGGGAGGTTCCTTTGATTATCTCTGCTGCCGATTAATTGCTTTTCTTAACCTCTGCACAGACGTGCTCCTACACCGCCCCGGAGCTTTCTGCACGCGCCCACATGGACCCGTGCCAGAAGAAAAACAAACCACACCATGCGTCTACCTCCCCACCTTCTCCCAATTACTGACCTCCATCCTTTCATTTCGCCTTGGATGTTATCGTAGGCATTATCAGTGTATTTACTTTGCTTGTTTAGTGAGTAACTTGGCGCACTGCAGCATTCTTGGTTCGATTTTGAGGCAGAAGAGAGATGTTTGAGAGGTGTATTCATTTTTTGGAAGAGGTACAGCAGGGGGTGAGAAGAGCTGTCACAAACTGTCTTTGGGAAAGGAGGTGGCAAACTTATGCAGGAATCTTACACGTTACGTCACCAACGCAGGGTTTTAGCCCCTGCCTCCGAACGCCGACGTCTTCATCTAGAAAAGAGCAGCCTCCTTCAGACCTTGACTTTTTTTTTTTTCTTTCTCCTTTAGGACATCCTAAAAGCACACACAGGGGCACCAGCTCAATGATTCAGATGATTTATGCACTACAGCACACATGCAGAGTAGCTGCAGTACCTTTAGAGTTTGGAGAACACTAGACAACAATATGCTAAAACCTTCTTCGGATGATTCAGTGGTTGGTTGCCACAGACGTTTCAGTTGATTAGGAGTACTTTCTGGGGCTAAGTGATGGTTCAGAATTTAGACATGCAAGTTTCTTTTATAGCCTAGAGACATTGGCAGTGAAGTGTTGGAATATAACCTCTACGGTTTGGGTGGGAGTTGTATAATCCATATCACTGATTTTTTTCTTTTTTCTTTTTTTTCTTTTCTGGTCTTGGTCTCCCTCCAGTTTCTCTTTTTTTTTTCTCTTAGTGACTCCGAGTCCACACAAACTTCCTCAAACTTAAGTTTTGTGTGAATGTTTATGACACTGCTGCAAGTGGCTTTAGGGATTTTATTTTTTTTTTCCAAGTGCAGCCTAATTGGTTCAGGTGTTTGATAGAGCGAGCACTGTGGGGCTCCGGTCTAAGAGGAGACTCTGCAGCCCACACATACTCGAGACGCGCTCCCGATGCACAAATCCAAAATTTGCACGTGAGGCATGAACAGACACATAATGTGCAGCACTCATTCACTTACTAACAGGCTAGACTCCCAAGACTCTATGGTAGAGTGTGGTGTTGCTGATTTTTTTTTCCCATCAGCAGAAAGCTGGGATGAGCTGAGCTAATTGAGCTGGGAGGCCCTGCAGTCGAGCAGGGCCCCTTCTCGCATGGACTCGTCACTTCCTCCTTTATCTGTCCACTCCTGTGTCTTGAGTCCCATATCTCCAGACCACTCTGTGCTGCCCAGCAGAATGGCTTTAATGCATGACTCAATGGTTCCCAAAGCTTATCAATATATGAATGAAAATGTGGTTTAAATGCATTACAAATTCTGTGGTTAGGAATAAATGACAGCAGAGTTGTTGTGTTTGTGGTTTGATGTGTAGCCTGTAATACACATGCAGTACATGCTCAGTCTGACAGGCAATTGTTTGTTTAAGTGCTGTTCCTAATACTACACGCATTACAAGCTAAAATGTCCAAACTGCATTGGCTGTCTCACAGCAGACTAGCCAACAACAAAAGCAGATTACCTGTTCTATTTGAGGGATATTAAGATCTTACATTCCTTTTGATGGGCCCTGGGAGGCCTGTCGTAAAAGCCACAGCAAGCTGTCGAGACGGAGACTCAGAGTTGTTTCCATCCTTTAGCCGCACTTTGGGACTGATTATGGTCAGGCAAACAGCCTCTACCTGGAAAGTCACTTTCACTTTTTCGTCCACCATTTGTTAGTACAGCTAATGTCTCATTAAGTCTCACAGAGGGGAAATGATGTGCTCTTAGGGTGAAGGTTAGGCTCTGGGCTTATCATGAGACAAAAGAAAGACTGATTATCGCAACACAGGCGTGCTGTAGCCTGCGTCTTTCACAACAAGTCCTATTTGTGTTACTGCTTGAGCTGCTTCATTACCCATAATCTATTAGCCCTCCTTCCACCTCCCCCAAGTAAAAGTTAAAACATTTGGGCTAAATGATGAATGCTTGATCACTTTTGCGTGTTCTGTGGAAAGGAGTGGACTGAAAGGGGGTGGGGGGTAAATTTTACATTATCAGGGAGATAATTACAAAGCAATCATAAGCTGTTTCCTGTAAAGTGGTAAACAAGCCAAGGGCTTCTGCTCTTTTCCCAAGAATAATTAAAAGCCGCTTTGCATTCTATGCATCAGTGTCCTTTCCTCCACTCAGTGGCCACCTCTTGGCATAATAAAGCTGGTTGAATCTTTCACAGGGGAGGGGTCCTTCACTCAAGAGTGATTTGGCATTTTCAGGGCCTTTTTCTTGCCTTGTATTTTCTCATCAATCTGCAATATAAATGAAAGCATGATTTTTTTTGTTTGCAGAACTCCACTTTACCTTTTTGAAAAAAAAAAAAAAAATCTGTTTCTTTCCTGGAGCCAACTGGCAGTTCTGAACAGCTGTGAATTGCTGTGTCACATTGTGGGAAAGCTTCCAGATATGGACTACTACTCCTCCGTGTCTTTGGCTTTAATGCCTCAGTAACGAGTTCATTCATTGATTGGTCTAGACTTAAGAGTAGGGCGACTTGTCGATGGAGGTGTGTGGGAATATTAGATGAGAGACCCATCCATTAAGGCTGTACAACCATAAAGAGTAATGGAAAGGCATTAAAATTCAGATTCATCTATAAGGTATGTGGATTGTATTTTGGTAGTTTTTGGCTTTCTAAATCCTTTATACAGTCTTAATTCTACAGGAAGACGTACTTTCTGAGCGCACGTTGTTTGGGCATCATGTCACAATTTTCCTGCTCAATGATTTTTAGCACAGTTTAAGGTTGTCAGGAGAGCAAAAACTGAGGACTGTTGACTTCCATTGCATGCTATCAACTTCCACTCTGTTTCTGAACCCTGTCTACAACTTAAGATGCCCGCAGGCTGTGTCGCATCACAGCGCTGACAAGTAGTCGTTACTCCACTTCTAACAACACAAGAATCAGTCAATTATCCATGTAATCGATCAACATAACTCCACTGTCACTCATTTAAAGGAGCCGATCAATCTGCATAGACCTTTTTTTTTTTTTTTTCCTTCTCATTTTTCTGAGTGGCGCCCTGGGTTGGCTCATAATGGATCTATTCTAGTGACAGCGCGCCCTCTGATTTATGGTTGTTTTTCACCAGAGTAAGGCTGGAGTTGACCTCTCATCTAGGTTGCCACCACTTCTTCTCACAACGCCTGTTAAACAGGACACCGAGTTGTGCGACAACTGCCGCCCTTCTGGACAAAATTGATATTGCCCAGAGAGCACGGGCTTGTGTGTTAATGAGCGCCCAACCTTAAAAAGCTCGACTGACCTGCATCTGCGTGAATTATGTGTGGACTGCACTTGGGCAACTTCTCGGTGACTTCATTACAAAATGAAGCAACCCAAAAATTTCACAGCCCTGCTTTGACAAATGCAATAACAGCAGTGTGCGATGCAGAGAGGATGGCGCTGGGACACTGTGTCCTCCATACCTGATGACATGCAAGGTTTATCACGTTGAGCAGAGACATGGTCACCTTACCCCAGGCCTCATTGTGACAGCCAGCAAGTCACTTGAGAGCAGCATTGGAAATCAATACCCCCCCCCCCCCCCCCACACACACACACACACACACTCTTTAATTGTTAAAAAAAGATCTTCCCTGTTTACAGCATCCCATCATCAATCAGGACAACCTGACTTTCATTTCTTTTTGCTTTTTCCTCTTTTTTTTTTGCCTCCTCTCCTTTCTCGAACAGATTCTCCTCTGTGAGCTGCACCAGCTGGCTGATTGTTGGGCAGATTACGTAACAGAATGTAGTAACTCGTATGCATTACAGAAGCCTTTCTGGTTTACTTCGGGGTTGCATTAGTGTGAGCATATACATGGAGGACATATGCTGGCTTTTGTCCTCTGTTGATTTCAATCTGTTTAGTTTATGTTGATTCCCATGATACTTTTTGATTTTTAGATCACACAGCAGTTCCTGGAACCACAGACATCTTCTTTTTTTTTTTTTTTTTCGTACCATGACCCTTTGTCAAAGCTTGCATTATGTGTGAAATCTACGAGATCTTTCTGCAGTTTAACCTCAATACGAAGAGTAACTTCAAATGGAAGGCCGCTTCAGATGACCTAATAAGCAAATCACTTTTAATCTCTTATTTAAACTGTACTTATAATTTAATGTTAAACTAATGGGCGGGGGGGGGTTGATGATGGTATGTTTTCATTTCTTGGCCGTTGGTTAAAGAAGCTTTTGATCACGAGCACCATTTTAAAAGAATTTTTTACAAGTGGGTCAGTGCAGAAGGGCACTGTTCCATTTAGTCCTGTGGGTTTCCCACTGCTTTCTGAAAGAAGGAGGGGAAAAAAACTTTGTGCTCAACGAACATGGACCGAATGCAGAATTCGTTATGAAATGTTGTGTTATTATGGAGGAAAAACGTCCCAATTTCTCCCTCAAAATTTCAACGTATTTTATTGCATTCAGCACAAACTCAAGTTGTTTCTGTCAGGATGTGGGTTTTAGGGAGGACACGGATGCGGACTTCAAAAAACAAGGTAGATTTATTAAAGCAAAAAACAAACAAAGTTCAAACGAAGGGCGCGGCAAAGCCGGATTCAAAAAACGTAGCTATAAACAAAACAAAAAGAACATGGAATGGAATAAATACTTAGCTAGACAAACGTGGAAATCATGGGACGCAGGAATCTTAGCATGGGTTTCAAGTGTGACAAACAACAACAAAGATCCAGCAAAACTGACAGGGGAGGCAGGAAACTAAATGGGGAGTGAGAGTGATTGGGGAGTGAGTGCAGCTGAGGGAAAAAACACAGGTGAAGTGAGTGAACTAATAAACAGAGTGCAGGGAAACTAAGGCATGACAAAAAACTAAACATGGACTGAAAACAAAAGCATAACCTAAACATGAAAACTAAAAATGAGAGTCTCTGGGCGTGACAGTTTCATATTTTCTTTCGGCTCAATTTAATGTGATAGAGGTATTTTTGTGTTTCTGGCCTGCAACATATTCCCAAAAAAGTTGGGACGGTAAAGCTTTTCATTGCTTTGTAACGTCGCCGTTCCTTCCGACAACACTTAAAAGACTTTCTGGCGGTAAAGGCACCAACCATGAAACATTTGAGTTATTGCTTTGTGCCGGTCTTCCTGCGGTCACATCTTGAGGTGTTGAACTATCTGGCTGCTTGTTTTTTTTGCTTCGATTTTCCGCTTCCGCTTCCTCTGGCCACATTATACATTCTCAGATGCCTCCAAGCCCAGAGAAGTCAACACTTCTGGCACTGATGTTACCAAGCATGAAGCATTTCCGGTGTTACTTTAAACCAGTCTTCCTGCAGAAAAGTTTTTTTTTTCTTTTTTCTTTCGTTCTGACCAGAGATCTTCAGCCTAACGTAGAAAAACTTTAATAATTAAACATGCTGTGAACTTTTCCAATTTCAGACAATTGAAAAAAAAAATCCTCTTTTTTTCTTTCTTAACACACAGGTCAAAGAAGCCTAAAGCCAGTAGTTAGCTTGTTTTCCCTTCTTCAGTTAAGTGTGCTACCTGCGGAGGACCACGGCTCCAAAACTGTGGTTAGGCCCTCTCTGGCTAATTAACCGCTCGGGCCACAGTCGGCCATTTGCATCGTTTAATGGAGGGATGATGCCGCAGCTGTCCTTCGTCTGTCATTCATCTGACTGGTGCCCTTTATGCCACAATTTGTGCCATAAGATTTAAAAATAGCCAAAGCTTGCTTAGCATTTATCACACTCATTAAAATGATGAAGGACATGATGCATGCTGCATTTTCATTTAAGCAGCAGTAAAGGCCGAATTTTAATTTGGAGAAGTGGCTTTTGTCCTAGCAGAAGGAAATTCCCGGGGATTCGTGTCGAGAGGACCTCATTACGACAATGTTGTGGCGCATTGAATTGCTTTAAGCAAGGCTGTTCACTGTTGTGAACTGTTGGGAGTGTGAATATATATATGTTCTTCTGCTATTGACTGCAACAGGCTGCTTAGTTATTTATACATGTCTATTGCTGTGTAAATAATTGGGAGTTTAGACATGCGTACAACAGAAGAAGAAGAAGAAGTTTAACAGCAGCGGTCGATAGAAACTGAGCACTAAATCCTGGACAGATGACTTATTTTATGTTTGACTTGCATCTCCACTTTGACATGATTATAAAAAAGCACCAAAACTCCAGCACATACTCGCGCTCTAACTCACCCTCTTACTAATACAAGCCTCAGGCGCCACAGTATCATCCAGGCATCATGTGTTCATTAGGCTGGGAGAGTGTTTGTGCACTCTGCCCTCTTGTGTGCATGGAAACTGTTTTTAATCTTTTTTTTTTTTCCCTCAGAAGTGCTGCTGGATTATTATTGAAACTGCTTGATTTCATTTCTACTTCAGGCCATCTTTCACATTCCAATAATTAAGTTGTGCACCAGTATGTTTATTTATTTATTTTTTTTTGCAGTGCAGCAATTTAATATAAACTACATGCATGTTTTTTCTTTTCCCCAATCCTCATGCCAGTATCAGCCCCTTTTTCCCCCTCTTGATGTTTACTTGCAATATCATTCGGTTGTGTCTATGACTAGTCTGCTCTTTTTATTTTTTCAACAACTCATCCTGAGGGAAAGTGGATAGCACATGTGAACAGATCACTTCTGATTAGTGCGGGTGCTCTGGAAAGATGCTCGTGGTGTTTTTTTTTTTTTTTGTTGATTTTTGCCAGAAACAAACGATGGTGTGGCATCCCTGGGGAGGACTGCCATTTTCTTAGCATAGCACAACCCCCGAGAGAAGTTGTGTGCTGCACATCTCCCATGTGCTGTTAACTTGGGGCTTTAAAGTGCGTGCTTTGTTTTTCACATCACAAGATGATGATATCGTTCAGGATGGTGATTTTTAAACCGTAGCATTCAGCTTCATCTCGTCTACAAATACAGGGGATGGTTTAATTTTTTATAAGAGTTTCGCAACATAAACGCGCTGTCATTCAATTCTCACTGCAAATTTACATATAAAGTGCCTGATAAGACTGTTTGTGTGTTGCCAACACACTTTGCACATTTTGTGTCAAAGCATAAAGGCTGAAAGAAATTTGAGTTTGTTTTTGAATACATTTGAATCATGTGGCATTTTGTGCGAGAAGAGGCAGCGCGAGGTAGGTAAATAGTGCAGGAGGGTGGGGAGCTGAAGCGGGCGACTGATTTGTCTCCGTTCTGTCGGGAGGATTTACGGTGCAAGTGTGTTGAGCCATCAATCAATTGTGGCGCACTCCAAGGACAAGTTTGTCTCTTTATACAATTTGTAAGGCTGTCCAGTCAAATTGATTCCTTAACCAGGAGTCGTCCAGCTCCCAGTGAGGAGTAAACCCCCCCGAAAAGCACATCAACCTCCGTGTATGCTGTAAACCAGACAATAAATGATACGACTGTTGACTGTCTGTGGACAAAATCCAACTGCAAAATAAAGTGGGTGACAAAAAGACAAGATTAAAAGTGATCGCAGAAGTGATTGATTAAATGTGATTAAATGGAACAACTGAGGATTGATGCTGCCGAGTTACTCTCTGACAAATGATTCTGGCATTATGATGTACTCAGTCTTTTGTGGTTTACATCTCCAGGAAGGGGGAAAAAAAAGAGACAGTAAATTAGATTTACTGCTGAAAGTGGACCCTCTTGTGCAAAATTCAATAGTCTCAGAGTTCATGGTGGGAATTGTATGGAGAGAAATTGGTCCAAAATGAGTTAATTAAAAAGAAAAAGGGAATAGATGTATCCCTCAGACAGAGTTTAATAACGTGGGCGCATTTGTAAGTAGTTTAAAATGCGCTTAGATTTCTTGATATTTGTGTGTGGACTGGAACACGAGTTTGAGTGCCCAAATCTCTGAACTCGAAGTTATGTAATCCACATTGATGACCATTTTGAGACTAATTGCCCCCCCCAGAAGTTGGTGTCAAGTTGCATTAATTGTCACTGCATGTCATGTTTGCCAGAAGTGGCAGAGCTGGTCCTCTTCATATGCTTCGACTGAAATATCTCAACTATTGGATGTGAAATGACTGTTGAATACTAATGACTTTTTGTAATGTGATTTTACAAGAGACTGACTTTTTTTTGGCTTTGAATGGAAAAATATAGGGTAGAACGTGACACCGGTTGATCCACATTATTCTTAAGGTTAATTGTAATCGCTTTGGTAACACTTATCCTTCAAATACCACCATTATCAGGTCTAAATTAGATTTTTGTTCAACGTTTTCATTTCTGACCTGCAAAAATAAATGACCCATCAGCCACAGCTCTTACATATATTTTTGTGCAGATGATCGAATGTGAGAATGCGTACAAGCTTCACAGTTTGCACTGTGAGCGTAATGTAAAGCTTTAGCCATTAACATGGCTCATTTGTACGAGAGCAAGTTTGCAGAAGCACCGTTTTTGTGTGCGGCGATTAAAAAGATTTAATGCTCATCTTCATGTCTCATCTGTCGACAATGTATTCGGAGGATGTTGCTGATTTAAAAAAATAAATAAATATATATATATATATATATATATATATATATATATTTTTGTTTTTGTTTGAAACAGATCCTCGATTTCATATCAAATTTGGTGGATCATAATATCTTCAAAAATTGCCCCGAAATGGCGCCAGAGGAAGCCGCATCTCATAATTTCCTGCTGAGCGAGCACTTGCTCTTCTTTTACGTCGACTGTGTGGTGATTTGGGACGTTTAGCGGACAATAGGGGAGCGATTACAGAAAAACAGCCTGTACACTTGAATAATTGATGCTGGAAATTACACTCAGCTTTTCAGAATTCACAATGACCCCCCCTTACGCCAACACATTCACAAGCACACACACACACACACTCTCTCTCACACACCTTGTCAAGTTTCCATCAGTTTGTAGGACATTGCATTTACTTACATCCATACCTGGTGACTTAACCCTAACTCAGACCTTAATGTTTTACATTATGGGAACTCTTTTTTTTTTTTTTTTCCAAGTCTCCTAAACGGAGGCAGGTCCCCACAATGTGCTATCAGATTTGTGTCCCTACAACAGAAGAGCAGCAAGCTCACACATGACGTTTTTAGCCTTTCTATAAACAACTACACTCGGCCACAGTGAATGTATACTGTGATTCATGTGGAAATAGCACTATGTATAAAAAAAAACCCCAACACGTTTTGGGTTCATAATAAATGACACTACTGAGCAGATGTCTTGGCATTGCTTTTAATGTGATCCTAAAGGGTTTCTTTCTGCAGTAAAAATTCAAAGGAACATTTGGCTTCTATTCAGCTCACCGAAATGACTAGAAACATAAATATGGATACAAAATGAGTCAAAGATTATCTAATGGCGCGTGCGTCAGTGCAGTTTGTCACAGGCTTTATTAGAGTATCACTCAATAGCCGCAGCTCTTTAACTATTGAGACCATTTTATTTTCCAAATAGCATCAATTTGGAGCCGTCGCAGTGTTCTTTATCATTCATTTAAGACAGAAATTTTCTGCCACTGGTAAAAGTTTGACAGCTGGGACAAGACAGATATCACATCTATGTGAAGAATGGCTGGATTTGTGACAACAAATAGCTGGAAAATATGGTTCATTTCAGTTTGATCAGGAGGAAAAAAAAAAACTTCCATCTGAGGGCTGTTTGACAAACAGCACCATGATATGTCAGCCTTGCTGCACATTTTGTGTGTGATAAGGAAAATCCAGTGGGAGGGAGATCTAATATTAACTGTGGGTTCTCTCTCAAAAGAGATCTTTTTGGTAGTGACATCACTGTCAGTTGGAGAGATGTGAAAAATCTGTCAATAAGGTATGCTGTCTTCAGTCCCGAACCACACTGTTCACACCCTTCTGAACCAATCAATGACGAACACTTCATCGCTGTAAACACCTGAAGCCTGTCGTACCCACTGCAGAAGAGGATTGCAGGTGTTCACAGGATCAAACTGTATGTATAATGTCTGCAGGTGAGGCCAAACCTGCTACGGTTTGGATAGTAATAGTCTGGAAATCAGATTAAGTTGACATTTATGCTTCTTTAAAAAAAAAAATGTATTTCTTTGTTTTTGGCCATATTCATCCTGCAACAGGATGTTTAGTCAAGAAAGAAATGTCGGTGCAAGAGCCTGCAATGCTGAGCTGTCTGTGATAAAAGACGGATGGAAAAGAAACATGATGAAATATTCAGTCATCAGTCCAAAATAGAGATCCTACACTGGACTGTGAGATCAAGCTGTGGTCGTTCTGATGCTATGGAAATCGAGGCTTCTCTCAGCTGCAGTGTTCACACCTACGTTAGGTTACACCTTCACATAACAGTAGAGAGACCACCTGTGAGGATCTCACCTCAGATAAACACAGCTTATATGATGCGAGTCAGCAGTAGGCAATAGGCCAAATATTAGTGGGTCGAATTGCTATCCGTGATCGGAACATTATATTACAAATTCAAGCATTAAATCTAAAATGTTCAGATCTCCCAGAGTCACATGCACAGCTGGATTTTGACAAATGGTAGCTGCAACGTGAGAGAAAATGAAAAGAAACCAAGTAGCCTTGATTAAATGATCGATGTGTGATGGTTGAGAGTTCTGTGTTGGTTTATTTCTGCAGGCTAAAAACAATCAAATTAAAGCCTTCATGTTATCTGCAGCTTTTAATCTCTGTGTGTGTGTTTGTGCCCAAATGTAATTTAAAAAAACAAAACGAAACAACCCAAAAAAAAAACCCTGAAACACTGGAAAACGGGTCGGATCACTTTTCCAGTCTGTCAGGTTGAAACAGGGCTTTTTGTGCCAGTTTGAGTTTTCGTCATTTCAGGCGTTCTGTGATGGGACTTGTCATGCATGGGTCAGTTTTTCAGATTGTGTGGTAGTCTGCCCTCGTAGCAGTTAACTTGGAGACTAGTGGAAAGAAAACGTCTGAAACATGCTTATTTGACCACATCTTGCCTTACGAATCCCATACACAGAATAGAATATAGTTGGATGACAGCCAATTTTCATATTTAAACCGACCATTTCAGCACAATTGTGATTGTGAAACAACAAAATAAATTAATAAGGGAAGTTTAATTTCATCTGCAGTGTCTCAACTGTCTTAACTCAATGTTTTTCCTGTTAGATTCTCAAAACAGTCATTTTTATGTATAAGAGTTCAATTTAAGGTGATTAATAGAACGTAGCCAGTATTTAGCAAGCAAATGGACCACATTTAAGTTGTGCTTTTCTCGTCTTGTTGACTTCTCAAAGCACTTTACAGTCCAAGACACACACACTCAGTCACACAGCCCTTCTTAGTCTACACAATTAGGGCTTTTCTCTAACACACACAAACACACACACACACTTGCACCGATGACTTGCACTTGCAACATAATGGGGACAATGTGGAGTTTACTTTGTTGCCCAATAACGCTTTGTCTCTTTGACTGTGGAAGCTGAGGATCAAACCACTGACTGTCCAGTTTTTAGGATAAATACTCGACCTCTTGAGTGAAGAGAGTGACCCAAAGCAGATTATTTTAGCCTTAAAGAAAAAAGTTTCCAAAAACGTCTGATTTTATTTCTATAAAAAATTATTTTTTCTTCATTTTCAATCATTTCACATGATGTATAAGACAGGTTTGTGTTATTTAAGGGGATTTTGTAAAACATTATTTTTCTATTTGTTATCTTTTTAAAAAAAAAGCTAAATTTAGATTGAGCCTGTTTTTGTGATGATATGTCACACATGCAGATCTCCCCGCTGGCTTTAACTCACCAGTCGGCAGAGTCGACCAGTATAGACCAAAACTGGCAAAGTTTTCAAAACTCATGTCATGAGCATGTCATTTTATTGTTGGCAGGGAGGAAGCTGGCAGTTTTAATGCAGTGTACGTGTTGCCAGAAATGAAGATGAATCTGCCCAAACATTTTGGTTACTTAAAAACACACCTGAAATGCCAACTTGGATGGAAATCTGTTTCCAAGATGCAGCCCCCCCCCCCCCCCCCCGAGGCTCCCACCCACCGCCAATTTGTGTCATACAATTCAGAGA
Source organism: Odontesthes bonariensis (assembly GCF_027942865.1). NCBI lineage: Eukaryota > Metazoa > Chordata > Actinopteri > Atheriniformes > Atherinopsidae > Odontesthes > Odontesthes bonariensis. The sequence goes on along the minus strand of NC_134524.1, from coordinate 13,910,141 downwards.
ACTGAGAAGCAGACAATATTAGCTTGTCCTTCCTTTGCCATTTGTGACTGGAAGGGTGCCTCGTGTCGTGCATGGCCATTTGTGAAAAATACTGGTCTATAGGGCTGAGGTCAAGCGGCTATAACTGGTCAGTAAACTGTCTTACGCACTTCATGTAGAATAAAGAGTGCTGAAGGGGCCATTAAAGTCCAGCTTCTGCCATTTAAACCATCCTAAAAAATGTAAAAATCCACAAAAGTCCTAATGAAACGTGCAAAACTTCTTGGAGACCAGGCATGTTTCAGGGATGCAAGGAGCAAAAATATAGGTATTTTATATCACTTGTTGTGGTCAGTTGAGACTCTCATTTAACGGTAGTTCAATAGGGAAAAGAAAATGGTGTCCGTGAGTTTTCCACACCTCATATTAGCAAATATGTGTAATATGTCATGGTCCTGCTTTCAAATCTGTATTTAGGGCTGTGATGGGGATAACCCGAAAAACCTGTTAACACCATTAGTAATCAGGGCCTGCGTGAGTGCTGCCACACCCCAGATCTACAAAGCAAACAATCATGAAACAACACAAACAGGCACAGAATGCACTCGTCAGCATGACATTTTCTCCCAGCCGTTTATTGAATGTAAAATTCTACTTACAAAGATGATTGAAGCTCTGTTGTTCTCTCCGCTCCTTTCTCTGTTTGGTTTTTATTTTTTATTTGCTGCATTTGCAAATCATGAGAGATGCAGTGGTTGATCCAAGTTGAGGATGTGCCTGTTGTTTCTGTTGCTTGTCAGTTTTAAGAAGATCATCTTAAATAAACCAACTGAGCTCTGAGAGAGGAGATGTTTCCCCAACCAGAGATCACAGAAGTCGGTGGGCACACCTTCAGATGTATTTGAAGGTTGAATAATCTGAGACATGGACAGAACTTCAGAGGTGTGGACTTTTGATTTGAAAGATTTCACCATAATGATTGGACTTTTATGACAATAAAATCAGGCCAATCAGTAACTTTGCCACAAGGCAAGTTTGGTATTTGGCACTCAGGAACAGCAGGACACAATGATGTAGAAATGGATTTTCTTTTTCCCTTAATGGATTATTTGGTCATGGTTTCCTAATGTTGCTGAGGAATAAATTTGTCTTAGGTCTGAGAAATACATGTTAGCTGTGTTGAAATATAGGGCTTAGTTTGAAATGGGACGAAGGGGGTGATTTCTAACAACTGTCAGGCGCTGCTGTGTTAAAATGACCAAGACATGCTGCACGTATTTTCCGTAATTGGCCTCTATAGACGCATTCGATTAGTGGCTGCCTGTGTAACCTACACACCCTTTTTTTTTTTTTTTGCACCAACTAGTTCTGAACTCTTTCCAGGGCCAGAGGAGTTCAGAAGGAACAAAATGAGCAATTCATGGACTCAGCTGTGCCCAGATTTCAGATACCATCTCTGTGCACAACTCTCTGGTGGGAAATAGAAAAAAAAAAAAAAAAGTGGTTTTGATAAAAAGAAAAGCTTCATCCAGACAATTGGGGGCATTTCAAGACTGCACACTTGGGTGCAATGTGATGTCCAGCTGCTCTGCTCAGAACAGCTTTTGGTAGTTCCTGTCTAAAGCAGAAGACATCACAGCTAGTGCTGCCACTCGTGGCTCCATTAGAAATTTTTTCTTTGTTCAACTCTTGCTTATTTGACATTCTGCTCACCCTTGCATTTGTCAGGGAAGGCATTGTGCTGGTATTGATTGGCCAAGACCTGGTCAGTCAGGAAGACTGTGTGCCCGCCAGGTTATCAGTGACATCACCCCTCAGAAAAGCAGAGTTTGCCTCTCCTATTCCTTATCAATAGTTTGGGGAGTGTATTAAGAGTGCCTGCGCAGCCTGATTTATTGAGACACACCAACGCCTCTCTGTGCACCCCAAAGGCACTGGGTAACAATCCAGTCTTACTTCCTTTCCCTGCAAACAGTGTTTATTTACTTACTCTCAGGGAGGCAATGAATGCGGCTCTGACTGACAAACAATCTTATGATGCAGCCTTCATGTCAGGACTGGATTTTTTTTTTCTTCCTCCCTCCCTCTCCTCTCCATTCTTCCCCTCTTCAGAATATCTCAGTCAGTTGTCAGTCCTTTTTCCCTAGCCATGGGCCCTGTTGACACAGGAATCCGTCACTTCTCACATGGGGGAGTGTGGGACATGTTGGCGGCCATTACTATTCATGAGGCAGTCTGATCCACTCTGTCACCCATTGTCAGCAAGAGGTGTCTGTCTGCACCACTGCTCCCTTTACTCTCTTTATCAGCCAGGGGTGGCTAATGAGAAGCACCAGGTTAATACCACCGCTAGAACAGCAATGACTTTAAACCTCTTAATTCACGTAGACACTACTAATTGAAACCCATGTGAACTACACTCTGGACAGTGTCCATTTTCCTGCAAGCCACATCTGAAAGGGAAATGTGAACACAGTTTTAAGGAATTTTACCAGCTCACCTTGAACTAGATCACTCCTCTTTGAATTTGCATCCCTTGCCCCAGCTCCAGCACATGATCACAGTTCCCTTAGAATTAAGCCCTGCTGAGATATGTTAGACAACCACAACCAAATAATACAAGAAGTGACATGCAATACCAAAAATAACCCGCTTTGGATAGTCCAGAACCTCTTAGTCCAATTAGTGAGTAAAAACAGCAGCTGTGACTAAGACTAGACAACCTCCTGGATGTGGCAGGGTGTAAATTAAAAACTCTTATTCACCCCGCAGTTGTCAGACACGACTTAGTCATTCTGAACTAGAGTGTTTAATCAACATGCAGCGAGCTCTCCGGGCTTGTTGACTAAAACCAGGAGTTCTGGCTCTCCCTCCTTCCACTGCCCTCTTGCATATTTATCCCCGCAGTTTTTGTCAATGCTGCTGGAAATGAATATTGACAAGAGTGGGAGGGCGTTCTCCATTCACTGCACGGTCAGCTCGGTTCAGCCGGCTCCTTCCGTACCCCACAGTGAGTGTGATAACCGAGCACAGCGAACGCTACCTTCAAAGAAGCTATCTGGCGCATCTTTATGTTGCATTGAAGGGCTGTGGCCTAATGATAGGAGATCATTCCTTCTGCCGTGGATGCGGCTGTAAATATTCAAATGAGCCATCACCAGTCGATGCTGAGAGAGGTAACGGGTCCATCTTTTACCTGCCCCTTCTCGTGTGCGACAGCTGGATATATTTGGTTGACGGCATCATTGTCCCCAAAAAGCGCCCGATTTGCCAGCATAAATTTCAGCAGACACGCACTCCTCCCTGCCCCTGCGGAGGCAAATGCTTATTCATTTACCCGTTTGTCATTTCAATAGTTATTTTATGGCGGTGCAGTATTAATTGAACTGCTTCTTCTGCACAACTATGCGAGGCCCAGTACATCCATTACCAAGGAAGTGTGCCGGAAACATCGCAGAACAGGCTCACAAATCAGCCTAAGCTGAGAAGGGAATCTCACAATAATGTAACGCAGTCGCACTAATCTTTCATTTAAAATGTGCCTCTTTCTCAGCTACGCAAAAATAAATGTCTTAAAAGCCTGAAGTGGCTGTGGCAGAAAGAAATGTGATTTATTGCATATGAGTGTTATTGAATTTCATGGAGAGAAATTTCCTACATGTTAAAGAAAATTATGTTGGAGGTCATCTTTTGGCTCTGCATTATTTCAGCTGCCAAATCGAAATAATTTGCAAGATTGACATTTTTTTGGCATCAGTTTAAAGTAATGTCAGCCATGTGAAACATCTGGATGTGTCTTATCTCTGTTGATAATCACAACACAGGTGGTAGGTTGTTTTGATTTAAATACGGTGGGATTATTAAGACAAGGAAACTGTGTGATTGGATATTCCCATTAATAGAACATAATTATCGCCGTTTTACATGTTGTTACAGCCGGCTCACACACTGCTGTTGAGATATTTGTCAACCTTAAAGCTCTGGTGCTTCTGACTCATTTTGAAGTACATCGACCTTCGTTATGCACATTCTGCGGCCTGAAACTGCCCCAGAGCACACGGAGGCTGAGATATTGCAGGTTTTTCTTTTTTCTTATGACTGTGGCGTTACATCCCTCAACTGTAGGGGGTGCCAACGAGCAAAATAACTGCCAAATTCTCAAGGGTTACTTTAATATTGGTTCTTGAAGGTAAAACAAACACTGTCATTCATTCTTATATTTACCCCCAATTTTTATTTCGTTGTTGCATGTCATTTATCCATTTCAACATTATTTGCGTCTTAATGTGGTCCTGGAGAGGTTAATTCATATGTAATAGTATTTGTATCTTTGTTGCATTAGTTTAAAGAAGCATGATAGACTACAGATGACATGTTGAATGTCAAGTCATATTATTTTATCAAACAACCGATACATACAATATAAATGTTTACCCTTCAGGGAAAAAAAACACAAAACAGTATCTTCATTTGTATTGTAACGTCACATTGTTAATTTAGAATATTTACATATTTCCTGATAGTAGTGGAACATAAGAATTACAGACAAAGTAGAATCAGAAACAATTTAAATTAAATAAACACAAAATCGGTTTTCATGCTCCTTCTCACTCCACGATGGCCAACTGTCGAGGGAAATATCTGCCGCCTTAGTGACTAAATGTCCCACGATGTTCACCAGGTGATTGTTTGTCCATCGTTGGTGCTGCGCTGACGTGTGCCACATTCGCTGGAAATAACTGGGTGCTGCAGCCAAAGGTAATGAGAACAGCTGCAGCAAACCACAATTATATTTGCAGGCCATAAAACTAAGTGCTCCACCGACACTGAAACAATTTGTAGACCAACTTATTAGTGTAACTCATTAAAACTTGCTATGGAGTATTTATTTATGGGGTATTTCTTGTGCTAATGTTTCTTGTTTTGCAGCAGCTTTTTAAAATCTTGTCTTTTCAGATCACTAAAGTATCCCCAGTTTCATCTTTTATCAGTCATATTTCTGCCGTCAATGGCCAACTGAAGTCATTAATACCTCAAGCTACTGAACTAAAAATAGTTTGAATTACTCTAATCTGTCTCAAATATGAGTAGATTATGATTTACCAGTGTTTTAAATGCTCATTTTCATAATAAAGCTGGTGGAAGAAAGAAGAACAGCAGTCTCTTGCTCAGTTTGTTGCCTTAATTCCTCTGTTATCTTCCGCAAGGCTTAATAAAACTTCTGTGACTCAGCATCCAGTTCTCTAAAACAAACAACATGCTCCAGAGCTGATGGGGACATCCAATTTAACTGCCATCTTAATGGAATCTATAATAAGCGCAGTGGCACAATAATGGCAAAGCGCTGCATCTTCTGATAACACAGCAAGCATCAAAACCCCTGTGATCACCAAACAAGTCCATTTTTTTTTTCCACTCCGAGAAGCAAGGAACAAAATGTCCAGATGTCATTGTTGAGATGCTGGTAACGCGTTCCCTGTGGGCACCTGGCAGGGGGCTGCCTCAGCTCTCCAGCGGCCCTCATGCCGTATAGAGGTAATCTGCGATCTGCAGCGTTGGGCTTCTCCACATTTCCTTCCACGCCTCTGAAGCCCCCAACTTAAATTTCACAGGCACCTGTTCCCTTATGTGGTCACGGCAAAGGAGTCAAAACACAGACTTTTATGTAAGAGCTGGAACTAAACCAGAGACAAAAACAGCTTTTTGTGATTCAAAAAGAGGGAAAATATACTTTGTTTTATTATAAGCTTGTCTAGCTCTGACACACAAGACACATTTGTGTCAGTGTTTGTCAGCTGAGGTGGGCAGCACAGTTCAGTCCAGGCATACCATGACAATGATAAAGCAAAAAGGAGTCTATATAGACCCATTATAGGGACTTCAGGGGCATTAGATGCCTTTATGAGATGGAGCCATGCTTAAGGAAGAGCATAAGGAAATGTACCCCCACGCTCAGGCTCCTTCTTTTAACTTTTTGAGGTCAAAGGTGATGCAATTCATAAGGGACACAAGAAGCTCAGAGCCGCATAACAATTTTAAAGCAAAAAAATATCGCTTTTACTTGATGTAGACAAACGGGCAGACTAAGAACGTGTCGGCCCAAGCAACATATAGCAGCCTGATGAAATGATAGCTACTTGGGCTCCTCATCGAATATTCAAATAAGATTACATGAAAGCCAGAGAAATGACAGACAAATGGACACAAATCAGGTTTCATTTGTTTACTCCTCTGCAATTGTGTTAGCTATCCCCATCCTGGCTCCGGAGGTAATGATTGTGCTGGGACCAGATTAAAGGCTGTAGTCAGCTGTTTAGTGCGGCTCTGCTAACAGAGATTAGCAGCATCTGCTTGGCGACAGACTTGCTGGGAGAAGGGGGGGGCTATGCAGAGGGTTTCATTGTCTCAGACCACAAACACCTTGATGTGAAAGAATTCTGACATGAGGAGGCAGCACTGGCAGACTTTCCTTTCTCTGAGCCACATCAAAACTGGCTCGCCAGCTTGTAGTCCCCCCCCAACATCATCACCCTCTCCCACCCCCCACCACCTTCTTGAGGGCATACGCATGGCGAGGTGTTGCAGATGTTACCCGTAATGATTCAGACGGCACACAAAATCATACAGAATGGAAGCGGAGCTAGCTGAAATTAGTAAAAATTACTTTCTCATTACGTCCCTCATTGCTTCTGTAAGTACTCAGAGTTTCCACACGATTAGGAGAACGAGCTGTGGAGCACCGGGCCTCACCACACTCCCTCCCACACACACAGCAACACACACGCAGATGATGAGAAAAAATAACTTAGGTTAGCTTACTTCCACCTCTTCCCCTTCATGTTAGCTCCCCACTAACCACAGAACAAGATTGTTAGGCTCCATGCAGCTGTCTCATGCTTCACATATGGCTGTTACCTTCCTTTTTTTTTTTTTTTTTTTCAAGGTATTAACTTTTAACCACTCATCCATCCACCTTTCTTGAGCCGGATGGGAGCTAATTATTGCACAAGCTTCAATGAATGCACTACGTCTATTTGTCCTTGTCTGAATACAATCAGACTCTCCATTGGTTTAGGTCTGAAAAGGCCTGGGGCAAAATACATTTTAATAAATTTGTAGGATAAAATCAAATATTTTCTTTTTTTGCATAAAAGTGATCCACGCTGGCCCTTCCTGTAGCCTTGACCACCACCTTCAAAATGTTTTGATTCTGAGACTTCCTGGAGACATGCACTTCAGTGTTTTTCAAGAGGGTTCAAGCAGGTACGTGTGAGCAGATGAACACAAGAGGAACATTCTGTTTGTGTACCTGTTCTACAAGCAATCATAGCTCGCAGATTTAAAAGGGTGAAGTTGGCATGGCTGAGTAATGGATTACTCGAGATGGTCCGGAACAGTAGTGTGCCAGGATCATTTTACAGAGAACTCAGGAACAAAGAAAATGCAAGGCTTGCACAATACATTGCAACAGGAAACCAGGAAACTGGTAGCCTGTGAACCACAGACAAAACTCTTTTTGTTCATTTTTTCTTTTCACAGGATTGATTGCCTTTCTCTTTGTCTCAAGTTTATGAGGTGTGCTTTGTAAATGAAGGACTCTGACATGGCCTTGGAATTAGAAAATTAAAAGATCTTCACAAAATCTGGTTATTGTTCATCTGTACAACCAGAAACATATTATTTATCGTAAAGGATAATTGAATAAAGCAGTAATGCAAAAAGCAGTAGCTTTAGAGATTTGTAAATATCCTTCCAGTCAAGGATGACTCCTGAAGACTTTGACTTGTCGGAAGCTGTGATGCTGTTCTTTTTTAGACACGGGTAACAATATTACACCCTCAAAATTAGACTTGTTCTCCAGCCAAAAGCACGGCTACGGCTATATTTAGGATAGAGCCGCTTTAGCACCTAACCCTGGCTGCAGTATCTCATACAGCGTGAAATGTGTCACACGCCCATCTCTTCCAACTGTGTGATATTTCTCTCTGCTAAGCCCGATGCCTTGTAAAGCATTGCCCCCAAAATAACTTCTCCGCTGGAATGCTGGAATAGGAAGGAATCGTGTTCATGCAGTCGCTCTCTGGGAACCCACGCAATTCATCCTGAAATACTCAGGCTTGCGTCATGGCTGGACCTTTACTTAGGTTTAAAGGGGAAGGGATGCCAGCTTCAGCAGGAGCATGAATGTCAGTTACCATGAGCCAGGATCTTATGGTGTGGAAATGCTGCCAGCTGACTCCCCTCCATGTAAATGGAAAAGGGGCTTTGTTTTCTTTTTTTTCCCCCTCGGTCATTAAGTCGAGCCAGCCGAACCAGAGCGTTGATCTCACCTATGAAAGCTGCTTCCCGTCTCTTAGCTTTAAGTTTGCAGTTTTCAACCTGCAACTCTACACATAACTGTGACTTCCGTTGGTTTCTGCAGCAGCACCAAAAGGACCGACTGAGGCACAGTTTGCTTTGCAAAACAGTGTTCAAATTGTGCTTACATATGGAAAAAGACATTTTATTTATATACATATACACATATATTAGTGTAAATAAGCAACAACAACAACAAAATAACACTATTTGGTTCGAAAACTCACGAAAGGGAAACATGAGAAACAAAATCTACTTAAGAGTATACACATCAACACAATAACTACTGTACACTGGATATAAATGCCTGGTTACTATGTTATTCATAGCCTGTTCTCTTTGCTTCCATTTTCTTTTTCTAAAAGAGGGTTGGCTCCTCTGTATTCCCCTAGTACATTTGTTTTCATAAAGAAAGCCAAAGCTGTTAATCTCGGTGTGACCGTGGGGCTTGCCAGGATGTGGGCTCAAACAGAACCAGTTACAGCCATCGGGCGTCTGCTCTGGCAGCTGGCTTCAAATGGTGAGCAATAAATGATGTTTTTAAAAAAAAGAAAAATAAAGTTTAAATTTCCAGTTGCCTTTGTATTCAGCGTGGGGATATTGTAGAACAACTGGTGATTTAAGACCGTCTTTGATTACTCATTTGCTCCCCCAGCATTCACTACATTTACTCAGCTGGGCTTAATTAATTTGGTATAGATCAGACTCTTTCTCTTTTTTTTTCTCTCTTTTTAATTAATGCAGCTCCAAAGTCAGAATGGGCCTGTTTTCAGTCCAAATCCTTCTCTGCGCATAGATATGCAGATATGTACTCCCCAAAGCATACTCGCCGAATACTTTATCATTTAATGGCAAATGTGTTATCTCTGTGAATAAACAAAATAGTGACGGAGATATAGTAAATGGTAGTTGATCAAGATGGAAAACACCAGAGAAGATAGTGATTGATATACTGCACGCCAGTGTTTGTGATCTGCAAACTATATATTGAAAGTTTTACATATTAGGACGTAATAAAAAAAAAGCAATAACCTCAATTAAAAGCCTAAACCGGTGCATATAAAACCATGCATATGTAATTTAAATGTTAACAGATCATTGATCATCCACACATAGAGAATAATATAATACTGTAGAGCGCAACAAAAACACTTTACGAGCCATTTGACAAAAGAACGTTGAGTATTTGAAGAGAAAATTAGATCAAAAATAAAATGACAACTACCCAAACCAATACACAAACTGCCGAGGCCTTGTCCTAAGTTTTTTGTCACGGGGCTTTGCCTGCTCTTCGTTAGGGTTTGTGCTTGCTGCCATGAGCCCTGATCTCAGGTGAATGTCCCACCCACGCCGCCTGCTGTACCTCGTTGCTTCCTACAATACTGGCAACAGAAATTGTAGCAGCACCAAAGTAGAAATTTGTAATTTGGCGGCATGTTGACGTACCTGCCTCTTTTGGACCTGGTAAGGACCCAATGAATTTAATGCCTTTATTATGTTCTGTACATAGCACTTGAGAAATTGAGAAAGAATGCAGCTTGTTTTCCACACGACAGCGTGGTGCCTTTTGATTCTTGCTCCACAAGAGGAATTTATAAGGCTTGAATGTTAGCACAGCGCTTCCCTGACTGATCAAATCTCACTGACAGCTAGACTGACATTTTGCTTTGCTTTCAGGCATTACAAAATGAAATCTCTCCCCTGTAAAGGATTGGTCATCCTAATAAATGTGTGAATGGGCCTACAAGCTATTGATATTCAAATAATCTTAACCTGCAGGATTACTCATTCCTGTCTAAATGGCAGGTTATGTCAGTGTTAATCTGCATTATGAGGTCACTCAAACAAGGTTGACATTTTGCCTGCCTGAACCGCCTCCCTGTCGCTTTGTGTTTGTGATACCAACCTATGTAAATAAGGGAGCTCTGCTCTTCTGTTCCGCATTGCTTGAGAATTTGTTTAGGATTAGAAATCTCATTTTGCCCCGAGCCCTGCTTGCTTTAGATCAGTCAGCTCATCTGCAGATCTCGGAGCAGATAAACACCACAGTTCTTCGGGCCTCAGCAGGTTTTTTTTTCTTTCTTTGCATTCTGCAATTTGCAGAGAGCCAGTATACTGTGTTCCTGTCACATCGCAGGCTGAATGTGGGTACAAGTGGGGGGAGTGAGGAGGCGTTGGCACACCTGCAGGTCGTGACAAGTGTGCAAGGCATGGCAGAAAGAGTAAGCGCTTCAGGGGTTATCTACCTAATTTCAAATCCATTCTGGAAGGAAAGCCTGAGCGCTATTCCCATCTTTACAGAAAGATTTAGAGCGAGTCAGTTGACAGGGTAAAATGGCAAGGACAGCCTTTGTGTGGGAGATGGGTGACAAAATGAGTCATGGCCGTCAGTTGGGTTATGGGGTGTGATGAGGAACAAAGAGAGTGCGCACCTGTCAAAGAGCAAAGCCATTAGACCAAGTCTCACTCTGCCTATCTTCATCAACCGGCCTGGATTTCAGATTTTTCTGGCGACAAATAGAAGACTCCTTAAGCAGCCTTCTTTAAATGATATAACAGTTTGGAAGGTTTTTCAGACGAGCACATAATAATTATTACCTGCTGTTGAACATATTTTTTTCAGCCACATAATTTGCATGTAAAGATTGAAATCTTTTCAACAAAATGAGCAAGAGAAATTAATTTGAAAAGCAAGATGCAGAAGCTGCGGTTGAGTGATGTCTCCTGCAGCTTTTGTTTTGTCATACTTCTCAGATGCTGTCATGCATGTCTCCCTAACACTGTGCCAGGCCCACTTTGTTATTTCTGGGTGCAAAATAAGGTGCATATTTTTTTCATTTTTGTGAAACACGTTGCACAGGTCGCCCGTGGGACCCTCCCCTTTGCTGCCATGCAGAAACTAAACTGGACAGAGTGCTGTCTGTTCTCGTTTTGTACAGCAGACCAATCTGTTGGGGTTGAGTCAGAATGGTCACCCACAATCTACTTCCCCCAGTATCAACGTAAGCTGGCCACTTGCTGCGAGACGCCAACCGCTAATCTAGCATAACGGGGACTGAAAATGAAGCAAACCAGAGAGTGCCGAGGTATTAGCATTTGAGCATAGAGTGCAGGAGGAAAAGCTTTTTACCAGCCCACTGCACCCATATGGCATTAGCACATAAAATGCCGCTGTTGACATTTTGGAGGCTCGGTGCCTCTGTAAGTGCAGGGCATCGATATAAGAGCCATTAGAGAGGGTACTTGATCCCATATTGATGGTGAAACAGTCAAGCGCCACCTAGCCAAACTATTTAGAGGTTTTGGCACTCCTGTGATGCCTGGACTTATTTTTGCTGCAGTGCTCATTAGATGCGCTTGCCCTCAAATGCCTTTACACCTCCTACCTTCACCCTGAAGAATTTCTATATTTATGTGGATTTGAAATGTGACCACAAAAGAATTTCACCACTGATCGTTTCTACCTTGGCTGTATGATACATCCTGTTGTAAATCCTGCTCTTGAAAAAAAAAACGTAACAAATTAAAGCTGCTGAAAGGTCAGTTTCAAGATGGCAGGCACTCATCAGCAACTCTCCGGGTTCTTGTTATGCTGCGTATTGATTTAATTTTTTTCAGTGCAAGAATAAATGTTTCTTCTTTGAGGATTTGGCTTGGGAATTGCATTCTTGATTATGTTTTGAGTCATTTTAGTATTAGTATTTCTTTGATACTGAATCAGCTTGAAGGTGAACAAGTGTATCATCACAGCTGAGGCATTACCCATCATCAAAAAGAAAAGAAAACAGACTTTTGATAATCCAGTAAAGGTGTTGGAATTTTGTACATGAGCTAATCTAATTGTTAGGACCTCTGTGGAGCAAAAGCCTTGAACACCCCTTGTGATGTATGGCACCTCCCTTTGTGTGGGTGGGGACCCAAAGTTAGAACCCACACTAATATTTGTTTAGAACTTCTAATAATGAGGTAATTGGACTGTATCCGTTTGAACCTGAGAGCGATTTTCAGAAGAGTAAGCCGGGTGCTGCTCTGAAGATTCAGTGCAGATATACGCTGCCACTGCACTGCGGACATATTTTTATTTTGTCTTGTAACATATAAACATCCAATGGACATTTTGTTAAGGTGAAAAACTTGACTGGTGGAGAGGCACTTTGAAAAAAAAGAAAAGAAAGCAATTTTTTTGCTTTTTACTTGTTATTTAATGCTTTTATAGAATGTTTTTCAGGTGATTTTATTATTTGATCCACTGTATATATCAAGGCGAGGTATTAGTTTGGTGTCATTCCACAGTTTTTGATGCGTTTGACGATGTATTTGAAAATGTCTTTCTCAATTTTGCCTAAAGGAAAAAAACTTTTTGTTGACTAAAACACTTTGATGGAGATGCGGAGGGCACAAAGGCAGATGGAAACACCGAATCCAAATAATTAGTGATGTACCCAAAACAAAACTCTTTATTTTCAACCCAGTTTCCCCCAAAAAGTTTAAAACACTGTGCAAAATGGAAATAAATACAGAATGCAACAGTTTGCAAATATCACAAACCAATATTTTATTCACGATAGAACATGGAAAACGTATAAAATGTAGAGCATGAAACATTCAGCTATTTCATGAAAAATATAGCTCGTTATGAATTTTAGGGCGGCAGAATGTCTTCAAGAGGTTTGGACAAGAGCAACACAAGGCTGGAAAAGTAAGTGATACTATAAATAAGCAGCTGGAGGAACATGTTGGAACTCATTGGGTTTACTGGGAGCAGGTGACATGATGGGGTATAAAAAGAGCACCTCAGAAAGGCAGAATCTCTCAAATTGACAAATTGCGTAGCAATTTCAGAACAACCCTCTTTACGCTATATTGCAAAGTCTTTTAATGTTCCATCCTCTGCGGTGAACAATACTATCAAAAGATTCAGAGAATCTGGAAACGTTCACAAGGGACACGGCTAAAAATGATAATGGATGCCTGTCATCTTCGGGCCCTCATACACCGCATTAAAAACAGACATGATAATCATTGCATGGGCTCAGAATCACTTCCAGAAATCACTCCTAAATTCTATCAGGCAAAGAAGAAGCCATATCTGAACATTATTGTTCTCTGGACCAAAGCTCATTTATAATTGACTGGGCAAAGTGGAAAACTGTATTGTGGTCAGATGAATCGAAAAATTTGATTTGGAAATCATTGACTCCAGACTAAAAGGAGAGGGACCTTCCAGCGTGTTATCAGCACCCCGTTGGAAAGACTGCATCTCTGACGGTATGGAGGGGATGCATTGTTGCCGATAGACATCTGGAAAAGCACCGTCAATGATGCTCAAGGTTTATACAGTTTTTTGAGCAACATATTCTCTCATCCAGGCTGCGACTTTTTCAGGCCTTAAATATTTCAACACAACTTTGGCAAACCCCATACTGCATCTTTTACAACAGCATGGCTTTGTGGAAGAGGAGTCCAGGTGCTGGACTGGCCTGCCTGCAATCAAGATCTTTCACCAACTGAAAACATTTGGTATGACATGAAATCCATAACATGTTTCTGGTTATTTGCAGCGTGTTGTACATGTACAGCACACACTGTGTGTACTGTCTTTTCTTTGTAAAGTTTGCTACATGCGCTTGAATTAGTTTATGGAACTTATTGCTGTGTGATATGTTTGACGTACACTGGGTGTATGCCTAATCGAATGAGTCTTTATTTTACCTTTGCACTCATCTATTTTCTTGTGTCAACTGTGACGATTTTTGTTTTTGTCTTTCCACGTAACGCGCCATGATTTTATAACACTAAATACCCAGTAGAACGAAATTTCTAATTTTCTATTTAACCGCTCAACATGGCTTTTGCCGCCACATGCTAAAAACACTATGCTACCTATTTCCTCTTGACTCCAAGCCACATTTCAGACGTTCACCTCAAATTTGCACTGGATGGAAAACAACTTCTGCTTTAGAGGAAATCAGCTGCAAGCAAGATGGACAACAAGAGGATTCCTTCGACCTCTATACCCAGTCAGTCATTGAATCTGTTTGTCAGCGGCTGAAATATTGACTTACTAAGTTGCCCATCGGCTGACATGGTTAAAAGTGTTGTTACCTCCAGATCCTGCATTGCGGCCACACCTGACACCCCATGAGCAGCTTTTCCTGAACAATCACTTTTCACCTTTTTTCATCTCTCACCCCCTCCTCTCCTAAATAATCTCCTGATAAGAAAAAAACAACGCTGATGATTAATTATAGCCATTGTGCTGGTGGACTGATATACTCCCTCCTCACATCTATCTTTATCCCCCTCTTCCCCCACTCTCATTCTCTTCCACGTGACCATTTGGCTCTGAGGACAGTTTTCAGAGGGACATAAAAGCGAGTCAGATGTAAAGCTAAATGAAAGTTGTTTGCTCTCTACATAGTCCACTAATGTAACATGCAACAATGGGGACTATTGGTCCATAGAGTTATAAAGTAACTCATTCTTTAAAGCAGATTTCAATAATTGAAAGTGATAAAATGGAGCAGAATTAGAATGGGCATAATTCATTGATTCGGTGTTTATTTCTTTTTTATTTCTATCCTCCCACTACCATATTAATCTCCCATCAGTTATTTGTTCCCAATACAAAATCAATAGCGCGATAGATTGCTGTGGTAATTTAGTTTTCCATTTGTGCATCACTCTTCATTTGGCGTGTTTTTGGTGGTTGTTGGCAGAGTTTGTCTGTGTTCATTGTTTGTTTCGCTCAATTGATTAAAAAAAGATGTTGTCTCATGCATTGTGACAGAGTATTTCCTCCAGAGATTGCGAGTTATTACTGAGCGGCAGTCTGGACACCCGTTGATGTATTGTGCTGGGCTTTGGGACAAGGCGAGGTGAGGAGGAGGAGGAGGAGAAGCGGAGCTGGGAAAGGACAGGAGGGCGTGCTCGGTTAGGAGTTAAAGACGGAGAGAAAAACAAGCGGCTTGCAGACGCATAGACTTCATCACACTCATCTCAAACTGACAGCAGGTAGAGCTGCATGTCTTTTGCCATGTACTGTCCGCTCAATCATCTTTCCATCAAACACCACCTTACTAGTGTTCAGACACACATACACACACATTACCTTACTAACGGGTTGTCATAGCACTGTCATATGGTTGTCAGTGTCAAAGAATCTCCACAAGTCTGGAGTGGAGAATGTGGAGACGATAGTTTGTGTTGTCACTGACAACACCTCCTCTGATTTATCCCAGGGTGTGAGACCAAGTAATATTGAAGAAGCAGAGAGTTGCGACACAACCCAGATAGGATGATAATCAATGTTATCAAGTGCCTGAAATACGTGCAAGTTCATTCTTGGTAACCTCAAGAGGCGCTGAGCTGTTGGTAACAGTTGGTTTTCTCCCTGTAATAAAACATTTTGTTTAGTAGAACTGAATTATAACAGCCACCAATTAATCATTCAAACATAAAATAGCCTCCTAATTCAAGGATGAACCTATGTGTGTCTACGCAGGACAGACCACTTTGCAAAGAATCCATTTTAAATCCATTTCTGTTGTGTGTCCTTAAAGATTTGAAGGAAACTGGACGAGTGGTCAAGTGACAGGCCTAAAAAAAACTATATACAGCAAATTAACGGTTTCTGAAAGTTATGGACTGCAGAATTAGGAAAGAATCCACCAAAGATCTAACAAAGAACATAAGACATACACGTGGACCTTCAGGTGATCCATTCACTGTTCACTGAAGCCTCATCAGAAATGGTCTCCATGGAAGGGTGGCTGTCAGAAAGCCATTCTACAGAAAGGGAAGCTGGGAGGAAAGGCTTAGGTATGTTGAATGACAGAAAAGAAATCAGTGGCAGCAGGTCTTATGGAGGGAATCCTCCCCAGAGACCAGACCTCAACATATTTGAAGCAGTGTGGGATCATCTTGAGAGAGAGCAGAACAAAAGGCAGCCAACATCCAAAGAAGAGCCTTGGAATGCCCTTTAAGAAGCCTGGAGAGAACTATACCTGAAGACTACTTAAAGAAATGACAAGAAAAACTTGTCAAAGAGGGTGTCAGGCTGTGTTGAAGAATAAAGATGCTGATACCAATTTTTATTTGATTTTTTTGTTTATTTATTTTTGATTTTCATGTTTGTTGAAATTGTGAAAAGCTCTGTTTTTATCTTATTGCGTTAAATTGCTGCACCTATTTACCATTTTCCTGGAAATATGTAAAGAAATGAGGGGTGGCTCAAGACTCCGTATAATGCCATTATTTTTAAAGCAATTACCAGAAATGCATCCTACCATTTAATGTCTTTTAGATATGAGTTAAATGGCAATTCATACGATTTCACTGTGACTGTGGGATTGATTTGAATATTTGAAAAAAAAAAAAATGCTGTAGTGTTTATTGGATATATTTAATATTTCAAAAGCCAGAATCCAGCTGCAGGTTAGTGGAAACGGAGGACTTGAAGTGCTTTTGCTTCACTGGCACTGTTCTCAGCGTCTGTGACTGTGTTTGCTGCAGCCTACTTTTTCCTGCGTACCCTCATGCAGGCACAAGATGAAAGATTTGCGAGCGCTCTCTTGGAAATTGTGTCTTTGGAAAAGTTGAACAGGTATTCACATTGACTACGTGCGCTACATAAAAGGCTCAAATAAATCTAAACTTCAATAATCTTGGAGCAAGAGTTGGATCACTGGATGAGATACAAATTAGTGTTTTTGTTTTGAGATCCACAAGACAGAAAAATATCCCCATCAAATTAGAATTTAGCACAGTGTAGACATTGATATGGCTTTTCAGCTGTAAAGTCAAGAAGTAACTGTTGCCCCTCTTTAAGTTGTTTTACTGTCGTTTGCACCATGCTCTGTTTGAGCTTTTTCTCTTTAGAAAGAACAGCCTAATCACACTGGGAGACGTTTGATTATTTCCCGATTGTGTCATGTTATATGTGAAATTGCCGTTTTTTTGTTTTAACAATAGTACAGAAACATGAGCACGGAAATCACCCGTGTTAGTATTTGTTGTTTCTTGCTGCATCACGTGTGTCTTAAAACTGCAATCGGAATAAATAACCCCTTCATCATCAAAAAGTAATATGCTCTTCCCAACCATTTAATGTGTTGGCATGAAAAAGATTCGAGACACGATGCATTGACAGAATGACAACTTTTCAGTACTTTCCTCTCTTGGAGGAAGTGAACCGCACACATATCACTGTACTCCGCCTATAGATAGGAGAGGACACGTTCAGGCAATCAGGAAATTGAATCTGGCATGTACATGACAATGGGACGTGTCCAGGTGACCTCTAATTGAACAGCCGTTCATTAATGTCGGCCATCGTGTTCTTCAGCCATAACTGATGCAGGTTTCATTCAGCTCCGCCCCAGCACCTCCCGTCGGCGCCTGCATCAGCAGCAGATGTTTGATTGGAGATGAGCATGCAGGTCAATGTCGAACTCATCACAACGGAGCTGATTTTTGCCCATCATGCCAGTAACTGCCAAGTTATGGTTCCACCCCTTTGCTATGCTCTGACCGACAGCTCTCCACTGACGAGGTTTATAGGGGGCAAGACCTTCCTCTCAGTCACCTCTAATTAGAACAACGTGCAATTAACTGGTGGACCCGGGTCTTGGCTGGCAGCAACCGGACAGTTATCCTTCTTTGTGTGAAAGACAATGGACCCCTTCTGATGAATTATCTCAGGACGCAGTCCTCTTATGAGGATGGGCCAACTGTTTTTGAGTAATCAGCATGTCCTCAGTAGGCGCAGGTGTGTATTCAATCAATTGTTGAGAGAAAACTACCTTTCACGGGCAGTTAAGAGGGCAAATATCCAAGTATGTCAATGCTAGCCTTGATAAAGCAGCACCACTCAGCCCTAAACAAACAAATGAGTTGGAATAATTGACCTTCAGGGTTTGTTACTCTGTTAACCTGTCCTGCTGGGAGTTAAACAGGCCCCCCCCCACCCATGCCAGTGATTCCACACTATACTTGTCACCTCACACTCAAACACTGCACGTGAGCTGACCATATTTGATTAAGTCCATGTAAAAGTGTAAATGTGAGACCCCAAGATTCCATAATCAATCAATCAATCAATCAATCAATCAATCAATCAATCAATCAATCAATCTTTATTTATATAGCGCATAAGCCACTATGGACCCCCTCACACATACGCACACAGTTTTGTAGGAGTATAAATATTTCAGATCTTGTAGATTGCGGGATTATATTCGAATCTTATTATTAGCTTATAACGGACAAGGGGACTGACCTCTACTATCTCCCTCAGGCATGCCTATTGCTTATCTGCCTTTACGGCCACAATATTTATGTATAGCTTAAACCGTACGATGATGTGCGCTGCATAAGCTCCTGTGTGATAGTTGAGATTCGGAATTGCTTTTTGATTATAGAACAAGCTGGAAGACGCTTTCAGAGAAATCTTGACTGATCCTCAACAGGGTTTTACTCAGAAAGGATTGATACGAATTCAATTTATCGTCCGTTCCTGCGCTTAAGTTTGAGAAAAAAAGAAACTATTACATCATGAAATGATTAGGATCCATAATATTTTGAGGCTGAATTCTGGGACACATTCATGAATAGCCACAACACTGACAGTTTGAATGGGATTTGGACAATTACTTGTCTGTATAGTAAGATTTTGTGCATTGTAGTGTAAGCTTGCCAGTACAGGTTTGCTTGTAATTTTTCTCAAGCCTCCAAAAAATAAACCAACAAAAAACGTGAACATCACGTGTTAGATTAATAAAAGATGTGAACACACATCAACATGTACAATTTGCAATTTAAGAAATTAGCCTAATTTAAATGGAGCTGTGATTGATGAATGAATATCAATTTAGTTTTTGATTATGTGGTTGCAGTCGTGCGTAATGGGTAGTGCATAATGATGGCTGCTCTGGCATCACCTCTCCAATGACTGTCTCAACTTTACATTCACTAAAACACCTCTTCCTTGCTTTTGTGTTCATGCCAAATTACTTTGAGCTTCAACGTTGTTTATTTATGGAAATTACATCAGTGGCCAAAGATGAGAGTGGGAATCGGCCATGTGCACATGCATACAGTTTAGCAATTATATACTACTCAAATTATAGCTCTGTATTAGAAGGCAGAGTGGCAATGCACAATATATATCTTGGTGTTTCCTTGAATTATTTCCACATTTAGTTTTATGTATCTTATTCTGGCTATTGTCTTTGGTAGAAAAAGTCATAATTTTGCAGTAATCACAAGCATTTATTGCCGCCTTTTATTTGTTCCCGAGACACCTGGCAACATGCCGGTTGTTTTTTTTGTTTTTTTTCTTGGCGTGTCCTGCAATAGTGAGCACAGCCCTGAAATAAGTTTATACAAAAACTTGTTTACTCACTGACATGTTTCACATAGATAATCTAAAAAAAAACAAGCATTTCTCTTTTACATTTACTGAAATAGTTGTTCTTTGTCATTCTTGCTTCTTAGTGCAACTTCTATCTTAGACCAGTTTGCTGGGCAACTGCGAGGTTGTTCCTGGGAGAAAATGCACAACTATATGCTCTGTCGATGTCCTCTGCGCACTGAGGGTAACCATGCTGCTTTTTAAAGAAGGAGCGTGATGCTGTGATGGAGCAACACTGTTTTAACCCTGAGGAGCATTTTATTTACTTCACTTGCAAGCGTTTGCCATTATGCATCCCACGTCGGATGTCTCTGGCCCTCAAACACTTCAGTTCAACTTCAGTTTCCCTGAAATATTACTTCTTTGGATTTTGTAGTCTCTGAAATGAAATTCTGCACAGAATGCTATTGGTATTTCTTGGGTTGTTACCCCTGCTACAAGGTTATATGATTGTGTTAGACATTGTAGTTGGTACATAATGAAACTCTCAGGCCGCTGTGGCAGTTGGGCAGGAACTGTCCTAACCATACCGACATGCAAGAAAAATGAGCTTCGATCACTTTCTACTAATTGACAGGATACTGATTTAGTTGTTGATTTGAAGTTCGTTTTACAGCAGTTGTTTAAGGGATTTTGAGGGGCTGCAGCCAATTCTGGCGAACACAGATGCCAGGGTTAGATGTAGACTCATAGAGTGTTACACTTTAGCCACTCACTGTCTCACTGTCTCACTTAAATCTTCTATGTCTTACTTGTTATGATTATTATTCTGTTTACCGGCGTGCTGGAGCTATTTCTGTTATTTTCTCTGAGGCCTATAGCTTCCCTTTGTATCTAGTTTAAAGACAATTATTTGACTTTATAATAGCAAAACACAACCGTGTTTTCTCTTGTGAGTTGTGTCACTGTGCGTTTTTGAATCTAATATAGTGAACTTAACTCTCTAATTCAGAGGTCTTCAACAGGGGGTCCGCAGAGGTACTGCAGGGGGGGTCGCGAAATCTTTGGTTGATTAGACGATTTTTAACTTTTTTTTTCTTTTTTTTTTCTTCAAACAGTTTTTTCTCACAAATTGTGTGCAAACGTGTGCCATCCACAGATGGTTTGAGGATTCATTGTCCCATCTACATGCATGTTTAAAGTTAAAATCTGTGGATTATTTGAATAGCTCAGTGTTGTATGCAAGATGTTTGTTTATAAATGGCAGTGGCACGGCTACCCTGTACCTTGCACATGTTTAAAATAAAAACATGAATAAATTTAACCTGTGTATTATTTGAATAGCTTAGTATTGAATGTACAAAAACAGAGTAGCTATGTTTATACACAGCACTAGGCCCCGTTAAATATAAAACACAATTGTATGCCATATGAATAGTAGGGGGGTCCCTGCTCCAACTCTCCATCAGTTTTGGGGGTCCCTGACCTGAAAAACGTTGAAGACCCCTGCTCTAATTCATAAATATTTTATGTTTTGGTCAGATAAGATTAACTTGAGGTGAAAAGTAACTATGTAATCTCAGGTGATCAAGAATGGATTATGCAGATTAAAGATCAATTGCATGTCCCTTGTTTTCCAGAAAATATGGAGACTTTGTTTCCCAAAAAGGCTATTCGGCCCTCAAGGTGAGTTTGCAGTGAGCCAGCGGGGTTCCTCATATCCCTTCAGCAGGTAACGAGCTTATTTTCCATATGTAGACAGGTGCCGGTTTTAAGATAGAGCCCTAACAGCATGGCGTGGCTGTGAATTCCAATTGAGCTGAGCCCAGGTACAATAATGCTGTTATGAATGCCGCCAGTGATGTTGATGGCATCCATATCACACTCTGAGGGATGGAGAAAAAAAGAGCCTGACATCTGTTTCAAGCACACTCCAGCCTTTACATCTCCCCACAAAGTCATGGGTTGGGAGGCACACGTCTGGTTTTCTTAGATTAAAATGTGTCAACAAGCTTAACTGCTGGCTTTGAAACTTACCTTTCTCCTTTTGTAATTCCCCTGATGGTCGATGGATTTACGTTTTCCTAATCACACGGTTAACACAATCATTCTTGAAGCCCTTAACATGATATTGCCGGCCTTTTTCCAAATATGAAACCTCAATTTAAATTGTAGAGGCTATTGAACAAAATACTTGAATAATTATGTTCAGGAAATTTCTTCTCATTATGGAAATTCGATGGGCGATAGTTCCTTTTCCTGAACAGAGTTCAGTGGCACATTAGATAGTTTCTATTCTGGAAATATGAACTCATGTTCATTTCCATGAGCATGATAATCCCTCGCTGAAAAGAGAGAGGTGGTTGTTTGCTATCAGGCCAGTGCTTTGGCTATCTTATCCTGTTAGAATTGGACTTTTTTGCTTTAGTTATGGGGATTACTCTTTTGGACGAGCTTTAAAGACTACAGTGGGAAGTGGGAAGGGAGAGGCAGCTGGGCTTAAGGATAGGATAAATCAGAGGAGGGAGAGTTGGGGGGGGGTATCGATGGATAAAAGATGGAGAAACGGAGAGACAGAGGTGTTCTGTTGCTCAGGAAACATTCTCTTTCACTCCTGCCTTTTCCTCTTTTCATGGCTGAAGGTCAGGATAAATAATCGATAACATTAAAAAGAGCTCCCTGTCCCTGGTCTATTGTGACTGAGCCTTGGTCCCACTGACAATTAAAGGCCCCTGAGTCATTAATGTTCAAGTAGCCTGGAAACCCCTTTGCATTGTTCCTTCTGAATGAGAGGAAATCCAATGCAGGCTTGAGGTTTGCCACACTCGGGTCATGACTTTGAATGAAGGAGGTAGGGGAAGGCACACTGACACTGCTCAGTCACAAAACGCTCAAGAGAGAACACCAGCCTCTCTGATGGTCTTCTTCTCGTCGTTCGACTTTACAATTCTTCTAAAAACTGAGAGAAAACAATTACATCGCCGCGGCAGACGGAGCAGTCGTGAAAGCAAGGGAGGCAGAGACGTAGGGAGCGAAAAACAAATTGTGAAGGCTGGCTGCTTTTCTGTGCGCTCTGTCGCTATCAATAGTGACACCTTGAACAATTCAGTCAGTGATATTGAAAGTGCTGTGTGTCAGCAACCCTGGCTGTGACACTCCCAGGAGGCACCAGCTCCCCTGGCGGCAGGTCACACTATAAAAAGAACAATCAGAGTGGCCTGATGGAACTAATTTCATCTGGCCTTTAATGTTGCTGTCCCTCATCTCTCCCACATGTCCCACACACATGCATGTTCACATATGCGCCCTCGTGTCTATATTCATGCTCCCTCTCGTACTTCCCTTTTTGTTTCCTCATGTCTATGTTTCTCTTCTTTCTGTCTCACCTCTCCGTACCCTCCGCGTCTCATCTCCGCGCTCCTCTGTTCTTTTCTGGCTTTCCTTACCTTTTGCTTTGCAGTCACGTTTCATCTCTGTGCATGACTCATTCTGCTCAATAAGCTCCAAAGTAAGCAGATTTGTCCATCTTCTCCTCTCTCTCCTTCTTCTCCCCCGCCTCCCTAAGAAGGGCATTGTGATTCACGGAGGAAACCCTTCAGAGCAAATATTCTCTGGGCATTTCATGTATAAACATGCCTGACTTTCTATCACCAAGGGATGGAAAAAATGAAAATGTAAAAAAGCTTTGTTACGCAGTGATTCAATACATAACAACCAACAAATGTTTTGATGCACTGGTCTGAGCTGTTTGGTCAAGTTAATGCCAAGTGTGATAAATAGATTAGTCTGGAGATGGTGGCCTCAAACAAGCTTCTTCCACCGCTTAAGGCAGAGTTGTCATTCCAACTAATTTGTTGGGACTTTGCCTGCCAACAGTCCAACAGGCGATGAAAGGAGTCAGCCCCTTTAGCATTTAGACAGAAATAAACAAATTCATACTCTGCATTAACATATACGGCTTTTAACTGGATGTGAAATCCTCCTTCTGAATGCCATTGTCAGGATTAAGGGTCAGAAAATGCAATCTGAGCGGAATTAAGAAAAAGCAACCCCAGTGTCATTCGCGCAGAGAGCACTCTCCAAAAAGGGGCATTAGCATTCTCACATTTGCATAACAGTCCTATATATAAATCGAGCGTTGTGGAGAGCTTTCAGAGTGACTAACATGTACAGGAACGCATCAAGACAAGTGGCTTCTCTCAGAGCAAAGAGGGCGCAGTTACTGCAATCATCCAGCAGCAACATGGCTGACAGGGAACACAAAGATTTTTGCTTCTTATTCATCCATCTCTCATCAGCTGCCGAGCTCCTAAATTATAGGAGCAACTTATTAGGAATGTTGACAATACAATATAACACGACTCTGGCACCACTCAGCAGAAAGTGCCTCACTAAGCAATGCAAACAACAACTTCAATTATGTTTTTTTCGCCCTCCACACTCATCTGTCACACAGCCATTTATTGCCTCAGATGATGTACAGTATGCTGTACTGGGGCATACATATGGAATGGCTTGAGGACTTTAGATTAAAATTGATTTTCCTCCCCTTGGGAAGTGGAAAAAGTCAAAAATTGTTACTTGCACATTTATGAAACAGATTTAGTCTGTTGACATTGAAGGCTATTTGATAAGTAATTAAATAGGCTTTACTCAAGACAACGTGACAGGTACCTCTTTTTCATTCGCCCCTGTGTATAGTACTTGTAGCCCTGTAATGATGATATACAGTCTCGAGCTTCTTGTTTTTTTGCCTGATATTAGAAAGAGAATAGATCATATTTTGTGGTTGCAGCAGAAGACTGCATTAGTATTTGTCAGTTCTGGTCATTTGGGCCAATTATCAGAAAGTTTCAGGCTGAGGTTGTGACAGAAAACAACAGGAATGATATGCAGGATGTCACTTAATATACATTGTGCATTACAGGCTGTAATTTGTATGTTTGAGAGCCATGGAGGGAAACACTTGGCGGCGGTAGCACCCTCTGGCTCGCAGAGTCCTCTGATTAATGATAAATCCCATCCTTGTCGCATCGGACGGGCTAGAGGCCATACATTTGCATGTCACTCAGGTCTGACATCTTCTCCCGGCCCGGCTGCCAGCCGCTCACCAAGGGATTCTCCAGATGTTTCAAGGTTTCCATGCATCGTGCTGGGACTGCTGTCGCCAAATCACCATCCTGACATTGTATTTGTGACACGTCAGTCTGTGTAGTAACTTTTCTGCAAAGTTAAAGATAGAAAGCGCTGCTCGTCGCCTCTGTTCAGTAATTGTTTCCCCAGTTTTGCTCCAGATGGCATTTTGTTTTGCAGGTGCTTGTGATAAAGGCAGCTTCTTATGGCGAAATTGATTTGTGTTGCTTGCCTCATCAGTTCGGTTGGTGCAACATAGAGAAACATGCCATTTTAGCTGTTCTCCACACAAACCCTCACCATCTTACATTGAGGCCGGTGGACCTTTGCTCAGAATTGGACCTATGGGTAGCAAGTATCAATGTCCTATGATAAAAGTTCAGCAAGCAAAGCTGATACATTGTTGCTGTCCCCAAAGGGAAGATGATTTATAAAACCTTGTCTTCAGCTACCTTTTGTGCACACGGGAGCTTTTACATTGGACCTACCGTTTCCAAGCTGTATACTGTATGTCAAAGCCATTTTTATAATCTCAGTTTTTCCGTATTTCCCACAAATAAAGAAAGGGAGAACTCATAATGGAATTCAGCCAAGGCATTGGATTATAAATTAGGTCTGTGCTGGGCTTCATAACGGTATTTAGATTCCTGTGTACAGAGACCCGTGTTCCAACTCCCATCAGCACTGCGACAGAATCAAATGTGAGTATAAGCTGATATAGGGAAATTGGTTTGTAATGTGCTGATGCTTTGGAGACCCTGTGCAGAGGCAAAAAAAAAGTAAAAGACAGCAGTTCTTTGGCATATGCACAGTGATGTTTTAATTACTTGTATTACAATGATAGCACCCTCTCTCCCACCACAGAATGAAAGAAATTAAAGGAATTCTGCATCTTGTGAACAATGTTGCATTCCTCTCTGGGATCTGTTCATAAATCACGTTTTGAAATTTCTGCTTGATTCATGTGGCATTTACAAACACGAAGCAAGTTGCCATTCCTCATTGCCTCGACTGTGATGAATCGGAGAAAAAAAAAAGGACCGATTAGAAAAGACAAAGTGAGTAATGTGGGTTTTCAGTCTGTTTGTAGATGGAGGACCTTCTCGCATGTCCTGCTGCATGTTTCTCGCCATGTTACCTAATGAATGTGAGCAAACCTGTTCATCAGCCAACTTTTTCATTTTGATCTGATGTGCAAAATGTTGCAACATTTATAAAATGCTTCCTTCTGAAATGATGTCAGTTGTTTTTGTCACCCCCCCCCCCAGTTGTGGACGTTTGTTATCAGTGTTATTACACTTACTTTGGTGTTTTTGTACTTTTTCTGTCATTGCAGAAAAGCAGAGCATCAAGATGCTTGATAATCAGGAGTTGCTTATTCAGAGATGTAGAATGGAGCTGGTTGTTCAGCACGAGGATGACTTACTGACACATAGCTACTCACATCAGTCTGCACGACACTGATGATAAAGTGTTGCTATTATGAGTAGAAGGGGCTACAGCGTCAGTGAACTAACTTTTATGTTGAGTTTATTATCAAAGCTTGTTAATAAACTAAATAAATAAATAAAAATTGGATATTTTTCCATTTGGTGCATCAAGTTGTAAAATATGGTCATATAAATTCTCCCAATTGGTTGCAAAATGTGACTAAGTGGTCAGTTTTCAGCTGTTAGAAAAATTAAAAACAATGTTATGTTAGTTTTAGTTTAGCTCCTGCAGCAGGTCACTGAACTCTGAAGCTGGATTGCTGAACTTTTTAACATCGGTTTCTGTTTGGACCTCATTTAAGATGGCTGCTTTCTCCAACGTGACCACTAAATATCAGCAGTTGTTATACAGTTTTGCTTCGAAAGCTGGATGTGGAGCGAGTACAAGAAATTTGACTGATCATGTGATTAGAGCTGTAAATAGCACCTTAAATGCATGTGGGATGAATCCAGCAGGACTGTTTTATCCACAGTACCCTCGATAATAATTTTTACTTTGCTTTTGGTGGCACAGATGCTCAGTTGAAATCTGTGTCCTTCTTCCTCCTGTGAAACCCTTTGCTAGTCGTGGAATTTTTATGTAACTCACTGGAGGAACGTGGAAGCGAAGGAAAAGCAGTATGACTTGTCTCGAACTGCTGTGCGGGGATGCAGGACATGTCGGTTTTTCCACCTTACTTACTACAAGGCTAACTGGGAATTTAGGGAAAGGCAAATGTTGCCTGTTTTGCCAGTCAAACCTAGTGTACTTCAGTGGCTGTTCTCAAGAAAACCTGCAGTTCCAACCCAATTTACAAGCTCAACTGCATAACATGCAAACTGAATAGGCTTGATCTCTAATCCATCCATTAAATGTAATTGAGACTGAAACGCTGTATTAGAGCCAGTCTGTAGGATTGAGCTCTGAGACAGTCATTGTGGGGATTAGAAAAATCTCAAATAAATGTATATGCTCATATTTTTCCACTGCGAGAAAATACAGCAGAGAGAGTCCCTCAGTAAAGCATCTAAAATTACCTTGTCAATCGTGCAGCAGCTGCAGACTAGTTGTCTGCCTGTCTCAGTGCCACATGAAGAAAAAGGAATGTAAAAGGGTCAAAACATGCTCTGTTTGGATTGCTTTCAGGCGCATGTGTCTAAAAGGAGAGTTTTAATGAGAAGAGGCTATGATGCCTGATGTAAAACCGCAGTGACAGCCAGTCAGCCAGTCAGCCAGTCAGAGGAAAAAAAGCCAGCCCCCCCGACACCGAAATGCACCACCATAATTTGTTGTTGTAATGCAGACAGCGTTGTAGCTAAAATAGCAGCAGAGAAATTGCAAAGTCAAAGTCCCATCCATTTCTACTTTTCTAGTTGTCAGCTTTCTGTCAATGGTGTGCTTAATACTTACAAGCTTGGCAAATGTAAATATAAATCTCCTGCTGCGAGTGTGCTTTGAGAGAGAGTTTTGTTAGAACAGTACCAAACCCTCTCAGTGTTTATTGTGACAAAGTGATCATATCAACAGCAAAGGGAAATGGTGCTAAAACCTTGAGGAAAGCGCAAAAATCATCAGTTACGTCACAAATCTCATTGCAAATCATTTCTAATCGTAACAACGGATTCATCTTGATAAGTGTGCATATTTGAGCGACTTTAATGTTGGGGCCTGCAGAAAAAAATAACTGAGTTGGGCTCTCTGGAGCAGTTGTAAATGACTTGAGTAAATTTAAACCAATCACAGCTTTTGCTGGAGGGGACTGGCAGAATCATCAGCCCAAAATGTGATCTCATCAGACAGGGTCGCAAGTGAGGGAAAGTGGAGGGACCTCCCCAATTTACCCAGAAGCGGTCTGTCTTCTTTATCTCGTCACATATTTCAATCACAGGAGGCAGTTTTCTGCAAGTTTTCTTTCCTTCTCTGAAGCAAACGCTTGACCCTCATCAGTCCAGTCAAGCCTTCTGTGTTCATCATGCTCTGGTTTCTGTCAAATTGTATTCATCAACAGGAAAATTTAACCAAGTTGGGGAAAGAAGAAAAATCTCTGCCATCACTCTCTATATTAGCACATGCAGGCTTACTGGTACTTTAGTAACGTTTCCCTTTGCTTGCAGAAGTGAAGGAAACATAATGGGGATCTCCCTTTCTATTTAACAAAAAACACGGCACCTTGTTAGACGATCAGGTTCCCCAATGATCATTATTACAAGTCTAAAGTCCCTTGGCCTGGTGCATTTGCACACACACACTTGCGCGCGCACACACACACGTACTCATCCTGGATAAATACGCCAGTTGTAATTATAGCGGGAAAGCGTGTCTTAGTGGAGCTGTCAGAACTGTAATTGCTAGAGGGATGGTGGGCTATCAAGAAGCGAATCGCGCTGCAAGTGCAACACTGCCAGTGGTGTGTGACTTTGATTATAAGAGGGCCGAGAGATGGAGGTTATCACCCAAACCCTGTCTCCTATCTTGCATGTTATGAACAAGGCTGTCTATTAAACATAAGATAAGCAGAATGTTTTAGAAAAGTGGCACATTAAATACTCATGTGCATTACCCTGTCTGCAAATTGACTGCCCCTTTGCCCCTTCTCCATTACTTCCTCTGATCCCGTTTTCCAAAAGGTGTTTGTGCCTACATACGTAGGCACCTCGAGGGATATTACGGTGCACTTGTCTTACGAAGGCAACACTCATACCTGTATCACATCAAACCTGAGAGGAAAAACACCTCTCATCTTGTTAGAGGAAAACGGCCCAGGGTAAATGTGTGCACTCGTGTGCTCAATCAGCTTATTCCGTCGTGAATTGCCCATTTCTGTGCCAGAAGCTTTGGAGGAGGGGGGGTGTAAAAAAAAAAAGAGAAAGGTTTTGAACTGGAGCCAAAAATGGGATTTTAATTTCTAAGAAATTCCCATCTGTTTGTGCATGTGTGCACGAGGGAGAGGGTTGGACAGCAGAGTGAGGAGAGTGAAAGATGAGAGAACAGGAAAAAGAAGAATACAATATACCCAGAGTGAGAGAATTGAAATCATGACTTTGAAATGAACAACAAGCTTCCTTTCATGGAGATTGCTTGTGAAAATTACGAGTCATAATGTCATCTGGAAATCAATGGGGACTATAAAGGTAATCATAACAGTACAGTGTGAGTGAGCTGGGCCCAAATTGCCACTCGGATTGCCACTTTCCCCTCAGCAGATAATTGCACTGGACAACGTGAATCGAGTCTACTCATGCCGAAACACTTTACATACATCTCCCTGCGCCATGAAGCTAATTGCATTTCAAAAAGTTGTTTTGCCACAACTACAAATACTAACTGAATGCTAAACATGTAATCTGCCGGCGTAAGCATGTAAGCACAGAGATAATTTGATTTCAATCACCGTGAAGTGTTCAGAGTAGACTAACCTCTCCTGTCACAGCCCAGTTTGAATCAAGATATGAAAGTCACTGCGCAGTAAGCTTAAAAATCCCTTGAAATATCTCAATTGTGCACTTTGTATGAGGAGAAAATGAACTTAATTGAAAGTGGCATGCAATTGGCCAGCGTTAACCTAGCGTGAAATTTGTCTTCAGCTATCCTGAGCAGTTGCGAACGCCAACTTTGTTGCATTATCTTTGGAGTGATTGGACAATTTGTAATTGGCTACGAGTATTATGGCATGAAGTGGCTGCTCACCAACACCAAAATATCATGCGACGGGAAATATGGTGTTTTCACGAAATGAAATCAAAAGGTTTGTTTCGTTTGACAGTTCAATTGATCGTAACACGCAGGCTTTGATTGAAAATTGATTAGGCAACAAAAAAAAAGAAACATGACTCAAGTCATTACTGCAAGAGTGTTTGAGTCACTATTAAGCTGTTTATTGACGAACTTAGGATTGGACAGTTGGGCTGCCAAACCAGAGGGACTCGAGAGGGACCAGGAAGGCTTTACCCAGAACAAACTATTTGGAATTAAGTTTGTTGTTGTGTGTCTTTTTTTTTGGGGGGGGGGGGGGGGGTAACCCCCTTTTGAAGAACAAGAGAACAAAGGCAAAAAAGTACATGGAAAGAATTTTGCGTATGTAATTATACATTTTCAGAATCACAGCATTAGTTTAAGTCAACAAGATTTTACTGAATTATTCATCTTGCCGCAGAGGCGCTCACATGTTTCAACAAATGCAAATTATTCATGATTCGGTGACACTGTTTGCTTATAGTTCACATTAGCATTTGTCGTAACACGACAGCATCATCAGCTGGAACTTTTAGTTTACAACCACGGAACCAGACCTTTGATTGACACGACAAACCAATCAGTGATGTGATGCAGCTCTGAACACCTGCAAAGCAATCAAACGTCAATCCTTTGCTGTAAGTCAGGTATCAGCTAATGTTCGGTGGCGTTTCACCACACGAAACACTGTCAAATATTGAAATAGCCGAAAGTGTTTATTTTGACCAAACTGTGGCATAAAGTTATTTATTTTGAAGGGTTGTCTTGGACTGAAACTAATGTTTGAAAATGGCATGCTTGTATAAAATTCAAATTGTTCAAAAGTGATTTACATTAAGTAGGGGATTCAGCGTGCTTGTGAGCTACTTCCCACTGTGTGTTTGGTATTTCATCAGAGATATCTTCGTCTGTTTACTCAACCAGCACAGATCTCCTCCTGCAGCATGCCAACTTATTACTAGAGACACTTGTAGCAGCTCTCAACAAACATCATATTGTCACACATGGGCGCCAATAATTGTGAACTCCAGAACGCATGGGCGTGCGATTGAGGCAGGGCCTCGCGAAATCGCAGCTGCCACCGCCACCCGCCTCCTGCCATGCAGAAGAGGGATTCTGTTTTTTCGGAGCGAGATGACGAGACGCTTCGCTGTCACGGAAACCTAACCATCTCTGATTGCTTTCTTCAAATGGTGTGTTTTCATATGTTGTTGTTTTGAACAGATGTGTTCTTTGGAGCAGATAAGAGCTAAAGCGTGACGTGTACATGCCTTTCTTTTAATGTTCTCTCTGAATCTTTTTGCATCTCATACCCTCCCTTTCGCTGGCTCTCTCCAACAACAGGTACCATGTGCGGCACTCGCGTTATGTTGTACAACCACGTCTGAGTTGCAGCCTTTGAAATTGAAACTCGATGTGCTCTCTTTCTTCCAGACTTCACAGAAGTAGGCTTTTGTTCTGTGTTCTCATTTCATGATAATCAAGACAGTTCCTTTGCGATTTCCCCCATGGAAATACTGCACATAATCTAATGCACAGACCCTAATGGTGCTATAAATATAACACATTCAACAGAGCCGGGCCACGGTGTAATTTACTCATGCGGGAATCATCAGTTGTTTGACTGATGGATCATGCTGGAAGGTAAACAGGACCCGAAAAGATAGTCTGGTGTACAGTTTCTCCTCCTCCGAAAGTGCCGGCTTCTCTCTGTGCACGCCACTCTTGATTTCCTTTCCTGTTCAGCTACCGGGGGCAACAGACAGCATTCAATCATCACGGGACCTGATAGCTGTAAATTGTATTTGCACGCGGAAAATGCATAATCAACAGGGGTTTCATATTCATAATCTTCTCTGCTCAGCTCCTTTTTCTTGATGCATACATATTTAGGCTTCTGTATGGGAGAGGGAAAGTAGGAGGCAATGTCTGATTACAAAGGATGCTTTTGGACATTTGCTGAAATGCACTGATCTTGCTCTCTTCTCCCAGTCGACTTTGCATTCCTCCTATTTCATCAATCTTCATTCATTATCATTACACTTTTTCTTTATGGATGCTTCAGCTCCCTATTTCTTGTACTGCTTTCAGAGTAGCTGAGTAGCTCACTCTACGTATAATTAGGCTGTGTGTTTGTGAGGCATGCTGCGTTTTGAGTCATCATTTTATTGTAGCTTCACCACAGTTCACCTGGTTGGATCAAGAAAATGTTATATTCATGAGGTTTTGTACAGTACAGCAGCCTGTTTTGACAAATGGCCCTTTTGGCAACATTGGAATTCAGTTAGTGAAGGCTGCTGCGTGTGGACATGCACTTTTGTCCTGCTGGGAGACATTAGGAGGCTGTTGTGTCTCTTCTTGGCCACAACAAACATTTTGCAGCATGACAGAGAGCAGGATTTCTGTGTAGTGGTGAAATTGAATGCACTAACTGGGTCACAGCAGGCTGATTTTATTTAACAGAAAAAAAGGCCTTTTTATGCATGCTGCCACGAATCCCCAATTATGCATTACACTGCACTTTTTTTTTCTAATGCAAAGCATTGGAGATATACATATTGTAAGCCTTTGCATGTTTTCCGTTTGAGTGCTCATTATAGTTGTTCAGAGTGCAATTTTTCTGAAATGGTGACTCGTCGAGAGCCGTCTGTCTACGTCCCACAAATACTTTGCAAAGTTGTTCTGTCCACTCAATTTTTAGCCACTCACTCTGGATTGAGCACTCAACCTTTTCTCAAACTGATACACCCTGCAAGCAGCCTTACCCTAACCCAAACAAAAGCTCATGAATCACAGTATTACATAAAATGACAATTCCATTAGACATTAAGGATTTACCAAAATGATGAGTTTATCCTGTTGGTAACATGAATATGTATCGCAGCATTCTCACTTTTAGTGAAATGATCTGTGTAAGCCTAAACCGTCGTCTTTTCCAAAACAATTCTTTTTCTCGGAGTTAAACTGAACTGAAAATAGAAACAGCAACAGAAATAAATGCCAAGCCTCATGATAATACTAACCTTATTATAAATGTGCAACAAAATGATGGAAGCACACAGTGGAAAAAGAAACTAAGCAAGGAGTGGAAACAAAAATGAATCCACAGGTACAGCGATTCAGGGATTTTTTTCTTTTTCTTCCCATTTTCAGAGAAAAAGTAACTTGACAGTCATTTTACAGTTTTGGAGTCTTCGTTCTTAAACCTTTCTGTCTTGCAATGTGAACCGACTTGTCTATTACATCAGGACAAGTTGTTTGGAAGCCATGAAATTCCATAAAGGTTGCTATCCGTCCAATAGATTTCAAACATTTTAGTCTTGACCGTGATAGATGAAAAACCAGAGACACCAACAAAGTCAAAGCCTATCCACTAGGATACAGGGAATGGAAGTGCTCTTAATTTGGATTTACAGTGGTCCTTTCCTGTAGGTGAGGATAAAAGCCAACTGCTTCTGGAGTCTTTACAGTCTTTTTTGTAAAGTCTCTAATCAGAGACTGTCTTCATCACTGGCAAATTCCTTCATAGTCCTCTCCCTGCCCTCTCCTCCACTGTCCTCTTCACCTTTCTGCTCTCTGATAGCTTTTACCTTATTTCTTCTTCATCTTTTGCTTAAGCATATTCTTGTTTTTATAGTCGTGCCCCTCCTCTCCTGGCTTTCCTCCTTGGAGAGGTCATCTCTTTGCTCTTTCACTCTTGAGATTACCTCTTCAGTTATGCACCCATACAGTCACCCACCCACCCACTGACACACACCCATGCACTCTCCAGCTCTGGAAAGCATTTTGTCCTTTAATCTGGTATCTTGTGTTTCAGCCTTCCTCTATCACCTGCTATGCTTCATGTGCATAAATACAGACCTTGCTTTGATATCAACACCTTTGCTCCATCCATCTTCACCAAAAGCTAAAAAAGATACATTGCTTATTTTTGTCTCTGGATCACAATGTTTTTTTTTTTTTAAAATCTTTAACTGTAGTTTGACTCAAATACTGCATGACCCTGTATCAGTTTCCTTGTGTCTGCACCTGGCTGGAGATACTTACTCAAGTCAATATATCATGCCTCAAGAGACAGGTCAGAGCTTGTTTATTTATCAGTATATATTTATCTATAAGAATTCCTCGAGTATGGTCAGTTGAGAATATCACACCAGAATGCAGTTACAAAGGAACTATTTAATGTATTAATGTGAATTTATGATAGACAAATTCACCAAGACAGCTGTTTTACCCTCAACACAAGCACAAAGCAAATGGCAGTAATTACTGTCCCAGCATCACCTCATTGAGCCATATTGCACGGTGTAGAACACATTGCTAATGTAATCACACTATGCTACATACTCTTATGAGCTAGGTTTTATGTTAAGTGTGTGTCATTTGAGAGCCGCCGCCACAGTAAAAGGTTCTGGCTGGTTTATAAAGGCACATGTTTATTGTATCATGCGTTAGGACCATTAGCCCCAGTGCTAGCTGAACTAAGCTGGTTCCCAGGGTCATTCCTCAATGTGAAACTGAACTGCATGACACGACCAAAATTGACTCCTCTCAAAATACTCCGGAGCTAATGGAAGTCTTGGTAATTGACATCAATACCTGGAGCTCTGGCTGAGAGTAAAACACAGCAGCACCTATCAGAGGGGATATTTTTGTCCTCATACCTCGTGTGTGATTTGTGTTTGTGTGCTTCTGTTGGAGGTGGTTTAGGAGTTGGGGTTATGCTTTTGCCAGCTCATCATTTTGAGCAGTGGTTATGGAGCGTTAAACTGATAATCATGTGGAAAATAGTTCTTAACAGATGTTTCTGCAAGATCTCCGTGGTGCAGCAGCACACCTTTACCTTTTTCTTAAAATGACAATCATGGTCATGCGCTCCATTTATCTTCGAAACTTATGCAGGAAAAAATTGAGAGGTCCCAATGGGGAAATGCAAGGTTGCTGCAGGATGCCCACACTGCTGATGCACTACAATATTAATGCTTATGGAGCCCATCAACTCTAATTACGTCTCCCTTGCTCGATGCTTCCAAGAGTACCACTGAATATTAATGCTAAGCAACTCTTAATAGCAGCGTCACTTCATCAGCGCAATAACACCATTAACAGTGGTGTGTATCTGAATAGTGATTGATCAAGGGGGTTTGAGGAAGCATCAAGGTTAGTTATAGACTCTTTGGGGATATCTCTTTGGTCTTTTATTAGATAAGGGGGATGGGGGATTTGCCATCTTGAAGGTGTAAAACCACAAACCCAGTTCTATCTCATGATGGGCCAAAATGTAATCAGTAGTTGTGTGTTTTCCCCAATTTATTCACACACAGAGGAGGAAGCTCGCCATTATCATGCAGGGAAACATTTGTTGTTGCTTGATTACACTAATGGGAAAGCACACATGAATATGAAATGTTGAACGTTATTGAAATTAGGCTTAATTGCTGATGGCATCTCAGGTTAATTTGTATTCCCTTGGCATGAAATGAGTCTGTTTTTTTTTTTTTTCTCAAGCTGAGCTGCATCTGAGCGACTGTAGATACATTATACAGTATGTTCCTTATGAAGTCATGGGGGTGTGTTTTCCAGCTGCGACAGGATGGCTGGGATTGTTTTCACCTTGTGACTCTGCTTGTGTTTGTTATTCCTGATGGGGCCTTTAACCTGACTGCACACAAATGCGAGACTTGTATCACCAAGGGGACAAAATTTGATCTTCGCATGTGTAGAGGCTACTTTTTCAGGGTTAACATTTTGTTTGAGCATAAGGGTAGATGACGTTTAGGTGAGGGCAGGGTTTGGCATTCAGTTGTAAGTAAAAAGCAAGATTTGTGTTGCAGCTGCTTAATTTGGTCTCAAGATACTGTGTAGTTTGTTTGAAAGAAAATGGGACAGTTGTGTAGCGGTGCGTCCATGGATAACTGATTGTGTTCTAAGATGAAATACACTTTTCCCCCAATGCATCCTTATGTTTCAGGTCTCATTTGACCATGATGCTTGGTCATCAGGGCACACTGAAGGGGAGGCTGAATTGGATGGAAGCACATTCAGCTGCTTCACCAAAAGACGGCAATTTAAAGGCACTTCAGTGCAGAGACTCACGCGGTCGTGCCGAGGTTCTCCTGCTTTGAAGACCTCTTTAACCAATAATTCATTAAAGAGAAAAGAAAAGAAATGGTGAACAATTCAATTAGGTTTTGTCACTTCATCAGGACTGGGTTTTTGTTTTCCTAATTATTTATGTCGATGCATTTCATTTTCTTGCCAAGTTTTCCATTAAAGACTCTCTGTGTAATGTGGTGGTGAAAAACAGACAAAAGAAATATGATTTACCACCAGCATTTGT
This sequence comes from Odontesthes bonariensis, assembly GCF_027942865.1. Lineage (NCBI taxonomy): Eukaryota > Metazoa > Chordata > Actinopteri > Atheriniformes > Atherinopsidae > Odontesthes > Odontesthes bonariensis. Next base: position 13,873,776 of record NC_134524.1, on the reverse strand, counting down.
CTGCATCCCTGGTGTGATACGCTGATTTATTTTTGTCCTACCTGCTTTATTGGCGTTAGTCACTTCACAGATCAAGATGCTGTAGAGACATCAGCAAATTAGTCTTGATATTTCATTAATACACACACAAAAAAGTGTTGGTTTTAAAAGGGCCATTTGTAACTTTTGATGTTCTGTATATCTTACTGATGATACTTGGGGATACAGCAAGATCCTATGAACACAAGTCAGCAAATATTTTAGCAAATTGGCACTGCTGTGATCAGTCTGTTAATTTATTGGTTGGCTAACCTCATTAATCAACCCCTATTTTGCTGTTTTTGTTTGTGTCATTTTCAAGCAATGTGCAGGGGCAAAGGGGTTGTTTAGTTGTTGGTCTAGTCTGCCTGACTCATTGATTCTTCATCTGACTGAGGTTTGTGCAACTTAGAATCTATGGCCCCGAGCATACTGTGAAATACTGGAATCCTATCTTTGCTTTGTATTGATAGATCCATGGTGCTGGCCGTGGTGCTGAAATAGCTGTTTGATTTGTGATTGTGCTTGTTTTCTCTGTCCTGCCCTTCTGTCAATTTATCTTGGATTGATTATATAAAAAGATATATGCTATAAGCACAAACAATTCCAGACCATATTGCAGCCTATATGCTTATTTGTAACTGAGGAGGAGCAAGAGGAGCACATCAACACAATGCTGCTTGCAGGATACATTACAATATTCTCACACACAGTAGGATCTGTGCTGTTGAAAATACACTTGAACCAAGGCTATGAGGATATGACAATGTGTGTTTACATGGATATTTGGTGTAGAGCTGGAATGTTTTTGGGTTGTATGGAAGACTCAACAACTGACAAAACATTTTTACCTGAGAACTTATTTACAATCCAGTCCAAGACAGGACAAAGGTGCTATCTAAGGCTTAATCTGTAAAGCAAAGTTTTGTCTCTATCTCTGAACAGGGATGAAAATTTATTATTTTTTACGAGTCCCTCTAAGATAGTATATTTAATAATTTCAGCCATATTTCATAGGTAAAGGAAGGCAGTCCTGGAAACTTTTTTTTTATTTTATATATGACTGTTTTTTTCTTAACACAATTTTTTTTAAACATGTTTTTCACATCTCAACTTAATGCTGAATACTGTACAGGTTTGATTCAGATAAAGCAGAGGTTACGATCCGCTTCAAGTGGTCTTGATTCTGATATGCTCTTCGGGCTCTTGTTTGTAATCCAACTGCTTCTTTTCTTTGTTTTCTTTTGTTTTTTCCTCTTTTTTGCTTACTGCTCAGGGTCACAGTTAATCATTTCTGTTACTTTTTTCTAAGAATCAGTTTTTTCTGTATTCGTGATTCATGAAAAGACACAGATTTTCTTTTCCTTTTACCCTGATCAGTGTCTCTGTTTCATGTTGGGTAAAGTCACACTTCTTTTTTTCTGTTGCGCTGTGAGTTGTGTTCTTATATTAAAATGAACTAATTGTGGATGTGTTTGGATCCACTTGTGGCAAAAAATGGCAGTGGACATCCAGTATGTGCACATGTATGCATACATTTGTCTATTGTGAAAGTCGTTGATTGATTGTTTACCTTCCATCTTTGTTCCACTCCTCACAGTGAACGATGGCGACTGAGAGAGAAAGACTGTTGTTTGAGTTGGAGTGCAAATAAATGCAAATCATTTTGACCAAATGCTCACCGGCACACAATAAACTCTTTCAAAAATAGCGGTGTTGTTGTTGTGAGAGGAAGGAGCTTAACCGGAAAAGTGATTCCGGAAATGATGTTGTTAGCCGACCAATCGCAATCCTTGCGGTCTCCGCGAGTCTCCGTCGCCTCGACGGATAGATAGGAATTTTCTCCGGGAGGGTTTTCTGGGCTCTCCATGGCTCTCCATAGCCTTTCCCAGACGACTATAAATCAGGCTTAAGATTAAAAACCACATGTGCCATATTAAATAAGGATACTCCATACTTAAGCATTTGTTTTCATATTTTTATGACTCCTGTATATCGTGACAGTAGCAATTCATCATCAGTTCATTTTACACAGTAATCCACAACCTGTACACAGGAAATGGGTCTGGGCAACCATGCGGAAGAGAGGGCCGGGCTGAAATATGCAGAACGGGGGGACTTTGGCATATCTGTGGCAATTATCCAATGTGGGGCAGGTCAGGAAAACGATAATGGCTTAAAGTTCTCATGGAGAACAGAGTCATAAATGTATTGAATCAATGTGGCACGAGGAACATCTATCTACTTGTGTTAGATTATGAAATGAATACAAAGTGACAGAGCAATAGTACTCACAAGCCGGCATTTTCTGAAACCAGTTTTTGAAATTGTCAAAGCAGTTGTTGATGTTGTTATTTGAACTCTGATATATTCCATTGATTTCTTTTCTATTTTTAAAAAGATACATTAATGTGCTACTTTCTTTTTGGAAGCAATTGCTGCCTGGCATTCCCAGCAGGATGCAAACAAGTGTTTTGTCACCACTCGATGTGTTCTTCTCACTGACATAGCTCCATTTAAGTTTGGGATGTTTTGGGACTTTCAGTCAAATGCATCCAATGTTTGCAGAGAAAGCATTTACTTCATACTGACCCATTTGTTGGAAATTCTGGTCTCTTTTCTTTTAACCTATTTTCTCCTCGTTTCCAATCCCAGACCAGTGCCTTCATCGTCTCAGTGAAGGCCTTTTACAGGCTCTTTCCACAACGTGACTGTGTACATAGTGCACCGTGCTTTTTTTTTTTTTCAAAGGATTCATTTGGCCATTTCACTGCACGAAAAGAGGGATTTGTGTCACTGTGGACGGCAGTGAACATCCAGGAATTTGCCTAATTTTCGGACGCACCTGGGCGCTTGCAGGCAGACAAACTTTAAGTTTGTTGAGCGAGAAAATCGTCAGAAACGAACCCGACTCGCGGCGAGCTCTCACAGCGGGGTGCTAATGGCCCAGCGATTGGCACCCCGCTGTGAGAGTGCCTGGACCTCTCACTGGCCTCGCTGGTATTGGACGAAAAAGGCACGTGATTACATGAAAAAGCTCCTGTACTGTCGGTAAAGCTGAACGCCCATTGGCCCATTAGGTTAATATATGAATACTTTATATGGGCATATCATTCAGCAATTATGATTACTAATTGTGATTATGATTACTAATATTCCTGGGATGTTCGTGTACTTCATATATTCACGTCATTCTTATAAGCTGCACTATGACTAGGCTATGAATGCAGGCATGAATGACGTGAATCTATTGAGGAAATGAAAAAGGAAACTTTTTTTTTAAAGCGCTTTTATTGCCACACCACACAATGTACATAGCTTACATTGTAATAAGAACCATGTTGATAATAAAGAATTGAAAACTATATACACACACTGCTGTAGCCTACAATATACACAATAAGCCTAAACGCCGCCGTTTGGAATCCGCATTCTTCGCATTACTCCGGTCCCTGCAGGGTCTGCGGGAGTTGTCAGACGTCCTCATCCTGGATCAGAAGCTGGCTTCTGGGAGCTGTTGGAATAACCAATAAATAATCAAAACATAGTCTATCCATGCACAGCATATTGACAACTTGTCTATAAAGTAACAAAAGTCATATTGACAGCGTATATGTTCTTACTCTCTTTCACTCTTCTGTGGTGAGACTGTGAGTATTTCGGGTTGGCTTCAAGACACGCCTGTAGCACAGCACACAGGTCCGTCACGCAGCTAAAAAAAAAAAACAAGAGGAATGAATAAAATGACCAGTGCTTAAAAGTGTCAGTGCCAGAGCCGTGGTAAAAGTCAGCGCCGCTCACCCTCGATAGTGTCGCCGTCTGCCTCTCTGAAGTTCGGACTGTTTGACACCGCCTCCTTCAAGCGACTCGTTACATCCATATTGTGAGGTGACAGTAGCCTGTAAAAACAATAGGCCTATGGTTAATAAAAAAAACCTGCACTGACGTAACGTAACATCGGGTCCAACTCAACTAGATATTGGGAGAACATTCACTTATTCTTACCCTTGATCTGGATTATAATGCCACGGTGTATTCTCCGAGTTATGCAGGCGGCGAACTGCTTCCTATAAATTGAAAACACGAAATAATTTTTTTTTAAATAAAGCAACTCACACTGGTTTTCACGTGATGGACACAATTAAGTTGAGTTTAGCCTAAAGCCACAGTCAACAACCTACTCTTACCGCGATTTTCGGATTCTGTATCCGCCTTCTCTTGCGCTCTTCAACTTCTCTGGAATGTCCACACTCCAGTGCGTTCTCGACGGCCATCTTGCCTCCAACCTAGCGAATCTCTGGTCGATTCCCTCCAGCACCCTCTCCACGACCGTATCCACAGTGCTGGCCACCATACGAGACATCCCGGTCATAGCATTCAACAGGACTTTCATTTGATCTGCCTGTAAGCAAGTGAGTAAGTAAGTTTAATATACAGCACATTTAAAATCAGCGAGAACTGTCCCAAGTGCTGTACAGTGTCAACAAGACTAAAATTAAACAATCAAATGGTCATGTGCAAGTAGAAAAAAACACACAAACCTGTAGACCCGCAGAGAGTTGCTGGGGAGTTGAAAGCAAGTCGTCTTCCAGCCATTGTATTCCGCAAACCAGGGCAGTTTTCACAGCACGGGACCTCAGCGATTTCTGTCTCCCTTGTTGCCGCCAGATCTGGTCCTTAAACTTTTTGTTTACACTGCACGACACAATGTTTCTCATATGTGATTGAACGAGAGCTTATGCGAGCCGTTAAGCTCCACCAATCATATGCGTATACGTCATTACACGGAATACTCGCGAGACAACCTCCCGTCCTTTTGCTATTTAATGTTGTCTGACCACAGCTGGCAATTTGCACTGTTTTGACACAAAAATGGACTCTGCAAGGACAAAGAAAAGACCTAGGCGATATTATGACCATTGTGACACTAAATTAAGCCATACACAATAAAACACTGAGCGCACTACTGCACATTATGTATACAGGCCAGATTTCTATATTTTTATTTCTATATTTCTATTTTATTTAAGAAACCTTTTAGAATATTGTTGTTGCATGCTTATTTTATCTTTATCTTATCTTTATTATTATACATTTGGACATCCAGTGCGGGCAACAAAGAAAAGAATTTCATTGTTCAGGGAAACACGTTTCTAACTGCACAAATGAGAATAAACCTTTGAATCCTTGAATCCTTGAATTTTGCCCACAAAAAGCGGTATTACAAAAGAGGTGTTTGGGAGAAAAAACCCCAGATATGCATCACCTGTCACCAGCAGACAGCGTGCACCTCTTCTTTTTCAAGACAACACAGCAACAAACTTGGCTGGAGTTGGAGGTGATGGTGATGAACGTGTAGAAACAGGCCTGCCCACCCCCAACCTCACCTCACCCCACCCCACTTGAAAATGACTGTGGCAGCTCCCGACCTGATCACTGGCATTTACATATTAAAGGCTCTCCTAAGTAGGGGAGGGGAGGGGGGCATGGGGGAGCAGTTGCCAGGTCAATTTGCGACAACTTGGGCCAAGTTTTCACTTTTACCACCGCAAAGGCAGGGGCTTAACGTATGCGGACATGTAAGGGGCCACACACATCCAGAAATCCCTCTTTTCATGCAGTGTTTTGTACCCTAGTTTGGTTTGCAATGACAGGCGGAGGTGTGGTCAGTGTCCCAATTGGTTTTTTCAAAAGTCTGGACTTCACTTGACTAAAGCAGCAATGAGGCTGGAAGAGGGATAGGCTCAGAGCGAAATTGGGATGCTAAGTTCAAGCTTTGATTCATAAATATTTGTGGATGTCTCTCAGCATGTCACCGTGAACAAGAAGAAAGGATATCAGGAGAAAGCAAGTGAGGAAGGAAGAAAATCACTTTCTGTAACATCAACACCTGCTAGATCTGTCCCCTTTGTGTAGTCAAGGGAGCTTAAAGATAACATCAGAATAATTTGTTTTATACCTCTTCAAAAGTCTCCTGCTTCAATATTCAGATTCAGGTCTTTTGTAACTGCCTTGTTAGCTATATCTGACATGGTGATTTGCAGTGTTGCCTCACAGCAACTGGTTGAATCTCAGTGGGGAGTGCTTAGGTCCCTCTGGATTCTCCTGCTTTGGGATTTGAACCAGGAACCTTCTTGCTGTGAGGTGATGGTGTTACCACCACACCACTGTGCAGCCCAGCTCAAATACAGACAAAAGGTTTAGTTGGAGGGGGTGAGGGAGAGAGTAACGACTGACAGTTCAACAATAACACATAATCTGGAGCTCTGCCACTTTTTTATATCTCCTGTACTGGGAGACAGCTGTTCTATCGAGCCATTCCCTCGTGGCTTTGATGGATTCTTCCCCTCAGAAGAAGCAATGACTCCTTGGCTTTAACTCAGTGTGCAGCAAGCTGAGGCCCAGCAGCATTTACACTGGAATGAGTTTGGAAGACTGGACCACTGGAGGTAAAATAAAGTGTTTATTCTCTGTAAGTGTGATTTAATGCAACGTGGATGGTATAACGTATTTTAACTCACCTCAAATGCTTAAACAACATAAATGAGCAGACAGCAAGTGTGTTTGATACATAATGAGTCAAGTTTGACATGAGGAGATGCACCATTTAAACCCAAGCTAAAACTGAATGGAAATATCACCATATGAGCAGCTGTTGGCCTCATTGTGTGTGTGTGAATGTAAACACGCCAATGCAACAACTACAGTATGATATATATATATATATATATATATATATATATATATATATATATATATATATTATATATGTACATTTTACACTTGCATTTTATTTTTTCACTTTGGTTTGGGATCAAAGAAAGGAAAGCAAATTGTGAATTATTTAGGCTGCCTTTGCAAGACCACACTGGAATTTGTGTAATTCAAAGGAAGAAAGCAAGGCAAACCACAGTATTCCTCTAAAGGAACTCCCAGGTATTTGTTTAATAATGCATACTACCGCATAAGACAGGCAGCTGCTGATATACAAGAACCGAGACTTGAGATTACGGTGGATGATATGACCTTTCCTTTCATGAAAAATTAACTCGTCTGATATTGAGCAGATGTAGCTTTATTTCGCGCAAACCTCCAATGAGAGCTCCAAAATAGCTGTCAACAACATGATCTGAAAAAGGCATTATTAAAAGCTGAGGTAATGGTTTATGTTATTATACAGTTTGTTGCTGGAATCCTTTCCGTGGCTGTGATCACTAACATTTTAAAATTGAACTTCTTAATGTGGCTGACTGCAATAACTATCTTGTTAAGCACTGTTACATTATAAAATGTTTCCTTTGTGCTTTCTGTCCTGGTGAGAACTTGGTCCACAGATGTATAATGCAAAAAAGGGAGGCTTGCGAGTAAACAGCCTGCCAGTGTTACCCTGTAGGTGCCAATCTGCCTTGTAGTTTGATGTTGGAGGACACTCCCCGATGCATCAGAAAACTGCATCTCTCTTCCGAATCCAAAATTTGCTCCGCATACCATGTGCTTGTATTTCAAAGCGCACAACATCTTTAAAAATTTCCAACTTTCCCAGCTACTTCTGCTGCTCAGGCAGGTATAAAATCAGCAGCGCTTTGATGTCATGAAAAAGTTAGTCCCTGCTCCCGCCATCATTTTCCTTTGCAAATGAGTCACAGATGAAAAATACCATATTATACAGCAGGACCGTCAAGCTGTCACTTAGGTAATGAAGTTGGTGCAAACCATTTGTCTTATTTTGTCACGCTTTTTCCCCATTAGTCATACCGCGCTAACCATTAGCTCCTCGGGTATCCCTTTCACCCAAGGACACTTAGGCTCTCACTTGAAGTGCAACTGAGGCCGACTGATGCACCATGGAAGATGGCATGGTGGGGGTAGGAGGGGAGGAGGGCACCGAGACTTATAACAGAAGAAGAGAAAGAGCGGTAGAGCATGGTGAAAATATTCCAGTACCATCCATAAGCAGCTTGATTAATTTGTCATAGCAAAAAACAAAATTGAGAGAAAAAAAGATAAGGAAGGTAAATAAGGATTTAGATGTGGGCATCTAGTGAAGAATTAGAGGGAAAGGATGAGCACACTGGATAAAGACAGCTTCAGGCAACAGAGAAGATGGTAACAGACCATATCACTCTTACTAAGATTTTATGAGCAGCTAAAGTGTAATACGTAAAGTAGAGAGACTACAAAGAGGGTGAAATCAGGAGAGAGCAAAAAGTTGAAAGAGAAGGAAGTATACAGACTTTAAGAAAACTGGATTTCTTCAGGGTGCAGTTATGTTTGTCGTACCACAGGGTTATTACTCAGCCAAGTGCGGTAAACACTAACTGCTCCACAAAAGCCAGAGGCAGGGCCATACAAAGTGCAGGAAAAGAAACGCGCCTTTGTTGTCTCATAGCATTTTTTACTGTAAAGCATAACCATACGAAGGAAAGTATGGTGCATCAAATCTTTCATCAAATCTTTTTCATGCCGGGGACTTTTTTAAGACCTTTCGAGGAGACTTTGCTTCTGGGAAAGGTTTTTTTTTTTTTGCTCTTTTGTAAAGTTCAGTGTTGTGGCAGGAAGTGATTGTTGTGCACTGAAGGAACTGGACAGCTTTACATGGAGAGCATGATGCAAGGCTGATGTATCCATGACATGAGGGTTTCGGAGTTGAATCCCATTTGGCTTATATTTAGAAACTTGGTCAAACTGTAAGGCAAATTGACATAAATCATCATATCTATCAGATAACTGGTCCAGGTGTGTATTTAACTGCAGGTGTGTGTGATTAAATAAAGCCTAATGGTTCTAACTGAACTGTGTACCGGGAGCTGGATGAGGGACACGTGCACTGTTAGCTGCTGCTCCGACAGATGCCCAGGGGCAAGCACAAGGGACGCCACTAATTACCGGACAGCTGCCCAGCAGATCCTCACCCTGCCTGGGGGACAGCCAGTCTATCTCACTTCACTGTCCTCCAAGGCTGGACCTGAGACCTGGCACCATCGTTGCCAATTTTAGTCCGTCTCCATCACAGGAGGTTGGCAGTGCAGCCCTAGGGGAGTTGTGATGGTCTGCCCCCCAGTTGTCTTTTGGGGGGAGGGGCCTTTTAGAGATGTTTTCTTTGCAGCATCACAGTACATAACCCCTATAACTTCAGGTGTGATTATCGTATAGTTCTTTTTAACGTTAGCCATTAATCTCAAGGTTTTACCAAATGAAAAATCAATACTCACAATCATATCATCAGTTACTGAACGCATTGCTGTATATCCCTGACATGGTTGCTGGTTTTCTTCCACTGTGTCCGCATCAGCCAACATTTTAGCATGCAAACACATGTTAATTCCTGTTATGGCTATAGGTATTTCAGTGTTTGGTGCCACAGTAGATTAATAATATGTAATTTGATGTGTTGAGTGGACTGTGTCCTTCACCCTTCACTGGGATGTGTAGGAAAGGTGTTTATAAGAAAATTGAGGTCATCACTGAGAAGAGAGCTGGCTGTAGGCCCAAAGAATATAGAGTGTTGGAGCGGTTCAGGCAGATTCATTTTGTTGGAATTGAGGGGCCAGTGAGCAGACTGCTCATCTTGCTGTTGGCATAAGCATGAGAAGAGGAGCTAAAGGTTGAAATTATGCACCCTGAAAGGATTTGGCTCGAGTGAGGAAAAAGTGCAATGTAATAATTAAGCCGCACAATAAAAATGATTAGAGCTGCTTTTGACATTCTCATTGTGAATAACTTGCGTTTAATTGCAATCACAAATTTTAAATGCCAGTTTTATGTTCCATGGCTATAAGCTGTTTAAAGTTCAATAGCTAGACTCTTTAAATCTCCTTCTAATTTCTGCCGTGACGCAGCTACAGTGAATGAATACAGAGGATAAGAAAGGCAAGTATTTAAAACAAGTTTCCAAATAAGAGAAGGAGAAGTTAAGGGAATGTCTTACACCCATTGTGCTGGACAGTTTGGCTTTCTGGTATGAAGGAGGGCCCGTGTGGCTCAGCTCGAGGCTAGTCGCCTATTTAGCCACAGCATCTGTTGCAGGCTAATGGATGTTATAACCTCATAAACGTCATGAAATTGGACATTATCCCTAAATTAAAAGAACAGAGATGCATTACAATGATTATAGTGGCACTCCAGTGGACCTGCCACACGGCCCAATAATGTTTCTAGAGGACGCGCTGCTCACAAGCAAGGTGTTAGCGTGGGAGGGGGGTGTGTAATATCTTTAATGAGCCAATTGCTGTCATGAGCCACAAACTTTTTAGGGATGAAGGATGATGGCTGTAAGTTTGGAATACTCATGAAAACTTCCTCTAAAGCATCTTGACCTTCACCCCATGTCCTCTGAGCTCTAACAATAGCTCCACATTTGTTCTTTTTTTTTTTTTTATGCATTTCAGGAGCTTTGATCATGATTTGAGTGTCTTCGAGGTAATTATGTGCACAGCGTTAGCTCAGCACAAACAGCTGTGCCATAAACCAGAAATGAAAACAAAGCTTGATGCTTGTGTTCCACAGCACCTGGGCCATCATTGCTCAATAAATACCAGCTACCAGTCAGTCTCGTAGCCCCCCCTACCCCCCCGCTAAATGAAATCTTGAGTGGGAAATCGAGTCTCTGGACAAAACACGAACACATAAACCTTTCCTCTGGCCTTTCCTTAAAGACGATTCAAGGCGCTACAGTTGAAATTCTTGGGGCGAGTCTTTGGTTGTGCCATAAAGGTCACAAGAATCATGCACTCACATATCTGTCATTGCTTGTCAAGTGGCCTGTGCATGAAAATGTCACATTGTCTGTAGATGTCATATGTGACACAGGTGTGTGGTGACCTCTTGGGTACATCTTGGTATCACATGATGTCATGTCCATTCAAAGTTGTCCTCAGTGTAAATGCCTTTCCCTATTTATCTGCTTTCATGGGTGCCATGCATTGTGCCAGTAACCTCACATTATGCAAAACTGCGAGAAAAACACACCCTTAATATATCACTGCATGCGTTTGGTTGAACCAATTACATGCTAACATTCACAAGACATGTCACTGATATTGCGAACGTTATGCGAGAGCAGTCTCAATGCCACTCTTAGCTCCGCGGGAATCCATGTGAAAAGTAATTGTGCATTTCTCATTTATGTATTAGGCAGTCTGTCTCCTCTGTGATCTATTTTCTTTCAAGACAGACACAATAATATAACACCGAGCACGGCTTGATAGAGAGTCTATTTTTGCTCAAAGCTCCTTCCTCTGAATGAAAATGAATGAAGGCGTGGTGCAGTGGTAATGTATCAACATAAAATATTGAAATAGCCCGACCAAGGGCAAACTGCATGTAATTGAAACTCTGTACACAGAAGAAGGAGCCGGTGTCCCCTCATCTGAGATTTGGCAGAAGGGCTTTCAGAAGGCATTTGTTTCAGGTTTCTCTTCTTTTCTAACACCCCCCCCCCCCCCCCCCCCCCCCCCCCTCTACAGTTAATTGCCTTTTTGAGATAGTTATATCGCAAGTCTTGGATTTCAGTTGCTGTGTTATTTATAGCCTTTATTTTCAGACATTAAGGGCGAGTTTCCCCCTTATTTGGACTTGCTAAGATGATTGATTGATTTGTTCCGTTTAACCTTGATAAGGGAGAAAATGGAGAAAAAAACCCAACAAATTGCAGTATCGATGGTGGTGCACTGCGCTGATGGCATGTCATTTGCCCAGAGGTGAGTCAGCGGTGACTCCAAAGAGGAAGAGAGGCATTACTGTCCACAATGGAAAGACTGTTGTCTATTTTCCTCTTTTTTTTCACCCCAAATTTGTCTATTGTTTTGGCCTTTAATTATTTCACGGCTTGGTTTTTTGTCCTCACACTGAGACTGTGTCACACAGCTTTGGCAAATTGAGATGTAGATAAGAAGTCAATCTTTATAAATGTTTTGCATCACTGGCAAGGTGCCATCAGTGCAAGGTGACTCATTATTTAAGGATTATTGCATATTGGCATCATGTAGGCATATCTTTAAATGTATCATTGCCTGTTAAAAATACCATTATTAGAACCTCCACACATCTTTAGCTTGTGATCTCTGGCAGTGTTTGTTCATTGCTATCATAAAATCAGACACTCTGCATGCAGCGAGGAATAACACCTCTACCTGTGCCTGTCCCATGCTTCTCCGTTGGCTGCTTTGTCCTCTTCCAGCGTGGTGAAGAGCAGCACCATGGGCTGATCACCCTCTCCAGAGTCCCTACATCTGGCAGCACCATTAATCTTCCCCAGCAGCTGTGCCCCTGTACCTGTCTCTCTTTGTGTAAGGGAGACGGAAAGTCATTTTTAGTCATTATCTTCCCCTGGCATATGCTCATTCCACTTATCACACTTAACCTGCACTTTGATGTTGAAACTCAGCTGCTCCTGTGGATTCACTCAGACACCAGCTGACCAGTAAGACACGCTGTATTGTATAAAAGCGTCATTGTTGAAGACATGACTGTCCATTTTTACTCAACTTGCAGTCGTCTTTCAACTCATGCCACCGGAGATGATGCTTTTGAATTAATGCTTTAGAGCGAGAAAGACTCTCTCCATGCTCGGAGGGGGGGGGGGGCATCATGTCTTTAGAAATTCAAAAAAGTGGACATCTGGTGAACTGCAAAGGGGTCAAAAGCTTGACAGTTGGCAGACTTCCTTCAACATGGTATGAAGTTTGTCTGGGTGCTGTAGTTGGAGGATAAATGCTAGAAAACCAAAGTAGCCAGTTTGTTGGACTTGTACTGTGCGTTTTAACAGCTAATAAACTGTTGAATCTTAGAGGCACTGCAAGACATTTGATGGGACTTGGATTGAAAAAAAAAATATTGAAACAGGGATAAATGGTGGCTGGAATTGTGTTTGCCCTCATTGGTGCAGAATCAGATCGTTCTTCAAATGCTAGCTGCAAATCTCTAAGATAAATAGATAATTATTCACTGATCACTGATCAACGCTTCTCTTTATATGGCACAATTTGCCGACCATATGCATGTAAGTCTCAAGGGATGTAGACAAGAAGCCCAATCTGTCACAAAACCCACAGGGATCAGCTGTAATCAATGTACAAAGTTTAGGTGGCAGCCCACCTTCTGGCCTCTGCCCGGCTGGCTGCTCGTGGTGGTTGGTGGGACTCGTGGGATCGGCCAGGTTAAGTTAGCTTAGTTGGCAGCTAATTAGATCAGGGAATGGAAAGGTTCCCGTGGCTCCCCCTTCACAGGCTGAGAGGTTATTGACATGGCCACAACAGCAATATATACTAATGTCAATCCAATCTTACTTGCTCCAAACATGTACTTTTCAGGGGCAGTATTGGCTAGCAGTTGTGAATTGATGAAGCTGAAAGGTGAGGACTTTACTGTAAAGGCAGTGAATCGTATTAATACATTCAGTTCTGCGTTAGGTTTGTTGGATTTCACTGCAAATGTCTGGGAAATAACAGAATGCTGAATTCAACACTAGTTAGTTAGAAAGTAAGACTATTTATGTCCCCATGCTCGCATTTCTATTATATTTTCAAGTTCTCAGTTTGTCCATCACATCATCCATCGTTTTCTTGTGAACCTGACAATGCCATTAGGGAATTACCTCTTATTGGCACAAACATTTGCCTGGACTCAAGGATGAACAGATCAGAATTTTCTGATCAAAGGTCACTTTGACTTCACAAAGCAGGATTTTGGCCATAAGTCTATATGGTATGTATCTTTAATGGGATAAAATGATGAAATGACGACATTTTAATCAAATTAAATGCTTAACATTTAATTTGTGACATTAAATGTTAAGCAAAAGGGAAAAAAAAATGTCAGGTATTCAACACCGTAACCCAAGAACAGAGTAAGAGATGGATGTAAAGGAAACTCTACTGGCTGGGTGAGTCTTTCTGGGAATAAATAAGTAGGTCGTTCTGTCTGTCGTCAGTGCACCATTGAGGTTAAGTCTAAAATATGGCAGCGAGCAAGAAATGTCTGGATTGCCGTTGATTATTTATTTATTTGTGAATGTTTATGGTTCACAGAGTATGTGTCTGGAATCCTCCTGCTTTCCTCTGAGTTTCTCATCAGCTCCTCCACATGGTTTCAGTATTGTGCAGGTGTAGTGCAGGGTTTATGCAGGTATATAGGGTATACCTACTTATTGTACAGTCATCACAGAGTATACCCGATTCTAAATCCTCTCTAATGTGCAATACTTTTAACTGTGTCCTGGAAGCTATTTATTTTTAGTAGAATGGCAAAGGTATCTGCCTCTATGGGCCAGTATTGACTGCCCAGTGGGCCATTAGTAGCAATGGCCACTAATGGCCCACATTTGTGCAGAATAAATATGGTAGCGACATCTTACGTGTTACTGTTTAAGACACACAGTTTATCCCTTGCTAGACAGACCACTTAAAAAGGCCTAGTTTTCCAGGCATCGCTGCAGCACTGGCAGTCCTTGTTTGAAGAATCCCAAAGACTTTGATAATCCCTGTTTTTTCTGAAACACAGCAAACAAGTTTATATTTGCGGCTCAGAATGAGAGATGTCTGTTGAACAGAAATGTGGATGCACCGACATAACTTTCGACGAACTTCTACACTAATGCTTACATAAAATAGAATGTGATGTTAGGAATGAGGCAAATAGTCTTACACCATTTCGCAACAGATTTCGGGTGTTGTCTCATCCCATTGATTGACAGGAGTTTTTTAAACATTTGATATGCTGACAGCACCTTCTTTAAAAATATTTTTAAAGGTTACATCTATATTTATTTAGTTATTTAGTTATTCTTTATTCTGGAAGTCCCACAGTACACTGATGACTGTGACTTTGTGGACTATTTAATACTATTTATATTCATAATACATTTGTATTTATACTTCTATCAGCCAGAGATCATAGAAGCGCTGCCTGATGCATACTACCTAGTTTGGAAAATAGTGTCATGGCAAAGCTTATATCTGAGATCCAAGAATCCCTTTCGCAGAACAGTTCCACTAAAAGCCCACATGCTGTTGGAGCTAATCAGCACTTCTTCTTGTTGTCTAGTACACCAACAGCAGATTGCCTGTCCTGATAAAGAACAAACGATACAGTGCCACATCCTCATACTACATCTCTACGGACAAGCAAGGCATCTGATAAGCAAAGCACCAGTGACCATGGTGATGAGGTCAGTGGGTTCACCCCAGGTACCTATGGGAAGCCCCGCCATCTGGAGACTGGAGGTTATGTGGCCGTTGCCTGTCTTGTCAGCTGATACTACCTGATAGCATCTAATGAGAAAAACAAGATGGTGATGTCTCCATTCATTTTGCTCCCAAACCGTCCAGCAAGTGTGCAATCTGATCATGTCGTCTGACCAGTCTGTTACTGATGGTCTCTTTACTGGAGCCAGAGCTCCAGCCTATATCAGATAGCAGCTTGCAATGCTCACACTATAGTTTTGTGTAAAGATAGCCTGAATGCAACACTGTGGTGACAATCTCTAGAAATTACATGCAATTTTACCGCCCAGTGAGGTGGGATTTTTAATTGTTAAAGGATCGAATCATTGTCATTCAGGTGTACTTTGGAAGCAGAATATTCATCACATATTCCACAGTTAAGTTCATTTGCATCCAGTATTTTCCACCTTTTCATGATCCAATACAACACAGATAGTGAGACTGTTGCCTGTTTGGCACTGACACTTTAATGCATTTTATACTTTATGACATATTCCAACATATTTTCAGTCTCTAGTAGTTTCACTGTCACAAGGTGCCCTATTAAGTATCCACTGTGGATTTTCGAGTATTTTTTACATATTTAAAATGTTTTAATCTTTCAGGAAGTAAACCATAATAAAATTGAATAATTATTTTCTTCACTACATGTACAGAATGGTTTGCACCCATTAAGTAATGGAGCACACAAGTGGCATAGAAAAAGTTTGGGCTCTGATTTACATTTTATTAATTGCATCCATTCTTCCCTCTGCCACTGAAATGCTCCGCCGTGCCACCGGTCGCATGACAAAAACCCAAAACATGTTATCCTGTGCTCAACAGTTGGAGAGGAATACCCATTGCGAAACCCTCCTCCATTTTTCGTCACCTTCGCAGTTCTACTTTAACTTAATCCACTAACAGAGCTTTATTTGTGAGTCGCCACTCCAGAGGCTGTTAAAACCTTTCTGATTATCTTTTGCAGCCAAGCATGGGTTTTGATCTGGAAGCAGTTCTCAATAAGAATGTGTATTTTTGTTGTTAAAACGGGTTGTTAAAGTTTGAAGTTTCAGAAAAGCGGCAGCTCTGTTGGGGAACAGTTATTTCAGTTGTGTGAGCTGCTGGTAGTTGGCACAAGGCTTTCAGAGTTGATGAATCTATAAAGCTTTGAAATTTGCAAACTCTGCTCTTATTTAATGATTGTGAACTAGCCAAAGATCTAGCCAGCTTTTTTAAACTCAGAGAACTTATCTGTCAAAGAAAGTTTTTTCAAGCATGTCTGAACTTTTGGAAAGCCTTGTTCAGTTCAGAGTGAATACGGTTTTTCATAATGCAGTTTAGAGTTGTGCAAAACAAAGACGATACAGTACTTAAAACACTGAGATTAAAGTTGCATCTTGAACTTAATACTTTTTGGAGATCGTTATATCCTCTACTCACTAAGATATTCATCAATATCATCAAAATCAAGTGTTCTTATACTTTTGCGTGTTTGATGTGGTTGTGATGTGATTTTAACACTTTGATGTGTCATATTTCCAAGCCAGGACAGAATGGAAACAAATTCAGCCTTGTGAAGGTACACAAAACATATTCACCTTGTACTTTTTTGCACCCACTGATGATGCTCACACATCCACTTGATAAGAAGAGGCTTGGAAGCTTATAATCCATATCAATTCCCCTTCTTCCTCAAGGTTCCCATTATAATCATACCCCTGAAACAGATCAAGGTCCAACCCAACTTGTTTTCTGCCTTCAAGTCCATAAATTAGACATGCCTTCACTGCCAGTGGTCACTTACAGGCAGCTTGTGGATGTGAAGAGAAAAAGAGCGGCGTGGGTCTGGCCTGATTCACAAACCGTTAAGCGAGAACGCCTGAGGCCATGAAGGGTAGTACTCGACACAGTTGAGGAGTTCCCATCAAAATGGAGAAACAAAAAGGAGAGACGAGGCAACTTCATCTTTACCTGGCGAACAGCTAGAACAGAGTTGGGGAGAGCCGAATACCAGATGCCAGGAAAGGCCATTTATAAAGTCACAAAGATGCTGTTACTGACGTGTCCAACAGGCAAACTTCAGCCTTGTTTATAGTCTATTTATAGTCTAGTAATTTCAAACATTGTGTACCTGTGCATTACCACATGGTTAGAGTTTGTTTTGCTTCATTCATTGACTTGAATGATTTTGAAACCAACAAGAGGTGAGGCTGTTACACAGCATGCGACTGCTTTGTTTGTGCTCAATCTCCCCATAATCACAAATACACATGAAGTTACTTTATGAGCTCACCTAGCGTGAGTCGCCCATTGTCTCCGTATGAGGCTGATTCAAAATGGCCGCCCTCAGCACTGAAATTGATCATAATTGTATTCCCAAACTCTTGCTCAGTGGGGCATTGCATTTGGTGTTATTGGCTTTAAAAACACATTCAGCGATTCTACTTGCAATTTCATTACACTGCTGTCAATTACCACTCTGTGAGCAAAGCATGCTCGCAAATAAAACGTACGAGGTAATTTCCAAAATGCCACTTAGGAGGTACTGCTGTCTGAGCGATGGGCATGCTTAATTTGTGCACTTGCTTAGTGTAAATCTAGTTATGCATAGGCAGCCGTGTACATTTCATTATAAAAACACAGGAGACTTGGAGTGATTGCTCCCACTCTTTTTATATCAACACATTATGTGACAATGCTGCCAGCCAAGCCCTGGCAAATAAGCATCATGCATGTTTGAACAAAGAAATCCTTTATACCTTATTGTCCAAAATAGAATGCCAGGTTAGAGGGTTATATCAGTATTTTTGATCATGCTAATAAGAACAATTATCTTGCGCATCCGCTTCCTCGCGTCTATTTAAAGTGTTTGCTGATCTCCCTTCTCTGGGGTGTCCTTTCCTCTGCCTTAAATGGTAGATAAACGTTGCCAAAGTGGCTAATTTGGCAACCTCGGTGTCATCAATTTTCCATTTTTACTCCACAGTTAAACCACTCCACATTTATTTTCCCTTTTTTAAGGCAGTTGCCAGATGATGGGGCTGTGTGTGTATGTGTGTGGCTTTTCCCCTTTTTCTTTTCTTATTGCTGAGATACTTTCTCACATCGCCTGTCTTTTGGAAAAAAAATGACGGGGTCGTGTTGTGTGTTGATGACAGAGTTAGAGGGCTTAGTGTATTTGGGGTCACTGATAAGCGTTTCAGAGACATTTATGGAAGGAATAACTGCGCCCACCCTATCTTCACCACCACTGCCACTTCCCCACTCCAGCCAATTACATTGAGGGGGAAAAAAAGTGACAGACATGTATGTTACAAGTAGAGGCTCTGAGGCACACATGCCGAAGAACGTGACTGTAAGTTCTTCAGCAGCTGCCAGAGGTTGTTTGCATCCATGCGTATCCTTTTTGTCTGCACATTTGATGACTTTGAAGGATATCCTGTTTGTCTGAGTGCACTGTTCATAAAGAAGAGTGGAGCGACAAGGGCTTTCTGTTTCTGAGCCCTGGCAAAAAGTGCTGAAACTGGCTATATTGATCGTCAGCAAGGGGAGTCGGAACAATCACCATGAATTAAACTCCTCAAGGTCTTAGGCAAAGGGGATTAACAAAATTATCTGGCCTCTATTCTGGCCATTTATTCTTGCTGCGGGTGTTGACAAAAGCTTGGAGAGGCAGCAAAAGCGGTCGCATGTGTGGCAGAGGGGGAGAGGGCGGTAACGAGGGAAGCGTTCTTGATGAGAAACTAACAACAATGTAAACACAGCAGATAAGTGCTTTCTTGGCCCGACAGTATTGATCATGAATAGGCCTGATGCTAAACTTTACAGGGTGAATTGTATTTTCCTGCTGGGTTTTGATAGCCAGCTGTTAACACACTGTGCAATTACCGGCTGTGAAGACGGCATTTTTGAGGTTTTGTTTGCAGTGATGAGAGGAAGGGAGGCCATGGTTAAATTTGCAGCCTCATTACAAAATGCTTGTAAGTGGATGTGACGAACA
The DNA here is from genome assembly GCF_027942865.1 of Odontesthes bonariensis. NCBI lineage: Eukaryota > Metazoa > Chordata > Actinopteri > Atheriniformes > Atherinopsidae > Odontesthes > Odontesthes bonariensis. The sequence continues at coordinate 13,854,555 of NC_134524.1, read as the reverse complement.
ATTAAGAAGTGAAACAAAGCCTTTGTTTCAAATCATCAGCAATGAAACCCAAAATTATCATTAACGCTGCGGGTGTTTGGCGGCGCGACGTTCTTGAATCAAATGGCTTGGCTCTGCCTTTGGTGATTTGGCCTACCCCCCCCCCCCCTCCTTCTCTTCTCTTACCCGTGGACTTGACTTGCAGCTAATTAATTTTCAAATTTTATTCCCAATAAATGGCTTACAAAAAGATAATTGTGACTTTATTAACAGTTTCTTGGGCAGCAGATGGTGTTCTGCAGGCCTGCCACGTTGAATTAGTGATGACGCTGTCGTTTTATGTGTTCTCCACTGTGGCAACCCATAAACCTCCTAATTAAGTTTACAAATGAATACTTCTTCTTCTCAACATTATACCCCCCCATTTCATACAGGTAAGTCTCCCATCAATATGCACTTTTTTTCCCTGTGTGCTGTAGCTGTATTTATGTTAGCAATGCCTGTTATTACAATCATTTGTTCTAAATTAAGAGCAATTAAATGTCTATTAAATATACCAAAGCCTTTGTTGGCTTGTTTGTGCTCAGAATTTTACAAGACATTCAGTTCCTTGGAGCTAAATCTCTGTAAACTCCATTGACTTAATCCCTGCAATGTTTTATTAAAAACAAATTATGTCCGACTTTACCGCCGGTAATCCAGCGCATCAAGTATTGGTAACTGCCTGAAGAAGGAGTGCTTGCATTTTAATTAGGAGCCTAAGTAACGAGGCAGCAAAGTGTGCAGATTTGTGTGTTTACTTGGGGGTGGGGGGGGATTTTCATTATTTTTTTTTTAATCTGGTCCTCGATCAGCTCCAAGTTTACAGTGACATATTTTAGGAAATGTGACACTGATATGATGTGGCATAGAGAATAGAGACTGGCTAGAGTTTGGGGGGGGGGGGGGTCCAGGTTCCCATTTGTGGAAATTCCCATTCATGAATACACTATTCATGTTAATCTCATTTAACATGAATATCATATCAGTAATGCTATCTAAAACTTTCTTTTATGTGTGATTTCAAACATTATTAAAGCAACTTTGGTGGGTGGTAAATAGAAAATGATATAACTTTTCAGATAAATCTAACCTTCCCTGAATAAGTCTTGTTTAATTAGTCCTGCCGATTGATGTAGTGTATGAGACTTGTTACATTGTCTTTTGACACCCCAACTTCCAGGTTTGTACCGTTGAGTTATTTGTCTTGTGTTTATAGATCTTGATGTAAGGTTACCAAAGATTGGGTGTGAGATGTGAATGTATGGTTAGCCGATAGGCTGATTACAGTAAACAACCTGAAGATCCGATGTTCCGATATTTCTGTGCAGTACTGTGAACAAAGAACCTGCAGTGGGAGGCTCATTGTGTTTCATTGGGAAAAAGCAAATGTTTAACATATTCCAAACCTAGAAAACTACCAGGTCTCCTTCCATTTCTGTTTTTACTGCGATAATTACCTGAAGTGATGTCCAGTTGGTTGGTTTGTATTACTCTGTATATCACAGTAGTACCTTACAGCCAATTGGCTGGCATGCTGGCACTAGTATTACCATCTTTGCACTGTACACTGTAAATTGAACTTTTATTTAATAGTGAGGGGCTTTTGGCATCTATACAACAAAACCTTCAATTCTGAGCCAATGTGGCATCAGAAAGCTGCAGAGATTGGCATTTTCTACCCTTGAGTATCTCTTATGTACATACTATAATTGACATACACAGGCATAATCCCTCGTGGGACTTCCACAGCGTTCTAAGACTTCAGTGGAGATTGCTGTTTCTTGAAGAAGTCATGACCACTGTTTGATCAAAGGAGATCTGCTCCCAGCGCCCACTGCTTTCTGCCAGTTCTTGATCTGGATCGATGCAGGGGTTAGTGTACAAAATCCCCAGCTTCCTAGAGCTGTGCAAACCCGCTTTTGCTTTTCTGAAGGGGAGTCATGTTCAGTTCATGTTCCTGCTCATTCTCTTGTATTTCTTGGTACTTTTCATGGTGTTTGTCTTGATGTGGCACACTGAGCCATGAAGCAGATTTGTTAAAAGAAACCAACAGGAGCTTCTATGTGCGCAGTCGGATCTTTTCTAACAAAGCAAGACTCTATTTCAGTTGTGGATTATTTACATTTCAAATGTGTTAATAAAAAATATTGTCATAATAAATCAATCATGCACATTCATGACTGCGGTGCTCTATTATGCTTCCAGCTGTGGCTGTTTGATACCATTGTATATGGGCTTCTGCTTGCAATTACAAACCAACAGTGCTCCAACTCACATTTTTATTGTTTGTCTTAACTTTTCTAATAACCAGCACAAAGCCAGACTTTGAGTTCATATAAATGCTCCCTATTACCATTAAAATCTGCCTTTAGTCCATGAACACCAAACCAGCTCAGCTTGTTCCTTTATCAGCTTACAACCAGAGTTCTCTGGGTGCTTATAAATCCAGTGAATATTGTTCATTGTGAGTTTCCCATCTTACCAAACAAGAATAGCAAGAAAAGGCCCATAATTACTGAATTTACTGCAGTTTGAGAACTTTACCCAAACTTTTCTGCTCCCATTAATGGAAAATATGGTAATTAGTTTTTCATATTCCCTCATACATAAGAGGTCGATATAACTTATTCATAACAGTAAAAACAAGAATTGCTGTTGTCTGTCCATTTTCGTTTTTGCAGTGCTTGATAGAAGCAGGGGCTTCGCTGATTCAAGCAGCAACTGAGCCTTTGCCTCTCTCTCCCGTTCGGTGTGCCACCGGATATGAATCAACAGCATCATTAAGCAGGGCACTGTTTCATCAAAGTGGGAGTCAAGCCGAAAAGATTCAGAGGGGGAGCATAATCAGTCTGAGGGACAAAGGTTTATTTATTCCAAACAAAATGAAATTATGTTGCCTCTGGAATGAAATTTATGGGGCTGCTACCTGCAGTGCTGACATGTTTATAAAGTGACTGGAGTTAAAAAAAACATCCATGCTCTTGTTTGTTGCTACACCATCCATAAGGATCTGTGTGGAAAGGCTCTGTACCAGCCTTTATTCGAAAGACGATGCCACAAAAAAAGATCAAAACCAAAATAAAGTGGTGTCTGTTTTGCTGAAGCTCAGCGGAGCATCAACCGATCTTCCATAGACCTGCATTAGCATTTTAGTTAATTGGGTTTCAAATATAAACACTTTTATCACATACCACTGTTTGACTATTTTCCAGGTTCTTTAGTTTATGTATGAATGAAGGCTTTATTGTAGTCTAAGGTCATATTTTCAGCTGTATCCATATTCTCTCAATAAAAGGAATTGTTCAAGCCTTTTTTATTTTTAAAATGGTTGGGCTCTGACTACCCATGTTGTAATCTATGGAGGGCTTAATTTCCAAAGGCAAGGGCCAAAATTAATACAGTGCTAAACAAATGCACTACGAGATCCTGTTTAAACAACTTTTTTTTTGGACAGGGCTTAGTACCCTAGTAAATCAAATAAAAGAAAATTCATAGCTCTCTTAAATCACAGCATGTGTTTTAATGAATGGCCTTGGGTCTGAGGGAAAGTGTGAAACTGAGACGAGTGTTGAAAGACTACTAATACATTGATCTTGGTCTTCAAATGGGATTTGTTTACAGTGAAAGCTAAAACCAACCTCACCCTTTAATGACATATAGCTACATACATTTGACTTCTCCACCATTCGGACTTAAATACGGTGGTATTTGGTTTCATTAGTCTGCTTCTGCTCTCCTACACCCACTCCTGTCATGCTATTGTCACGGCTCCAAGTAAATTTTCTCATGTTGTTAACAGACAATTGCTCATTATCTACCACTCCCCCGATCCAATTCTTGGGGATTATGCCTCAATTAAAGGTTATTTCACCTCATACTCGAGGTGATGTGGCCTCGGTTTGAACCTGCTTGAGTGCAGGACGATCAAGTAATGATCTATAAGAAATCCAAATCCCTCTGTTTTGCCCTACTCTGTGTAAAAAAAAACAAAAAACTACTTTTGTGTTAGATGTAAAACCCCCAGACAGGCATTATATGAATTACTATGAAACAAAATGTGTCTTTTAGCACTGAAGAGGCACCATCAGTAGCATTCCTGCCACTGTAGTGCTGTATGGTGAATATGGGTGCTGCATTGCTAATGAAGTAGTGGATAGGAGTTAGACATGGGCAGTGTAGCTCAGCGAACAATGTGCCATTGTTGCTGCTATGGCTAGGCTGTCATACGGTGCTCTGATCATTACTTACCCACAGACGTCCAATGTCATGCACAATATCCCCAGGTTTGCCCTTCATAGGTTGTTGTGCATCCTCTGATCGCTCTCGCTTGCTTAATGATAACAGGCAGCAATTACACTCTCATGCGTGCACATGCACACTCGAACGGGCTTCCACACAGAACTGTGCTGCAGGAGGACATACACATCTCCCACCCGCTTGCTTGCTTGCCTTTTCCCCTGCCCTTTTTGTTTAGGGAAGGAAGATAAATATCCCCATAACAGGAAAAACCTGCTCCTGATGCATTTTCAACAGTTCACTGCTTCAATTACATGTATTTACTTACAAGTCTGGATTTATCCACTGCCTGCTGTGGTCCGATTTGTTTTGAATGGATAATGAAAAGGTCTTTGCTGCTGTTGTGAAAATATAACGCTTTGCTTTCCCCGCATACCTATCGGTAAACTTTATGTGTGCGAGTTGTTTAATAAATCAAAGGGTCGGGGGATTGGGGGGGGTCGGATGGGGGGGGGTTGTCATAAGTCAGGCAGTTTGGGTGTGCTGTTGTACACTACAATAAAAAGAACAGTTTAGAAATTGCAGCCTTGTTGGTATGAAAGATCCCTACAATGCAATCCTACACTGAGGGGAGAGGATTAGAGGAGAGGCCCAGGATATTATTCACCTAGGGTCTAGGAGTTGACACACTACTGCAGGAGTGTGAAAAATAATCACACTATTGGCTTCCCATTGCAAATGTTGGCAGTATGCAAAGCCATCTTTTCAGCTGCTCTTAGATTTCATGGGGCTGCATGTATGTGATGTCACAGTATGGATATCAGGGGACACGACTGAGCTGGTATGCTGGTAGGGTGGCACGCTTATTGAGATCATGATTATAGCTGTGTCTAAACTCCAGTCCCTTTGTGACAGAGCCATTAGCAGGCTGTCACACTCTTCAGCACGCTCTATGTATGTGACCGCAAATGCTAATACACTGACTCTAACTCATATTCACATACTTGATTAAAGTCAACACCGTGGCATTGACCCTGAAAACTTGAGTACTTAAAAAAAATAAAATAAATAGCATTACGTCTTGTTTTTTTTTTTTTTTTACTTTAATTGCCATTTTTGGTATATTCACTGCTCAGCCACAACATTTCAACTGCTGACAGGTGACTTGAATAGTGCTGATTATCTAATTACAGTGGCACCTGTGACAGGGTGAGATAAATTAGGCTGTAGGCAAATATCAGTTCTTGAAGAAAATTGAAAATTGTCAACCATAAGGGTCTCAGTTACTTTAGGAAGAAGCAAATTGTGATGGCCAGATCACTGGACGAAAGTGTTGCCAAAATAGCAGATCTTGTTAGAACCAGTTATGGGGTCATGGGCACCCAATGCTCATCAATACATGTGGTGAGTGAAAGCTGATGCCCAGGTGGTTTGATTCCACAGAGCTACAGTACTTCTGCAGAAAATCTTAATGCTGGCTTTGATGGAATGGTGTCAGAACACATGGTGCGTTGCAGTTTGTTGAGTATGGGGCACCGGGGCTGGTGTGATCCAGTGAGTAATGCTCTGCTGCGAATCAGACATTGTGGCAAAAGTTTTCCCATCCCTGCCACTTCCAATCATCCCTCACAACCTACAGATCAAGCGATGCCAATGCCACTTCTGAAAGAAAGTTCTCACTAGCTATATCCTCAAACTACACACCGTCAACTATGGTGAGAAAACAACAGTGGTGTGATATTAAACAAACTATGCTTTGTTTGTTTCTTCAATGCAGTCTGCCGGTTTCCCTTGATGATACAGTGGATCGACTACTCTTCCCTTCTTGACTTGAGAGTTATGTCCTGCTGGACAGGCATGGATAGTACACCCTAGGTGGCATTGCACATGGCCTTTGCGGTGTGTTCAAAGACTATTCCTGAGAGAACTTTGGGGAAAGCACTTGTAAATGCCTCTATGAAAGCAAAAAGGGGACCTACTTAGTATTAAGCAAGTGGTTTTACTTTTGTAGCTGATCGTTATGTTGCTGCTTAGTGATGGATCAGGTGTCAAACATATCCAGTTCTTTTTTCCAGTGTTTCTTCACAAGCTTATCATTACTCTACAAGCATGGCTGAACAACACCCAGCTGCAAAGTCACATTGACAAATTGATTGCCCATTTAAAAGGATTGTAGCTTTTACAAGGTTTGGCCTCCTTCAGTTGAGTGCAAATCGAGTGCCACTATATTAAGTGGTAAGACCGGAGTGCTGATAGATTACCTTTGGCCACTCTGTTTAATTGTTGGACTTTGGTAGCAAACCCTTTAAAAGAAAAAAAAGAAGGTGGGGGAAAAAGGAAAGGACTAAATCGAGAATGTTAAATATTGAAGTGGTTGCCGGAGGGCTAATGAAATTAACAATGCAAGTAAACAGCCCCTCTGCAGGTGCCACATACTCCTCCTCTGCCTCACTTTGTTCCTCTCCCTCATTGGCTTATCTTGAGTAGAGCTTCAGGGCTGTGGGTGAGTATTTGTGTGTGTGCTGAGGTATTTGTCTGTGTGTATGTGTGAGGGGATGGTCACAGGTACCCATGCATGGAGGGTTTAGAGGAGGTGATCCAAGGTCAGAAACCCCAGTATTAACGCCATCCCACCAGACCCTCCTATCTCTGCTCTGCTGCATCAGCTCTATAAAATTGTCAACCATAATCCGCTTCTCTGCCTTCACCTCTTGCCAAACTGCACAACAGAGCTTCAAGGTTTAATTACAAAACAGGGGTGAGGTGCACACTAATTTGGGTATTTTTTTTCAACGCCATTATTCAAAAACAAACCAGCTCATTCGCAAAGTTGTCCACCAACTTGAGTTCTAACTAGGTCTGTTTCAAAATCAGTGATGTATTCTGTGTCATTGAATGGTTATTTATGCGTTAAAACGTGAAAAAAAAGTTTATTTGGCAAGGTTAGAACTAGCACTATCTTGGCTAAATTTACCACTGCCATGAAAACAAAGGGCAGGTAGTATAGATAGAGATAGCAGCACACATTCTGACATCACAAGCCAAAAACTACCTTTTTTAGTCGATAAATAAACATTACAGTCGGAGTCAGTTGAAACCTTTAACTGAAAATTTTGGTTTCAGTGCCCAAAAACTGTGTTTATGTGTGGACGTTATAAAAATACCCCTGTTCATTTGTACAGGGTCTAAAAATATATTTTTTTATCTTTTATACTTGAATAGTAATTTTCTACAGAATTTATGCTTCCTATGAGAGTGCCTGTTTTTTTGGTTCTTGTAGAGAGATGAAGCCAAGCCATGTTTCCCTTATCTTCATAAATACTGAACAGTTGGAGAGCTTTGTCAATTGTTTCAAAATTGAAAAGGCTCAGTATGACAAAATTATGTCAGTGCAGACTTATTGCTGCTGCTGCTCTCAGATGGAGATGTCGGTAGCCACTGGGCAGCTGGCTTGAAGCTTGGCTGGATTCCTTTTTTTTCTCCCTTTCTTTTTTAGTATAACACAAATGTGCAAATGCACACACACACAACACGAACAGACACCTGGAACAGATCTGCAGTGAAGCCGCTAGAAGCCAGGAGAAGAAGCTTATCCCCATTACACATTATTCCTGAGGGCAGCACTGGACAGCTGGCACATATACTGTACAAGTGCACACATACATGCAAACAGTGTACACACAGAATCACGGATTCACATGCAAATAAAGTTGTCGGTTCATGCATACTTACAGATGTGCATGCTTTTTATTCCGTTCATGCAGATTAACCCTGAGATCATTTGTATGAGCACACATATGTGAACCAGGCTACCTCATGGTGAACTGGTCCAGTCCGGCTCCAGGAGACACCCTGGTGAGCATGGGTAGAAGAGTCACCGCAGTCCTAAAAGGAGTCTGGCTTTAAATGCAGGTGCTTCTCACAAGCACGTTCTTAAATCCTGTTCGACAGCTTGCACCCTTGACAAGTGAGAAGCTTAACAAATCAATTTGTCTCTGATTAATCTGCTTACAGATTCCTTTGTCATTTTGGATCCTTATCTTCAGTACCCCTTTTCATGAAGATGCAAACAAAGTTTCCAAGTGACTAAGTCGCAAACTGTTTATTGCTCAACACCTAACAAGTAGTTCCTAAATAATTCCTCTCATTAAGGATTATATAAAAGGTAGTAATTCTATAAAACAAACTACCTGATGCATTTTTCAGTAGCTGTATTAGTAGCTGTATTATCATAATTTTATCAGTATTTATTTATTTTTTTTTGTTAGTTTTAAAATGCTTCACGGCAGTTCTTTGTGTCATTAACGGGGACTAATTGATAAACCACAAATGCAGTGTGTAATTTTGGTATCTGCTGAAACTTAACCAAACTTAAATATTGTTAACTGCAATGGGGTTCTTCATACATAAAGCTATTTACAAATGTATTATTATTGGTCGAGATGGCCTTGGACAACCCCGGGAATAACTTTGCTGGTTCGGGAAGCAGCTCCTACTTTGTATAAGTATTCGAGTGATGTTACATACAGCTAACTGCATGTAACTGGAAACTGCATGCCAACAGAGAGGAATGGATTTCTAATAATCAGCTATAAAGCATCCGCATAGGCACAGTCTCCTGAATAACAGTTATCTGAATAGTTTACCCCAGAACGGCAGAACGGATGCAAAGTCTGTCTTTTCTTATCAGTGTTGGTCTGGGCAGTTAGAGTTACCAGCCATGAGCCTGGCTAAAGTAAAGTCACTTTGTGTGACACCAGAAGTCTCCCTGAAATGATTAGGAGCTGAACATCTGGAAAGGTTACAGTGCTTAAAGATACCAGTTAACTGGAACATTACCATTAATTAGCTGTAGATTGACTAGTCCATTGTTTTCCACCATGCACTGTCAAGCATGGTCTATTGCATGATAACACAGGTATCATTGTTAGCAGCAGATGTTAGCTTGGCGTGCTTGTAGTATCATAGGCTGGATGTACTACAGTAACTTAAACTCATAGGTTCAAAGAGTATCGGAAAATTACTTTCAGATTTTCTTTCTGTGGCATTTGGGAAACAGCTCGGGGATGAATTACCAGCACAAATTAGAACTGTGTATGCATTGTTAATCTCACAACACAACGGCTTGGTTTAACAGCACAAATCTTATTTTAATAGCTTTTATGTGAGATTGTGTTAAAACATTGTCACGTTTACTTTGACATCCCTCATACTTTTAAGTTATTGTTATTTTCGTGGTCCTGGAAGTCATGCTGAGTTGTGGAAGGATCATCATTTTACATATTTATATATATTTGATCTCATTGTCACTGCCATTTTTATGCCTGGGCCTATTTTGCCCCCCTTTATTACCAAAATGATCAAAACTCATCATCATGATCATCTGATCATTTACCCCCAAATATAAACTTGTTGAAAGGAAAAAAGAAATGATAGTGTCATTACTTTAGCTACTCAGCACCCTGTTACAGAGATGCCTTCAGACAACTCCAGCCAGATTCTCATCTTTCATAGTGTCATGGCATCTGCTTAAGTTGTATACAAAATATTTTTTCAGTTTAGCAAGCTGTCGGTCCACATTTTGAAGATATTTGCTGACCATCAGCAGTTTTCCTACAGCATTTGTGTCAGTGTACAGGACAGAGATTTTTGTCTTCACAGTAAAGTTGCTGCACAGTAGCTATCTTCCTTCACTTACATTGCGGCTAGATTCTTGTGAGATCTGCAAGATCACAATCATGAGAGAATGTGACCAAAAACACACACTCTCTCTTACAAGTCAGAGTTTGATACTTGCAGATTTCAGTAGATTGCATGTGTCATAATGAGTCACAATGAGTGACAGCTACTCGTCTCTGACTGGCTATGCAGAACATGCTTTGCTAGCTCGTGATGAACGGATGCAGCCACCTATTCAGTATTTTTTGAAAGTGCCTGCTTCTTTCACAAATTTTCACAAGGCTTCTCAGATAGTTTTGTGTAACAACCATTTGGTGGTTCGGTCAGAGCAAACTGAAACAAACTTTTGACATATAAAGGGCTTAAGATTGCCTGCCAGGAAGACGCAGCCTGTTAGCCATAAAGCAACGTCGGAGTTACCATAACAAATTTCTTGTTACTGGGGGTTGTATTTGTGGAATCTACCTCTCCAGACTTTGTTTTCCCTCCACTGCACACAGGGAGACAGAACTCAGAAATGGAATTAGTAACTACGTGTAACCTTATTTTTTAGTTTGCCGGGTAACTGATGTTCTGCCATAGAATGCTTAAAAGCACACAAATTAAAATTTTTCCAATTCTTTATACTCTGTTTTATGTATCAGGTCAATATTTGGCAGCTTCATGCTTTGTTGTTTGGCCTTCTGTTTACACTTTAGGACGTACAATTCACAGTGAGGAATATGACGTTTATCACTTCAGTGCCTCAATTATTAGCTGCCAAATTCAGTGGCTTTTCACTGACCCACTGTTAATGCCTGAGCTCGAAGCCTTCTTTGCCAAAGAGGTAAACAACATTTCAGCCATACTGTTTCTTTGATGCCAGCTTTTTTAGCATCATTCACCACCTCTGGTGGCAACCGTTTCAGCAGGCTGGGATCCAAGCCCCCTCCAGAGAGTGTACTCTTTCCTCACACACGAGTCTGGGATTTGGTTTCACTAACAAAGCCATATTCACACTTTGTTGCGGCGTACATGAATATTCATTCACTAGAGCTTCGCTCACTATGTTCTCATAAAATAACAGAATGTTTTTTTTCTGTTTTCTTCTACCTATGTTGTTGCATTGTTTCATGAGCAGTCCTTCCGCTGGTGGTTACACCTGTGACAGGCACGACAGAGTTGGGATTTTATTTTTCCCAATATAACCTTTTGCTTATTCTTCTCTGCATTCTTTTTTTTTTTTTTTTTTATGTCTTCAAACTCACTTAGGTACTGAAGTTTGTTAAATCATTATAGGTGCTAAATACTGAACCAGATCACAGCAATTCATTGTCATCTCAATATGCTCATCCAAAAACTAGTCATGTTTGCAACTGTGAAGTTTTATTGCTCCTCCAAAACGTGGAAATCTATTTTACGTGGGGTTATTCAAATGAAAGCCTGTATGTGACTCAATGTATGAAAGGATACTGTATAAAACCATAGAAAAACATTGAAAACAGATTTTCCTCTTTTTGTGACCACAGGCTCTTTAACAGATGCTTTTGAATAGCAATGACATCTGAAAAGTTTGGAGGACAAACTTGCATACAGAGTATAATAAAAAGACAGCATTGGACAGCAGGTGTAGTACAGTAATATCTGGAATTAAAACAGAATAAAAAAAAATCTAATTTTCCAAGGAAATTTTGTGAAGGCAGAATAAAAAGCTCGAATCTTGTGTTTAGAAGAAGTAAAATTGTCAGATGGATGCATCCCAAATGTTGTGCCGTGAGCACAAACTCGAAAGGAACTGAAATTAGCTGAGTTTGCTGCTTTTTCAGCCCCTGCTGTGTGTGGCTCCCTTGTCGTCCTGTCTGTGTTTGCAGTAGTATTTTTTTTTTTTTAACGAACAATGGTCAGGAGAGGCAACACAGCCTGAAGCCACGGCCTTGTACATACACTTGATAAATGAATAACGAATTATGTGGCATTTATGGACTGCACTTTATTTCCTTTACCTACAATGCCATTAGTGTTGAGCTTAGGACATCTTCAGGCCTCAGTATGAACAAAATAATGGCAACACTAACTACTATGTCTTATTTTTGGTTTGTTTTATTACCTAACCAAGGACCCCCCCCCAAAAAAAAAAAATACTTCCAGATGAGACACAGACTGCAGCGAGTTGTGCGCTCCGCTGAGAAGGTGATCGGCTGCAGCCTCCCATCTATCCATGACCTGCACGTCTCCAGGACTATGGGGCCAGCAGGTCGGATCACAGCTGACCCTTCTATATTTGCACCACTCCCCTCGGGCAGGAGACTTCGGTCCCTTCGGACCAGAACCTCCCGTCACAAAAACAGTTTTTTCCCCCTTGCAGTTGGACTTATGAACACTTCATAATCACCTCGTAACCTGCCCCAGTCACTTTACCATCATTAAAATTGCACTAATGAAGCTGCACTGTTGTTGCTCTGTATATTGGATACTGTGTATTGTTGTACACACCTTGTACATTTTATTAGTATTACCTCCGCCAAGGAGGTTATGTGATCGCCCGAGTTTGTCTGTTGCTTTGTCTGGATGTTCGTTCGTCTGTTCGTGCTGCAATCTTGCGACCTGCCACAAGGTGGCGCGACCTCAAGGTGCCAAAGCCAAACAGAGCCAAAGCCAGACAGAATGCATAGTGCGCGGATTTACTGTACTTGCACGGCAAGCCAGTGTGCATAACTGCATATAGCGTAATAATAACGGCGAACACTGCTTCCCGACAAAACACTATAATAATAATAATATTAATAATAATAATAATGAATAATAATAATAATTAATAATAATAACGGCGAACACTGCTGTTCAATAATGAATAGGGAGAAGGGAATGCCTCTTCTGCTGACAGCGCCAAAGAACAAGTAGCCCACATCAGGAATGTTTGTCCATACATGGCTCACTATCCACAGGTAGGCCACACCTTCGCAGCCATCTGTGATTGTTTCAGACCATTCACTACAATATATGGGTGGATTAAAAAAATGCGCTTATAAAACAAAGCTTCCTTGGCGGAGGTCTGCACTCTCTGAGTGCATTTCTAGCATTCATATATTTTTTATTCTTTATTTTTTATCATTATATCCTATGCCGCAGCAAATTCCTGGTTAGTGAACACTGTTCAGAATTCTGATTCTGATAAAAGACTCGTAAGGTTTCTTCTTCTCTGCATGTCCTTTTTCTATCTCATCTCTTCTGTTAACTATCTAGCTCTGCATTACCTTTAGCTGTTTTAGTCAGGGATTAACATAGCATTAACAGCTTACACTGTTTCCCTCTATTCGTCGCTCACTCTTTGAGCCCCCCCTCCCCCTTTCCCCTCCCCTTTCCCCCAAACCTTTTACTTTTTAGAGTTAAAATAGGGGATTTTTTTTTAATGCAACATCAGAGCAAAGCCAAATGAAGATGCCAGTTACATTAGGCGATATTCCAGAGGGGGTTGGAGGCAAAGCGCACCGCTTTGACTGTGAAACACTGAGGCTCTGCACGGCGCCCCCAGAGGGCCAGCCCAGTGTGTGATGTTGATTTAGCTGTCGAATGCTGGTTATTCCCGCACGCCACTAAAATCTAGTTATAACTGTGTTGAATTAATTTGGCAGGCTCTAAAGGGGACCAAAGTGACAGAGGAATTGGAAAAAACAAAAAAGAAGCTTTATTTAGATTTAGGGTAGAGGGTAAGGTTTGAAGAAATATTTTAGATACATGTATCAAACAGTGAATATTCTTGCAATAGCACCACATGCCTCCTGCCTTTGAACAAATTGCACTTTAAGTAATCCAAACTGTAGCCATGTCCTGTCTGCAGCAACCAGCAGCAACCTGGATTTGAAACAGCACACTGCATAAAAATAAGAAGAAATTAGCATTTTCTGATTGCATGTGCTATGAAAACTACCCATCCTTGCCCATTGCTATTGCTTATGCTCCCTTTAATGCTAATGCCTTGTAAAATATTAGCAAAAGACAGATGCAGCTTTTGACCAGTGTTTTCTTAAACTCTTTCAAATTATGCCACGCTCTGACACAACTGTTCCTTTTCTGCTATTGTGTTGATTGCATGCCTGCAGTGGGTACGTTAATATTATTCTTTTATCGTTAGGCCTGTTAAAAGAGCGACAGAAGATATCAGGTCTTAGGTCAGAGGTTGCAGGAAGAGGCTTGTTTTTACTGTAGTAATGCTTCACTTTCTGAGGACAAATTTTAGGATTATTTTTGTTCTCTTATGCTCACTTGATTAAACATAACTTATGCATGTGGGTCAGTAGTTTTTCCTCATTCATCCTAGACTCTAAGGTTGCTTGCGTGCGAGTCTCCCTTTTTGCCTTCTTTTTTGGTCCGTTAACCCAAGCATAAGCAATGTTTAATTGAATTTGATGTATAGTGGGTAGACATCAGGCCAGGCCTTTATGCATGGCCACCCAGAAAAGACTTTGGGCCACCTCAATTTCACCAGTGCTCCTCTTTAGCTGCACAGGGAGCTCTGGTGGGCGAACATTACGCACTGTCTGCCCCCCAAAAAAGAAAGAAAGGCAAAAACAGGATTTAACTTAGGAAATTATCTGAGGTTGCTTCGATAAGTCAGGATTAGGCTCAGCAACGTTATGTACCTGAAAAATGAGGTCAGCTTTTTACCTGAATAAACGGAATGACCAGGTTTTTGCTTTGTTAGATTCATATTCCACTATGGCTCAAGCATATTCCAATATGACAATACCAAGATTTAAATTGAGCTCAATTTGTAAAAGAATGGTTCAGGCAGCTTGAGGCACAATTTTCACACATGGATTGGCCATCACAAAGTCCAGAATAAGCATTAGGATGTGCTCTAAAAAACTTAAGTATATTCATATATATATATATAAATACTATGACATTATATTTGTTAGTATTCTTAGTATTTGTTTATAAGACATAGTATGTGGAAAGACATTTGACTTGTTTGGCCAGGCAGTATGCATTTAAGGGTATCCCCCTCCCTCCTCATTGCCTTCATCAAACACTTTACACATGCACATATAACTCAACATGTGATATGTAGTGATAAAGTTACTTTATAACATGTATTGGATGGTGTGAAACTGTCAACCATTTCCATAGCATCACTGTAGCCCTGTATTTCACTGGTTTTAAACCTCCATGATGACATAATGCTCTCAGGTTGGCCGTCCTTTCTGTCTGTCCATCCATTCCGTTCTCCTGAATGTAAAGGTCAACTTAACTGAAGTCAAATAAAGTTTTACAAAAACAATTTTCCGACGTATATTTAGCATGAGAATTGAAGAATAGAACTCTCAGAGCAAGTGACAAAATTTCAACTTTTTTTGGTAACACGATGCCCAAGATGGTGATGATCGCATTGTAAAAATAATGTATTTTAGATCTAACCTTGATCCTTTTCTAACCCTGTCTGAGTAATGTTACTGCTTAAACCCAACTCATCCCATGAGGACTTTGTGCCTTCTTAAACCAAAGACTTGACAATGGCGTCTGCTTCAACGGACTGTATTTTACAGGATGCTGTTTTGAACCCTATTGAGGGTGTGGAAAAAAAGTTTTATATCACCATTTTGTCTGTTGGACTTGTTGTGCATTTTTATGAACACGGAAATATAATTTTGAATTTGGAGATGTTTGAAATTTCCCCATGTTTGAGTGGATCTTTGAACTTTGAAGAGAAAGTAACAGCCCCACCATGAGGTGCATTATTTTGCAATATCATTTATTTACAATTTTGGGTTCCCTTTTTGGTTCTGTGGTAATTCTGAATTGTCTTTGCAGCTGGGTTGAATATGTGTGTAAAAAGATCTAAATTTTTTAATTAGCATTTTCTTTGCAGCAACATCCATATTGGAGGCATTGTTTACTGTCATCTTCAGCTTAGTGTTTTGTCAGAATCAGCTTTACTGGGTAAACTGGATCTATGCTTAATGCCTTAGATTAAGTGTCCTCAGAGTCCTCACTAGATGTATTGTATGAGTCAGGACAAAAATGGATTAACAGTAAACTGCAAGTTGAATGGTAAGTGGGGACAGTAATTCTCGTTGAATGATATTCTATTATTTTCTTCTTCTTGTGTGCAGGCAGCAAAAGATGATAGGTGAGCAGATTTTATTGACATGAATAAGATGCTGTTTTAGTGCTTTCTGCTTTGATACATTTCCTGTTGAGTGCGGGTACAAATTAAAGATGAAGTGCATCATAGTTTAACAGCAGGCCATAAAGATGTTGGGCTGTATTCTTTGGAAATCATAGCACACTTCTGGAAACTGCCAGTCACCTGCAAAGCAGGGTCAAAGGTCACTAGCTCTCAGTGTCCTTGACTAGCTAGAGCTGATTGCCCTTATTTCCCTGTGGAAAGCTGAATGCCACGAACATAGCTACCCATGAGAAAACAAATTGCCCGCCCAATGACTCAGGTCATTTTGAACATTCCTTTAGATCCCAGATAGTTGGCTGAACACTTAGGCACACCAGCCTCCTGCTGTGTGAGGTGGAGAGTTGTTCCTGTACTGGATGAGAAATGAATTTAGGTTCATTTATCATTCAGGATTGTGTAGAGGTTTGTAAGATAATCTGTGTATGTCTATGTGTGTAATAGTTTGAAAATATGGCATGAAATAAAACATCTGTCTTTGTCCCTGTATTGCTCCGGGGGCCGAAGGAGGCATTTATAGCAAGCAGAAAATGAACAGTTGTATTTGTCATGTAAGTTACCAGAACCAAACGATCAAGCCATTTCTTCAGGGTGCCCCTCACCCCACACCTTGTCAAGAGCTACACATTGTCCCTGTAAGCACAGTTGTACTTTAAGGCATTTAAAATAAATCAATGGCAGTCATCACACCAACAGGAATAGATTCTAGATTTATTTTTTGACAAGATAAGGCCTCATGTTCCCCCTATCTCCTACGTCTCCATGCTCAAATAATAAGTAAATTTGTTGGCTTTGTCAGTCCCAGGGGACCTTTTTGAATGTGTCACATCAGTGTTAATTGCCATAGACATATGAAACGGCAGCCCTCCTCGTTGCTCCAGCACTCGACAGACCCCTCCCCAGCGGCAATGACACTAAGTGCACCCCTCTGTTCCTCTCTGCACGGCTCTGCTGAGGATATATCTGAAACAGGTTTTGACAAGGAGACTTCAGTTATAGGCTGATGATCGCTTCCTTCCCTACTCAACAAGAGAGGCATTTTGTCAGTAAACACAATGGGATGTGATTCAGTGGAGCTCAGCATAATATGAGAAAAATGGAAGATTGAGTGGGTGATAGCAGAAAGGTCAAAAAAGATTTTCAGTATTAGGAAAACAACCTAAAGTGTATGGACGTGCAGGTAAAAACCTCAGGCTAGAGTCATGAGAGCAGTTTTTTTTTTAGTTGGCGGAGAGAGAATCATGTACCCAAGCCATCATCACAAGACAGAACACTTTCTTCACCTTTTAATTTAACATGGAAGTAACAGGATGGCGCCAGAGGGCCAATGCCCTTAATCAAGCTTCATAAGGTCAGTGGAGAATGTTGGACTTCTGCAAAACTAAAGTCTGTGTAGACGGAGGACAAAGTTCGAACAAATGAGAGAGGGTGGAATGTACAGGGCTTTTAAGAGCTCATGTTACGGCGGATTGCTTGTGGAAAGGGCTGCATCCAACTAACATCGTGGTCAGTGTGAAGAAAACGATACAGATGCAGTATAGAAAGCTGGATATTTCAGGAAATGAGATGAGAAAAAAAACTGTCAAAGTCAAAAAAACGTCCTCTGTCCACAAAGAAAGACGACATCTATAGAATAGGATTATTGGCTTAGATTGAAAACAAACAGACAAAAAGTGTAATTACAGCAAGAGCAAGTATTACGAAAAGGCTGCATTCGTTGTTTCTTACAAATAAAAATCACCATGGGCTCTTTGCTAATAGGGCAAAGTGCAAACATTGTAGGGAAGGAACAAGAAGTTATGAAAAGAAAGCAAATCACCTCCTGTAAAAGATGCAGAGATTGTATCTGGCATGGCGTACAGGAATGGGCTGATGGTGCCGGCCGGTGTGTAACTGTTTGCATGCGTGTGGGAGGGGTGTGCTTTGATTTATTACTATTGCAGGGCTCAGCAACAAGTCAGCTGTTAGTGTTTTGACCAGGTGGCTAGGGACAAAAAGGACATTCCCCCTCCAGGCTGTGTGGATGTGTAAGAGTTTGCGTGCGTGTATGCGGAGCCATCCAATTTAGCTGTCTCTGCAAGGACACGTCACGTCAAGCTGCTCTTTTGCAGCCATCAGTGACAATTGCACTGCAGTGCTGTGCATACGTTGGGTACGACACGCGGTGGTCGTTTCCTCTAAATGTGTCAACAGGATGCTGCTCTCACTATGTGCCTCCCAGAAGATTGATAATGAACGATTGGCTCATTAACAGAGACTATTAGCCATGTCCACATGTGCAGTCCCATGAGTGGATAGAACACTCGCTGAATGGACACACTACAATATGAAGACTAATTGCCTTTGAAGACGGAGTCTGTATTTTCTCCTCTAATTCTCCTAGGGCCCACAGGCGGACCTTAAGTCGGCAATAATTGCAGCAATTTTCAGTGTCATTCACTCATTTCTAGGCTGACGGAGCATTTCTGGACTTATTGTCTCACAATAACGCAGGTCGTAACTTCTTGTTGTTTGAAAGATTAAGGCCGCTGACCCAAAAGCCTGTCCCTGCATATTTTGGAAATCTGCAGGACATCAGCAAATAAGAAGTCTGTTCATTGACGGAAAGGGTGAATCACAAGGTGGAAGGAGAAGCTACAGTACCATTCAGAAATGTTGTACTTTGTGTATAGTAAACACATCTAGAAGGGAATCATGGTTTCATTCAGCATATCACCTTCCTTCCAGTGCTACTGCAATATCAACATCTAACAGGACTGGGAAAATCCTCCATTACCGCAGACTTTTCCAAGAAAACCAAGCCTTTGTTGTGTTAGTGCCAAGCTTGCTGCTTTTGACCTCTGACTCAGCTGACCCCCAGGAGTCAGATAATGAAATGCTGACAAGTTATGTAGTACTCAAAGACTGGAAAGAAAAACAGAAAGAGAGAGGGGGTGGGGGTATCCACTATTGCCATAACAACATATGGACACCAAGCTGTAGGGGGACTGAGCTTGAATGTGCATTTGGCTGGGCAGAATTTTCCTCAGAGGACATTGACAGGTTTATTGTGTGAGGAATTAACCAATTTGTAAGGCTGAAAACCAGGCTGTTTCACAGTGGTTTGCAGTGATGCATCAGTCCAGATCCAGTTTGAGAGGTTTGAACAGGTGTTGGAATATGTAATTCTCAGCTTTGCTGGGGCACGATGGAATGTCTTTAATACAAACACAGATGTGCATGATTTTGATCTTTATGGAAGATTTATACCTCTGATCGAGGGAGACGCCAACATCAAGAAAGGTTCTTACAAAAAGTCAATGTGTCCAATGTTGTCTTTGCTGTTTATGTCGTCAGTAAACCTCGTCACTTACGTGCCAATTGGCTGAAGTTGCTGGATACCCTTGAATTAACCCTGAAAAGGCTTCAGAGAGGGTCTATTTTGGCCAAATTTTTGGTATTCATGCTCACTTTATGCAATGATCCCCTGTGGCTGTGAGGAAGTAAGTGATGAAAGTAAATGCACTCCATGAAGGACTTTCTTGAAGTGAGGCTTATCATCCCTATATTTTAAATGTTTATGGATTCTCATCCTTCTCCTCCATTTGACTAGATCGAAATGATCATACCCCACATTTGGCTTAAGGACTGTGTGAATGCATCAAGACTACTTTGAAGGTTCTTATTGGATCCCAAATAAGGTGATAGAGAGACTAAAGAAGTTACTGAATCAAATGAGGTCCAAACATCACAAACCTCTGTAACAGACTTGTGGTTATGAATTGAAGTCATTTAGCAGCATCCCCACCCCCTTTCTGGCTCCAGAGGAAGTAAAATGGTGAAACAGATCTTAAGCTTATGTGTCTTTTATTCCTAGAGAGACAGGTTTGATGAATAATAAGTCATATCTTGCCAGTATGCTATCAAGCCTTTAGAGGAAAAAAAGGGCATTTCCCTCCTTTTTTTTTGTCTGGAAATGATTGAGTTAGAAAAGGCAACTCTGATTTTCTGTTCAAATTCTCAGTGATGATTTGGACACATGAAAAGACATCTCGCTGCGTGAGTGCAGGAATGAGATGAGACCTTGTCGTCTTGAAGCCCCCCTGTGGTAATTTATGATGTCCGTTCTGGGCCTGTCATTACCTCTCCACCAACGCTTTTTTCCTTCATCCATGAAGAGAGACGGCGAGATAATTAATGCGTTTGTGAGTCCTCGCACTTCCCTGACACACTTGACTCCGTTTAATAAATGATGTCCCATA
The DNA here is from genome assembly GCF_027942865.1 of Odontesthes bonariensis. NCBI lineage: Eukaryota > Metazoa > Chordata > Actinopteri > Atheriniformes > Atherinopsidae > Odontesthes > Odontesthes bonariensis. Next base: position 13,834,212 of record NC_134524.1, on the reverse strand, counting down.
TTTTCCCATTCATTATATTGTCATTAAGACATATTAATTCCCCCTGCTGCTTTAACCTTTTAGCCCGTGTTACCACAGTAGCCCCTCTCTATGGATAGCCCCAGTTTCGTGTACTACGCTTTCACATGTTGTACCACTTAAATTACGTTGTCCTCCATGGGCTGTTATGCAATAAACCCATTTAGAAATAAACGAGGACAGCACTTGATGGCAAATGTGAGCACTCGCACAAAAAGCCAGCATTTTCAGATCTTACAGAGTGCATGAAAGTCAAACTTCAGAGCAAATGTTAAGTACTTTAACGCCTGCAGGTACAAGGAGTGACTCCTTGAGAAGGAAAAAAAAGCAGCGACAGCGTCTGTTGACCCAATTTGAAGCTCGCACTTTCATGAAGCAGATGTATGAGATGTTCTTTTAAACGCTAAAATGTGCAGTGTTAATAGGCCATTGTCAACACTGGGTGTGGCGGTGATGAAGAACACACAGTTGGCTGTGGAGGATTCCACGGTTTAAGAAAAAAAAAAAGGAAGGAGTAATTTATTACCACTTACACACACAGTCAGTCTTGTTTCACATGCAGTAGAGCAGATCTGTTCATTTCCCTGCAGTGATAAATGTCCTTTTAGGATTCTCTTTTGGATTGTCTTCATAAAGAAATAAGTCATAGACCATTCCGGTGATATGCCAAGCACAGGGCAGCACCTTGCACACAGTCAGCAGCAGTGACTAGAGAAGAAAGAGGTGGAGAACTGATATTAGAGTATATGTGTGGTGTGTATGTGGCTAGCTAATGCCCTTGAATTGGCCTGGGACAACCAAAGCTTGACTCGTTTAACTGCTCATTTATAACAGGTGGGCAGCATTAAGCACTGCAGGTCCAAAGTGTGATATCCCTTTTCCTATTCATGCCTTAATCATAGCCGACTAAAAACCTAATCTGTCTCCAGATCAGTGGCCAGGGACTCATTTTATCTAGCCCTGCTAAACATATTGTGCAAAAGCCCATTTGCTGTAAATTGCAGCTATTAATCGTCAACTCAAACAGGCACCTACATTGTATTTGCACATAAGAATTCATTGAAAGTTGACCAGGTATTGTTACGAAGCTCTTACTGATAAAGGAGCTGCTGCGCTGCTTTTAAAAATGATCGCCTGTGATTCTTCATCTTCATATGGTAGCAATAAACAATTAATCACCCATTTGAGAATCTGTATAGAGCCAGAGGGCACAAAATTTCTCCTGCTGGTTCAGACTCTTATGGTATGCATAGCCTTTCTTTGTACACATCGGGAGAAAAGTTGTGGTCCTGTCTGTACCCCAGTAATCTGTAACACTTACTGACAAGCTACAATAAGGTGGCTCTCCTTTACCTTGAGTGTGCCATTTACCATGTTGGCTCAGCACAAGATATCGGATGTTTTTCATTGCTGTTATGAGAAGTTGAAGGGGAAAAAAAAAACTGCTCTTGAACAGCCTAAATTAGAATCCAACCACAACAGTTCTCAAACTCATAACTCATTCTATGTTAGATATAGTGCCAAATCATATTTTACACTGTCGTGTGGGATTTAAACATCATCTATCCCTGGCATAACTTCAGCTCCCTTCAAAGAAACTAACATGAATTTTCATCTGCAGCCATTGCCCCGAATAGACTCCCTGTGCTCCTGCCGTGACAGTTTTATTTAATTGTTTTTAGAACTGAAAGTTACCAGTAGCTTTCATGGTGAAGTCCTGAAAAGAGTAGCTTTGCGTCATTGTTATCTGCACCTTGAGAAAACATGTTGAAAAGTTTGATTGGATAATGGAAAGGTTTGCTCAACTCCAGCTTTTACCAGCTAGACAGAAATGGATTAATAAAGATCTGTAACTCAAAAAGTTAGTCCAGAAAATGATGGTCAAAAAGTCTCAATGGACCTCATCAGACACGAATCTAATGCGAGACGTCAATAACCTCTCCTCCTCAAGAACACCTCCTCAATTAGAATGCTACTTCTTTTTTTGGCAATCTCCAACTGACTCGCTTTAGTCAGAAATCTGCACACAGTTGGAAGCGTGATTCCAAATCTGGCTCTTTCGTTTTGAGAAATTTCCCCATATGTTAGATACATTGTTTGGACTGCCAGGGTAGCATTTGGGTTCCCCTGTTTTTGGCTTTGTTCAGATTATTCACTCCAGCCAGATTTTTCAGGAGGCTGTGTCAGTTTGGAAGTGGTGTCCTCCTTGATTTTTATTCCCCTCTGTCCAAACATGTGTATGATGCACTATTCGGTTCAGGCCTACTGTATAATTTATCTGAAGCAAACTCGTGCCATACATCACCACATGTATTATTCATGGCTAAAACATGCTTCGTAAACGACACTAAATACCCCGGTGGGTGTGAAGAATGGTTTGGCAAACTGCCTCACCCTGGCCACCATCACTCCCCTCCCCTCACTTGTTAGACTGTATTATTTTGCGGCTGTTTCTCGGTAGACAGCTGGACAATCCCTGGATTTTCTGTCACTCAACAGACACCTCAGTGTTTTTTGCCCAAAGCGCATTAACCGGGCATGTCCTGTCCCCCTCCCATTCATTCTTTTTCTTTAGTGACTGCAACATCAAACTACAGCCACTGCATTCTCACATTACAGTTGACTCAGACATGAACAAGCTGAGGTTCCTTTTCGGTATCCAGCACAAAAGCTTTGTGCAACCTTCACCCCGATCATCCCCTGTGCATGTGTATATGCCCGCGTACGTGCGTGTGTGCACACGCTTCATCCATTTTCAGAGGATCCTTGACAGTATCACGCAGCCAATAAAAGACCACCTGTTCCAGTGTGCTAATCTAATCCGGCCTTGCTCAGACTTTGACGGTATTTCTTCCAGTGTCACGTTCCACGCGGGCCCCCTCCGCCACTCCGTGGCAAAAGCCAGGCTGAGTTGTTAACAGGGCACCCCTGACACACCGTGTGACAATTTCACGCCCAACCCCTAATCCAGTTGACACTGCTATCGACGCTCCTTTAATTGCTCAATAAGTTTTTGCCTTTCCAAACATGTTGAGGAATAGAAAGCACAGTCAAATCTGTCCCCGTGCCTCTGCTTGTCTGTCAGGCTGGCTGTCAACTTGTTATGATTAATGTATTCTCCGGCATGCACGTTTTTATTCTGGGAAAGCACACCTTTCTCCAGACGAAAGGCTGCTGTGAAGTCCTATCACGTTTTCTCCCGCTGATATTGCACATGGCAAATACATATTTCAGAAACAACTACTTAAATTCATTTTTCAGGGTGTTGAATCAGCTTGTCTCAGTTTAATTCAGTTTTCTCTCAGGGCACTTTTGGAGTGGAGTTGAAGTGTACCAAATTGAGATATAGATTTTTCTGTCTCTTTGAGCTAGAAATAAGATCATTTGAGGAGTTTGTGAGAGGTGGGTTGGAGCTCATGTGTGTTAAGTCGGAGATTGAATTTCGTCCATCTTTTTCACAGTCAAACATGCACACGGTGTGCCATGAATACTCTGCATAAATAATGCATAATGTGACAGAGATGGAATCCTGCATGATATCTCTATGTTGCAATTGATTCAAACTAAATGTTAAATTTTGTGTTACATCACAAGGGAATCCACTGTACAACAGAGGAAACTATATTCTGTAGTTCAATGGGAAATCATATATCTGCTGAAATGTGTTTTAGACACTTAATGGTAGTCTGACATATATAATCTGCAAAATGCATTGCTTTGACTTGATGCCGCTATTAATGCATGTATTTCCTTTCTTCTACCACAGCCACATTCTTCCAGGTAAGTATGATCACAGGACGGGAAATATAGTATGCGTCGCCCCATTTCAGCCAGCATTCATTTCACATCCGCTTTGGGAAAAAAAAGCACCCATTTGAAATGAAGCCCATACAGAGTGAAACAAGAAACAGAACCTCAGATGGCTTCACCAATCTCATTCTCACTGGGGGTCTTACAGAGGCGACTAGCTACCTCACCCGCAGCCCACTAGCAGATCAATACTAGGAATCAGGCCATTACGCTTCTTTGAAAGCGCTACGTGCACAATCGATATGTTATTATTTTTCATCTGCTGGCTGTATTTAATACCCTCATTATTATTTCCCCTGACTGAACAGGGAGGAAGCTATACCCGTCCACTCTTGAATCTTTTTTTTTTCTTTTTTTGTCCATGCGGGATTGGTCCGTGAAAGACATTTGTTGCAGAAGACTTCTTGTTCTCTTTTGTGAGTTTTAGAATTGTATGCTGTCGCCGATCGTGTGTGGTCTCTTTGGATCCAGGTGAATGCTTTGCTTCCACTGGTAATACATCCAGAACAGCATGTAGAGTTCACTTGTTTTTATGCACTGCTGTTGTTATACGCATTATTGGTTTTCTCGCTTGTTTAAAGCGAAACATCCTGATTGTCCTTGACTGGTAAAGATGACTGACAGCTATGAGCAGAGGTTAACTGAAGGAATGACATTCAACATAAATTACTCTTTAGTCGTGTTAAATTCAGTCAGCAATGTTTAATATCCTCTTCATCTTAGGGTTTTTGGAAGCACAGTATGGAATCGTGATCAATGCATTCTGGTCCAAGATTTACTTTAACCTTTACTTGTTGTAGTCTCCAGTCTCAGCAAGATCAAATGTGCATTAACTATTCCAACATAAAGCACTTGATGTATGCCAAAGCTGCCACTAACCAGGCGTGATCCAAAGCCCATGCATGACACATGCTGTTTCAAAAATGTATGGAGTGAATTAACTGGTAATACTCATTTTAATATAAATGAGCTCTCTGGTAATGATGTGAAGGTTCCCTCTACACAGCAGGAGTGCGGCATGGGGAGGGAGAACGGAAGGGGCCGGTTAGCACATGACAGTTTGGTGATAAATCATCTGTAATTAAACACATTAGAAATATATGGACCACAGCAGAGGGTAAGGTAGAGGTGGGGGTGTTAGGAAGGTGGCATGGTTGCCCATCCTGGTGGTGTTTTATTGTAGGACAAAGAGAACGATAGCTGGAGTTTTCTGTTGAATTTTTGTGATAAGAGAGCCTGGAGCCAAGGCTCTGTGTTCATTAAACACTATATCTCAGATAGATCTCAATTTTTTTTCCAATTAAAACCTTTTTTTTTAATGTTTAAAGTTTGACTGTATCCCTGCTTTGGCCTTTAACATGTTCCTAACTCCTTGTGAAAGATTAATTGCTCTTGATCAAAGTCGTCAAGCAGAAACGGCGTCAGGTGTAATAGACTCAGAGGAGAACGCTTTCATTGCGTGGGGGTGGAGGGAGCTTCAGGCTCCTATTATCTTGTCTTTCTTGTTCCTGATGCGGGAAATTTAATTCTTTACCATGCTTTTTACTTTCCGCTGGTTTGGAGAACAAGCCTTCAATGTCAGGTTGAGGTGCGGACAAAGGCTGAACATGGAGCGCTATCACAAAGTACCAATTGAAGTGGAGGCCATAGACTGGCTTATTGGGAAAGAGTATAAATCAGAGAGGACAAGTGACAGAGATTAATGCCAGCCAACCTCACAAAATAACCCTTCCATCCCACTCCAGCCTCACCCTACAACAACTTCCTGATAAAGCCACCAATGTGACACTACACAAGGTACAATAATAGAAATGCATTACTCAAAAGCCCTATGAGACGTGGAGATAGGAGAGCAGTGCCAAAGGAGAGGTGGAGAAGACTACCTGGGCAAAAAATTATTTTTATGTCCTTCATGGGACAAATGGTTTCTTCAGACAGTACGAATGGGTTTAGAGGGTTTATGGCCCTGATCACAGTCACTCTCGGAGCGGATGTTCGTTTTGTGGTCATATTTATGATGTTCCTCAGTAGAGACTAATTTCTTTGATATATTCTTAAGTATCTGAGGTAGTTAAGCCTTTGATGAATTAACTGCACGGAAGCTTTATTATTTGCTGTTATTACTTTGACCATTTCTAATTTCTATCGCTTTCCATTTTACATATTGAAGCCAAGCGGTAATATTTTCTGCAGTCTGCAAAATTACATTTCTGAAGTCTCTTTTAGAGCGGTAACAGGTCTCTAATTTTCATGCTGGTTATTTTGCGTCCTTAACGGATTTTCAGTTCTATGCTGGATCTCATCAAACGCCCAGAGAGAGTCTCTGCAATTGTTTACTGCCTAATAAAGATGTGATGCATAGACATGGTTCTATGTTTCCTCTGTACAGTTTTGCCGCTTTTGGGACTTTACTTAAAAAAAAAAAAACCTTAGCACTGTTATTTCTAAAAAAAAAAAGAAAAAAGGAATCCCAACCAATTTCATGAATCTCTCTTGAGTGTAATCTGATTTCTCTTGCTGGTTTATTTTCAGCAGAAAAAGAGAGAAAGCGAACGCAAGCTTTTCACTGAGTCGGCTGGCAGCAGGCAGCACCACTGGGCAGCATGCAATCAGCTCGAAAATGAAGTGCCATGTACTTTCTCTGTGCTCAGTACAAATGCACACCCACAAACTCTTCCCCAATGAAATAGGACAATACTGCAATTTGATCCAGCAAACCTTTCAGCATACCTTGCTTTCATTTACAGGGGGTCTCTTGCCCCCCTGACAATCCGGATTCATCCATTATGTTCTTTCCACTTTTTAATTTAGTGGGCAAATTTAATTTCCAAATGAATAGCAGGCCTTTTTTTTTTTTCAGAGAGCAAGCCACAGAAGATAAATGTGCTTTTGTGCAATTCGTGTTTGATTGCTGACTTTGAGGAAGCAGCTTCTTTGTGTTTTTAAAGCTCATAGATTGACCTCGGAAGCGAGAGCGGCAGTGAGATGTGGGCTATCGTAGGTGTTGCTGCTCACAGTCACACTTGGCTGAATCTGGGACAAATTCCTCTCCCACTTTTGAAACTTTAGTGTTTCTCTCTGAATCAGGCCCGTAAGTACTACAGTGGTTGTCAGAACTGTCAGATTGGCTGTTTTTATCCCGTTCCTTTTAAACAGGCCAATGCGTCAAAATGACAGATGCAGGACAGGCAGGCAGTCCAGTCTATGGTGCTGAAAGAACTATGTTTTGGGTACGAAGTTGAATGCTGAGAGCATGTATCATATCTGCAAATGATTTCGAGGGCAATTCAGAGTGAGTTGCAGCTGGACCTTAAACTGTAGAGACTGATCATGTGAGTTGTTTGCTCATACTAATAGACAACTAACTGCACGCCTAGTGAAAGTATTTTGTACAACAGTTTAGGACAACATAATTTTTTTGGCTCATTTAAACAATTAATTAATTGATTCGTTAAAAGTAGTCATGAGGGTCCCACTTGTATCCAGTTATGGTCCGTATATGATTTTAAAAGCATTTCTATTTCATAACCATCTAAAATTTTGCAGTGAAATGTAACACCGGGCTGTTTGATGTGATCTATTCAGCGTATCCAACTATGCATTTTTAAACTGATAATGATGGTCACAAAAGTAGCATGAACCTGTATTTGGCTGCTGTTTTAGATGAGTTTTGTAATCTTTTGTAGGATGCCAGCGAGATTAATTTGTCTCGTTTGATGAACTAAAATTGTTGACGGAGTAGAGAGGGAGAATGCTTTAAGAGAATCTCCAAGGTGTAACTTTCCAAGAGCGTTCTAAAAAACCAAAGTGAACAGAAATGTGCAGGAGGCCCGGTGTGCTCTGATCATGTCTGCGTCGGCAGGATCGTGAAAAGGCATTAATTGAGGAGCATCGGGTTATCGGACTGAGGCAAAAATCTTCACAGAAGTAATAAAACCTTGATGAATTTAGAAAAAAAAAGAAAAAAACCCGCTAAGCCCTTGTGTCCAGCGGTGATAGAGCTGACCCAGAAGCTTAGCTGATAGCTTTATCCTGATAGAGAATTAAATAAAAAAAAAAAAAAACACACAAATCCTGGCTTTATTAGCATCAGCACATTAGGCATAGTCAAAAGACGATAACATGCAGATGGTGCCAAAAATGGAGCTAGACACTTGAGTGGAATGAAAATGTAATCACTCAAACACTCAAAAGGTTTTGGAGAGGATGCTTATGTTGCCCACATGCTGATCCTCTGTGGTAAATTGCGTTTGTCAGACTTTAAACATCTTAGTGCCTGATTTGATGGCTTGATTGACTTGATGAAAACAGTACAATCTGATAATAGGCCAATACTTGTCACCGGTGAGGAGAATGTTCATCTAATTTGTTTTTGTCTTCATGCCGATTGATGCACACTTAAAGCTGCAGTCTGCAACATAATGCCTGGAACTGTCCGGGGATTCTGAAAGTAGTACATTAAATACCCCAATAAAAAAAAAAAAAGAGTTCTCTAGGTCCTCTATATGTCCCGCTAGGTCCCTCCAAAGCCAGCAGGTTTGTTTACAAAATTGCAGACCGGACCGGTAAAAGGTAACCAATCAGGTTACGAGCTGGGCTCTGCTGCCTGTCAATCACCGATTGTGCACGCGCGATACAAGGTAGGCTCGTCCCCACGCTTATTTATCTAGACTATTGAACTTCATTACGGGCTAGTCTACTTTAGCCTGGCTCTCACGCAGACCCTTCGTGCTTGTCTACTTACTGTGTCTTCCATGATCGCAAATGACAGGTGAGTTGATGAATGAGGAGTCGTGTACGCGAATCTGGGAGTTCTCATGTGTTTTGATGGGGCGGGACAGGAAGTTGAAAAACTTTTTATTTTTCGGTTAAAAAACAAGCATTTCTTGCATTTTGCGACTACGGAGGTCACCGTTTTCAACTTCAAGCGTTCTGTTAGATCATGTAAACCCTTAAAATGCCAAAAATTAGGACTTTACGTATGACAACAACAAATCCTGCAGACTGCAGCTTTAAAATACACGATGTTGACTTGACGTGGCTGGCTTGAGGAGACCCTAACATCGAGTGAACTGATATTTGCATTGAAGAATGTCAAATTTGATGCATTTGTTACTTCCTAGTTTTAAATTGCCAGCTTCTCTGCATTGTGCTACATGATTGTGTTGACTCTCAATCATCTAGGTGATGGTAATCCTGTGCTTAATAAAGATTTTTGTCTCTTGTTTCTTTAAGATGTCTCACCTCTCATTTGAAATGCTTTTTTAGTTCTGACTGACTGGTGAGGAGTTGCATTCTTATAAACTGTTGCTGGGACATTCACACTTTAAGAGTGGTGACCTCAGAGTGCGAATGCCATTGATAAGTTTACTAAGTGTTCATGTCTGAGAAAAATCTCATTTACAGCAGGGTTCATCTTGTTTCTTGCACCCGGCCATTGAAATTAGATTACTTGTTAGTTTAAGTTTTTTTATTTAAAGCAGGGCTCAGTAATACGGGGTTTGTTTACCATGCAATACACACCCCAAAGCTGTAGGGGGAGCGCCGTAGAAAATAGGCCACAGTCTAGCCAGACTGTCGTAAACCCACCAGAGGCAATTTACGGTTTATTTGTCCTGGGTCCGCATGAGAAAGTGAACACAGTCACACACACACACCCAAATAGTAATAATAACAGTCCTAAAAAGATCATTCTGGAAGCGATCGTAACATAGCCTAATTTCATTACACCAAGACCTACTACTTGGCGCAGGAAGACTGTGTATTTGTACAAATGTAGTTCTACAAAAGTCCTTATAGCAACATCCACTGAAAGAAACACGAACGGACATGTTTAGTCCTAGTGCTATAGCCAGCTGCTTCAGAAACTTTTAGATATAGTTCGTGAGGCAGGAACAATACATAACAGTATGTTCACCTTTACAGTTACAACTCAATACCTTCAACTCCAGCAAGCTGCATTCAAAATTATTGTAATGAAAACGACAAGTTCTACACCGACATCACTGCTAACCTGCACACGGCAACTGCTCAACATTTGTCTATATACTAGCAGCTACATCCACTGATGAAAACGGTGGTTAGCACAATGACTGCTAACCAAACATCGTTTTCACAAGTTTTGACTTGGAAAATGTAACGATTTTAGCCGTAACCGCATTCAATTTAGCCGTCGACAGCTAATGGAGAGGGGGTGTGTCTATCAGGCTACCTGGCTCGGCTCAGAGCCCTTTACGACCTGCCGTGAAGCAGTAGTTCTCGGCTCTCGTGTGTCGCGAGACTTCCAGAGCTAAACAAAGCACGCGGCGCCACAGGCAAAGTTGCAAGTGCTGTTTCGGGCTAGGGCCACCAGATGGAGATGGAAATGTCACCGTTTTCATCGGAACGGGTCAGCCAAGCAAACTGATGATTGCCAAGCAATTTTATGACCATGAAAAAGTTGCATAGCATGTCTTTAACTTTTTGCAGTGATGAAATTCTCATTCCGGTGGATTTGACTCTTTCACATAAACCTATAACATTCAATGTTCTTTGTAAATTAAAGTATTTCATCATGAGCTTGCAATTGAGTTTTCACCGTGTTTCTGTTGCAGTTACTGATTCAAGTCGTGGCGTTTTTAAAGAAAATTCTAATTAATAAAAACCCTCACAAGAAAATGAATTACAGTTTTTACACTCTCATCATTCCATTTTTTTGAGCTATGCTTCAGTGAGTAAAATAGTGGTGGCAGGTTTCAATGCAAAGGGTGATTACTGTCATTTTAAGCTTAAAAGCAAAGGCCAATTACAGAATCTTTATTTACCTATAACCATAAACAATTTCTTGGTGCTTGTGATGCCTGAAATGTAGAGTAAATAAGTAAGTAAGTAGTAGGGTAAAATTAAATTAAATTAAAAGATTAGATTATTGACTACTTTGCCACTCTTCTGCTCTGACTTTCACAGCTTTTATCTTTTACAATCGAAACGAAACACACCACAATAAGCAAAATAATTTAGTTGTATCCCTTTAGTTTATTAATCTAAGTTCGATATAAATCTTTTGTAGAAAAGAGACCTTGAGTCAGTCAATTTCATGTTTATGATAGCAGCCAAATATGCCAGTAACAACCATGTCCATATTTGCTCGCAGTAGTGTACCACTTAATCTGTTGCTAAATAGAAAAGAAGAAGACTAACCAAATCAGCAGCCAGTCTGGCCAGCTTCAACCTGCTAGAAACCAAATCGGTTGTTAATTAAGTTGGTTGTCAGCCTTGGCACACTAGTTACCAGCCTAGACATACTGACACTCAACTGAGGGAGTGGCCATTTCAATAGGTTGCTAGCCCACATATGCTATTTGCCAGCCTAGACATGCCAGTGGCTTGCTTCACCATGCTAATGCCAAGCCAAGACAATGGTTTGTATCATGGGTTGCTGTGGTAAGTTGCCGCCCAGATGAAATAGGCGGTCCCCTTCTTATTCGCCTCTGTCAACCTGCTCCGTTGTCTGAATTTTGTCTCTTTTATTGCACCTTGAAGAACAATTTTTGTTGGGGTGAGTAACAGTAGTTCAACACTGCAACCTGACATAAAAAATTTAAAGGGAAAGAAAAGCATGAGAATGACCATAACAAGTCACCTTTTGTCTTCACCTGTTAGGAGAAATCTGACTTTAATTGGTAGAGGAATCTAATTATCAATGTTCAGAGGCCACATTTTGCTAGGAGAAAAGACTAGGTGTTCCACAACCTACACGCTCGTCTGTTGCGACCTTTCTTTATCGCACATTTTCAATTATTCAGTCAATCCTTTTATGCAGCATTCCTCAAGTACACACTTGTACTTGCAAATGCCAACTCAAACATCATATCCATATCTGTTTTTGCATCTTTAATATGGCAAGGAATCCTGGGATTCACCTGTTGTTTTGCTCTATACCTTTTATTTCTTTCTTTTCTTTCTTTTTTTTATTTTGGGCAACACAGAAATTCACGTTTTGATACCAGCCTTTTCATCTCTCCTCGTGTGTGAACATGAAGATTGGAAGTGAAAAGCTCAAAATCTTGTTCATCCTATCAAATCTCTCTGTTCAATCTCCCTGTGAGGAGTGCCACAATCTCAAAAAAGTTAGTTTAAAAACAAAATGCTCATATTTAATTTGTTTGGAGGTAGATAATGTGCCAGTGCACTACCTCACCATTTATGTCAGTTACTGTGATGTCTTATATTTTTGCCTTGAGGAAGTTAACTTGGATGGGACTCTTCTTCAAGTTCTACAACGGAACAGAAAAGGTTGAAAGAAGTGTTTCCAGGAGAGGAAGGAGGGAGGAACTGAAGGAGTTAGCAAGTGGGTGCTGGCGTGCTTGCTGCGCAGGGAAGATATCATTAAGGACTCTCCATGCGTTCTGCTTTTACTCAGCTCATAGGGCATGTTAGCGGCAGGTTCATCAGTTAGCTATTGTGTTGCGCTGGCTGGGAAAAGGCTGAGCAAGTGGCTCTGAACGACTCAGGAGGGAGGGTGCGAAGGAACAGTCTGTGTTTCCCATTTACCAGTAGGGAGGGGGTACACAAACAATTCAGCTTGCTTTCTCACACATGCTCATGCAAACCTTCCCCCCGCACCGCCTCATTCTCTCCTTTCTGCTCTGTCTCACACTCTTTGGCAGTCTAACACTCAGTATATTTCTGTCACCTCTCTCTCCAGCTTTCTCTTTGCCTCCACTTTCTCCATTTGCCTCCTCTAAACTCCCCCCTCTTTTCCGTGTCTTCTGTTACTTTGCTGTACCATCTCTATGCCTCTTGTGCTGTGTCTTCGTCCCCTAATTAGATTTGGCCTCGGTGCTATCTCATTTGGCCCCGTCTGTGCCGGTGCGCTGCCATGCCTTGCCGAGTATCCTGGGAAAGCTCTTCGTCTGTATAGCTGCAGCTATAACCACGTTAGCCTGCTTAGGATGTCACCCATGCTTTGCATTAAAGACATGCTCTCACCGAGGACCACTCTCTGTCCCATAACAGTGTCATGGCGACAACAACAAAGTGGCTCTGAAAGTATTTGTATGGATCCACAGAGAAATGAACCTTTAATTTTTTCTAAATATGTTTACATTAATGCGGCGAGTAAAGCTAATTACAGTTATGTATCTGATCATAAGTTAGGAGTTCAACGACCTTTTTAACAAAGCAAACCACGTGAAAATAGTTGTGTTGTGTTGATTTCAGTTGTGAGGACCGAAATGCTCTGACAGAGACATACAGACTGAAACACATGATACAACTGTGACTTCGATGAGGGGGAAAGACAATAGTTCCAACTCGCTGCTGGAGGGCTTGATAATGTACTTCTCAAGTGTGGTTGGTTTGGAATGGCGCTGAATGTTGCAGATCCTCCACGCAAATAGCCCGCGAGTACATTGAAACCAGATTGGAACTGAACCTTTGAAGTGTGCCTAACTAGCGACTATTTAGGCACTAGGCCTTTTTTCTTTTTTTTTTCATTGTGACAGTGTTAGGATTATTCTTCAGACTTTTAATATGCACAAACTGCAATAAAACACTCTGCAGGTATAACATCCTCTTGGCTTCAGTTCCTTATCTAGGTTCTGTTTTTCTGGAGAAAACTGACAGTACAAAAACAGGTGTTTGAGTGGAAGGACTTTAGAAGGACTATTATGGACTATTAGGACTGTTTGTCTGTTTTACAAATGCTGATGTACATCACATGGCGGAGAGTCTGATTCAGTGATGGGAAATCCTGCAGGAGAAGTCGATATTCCAGCACTGGCAGGAAATGCAGGCAGTACAAAGCAACCTCCCAAAAATGAGGACGGTCTAAAAAAGGGTCAGACAATGAAACAGTAAGATAAGTTTGATATCAGTCCGCTGGCATAAATTGAGTTTTGTAAAACAAATATTTACCATTGTTTGCATGGACCAATAAGAATTTTGCGTCTCCTGCTAATGCTTCATGACACCTGCCATAGGGTCCAGCAGTGAGTGCAGGATAGAATGGCTACGAGACAAAAGACTTTTCTGATTGGGCCGTAATGTGCATGAGTCATTAAATTAACTTTTTTTTGTAACTTATAACAGGAATATGAAATGAATATTCAAGTGCAGCTCATGTAAACAAGATAATAAGTATACGGTCTCATTTAGAATAAGGTCAATAGTCAGAGTATTACCATCCAACTAAATGTATACAGTGACTACAACTGCATACAGTACTGTCCTACAACAAAGTACCTTGTATTATAGGGCAGAGGTAACACCTAACAGCTAACACCTGCTAACATCTGGCCCTTGAGAGGACTGTGAAAGTGTTCAGTACCCCATCAAGTGCAGCGGGGATGGTTGGTAACTGGTTCCTGGATGGCTTGCAATCTATGGGAACAAAACAGCTGGATGTACACTGGAATTTTGGCTGATTTTGACAGATATCAACAAGAATGTGGCACAGCTCACATTTTCTTTAGAAAAGTAGTTGTTTACCTACTGTGATTCAATTCAATTCAATTCAATTCAATTCAAAAATACTTTATTTATCCCAGAGGGAAATTAAATGTTGATGTAGCTCAATTAAATCAAAGAGTTATTATAGATGCTGATGGCTGTGGGTAGGAAAGATTGTGTCTCACATAGAGCCTCTGAAATGTGTGAGTTTGATCTATATATATATATATTATTTTGTTAATCCATCAAGAGAGCTGGAAGCATGTTCCGTGCCCTGCTGCGTAGGGCGGACATCCACGGTCTAATCACAAGTAGTAAACTAGCCTGATTATTTCAGAGTCATGGTTATCAGAAACTGTGGCCCAACACAGCCTTTTAATGCCATCTCTTCCTTTTGTAGTGACACACCTGTCCTCTTGGAGATAGAGGTCCTGTATAGTGGAGCAGTAAGTTTTAGCCCTCAGAGCACTGGTGACAAACCCACTACCACATGCAGTGGGAAATACTTTAATTGTCTTGGTTTAGCTTGTGTACCTGCATTTACAAAACACATTTAAACACACTACTTCTGGTGTCAAAGCATTATAATTAAAGCAAAACCTGAAGCACAAGTGGAGTGCTGGTTTGATGAGAGATGCTAAAGATGAAGAGAACGGGCTTAATGCAGCAAAAAAGAATCACCAGCTTATTGCACTATTGTGCATTCCTCCTACGGGAGCTTGGTTAGTGTTTTTTTCCGTCTTTATCACACACTCTGCTGTCTCTTTCTCTTGTATGCTGCTCACTCCCTCTCTTTTCTGTTTTATCCCCTTCACAACCTCCAGTCCAGCAATAGAGCCTGTCAGCGCTTTTCACACTTTCCTTAGTTGTCTTTTGTTTTCTTTCAGTTAATGTATCTTTCCAGTTCTTTTTCTGCAGCACAATGAAATGTCTCGTAAACTTACAAAAGTTAGCTGAAGCTAATTTATGTCTTCTTAGTATTGGCAGAAGTACAATGGCTTTAGAACAATCCGAGGTGAGTTGGTTTGAGATATTGATCTTGTTGTATTTAACAACCATCCGAGATTTTAATGTGAGCACAGCAACCTAAACTATTTAAACTGCATGGTCAGAAAGTAAACTGTGCTATTTCTGAAGCATGATTAAATGTGTGCCCAACCAGGAATATACTTTTCTAAATGAAATAACCATTTGAGCTCACAGAACTGCACTTTCCTCCCTTGCTCACTAGCCTTCAGCTTTTACTTTCCCAACCTTTGCAAGAGACCTCGTTTCATGGTTTGCCATCATTTTTTTAGTCACTGCATATCTGTTTGTTTTCTGCTGTCTTTGAATTTGTACTGCACTCTCATTCTCTCCTCCTCCTGTAACAACTGCACCTCTGCCAAAACCAGACTGTTCCTCCTTTTCCTGTAAGCTAGGTTTTCCCTTCTAACTCTCTCTTCCTTCTCCTGTCCTTCTGTGCTTCCAGTTATCTGTTTCCCTCGTCAACTTTTCCTTCATCTATCCCCCGCTGTGTGCCTGGCTCTCTCTGTTTGTCTGCGGTGGTGTGTATGTCCTGGCTCTGGCTTCTATGGATATTAAGCTGTAACAGGCAATACGCTGTGCTGGTCTCTGATGTATGTGTGACCTGCTTTCTGCCAGACCCAATCTCCAGCAGCCAGCCAGCCTGCCTGCCTTTTCTGGGTTAGTACCCACCAAGAGTAACAGTAAACTAAGCCTGCATCTAGCAGCCAGCCTAACGGTGTTAAAGGAAATAACCCTAAAAAGTATACAGCACCTATACAGCTTTTGTCCGAGTGCTTAAGCAGTCTATAGTAAAACAAACACAAAAAAAGAAATAAAAGCCTAATTAAATTTATAGATGACTGACTAAATTAGCAGCCTCGGCACATTCCTCACAGCAACCAAACTTATGTTTCTAAACAGAAAGTGATAGGGACCCAGGCTTATACAAAGGAGGTTTGTATATATACATGCACTCCAGCTAGTTAATTATTTTAGGCTGGTGTGTTGTTGCCTTGAGCATATTCTGAGATGCAAAAGGTTCCTCTCATCATGATGATATGCTCTTGCTTGCTCAAGGCGAGATTAGCAGTTGGAGGTACCGTGCCCTCCTCATACCTTCTTCTAGCGTGTGGACATCTTACAGCTAGCCCAGTGGAGGGTCAGTTGCTGTACCATGAATCCCGTGGGAGCTTATGTTGAGTTCACTCTGCTGTTTCTCTGTCAGATTGGCGAGAATCAGCCCATGATTTCACCCCCCTGTTGTTCCACTTGCACTACAAAAAAACAGACCATCACCCAGGGCGATGATACACAGCTCTGTTACACAATGAAGCACACAGGACTTTACGAAGAAGTTAGAATAGATCACTCGCAAGCTGTGTGTGTTGAGAGTGAGGAAAGTCACATGTATCCTAAAAGAAAATAGGCACCACATTCATCTTCATGCATTCCGAAGGTTTAGTTGGGGTTAGACGTCACCTCATCTGCAGACCAACATTAACATGTAAAAGGAAACAGTGTCAAGCTGTTGGAACAAGTCTTATACAAGGCTCTCCATTAACTTAGCACTGCTCAGGACAGCAGAAAAAAACATCATTGCTGCTCATCTGGCAGTCTAAACACAGTTTCAATGCATAAGACAGTGGTGACTTAGAGCTCTAGAGACCTCTCTATCTGTTCATCCCAACACTGTCCTGATGGATTTCTGGCAAACTTACTCAGTGGCGCAAGTGGGTGTTTGGAATGAGGAAGGGTGGTCCAAATAGCTCTTCCCGAGAGCCTTGCCTGGATGGAGGAGTGTTGATCTGCCTCATAACACACCTTGAGCTGTGACAAGATGGAGGCAACACATCAGTTTTATTTATGGCGTACAGGAGGGTCATTACGATTGCTTCAATCTTTGCTAGATGGATGTCTCTAAGTGCCTCCTCTCTTGATCTCTAATGGTACCTTGTAATCAATGGAATACCTGACCCCCACTGCCCCCCTCAACTTAATCCTACTGCCATCTTATTTCTTTTAAAAGAGGGGTCCACGTGGATTGAGTTTTAAAAGGAGGTAATTAAACCGGTGGCAGCTGAGAACTTATTATGCTGGTGAAAGAGGAGCTGCCTATATGTTGGCTTGCTGATCGTTGAGAAGTTATCTTTAATCCCCCATAACATTAAAGGCTGGCCATTCATCAAGGCACAGGGCAGCTTTGTGCACTGAAAAGCTCCTGTGGATGTTTTTTTTCCAGGAACATAATTGAAAAATTATACCCCCCCTTTTTTTTCTGTAAAACCCTCCAAAACATCTTTCCTCAAATGAAAAATAAACTGGTGTCACTAAATTAAGGCAAAATCTCAGGATACAATCATTTCATTACTACTTTGGGGCCTTATTTCAAACACTCTTCTCTGCCCCCATAAAAACCAAACTGTGAGTATCGGAGCTTTGTGTATAATTTTTTTTCTTTCGTTTTGGTTGGGTAGGAAGCACAGTAGACGCATTTATCCAACTAACCATAATTATAATTTTGTAATTAGACCAGCGGTCAAGTTGGGAGATCATGCGGAGGCTACTGCTGTTGTTAAGCTGCATTTCTGCTGCACTTCATAGCTGAACTGCCAGCGGCCACTGAGAGGATGTTTTTATGCTTTAAATTAGAATATTCATAAGCGGCGCATATGGGTGGGGTTGAGTGTTGTGCGCTTGAAAATCCGGATAAAAAGGCATTGTTTCTGAGTAGGTTTCCTTGTGAAGCTTTAAAAAAGAACAGAAAACGGTATAAGTTAAGCATCTGAATTGTTTACAGGGAGACCTTGATCACAAAAACCTGCCATATTTTTATTTTTCCAATCTTTGCGAATACATTTTCAGATTTATCTCATCCAGCTTGTGATCACTTGTCAGAGTTGGACATTTCGTGAACAAGCAGCTCTCCATCTCCCATTGAGCATGCAGTACAGTGTTACCATGATCGCCACTGTTTACTCACACGAGAATACTAATGTGGGAGATAGATCTGGTTTGGGTGAGGTCTGATGGTGCATGACTACCCTGGAGCTACATCTCCAGTCAGGTGGGGATTGGGACTAGGGACTGCTGCCATGTTCCCTTTTGTAGCGAGTAACAATGTTTCTGCTGCTGATGTGGTAAAAGCTTTTCCTCCTTTGTCACCTCCACTCTTGCTTGATCCCTGGCATCCCAGTGCTCTATTACAGTATTGTATGGCCTGAGAACCAGTGACCCATGTTATTGGCTGGCAAGCCTTCTTCCGACGCATGAGGATGGCCTCTTTTCCAGCCATCTCTTCTAATCCACCAGCCTCTTCTGTTTATCACTGACTCATGATGGGGTGGTGGGGGGCAAGGAAAACTCAACTCAAGTATAAGCAAACTGTATTGCAAGGGTTGTAGAAGATAGAGCTTTATGTATTTTATATCATGCTATTATGCTCTTCATCAAAGTAGAGTTTGGCCAGAAAGGAAGACAGAGAGAAACTGAATGAGACAGAGACTCCTGCCAGGCAAGTGAGAGAAGTTTGGCAGCTGAACAGCCATGAAATACAAGCCTCCAACAGTTACTGCTGCCGTAAAGGCAGATACATAAAATAAAATAGAATGAAATAAAATAAAAAACGGAGACTTGTGTGCTATTTATGGAGGAGATTATCAGTGCATTAATCAGGCCTGCTGCTTGGCACATGTTGAACCAGTTTTCACAAGTGTTGGCCACCAAAGTCTGATGCTGCTTTATGGGCTGCATCCGATCGATGTGCTATCCCTTCACACTCCAACAACATTCAGATTACTTTGGATAAACTTCACAATGCTATAACAATATTACTGATTTGGTTCAGTCAAGCATAAATACTATTTTTACACTAGAATAATTCTATCTTATTACTATTTTTTGTCCTATTATTTTGAAGTTCAAGCAATTATTTCTGTCCATTGTGATAACATTGCAGTTAAAGTGTGGCAAAGATATTGGAACAGGAAGTCAGAGGAGAGGAATAGTGCAGCCAATAGTCCAAAGGCCAAAAGAAGAAGAAATTTTAAATAAGAGTATGTTTCTATTTGTAGTTCTTAAATGACTATTTTCTTTATGTTTAATACAGCACTTAAGTTGCCGGGATACAGATACGGGATCTTGGTTCAGTTCACCCCCAACTTGAGCTGGAAAATTTTCCTACTGTGTTCTAAAGTGTGACTTTTGTAATGTTTTTTCTGTCATTGTGACATTAGTGGGTACTTTATCATTCTCTGATGGTTCCCCATAATGTTTTTATCCGTTGTACATGTTGCTATTTAACTGTCTCGTCTGCTCAAACGCAGATGCGCACGTCAGGCAGGCAGGCAGGTGAGGAACAAAAAGGTGACTTTAATAACTTATGAAGTAAACAAACCAACCGTGCTCTGAAGCAAGTAACCCAAACATGAACATAAATCCACTAGACAAGAATCCAAGACAGTGGATAAAAGGGAGGAGCAGAGAGCAGCAAAACAGGAGGTAAGATAATGATCTGCCATTTCACAAAATGAACCAAGGAATGTAAATAAAATGGGCTCCAGCCCCTCCACAACCTTAGGGAGGATGCAGCTCAGTTTTAGATGCCACTGAGATGCGCCTAATGCTGCCATCTTGTTTATGTGGGAGTCGAAATAAAAAATCTAGCATTCAGCATGCAAGGCACACATTTGGTAGCTGGTTTACAGCCTAGCTAGTCCATCAGAGTCCCTGCCTTGTGTTACGCAGCAAGTGAACCGGCAGGTTTTCCTCCATTTAATCAATTGAACTTATTGGCTAAAAAGCCTACAGAAAAAAAATAAGAAAAGATTCCATATTATCTTGGCTTTCATGTGATAGCAAACTTTAAAAGCAGCTTCAAGGGCACTAGATTAGGTTTCCCTTTTTGTTTTGGTTCTGTTTGACTCAGAGGGAGATTGTTCTCCTCGAGTGTGACACCAGATGGTTGTCAATGCTTGTACATTACGCCTCTAAAGTGCATGCTTCGATGATCACATTTCAAACTGTGACCTCTGTTGCTTTTATGTATTTTGAAAATAACGGTGTGAAAATGTGTAAATGCATGGTTTTAATTCAATTGGAAGTAGACAAGTTTTCGCTTTAATTCAAGCAGTAAATGTTTGCTGGATACATGAGCCACAGAGGAATTACACGTTCTGCATTTAGAATGGTTTCATTTCAGCCTCACTTTCACTGTGCAGCTCTGTCAGCCATCAAATACAAATTTCCCTGAAAAACTTTCACACTTTTTTTTCCCTGCGTGTTTTTCTCCTCAACACTGACACTAACTCCTGATGAAGTTTCTGGGGTGCCCAAAGCAACGCCCAAGGGAACTTATTACACCATACAGAATGATGTCAGTTGAGTTTACCTCATCTGGCAGCATACCTTCTCTCTTGTTGGTGTTGGCCAAAGTGGTGTTGACCTTTTCTCGTCAAACAGAGGAAAACGGAGAACGTTTATCTCACCGTATCAGTTTCAGTTTATTCTTAAGCTCTTATTTACAGTAACAGTCTTTGCATCTACTCTGTCCTTGTGTCCCCCGAGAGTTTCCAAGTGGATTATCTATTGTGTCTTTTAAATAATATGAAATTCTCTTGGAGGACACCCAAACCTCCCGATCAAGGCATCCCCATTACTGTAGTGCCTAAGCCAGTCAGATACCTGGGATAAAGGCTTGGCAGGGACATTGTGAAACAATGACCGAAGTAAATGGGAGACCATCGGACGGTTCATGAACAAACAAAGAATTTTGTCAGCTGTAGGGTCTCCACAAGTGTTGTAAAGGTAAACCTGAGAGAGCAGAAGATGATAAATGCAACAGAAAAATACACTTTTTATGTATTAAATTAAAAATATTTGAAAGGAAATTGGTTCAGAAACTAAACACTAATTAAGTGGACACTTATCAGTAATACTGATGGAAGGGATGAGGGCAACTGTAAATCAGGACTGAGTTATAATGGACTGAAGTAAATTCAAAGGTTTGTTGCAAATAGTAGCATGTATCTGTAAATTAGCAACAAGAATTAAAGGGGTTAATGGTCCATTATGTTGCATTGTTGGGCCTGTGTCAGTCTCCCTCATCCCACTTTCAGCTCTCTCCAAACCTACAATATTATCTCTGTCTGTGAGGCTCAAGGCTCTATCTCTACTAATTAGAATTTAATGGACCAAAAGTGATTGGTGTCCTTCCAGAAATAAAGTGGGCTATTCATATGTAAAATAAACAAACAGCACTTGGTATGGAAGTATTGTTTGGGTGCGTCTCTTGCAGGAGTCACAGTGACACAGAGACGGGGAAACATACGGACTAAGAAGCATATTTAAATGCATGAGTTTTTTCTGTTCTTTTATCACACTTATTAGAAAGCAAACACATAATCTCTGCAATTGAATGTCTTGTAATTTTTCTTCAGCATATATTTTACTTCCTGCACTGTTGATTTGACTTGGCTCACTTTTTTTTTTTTCTTGCAGTATGGCCCTTGAGTGGGTGCTGATGCCAAAGACCCTGAGTTATTATCATTATAGGATGATAAGAACTGTACCCAGACTGCTCCCTGTGCAATTAAGCATTCGAGACATTTCTTTAGGCCTGCCCATTCAGTGGTCTTACACTCTCATTAACAGTCTTCCTCGCTCTCAGTTTTATTTTGCTCCGGTCTTTTCTCCCTCTACAGTGGGTCTAATTTTTTGTGCCTGTGACTCTGACGCTGTTCTTTTGCTCAGTATAATCCCCTCACTGCTTCCCTCTCCTTGTTTCTCATACCAGCATAACTGATGGCTCTAATTTGTGTACTTTAAAGGGGCCAATTCATAAAAGGTACTTATGCTCGATAAGGAAATTGAAATGAATGACGACAGCCTTATCACAACTTTCTCCCTCCCTTGCACTCACCCATGGGCAAGTGAGAGGTTTCATTGCCTTAGAGGAACACCATCGTAGTGAGAATATAAATGCAAATCTAAATGCCTCGACGCTATTGAAGGGCGTCTCTTTATAGAATCAATAATCATACACGGACACGGAGTAGAGAGACCAAGAATTACGATGGGGAATTGTTTACATGTTGCTGTGAGTAGAAAATGTGCCCAAAGACTGAGGAAAGGAAACCATTTACACACTGTGATACCAAAGAGGCCCAAGACCACAATTTTGTGGAAGGTGTTGCAGAAAATATAGACTGTCACTTGCTTTAATTCAGCTTTTAACAAGATACAGCTAGGTTGTTTTCAGGGTGTAAATGATGCTGTCCAATTTTTCATTAGCCTGAGTACACGAAGCGGAATACATATACAGTAATATATCATGCTTATGATATATGGACTTATTTTTTTTACACTACAAAAGAAAAAAAATCATCTTTCACACAGACAAAGAAAACATTCTGGAATTGACAGAATTTGCTGTTATGTATAATATTTTCTCGGAGACCAAAATGACCTGCTCACACATCCCATAAATCAATGTTCATAAGCAATTCTATTAAAGAAGTTCAAACTAAAGATATCTTATATTTGGTTAATATTTGGTCAACTGAGCAAAGGAGTTTGTGTCTTCAAGCAGGGCTGCAGAGGAGCCGCTGAAAATCTCGACATGAGACATCTATTCCTTTACTCCCTTCAGCTTTCCTCAGGCACAGTTTGGGTGTAGACGCAAGTGTCTAGACAGACTAAAATGAATTTTTTTCATAGCTTTCCAAAGTTGTAAAAGCTGTTCTCGGTATCTTTACTCTCTCTGGAGGGATTTTGTAGTCCGAGAAACTTTGAAGCTGCTGAATATTACCCTCCAACAAGTCTTTCTGGAACATAATGTTTTGTCACTCCCTGAACCTAAAGCCCGAAGCCACACAACACCATAAATAAATAAATATATAAAAATACAAGTCGCTGCACAATGGCACTGTGTGGAGAGCAACTGTTTTCTTTGTGCTGCACAAGTCCTTTTCTCATTATGCAGGTTTTAGATACAATAGCCACTTTCGTGTTTTTAACTAGATTTATATCGTCTGCTTTGAATTAAGAAAAGGTTATCAGCTCAAGATCAGTTGAAATAAGTATAATAATATATGCAAAAGAGGCTAGACTACATTACCTTGACATAAAAGGGCAGATATTGCAACTTTCTTGAATCTTCCACTTTTCAGTATGCACTTTAATCAGCCACCACATTAAAACCACTTACTTAGTATTGTGGAGGACGTTTGATGTTGTAACTTGTTGGCTGATTCTGGGGAATGCTGCAGATGTTTAATCCAGGGAGTCTTTGGGAGTTTGGGTTGAAGTAGTGGGTTGACTGCCTTTGTCTCTCTGATATGTTTCTTTATCGAGCGTAATCCATCTTTGCTGAGAGTTGGGCAGTATTTTTTAAGTATCCCAACAGTATTGCACCTAAACAGTGTTTCAATGGATGGTATGTATGAAGTCAAATCAAAACCAATGTCAGAATCAAGGTTTTCAAGAAGTCTTTTTATTTCAACGTTCATTTGAACACACAAACAATTCAGTGTTCAATCTTTGGTGAACCATTTCCTTTTGGCAGCTTTCGAAGACCCCTCACCGAAAAGAGAAGCTGATAAGAGTGCCCGATTCTGTTAAATAGATCTTGTTAAGAACCTTTTTTGTTGGCTCAAATGAACTGAAGCTTGATCTTTGGAAAGAAAAAGAAAAGCAAAAGGGAAAGCCCTGGTAATGAGATGATCAATGTTATTGCTTCCACTGCCATTAGTTTTGATTCTCTGGCTGTTAAGTGTAAAGCAACTACCATCCATAAAGAACCAGCGTCCTCTTCTTTCAGACATATAATATGATTCATTGTTGGGGTGAATTCTCAAATATTGCTGATGCATTGTCTGAGCATACAGGTTTCAGCACATATCTTTATAGAGCAGTGTTTAGTGAGGTGCGACGGCTTGTTTTGACGCCCCAGCCTGGCTCAACACGGCCCAGTGCCCAGTAATCACTCTGCTATTGGAGGGCTGGTGTCAGCGGCTGTGCCCTCCGCGCCCCCCAACCACAGCCTAAACAACATTCGGGAGAGCTCTTGACAAATTGGAGCAAGTTAGCCACTCCTCAGTTCATTGCACAGCTCTGAACACTAGCGAAACAACAAAATATAAGCGTAGATAAAAGGAAGAGTGAGCGTAGTCGGTTTCTGTTTGTGCTCACTCTGCTCTCCACCCCACTACCTTTCTCTTACTCTCTTGCTCTTGATCCCCCTAACCCTCATCTCTAGTCCTTCTCTCTGCACCACACACACACAGTCATCTGAAGAAGTGTTTGTCCTAAAACTCGGCTCACTGTGTCATGCTCAGAAATCAATCAGGGGTTAAGCTCACACCTTCTAACGAGCTCTTCTCAGAGGTATGTCTCTTCCATGTGCTCAGGGCAGCCTCAGCCAAACACCCTAGAACCACGGGGCAGAGCTGGAGAAATTGGTGTGATTAAGAAGGAGAGCAAAATGGAGAAATGAGAGGGCAAACTGTCTGATGGAAATGGAAACGGAGAGGGTTTGTACAGGCGAACAAAAGAAAGGAGAGGTGGAGACAGATGGAAAAGAGGTATAAAAAAAAAAAAAAACAGGGAGTGAAGGCATTCGTCAAGGTGTTGGGCCTCCTGCCTTCTTAGGCTGCGGCTACACGAAAACGTTTTTCACTGTAAACGATACTTTTTCTTATCGTTTCGCTGTCGCGGCCACACGGAGCCGGCGTTCCCACTACCCCAAAACGATAGTTTTTGAAAACGGGTTCCAGAGTGGGAAAGTTTGAAAACGGCCTCGTTTCGTTTCCATTGTTACAGCTAAAACGTTTTTGCGTCAGTCACACGTTGACGCTGTGAGCCAATTTTAACACTTCTCTATTGTCTCACAGCGTGGCGTGACACAGCGGCGTGTGTACTGCATCGTTTCATCGTTTTCATCCGTTCTCGTCTGGACAGCAGCGCGTTTCCGTGTGGTCGCAAGAATTTTCGTACCCGTTTTCAAAAAAAAACTCGTTTCGTTTTCGTGTAGCCGTAGCCTTAGTGCAGCACACAGGTGTCGGGTTCACCAGCCTTTCATTAGCTATGCACCTGGGCGCTAATGGTGAACGGTGTCAAAATGAACCGGGCCAGTATAGGTGCAGGGAACACTTTTGCTCAAGAAAAGGTAAACTCATTACCTGATTTATTTTCACGCAGATTCAAGCAAGAAAAAACATCCTATTTTGTCAAGTGTATTCTCCAGAAGCCATTTTGTTTTCGAAAAGCCCCCTTTCCCATCAAAGTGCAGGAAAGCTGCTTTTCCAACCGGGGGTTTATTTCCTTGTAATTCGTTTTATTGCTGTTGTTCTGTACCTCAGCCCAGCTGTTCCCATCGAGACTGGCAATTAATATAATTTATTCTTTTGTGACTTTAATGGCCTTAAGTGAGACCGAGAAACAACAACAGCAGAATGAACAATGCAGACTGTTATGTCAGAAAGGTTTTCCTAGGCTGAGGCTAAGGCCTGCAGAAGGATTTTGACAAATACCAAGTGCCGGGAGCATTTAGTGTTTGAAAGGAATTCTCTTCGTAAACAGGCAGCAGCCTTGTTATTCTACAAAAATAAGATAGGAAGGACTAAAGGTGAATCGCAGGTAACATTTGAAACAGGGGAGTATAGGTGTGCTGTTTTCTTCCTCCTAACCGTCTCCATTTCCCTTCACGTCAGTCTCTTCTTTTATTTTTATCCACAGATGAGTGACTATAGCTGTCAGTGAACAGACAGGGTTAAAACTTTGCCAGACAAAGAGAATCATTCCATCCATGCTCCCTTATCCCTTCAACAGCTTCTTCCTTGGCACCAAGACTTGACCTCTATTTCAAAAAGTTATTTATCCTGTTGTGTGCTTTTCAAGCCGTGCAACCTTGAGTGTCGACTGAAAAATATGGACTTTGAAAGACTGATATTGCATACAGTATGTGGTATAGCTACATTTTTGGAATTGATGGACTTCGCTGTCACACGATCATCAAATCACCTTCATGCTCTCCAAAGCTGTTGTGCGACTGTAATTGCTGCCTGGATGACTGTGGCGCCGTCACCCTTAAAGCGACCCATCCTTTCACCAACGAAATGCATCATGGGATGAAAGTGATTGCTTTAAATTGTAAGTGATTAGACTTTGTCTAGACATCTCCGGGAGCGACTGGATTGATTTGATGCCAGGGAGTAAATCGGACACTGGCACTGAACCACGTTATGTCTCAATCATCAAGATTTCATACTTCACTTCTTTTGTCTTTCATGGCACTTTGGTAAGTTCCTTTTTTCTATCCTTCATTCTATTTCAAGTTTTTTTCTCCCCTTTAAAAATTTGCCGGATATGGATATGGACGTATAAAATGCAAAGCACCTGATTCAACAAAAGCGACAAGTTTAATTTGAAAATGAGAACGGGTGCGGATTACAAATCCGGTGTAGCTGGAAGTCTAGATGATAGAAGATGTTGGAATACAGTATGAGCATGAATGGGGTGCATAGTACTCCATGCTAGCCACTAACACATAATGCAGATTTTTTTGTGGGGGTGTAATGACCAAGTGTAGAATTTGACATTCACTAATGAAATTACACTTACTCAAACTGTCTTCGATGGATACTTAAAACTGTTTGTTTTCGAAGCTCAGTGAACTGACAGTTGGCCACGCCCACTTGAAGAAGCATAATAGAAAAATGATTAAGCCATAATTTAAAATGGAGGGACGAATTTGTGAAGCGAATATAAAAGATTAAACAATAAAAAGTAAACTAAGTACATGCTTGAAGAAATCGGTTATCAGCATCAAGGAATTCGTAGTTTCATCTTCCAACACAGTCTCAGTAAGGTAGATTATTGTTTGAAATGCCACTGATACAAGCTAAAAGGAATCCTGATTGACTCTGTTTGCATCGCTCTATGCAAACTTCGTATTACCTGCATGACAGCAACATCTATTCAGTCTACTGTATATGGCATAAATCACCTAGGATTTTTTTTTGTATGCGTGAACAGAGCTTAAACATTCATGGATAAAGTTCAGTTTATTACGGTTCTTTGTTATACCCTTGTTATACCAAGAATTGACAGCACGCACCACACACCACACTCATACCCTCCCAACTCACTGAGTTATACACACTACCATGAAGACAGCGATACAGATAGTAGATAGAAACCAAACAATAACTTGTTTTATTGCAATTTTGTTTACGCCTTCAGAATTTCAAGGTCCCTTCTTTCGAGTATAAATTGGAATATGTATGTAGCAAATATTACATTCTTAATGAAATTGGTCCAACAGTCACATTGGGACATTTTAAGGAAGAACAGCTAGCAAACATTGGCATGAAGAAAATAATAAAACAGCGGCGGCAGCATTAAGTTTGGGTAAAATATTTATTTTAATGGCGTGGAGGAAGTCTCCCGTGGATAGATGCGTGACTTCTAACATTATTGTTCTTTGCTAATAGTCACATCCAGTGCAGACTTCACAAAGTGCCCTTGGCATGTCCGAATTAATGATTGAAGCATCTACAAGATTGTGTCCGATAGTGTCTGAAAGGAGATGAGAAAGCTGCCAAGTGGCTGACATCCAGCCAGTTTAAAAAAAAAAAAAAAAAAAAGTCTGGTGTCCTAAAGTGTACCAGACTACAAGCTGAATTACTTCAAAAAAGGTCGTTTAACTGTTGCAGTTAACATTAAAACGATTCTCTCCCACTTCTGACAACTTGTTCAGAAATTACTTAGAATGTAGCTGACATCCTTTTATAGGTTAAAATGGATAATTTAACACATGCACACAGCTGAGGACTCTATTAAGCTATACTTTAAAAACCATTCATCTGTTTTTGGATGACTCATTTCCTTTCCTGTACAACCATAACTCTCTACTTGCCAGGCCAGCACATTCCATTTTGGTAGACAAGTTGCTTTCATTTGACCCTGTCATACTTTCTGATTCATGCAGTCAAACTGGCCCTGTTTGATTCTTCTCAGTCTTCTAATTGGGGTTGTTAGACTAAATTTTTGTATGAGGGATAGATTTAAGAAGAACGGGAATAAATGTTTTCCTCCAGTTAGCTCATTTGTCATGTGTGGAACAAAAGCAGAGAAGGGTTTCAAGGACGAGGTTTGAGACACGTTTGCTCTATTGATTGGTTAACAAGCCTGCATTCAGACTATTTCCCCATCGAGGACTGAGCCCTGCACAGACACAATGGAGCACATTTCCCCTGTTCACAATACGGGCATGCAGCGGTCAGAGCTGCCGAAACAGGTCCACAATCAGGCCTTCTGCCAGGGGGGGAGACACTGCCAGGGGTGTGGATGGAGACAGGGACAAGTGGCAAACATACAGAGAGGAGGATGGATTTATGTAGAGCAAAGAAGTCAGGAAGGAGGAAAGTTGAATGGAGAGTGATGCTTAAGGTGTAGTTTAGAAAAAATAGCAGCAAAGGAGAATAGAGCGTCATCAGTGGATGGAAATATATTTGAACAGAACAGGGCTGTAGCGTTTTGCAGAAATACAAAGAGTTCACATTTGCATTTGTCGAGGGTTTCAAAAGGTAAAGGAACACGCCGAAGAGGAATCAACATGAGAGAAGAAAGAAAACATGTTGAGAATCCAAGTTAGTGAAAAGAAACCAACAAGAGATTTACCCCGTCAGATGAAAATAAATGCATCATGGAGCTTCAAGATGGTATGATGTCAATGGGGGGATATAAGCGCGCTGGAATAAATGATGCATGAAGCAAAAGTGTTTACAATATGACGTACCTTAGAGAGGAGAGGGCTCAAGGGAGTTTCCATGCATCTTTGGCTATAAGAGGTAGAAGAGTTGTTTAGATCCCTTATGCAAAATTTGAACCAAATTCTTCAAGTACAAACTTTGCATCTTGTTTGGAATCTAATATGCTGGAAAGTCAGTTCACTTGGAGATACTGTTCGTATCTAAGTTGGTGTTTCTAAATCCAGCAGTTCTTTGCAAAAGTTACAGAAAGTTTAGATGTTTTCATTCTTTATTGGCTCGTAAATGACAATATTTAAAGATTCCATGTTTTCAAAAACCAAGTTTACACTTAAAAGACGTATTACCCACAGAAATAAACTTTACTTACAGGTAGAATTATGTCTGTCACAGTGTCACATTGAAAACACTCAATACAGACGGGTGAAATGGATCATATTAGATAACTGCCACTGATGCATGAACAGGTCAAATTTGATTTTATAAAGTGATCATATGTTTTGCACAAATGCAGTGGAATAAAAACATCTAACCTCAGGTATGGAGAAAAGTAAATGTGTCCCTAAAAGTTCAATGTGGGTGAAAGACAGTAAAATATAAACACAGATATTGGGTATGTTGCACAACCTTCCCACTGCCTCCTTCACCCTGACCTCATCTTACCCCTCAAGTCTTTAAATATACAGTTCGTCTTGTGCGCTTGGCTTCATTGCTTGTGACACACTCCTGTTTCTACCTCTTGCTGTTGAGCTGTACTGTGCCCTCCCTGGGCTTAGCCAACCTTTTGCCTTGCCACCTGTCTCTCTGTCTGTCTGCCTGTCCAGTCTTTTACTTGTCGTACCTGTCTTGATCTGTATGTATCATTGTCTTTTTCTTCAGTGTTGCCTTTATCAGCCTGTCCCATCTTATTTTCTAATTCCCGCATTTCTTTTTCTTTTTTTTTTCATTGTCAGTCCCCGACTGTCTTGTCTCGTTGTCCTGATTGTTTTTCCTTTCTTGATTCGATTCAATCTTGACAAGTTGAGCACCAGTTCCCATCAGTGCTGCTTTTTTGTTTCGCTTAAATTCCACATGAACAGACCCGCCATCATGTACGCAAGGGCAGCTTTTAGTGTACACTTTCTTAAAATCTATCAGTTTTCAAATCAAAAGAACCCAACAAACACGGATGGGGCAGACAAAGAGGAGAGATGGAAACCTGTGGGGGTGAAAAAAAGAAGCTAAACAACTTTGCACAACTTGATTTGTTGTCCCCTTTCACTGCTAGTATTTTAGTCCTGGAGAACGGGCATGAGCTCGACTCCACACTCAGTGGTTGACCTCTTTTTTTCTTGCCAAGCCATTTGTGCGTATGTGTTTGGACCATGCAGTGAGCTCCTAACACTCCCATCCCGCTCCCGTACTCAGATCTCATTTTCGTGGGCCGTAAAACATTGAGTTGTTAAATTTCTTTATGCGTCCTGCTCCCCTTGCGCCCCAAGGGCTCCTGGTGTGTTTTAAATTGAATGATTGCCTGCAGCTCTTAGGTTGTTTAACCTCTGCAGTGGCACCAACTGCTCCGTAGGACTGTATTTTTAGAAGTTTCGCTCACGTTTGCGTTCCCTGCACCTGTGGTAACACAGTGAGAGAGAGAAAAAAAAGAAAAGGAAAGAAAGGAAGTCATTTCTTGGGAGGTTCACAGCTGAAGTGTGCACTTGAGTGAGTTGTGCCTCCCTTCTGTGAGGATAGAGAAGTGCTTAGAGGTGTGCATGCAAGCACGTGCATGTGAAAATGACGACCGTTTTCCTTCTTTATGACCCCCACCTCTGTCCAGCATGCCAATTTGTCTGACGAACAGAAGAAGGGGAAGCATGAGGGGAAAGGGAAAACAAAAAAAAAAAAAGAAGCAGCAATTGGGGGATTCTGGAGTGAGTGCTGTTCTGAGCCTGTTAGCTTTTATTTCCCAGAGAGAGGGAGAGAGTGAACACCCTTTCCTGTCTTGATTGACTTCTTCTCTTCTTCCCCAGTTCTACTACAAGCTCATTTCCTCCACTCTCTTAAGTAGCAATAATGGACATTCCCATATCTTGCTTGGAAGCAGACTCTCCAGGGCACAGGAAACATGAAAAACTATGAACTACAAATTACCCTGCCTAACCTTACCTGGTCTGTGTGGTTATTATTGTAGATTTAAACGGCTATACTAGGAGGTCACACATAGGAAGACAGACTCTTGGGACTTATCAGGTAAGCCAGATGTGTAATAAAGAGCATGTAAGCAGTAATTACACACTGATAACTTTGCCAAGGACACAAAGAGGATTTTGTCATGTAAAGTTGTAAATCTGACTTGTTGGTCATGTCCTGTAGCCCAGGTGAAAGCTCCCTCTCAGTCTACCTCCCACCACCCCCTTGCCGCGGCTTTGTTTGGTCACACTTTAATTTGCCTCCTCATTAAATCTTATTAGTCATATTAAAGTTTCCTATGATGGGAGGAACATCTTTACAGTGGAAACCTGACTTTGATCCTGTTTCCGCATAATTGTGTGCCTTATCCAGGTCTGTTCTTTAATCACACACTGCTTGTGTTATTTGGTGTGTTCTCGGCAGTATGTGCATGTCTCTTAGCAACAGTTTATTTGTATTCATCTGCAGTTTTTGACAGCATGTTGTGGGTTTTTGGCTTAACCATGCCCTATGTTCCAGTAGTATGCAAGATATCAGAGTGCTGAGGAGACAGGCCAGGCCACACTTGTGATTCGGTACACACACCCCCATGGACCAAGGCTTAGGGGAGTGCATGTGCTGATGAAAAAGTAATGTACTGTGTCTGCAAGGTACGGCTTGAGTTTTTTTTTTTTTCTTTTTCTTCTTCTGTGAACAGAAACCCTCGTCACCACACAAACCTGGGACTTTTCCAGCTCAAAGCAGCGCCTCGAAATGCTGTTTTGTACATTTCTGTGAAACCAGCTGGGGCTATTTATTCTCTTGTTACCCCGCAGCCAGCTTAAAATGTAGGCCCGAGTTTGCAAAAAAGAAATGTATTGTAAGTTATTTTAAATATTTTAAAATAAAGGCTGCTTCTCTCCATTTTCGAAGCTCCTTCTGCAAATACTAGTGGACCCTAGAATATATGAAAACATATATTTTTCCAACTGAAAAGTTATCTTCTCAACTGTAAATTAAACCCTCGTTAAACTCAGTTTACAATAATTTAAGTGTTTGTTGTAATAAACCTATGCCACGTCAAAAAAAGAAGTATCAATGCAATTTCTCTCTCTCCGCGCGTGGCTCCTTTGTTCCTCCAGCCAAATCAGCCACTCTAAATATGTGTACTTTTAAACCTCATCCGTTCAGTTTCTTCTTTCATTGACGCTCCGTTGAACATACTTCCTGTTTTATCATCTGGGTCGCAGTGAAAAGAAACAGTAGCCACACCTTCGTGTCACAAGTGAGTCACTTAAAGTAACAGCAGCTCTGTGATTGATGTCCTCTGAGTGTTTATGTGTGGGCCGGTGGTGAGGGGTGTAGAAGTGAATGGATGGAAGACAGAGGGCATACAAGGGATTGATATCACGCAGGAGAGTGGTGGACCAGGTGAAAGAGGAGAGGAGGAGTGGGTGGTAGCAAGGGACTTGTCCTGCAGCAAGTTAAATCTATCTCCCTCATTTCTTCCTCAACCGTGGTCCCTCTGCCCTTGGGCTGTGAGTGCTGACTAAGCAGGGTTTGTCTTTGTCCCCCTCCAAACTGTACCAAGACTGCAACCTTATTACGAAAGTTTGCCCAAGGACCCGGTGTTCACAAGAAACTTTGTTTTTTATTGCTGTTGCTCACCCAAACACTGTCAAGAGAGAACAAAATGAAAATTTGTCATACCATATTTTCATGTTTTGATGGAAACTGATACAGAGAAATTCAGCCCAGGTGCATATGATATTGAGAATATAGTCGGAAGACATAATGCTGCTGCATCATTTTCTCTCTTCTCCACTCAATATCCCCGTCAGTTAATCTTCATTGTTGTGTAAACATGATCCGTCCCCAACATTCATCCAACAAACCATTTCAGTTCATTTTCCGAAGTCACTTGCCAATTTCCTTAAGCACACAACAGTGCAGAGCAGTCCAGTTTTCATATGATGTTCTATGTATATTCAGGATAGTGCTCTCTCCAAGGGGAGCCAAAGCCCATTTGCTGGCTGGGCTTGCTTGGCAGTCATGGCTCCAGCACATACATAACAGTAAATTAGCATAAAATCGGGCTCATACGCGTGGCGAAGCTGGCCAAAAGAGACGTAATTGCTATTGACAGAATTAACAAACACATTAAATCCCCACATTAATTAGAAAGTCAAATGTAAAAACTGTCAGGAGTGGCAGACAGCTGTCATCCATCATCCATCTCATTGGAGTTTCATGGTAATTCATTTTCCAACGGTTAATTTGCTTCATTTTGCCGTGGACTTAAAGCACAGCATGTTTTAATTATGGCTGCCCTGAATAGAGTGGCCATTTTCATAACCGTGTCCACTGTGTAGCAAATGTTTTGGTGTGGTCAAGTCCTGTAATGACCAACCACATCAGGCTGTCAGGGCAGCTTAAGCTGCAGACGGATAATTGACTTATTATTTCTCTTTTAATTGGGTGAATTGCGTGTTTTTACTGACAAAACAGAATGTCAGAATGAATGTCTGAAAACGTTGTGACAATCACAGGGAAGTAAAACAAGATGAATTCATACGTCTGCGCGACCAACGTTTCTATTTACTGTTGAATTTAGTCTTTGGGTTATCTATGATTTTTCTTTTTGTTTTCCTTCACCTTTTTTCTTTAAAAAAAACTAATGATTTTTTCCCCCCGTCTTTTCTCTTTTCTATGTTGCCGTTTGGTGGCTTGGATTGGTTTGGACATTCAACACCTTCTCATCTCTTCTCTTCTCAGGTAGTTTTATTTAACCGTCTTTCCCAATATAAATCTTTGCAAAGCATAAAACACATGTTGTGTTATCTCCTTGCACATATTCCACTCACATTCTCCGCCTTGACAGTTTTAAGAGCATTGCTTCAGCAAACTGTCCAAACAAAACAGAAAAACAAATGAATAAAAAATGAAAGACAAAGCATTTCCTTATGTTGAACATAAGAGGGCATAGTCTATGTATTTGATGGAATTACGTGCATACATGGAAACAGGTGTTAACATTTGACCCTATCCAACAACCTCCTGCATAAGCAGGCAAATGCACATCATTGGGAGTCCTTACAAGGTGAGTGAAACCCGGAGAAATCCCTATTAAATCCAGTATTTATTGCGGGTAAACATGTATGGAATTGTACATGTTTTGAAGTGTATTTATTGGTTCGAGGCTGGTGGGACGAAGCCTTCCTGGAAGAGCAGGTTGTCGACACCAGAGCCATCTCAGGCTGACGAGCCCTCTGTCTGACACAAATAGTGGAGGACACCTGCTGTGTACCTGTTCTCCTTGTTTGCCTCCTTTACTTTTGCACCCGCAATTTTCCAGTCTTTTTCCTCCTGCCTTACACTGCGCCCCTTCAGTTCTGTGTTGTCAAAGTAATGGCAGTCTGCGCATTGATTCTTCTGTACACTGAGCGTCACGCTGGGAATGCTAGCACACTCCTTCTGTCAGAGAGGTTAAGATCACATGTTTGTCGGAGCTGAGCCCCCAGAGCAAGACTCCAAAGAGGTACACATGCATGGCGACAGGGCTGACCTCGGATAACATGCCTGTTATCCCCGAAGAAAGTCGAGCTGTCAGTCATTCGATTGTACACGAGGCATTACGTTTGATGATAACTTACACAGTGCAGTTTTAAATGGCCATGATAGGAAACAGAAAACAGATCAGTAAATCTAAAATATCCAAACCAATTCTTACTGTTCAACTTTTTTTCAATCTTTCTCTGCTTCGATGGCTTTTCGGAAAATGAGTTTCAACACAGCAGCATAGTGATATCAGCAGTTAAACTGAACGTGCTACTAAAAAGATTACACTGGTATAAATTGATAGAGATGTATTTGGGTATTTGAGCCTCTGATTGAACTTGAGTGACCAAATGGGCCTGTTTAACTCCTTCCATTTTAACCCACAGTAGGATTGATTCATCCCTGTGTAAGTCCTTTTGGTTTCTGCCAATGATAAAGACTCCCCATTTGAAGACCCCCCAGACATTGACCCTTTTTGGGAAAATGTGAAAAAAAATGTGAACCCCCCCCTCTCTCTCTCTTTCAAAATCACCCTCACGTTTCATCCATTCTCTTTCTCTGCATGTCCAATCATTTATCTATCCACCACCAAATTCATTTCAATTAGCAGCTGTGCTGACTTGCTCCAACTCCTTATTGATCGCTGCCCCTGGCAACTTTGGGCATGAGCGCTTCAGGACCTCCGCTGCTACCTTCGGCACACACACAAGCAGCACACGTTAGTGAAGGTGTGGGCCGTTTAGGGGCTTCGTCCCGGGCTCAGGCACAGCGGGCACCTTCGCCACTATGATCAACAATAAATATGAGCAGTGGCAAACAATTACCCCCCTTAATGAGGGATTAATTGTGTCAAGATGGAGTGAGGTCAACACAGAGGTCGGTTAATGCTGTACATTCCTAATGTGTTTATTTTCATTAGTTAGAAAGATTAGTCTTTCCCCTTGTAGCACCACTGTCCATTGATTTTCCTCTCCCTTTTTTTTAAGAGACTGTATGAGAGCGCGTGTGCCTCTGTGAATGTATTTATGTGCGTGTGCACACTGCTCAAAGTAATATTATGAGTGCTTGAGCATAGAGCTGACTATTGACTCTTGCCAGATCAATATTATAAATGCCTTTAACGGTGGCAGTTAAACTCATTTGTCATTTACTGCTGGTGGTCGCGGGTAGGGTGGGTGAGAGTCCTCAGAGAAGCGACAAATGAATCAATCTATCGCAGCTAACTTCCCTCGCCGGCCTCTAAGTATGTCATCATCCACGATCATAACTTGAGGCAAAGCTTTGTCGTGTTCACTGCCGACAAGTGATTAGATGGGATAGTGTTGTGGCGGGGCGGGGAAATGAAAGGACTGGTCATTTGTTTCTGAGTGGTAAAAATGAAGCAGCGCACCCTGAGCTGCCACTGCCTGTCCCCTGTGGCTGATTGAGACATACCTTTCTGCGTGTTTACATTTGATTTGTGGACATATGGGTTGGTGTGTGTGTTAGCAAGAGGAAGGTGACAAATTTGAAGACTCAATTTGAAGGAAGAAGAGTAAAGCAGGTATTAAACTGGATGTCTTTTTTTTGTTGCTGCATCTGACATTGTCCAGGTTGTGTCACTAATGGCATGTTGTAAAGCTGCGGAGAGGTAGGCACTCCATTGTATGTGTAATTTGATGCAGATCTGAAACAGAAGTCATGCTGGATAGAAATAAAGTATATTAGACAATAGATAAAAAAAAAAGTCTACCAAGCTTGAAAATCAGTATTTGGTATGGCCATCTTCATTCTTCAACACAGCCTGAACCCTCTTAGATAAGCTCTCATAATTTCTTTAAGTAGACTTTAAGAGTTCTCAAAGCTTCTTGAATTACATTTTCCAGCTCTTCTTTTGATGTTGGCTGTCTTTTTCTATTCTCTTTTTCTTTCTTTTTTTCCCACAATCTGTTTATTAATATTTCCAGATAAAGAACAAATACCACAACCCCATGACAGAGACTAAGGACAAAAAATAGCTTAGCATAGAATAGCTATAGTAACAATAATAACACAGTATGTGTATATAAAAAAATAAAATAAAAAAGAATGACAAGTAAGAAACATTAAAAGGTAAGGAAAATTAGAAAAAAAACCCGAAAACAAAACATACAACATTGAAGCATATTGTTACAGCTGTGAGATCACCACCACATCATAACTCCAGCTATACCACTGAAACATGGGTAAGTTACTCTGGAATAAATGGAAAGTCCAGTTTTCTGACATAGACCAAAAAATTGTCCCACATCTTATGAAATTTACCAAGCGATTCCCTCAATACACATCTGATCTTTTCAAGTTTAACAAGGATGAG
Source organism: Odontesthes bonariensis (assembly GCF_027942865.1). Taxonomy (NCBI): domain Eukaryota; kingdom Metazoa; phylum Chordata; class Actinopteri; order Atheriniformes; family Atherinopsidae; genus Odontesthes; species Odontesthes bonariensis. The sequence continues at coordinate 13,797,141 of NC_134524.1, read as the reverse complement.
GATTTCTTTTATCCATAATGTATGAGAAGGAGGAGTTGAAGATTTCCACCTATCTTTTTCTATTCTCTGTCAACAATATCCCACGCTGTTTCAGTAATGTCAAGGCCCAGGCTTTGAGGACGATCATCGCTAACAAACACGCAAAATATAAAGAAACAAGCGGTAGCTCAAAACCTTTGCACACTACTGTTGTTTGAGTCCTAACTAAGACAAATGTTTTTAAAGCCACAGAAGTTGCATTCTCGTTGATATTTACATATTTCTTAAAGTTTTGCACGAGACATTTCACCTACAGACAGATGACAGAAAAGCAGTAAACAGTGTCTCAATATGGTGCTGGGTCACCACATGCTTAAGAGGGCCTCGGCATTGATTCTACAAGTCTGTGAAACTCTACTAATGGAGCACCTTCTTTCAAAAGATATTCCCTCAGGTGTTCAATTGGGTGGAGATCTGGTGACTGCAATGGCCACAATGATTCACATCATTTCATACTCATCAAAGCATTCAGTGACCCCTCATGCCCTATGGATCTGAGCATTGTCATCGTGGAAGAGACCATTCGCATCAGGAAAGAAGTGTTTCGCCAAAGGACAAAGGTGACCAATCAAAACAACTTAGTATTGATTTGCATTGACCCTTATCTCCAAGGGAACAAGTGGACCCAGGGCATGCCAGCAAAATACACCCCAGACAATAAAACAGGGGCACCAGATCCCATCACTGTAGGGCTAAGCATTCAAGCCTTTATTATTCTATTGGTATGCACAACACTTGGGCTGTATGCCCAGTTGTATAGTGAATAAGGATGACTCATCTGAACATATTCCATTTGTCCACATCTCTGTAGACCAGTGCCTATTGTTTTTTATGATTGCTTGACTCCCAAATGTGCATTCATCTTCATAATGAAGGGTTTATACACAGCAAACCCAAAATAACATCCCTCTCATTTAAATGTTGATCGACTTTTCTTGCTGACAGAGCTTCTCCATCATCGCATCGAGTTGGTCCTCTGCTTTTCATGTCATATTTTAATATTGTATGAACATCACAGACATCAAGTGTACGTCGGTAACCTCTATGTCTGTCAGTGATTTCTTTCCCTTAGATCTAAATCCAGATGCATGTTAAATCACTATCACTCCAATTGCGGATTTATTTAGTTTTTTAACTGAGGGTAGATGGATGTCCTCACGGGTCCATAAATTTGAACACGAACCTAGATAGACCCAGAAGCGCACAACCTGGAACAAAACCTGAACCATCTTTCATTTGACTACTGGGACCGAGATGTGCTAAAAAGACACTGGCACGTTCTCACAGATTTTACAGCCGATTGATCGTAACAAAGTAATGTTAAGTTGCAAGATATTAAAAAAAAAAATAAAAACTTTGCATCTTAACTAATGTAACACTAGTGGCCTTCTATCTTCTGACTGGCCTTGACACATATACTTCACCCTTTTTTACAATCAGATCTGAAACCCATTGTCACCGCGACGATGGTAAAGACAGCTTTGTCATATTTCGCTTGGTAAACATATCTGAAACTGTCCTTTGGAAACGTATGAATAATTGATAGTTGCTTACAAGGGCTGCAAATGTTGCTGTGCTTATCTGTGTCTAACCTCTGCTCCCTGACCAATCAGCTCCTGAGCAGGGTCACTCACTTGAACAACTTCATTTCCACTGTCTCGGAATTTGCCACTTGTCATAAATAGTTCCACCATTATGCTTGAGACAAAAATCCTAAATGAATCCCACAATAAAAAGCCTCCCCATATTGACAAAAAAAGAGCAAGCCTATCCATAGCATTATTTTCACACTTTTTCAATCGTGAAAATAAAGAAAAAAATCATTTAAAAAAGACCACCATGAGCTTATACCTATCAGAGATGAGATACAAGGTATGATGCTTGTTTTTATTGCTGGACCTACTATGGGGCTGAATGCTTTCTCTGACAGGTATATAGTGCTGAATGGGAGAATAAACCGAAACTGTGTGGCCAGTCTGGGTGCACCAGCGTATCCTTTGATAATCCAAAACTTTTCACGTGCGTCCTCGTGGAATCTTTGATACTGAATCTGCCTTAAAGGTGAGCAAGCACATTATCTCTGATGAGGTATCAGTGGCGGCTGGTGATTCAATTTGTTGGGGGGGCGCAGTTGCGCGTGACGGGTCAAATAGCACCTCACAATCAGAACACAACACACAAATTCTAAAAACCACCTAAACTAGACCATTGTTCAAGGATTAATACAATTAGAGAGATACTTTGGATATTGACCTTAAATAAAGAGTTTTGGGACAGAATAGATAAAGAAATATAGGCTACTGTAATTAGAATAGACCACATGTTACACCATCTAAACACCAGTCAACTAGATAATTGTTAAACTATCAATACAGTTAGAGACAGACATTGGGTTGATCAAAAATGAAGAGTTTTGGGGCAGAATAGATTCAGAAAGTAGGCTACTTTAATGAAAATAGACCATATGTTATACCATAACCACAACATAATAGTAGGGAGGGATGATGGTTCTGAATTTCCTATTCTATTGCAAAATGTACAAATATTCAGGAAAAACAAAGACCACATTAAAAGGTAGGTGTGTCTAATGTTTTGAGGACTAATATAGAAGACTGGATCAATTCTGATGTTTTTAAATGTGCTATATAAATAAAGCTGACTTGACTTGACTGCACTGAAAAATGGACAACAACTAATTTCTGCAACAGAGACTCACCTCTGCAGCAATCCTACTGTCTGTGGTCTTCGTCCCCGAGAGCGCTTCCTCGGATGCTTGCTTGATGGACGTGATTGATTCGATGAATTGTCCAATCACGTTAAGATTAAAAATAAGGAAAACTCTGCCATTGGTCTGGGCGCACAGAGCTGCGAACTAGAATAAATTTTTCATGCGCCAATGAAAAGCTGCCTCTGCTTGTTCGCGGTAAAAAAGTTTGCTAGCTCTCATAGACTCCAGTGTTACCGGCGACCACCTGGAGGAGGGCTTTATATCCAATAGCAAATAGCAAGCCTAGCTTAAAGTCGAAAGCATTTAATGGTTGCTGGCAGTGGCATGTAGCCTACAGCAGAGTCTATCACACCACTGCACGAGTAAAATCGCAATGTACAAATGTATAATTAATTTCATGTTTGTTATGGTTGATTCACGGGAGGGGCGGCGCTCTAGCGCCCTCTATTGACCAACCGCCACTGTGAGGTATTGCACACCTTTAATGATGAAACTGTAGAGATCCAGCACCCGTGAATCCTTTGATAATTAGCCTACATTCAACATCTGCAAAGCATGTTCTTCTACTGACAATTGTTGTGAAACATGGTGCTGAGTAGATGGGTTAAAACACCAGCATAGTGCCATTGGGATGTTTCATATGCAGTTGAAATAGTTAGGCCATTTGTTTAACCTCTTTACTCCAATTTGCACACAAGAGCATCTTAACTCTGGATGAAATTTGATTGAGGACCTTGCATCAACTTGCTGGTGTCATTGTAGAGTAAATGTCCCCGATATGTGTGCTGCACACATCACTCAGCAGATTGCAGAGTTTGATCATGTGTTATTTCAACAAAATTGATTTATTATTTGTGCAAAGTCAAAATAAACAAGCACTCGTTCATGCAACACATCTCTCGTGTATAACGGCAGTTTTTAAATGCATGTCATCCTCTCACAGACTTTCAATAATCCAGTAAATGTGTTTTGATTTTCCACATGTGTAAATCTAATTTTGAAAACCTCTGTGCAGTGGAATCCTCGCTCACACCCCCTGTGATCTTTGGCCCCAGGTTGGAATCCATGATAGGGAGTGATGAAACACTTTGTGCTGTGTACAAATGCCTGGCTGGTGTACCATGGAAACTTGAATGACACATGATAATGCTTTTCCCAAGTATCTGAAAACTCTTGTGCCAGAGCAGACTTACAGTCACACTGGAAAAAATGTAAATAAAAAAAAGACATATATATATATATATAATTTTATGCGTGTGTGTGTTTGAATTTAGTTGCTAAAATCATGCTAAAATCTTGTTAGAACACGAATGATGATGGCATGTACTTATGTTGTTTCTCACTTTTCCTTCCATGCACGCTCATCTAGTTCCTATAACTCTGCTGTGCAATGTGCCCTAGGCACATTCCCATTCACGCCCATATGTGTGTATGATGTGCATGTGTGTTTCCATGTCAAATGTGCACACAAAATCATCTTCTGGGATCTTGCTTTTCTCATTTTCCCTTCCTCCTCCTCTTGGCTATCCCTTCTACCCCCCCCACCCCTAAAGCTGTAGATAGCTATTTATAGAGAAGAAGGGAGAGACCATCAAAGCCGGTTCCATATATCAAAGCCGATCCGATCGTCTCCTCTCCTTTCCCTCCACGATGTCCTCCTTTCCAGCGATGCCAGTCTAAAACAAGAAGGCAGGGAAAGCCCCAGAAGGAATCCTGCTCAATCTGCACACCAGAGACCTTGCAGAGAGAGAAAAGCCCAGCAGGGGTGGAGGAGAGTGGGAAGACTGTGGGAATGTGTGAGAGAGAGTGTGAAGAGTGAGGGAGGCAACCAGTGGGTTTTGCTGCTTATGTATGCATGTGCACAAATGTAAGGCTCTCTGCTTAGTTTAGGTGCATGCACATGCTGGCTCAAGGGTGTTGACAGCTTCGGGGTTTGATGTGTTGATGCGACACAACTCTCATTGTCACTGTGGCAGCTAATGAAATTACAATGAGGACGGAAATATCCACAGTGGGCTGGACCACAAGGCGCTTGCTCCCTAATTCATAATAAACCCAACGTTTCCTCTCCAGCAAGCACTGCCTCTCCTATTCTTTTCATCACACTGTAACTTAGAGGGGGGTGAATAAGATGTAACATTCCGTGGAGATGAGGTGTCCAACTTGGAGGATCTGCAGCTTTGATAGGAGTGTGGCCTGATTGCTTTCTCAGGTGTTCTTGAAGTGACTGCTTGTTTGTACCTAGTGCCTTTATTTATTAATTTTTTAGCCTTTGGTCAACATCATGAGATCCACGTGCAGCATTCTACTTGTGGAACCATAGTACGAGTGCTTTTTAAAGCACCATTGAATTTGGAAGGCCGTTGGTTTTAAAGAGGAGAGTCACAGTTTCTCATTAAAAAGGAGCCAGCTGAGGTGGTTACTGCATCTGAATAGGTTGTTGTTTTTTGTTTAGGTGAATTCTTGATATGGACCACTATTATTTTTTTCTCTCCTGGTGCAGAGAGAGACGCCTGGAATATGAGTAATATAGGTGTCTGAAAAACAATGTATGTGTCTGACCCATGTACTACCCAATCTCCTACAGTAATTACATTGTCTTATCTTATGCATTAGCTGCACTGGTCTTTGTTGTACCTGCAGCTTCCTAAACAGGCCAGGAATGCCTGGCTGGCTTTCCCTGTTTTCTGAAGGAAAGAGATATTCCAGCACAAAACTAACATGTATCTGTGTCTTTGTGGTTGGCCTTTCAATTGTTGACTATGCAAAGGCATGTGTTGAATATATTTTAGACCACAAGTGGGGCTCTGGCTTCAGTTTAGGACTTATTTGTATTTCATGCTTTACAATGATAAACCCCAGCTCATACAGAATATCTGCGGGTGTTAACTGAGGCTAGCCGTAGCTTTTTAGGGAGGCTTCTTACTGAATAAATCAAATTTAATTTTTGAGATCAAATCTAACATGGAATTCAGCTTTTTAAATTTGTCTACGGAGATTGGCTGATATCAACAGCTTCAAAAATCCACTTCACATGAAGGGGAAAAAAAAAAAAAGTCCCAATTTGATGCATATTTTGGTTCAGTTGGTCTGATGCAGACACTTCTGAAGTCTTGCTGATAAATTGCTCTGAAATAAGATTTTCAAGAAGAGCCAAAGAGCCGATAACAAAGGAACACAGGAGGGGGGTGAGTTTAACTCTGAGGGAACTCAGGAACCACAGGGGTATAACTTGTAAACACACACACATAAAGTTTCTTTTGTTTAGTTTAGCTGCTAGTTAAGGCTGAGTTATACTTCTGTTAACTGCCCTTGCGCTTGTCTTGCGCTTGTGTTAATGGCTCGAGACGTTTATGCTTCATTTAGCTTTGCCGGCGCTTGCGTGTGCTGCGTGGCGATTCACCGCCAGGACAGTAGGTGGAGCAGCGGGTTTTTTCAATGACAAGCCTACTACGATTAAAGGAAATTCACCGCCAGGACCTCTTCGGCAAGTCTCTCTTCGAGTGGATTCATCATACACATAATATATTATATATATTATGTCTATGGGATTCATGCTTCTTCTTCTGCTTCTTCTTCTTCTTCTTCTTCTTTGCTTTCTACCTTAGCGTTTGAAAACAGCGGTCTTTGTGCGGTGTGATGTAGATAGTGGCTTGTGCTCGCGTCCAGAGTGGCTGCTCTATAGCTCTGCTCGCGTCTTGCGTCTTGCGTCTTACGTGAAGTTTAGAAAATTGAGGTGACACACGCAAGCACGCAAGGGGGGGCTTGCAACCGCGCAAGGGCTTGCGTTGCGTCTTGCGTTGCGTCTTGCGTTGCGTCTTGCGTTGCGTCTTGCGTTACCGACTATAAACCAGGCTTTAGTGCTTGTTGTGCTTTTAGTCATGCTTATAGTTTTGCACCTTCTCCTTGTTATTCATCCTTTAAAATGGATGTGTTCAACAAGTCCTCCAACGGAAATAGTCATTTAAGTTGTTGTTCATTATCCTCAATTCAGCCCATAAGAGAGTCCTGTAAAGTACAGACCCCAAGAGCAACAGACAGGAAATACAACTTATGGGAGCATTTTCAAAGCTGAGCAGACGTCAAACTCAAATCTTCTGTTCAGGAAGTCACAAAGTCATGAGGCAGAGGAAGGAGGGGGAGTAGATGGAACAGTAAGCCGACATCAAGACCTCCACCAACAGCTCAACAGTGCTCAACTAAAACATCTCCGTTATCTGATGGTTAGGCTTAGGCAATAACATAACTTGGTTAGTGTTGGAAAATGATTATGGTTCGACCTAAAATAAATTCTTTTTTCAACCCGACTGTCACCCTCATGGATATTATTTTGCTTGTTGCCTTGGTTACATGTAAATACGGTATGTTGGCTTTTTGAAAAGGCCATCAGTTGATAGGAGTTAGAAAACAACAATGGTCAGGGCTAAAACGTATTCTTTTTACAATGCGACCGTACCGTCATAGATGATATTTTTTATCTTTCACAAGCAGTTGCTCTGCCGACCACTTACTTAGATGTCAGAATTTCTTTGAACGTGACTATTATCTCATCTGCATGTGTAAACAAAGGCCACAGGCATGTTTTGGAGAGAAGGAAAACAGTCTTGATGTGTTCTTGTGTTGGGGACGTGAATTTGTGTGACCAAACTTGTTTTGTTGGTTCTATTTTTTTTTTTTTTTTAATTAACAGGTTACAGGTAGGAAAGATGCAAGTTGATACCTGCATGCCCTTTATGACATAAGGATGTTGGTGTGTGCGTGTGAGTGCGCCGCTATCTTAAGAAAGCAGCATCATGGACTGTGGATGCAATTAAGTGCTTGTCAGCGCTGTTGTCAAAGGTGCACACAAACCCACCTATGCACACACACCCCAACCAAGCCCTCACACACAAACAAACACGTACACAGAAATGCGCCAGACCCCTGCAGACTGATGGCAGTGTGCTCGGAATCATGTGCTGTATGTGTGAAACTCTGTTCACGTACAGCCCCGCAAGTGTGAAAATACGGCTCCCATATTTCATTGCACTCGCAGCATTTGTAAATGCCAACTGCTTCCTTACATGCCCCACCCCATCTTTCTCCTGTGATTGGACCATCCCGTGGAGGCTTTGGCTTTTAAGAAATTGAAGGAATAATCCACTAGGAAAAAAGGGACGGGTGGGATGGGAGGGCACACGCCCCCCGCCTCCAAATATCATCATATTGTAAACAAAGACAGATGCTGCTGTGGACTACACAGAACAGAGGGCATTTTTTCCTGTGTCAAGACCTTGCTATTTGAGCCAGCTAGAAGACATGTATTGCTCACATTTAGAAAGAACCTATTTGTAGGTTTTGAGGGTTTTGCGTCTTGTGTAAGGGTGAGGATGGGTCTGTGTTTGTTGGTGGCACCCAATCACAGCGTTCTGATCAAAACGGATGATGGGAGACAAACACAAGAGAGCTTGCCCCTCCCAGAAATGCCCCTCTAGCTTCATCTTCCTTTCTGCGAGGCTTCTCTTCCACGCCCCGCACCACGCTCACTCAATTCCCTGTGCCATCACAGTAAATGGCTATCCTGGAGTAAATTTATAACTGCCACTTCAGCTGACAATCAAATGCTATCACTGGATTCTCACTGTCTATCACTGTGGCCCCTACGAGTGGGAAGATGGGAGGGACAAGGAGGAGGGCGGTGTGTTCGGAGGCTGAGAGAACATGAGGCCAACGTGGACAATCTAACTGTTCCCGATCAATGTGCAGGTTGTAAAGAGCACTCTTTCTCCTCCTCCTCCTCCTCCTCCTCTCCATCTGCCCTACCTAATTATGCCACATGCTCCCTCTCTTTCCTCTTTTTGTCCATTTCTTTACAGAGGATTCGTGCATCTACTGTCTCTCCCTTCCCTTCTTGGCTGAATCTGACTTGCCCTCTTTACATCCCCCTTTTTATCTATTCCCCTGCCTCTCTTGTCCCTTCTTCCCTCACCCCCCCCACCACTTTTCCCAGTGTGGCCTGGCCTATGTCGAGGCCTCTGTCTCTCGCCCTCGTTTGACATGCTGCTCATAATGGTCTGATGGGGGAATACCACACTCTCCCTGTCTCTCTCCATCCTCTCCCTCCTCCGTTCTGCTGCTCACCATCTCCCCTGTCAGGTTGTCATGCTGTTTCAAAATGGTGAAAATCAATTGAAAGTGAGCTCTCTGAAGGCTCTCTGTAGATACAGCAGCCAGATTTTTCAAGCATACATGGGTGTATACATTTGGATGTATGTGTGTGCAGGACTGTGGAGTAAGAGAAAAAAGAAGGGGTTACTGACAGACTCAAGCTGGGGACGTTTGTCGCTGCTCGTCACTTTTCCCATCAGCCAGTGGACATGACAGCCAAGGCGGGTGAGAGGCGAGTGGCGGGCTCTCAGGACCCGAGCAGGAATGAGCGCAGTGTGACAGATGGCTCCTTCATGCTTAGGCCGTCATGATGGGACTGGGAGAGGGGCGAGCAAAGCAATGGACAAAGAAGAATTGCGGAAATGGGGAGGAAGAGATGTCTTGAGACAGTATCAAAACCCACCAGACACTCTTCCCCGGTCTATCTGTCAGCTCGTCTTAACAGTGTTTGCAGGTGGCTTAGTGGGGTAGCAGCTAGGCTAACACTTAACACAGGAAAAAAAAAGGCTGAAAAAAAGCCTCCAATAGATGTTAGTGAGAGCACACCGACACGGTTTGATCAAACCGTGGGCGGGTTAAACCTCTTTCCCTGATTTAGTTTACTTTGAAACAATTAAATATTTGTGTCGTTTCAGATCAGGAATTTGAATTTTCAGATGGAGGTGTAAGAACTCAGACTTTGATTTATTGATATTTTAATTTATTGCACAAATGAATTCTTGGTCATGAACCAAAAATTCAGCCCCGTTATATATTGTACCCCAAGGTTAGATGGATGTGGATATTTGTGTCTCACTATAAGTCTCACTTTCAGAATTGTTCCACCATTAATGTATCCTGATACTTTTTGTGCTTTTGCCGCTGAGTCATATCACAAATTCTTCTACACGACCACAATCTCAGTGACTTATCAGCACACCATTTTGAATGGTGATCAGGGCACAAAGCTACGAAGTTTCCCACAGTAAACGGTCATGAAATTTCAGATGACACATTCTGCAATTATGCAACACATCTGCCACTCACAAGAGATTTTAAAGCTTTTATTATTGAGCCAATTTAGCAAAGTAAGACACTAAAGTTGAAAATGTTATAAGGCCATTATTAGGCTAAAACCTACCCCCGATGAAATACATCCTCACAGTAAAGGGAAATCATTTGATGTTACATTTATTTCATGATATGCTGTGTCTCTGCATTAAACATCAACTGAATGTTTGGACGTGTACATTTGAGAGATTACATGTAGCTGGAAAAAATACAATACACTGGTTGACTGGTGGTTGTTTTTGAAGGTCACTCCATCATTCCTAGTTATTAGTGGCGGAGGACAAAACCGAAGGGGATGTCCCTAAGCTGGTAATCAAGCCACATGTTTGAACCTTTGGCAGGAAAGACAGCTGCCGGTGACACCAAAATGACAAATTCGCTCACACTTTTGGCCCATATGACGCTGCTTGTAGGCTGCCTGTAAGCTTACAGTTAGACAGCCTGAAGGGGTGGAGACAGAGAGCTCCCCCAAATCTAAAGCAGTGCTGAAAAAAAAAAGCTTTTTTTTTTAGTTAAGAATGACTCATGCAAAAAGTTTTCTGTTTTGCTTGGGGGTAGAGACAAGAAGGGATGCAATTTTGAGGCCGTTGACAAATGATGAATAGAGGAATATATCCATGCAGACAGGCTAAACAATTGAACATAAGGTGTGCTGACATACACACACCTCATGTGAGATACGGAGATCAGTTGAATTACGTTATCGATTACATCATTTTGAGATAAGGTATAGGGAGATAAAATAATTTAAGTGTGGGTGGCACAAAATGTATCAATGTTAGTCATGAGCACATATACACTTTTGGAAGTGAAATAAATTTTCTGAAAGGCAAAATGCAGGAACTTAGAATGGTAGACACACCGCAAAAGCCTCTTTTGTATTTTGATCCAGGTCACTGAAGACAAAGCAGAAACAAAACAGTCACACAACCTTGTAAGACAAATGGGTTTTGTCATCTCCACAGAAGGCTCCCTTTTTGTCAAAGAGCCAGAGGCTGCGGCGAGGATGAATTGTGACAAAGCCTAATTCCTTTGGAATTGCAGTACAGTCGATAAAGGAGCAAACGGTCTGGCAATGACCTCCAGGATAGTGTTATTGACCTATTTTGCATACACACTGGGTGTGAAAATGGACAGGCGCTTTATTTCTGCTGTTATTTATTGGCCCGCAACATGACTGTAATGCCTGTCCAGGGACTCGGTTGGAGTGCAGTTATAGATTATCATGATTGCTAGTTATTATGAGGGTGCGTTTGTGTGTGATGCATGTACAGACACTCGTACACACACGGTCAGTGGATGAGAGAGATTACTCACAGACTTTGTGTTTGAATAAAGAAGACAGGGACAGTCTTGCACAAATTGTTATTGAAATAGTTTCATGTCAGTCTAACTTAACTCCAAGGACAAAACTGGCACTGCAGCAGCTGTCAACTCACACATAAATATTAAGTGTAGTGTGAATTAATTACAGAGTGAAAAGTGGTAAACATTTACCTTGACAGTGCTTTTAGTGTGAACAAATATTTTGCAATAGACAGAATGGAAATCAAGTCACACACGCCCTTTTTCTTTTCTCCCAAAAGAGGCCCGAGATGAGGGATGTAGAGCTGTTTCCTCAGCTGAAGCCAACACAGCCCCAGTCACTTAAGCCATGCACTTGTTGTCTGTGGCACTGGGATGAACCCTTTCTCTCGTTTTGCAAATAGAGCAGAAAGGCATGGGCCACCCCTACCTATCTCATTCCTTTTTCATTGCCTTCTCTAAGTCCTGAATCAGCCTCAGTGTCACACTTAAGTACGCTACTGGGGACCAACTCATGGTCCGTTTGCTTCCACCACCAACAATAAGTCGCCTCTACAGTGGCCCATGTAATTTACAAGGACAGTGGTATTAACTATATTTAAAACTGGAGTGGATAGTGTATTCCCAAAACGAGAGAAAGTTTTTAAAAATAGATTTTGAAACCACACCCCCGAAAAACTCACACCTCCTCCCCTCAGAGCTCCCCCATACCGCCACAACATCTGCACAAGTACTACCCCAGTCAGCTGAGCAGTGAGTTATCCTTGGGCTATCACCAGAAACCACAGTGAATACATTGATTGACTAGTACACAAAGTTGTTACATTTTTTGCGCAAGCTGTACAGTAATGAAAACAGAAAATTCCCCACAAAACTTACCAAAATATTTCCTGTCCGATGGAAAAATGGAGGCTGTGGTGTCAGTTCTCAGGCCCTGAGTTTCCTGGAGTTTTAGTCATCTTGGAAAAGCTATTTTCATTTTGATAGACAGAGTAAGCACATGAGAGAAGATAAACAGGAAGAAGAGATGATAGGTGATATGATCCAATCATTATGTTTGACCCGTGTGCAATAATTGGCTGATCATTTTACATGCCTGTAACAGATGCACCCCCCCCCCAACACACACACACACACACACATTTATTGAAAGCTGTCAGGATGTGGAAAGAACATAAATGCAAAAAAGTGCAGTTTGACAGGATCAGACACTGTGCCTTTAACAGACTGATGAATGTCAAAAATAAATTATTTCCAGGCGAGCTCTGTGAAAGTCCACAACAACACATAACAATTAGTTTTCCTCAGAAAAAGAAAAGCACAAGGAAAAACAGAACATTTAGAGGAAAAATGACTAAACATACCTCATACCAAAAAAGGCAATAGGTCTTGCTTGTGTACAAATATTTGCAATGTTAGCTTTTGCTCACTTGAGACTTTGGACATGTTCATTTTTATCATACTGAGTAGATCTTGCAATAACAGTTGCAAAAGAAAGTTAGAATGGTTATTTGCTTTTTCTACTCCGTTCCTTTCCCTTCTTCCATCGAAGTTTTTGCAGGTACATGATATCTCTGTGGGATTAATTGCTCATTTAGTAACTCTTTTCCATATTTCACGGTTGAGAGAATATCCAAATTAGCTTTGCCATCAGAGTTCACTTCTTCCATGGGGGCTTGAATGACCACACTTTAGGACAGCACACGGAGCCAATCAGGCACTTGTAGCTCATCAGATGGGTGGGTCTGCAGCTTGAAACCATCGTCCTCTTCTTGGCTGGGTATTGGTTAGTTGCATTAGAATGAATTGTGGGAGGATGAGGAAAATTCTTTGAGATTGGGGCATTCAGGCCCATGTTATTATGGAGGCAATTTATTTCCTAGTAAATTGGAGTTTGACTGAAAGCGTCACAGGGTACCAAATGGACCCAGTCAATGCTGGTCTGGTGGGCTGAGGGAAGGGCAGCAGGGTGATAGGCTTGCAACTAAGCGACAGTTATTATTCAGATATGGACAGCACAGTGGCTGGCATGCTGGAATCGACCTAATGGGGTGGGAAGGTGCAGTCGATGGCTTTCTCTGACGCTTGGATGCACTGATATCTCTCCTGTTTTCTCCTCTTTCAACCACCCCTCTCCCTCTTCTAAACGACCATCCATCCACACTGACGTATTCTGATGACTCGTGTCATTAAAGCTACGTCCGCTGAGGAGGTAATTAGCCAAAGTATGGCATTAATCAGTGGGTAGAGCCCCTCACGCCTGCCAGCGTGTCTGGGACGTGCTTTTTGCAACTACACTGGCCTCCTGCGGCCCCCTGTTCCACACATGGTGGACATTAACCTTCTTTGGCTTGGTCATTTGTCTATGACAAGGTCTTGCACAGTTGTTCACAAGCTTTCTCTCTGTATTTCTTCTACGGGATGGGCTCGGTAAATGCCAGAGCTTTACGGGCATGGGAGTGGTGAAGCATGGAGAAAGAACACAGAAGAATGTCACTGAGAATATTTCTCCATATATAGGGCTTGTCAGCAGTTCCTATAGACAAACTAACAAAGACATTCACTTTGAGGCATTAAGATGTCATTGCCGAGACTGTCACGTTCTTGATCAGACTATAAGAAACCTTGTGCACATAGAAACAAATGCTTTCCTTGACATCTCAATTTTGAAGCCCTGTAAAGCCACTAAATGAATTCTGCTCAGTGTTGACCGATGGGTCACTTCTCCGTCCTCCTGCCCATCAGTGTCCTCCCAGACAAACAAATCACAGCTGCTTTGCCAAAACAAAATGGCCTCCATCAGTGCGAGCACAGTGACATCTCCATCTGCTGTCAGACAAACCATTAAAAGTGCAGGGCAAAATTTCAGCCCTGTCAGTGCATATAAAGTCTCTCATTTCTCTCCATCAGCACAGTCTACCAGTTCCGCACAGCAGAGATAGACTCAATCTAAAAACGGATTCCCATACTGAACATTTTGATTTCATTACCACCCGCCACTGAATATTCATATACTTTTTTTAACTGCTGTGTCAAGTCACACCTGGAACCAGCAGGGCATCATACATTATTCATTAGTATAAGGCAATGGGGTGTGGTCTAATAGAGTTTACTGGGGTTCTGGGAAGCTCGGTCTCCCCTTCTTGATCCATTAATGATGCATCTTCTCCCACCAGTGGTGTTGAGCTAACTTCCCGCCCATGCTACCAGGCCTTAGGGTCCTGGAAGAACCATTAGGTTCACCTAATTTAATTGTTCTTGTTCTGACCCAACCTCAGCAAGTTCAAATCCACTTCTCACTGGGGGAGTGGTATATTGAAGGTGATGTCTATCCAGATCGAGTGTGCAATATGCAGAGGCACACACATAAAATCTAAGCCCAGATTTGACTTTTCGTGTCTAAAAATTCATGAGAGAAATAAGACTATATAGTAAAAGACAAAACAAAGCCTCAGGACTTTTGTGAGTCTGGATTTGCTTAAACCAGATATCTAAACCTAAGTAACAACTGTTCTTAGTCGTAAAGCATGAAGACAACAGTTGATGTTATTACTCGAACTACTGCAAACTTTCTTGTTAACTTGCAGCTTTTTTGTGTTGTCTTTTATGTCTGACAGACAGTGATATCAAACTTTACAACGCATTGTAGTTAACTACGCTATAATTCAGCTTAAGATGCAAACACTTTAATTGCCGGAGTCATGTGAGGTGTAACTTGCTTTTCTCTGAGAAGGGTTGGATTTTCCAGCAATTTACCCATTTACCTTCACCCTTTTCTAAGTCCCTCCCCTGAGGAGAGCAATACCACTGGCCTATATGGCAGAGGAGACTGGTGTTCCATCACATTATGTGATACAAGTGGCCTTGCCACTCTTGATGGACACCAGAGCTGTCTGTCACATAGCTTTTAGGTTCGTGGATACAACATTTTGACTAGTGTGATCTGCGGTCACCCCCCATAATATGACAAGCCTCTGCTTTTCACCTATTCACTCGACAATGGCAAAGTTTCAGTGTATTAATCCTTTTTATATTAAAGGCTTTGTCCAGAGCCCTGTTTTCGTGTCCGACCTGACCCAATACAGCTGAATGTTGAAGCCACGGCTAAAGTACATAAAGCCGTATTTCCTCCGTTGATCCTGATTTGATTAAAAAAAACACATCTTTTCAATTAACGAGTAATATTGTGATTTTTACAGATGGATGATTATTATTATTATTTTTTTTTCAAAAGCAATTTTCTATATCTTTCGGTTTCTCGTTTAATTGTTTGCACAAAAAAAAAAAATACTCACAAAGTCTGCACTGGCAGAAGGTACCAACACTTGGGTAGGACTTTTAACACATACTATCAGTTAACAATATTTTTCCTATTTTCATGTCTGCATTTATTGATCATTTTAAAATGTATTTTTGTTTAATTTGGAGTGAGGTATTTGCTCTTTTTGGATTGTATTTTTTTTTAGCTGACTTTTGTTTGCAGTAGCTATTTGATTAAGTTTAAACTGCATCTACTCATTAAAAGATCATGCTTTGGATTCAGTTCCACCCTTTTATAGCATGTACAGATGTAAAAGAAAAAAAGGGAAAAAGAACTCCCAATTTTCTTCAACGATCTTCAACTCTTGCTTGTTTCACATGTGCTCCACCGCGGCACATTTTGCTCTGATCAAGTCATCAGTTTCTTTTCATGAAACCACCTAGCAGAAACACACCTGACACAGTGGTCATCCTTTTCATTATGCGTAATATATTGCAGTTCGCCAACCCATTGTTTGTGCTGGTCTAACGGTAAATTGAATGCTTGGCCTTTTTGAATGATTTCGCTTTAAGTGAATTGGTGTGCAGTAGAATGTAGACCTATCTTCTAACATATATGCATAGGTTATATATTTATTCATCTATTTGTCCACACTTGTCCCTGACAGTCCAGAGTGATTTGTTCTTTACTCATTCCCTCTTTCATCATCTGAGATGGAAGAGGAGATGTATGTGTAAGCACCCACGGGGGCTGCAGTGCTAACTTTTGTCCATACTCTGCACCCACTGAGACTGGGCTTTGTTTGAGCAGTGGCTTGCTACTCAATCAAACCCTGACCTTTTCATTCCTCTGACAACTAACGTCAGGACCACCAAATGCACTAGTTTCTATTCTCTTGTAGCCATAGTGTTTGTACTGTATATCATATCCTATCATATCCCATATGGTAAATGGTAAATGGATTGTACTTGTATAGCTTCTAACACTACATGCCAAATTCATCCATTCACACACACTCAAACAGTATGTCTTAAGTCTGCACAAAACTAAGTGCTTTCTACTCATTCATACACACATTCATACACACCGATGGATGCATCGGTAGGCAATGCGCGGTTCAGTGTCTTCCGATTCGTGGGCGACTGCTCTTCCTCCTGAGCTACAGCCGCCCATCCACCCATTCTGAGCATAGAACTGCTTTCCCTCAGAGTAAACAAGGAGACTTTCGGTTGCTTGAGTATTTTATGCGGGTGGAAGAGTCTTTTTCGGCCACGACCATGTGAAAGAAATGAATAGATGAATGAACAGAGGGGGATGGGGCAGTATTGATCGTGTTTTATGAGCTTGCCAGTCTGATTGGTGAGGACAAGCAATGAGCTGCCACTTGTTTTTCTGTCCCGAGATCCTCCATCACAGTGCTCACAGCCAAGGTAACAATCAATCTATCAATATAAAGCAAAACAAACAAAAGGCAGAAACTGATGCATCTACCTAAACCACCACTCCTTCTAGTTGCTAGAAAAACACAAACAATGACAACCAAATAGATTTGAGTAAATGTGCAGGGGCCCCACTGCAAACGGTGTCGATGTTTGGGCTCGGCGCAAAACGCAATTCAGCCTCATCATGTCTCATAGGCTTCTCTTCCTTTCCTGAAATGATTGTTTCTCTCAAATGAGCAGATTGAATATATCATGTATCCTTCATGCAGATAGAAATAAATCTTTCAAAAATCTTCTTTTTTCTTTTTTCCCCTTTTTCACAAAGCAATTTCTTAGCTGGCGTCCCTCTGACTGAGGAGGCTGTCTGTCGTAAATTCACACCAGCAAGTGCATAAATCTCTCTTACAGATAACATCAGGTGTGGATTGACGAGAGCTAGAGAGCAGCAGGGACATGGTAAAGTTTATGCATGCCTTCGTTGCAGGCACAAGTCTTTCTGAGTGTGTACACATTTGCTAAGCGCCCGAGAGACTATTTACTGTGTGTGTACATTTTGTTGCAAGGTTTTATAGGTGCATCTGCTGTTTGTCATTTATTTTCTAAGCTATACACATGTTTGCTGGCTGTCTGGGTGATTTATTTGATTGATTTTAATGGGCGATTATCCACCTGCCACAATGCAAATGATCTGTCCTAATTTCACCGTGGACAACTCGTGCACTTATTTCAGTATGGTTGGGATGAGAGTCCATTTGTCTATGTTAATATTTTCAGCTGTGTTCAACTTATTCCATGATCGTCCTGCCCCATTTTTCCTTTTAATCCCCATCATCTCTCCCACACTCTCATCCTTTTTGTCTTTCATTTTTCTTCTCTCCCTCCAGCTTCCTCCCCCTTCACCGCTTCCCTTCCCCTTGTCCCTTTTTTCCCTGTTTCGTTCTCGTCTCTCCCACCATGCAGCCCTGCAGTTACGTTCTGACTTGTGTGCAGTTTAATAATCATTAGGACGGGTCCCCTAATGAATAAAGTCACTCGGACTAATTGCTCGCAGTGTTTCAAGATACAAGATAGCGTGGAGGGAATGAAAAAAAAACTGTGGATGTGGATGTTTAATAGCTTGTTGGTGGAATTTTAAAGAGGTAATTAGAAGCATTTACAATAAGATGACCACACATTACTTGTTTTGTAGCAAGTGTTGCTTATTTTCTTTGTTTGTTCTTTAGAACATGATGAATCTTTTGCTTTATGGAGTGAAACAGCACTAAGTCGTTAAGAGTGTGGTTAAAAACAGAGAAAAAGAATCTCAGGATCATTCGGGTAGAAAATTAGACCACTGGGGATAATGAGGGTATAACATTTGTTACTCTGATCTGGATATTTGACTGGCTTAAGGTTGACAGCCACTTGTAGATATGTAGCGAACACATGTTCTGTGGGTAGAGAAGGAACAGAGAAAAAATATGTATTTTCAAGAAAGAATTCTAAATCTCCCAACTGCTGGTACTGAGGCATGCAAATCAATGATGTTATTCTGGTCCAGAGGCCGTCATGCTAATATTTTTTTTCTGTCCTAATCAATGCCATCAGATTGTACTCAAATCACACCGACACAAACCACCCAATCAGGATGTCAGTAGCCCATTAGATGGCCATCCTTTCTGATAAACTGAAAGGAATGCAGCTATTTGATCATCTGAGGTTGTGTATATAAGTGCAGGCAATATTTCTTCTGGCATCTTCATGTGAAACGGTCAGTTTTAAGCCAACGTTTGGTTCACACACCGCAGGGCTCCATTTGTGGCTGCATTATTGCACCAAGATGATGTTTTTATTACAGCAGATCTGCATCAGCGTTCAGAGTCACCATGTACTGCAGCATTCAATTACATGATGTTGATCACATGATCAGGTCATGTGGGTCAAGTCTCCAACAACAAACCACTGTGTTAACAGTGGTAACAGCAAGATCTTTTAAGTCACAAAGATATTGTGTAAGCATAACCAAATCCAGACAAAGCAGATCTAGAACAAACAAAAGAAGTCAGACAAATATATTCCAGTAAACAAATGCTGCACAAACTTATGGTAACAAAATATCACAAATCCCAAATTCAAACAATGGTAGTAAACAAGAACTTTCCAAAAATACATACAAATATATACATTCAGATGAAAAGTGGAATGAATAGTCTGTGGCCACAGTAAGCTTGCATCAAGCAGAGACAAGGTGTTACAGGGGCACCTCTATTCTTCATCTGTACTTTTCCATGTTCAGTACCAATGCAGTGAAAAAATGTCACTGTCAGATTTATCCATATTTTTGGAGCACCTGCCATCTTGTCTGAGGCAGATGTGCCCATTTTGGCATTTGCTCTCACTTTTCACCCAAACCATGATCTTTTCCTGAACTGAACCAAACGTTTTAGCTGCTTAGACCTCGCCAAACATTAACTGAATCTGAACGTCTAAACCCAAATTTTGTTCTT
The DNA here is from genome assembly GCF_027942865.1 of Odontesthes bonariensis. Lineage (NCBI taxonomy): Eukaryota > Metazoa > Chordata > Actinopteri > Atheriniformes > Atherinopsidae > Odontesthes > Odontesthes bonariensis. The sequence continues at coordinate 13,777,683 of NC_134524.1, read as the reverse complement.
ATCAATGGGGTTTGCAACAAACGATAATGTGATCTTCAAAGCAAAATGCACAAACACGCAGAACGCCAAAAGTTTTTTTTCCCACAATGGAAAATTGTAAGGTTTGTGCAGTGAGGGCACTGTCACTCTGAATCAAACATATTAGTAGCCACCTAAGTGCAGGTGGACAGGTGTGGCTTAGCCCTGGGGCGACGCTGTGTCCTGGGGAGATTTCATGCTACTGCAGTAGAGCAGTTTGTGTGTGACCGTGTTTTGCTCCAAACACTCTCAAAGGAGAACACGGGTGTATTGATTTTCAGCACTAGCCATAGAAGGGAGCTAGATATTGGCATTAAACCCTTTTGACATGTTGCTCTCTATGAACACCAAATTGTACGCTTAATGTGACACACAAGCAGGCAGCAGTCTGGATATAATAAAGTATGAACAGTAAAGGTGCAATGTGCGTGTGTGTTTGTGTGTGTGTGTGTGCGCGTGTGTGCGGGGGGTGGGGGGGGGGGTGTGTGGGGTGGGGGGGGGTGGTATCAGTGCCTCCACAGCTCTAGCACAAACATATCCACTCCTCAAATTCAGCAACAGACAAAAATCGCATCGAGTTGAATAAAACACACAACATTTTCATTTATCACACCTGCATATTTCGCCCAGGCATACCTCTACCCCCGATAAGCCAGGCATGCAAAATAAGCTGCCTCTTCACGCTAAAACACAGCCCAAAGCACTCTTTTATTTTCTTTCTACCCCTTCTTTCTGTCTGAATCTTTCTGTCTCATTCGGTTCTTCTTTTTCGACTGTCAAGGCGTTACCAATTAGAGGAAATTGATGTTTCCTCTTGCATCATATCCTGACTAAATTTCATTGGCCTTTGATGTTGCTTCTTGGAATTGCAATGCTTATCCTTTGCAACAACCGCAATGACAACGATTTTAAGTCACTTTGCTTCCTCGCAACAGGAGACTGTATAGTGGCCCTCTTCAGTCTTCATGGATGTGTCTGTATTTTCTCTAGCACCACTCTAAAAGTAATGCTACATCTAAGGAAACTGCTTCCTAGCCAGATAGGTTGTGAGAATGGGGAAGGTGGGGGTTACTGTTGGGTTTTAGCAACAATCAGGGAGATTACAAGACAGGAAAACTGGGTGACAGGGTTGAGCTTAGCTAATGATCCTTTGGCTTCAAGAGTTATACCAATCAGTTATACCTAGAAGTAACATATATACCAACCACCATTGACAAGCTCCTTTACCCATACTGCTTACTTTTATTCCTCAGACATGGAATTGTTGAATCAAACTGTAAAACATCTTTTTAAAAATTTATTTATTTATTTATTTTTAGCTCTGAGCTCTTTTTGAGTTTTTTCAGATGAAATACACAGAGTTCTACAAAAATAATCTTTTAAAAAGAGCCAAGGGTTAACTTTTTCAAGAAAGAGGTCTTTTTTTCTATTTTCTTTCTTTTTTTCAAGGCTTTAAGCACCACAAATGAAATTCCATTCACCTCCTTTGTGTCGGAGTAGCAGCATGAATATCAGAAATATAAATCGCCACCATCCGGGGCTGCATGAAATGAAGCATTAAGACCCTACATTTACACTAGGGAGTCACTGTTCATCTTAATGCACACACACAAATTCATAAAAGCAGCTACACACTCGGGCAAGCACTCTATAAAAATCGTCTGATATAATTATTTGCATAACCTTTCTTTCGCATTTTTTTTTCTGGCTCTCGCTTCAGACTATTTTCTGCCACATGTAAGTGCATTGGGCCAAGCGCTGTTATTTGTTGAGCCCCTATGGTTGGGTACATTTAATGATACTCCCTGCGATGGATAACTGCCATATAAGCCATACCGCCATGCAGAATGTGCATACAGACCTTTCTTAACAGCTGCACAGCTCAGAGATACATAGCCTGTTAAGTGTTTTCAAGTAATTGCAGATGAACAGTTTGTTAAAGGGGTATTGACCATGTAAACACCGTTTTTGTGCATTGGGGAGGGTAGAAAGGGGTGACAAATGTGCTCCACAATAAATTTGTTACCATGCATGAACTGTGAAGCACAGAAACAACCCTCTCAAATGACCGAACAATCTCATTAATCCAGTCCTGTCCAGCCACACTGGCTTCGGGTCAAGTAGGTGACCCAGCTAAACATGCCCAGCGATCAAGACCAGAAAAGCAAGCTTGCCTCATCAGTTATGCAATACCCCCGGTATCCTCTTCCCAGTTCTTATTAGAAGTACGTTCGGAACCACCTGTCATTTGAAGTTGACACACAAATTCAAAATGCATATATTATGCAAAATCCACCTTTTCGCAGTTGTTTAAAATAATTAGGTATCCCCAGCAAGTCTGGAGACCCTGCGACATGTGAGAAAAGATCCTCCACATGTTTCCTCCTTTCTCCATCTCACCAAAACAGTGTCTGTGAATGAGCAAATCAGGCTTGGAGCCAGTTTTGAGGTCCAAATAAGGTTAATATCACACCCCAATGGTAAACAAATTAATCTAATAAGTAGCATGGACCTATCGTCTGAAAACTTGAAAGAGCAGGCATAGTCCACCATTGCTATTTAACCAGTCGAGATACCTCTGCCAACTCTTAAATGTGTCCGCCACAAGCAAAGCATGCCAAATATTCTGCCTTCGCCAGTTGTCAGCCCTTTATATTAGTTTGCCGCTCTTCTTCTCTCAGACACTTTGCAGTATTGTCATACAGCCACATTCTGAGGAAGCCATTTTCATTTGCATATTTCTTGGTTTCTGAGAAAAAGGTTCATATTCACATGCAATGCAATATTAACATGTAGAATGATCACTCATAGAAAAGGTGTTGTGCCGCTGGCCGCTCTGCTCTGTTGCTCTCTGAATTCTTCCTTAAAGTGCTGTGGGCGGCGGCAGTTCATTGGATTTAAGGCTGCAAATATTGAAAGAGGGCTGAACCACCTAGAAACAGGTATATAAGGATGGTAGAATTAACTATCTGTAGCATTATGGACTAAAACTTGAAATATGCATTCTGGGAATACTTGCATTAACTCTTTGGAAATTGTACTTTGTTTGAATCTTCCAGGCTACTAAAGATTTGTGGTTGGTTTTAGATTTTTTATTTTTTTTTTAAATCCCCATGCCCACCATACTTAACATTGAAAAGAATTGGGGAAACAAGTCTTCAGCTTGTATAAATCATCTTCACTGACACCAGCAATTAACTTAAATCTCACTGGTGTCAAAAGGGTGTTCGGCCACAGGGTAAAACAAAATTTGATTGGCTTGAACATCTGTATGACCTTAATTCTAAATTGCCTTAAACACTAGTTGATAAACTGAGCTGGTTGTCTTGACAAGTGTCAATGATAAAAACAAAGAGCATTTCTAGTGTTTTTGTGGCAAAATAACATTGCTTGGGAAAGCTTTGAAATAAAAACAAACCTTACTTCATTGACATCAATTACCAGTTAACCCCTAATCAATTGTACTGACGACATAATGATTTGTTGTCAGATGTTTGAGGAATGAGCAACGGTGGCTTGAGTTAATTTTCTCCCTTTCCTATTTGCTTTTGTTTGGGTTCCCATTGACGTTTCCCTGTCAAGACAAAGGAAACATGAGGTAAACAGTTCCCTGTTTGGGTAGGTTTCATCTCCTCTTGGATCCCTCTGTTGTTGGGCAACTCTTTCTGTTTAAGTAACATTGGAGAAGCTGATTGTTCTTTTGCTATGTAATTTTCTACTGATGGGCTCTGCCAGCGCCGTCTGCAGCCACAAAGGCCCGCTTGACAACTTGACAATTACCGCCACTCAAACGGGATGGAAATGTGGCTCCCGTTGCTTGTTGTTGTTGCATTGCTTTTCTGGCATTCCAAATGGCACAGCATTAAGTGATTCAGAGTGAATGTAGATCCAGTGGCACTTCAGCATACTTCTACTCAAAATTGCCTTATGCTGGTAAGATTGATTGGGCTTACAAGGAGTTCAGAGATCCTTCTTTTTAGATCTAACAAATATGCTGGAGGAATTTGGAGTGTTTTCCTTAATTTCCTGTTCCCCGAATCACAGATAAAGAGTCTTATTTTATGTCTGGTTAGTTTTGATTAAGAATTAATGGGGCTTTCAAACTTAGTCTTGTTATCAGCTGAAAACTGTTGATCACTGTGCAGTAATTCACATTTGCTAATAATAGCTCTGTGTCTATGTTACTGCTTTATTGTTAACAATTCAGTTGTCATTATCATTTCTAAACACACGTATTTCTTTTCAAAGTGCTGTACTAGTGGTTTTGGATGATAGACCACAAGTTTGACTGGTCCTCCTCCCTTACACTGTTCCATTATGCTGCTGTCTCCAGAGCAGGAACATAGTTCTATTTGGAGCCCGGCAAAGCTCTCAGCCTATGCCCCCAGGGATGCAGCATCATATCTGGCCAGGAGCAATGCAGAGACGTCTAGTGGTGGAGGCTTTGTGGCTTGCCTTTTACCAGCACATCTGGCTTCAGAAGATTAGTATGCTACTGGACCCCAGGAAAATACACATCACGTGCACTTTAAGGAACACAAAAACAACATGCCTTAGAATTGCTTTCCGGAGCAGTTTGTTGGGGAAGGAATAAAGCCCTGCCATAAACACATTTAAGGACGTCGGTAAATTAAAGCAAATATAAATGTAAATATGCAGAAATTAGATTTTTCAGAAAGCAGGGAGTTATTCATGTGGAAGTTGCTTCCTGGGTTCTTCTGTTGTCTCACTTGCCCTTTAACGTGTCTCAGCACTTTGGGCTCTTAATGTGCATCTTTGAAAAATGTACGGCTGACCAGCACATCCATTTTTCTTTTCCTCCTTAATGACAATTGTGCATTTATCTGTCCCTGGTTTGCTGCGACGTCAGTAAATAATACACTCTAGAATGATGAACAATCCATCAGTGGACATGTTACAGCAGCCTAGTAATGAACTGAAGTCATTTGTGTGGCAGTAATTACACACTCCTCTGATTAAAGATGGCTATGCTGGATAGTATTTGGGTAATTATTCCCTTTTGCTCAATGTGATAAGCTCATAAAGTCCAGTCGGGTTGGGTGTGGGGCTGGGGAGGAAGTTAATGACATGCTAAGGCTGGTTGGAGTGAATATCCAGTCGCTTTTCTTCAATCACTCACTCCCTCGGCCTCTGTAGCCCCTGCAGTACGAGTGACTATCTTTATGTGTAGTTTCTCAGCATGTTGACACTAGCCAAGCTAAAGTAATTGCTACCAAAATGGCCTGGTTGCACTGAACCCTCATTCTATGAATGCCAATGAAAACTAGCCTTAGCTAGGGTTAACACTAACACGTGACAACCCCTCCAACAAAGCTAATTAAAGCCAGCATTTTTTAATGCTTCTTTCTCTAATTCTATGCTCCATGGTTGACCTAATCTCTTTTCTTATCCCTGCATGCTGTTTGTAATTAACACTTGCCTCCCTCATCTCTTTATTTAGCCACTCTGTCAGTTTGCCTGCTGTCCCTTCCACCAATGAGGGTCTGTCTCTCCACCAGCAAAGCATACATCCAGTTTCCCTCCTGGCATTCTGTCATTTCGCCAGAGGTTGTGTTTCCCTTGGCCCTGCCACACCCCCCGCATCTACCTTCATCCATCACACACACTCACAAACATCCATTTGGAATAACAGCATGACCTCAAACACAGAGTCGAGCCTCAGGGGAACTCAGTGCTAGTGATGTTAGTGAACAGCCAGCTTCATTTAAATTTTTTTCTGGCATTAAGGCATCTGAAACCTGACTACAGCCAGCACATTACTTGTCATAGCTGCTTCATTTTTCACCTTAAAGCCCAGAGTTCACTAGGTAGCCACTCCCCTTGCCGCCGAGGTCACAGTGTTGTGTGTCGTGCTCCAGTTTGTCATCTCCACGGTCTGCATGGGGGTTGAGCTAAGGGTTAGCATGTTGACAATGAGAAATGTCACTCAGACAGGCACAAAATGAAAAAAGAACGGAACCACTGTTTTTAAAACCACACAACAATCAATGCTTTACAACCCCACATCTGACATTTCCAAAACTCATTCTCAAGATACAGGAGAAATGTTGTGTGGCAGAGTGACCTTTTGGCATGTCAGATAATTAGCCAAGCATGATTAGATGTGATCTCTAACCCAAAATTCATCATCTCACGAGAGAACTTTCAACCACACTGAGAATTTTGTGAAACTTTTGTTCGCAAATCTTCAAGATCTGTCCTGAGGATTTGTCTCATATAGAGGGTAGCACAGTGGTTTTAGGAGTTAGCATTCTTAATTAGCTGTAGGTTGACTTGCAAATTGTCATGGGTGTACCCCACCTCTAATCCAGTTTCAGCCGGAATGCATTCCAGTCCCTCATTAGTCTTAACCAACCATAATATGGTTTTAGCAAATGGATAGATTTAATAAGGCTGTATTACTTATTATTAAAATAGGGCTGAGCATGATCAATCTTATGTTTGTAGCTCATAAGAAGCATTTAAAGTTAAGTGTGTGGTGCACTTTTTCCTCATGCTTTACTTGCACAATCGAGGCTTGTACCAAAGCCACTGAAACGCGCAGGTTTAAATGCAGCTTCATGTGGTTGCCCTTTAAGACTTGGAATTGTGACAACAGTGCAATGTTTTAACTCAAATGACAAACAAAAAAAAAGAGTAAAGAACAAGGCAGGTGCAGAATCCTGCCAATAAACCGTAGCCCAGTGCCCACAGAGAGGTGCTGTGGGGCGCCATCTCAGACAGAGAGAGACACAGGGACAAGGAGAATAAAGCAAAGCAAGTGGGTAGTGAGAGGTGCCCCGGTTTATCAGCTGTGGCAGGCTTGGTACAGCCTCCCAACGCTCTGGGGGAGACCAGTGCTACCATTTTAATGAATATAAGAGGACGGAGGGGACTTCAGTTAATACTTAGCAGCGCTAAGGAAGTTGCCAGGAACAGGGACTCCACAAGCCACGGCAGGCCTGGCAGCGGTCGTGGCACATGCCCAGGAGAGAGGAGCCAGGAGCCCGTTTGTTTGACAAGGCCCAGAGATGGAGCTCATGCTAAGAACTGAGGGCCTTTGTAGTCATGGCCAGATATGTTGGAGCGCAGGCGGGCACACGTGTTAAAAGATATGGGGAAAAAACACAAATACACATTTGGCAGACTTGTGCTAACAGCAGTGTGAACACACACACTTTATTCTGTTTTTGTCTCATGCAAACATAGCTTTTTCATTTTTGGTATATATGAGCGTTACGTGAACTTCCCAATCTTCATACATTGACACCAAGAGAGGAAAAAATAAACGCAGAAAAGCACAATCTATTTCGTACTGTTGATCATTCTCTTTGCATCCACAGGCACAAATAAACTCACAAGCCCCTATGGGCTCCGGTCATTTACCTGTCATAATTTAAACAGTTGTTCCAAGGCCTCTTCCAGCCACCCATACACTGCCCCTCCAGAGGCTCTTCTTCTTCTTCTTCTTCTCTCCCTCTCATCTCGCCGTGAATGAAAGTGACATTTTTGAGCCTGCAACCCTCAACTCGGCACAACGCCGCGCTCCTGCTTGACAGCGGCACATTCAAGGTGGTGTCAGCCTGAAATTATACTGTCTGTGAAGCTCAGTAACGAGGCGAGGGATACAGACGCGCCGAAGAACAAGCACGCCCTGGAGCTGTGAGAGTCAACCTTCGCCTTTGAAGAGAGATGAGAAGTAGTGGGGAGAATCAAGTGGATGAAATGAAGAGTGTTTGTTTTTATGCCACACTTTATGACTTGGTTTCATCTGGTGTTTCAAGATTGCAGGTTCAGTGGTTGTTTGCAATTTGCAGTTTCCCTTTGGTATGATTCTGACATTGTAGAATCGTCAGTATATTCCGTTTGCCCGTATACTAAGTAGTTAATCCGAGCTTGTTACACGAACAGTCTCCAAGAGAACAGCTTTGTTAACAATGTAAATGAGCGAGAGGATTCATCACATTCAGCAAATGGACAGCTGCAAGATTTTCAAATGGAAAATTACACGTGATCTGGAGGGAAAAATGGAAGTGTGGAAAGTAAGGCTTTCTTTTTCTCATGTCTAAGACATTGTCGTGTGTGTGGCTCTTTCTTATCAGACAGTGCACTGTATGTACTGTTGAGTCATTCCCCTCCACTCTGACTCAAATCATGTGCCTCATACTGCAGGCTAACCTTAGTGGAAGATTCTGACCCAATCCCTTGGCCACGACAAGCATTCCCGTGGGCCAAACTGCAACTGCTACTGACACAACTCGTGACACAGCCCAAGAGGGAGCCAAATGTAGGCACAGAGAAGGAGATAGGGGCAGAGACAGAGGAGGGGCCTGTGGATATCATGTCCTAAGCTTTCTAAAAACAAAAATCAGTGGCGTAGTTCTGCCGCCATGGAAACACACCTTGTGACAGAACCTACCCCCTGCATAAGCTGCCCCAGCTGTGACCCGCAGCATTCCATGTCAAGCCTGAGGCAGACTGAGGAGCAGGTTAGATTAAACGAAGTCTAAGGGAGATGGGAACATGAGAGAGATTATGCATCTTGAGTTGAAGCTAGAGTTACAGTCAGCTGGATAATGGCTGGAGGAGATGTGGTGGTGGTGAGCCTGGGAAAGTGAGCAGCTCAGATTAGCATTAGAAATTGAATGTGATGTGTGAGGGGAAATGGGGGACACTAGAGTTTAAAGGATGAATCAGTCAGCTCGTATAAAGGACATGTCAATGTTCAAAACTAAAATCTGTTGAAATTGTTTCTACAGTTATTACTTTAGGCCACTCAATTTTGCTGCAATACCAACAAACAACAGTTTCTAGATATTTCATAGCATGAGCAGCAGTTGCTCTGCAAAGAGAGAAAACACCGAAGACTTTCATGTATGTAGTAGTTATTTAATGTGTCTCCTGGACAGATAATGTTTAGCTTGATTCAAGTCCAATGCTGCATTAGCACTTGGCAGTAGGAAAGATATACCCCCTCTACTATGAACCCCTTCTTGAAACAGACTGTTCAGACGCCCTTTTCCACAGAGCGGATGGAGTTTCAGTCTCATGACCGAGCTGCCAGTGTAGAATTGGAAAGCCAGCTAACGCTGGTTGAATCACTCCCAAGTGCCAGACTTTTCACACTTTCACATGTGCCTTTTGTGGGGTATATCAGTTCTTGCTGTGCTCTACATATAGGCACGCAACATTGGACCTTTTCCTCCTCACACACAGACATACAGACAGTCAGGCACATGCCACCTCCGTCTGCTTTCTAATGGTATGACCTACTCTGCCCATAGAAAAAGAGACCATGAATGGGGTGGAAAAGTGGGGCCACGCATAAGTGTGTCTGCCCCATATTCAGTAAAGAGGAAACTAGAATTGGACAGCTGCTTTGGAAAGCAAGGGAAAAAAGATAACGTCTTATACGTAAAACTTGAAACATTGGAGGACTTTTAATTATCCAACACAACCCATTTAAACCCTCTGTGCGTTTCAGACCATGCTCTAATTGATTGCATCTTTCAAATGTTCATAAGTTAGTGTCAAGGCAATCCTGAGATTGACAAAGATGTGTTGCCCTCCATTGCTTTTGACGGAGCACTCCTAAAGAGCTACACAAGTCAACAGGGTTCGTGCTGGAGAAGCTTCAGTATCAGCGTTTGGGATCTGCCCTTGCCCTTGGTGGACGTGTGTTTTAAGACAGGCGGGCAGCTGTTGACGCCGGCTGGAGGAGCTGCTTTAGAGGCAGGGGTCCATCCCGTAAATGGAGCCGTGTGGTTCTGATGGATCAGCACATCAGTTCCCCTCCTGCAGGGTCAAACAAATGGAGGGTTCCACAGACGCTGTATCACTCATAATGAAGGCAACAAGGAAGGGAGAGGAGATAAGAAGCATAATCGTTTTTATTTTTATTTTAGGACACGAGTCACTTGTATAATGTTTGAGGGAATTTTGGTCTTTGTTACAGCAAGCAAGCAGGAGTTATCATCAGATGAAAAGAGTGATAAAGGACACAGTTGTGATATATCAGAAAGTAGCTGGTACCTCAGCTCTCAGCGTCCCTCAGTTACAGAAACATATTAAAACAGTGGAGTAGCATTAAATTTCTCTCTCTCCCATTGTGTTTTTTTTTTTTTTTTTTTTATCATAACAGTGAGTCATTTGTATCGGTGAACTTTGCATCCTACATTGGGTGAGCAGTATGTTTGGAATTTGGAAAACCTTTACGCAGATATGTGAAGAAACATGGAATAGATGATTTTAAAAGGACGCAGGCTTATCCCCACTACAACAGTGCAGGATACACAAATCTTATTTCACCATTTCGAAACTTCTTTCTGTCAGCAGGCCCTTGAGATTGTTAACATTGTGAAAAGTTTTTTTTAAAACTCTTTCTATGAACTAACCTCACCAGAAAAAAAAAAAATAAAGAAAATCAAAATATCAAGTATGACAGAATTCTTCAAAACAGTGAATTTGAACTCAAACCTCAGTCTCTGGTTGAGGGTCCTGTATTTATCTCAATCTGCTACAAACATGGACTTGCATGGACCCCTTTTCTAATACTTTTCTGTAAGTTCCATTGTTACAGGTTTAAAAATATGATTATCAGTTCATATATGTAGTGATATACCTGGAGAACCTTTTTCCCAAAAATGTTTTACAGTTTTAAAAAGAGGGATTTAGAAAATCCTTTTGCGAAGATCTGTTCTGAAAAAGAGCAATTTCAGATGAATGAAATCCGCACGGTATCTTTTAATTTATCTGGACTGTTGCTCGTTTTTAAATTCATTTAAATTATTTTAATTGTTTCTCTTTTTTAATGCTTCTTCCACTCCCTGCTGCAATGCTTTTATTTTATGTAAAGCACTTTGAATTTTTTTGTACATGAAATGTCCTATACAAATAAATTTGATTTTATTTTGATTTGATTTGAAAGCTAACTTTCCTAATTTGCTGTAACTTGCACCGGATTTGCTTTAGTTTAAAAAAAACAAAACACATTTAGGGTTTTTTGAACACATATCTCAAGCCTGTTACAGGGGCCATACATTTCACCCTAATTTGTCAGTTGCGGTAGATTCAATGTTGTTTTCAATCCATTTTGCATTATAAATGTTTGCTGTCATAGATTGCACTGATGATGTTTGCTATTCCTATTTGAATCATCAGTCAGCTGAAAACCATAAGCTTTCAAAAAACTGAGGAAGCTATTATTGATGCGAGTCTTTTTTAGCGCATGGTTAGAGATTGACAAGGATAACTGAGAATGATCGCATTCACAAAACCACTTTATAGCTGGGCATTGATGAAAATATACAAAAGCTTTTCATATGAAGCTGTAAATGCGTTAAAAAAATCTCAAATGTCAGTGCTTCTGTTGATGACAGTGAATTTTGAGCAAAGCTGTTGAAAATATCAACACGTGATGTCAACATTTGTCAATAACTGTTAGCTACTTTTAGCAAAGTCTAATATGAATTTATTCAGATGGTTCAAAAAAGGGTTTCCTCCCTGTGATGACAGTCAGGCGATATCGTTTGTATTCCGCCCATTCCCCATCCCCCCAAACACCCATCAACCCACCCATCCAATGCTCCATCCCTGTATTCTAACCAGCCAGGAATTTATGTTGCGTCATGAGGTCCCTGTCTATATGAATCAAGAGCCCCATTTATGAAGCATATCTTTTTGATAAAGCAGCCTCTTCATCAAGGTCCTTCGATGCCACGTTACTAACCATATTGATTCTGCCTCAGATTATTTTTGGCCACATGGGCTTTTTTTTCTTTTTTCCTCCTATGTATCTATGAATATATATATGTATGTATTTTTTTTTTTTCAAAGCATGGCAGAAATGGATCTATGGTAATCATATTCCATCTATGACACTGTGCTCGGTCCATTACCATACACCCGCCTTGCCTTGGCTGGAGAATTTCTCCTACTCTCGGTCTCTCCAGTTGTACCTTAATTGTGCAGTTAGACAAGCAGAATCTAATTCAGAAAAAAAAGCATGTACATGCTGACCCTCCCTGCTATCTGTCTTACCATTCTCCAGCCTTGTGGCCCACACACACACTCATGCAGAAACGCAAACTTTGGTCGACGGCAACTCCTAAAAAGCAAACAGGCATTTGCCTGGAGGAGCCAGATAGGAGTTGGTTGGCTCCTACCAATCCTTTATCTGAACCAGCGCTGCACATCAATAACACAAATACCTCTATCCCTCCGCAGTTCCTCCTCCCTCCCTCCATCATCTGTCACCAAACGCCCACCCTTCCCTTCTCCTCTTCCTCCTGTCCCTCCAGCTTGCTCTCTTACACTTTTAATCTTTCAAAACAAAACACCAAAGCCCCCAAAGAGAAACTGCATCAAGCTGAGAAACCGATATAACCAGTTATTATCTTTATTTATTTATTTTTGGGTTATTTTGTAATGCTGGAACTATTTCTACATTTAAACGTGTCTTTTTTTTAATGGAAGGGGGGGTGCCTTCCTGTTCCTTTTTTCTTTTTGCTAACGACCTGTTGATCTGCTTTGTGTTGCTCCTGCCAACTCCACAACTGGGCAGACACGAACAAGCAGCCTTACACATCAGTCACCGAAACACTCCTTAAATGCTCTTGTGTTGCACAGGCTTTTGCTGCGGGGGGTATAATTCTCGCTTTGATTCTGCTTGTTTGATTCCCATCAGTGACACGTATTTACTCTAAAATCCTCTGGCTGCGGCTCTAATTTCATTCAGGTTGTTTGTTCTCAGTATCTTGCATCGAGTTTTAAGTTTGTATGGTACTGTGTACATACGGTAAAGACTACAAGACTTCCTGCGCACTCCTTGAACTTACAAAAAATTCCTGTCCCTGCCCAATGTGCAAAAATACTTCCTGAAAACCTCCAAGTTGAAATTAGGAATTCCCTTACAAATGGTTTTGCATTAATTGAGCACAGCAGCAAAATCTGTGTACTTTTTACAAGTCCTTAAAAACAGACAATATGCCACTTACAGGCTCACTCTAACTCTACTGAATCAATAGTGCAGGCAAAATGGTGCACTAATCAACATTCCATTATTTCCATTTGCATATTTGATCCAGGATTTGTTCATTGGATTATACATATTACCTGCATGATGTTTAATTGCCTTTTTAATAGACTCTGTGATTAAACAAGGAAGCTGGGCTTGGCTGGTGGTAGAGAGAGAAAAGTGGAGGGAAAAAAGTGCCGAACCTTATTTGAGCAAGTTTCTTGCATCTTCTGGAAGACTGCATAAAGGTGCAGCAAAGAAATAAAGCAAAGATCCGTCTCGTGATAGAAGCAGCAGAGGCTGCTCAAAATTCATTCATTTGCCTGGTATTTGTTTAAGGAGATTGAAGAGGAGGCTGCTTGTTCCCATCGCAGCGGAGTTTTATATTTTATCATGTTTTGACAGATGAGACGCGTGAGGCTCTGAGATGCACACTCGTGTAGTATTGGAGCGCTGTGGGTGTGCGAATGAATCAAAGTTAGGCTTAAAGGCAAAGTTTCTTGGGACTGTCGCATGCCATCTTACATGACTCTAAAGTAGCTGGGTTTAGAAAACACATGGAAATAATGTACAGACAGAATACTGTTGCATGAAAATATGCAGTAATGATTAAAACTCTTTTTTTTTGTACTGTTAGAAGAAGATTGCGAAGCTAAAAGTTCTTTTGTGCATTTAGAGTGAAATCCAAAGCAAAAGGCCAATCACTGACAATTAACTCTAAAAATACAAAGATAAGCTTTATAACCTTCTGAAGTAGTTATGCTCGGCTGTGCTTAACTCAAGTGAAGCTCTATAGTTATTTTAAAGTCCGCTAGGTGTCTTGTATGTCAGTGCCAGAATGCATTTTTGGTTAGTTATGCATAACTGATCATGTCTGGGTGGTGTGCATTCTGTGTTGTCAGGAAGATGAGCTTGTGCTGAATGACTGATGTACATGCAGTCTTTTAGTCTTTACACATAGGCACACTCAGACACATACTGTAGTGCTTATGTATTACATTTAGACAAAAAGGCACACATTGTTATCCATCATGTGTCATATCCTAACGGGATGAAGTATGAAAAACGGCGTCTCTGTGAGGTCACCCTCTCCTACAGTTAGCGGCCAGTCACCTGCTCTCATTAATAAGGAAATTAATGTTGCATTCCGTTTCAATTAACCTTCCCCGGCTACAGGAACAAGACTGGGAGGGAGGCCCAGGCACCCGTCGAGGTCAGGGTAATTGAATCAGAGGTACAACGATCGCAAGGCCAAGGAGTTGTTGCTATGGCATCGGGGGCAACGGTTAACCTGCCATTAGGATGGAGGTTGAGACTGTCGTGTGTCAGCTTGTGTTGTTGCAGCTCAGAGATTTGACAGTCATCATCACAAAGATCAGCCTTTGTGACTCTCCGATGATAAATCCGGCAGTTGTTTGGCTTGTCAGCTGGTTGAAGAAAATTTGCATAATTTCAAAAGCGAGTTGATGAAATGCTAACATGGAATGTTTAGCATCAGAAATGGCAAGAAGAGCTTAAGACTGAATACACATCTGTGTTTTTCTGCTTTCAGTAAATCACATAGAAAGAGGAAGTGATGCTGAGACACCCTGTACCCAGTTGCTCATTTGGACTAGAATTTTGGAACAGCAAGTCCGTTATGTATTAGTTATATCTTGTAATTAGTAAAGTAACAAGTAAATTTCACAATTTCAATAATCAGCTACGAGTTTCTTTGTCTAGTAAGTAATAAGTTACTGTTCAGGTAACATTTCACTGTATCTGCTTGTGTGATTTGTTGTGGAGGAACAAACAGAAAAGAAATAAAGGCAGCAGACGGTTAGTCCTACACAGTGCACATGTGTAACTCACTCAGCAAGTAGTAAAGAAGACAGTGGAAGTTCTCATATTATTTTAGTGGAAAGACAAAAGCAACTTAACTGTTGATAAAGTACTGAAAAGTACTGAAAATGGGAAATTGTTTCATTCTTGTAATTAGCCTGTAGTGTTTCCAAACATAAGTCTTAGAATGAGTTAAGCTATAGTCATTATGACCAATTCGCAGAAGGAATTGCAAAGGAGTTCATATTCGGGACTGTAAAATTACTCCAATGAGTCAATCCTTTCAACAAGTAGCCTTGTAATGTAAGTGCATACTTTTTATGGGCTTTAATCTAAGTACCTACCTACTTACAATTCATCATTAGAAATTGAAGAAAATTGAACATGAAGGGAAAACAAAACGTTTTTTGCAAATAATTTCTGACGTGGGAAAAATTGAATCGCAAAACTGACCCACATTATTGACACATTTTCTCTGATAAGGCTCTAAGCTGGGTCTGTGTCTTGTTCTGGAAGATTTTGTTTCACTCATCACACCCATCACTTTTGCCATAGGTAATGTAGCCTTTACCCACACCTTTGAGAACACTATGCACAACAAGTTTATCCCTTCACTATTTTCTATTT
This sequence comes from Odontesthes bonariensis, assembly GCF_027942865.1. Taxonomy (NCBI): domain Eukaryota; kingdom Metazoa; phylum Chordata; class Actinopteri; order Atheriniformes; family Atherinopsidae; genus Odontesthes; species Odontesthes bonariensis. Next base: position 13,762,202 of record NC_134524.1, on the reverse strand, counting down.
GGTGACATTTCTACAGTTTGCTTGAAATTTATTTGACAGTTTTATGGAAACACTGCTGATGACAAACCTGGTTGTCGCCTTTCAGAGCTATTAGTAATGGTACTGTCTCTCTTGTGGGGCACGAATTGTTAGCTTGAGCAATTTTCACTGGACTATTTCTCAAGTCTTGTAAGATTTTTTTTACGCTCGTCTGTTTCTCGTGCTCCTCTGGTGTGACTGGTGTGTGATGGTTGTCTGCTCCTCGATTGCGCTGCTGAGCATTGGCCAACAGTAAAACACACCTGGGTGTGTCCAGCCAACTGATGAATGACCCTGCAGCTGGCGGGTTGGATCGATACGAAGAGTGTGTGTTTGAGGGTGTGCGCGCGTCAGAGTATGTTGGGGGGTGTGAGACAAGCAGGCACATTCTGCTGAGCTGGAAATCCCATTAAATCCTAGCTACGACGCGCACGCACGCACTCTCTCTTGCTTTAACACACTATATCCTCTGCTAACACACATTAGTAAACCCACCTACAAGCTATCTATGTCTTTACTGACACACACAATCCCACATGGAGCAGATTTCAAAACTGTGTAGCTAGACACAATACAGGGCCCACCTTTGTTGAGGAAGGCCAGCTATAACTCACTGCTCTCCTGTATTGTACCAACTAGAGCGATGCAAAGCTGCTGCTCGCCTCTTCCCCCCCGTAACACAGCCAGGTAGAACCCTCAGATCTTCTACTTTTTGTCAGGGACATGTCAGAATTCCTGTAACGGCGGAACTCAAGCAGCACAATATGTTTGTTTGTATGTGTCGTGGCGTAGCGATACGGATAGTATGACTCATGTCTCTGCAGGCACCCAGCAGGTCGTTTTGGCAACACGTCGCTCTGTGTGTACGTAAGTCTTTGTGTGTCGTGTAAGCAGCCACCTTCCCACTCCTATACCTGTACTGAGATTGTGCAGCGCCGGTATTTGAAAATAATCTCTTTCTATCTGTCTTCATGTGCTTATCCCCCACCTGTCTTGATCCCTTCTTTCCATCCTTGTCTCTCTTTCTGCCTAACACCGTCAATCCACCTGTTTCCCTCCATCCTACTTTTGTATACCGCTCTCTTTTGTTGATCTCGCTTCATCTGTCATCTCTTCCTTCTTTTATCCCTCTCTCCATCCTGGAGTCCCTTGCGTGACATTCTATCTCTGACACATCATGCATGTCCTACTCCGATGATGCCAGCACACTGACAGATCAGCCTCAATGTGTGTCATTTGGCTAGAGAGGAAGGAGTGAAGGAGGGGTTGGGGTGAGGGACATATAGATAAGAAAGATCACCCTCCCCTTTCATTAACAACTAGCCAGTGGAACCACGGATAAATAGTGCACCATGACATGCAGAGTTTGATTGGGACACATAGCTTATCATTTTTCATAATATTCCCCTTGTTACAGCCATCATGCTTTCTTTAAGACTCCTAATGTTATATAAAAGTGCCACCAATGCCCCTGTATGAAAAAAGTAAAGATTCATCAAAATGGAGGAGAGATGTATTCACTCTGTGACTGCATAGTATACACATAATCAAAGACTATATGTTGAAAGATACCTTGAGGCTGCAGAATTCCTCACACCTCACAGTTATAAAAGATGTTGAATGAACCACTCAACATTATGGCAACGTTGTTGATGGCGGTAACAAAACAAGAAGCGACTACTTCTGGACACTTAAAATACACACATTTTAATAAGTTAGTCATCATGTCATAATGGCATCCTCAAAAAAAAAGGGTTCCCTTCTCCTCTTCATTTATTATGCATGGGAAACTTTTAAATGATGATCTGCTCATAAATCTCAAACGAACTGCACATCCTCTTAGAGGTTCACAGCAAATGTTGGCAATTTGATAAAGTACTTGTGCAAAAATCCAATTATTCCCTCTTGCTAATCAGTACAATGATAATGTCTCTAATGCAACAGAAAAGGAGTTAAACACATTTTCGTGTACAATTTTAGAAATCATTATTTTGAGAAGAAAGTACAAAATGGTAAATGAATCACGTTAACAGCAAGTATTCAGTATATAAAGTATAATGAAATAACTCATGCACTTTGATCACATAGCTTTACCCGCTGTCAGCGTTTAATAATAAATAATTCGGTGCAAAGTTACTTTGCTGTGTTTTTCCCATCACAGATTTCTCTTTCTCTACCACATCCCCTTTGTGTGCATTTATGTGTCTGGAATACTTGAAAAAACTTGAGCGAAACCAGTGAACACACGTGCGTCTCCCACACCACTGCACACGGACACAGATGCTGTTACAACATGTAATACAGACAAGCATACCAAAGCATATGCAGAATGCCGGAACTTGTATTTATCCTGTCTATCGTTGACCAACGCGTGGTGACTGCTGACCTCATGATTTGGCACTGTATCAGACTACAGCTTTAATGCCTGTTCGTCAAAGCAATCCTATCAGTTATGGCACGCAAGGACGAGGGGGTGAAAGACACTGCTCCCCTCACCCAGCTCCCTAAGTGAATCCTTTATAGTATTCCCAGGGCTACATACTTGCCCACAATAGCTAACCTGGTTAGACCAGCTCAGTTATTTCTATGACACTGCACCTGCGGAGACCTATCATGTAGTCTACTTCCATGCTGTCCTCACTTACTCTCATCCTGAGCTGAAATTAAGCGAATGGAGTTCCCACTTTAACAGCTGTAACCATTTTGGTATTCTTTTTTGGAAATAAAAATTCAGGTTGTCGGTTTTGGACTGTATTTCACTAAATTTGACTTTTATGTTCCCCAATAGGATTTTAGTTATTTTAATACCGCTTTGCCGATATTTCAGGGGGTAATCTACTAACACTAAGCCCCTCCACATGACTGTGTTCTTGGGGAAGACTGTAAATCCTCAACTTGTTCCAACAAGACACGCTGGTGTCTTGTGTGTGAAGATGTGTGTTCAAGCAGATGGGTAAAAGATTGTAAAGTGCTTCGCAGAGCCTTGCTAAAGTTAAAAGGGGCCATTAAGAGCCGATTCATTTCCCAATACAGAATATCATTTGTTCATGATAATAGAAAATCTGAAATCTAATTTTTTTTCAGTGACTCTGGAAAACAACGCTGCTCTGAGCTGTAGAGGCGCATGAAATGCCACGCATGTCCACTGGTAATTGATGTTTTTATTCATTGCCCTATACATGAACTGAAAATTGTGTAAAAAATTGGTACCACCAAGTATTAAAGTGGAAAAATAACAGCTGCCAGAAGTATCTCACGGATGTGCTAACAGTGCACAAAATTAGATTTTGTGTGGTATTAAGGATTAAAGTCAACAGTAGTTCAAATAAAAGTGCTTCACATGTCAGCATTACACTTTAGACAAAGCTGGGTGTGTGATCATCAACAGTTTGCAGACACACCATCATAGATTTATCATCTCAGACAGTGCCCTTGATGTGATTGACTTAAATTGTTTTAGCCTTGTTCCTATTCAGATCCAGATAGCTACTGTTTTTCTGTTAAACTTTACACTTTGACTATGGCCTGAAGTGACAGACACTCCTGTCCTTCTTCCACTTTTCCTTCTGTGTTCCCTCTCGCTGTCTTTGTCCCTCTCTTTCCCTCGAGTTCTTCAGTAGTAGCCCAAACCCCTTTGCTCTCTCTAAACTGACTGGATTTGTGCCTCCATAATGCACTGTGAAGAGAATGAGCACGATTAATCCAACCAACGGCAACGGAGGGATTTGATGACGTCATCAGTATGAATGAAGGAGTTAGCAGATTATTCCTCCGAGGTGAAAGTGATCCAAATAAGTGAATGTGAACACCAGGGCAAAGGAAGAGTTGGAGGCAGAATGTTGAAGAGGTAGATATACATTGTTGCTGAAACAGTTAGGTGGATGAAATGTATAAAGAAGGTAGGTGGGAAAAGATTGTAGGTCAGGAAAAGGAGAAGATAAAAACACAAAGGGAATAAGTGAGGGTGAAAATGATTGATGGGTGAGCCATGGGAGACAATAGAAAGGACATTTCAGTGGAAGAAGATATAGGTTGGTTTCAGACCTCCGTCTTTTCATCTGTCAGGACAAATAGCATGGTGAGAGGTTGGTCTGGGCAGACTGCGTTTAGTGGGAGGTGTCAGCTTTGAGCTATGGGAGTCTGTAGAAATCTGTCCCGCAGGCCCCAGCTGTGGCAATCACTGCTCAGTGGGCCACGAGGCCGGGGCAATCAGACCACCAAGACACCATCAGCTGAGTTTTCTACCCTCTCTGTGCAGCACCCACCTCTGCCATAACTGTGATCACACACATGTAGTCCTGCAACTATAACCACTGCAGCTGATTTACACACTTAGCATGACAGTGCATCTGGAGCTCAGATCAGCAAGCAAGTTTAAAGAACCAAAAAAAAGAGGCTGAAGAGCAGTACAATCCAAACTACCAGACCATTTATCACAAATGTACCATCACAGGCACAGGTAATATGAGCTTCCACACAGAGAGACCCCAGCCAAAATTCGTACCCGGTACATCCTTACTGTGACAGTGGTAGCCAGCACACCACTGTAAAGCCTGAATATAATTCAATATTTAATAAATAGCTACCTACAGGAAAAAACGACAAAGATGAAAATATATGCCTTTGGAATAATATGGTTATGAACAGATCCAAAAATAAATACATCGATTTGTTTTCATTTCTAAATTAGTACTAGTTCTATAAGATTTTAACAAAAAATAACAATGAAACAGACATACAGAAAAAGAGACAGTTGTCCAATGAGTTTAAAAACTGCTTGAGCAAAAGATAATGGGAAAACAAGGGGGACAACAAGGCAAATAACTATCGATGTACAAGGAACAAGGTTTCACACTTAAATATGACAATGTAAGAAGTGGCAAATAAACACCTTTGATATATTCTTATTTCAGGGAACTTTGTATTTTCATCATCATTTAACATGTTTTTGTTTTAGCAGAGAAATATCAGTCTAAATGAATAGAAATAGTCCTTTGTGGAAATGTTTTTTTTTTTTTAATTTTCCTCTGTTGTTCTTGTTCTTGGTCGAACATGCGCATCCTTCCATGTCGATCTCAGCCTGCAGAATGAAGGATGTTGTTTATTCAACCATTGCAAACAGTGTGTGCAGTCCTCCAAAAGTCTAAAAGCACGTAGCCCTCGTAGATGCTGCTGCTGATTGGTTGAAACTTAACATTGGAGCCAGGAGAGGCTGACAACAACTATTTTAATCACAAAAAACAAAGCAGCAAAATGTAAATCATTAGATAACAATTAAAAAACACAAACAATGACTTCAGTAATCTTGAATGATTTAACACTATTTTCATTAAATCACAAAGCAGATCTTTCTGTATTTTCAAAGCTAAAGGACCAACAATGGCACACCAACAAAACCAAAAGTAGCTCACACTTCAGATTGGACCACATATTCCTGATGTCCAAAATTTTTCAAAAACCAATGGAGAGTGGCTGCCAACCAAGCTATTAGATGAAAGCTTGCTATCTTAATGTGTACTGGATGAGGTGCATGGCCCTACCTATGCTTGAGAGGAGAACAAACATGTACTGCACATAATTTCTGAATTCAGAGAGAAAAAAGCTGCACTTAAAGCCACCCCTGCAGTCCTTTAAATCTTGATTTCAAACTAAAAGAACGATCTAAAAGAAAAGGAAATACTCAGATGCATATTACAAATGCTCTCTCGTCTCCTCTCCTCTTTCATAAATGTCCTAATGAGTTGTTGGTGGAGCTGAGGCAAGACATCTGTAATGTGCCATGAAATATGTAAGCCAAGCCTTTTGGAAAATGTGTCTATTTCTTGTCCCCCTCCTTCGCTACATCTCTCCTGCTAAGAGAAATAGAGGAGGTTCCTCATCTCTGATTAATGTTTTCAGCAATGGCAGCAGGGGCAGGTAAGGGGGCGTGGTGGGGCCCAACATATGAATCCATCTCAACGCCCTCCCTTTCCCCCTAATTAGATTATTGGACTGATGAGGTAGCACCAAAGATTAAGTCCTTCATCAGTTCTGAGAAGGGAGGATTGCTGTGAGAGCGGAAAAGAAAACCAGAAGGGGCTCTTTTCCCATGGTGAGTCTGCATCACAAAAATGTCTTCAAAGAAAAGTCAAGTGGCCAGCAAGAAAGTCAACATCATGAATGTGGTCTCTTTTAAGATCTTATATTTAAACTACTTGAAAATATGTATAAAACACGAAGAACTACTCCTGTACCGATTTTGAAAATAATTGTTCTGAAGATTTAAACATATCAGTGCCGTTTCATGCAGTGCACTGAATCTAGTGCATGTCACTGATTTGAACTGCTGTCCTCAGCCTCAACTTTTCCAGTCACCCGGCAGGCTCCTAAATTACCACTGGATACATGGTGGAATTTTGGCTTCACAGTTCTTAGATTGGCTGGCGGCCACCATCCTGCGTCATGCATCAACTTACATGTACAAATGTGTGTGCTAGCTCTGTGCAAGTAAGACTCTGACCCCTCTGTTGGATGCAGGCCCAGCTGCCGTAGCTGAGGGAACTTGTTGCTGAAATTTGAGGATAGCGACTACATGTACCCTCATAGGCTTCAGAGGCCCCTGCATGTGCAGTATGTTGTGCCTTTACAATGAGACTATATTTGAATTTACATGTGACAGTATAGCTGTTGTTACTCGTGAGCAAGTGAGCAAATGCAAGGAAATGTCGATGGGTTGCCCTTTTGTCTGTGCTTCATTTGACCATGTCACAGCTGAACTTTGGCCTGCACCCTTTTCCTAAAATATCCGTAGAATTATGACTCATGTTGTGTCCTCTGAACATAAGACCCTTGATGTGTTGGCACACTTCTCTGTTGATTGCAGTGTCACCATTTTATGGGAGTTTCTTTTCATAGAATGATAGAATGTTACAGTTGCTGTGCAGTTGCCAGCAGGAGTCCAGATGACAAGTCAGGCTATGTCCTTGGCTAACATGGATCAAACGATGTCTCACTCCTGAAGAAATAAGTCATTTTCTACATCACCAGATTACATCCTTTTTAAAATGTATCAGAGTATCACTTTACCGTTCCTGATTCTATGTTTCTGTCGTCAGCTCTTTTGTTTTGCGTCTTTTTTTTTATCACAAAAACGTTCAGTTAAGGCTGTTGTTCTGTTTGATACAATTTGATACAATGCGGCACATTTGTGCATGCTTAATTGTAGTTTTATGGCTTTGAAGGAACGTCCTGGATTATATCCAGGAAAATTGTCCAGGGTATGTTTCTATATGTGTTGCATGTGTCAATATTTCAGCTCAAGGACAGTGTACTGAATTGACTGTTGCATGCGCATACACCAAATGCTGAGCCTATTTAGAGATTTTGAAGTTTAACTCTTATGGCCTGTCTAAATTTCAGCAAATGTTAGCAGTTTTTGTTTGTGGAAAAGCAGCTTACATGAAAACAAGCCATTTAAAAACCATTTTGGAAATTGTGCAGTGTCTGGCAAAGTCAGAATTCCCATCATGTGCGATGTAAATTGTGTTTGTTTCTGTTTGTGTGTTGCTGTGCGTGTGTCCGAGTGTGATTTTATTGGCTATTAGGCCAGGGGGGAATGGTATCAACTGGTGCTTCGCAGGAAGATTTCCAAGAGTAGGTGTGCTCCAAGAGTGTGCGAACAAGCACGTACATAGACACCCAGTTTTAGTGTTTGTACTGTGTCTGATCTTTTCATTTACTTTTTCCCGCATTGCTCATGTTCTGCCACAAAAATATCCTCAGCAGTTAAATCTGCAAGCTTTAAAGGCCTGGCCTAGAGGCTCAAATATGTGTGAGTGTGTCTAAAGCACCTTAGTGGTCATCGTGCAAGGCCATGAGTTATTACATGGTGACAATGTTACAACAGCTCGGCCCCCTGTAGCAGGCAGCACAGCGTCCAGATATGGCCAGGGTCAAGTAAACCCATGCTTGTGTCTTATCACAGCCAAGTTGAAATGATACATAGGCACAATTTGTTCCATAGGACAGAACATGTTGTACATTTTGCATAATAAAGACATGTAAAAGGCCAAGAGTGGTAATCATAAACATATGAGCATAAAGATATCCATCATTGCGCATAGAATTTTAAAGCAGCTTCTTCCAGATGTTGGGTTGATGTTATACACCTGTATGAATATTTATTATATTTTCCAGTGAGGTTGTAGTCGAGCATCGGATAAAGCATTTGAGAGAAGGAGCAGTTGATGCCTACTTAGCAAATGCAATTTCACTTCTCCTCTTGAACTAATTCAGTGCTGTCTGAAGTTTGAGATTCTGGTCATGTTTAAATATGTCACATTTGAGTAACTTTCATTTTCTTTTTCTTTTTTTCAAAAAGCGCCGTACATAATTGTGTTGTTTAGTTCTTTTTAATCAATAAGAAAGACTCCAATATCTTGTGTGGCCAAACGGCTTGTGAAGCAATTTCTACTTCTTTTGTGCAGATACTCAGTGAGAATTTGGTATTCATGAAAAACTCCAAATGCCAACTGCCGACTGTAACATATCCATCTCGTAGTTAATGCGACTTTACCTTTGACCTCACTTTAAAAATATGAATTATTAATTTGGAGTTGAAAGAATAGAAAACGTACACAGGCATTTTATCCACAGTAATGGTCATTTTTCCAACAGCAGCCACAGAAGAAGCAGTGCTGTTTACCGAGTTTGGATTGAGATTTCCAGCTAATCAAAACTGTGTTTTATATGTCATTCGCTGATAAGTGTTGACTTTGTGTTTTGTTGTGTAACTACTCTCTGGAAAGTGAAAGATAACACTCCTCCCTCCAGCTGTGTCTACTGGAGAAACATGCTGCCTGGATCCATGTTGAAAAAAAGAGGAGCACAGGGAGTGTGTTTTTTCCATTTGACACCCCCCTCCCCTCACCCAGCTCCGTCCTCCTGCTCTCCCCAGGGTTTCAATTACTGTCTCCCTTCACCTCTCATTAGCACGAGCAGGCCACTCATTCTTAATGCTCATGCACACACAATACGGAGTGGAGCACACATTTGAACTCAAATGGAGTGCTGGGTCTTTCAATGGTGTGAAAGGTGCCACGAATAAACACCAGTTAACTTGCAATATTCATATTCACAATTTTCAAACTCAAATCAAAGTCAGAGCATCTTAGCTGAAACCACATAGAATTTTGCAAGGCAAGGCAAGGCAAGGCATCTTTATTTATATAGCGCATTTCATACCACAGGCAACTCAGTGTGCTTTACATAAAGACAAGGCATTTAAAAGAACAGCATAAAGCAGCATAAAAACAAGCAATTTAAAGAAAAAAATAAAAAATAGAATAAAAATTAAAGCAATCAAAGAAGAGGGGAATAAGAAAAATATAAACTCAACCATAAGCACACCGAAAGAGAAATGTTTTTAACCTGGATTTAAAAGTGCTTACAGTTGGGGCTGATTTCAGGTCTGCTGGTAGTTTGTTCCAGTTGTGTGCAGCATAACAGCTAAAAGCTGCTTCACCGTGTCTAGTTTGAACTCTGGGCTCCACTATCTGACCTGAGTCAGTAGATCTCAGAGCTCTGCTGGGTTTATACTCTGCTAGCATGTCATTCATGTATTCTGGACCTAAACCGTTCCGTGATTTGTAGACGAGCAGCAGAACTTTAAAATCTATTCTGTATCTGACCGGGAGCCGATGTAAAGACTTGAGAACTGGGGTGATGTGATGTGATCTCTTTGTTCTGGTTAAAACTCGGGCTGCAGCGTTCTGAATGAGCTGCAGCTGTTTGAGACTCTTTTGGGGGAGTCCAGTCAGAAGACCATTACAGTAGTCAAGTCTGTTAGAGATGAAAGCATGAATCAGCTTCTCCTGATCTGTTTGGGACATGAAACCCTTAATTCTGGATATGTTCTTAAGTTGATAAAAGGCTGATTTGGTGACTGATTTGATATGATTGTTGAAGGTCAGGTCTGAGTCTTTCAGCACGCCGAGGTTTCGGACTTGGTCTTTAGTTTCTAGAGACAGTGACTCAAGATGTTTACTGACAGCAAACCTCTTCTCTTTGTTGCCAAACACAATGACCTCAGTTTTTTCTTGATTTAACTGAAGGAAATTTTGGTTCATCCACTTTTTGACTGTTGCAGAAAGATCGTTTCGGCCATTCAACTCATGACGACATCAGGCAATGTGTCTTCTTAATATTTTAAACATTTTGCCTTTTCCCTATAAAGCAGGCCATTTTCCCCACACGACAGACCTAGTAGTTCTCAGTACAGAAGAACTACATCTGATATTTACTCAGGCATCGAAGCTTAATTTGGAAATACTGTTGCTTTATATCCCAAACTTTCAAGGTGTTACCAAATTTAAATTTTACCAATCATATGCAGAAAACTAATACCTGTGCAGATTTCTATTTCACCCTACCTCACAGTTTTAGACCGTTCCCCCTGCCCACACACGGTGTACCCACATCGCTCTGAGAGACAAGAAAAAGGGATCCTCTGTTGAGACATCTGAGTTAGCCAGCAGGCTAATTCTGCTAATACAGATTAGCTCCCATGGGAACTGCTGTATTGATTGGACAACAAAGGCTCGGAGAAAAACGCTCTAACATTCAATTATCCACACCGATAGACATAATGCCATTCTACTCCTCCCTCCCCCTTTCCCCCTGTCTCTTTCTCCTTATCCCTTTTTTCTCTACCGGAAGAATCAACGAGGTCAGAGGAGGGGAGTGAACAAACATGCAGGTGTGTGTGTGTGTGTGTGTGTGCTATCTGATTGTGATCCTATCTGTGAGTGAAAGTGGAGGAGTGTTTCCAGTCTTCAGTCTTTCACTCTCTGTGTCTGTCACTATCTCTCAGTTTTCATTCATATCTACATTGTTTGTTTATTTCAACATTTTCATCAGACACAGAGTGTGACGTTCAGGACAAATTGTGTTAATTTCGTGCCTGTGCATCAAGTAATGATAAGAATATAATTTCAACATATACCATATGGAGTCCTCAGAAAGGCCTGATTTCCCCTGAGTGTGTACAGTTACACAGTTCATGGAGGCACGTGCAGAAATGATAAATGGGGGAATGAGGGAATGAGCAGCATGTCGGTCGCATTCTAATCAGTTGATTATGACAGGGTGTGGCAAGACCATTTAAAACTATTTACATTTTGGAGATATTTCAACTTTAGGATAACCCTGTTTGAGTATTTGAATAACTGTTGAGGGCACTCGAAGTATTTTATTGAATACTTAATGTCGCCTCTTCACTCTCCCCCACCTAAATGCCAATACAATCTAAAAGCTCATCTTTTTCCAGCATGTGTGCACGTGCAATGTGTCAAAATCAACTGAGCGTGCTTGCTTTAGCTGTAGCTCTACACACTCTTTATACAGTCACATCACAAGCCCTCTCTCATTAGCTGCGACCGTTAATGCTAACTCCAATTGCCTCCGGTCAGAGCTGTGCGCCATTCAGCTTCTTTTCCTTGGGAGGCTGAGAGGTGAAGGCTTCTCATTTCCCACAGCCAATGACACGTGAAGGAGGCGCAGGTAACAGATGCATCTTCAGAGTATGTATAAGCAAGTGCACGCCAACACACACAGACCTGAGTTTATTTCACGAGCACAAACCCCGGCCCGTGCCATAACGACAACGGTGGCAGCGCTTGAGTGAGTGAAGTAGGCAACTCATGATCTGAGAGAATTATTAGCTAATGGCTGGAGCATGTGGAAAAGAGTTTGATCTTTTGGACTTGAGATAGAAAAAAATCAAAGAGGCATAAAGGAGGAAGAGTGAAATGGTGAGGCAGTTAAGGGAGCGTGTTTAAAGAATACTTGCTCACTTGGATCAGCGTCATTGGATTAGACTCGTGTCTATTACCCAATGTGAAACTTGACTGGTGAATTAAAGGTCTCCCTTTTCTGAAATGTCAAGGCTTATGAGCAGGTGAGAGAATATTCTTGGAAAGGAGGCTTCCTTATTGCTTGTGCCTAATTTATTTCCCATTACAGAAAATGTTAACAAAGCACTAATGAGCTGCTGACTACATCATCCTAACTTTAAATCACTATGTCAAGGGAACATCCGGTCCCACTTTGTATGCCATTGTTGTCTTCTGAGCATAATGTGCCACGCAGCAACATTTCCTCAGAAAATCAGTTTCACCTGATAAGTTTACCGCAGAGTAAATTAAGTTGTGATGCGCTTCCATCGTTTGTGTGTAGATTAATTGCTTGGCTGAGCAAAGCTTGATGAAAGATATAAGGTGAAGTAACATATTTTTTGTTTAGTGATCTCTAGTGAGGGTAAATTAGTCTGACTTACCAAATGTTGACTACTGGTGTGTGCCTGCCATATGATGAGCTTGCCTACTGGGACGAGCTCTTTCACTTGCTGTGAGTAATTTTTTTTTCAAAATCCCCTACCATGAAATAAACAACAGCCTCTTTCTACGTGTACAGTATCAGTCCACATTGTGAAAATGGTAAGTTTTCGTGGCGATGTAAATTGGGCAATAAGGCAGGCGTGGCTGGGTCTCCCAGTGAATGATCATCAAGATCTACAGCTGGGGACTGGCTATAGTTTAGGAGGTAGATTGGTCATTTTCAATTGGAAAGTCAGTGATTTGATTCCCTACTTTCCGACAACCTTCTTCCCTCTTGCTTTCTGTGCAGACCTTTGTTTCTTGACCATGTGCTCTGTTGTGTTTGTTGTATGTTTGTAATTTTCCTATTCTATAGAAAATCTATAGATTTCAACTTGTCATGTCCCTTGACCCCATCTCTTGGGCTCACGCGGACTCTAGCTCCTCTCTCACCAACTCATCCCCCACAACTGCTCCAAAATATTAAGCATGCCAGATATTTGTTGAGATACTGCGATGTGTCCACGAGCCTCACATATAAATGTCTTCGAAGGGCTCACACATTGCATTTGGTTACTGATGGTCAAACTCAGATATGACTCAGTTCATATTTGACATTTGTCTGCAACCTCCAAAGTATGACATGAAAATCCAATTTGACATGGTCCGAATTGGGCTGTTTAAACTCTTGAACTTTTGCACTTTCGGATCATAGAAACTATCTGGACTCCCTGTAAATTCTAAAAGCAATACTATGTTCCCATGATGTTTGCATTGAACATGACTTGCAGCCTACTTACAGCCATGAAACAGCAACAGTTGCATCTCAACTCGTGGCATTTTCATTGTAATGCTTTTTGGCCTAAAATTTTGATTTGACCATGGAAAAACAAAGAAGAAAAATAAAACTATTGCCACTGGTCAGTGATGTCAGTCCAGCTTGAAAAGACAGCACCATATCACACTAACCCATCACCCCTTTCACAAACTCCCAAAAGTAATTTCAGGGTTAGGGCAAAGAAGCCAAGTTGTCCAAATGAAAAGGCCCTCGATGAAGAGAGGAGGCCATTCCAGAGAAGCAGAATTGACCGCTGCAAACAAGAGGCATGACCAAGATGAAATTGGCTCACCTGAATCTGTTCCTGGGTGGGAGGGTGGGACGAAGAGATGAGAGGGGGATGGAAGCATGACAGAGACTGGCAGCGAGAGACGTGAGAAGACAAATGACACCATGAAAGAGAAAAAGGGAACGAATGTGGGTGCAGGTGTGGATTCAACAGAGAGGAATAGGGCTGACAGAAAAAGAGAGGAAGTCGTGATATTATATTGACAGAGAATGGATGACTGAAGTTTTCTGTTGTGTTGTTTGAAGTGAGGAAAAAGAAACTCTTTAGAAAAAAAGAAATGGAGTAATATCCATTTTACTTGATATAACATTAACTTTACACAACATCATCATAAATAAAACATCATCTATCAAAATTCAACTCAGCTCAACTTTACTTATGTTGCACTTTCCAAACACAACTGCCACCCAAAGTGCTTTACAAAGTAATAATGAAATAAAACCAGGATATACACAAAAATACAATATAAGAAATAAAGCGAGAAAACGTACAGATTTTAGGTTTAAAATCGGTATAAACAATTTGCAAATAGCAGTAATGTAACAAAGCATTAAAGGGGGGGGGGCTAGAAGCTATGCCACCCATTCTAGTTTGAGAAGTTGATGGTAACACAAGCAGGAACAAAGAGCTCTTGTGAGGTTCCAGGGAACAGTAAGATCTTTCAAAAATGGTGGAGCTTTGTTATCGAGGGCTTTGTATGTCATCAGAAGGATTTCGAATTCTACTTTAAATTTCACAGGAAGCAAGTGTAGAGAGTCTTACACAGGAGAAATGTGATTACCCTTGGGGGTTCCAGTCAGTATTCTGGCAGCAGCATTTTTGATAAACTGAAGGATTTCAAGGGATTTGTATAGGCCAGCAAAGACAGCAGTGCAGTTGTCCAGCTTAGATTTGATGAATGTGTGGACCAGTGGTTCAGCATCATTTTGGGATAGAATGGTCCAAATATTAGTAATATTCTATTAATGAAAGAAAGCCATCCTGAAGACCTGATATTGGAACTAAAAGACAAAACCTGGTAAAAAATTACTTATTCACAATACAACTGGAAGCCAAGTACAGTGTGTGTCATCCAGAATAACTAACCGATTGGCTAGGGAATATCTGTTTAGAGAGGGTTTTTAGGGCCAAAAACAATTACCTTGGCTTTCCCTGAAGTTGCAAGTAAAAGATTGCATTTCACTCAGGCCTTTATGTCTCCAATGACAAGCCTGTGACGTCAGTAACTAATTAGTTTAATCAAGGCTCATGGGTAAATAGAGCTGGGTGTCATCAGGATAACAGTGGAATTTGTATCCATTTTCTATACCGCTGAATCCGTTGGTCGGTTCGCGGCGGGGCTGAAGCCTGTCCCAGCGGTCAATGGGCGAGAGACAGGGTACACCCTGGACAGGCCGCTAGTCCATCACAGGGCTAACAGTGGAATTGTATTAAATTTTTTCTTAAAGTCAGCATATATAGAGAGAACAAAATTGTTCCCTGCATAGAACCCTGCGGGACACAAGAATTACTTCCTGTATATGCAGAAGACGCACCGACGTCTGTAATTGCTTAGACTATTGGAATCAAGACTGGGCTTTTTTTGTGTGTTAAACACAGACTTAATGATAGCCTACAGGGCTATGGTCCACAGCCAGTTGAGAGCCAGATGGATAGATCAGATTAAGTTCAGAGATGTTGCTAAGAGGTTGAACTGTTGCATACTCTGTCACTGGGGAAAAGCTGTTCAAACACATTTAGGCAGTAATGATAATCTGATCCATATCAAGGAATTCCTTTTGAAACATGTTTTCTAACTGGGATTATTATACTCCTCCATGCCAACCTCGAATGTGAATGCAGCCATGAAGTGTCTCATTTCAATCACTTTCAGTCTAGAAAGAGGCATATTTAATCAGATTTTAGCTTTGATTTGGCCAGAGATAAAAGCTGGGGGAAGAATGATGCAACGTCTTCCCCGTTCTCATGATCATAATTGCTCATCTCATTTCTGAAATGAATTTCTAATCTGGAGTCTCTTCCCAGCAGCTTGCAAACTTGGTGAAACTTTTTGTTCGACCAGTATCAGACTTTTATAGCGTAGCATAATTGGGACCATAAACTTGGTCTGAGCCTCATTCAATAATGATCCCCTGCTCCAAATACCTGCTACTGGCCTTTAGCAGAATATTACTTATTAAGCACTCCAAAATCAAGCGGATGTATTATACGTAAGGTCAAGCATGGAGAATCTTCCAGGGAAGCAAGACTTTTATGAGCTTGGCTTTTCGCACATCTGCATATGCTGCAGATTGCATGCTAATGGACACTAGCTGTCATTTGTAGGCAGTTTATTCCCTACAACATGCTGCTGACAGCAGGCACATTCATGTTTTCTGTTTAAGAAACTTGTAAACAGTGTGAATTAGGTAGTTTTCCTCTGAAGATAGACCCTATTAATTTCCCCTAAATGATCTCTAAATATTTTTTTCTTTTTTTACATCAAATATTCAGCAATATCAACTTTTGGAACATGATATTCACGGTTTTAAAAGACCTTTAAAATCCAAGATGCCATTTTTCATAGTTCATTTTTGCTATTTCAACAGTGCAAGGGTGAGAATAAAATTAAAGAGAACGTGATGTTTGGTTTAATCTTTATTTATTTATGACTTTTTATTATGTCAGAAGGACTTACTTGTTGTATACAATTTTATGAGTTGAATTCCTTGTGGAAGACATATATTTTCCATCTATTTACAGTGTAGCGATAGCTTGGATAATCTACACTGAAGCAACATTAACTGTTGTGTTAATGTGCAGTAAGTGATTGTTTGTTCAGCTTGTATTTTTATGTTACAAATTTTAGAAAAAGTTTTAGAGGTGGTTAACAGAGAATAGATGTGAAAGACATGGGATTGCACAAAGCATGCTCCATCTCAACCCATACATGGCCTAAACTGTGATAAAGGTGTGATACTCAATAAACCACCTGAGGAATGTAAAAGTACAAAAAATTAAATATGTGTCTCAGGTGGTTTGATTTAAATATGGAATCCACTTAGTGACTAACTACGAAAGTGTATATAAACATATTTCCATGGAAAAAATCTCTTCAAGAACAAAATGTGTGGAAAAAAACCTCCATTAGTTATAAAATAAATTTGCAATATGAGTTTATTTCAGCTTGTTTGATATATTTTTGCGTTTTATTTGCTTAATTTAGCGGGACACATAGAGAAAGCAGGATTTGGAAGGATTGTTTGAGTAGAATTGTCTTTGATGTAAGCAAGGTTTCATGCACATAGGGTAAGGCATGCTGGCCTACCGCATCTCTGATTGCCTCATAGTCTAAACATAGCCATTTGACATTGTTGTGTTGTATCCATCTCAAGCAGAGCAGCGGTGGATTTGCTTGATTTCCTTTAGACAAGAGTTCAATCATCCCCGCTCTCCCACAGTGTCACATCAGATTTGATCACATAGGATATTCAAGGGTGTGCTTTGTGATTATCCCCTGACAATACAGATAAAAGCTCCTTCTCTTTCTCTCTCTCCATTTCCTAAACACGTTGCTCGAAGACACAGGCAACATGATACATCGACTTAAAATGTCCCACGTGCGTGTGTGAAAATGAAAGTGAAACCTTTAACGCTGCACATCACCCCTCCGTGTCAACAGAGAATACCAGGAGCCTGTGGAGGAGCAATTGTTTCAATGCAGGACCCATGGTGCATCCATTGTGAGCCAAGGCCACCATCATCAGAGAGACAGAGAAGAGAATCATCCTTGAAAGAATGCCACAGATCAGTTCTCCTCCCTTGGCTTGCTCCCTTGAGAGACTGGCAAGAACAAGGCAAATCCTTGCGATCGAATGTCACACAAATACACCACCCCTGTGTCCAGCAGTCCTGTGATTGCTGTTAGTATACCCTGGTTATTGACCCGTGTTGTGTTTGAGTTTCTGAGACTGTGCATGCTCAGGTGTGTGTGTGTGAGAGAGAGTATTGCTTGTATCAGAGGCGGATTGGAAGGCCATCATGTGCTAGGCTGACCCTATCTCCAAGGCTCGGAGGCTGCATGGAGAGATCAGAGTAAAAGCGAAGCTCACTGTCTCCTACTGTGATGGAGGAAGGATCTGTGTGTGACTGTGTGCGTGTGTGTTTAGAGACTAGATGACATAGCCCAGAGCCCCTCTGCAGGTACAAAAGATAAGAGAGAAAAGGAAATGGGCAGGTCCACAGATGGTGGAGGGCTCTGGTGAAAATATTTGCCTGTTTATATGTGTGAAGGATGACACTTGCTTGCATATTTATGCATATTTAAGCACATAAATCTTGACAGAAGCGTAAAGTCAAATGCAAAATAGAGCATCCAGTCACTTCGAGCTGACTTAATAGCAAGGTGATTTCATCTGTTTGGAGCATAATTTAAGTGATCATTTTAAGGAATCAGAGTGGCTTTACAATATTTTATATTGTTCAAACATCAAACAAATCCTATAAAATAACATCATTGTGTTAAGTCTCCTTCTGCATCCCCTACCCAGTGCATGGCACATAAGACATACTTGGAAATTGGAAAATAATTGGAAAATAATTGGACCAGAATACCAGAATCAAAAACATTCAAAATTGGAGCAATGAATGTAAATTAATGGGCACAATTTTTGCATAGGCTAGTTCAATACAGTGGCTGATTTATGTTACGTTTATCTTCACTTGCCACTTTCATCCAAAGCAGCTTACATTGGGGGGTTCTATTTCTCTCCCAAAGACAGTCTAAAGTTGCAAACCAGTGAAGAGGGGAATCACATTGGAGATTTTTAATGCCTTGTGATACCTGACCCTAAATATCTGGTTTAAATTCCAAAACCTACCAAATGGTTTAGGTTAGGAAACTTCATTTAACGTTGAGTGAAAATAAAAAGCAGAGAAGGAAACAGAAATAAAACAGCCAGGGAAAACTGGGTCTGCTGGATGACAATTGTGATTCCAATGCTGCACTGTTTTCAATCTGAACACTTTCCTCATAGAATGTTTTGCGGCTTTACTTGATCACTGTAAATTCTTTTGTGTTAATGTCAATGAAAAAAAGAGTAAGATACATTCATACAGTGCTTTAGATGGGAGACACTCTCTATACTGATGATACTCAATGGACTAAACAATGTACATCACTCAAAACTGAACGTCAGGTAGATCTTTTCATTTGCTGTCATTAAGAAAAATATTAATTATTTCATTTCCGTAGTTGCAGCTCCTTGGCAAACAAAACCTCCTTTTGTTTTGCGTGTACCTATCTCCCTGAAAAACATGCACACACACAAGTCTATATCATCTGTTGACCAAAATGAACAGACCCAAACATGTCAGTGAAAAGTGACCAGCACCCTGGGCAACAGCTGCTGTAGGCCTGAGGCTCCCCTCACGGTGCTGTCTAATCCTTATACAGGTTAATCCAACACTGACCTCCTCTAGTCCTCACTGACCGATCATATCTCTACCTCCTCCTCCTCCTGTCTCTTCCTATACACTTAGCTCATACTGTCATTTTCAGTCACCCTTCCCTCCAATCACTGCCAATCTCTTTCTCACTGTCCTCTCTCGATCCCATATAGGCCCCTTATCTTTCACTCTTTTTTCTCTTCTACTTTTGACCCCACCGTTCTGTCTCTCTTCCTCTCCCCACCTCAGAGTTACCTTAAGGAGATTTCAAAGCCCTTTCTGCAGCACTTCTAACTGCCAAACTGATGGCCAGATAAAGTCCCCATTTAGCTTGTCCTCAGTTTCCCATTAAAGCCCATTTTTTGGCCACTGTAACTTTAGAGGAAATGGGAAGAAAAAAGAAATCATCCACTCTTGCCACCCTTAAGCTCTTTCTGCTGTTTATTTGCAGCAGCATGAAGGAGGAAAGGAAGTTTTTAGAAGAGGGGAGGAGAAAGATAGAGAAGTGGAATTAGGACTGAAAAAGGTGACTTGAAGTGTCAGTGGCCCTGTCCCCATAGGAAGGTAATGTAGCGCGTAGCTGCACCCTCGGGCAAGGTAGCTTCATTGGTAGCAGAGATGGATGATCTGGAACACTGTACACTGTGTGCGTAAAGAAGTTACAGTCATTTTGCTTTCACAAGGGCACAAAGCACTCTAAGTAGCTCAATTAAAATGTATATTTTGCTCATTTACTGCCCTCCTGGGTGAGCTGGAGAGATGACAGTGAGGTTTTCTAAAGGTTGCATGGGCTGTTGTGGATGAGGGAATTTTGGTAGGTGACTGCACTTAAGGGGGCATAATTAAGGGTAGAGACTAGGGCTTGGTTACTTGTTGGCACAGGCAAATGACAATGCAACGATGCCTATCAGATCTGGTCCCCAGAGTTACAAGCCAGCGCAAGTTTGCACCATCACCTTCAATGACATTAGCATCACTGCCACCAAAATGGGGCCCTTTTTTAAATTACTTGTTTGTTCTCCGGGGACTAACACATTTCTATGATTATGTGTTGAAGTGATGTATTTTTGCTCATTAAGAAGTAGGATATACATTTTTTTTCTCACCTTAATCATATTTTAATTAATCCATACAGATGAGGCAGTGTGGGATCATTATGCATTCAGCTGTGCAACCTCACAATTATCTCTGATGTTGTACACCCTCAAACAATGACTACACTGCATAGTTTGAATAATGACATAAAATCATTGCCCGAAGCAAGCAACCTCTCTAAATGAAGCCTTTGTTAAAAACATCTCTCCCCAATTCAAATGTTTACATGAGCTAAAGCTTCCAGCTAATCCTCAAGCCTAACCTGTTGCTGTCTGTCCAGCATGCTAATGACCATGTGTGTGCTTTTGAACCCCATGTCTTTATAAACAGAAAGACCTCTGACATTGTAACTGTCAAGAGGGACACACTTCAAGCAGCTGATGGGGGTCATACATTTTTGCACTGAAGCTACAAGGTCTCTACACTGCCTGACTTCATATGTGGGAATTCCTTTTTAAAGAGACGGATGTAACTGTAATGGTACGCTGTAGGAGTTATGGGACCTCTCTTTGTACAGGGCCATGCAAGTGCTTTTACTCAAGAATCCTTTGCTAGGTTTGGAAGTTGAACTTGAGTCTCTGACTACACAGATATCATCAATCAGCCCATCAACCTGTTTTCTAAATGCTTAAGCTGAGTGGCAAATGAGAATCAAAGCCTACATCAGATATCACCTATTATAGAAATGTACCATATTTTTCATCTTCAAAGAAGTAGCCTTAGGGGTCTTAAAGCTGCAGTCTGCAACTCTTTTTCAAGCATAATGCCGGGAACTGTCCGGGGATTCTGAAAGTAGTACATTAAATACCCCAATACAAAAAAAAAATAGTTCTCTAGGTCCCCTATTTGTCCCGCTAGGTCCCTCCAAAGCCAGCAGGTTTGTTTACAAAATTGCAGACCGGACCGGTAAAAGGTAACCAATCAGGTTTACGAGCTGGGCTCTGCTGCCTGTCAATCACCGATTGTGCACGCGCGATACAAGGTAGGCTCGTCCCCACGCTTATTTATCTAGACTATTGAACTTCATTACGGGCTTGTCTACTTACTGTGTCTTCCATGATCGCAAATGACAGGTGAGTTGATGAATGAGGAGTCGTGTAAGCGCATCTGGCGTGCACGTCTACGTGCACGAGTTCTCATGTGTTTTGATGGGGCGGGACAGGAAGTTGAATAACTTTTTATTTTTCGGTTAAAAAATAAGCATTTCTTGCATTTTGCGACTACGGAGGTCACCGTTTTCAACTTCAAGCGTTCTGATAGATCATGTAAACTCTTAAAATGCCAAAAAGTAGGACTTTACGTATGACAACAACAAATCCTGCAGACTGCAGCTTTAATATACAGTTGCATCATATTTCTGGATTAAAGGGGTGGAAAAAAACAGGATAATGGTCATCGTTGTTTCTCATAAAAGTAGAAATACTAAAAAAAAAAAATAACATGGAGAAGATAGAAGCCATTTACCAAGCTTTTTTTTCTTTTTTTTCACCAGAAGTTCATTTTGGACTACAGAAATGGTGCAATGACTCTATATCAAAGCGACGTCCTTCATATTTTGCATGCAGAGTGGAAAAGATTTTTCAAGGAAACATTGCTTAAAAGTGTCCACTGAACTGTGTAAAGTCTCAGCCCGTTCGCTCCATCTACCCAAGGTCCTAATACCTTATTATTCAGCAAGATTGTTATTGATAGCTGAAATTCAGAGTGAACACATACCCAAAACACACACAGATTAAAATGAATCTTTCTCACTCACTCTCTTCCTCTTTTTCTACCCTCACCTCATGTATGCACATATGTAGTCACACACCCAAATACAAATCTTCACTGGATCCACTGGCATCAAAGGAAGAAGATATTTGCCCCCTTGGGCTGTTTTTCTTCGCTGTGCAGCAATCAAGGGCCATAGAACTGCCTGTTAGTCCAGGATTAAAGCCAGCCCTCTCCCCATCCATTGGAGGATAAGGCTACACACAACCCAGTAACTCGTGGGAAGACTGACTCTCGCCCTGTTACCGGGCCCAAATTGATACACCTCAGCAATTTTATAGATTGTGTGCAGTCCAGAACCTGTTTTCTGAAGGAATGTTATCGTTGCCTCTGTTTTAGCTCAAAACCAAAGAGGCATTCCATTAAGAAATGGAGGCTAATATCAAATTTGAAGTGTTACACAAAGGAGTCAAAAATAATATGTTGTTTTTCAATGATATTTAATACAGAGTTCATATTTGATGTCAGTGTTTTGTTTTCTAAATGTTTGCTTCATTAAAGATAGCTTGAGCTTAAATGTACCAACTTCCCAAATGCATTCACAAGGAAAAGCAAAAACATTGCACCTGGTCAGCTGATACAGCTACTGCTATCTGTCTTTTCCAGACTTTTTTTCTTCTTTTTCTGTCTTTCTGCATGTTATCGCTCTGTCCCTACCACGCCTGGGGAAGTGGGATTACCACTTGTTGTCACTGAGCACCCTTTCCTAACCTGAAACAAGCTCACTTTATGATAGGCCTCCCTTTTTACCTTCCTTCTTTACATACTGCACATCGCCCCTTTCAAAGGGAGGGCAAACTAAAGCAGATAGCCTGCCCTTATCTTATCCTCTCTCCCTCTTTCACTCTAACAACCTGCAGAAAAGGCAAGGAACTGTAATGGGGCAGGGAAAGAAGATTCTCATGCCATAACACTGTCCCAAGCATTGCTTGAGTATGTTATGTTTGCCTGTAAGCACTGCTAATTGTACCCTGGGTTGCATGTCCTATGCATGATGCATTGTGTGCATAGATAGGTGCACACTCCTGTTTCTGCTCCTTCTGTTATCCCTCTCTTCCCTTGACTTTCTTGTGATACATGATTGATCTATGCACTGGTGGACTCAGGTGTGCCGTTTTCATCTGAAGCCTTTCTCAGAGAAGACTTGTGCTTTAAATGATTTATGGCTGCATGTTCTTTGAGTGAGGAAATCTCTACATACACTTGTGTGTGTGTGTGTGTGTGTGTAGGCTTGGCGGTATGCATGCTACCTTGCATGTTTGCACCACTTTTGCATCACAAAACACTTGAAACATAGCAGGGGCCAAGGGGCAAGCATTGCACATATAAATGAAAATGCGAACAATTTGGACAAAGGTAGCACAATGGCAGCTTGTCATGGTTTGAAATACGTTGGCATAAGAAGGAAAAGTCCAGAGTTCTAGTTCAAGGCTTAAACAAGAGAGTAAGAACATATGGAGTTCCCCAAGGTTCAGCTGCAGTCGTTATTACAAACCACAAGGATCCAATTTCAGAATAATAATAGGAATTTTCTTCCACTTCTGCGTCCACCATGCTAAAGGTTCAGAAAGCTGCTTTGATATTGTGCAAAGGTCCCGATTCACATAGAACACTCCTATCCATTAAAAGCCTTGTCAAAAGACCACTTGATTCCCTACAGATTGAGCCAAACTAGGGCATGATTCTCACTTATACTGACCACCAACTTTTGACAATCTGCCAGATAGAGAGTAAGAGACCCTTTAATATAGCCCCTTAAGCCCTACAAATGGGGTCAATCTATTTCCTAGGTGTATATGTGTGTGCATGTGAGGAGTGATGGAGGATGAAATGCATTGAGTGTATGTGGGAGGGTTCCCTCATAAGTGCCAATTAGTGGCTAAAGGTATAAGCATCAGTCACAGGAGAACAGGTGGGGTGCTTTTGGAAGTTAAATTTGTGATTCACATTTTCAGCATCTCAATGAATTCCGAGCTTATGAGATTCTATAACTATTTGATGATCCTTTTTAAGATTATTTTTATAGCATTGCGGCTTCATTGGGCAGTAGCGCGAAGCAACAGCAAGTAGGAGAGAGTCTGGGAATGGCTTACTGAAGAATGTGATAGGCTTTAACTTAAGAGGCCAAACTCAGACTCATAAATATACTGTATTAGCTTTAATATCATTGTAGCATGAAGCTTTTCTTCAGCATTCAGGCCTTCTGAGCTTTTTCAAACTACATTATCTCTGTGACTCCCCTCTTTTTCTGTCTGTTCCCATCTGTCTGTACATGCTATGTGGAACATGGAGTCTCGCTGAGCATTCAATCTTTCATGGCACTGCTACACTTCACTCCTGTTTTGACACTCCACTCAGTCAGCATGAGAGAATAGGCACTCACTCTCACTGTCAGTCTTTCTTTGTTCCCCCTTTCCTTGCTTCCTGTTGTTCTTTTCCCTCCATCTCTCCCTGTCACTGTGAATCTAATGCCTGCAAAGCCTAAAATGCACCACTAATAGGCGTGTTGTTGCTGTTGGTGTGTTAGAGTAAAGACAGAGGGAAAGAAACCAAAGTGAAAAGTGGCGAACACTATGATTAAGTAGACACTGAAGACACAGACACACAAAACTACCTTCCAAGTAAATGTCAGCCTCTTTAATATTCTGACACCTTGTCCTGATTTTTCTAACCAGATGATGCATGGCCACTGCAAATGAGAATATGCAGCGAACGCACACTGTTTTCTCTTTTTGTACCGCTAATTCAGCCGAGGGAACAAAGAGCAAGTTGGGCCACTTAGCAGGCAGACATGTGGGGCCTACATTGAGCTTAAATAGGAAATATCTTGCACTGTCCAGACAACCGAGGAGGGAAGTACAGAATTAAGAAGTAATTGTTAACAAGTAAACATACAACTATCAAAAATATATGGAATTTCACAAAAGTTCAATATTCTTCACTTCTCTCGTTTGTGTTTCTTTTAACGGCGTTCATATAAATATAGCCATTGTGCGGAAAGGAATGCTCCTTTAGTTTGCTGAACAAATCCTTCAATATTACATTTTTATACTCATTCCATGCCAACTTGCCTCAAATCACAAATCGTTCAATTTGAAAAAAATCATGTATCAAAAACGTCCTTAATTTTGAAGTGTTCATCATATTTTCTCCCCCACACGTACATATCACTGGGGTGTACTTCACTAACAAGCGTGACACATTCTCAAAAAAAAAAAAAAGCAGATGAAAATGAGTGCTGGGACCGACAAGAGTGAACTTTTAATGTCAGACTTCCTTCTGATGTGTGCCATCCAGCAATCCTCTTTTTTAGGTCGCCAACTTATCAGATTTACTGTGGCGTGAGAGCTAGTGGGACATGTTGGAAGGGTGACAACTGTATTACTGTCTGCTGCAAAAAGCACTGCCAGTTACCTGTCTTGATTTTATTGCTCAAAGCACATTGAAAGTCGCAGCGCACATAAATAATTCAAGTCGTGACACGACAGTCTTTGGTTTCAGACAACACAGTTTTTAAAACAGTGGCATTATGACATTGCACTTTTGCTCATTAATAGTCAGTAGAGGTTGTAAGATAGTTTTCTGTTACAGTGGTGGAGTGTAGATATGACCATACTCAATGCAAGCTGGAGGTCTCAAGAGTTTCACAGGACGTCTCAAGCAACTTTAAATTCTATTTCTTTCTTCTTTCTTGGTATAAATGTGCAGACAATGAGAAATCTTTTTCTTACTTGCTTTCAGTGGTTTCATGATTCTGTATCTTGTAACCAAACCTGCAGCCAAAGGAAAATGATGAATGATTTGAGCTGTGAAATCAGGATCAATATATAGTTAACCAGTGATAACTTCATCTCACAGATTTACAAATTTCACTCTTTTGCTATATTTATACATGTGATCATAAGGTAAGACTGAGCTGATGAACTTTTCCCTATCTGTGTGTTTCCCGGTGCTGCCGTGCTTTAGCTGCTAATCCTTTCAGGAGAAAGATAAGTTCATGAACTGGGAAAGAAGGAGAGGAATCCCAGCAGGCAGCTGATGAAGCCACTGGAACTTGTGTTTCCCTTTGCCCTGGTAGGCTCTGTCAGACTGTGTTCTGCACCCCTCCATATCCCTGTCCCCCTGCCAAAGTGTCACATCACTTGCTGCGCATGCTGCCAAATATTTGTGGGCGCGTGTGCGAGTGTATGAGCAGGGGGGTTGGGGTATTAATTCCACCACTGTGAGTCAGTCCTTTTGCTGCCTTTTTTCTTTCTCCCTCTTTCCCCACCTCTCATCTGCGTCTGGCCTCTCTCTGATGATCTCGAGTGAGCCAAAGTTCAGCTGAAGGGCAAACTGACTTTACAGTAGGAGAGTCATGTGTCTCACTGGACCTGCCAGGCCACAGTTCTAATTGACCCCCCCATCCGTTTTCGCGCACACATACCCACACACTGACTTTTTTTTTCTTTTTTTTTTTTATCTGATTCCAGTCCACCAAAGCTGGTGTTGACAGCACAAAGGGGTTTATGGGAACAGCACGTCCATTCTTTCTAACGCCTCCTAATCACTGGCACTACTCTCTGCTAAACTCGAGAGGGGAGAAATGAGGAGAGACAGAGGGAGAGAATCAAGGAGTTTGGAATGAGATTTAAAAAAAAGGAAAGAGCGAAGCCCGAGTGGCAGGGAATGCTTGAAAAGGAGAAAACATGCTCCATTTGTTCTGGTAAGGGGTGTTAATTGTAGAGCAATATTTAGGTGGTTCTGGTGAGGAATATATGTGTGTGCGATCAAGACCTTGTCTGTCTCTGTTATCTTCTCCCTTTTCCACTATCCTATTCCCAATCCTGAAGCCAAGACGTAGAGCCAAACCACCAGTCAATCTAAACAGATACAATAGCTGCAGGCCAAAACAATGCACAGAGGAAAACAAAAAAAGAGCAGTGTAAGTAGGCAGAGATTGGGACAATGCGCGAGGGAGGCTGCTGTGAATTGCAAATGTGGCTTGGATGCTGATATGCACGTGAATCAAAGAAACGCGTACACAAAACAATGGTAGGAAAAGCTACACATGCCGAAGCTGAGCTTTGTCAGTATCCATGCGCTCAGAGACATATGGCGCTTTCCGTCACCCAATACACGAACAAAGAAGCAGACATGGTGTGCATGCACTTAACGCTGCCACAAAGAGGGTGGAGCCTGTTATATTTTTGTTGCGGTCTGTCAGCAAGATTTTCATGAATCTTTATGGAGTAGTGGAGCATGGGTGAAGGAAAAAGCCATTTAATATTGCAGATCCATATTTTTTTGGAAAAGCTTCAAGATTTTTTGTTTGATTGCTGTTTCGCATTGCCCATAAAAGAGTTGATTATCTTCCCTGGCTTCATTGTATGGCCTTATTTTCTATATCATCATGGAGAATTGTGGATAGTAGGTGACAAGAACGTGAATTATATTGATAATCTTTTTTTTTTGGATTGAATTAAATAGTGAAAGATAGTGAAATCTTTCACTTCAAGCCGATTTAAAATGTTTTGGTAATTGTGAGTTCATCATTTTGTTGATTTATTCTGTACCAGAAGCAGAAAGGACCTCCACCATGTTTTACAGTGTTCCTTTCCTTCCTAGCTTTAAATTAGTCAAAGACAAAGTAGTTGTTTTTATTCTGTCTATTTAATATTATTCCAGAGAGACTGTCTTGCCTGTGAAAGTTTTTGCAAACGCCATATCGTTTTACAGTTTTCTATCAACAATAATTTTCTTTCTTTGCCCATGAAGTCCTCTTTTCTTCAGTGTAAGGATATGATTGATACGATTGATATAATCACACTGTCCCCACTGAGCTTGAACCTCCACTGATGCATTGCACGGTGTTGTTTCCACTATCCACGGTGACCTTTGCATGCATCTCTCATTCAGTTTCTTCTTAGGCCCACATCCTGCAGGTGCCTTAAGCTGTTTATTACTATGAAACTGCTTAATGACACCTCAAACTGTTGAAACAGGGATCTTTTGCAGTTGCCTCACAGCCTTAGGAACTGTTTGCCTTTTGAAAACAGCCTCTCTGATACTCTCAGAAAGCGGAGCAATTTATTAGAATAGTTAGTTTGTTTCTGAGGTTATAGTTGTGTATTCGTTCAGATCTTGACAATCAAACTAAGAATTTTGACTTTGCCATGCAGTAATCGAACGCCTTTCGTCGACGTTACAAAGTAAAGACACATTTAAACTAAAAATGCATTTGACTTTTAACAGAGCAAAGTAGGATTTCATTTTCAGAAAATTCCCAACCATTTCTTGACAACTTCCAACTGGACAAATTCATTAGGTTGTATAGACGCGCACTGATCTTGTGCTGATGCCATGGCATGCAAAACAATGGCTTGCCATCACTAATCTGGCATTAGAAGGCAGCCAGCAAATTCTGCAGTCCTGCAACGCAGCTTATGTTCTCTCAATATGGGTTCTGGCTGTGCTTTCCTCTCTGTTTCGCTGTATCTGTTTCTGTTTCTGCCATTCTCTCAGCCACACCAAAACACGCCAAGGCCAAAAATGCTGCAGTCTTGCATTGTTCCTCCAACTAATTACAAGGCAGTGCATGCTCAACCTTCATTTATTAGAGACAAAAATAACACCGAGATAGAGAATCACAGCACTCATTTAGAAAACATGGTGAAACAAAAGGGAGTTAATTAGGACATCAGACAAAAAAAAAGAAGAAAGAAATAGAGAAAATGAGATTGAAACAAAAGGCTCTCAACAAAACTATCACTTCTCTCGACTGTGCAGCATGAAAAGGGCATGTCACGAATGAAACGTTAAAGGAAAGAGGAGCTCTGACTGATATCAACATTTAGGCAGTTTTGACTGGCTGATCATCATTTGGTGAGTAGGGAAGAGGTTTTCTAAATGCCTCATG
Organism: Odontesthes bonariensis; assembly: GCF_027942865.1. Taxonomy (NCBI): domain Eukaryota; kingdom Metazoa; phylum Chordata; class Actinopteri; order Atheriniformes; family Atherinopsidae; genus Odontesthes; species Odontesthes bonariensis. The sequence goes on along the minus strand of NC_134524.1, from coordinate 13,733,514 downwards.
ATTTTTTAAGACTGATAATATGAGAAGTGAGAGTGTCATTTATGAATCCTGTATTATCATGAAAGCAGCAGACAAGAATCTCATCTTTTCCTCCCTAACAAGAAGCAGTTAATTTGACTGGCTATCTCCTTAGTTTAATCTCCATTTGCGTGTATCTTCATTCATTTCTAACATCTCATAATTGATTAGTTGGTCTAATGGTTCATGAGTCTGTGTTTTTTAGATGTTAATCTGAATGAAACTGCATACATAATTCATAACACCGCCTATAATTGCACATGAAAATGGCATTCTAAAAGAGGGAATTGCCTGCATATAAATGTGAGCTACTGTACAGTGCCAGCATGTTTGCTAGTGTGACCATTCCCTGTATCAATTATTCAAACTGACAAATGGCCACGGGCCGCCTGGTGTTTTGGCCAATTACAAACAGGCATACTGCGGGGCTAAACAGGGCCAATTTTAGCCTCGGGCCCTTCACCTGACGCCTCTTACACAGTGTGACAAGTCAGGACCCAAAACAGAGCCATCGCCACAGGTAGAGTTGCTGTTAAAGTAGACCAATACAAACAATCAGTAATGTCAAAAACTGTGTGTGTGTGTGTGTGCACGTGCGGGTATGTCTGACACACGTATGAACAAAAGGCCTTCACCGCTGACTGTTTGTTTGTGTTTTTGTGTCACACCGTGGTGCTAAGAAAACTGTGGGCCATTTCCAGGCGATTTAATTTGCGTGCGTGTCTGGTCGTGCATGCATGGTGTGTCTACCATGCCAGGCAAAATTATAGCTTTTCTCTTCTTTTTTTTTCCATAAATGATATTTTCAGCATATCATGACATTTTCATGAGGATACCTCAAGGCCTGTATTTATGTTACAGGGCCAGTGCTTTGTTTGGGTAACAAGACGTAGGCTCATTGACATTCTGATACACAACAACTAAACACAAAGAAAGAAGCCCAAATTCAAGCGAAGCCAACGTGCACATTGCTTTCCGTCAAATCAGATGGGCTCATCACATTCAAATCTGTTGTAAAATGTCTAATAAATGTGCAGCTTTGTCCAGATAACAGTTCATTTAGATATTTATGCACTATCAAGAAATCCTCTCCGATGCCAGTACTAAAACTATGGCGCTTTGTGGGATATTGATAGTTTCATTTCATACTGACTTTACAAATAGAAAATAAAAGATATTGTACTTTTTATACAACATCACATTTCCTTTCGTTACTTTGTTTTATAGAAGCATTAAGCCACAAGGGGCCACACATGAAGACTATTGTGGTTGCTTCTCATGGTATTTTGCTTAATTATTATGTTAATTCTTCAACAAGCTGAAACGGGTGCTGAGAGGGTAGTTGTGTGTGGGTGGGGTATTGTTTGTGTGTGTTGGGGAGGGTGGGGTCCATTCATTTTCTCTCTCAGCATCTTCACTTAGTCTGCATTAAGCACCACTTTCCAGCCCACCAGCTCTGGTCAGGTTTAGCTATCTATCCGTAACGCATGGATTTGCAAATGAGCAGAAGATGGTGGTGGGGGGGGGGTCGCTGATCTAATTTGCATAAAGGCCCCTTCTGCGCAGTGTCAGTCTCATCGCCTCAGACCTGGGGAGAGACAGACCGCAGAAGTGCATGAGGAATGGAGGGATGGGAGGAAGAGAGTGGAATTTGTCAGTGGTTCTGTGAGGCGTGGGAGTGGGAAAGCATGGCCTGTCATGAATCACCTCACATTCAGCATCGGAATGGAGTGAGAGCCCCAAAACAGCTGGCCTTATGATCAGTATTGATTTTTCTGTCCTTCATATAGTGTGTTTGTACATACTGTATGTGTGTGTGTCTGTGTGTGTGTGCGCAATTTCAGGTTTGTGCACGGCGACGTTTCTGGTGTTTGGGTGTATAGGGAGAGAAAGCAGGTGGGCAGTGCACTGATTTTCTTCCCTCTCACGTCTAGAGCTGTGTGATTGTGTAATTGGCTGGTATTCCTCCACCTCCGTGTATGAGTTCACTGTATGCCTGTGTGTTCATCACTCCACTACAATGTTTGCATAAGCCTGGAACTAGTGACGTCCGTGAGAGGTTAGTTCTCTGAGGTCAAACAGCCTGTTAGCCAATAACTCAGACAGACTAAGGGCATTGTGGACTTTTACCACAGGGACACTCAACCCCTGACCACCTGCAGCTCATACACATGGTTGTGCATAAATTAGGGTACCAACTCCCAAATCTCTCATGCTTGTTCTACTGTAGGGTTTTTTCCCCCAACAATTTATGTGATTTCTTTTGGCTACAGGGGGACATCTTGAGATTATTAAGAACAACCAACTGTATTTGGTTTATGCATATTCAAGTTCTTTCATGTCCAATGGTGCAACATACTGTTACAAACTCCTTTGCAAAAGCTTTTGTGCCCTAGACTTTTTTAATCTTTTATTAATTTGATCTTTTACATTAAATGATGCAGACTATAGATAAATGAGCTGTAAATGATAAATGACTAATTGCTAATTCCCCTCTCAATGACTTTCATTTGAGCCCATCGACTGGACTACTCTCTAGTCTGCTGGCTGTTTGGAAGACAATCACTTCCTGACACAGTCTGACACACACAAACACACACACACACATGGAGTAATGAGTAAACTCAGGTGGTCAAGGGGTCAAGAACCTTGTGTGTGGAAGATAAACTCAATGTGGGGGTTAATGACTGCTGGATAGAAAGAAGTCAGGAGAGGGAAGGCAAGAGAGGAGTGCATATTCAACCCTCTGACCAGAAATATGTATATATAGATTTATAGATATATATCTATATATAGATATATATCTATATATCAGTGTTGTTTTCGTCAACGATGACGATGACGAAATCATTTCGTTGACGCCACTTTTTTTCATGACGATAACGAGACGGTGACGAGATAAACATAGCTCTCTGATGACGAAAACATGACGAGACGTGTGTGAGTTTTCATTGACGAGAATGGACGAAAATATTAGTGGGTGATCTGTCAGACGTTTAAAATGCATGACATTTCTGCTTATTGTGTGTGTCAATTAAAACCTAAAAAGTATCTGCTGCGGCACCTTAAGGCTCGCCACAGGGATATTTTTTCAAAGGTAAGTTACAAATGCTGTTAACATAATCGATAAATTTCATCGTAAACTAGTACGTTTTCCACATACTCCTGGCGCAAATGGGCTGCTAACTTCAGGCTAAAGTTAGCTTTTGTTACGCTAATGTCAATTCATTATGTGTGTTACTCAGGGCTCTCAAGTCTCACGCAATGAGCGTGAGACACACGCATTTCAACAAGTTCACACGCTCACACGCCACACATGCCATTTCTCACGCTGAGAAATTATCAACTTCGTCGCACAGAAATTATAATGGCCTATACTATAAACGAGTCAATGGCAGGTGCGCTCGTACAGCTCAGAACTATAGCTCTGGTACAGCTGTCTTGATTTAGCAACCCATCGGAAAATCACAAAATAGAATATCTCAGCCAATCAGAAAACAGAATTTCTTGTTGCCGGGTGAGGTCTGAAATAGCTTTCAGCTGCAAGCACGCGTCCCATGAATGCACAGCGGACATAACCTTTATGCTCTGAATGCGTGCAGAAGTTGTAGACGAGCTGGAGGTGGAAGAGAACCGTCAGGATCTTCAGCAGGTCATATCTTCATTTATTTTAATCTTTTGTTAGTTACTATAGTTTTCCTACTCCTTGTAAAAGACCAATACCTGCCGATTAAAGTGTTCGTTGGAGTAGTAGACCTAAATATTCAGCACACGCCCTTTGACATGAGCAACTTAATGAAAAATGAAACATATGTAGGATTGTAATTAGGCTTCCGTGGTTAATTCTTTTCAAAGGTGACTGGTATGAGCAGGTTCCCAATAAGGCTATCTACAATTGCCAAACTGGTATTAGTTCTACCACACTGAAATGCTGATGCAGAGAGGGTTTTTTCCATGGTGGGGCTCAATAAAAACAAGACCAGGAACACGTTGGCTCTGAATGGAACTCTGTCATCCATCATGACTGTGAAAATGGCTGACATTGAGCCACAGTGCTTTAAATGGGAGCCCCCAATATCAGTCATCAAGCATCAAAATCTGCCACAAACACTTACAACAACACTCATAAAAAAATTTTGTTTGTTAAGACTTTGCATACCTAAAACAATTTATTTTAAAATATAGCAGAATTTAGTGTAAAAGTGAAGATTTGTGATTTTGGTATAAATAAAACAATTGTTCTTTAGCTAGTTTATGGCGATGGAATACTGCAAGGGACCACCCCCCCCCAAAAAAAAAAATGAAAGAAACCCTCCCCGCGCACACGCCCGGCCCCTGCCCCGCCCGAATCTCACTCCAAGCAAACTTGAAAACTTGAGAGCCCTGGTGTTACTTTAGCAGCATGTTTACATTCAGTGACGGTGTGGTTATCTCTTTGTGTGTACGTTCTGTCAGCACATAACTTGATATGTTAAACAGGTCGAGTTACTGTTATACGTAGAGTCTGCTAGTTTTAGCCTAAAAGCCACAAGTGACGTTTTGCAGCCCTAACCAGGATCTGTGCGTTTAGTGCGCTTACAGTAAGTTGGGACACACGCACAGTACAGAATGAAAAATCAGAAAGCTTTAGTACAGGTCAGTTAATAAGCTATGTATTTTTGTTCTGCTTGTTTGATAGTTAAGACCATACTATTTTCTTAACACGGTAGACTATACTTATTTTTTCTTTTTTTTTTTTGACTAAAACTAGACTAAAACCTTTTTGACTTTTCGTCGACTAAAACTGGATTAAAACTATCACATATAGAAGTGACTAAAATGTGACTAAAACTAATAAGCATTTTAGTCCAAAATACTAAGACTAAGACTAAATCTAAGATGGTTGTCAAAAACAACACTGCTATATATATATATACATATGAGTTTTAATGTTTCAACCTCACTGGGTATAGACACCTACCTTGTTGGGACCACTTGATATTCTGGGACAAAAACCCAAGGCTAATGAGGACGAATGATACTTGCGGGGCCAGATGCATAAACAATGTGTACACACAAAAACCGTGTCTGTCTTTTCCTCCACAAAAAAATTGCGACGTCATGTATTCTATGCAAACATGTATTTTTTACGCAACAAAACCTTGTCATGTTAGAGTGGAAAAATAATTAAAAAGAAGAAAAAGGCAACAGAATTCAAAATCAAACTAAACTAACAGTTTAACCACTCCTTCTTAGTATAATATTAATTTTGTTCTGATCATTACTTTTGATAACATACTCTTTTCTAATTGTAGGTGCCATAAATAACTGCAGCCAAGCTTAAAGGTCGTGTAGAACAAGGGACTTCTCTGAAAGAGCCTGCTAACGAGTATTTAAAGAGGGTTCCGATTTTCTGGCCTAAGGTGAAAACTGGCTCATGTGCAGCTTCAGGGTTCTACATGCTGTTCATCTTGAGCTATGTGAGCAACTGGGTCTGTCGTGGCCATGATGCTGTCCTTGTGTGTTGTTTTTGTTCAATTCATGTTTCCAGAACTGAAACCACCAAATAAATGTATATCATTTCTCAACCTCACTGATGAGTGTCTCTATTTCAAATAGGCTAAAATTGCGCTTCTCCCTTGCTGTTGCTTAAATTGTTAAGTCCATTCAGTTTTTTATATTTGAAAATAATTAATTAGGGGAGTGTCTGCACCTGTTCATGGCTAAAAATAAGAGTGGAAATAAGGCTTCTGCAGGTGTACACACTTTTAGGATGAGTGGGATGAGAGAACCATATGTATGCATGTATACCTTTCTGGGTAAACACAGTTCAAGTCATGAAAATACAGAGTTTTATGCATTGGGCCTCTGGTGTCCTGGTTAGAGTTTGGAGTAAGGTTTGGGTGAAAATTAGGTTTCAGCATGAATTTGTTAAAGTTAATGAATGGAATTCTACACAGTGTCCTAGCAAAGCAAACTTGTGTGGGTTTAAGGTTTCTTTGAATACATACAAAAAAGTGTCGCCATTACAGCTTGTTGGAAAAAAGGAAAAGCTTGAGCTTGCTTTTTTTTTATGTACATATAGAAATGTGTTGTCACGTCAGTGGCACACGGCAAGGCTGGCAGACAGAAACGCTATCTTAATTATGGTGCTGATGTGTCAGGTGCTACAAATTGTCCATCTGAAACGGTCAAATCTGTCGTTTGTTCACACCCTTGGATATGAGTCATTACACATCCTGTAAAGTACCACCGCCACAAGCGGCATGAGGGAAGTACGCCTGTAAGTGTTTCTACATTTGAGCTGACGTCATTGTCAAGCCTTAGAAAGGGATCATAAGGTGGGGCTAAAGACATTCTTTTTATAACGCAACATAAACATCACAAACACCATCGTTACCCATCACAGGTAGTTCTCAGGACCACTAGAGGTTGCATATTCTTTGAAAGATGGTGGACAGTCTCGCAAGGGGTGTGTTTTGGCCAGAACCCTTTCGAGCTTGATGCAATGTTCTATTTCATCCTTACTGACCGCCAGAGGCGGTGCTTTCAAGCACTGAATGATACATCTTGCGCATGCGCAGGTCGAGTGTTTATACCAACAACGTCACTCGTGACCCCCTGCTGACCCCGGAGAGCCTATATACTTCCGGCAATATCAGCAGGTCAGTCCTTTTTCATCTTCTCGCTGCGCAAGGTAAGTTACTGCGTCTGCATATGAGACGAATTCTAAAACCAATTTTTACTTCATCGTTCGCTGCTGGTGGTCTCGCGACGTCCCATCGAGGCTGCGAGCTGCTCGCACTTCAGAGACCTCATCGAACTTCCAAGAGGTATGTAACCTTTTTTCTTTCCCTCGGCTGATGAAGTTTACTGCCAGCTGTTACAAGCGTCGGTCTAGGTAGCATGCTCGCTCCTTCTCCCGGTGCTGTGCGCTGCACGTGAGTAACAGTCTGTTTATAGTTGCATTGTCGGTGAAGGCTACATTGCTAGCCCTCTCCCGGCATCTGTAACCTGCCTATGTTAAGCGGCCAACTCGGTTGTGCTGGTTCTTTGATTTTGTTGCTGCTATTGTTCTGCCCCTCTCCTGGTGTAAGGCGGCGTTTGCGCCCCCCGCTCCCAGCACAGGTGGCCTATAGTGGTTGTCAGTGAAGGCACCGTGTGCGGCTCCCGCTCCCGGCATCCAACTATAGACAGTGTATGAATACAGCAATAGCCCCTCTCCTGGTGTAAGGCGGCGTGTGCGGCCCCCGCTCCCAGCACAGGTGGCCTATAGTGGTTGTCAGTGAAGGCACCGTGTGCGCCCCCCGCTCCCAGAACAGGCGGCCTATAGTTGATTGTTGGCGAAGGCACCGTTTACGGCTCCCTCTCCCAGCATTCATCTATGAGTAAAGGACTTTCTTTTGAAAAAAAAAAAAAAAGAAGAAAAAATCATAACTTGCCCCTCTCCACGGGGCCTATAGTTGTTTGTTGGCAAAGGCACCGTTTACGGCTCCCTCTCCCAGCATTCATCTATAACTAAGAAGAAGAAATATATGAATAAGAATTCATAAATACGTACTATCGCCAAATACACTGTGTGTGTGTGTATATATATATATAGAGCTAGAGGTGGTCCCGACATGGATCACAACCACTCCTGCTCGGCCTGTATGGCTCCTCTACAGCTTGAGGATGATCTGTGTCCTTTGTGCCTCGGCCTCGGACATCTGAGGCAGGGTCTCTCAGACGAGTCCTGCATGAATTGTGGCATTTTGCCTCATGCTGTCAGGGCTGCAAGGCTGGCCAAGGTAGAGCGCCTGTTGGGCCCTCCCTTGTCTCCTCAGTTGACCCCTGACCAGTGGCTGGCCCCGTCTCGGTCTAGCCGACCACGGCGTCGGCCTGCTGAGACTGCAGGCCCCACCTCCGGGAAGAGGGCCAAGGGGTCCGGGCTTACTTCTAGAGTGGATCAGCTGACAGCGGAGCTTGACAGCATGAAGTCCCTCCTCCTGGCTCTCCAGCCTGGGGCTGGAGCAACCCAGCCAGGTGCCCTTGTTCCTCCAGCAGCCTCCTTCGGGCCGGAGGAGGATGCGTTTTCCATAGCAGCTTCGGCTACTATGTTTCAGGACTACGCTTCGGACGTGCTCCTGGGAGACGAAGCCTCCCGTCCTTCTGCAGCGGGCTCCCTTTCTTCAGCCCGTGGCTCTGCGGGTGGTAGTGAGGACGGCTCTGTGGGAGCCGCCATCCGTACGGCTCTAGCCAGGCTACAGCTGGACGTGCCGCAGGCTCAGCCAGCTTCAGCCAGTGCCTTTTTCAGGCGCTCCTCAACCCCCGCTGAACTAACTGTACCTCCATCAGAAGAGTATCTGAGGGAATTACAGAAGTTCTGGAGGGACCCTAGGGCCCCTGCCCGTCCGACAGCTGATGCTCGGACCCTGGCAGCCATGCAGGACGCCTCCAAGTTCGGCCTGGACCGCATGCCAGCGGTTGAGCCCACTATAGCCGCCCTGATCGTCTCACCCGATGAGGCTCTGAGACAGGAGGCGAGGTGTCCTCGCCCCCAGTGCCGGGTTACGGATGAATTGCTGTCGAAGGCCTATGAGGCGGCAGCACGTATGGCTCGCATGGGTAATTCCATGTCCCACCTGCTGCTCGCCCTGTCGTCATCCCTGCAGGAGACTGAGCTGGACACTTCTGTCCACGGTATTACTGACGCCTCTCTACAGGCCTTTGCACTGATGTCCAGGGAGTTGGGACGAGTGATGGCTACTCTCGTACAGGCTCGCCGCCAGATTTGGTTGGCGCAGTCCCCTCTCTCGGAGGCCTGCAGGAGAACCCTCCGCAGTGTTCCGGTGGAACCGGGGGAGCTGTTTGGTTCCGCGGCTCTGGAAGCCCTCGAGCGCACGGTCCAGGCTGGGAAGACCCGACAGCAGCTGTCTGAGCTTCACAGAAGCGCGCCGCCACCTGGCAACCCTAGGGGTCGTCCAGCTGCCCCGCAGCGCGGCACCCACTCACGGGTCAGGGGCCTCCTTCGGCCCCAGTACTCACGCCCACAGCCTGCTCAGCGGCAGGCGCAGCCCTTTCGGGCACCTGAGCGACTGCCCCCTGGGCGACCTCAGGTCTCACGTACCGACCGTCGTGCCCCTGGAGCCTCTAGAGGTCGGGGGGCCCGACGCTGAGGCCACGGGGCCGACCGTTGGCGTTTTTTCCCAGCAGCAGCTCAGCTACTGGGCTGCTTCCACCAGGGACCCGTGGGTTCTTTCCACCTTGACCCACGGGTACGAACTTCAGTTCCGACGTCGGCCACCGATCCATGGCCGAGTCAGGATGACTGTCATCCGCGACCCGGCGAAAGCCCGAGCCCTCGCCCAGGGGCTGTACGTCCTCCTGGGCAAGGGGGTTCTACTCGACTTACTTTCTGGTAGCAAAGAAAGATGGCGGATTCCGACCTATCCTCGACCTCAGGAACCTCAACAGGTTCCTGAGGGTCTTGAGATTCCATATGTTGACCACTGCAGAGGTTCTGCGCACGGTCTCCAGAGGGGAGTGGTTTACCTCCATAGACCTGGAGGATGCCTACTTTCACGTTCCTGTGGCGCCACACCATCGGCAGTTTCTGCGATTCGCCTTTCAGGGGCGTCATTTCCAGTTCAGGGTGCTCCCGTTTGGTCTCTCCCTCTCCCCACGGGTGTTCACCAGGTGTGTGACGGCAGCCCTCTCGCGCCTACAGTCGCGGGGCATGAAGATCTTGCCGTATCTGGATGACTGGCTCGTCTGTGCGCCGTCCCAGTCTCAGGCGGCCCTCGACACGACGTGTCTTCTTTCCCACGTGGCCCGTTTGGGCCTCAGGGTGAATTTTACAAAGAGTGGCCTTGTCCCATCACAGAGCACAGTTTTTCTTGGAGTGACCCTCGATGCGGTCACCATGATGGCCTGCCCGTCGCCGCGGCGGGTGGACGACATCCTCCGCCACCTCCTCCCGTTTCGGGAAGGCAGGCGATTCCACTACGTGGAGTTCCTACGCGTCCTGGGGAAACTGACAGCTGCGGCTGCTGTGGTCCCCTTAGGATTGCTGTCGCTGCGTCCCCTCCAGAGGTGGTTGCACAGCTTTCACCTGGACGCCAAGAGACACCGGCACAGGAGGCTCGTGGTGTCCCACCGTTGCCTTCTTGCCCTGGCCCCGTGGAAGAAGCGCTCGTTTCTCCTCCAGGGCATGCCCATGGGCTCCATTGCATCCCGTCGCGAGGCAGTCACGACGGACGCCTCCCTCTGGGGGTGGGGCGCCATGTGGCAGAACCGGACAGCTCAGGGGCTGTGGCTGGCGCGGGACCGCTCACAGCACATCAACGCACTAGAGCTGCGGGCTGTACACAGAGCGTTGCAGGCTTTCCTCCCTTTCTTGAGGGGCCGACATGTACTAGTGCGGTCGGACAATGTTTCGGCCGTCTCCCACATAAACCACCAAGGTGGCACCAGGTCTGCACTGCTACTGCAGGCATCCCGGGACCTCCTGCTGTGGGCAGCACTACGCTTAGCCAGCCTAAGGGCAATGTATTTGCCCGGGGAACGCAACCAGACAGCGGACTTGCTCTCCTGTGGCAAGCCTCCGCCGGGGGATTGGCAGCTCCATGCGGAGGTGGTGCTCAATATCTGGGCCACCTTCGGCAGAGCAAACGTGGACCTCTTTGCCTCAGAAGAGTCGACCCATTGCCCCCTCTGGTTCTCCCTGACAGAGGAGAGCAGTCCCCTGGGACAGGATGCTCTGGCCCACGACTGGCCAGAGGTTCTCCTCTATGCTTTCCCGCCGATCCCTCTGATAGTCCCTACGCTACAGAGGGTCCTCCGGCAGGGCCACAGGCTGCTGTTGGTAGCCCCCTTTTGGCCAGGGAGGACGTGGTTTCCACTGCTGCACAGGCTCTGCAGCGGTTCCCCGTGGCGCCTCCCCGACAGGAGGAATCTCCTGTCTCAGTGGCAGGGTCGGATCTGGCATCCCGACCCGTCCCGCCTGCAGCTGTGGGTCTGGCCACTGCAGGGCCCGACCCGATGCTGACTGAGTGCTCTGGCGAGGTCTGCCATACCATCCTAAACGCGAGGGCGCCTTCTACCCGGGCGCTTTATGAACAGAGGTGGCGGCTGTTCACTACATGGTGCTTGGACAGGGGTGAGGACCCTGTGCACTGTCCTGTCCCTAGGATTCTGGAGTTCCTCCAGTCACTCCTGGATGACGGCCGGTCCCCCGCTACCCTGAGGGTGTATGTGGCGGCCATTTCTTCTCGGCATGCTCGAGTGGATAACGGCACGGTGGGAAGCCACAGGTTGGTGTCCCTTTTCCTGAAGGGTGCGCGGCGGCTGCGCCCCCCACGAGTGCGGCGCACCCCGCCATGGGATCTGCACCTGGTGCTCGGCGCCCTGTGCGCGCCTCCCTTTGAACCCCTTGCTCAGGCAGGGCTGAGGTGGGTCTCCGCTAAGACCGCCTTTCTACTCGCTATCGCGTTAGCGAAGCGCGTCGGGGAGCTGCATGCTCTGTCGGTGAGCGACTCCTGCATGAGGTGGAACTCGGATGGCTCAGGGGTTTCCCTATGGCCGAACCCCGCTTTTCTCCCGAAGGTGCTGTCTTCATCTAACCTCAACAGACCTATCCACCTGGCACAGTTTGTTCCCCCGGAGGGGGAGGACAGGTTACGCCTACTGTGCCCTGTGCGGGCTCTGAGAGCCTACGTGGCCGCGACTGCCGGTATCAGGCAGTCGGACCAGCTCTTCCTCTGCTACGGTGGCCCTCGGAGAGGCTGTGCGCTCTCTAAACAGCGACTGTCTCACTGGGTGGTGGACGCCATCACCCAGGCATATGAGGGAAGTGGGCGCCCCCAGCCAGCTGGGGTGAGCTGCCACTCCACCAGAGCTGTCTCGACCTCATGGGCAGCCCTACGGGGCGTTCCCCTGGAAGACATCTGTGAGGCAGCGTCATGGGCGTCACCGAGTACCTTCTCCAGGTTCTATCGGGTGAATGTTGCCACTCCCAACCCGTTGGCTGTGGTCCTGCTGCCCGACTCTGCTGCTTCCTCTCAATAAAGTGAGTAGGTGCTGGATTCCTCGTGACTTTTCTGGTATTAGTCATCCAGTGCTTGAAAGCACCGCCTCTGGCAGTCAGTAAGGATGAAATAGAACGAAAGTTACGTATGTAACTACGGTTCTATGAATCTTGGATGACCGCCAGAGCGTTCTGTCACTAAGAATCCTCATATACTTGCGAGAAGATTCTGTAAGGACTGACCTGCTGATATTGCCGGAAGTATATAGGCTCTCCGGGGTCAGCAGGGGGTCACGAGTGACGTTGTTGGTATAAACACTCGACCTGTGCATGCGCAAGATGTATCATCCAGTGCTTGAAAGCACCGCCTCTGGCGGTCATCCAGGATTCATAGAACCGTAGTTACATACGTAACTTTCGTTTTTTTGCTCGTTTGTTTTCAGATAGCAAACAAAAGGCAGGACCAGGTGAAGTTGACATCAACACAAAGGCCATTAACACAAGTGGCACCACCTGGCCTCCTTTAGGCAACAGATGAACCAGCATTGTGAGAAAGCCTGTCTTCTGTGTTCAGAACACAGTACCAGATACAAGAATTATCTCTGTGAGGCTGATGTGAAATCCTGCCCTTAAAACTTATAGTACATAACCCATAAATGATAGGATTACACTATTTAGGTTTTAAAATCACGTTACGTGCCCAAGCAAGAGTATAAAATTCTGTCTCTGGCATATTTAATAATAGCTCAATAAACCCACCCTTCAGGACTTTATCCATCAGGAAACCTGTGCTGGTGTGTGCATTGGGATATAACATGAATTATTGCCAAGACACATTTGAAAAGCAGTCAATTGAATAACATCAGTAGAAACAGAACTTTGATACTTTGGTATTCCCACAACACACACCAGTGGCACATTCACATTCCAGCGTCCTCACAGAATTTGTGTGCAGTTTTTGTGAAAATGGCAACACTGTTAACAGGACTGCCTGACTTGAACTTGAGGCCAATGGAAAGGAGGCAAAAAAGCCTTTGATGGGACCACCACCGTGTAAGATTTCAGACTGGACAGAAAGAGCAGCACTGTTAGTGTCGTGTCAACTTGGATTTGATGAGTTTGTCTTTGTTTTGCTCTCTTGGTGCAAACTGTGCAACGTTTATCGGATAAAATGGGCTCAATCTGAGCTTATCTCCTCAGCCGGCGAACAGCTTTGTCACATTTCAAGATGTCCTGTCCTGATGGAGTATTTTCCTCACCCACTCCTCCATTTTTACCCCCTCTTCAAACAAATCAATACCCCCATAGTTTAGCCTTTCATAGGAAAGATTACAGAGAAATAGCTATTAAGGGCTTAGCCTCTATCACTTCTCTCATCTCAAAGCCACTTAAAGACTCTGGCAGTCTTGGGTTAGGACCCAGGACCTGGTGCCCTGTCACTGCAAGAAAAGTGAGCCAGTCTGAGGATCACATTGACTTCAAAGATGCAGTTGAGTTAGCACAACCAACCCAGCCCCTGGTGTAGAATGCTGATGAGACATATCAATAGGGATAGGAACAAACAAGGATGAGATAATAGTACAAATACTGGAAACTAGCTTCTTAATGTAAGTCACCTGGCAATTTTTTTAGACTCTGAAACTGACCTGTCCTTTAATATGGCTTCCTCTACTATCTGGCTCTGAGTGAGTGCATGACTAGAATGAGCAACAGGTCGTCTGGCCTGAGCAACCGGAGAGTCAAAATAGCCACGGCAATCAGTGCAAATGTAAAAGGCAAGCCACTGCGACTGCTGGCCTTTAAAAGGAAGCACCCCAGGTGATTGAAACAAACAGCCACTTTATGCTCATATCAAGTGATGTGCTACAGAGATATTGCTAACAAGCTACCATATATGCAAAATATTATCCAGGCATGTCCATCTTTTTTCTAAATTTCTGTGTATTTTTGTGCACTGAGCAATAGCCTCTGAGAGTTCCACATGCACTGGCAGCGCACACTGTTGTTCACTCAATTAGCTGTCCGGAAAACTGCTTCATCAGCTCCCGTTTTCATTGCAAAGCGATGAGAGAAAGCATGAATAGCACATAATTAGGGATGTTAGCCCTGTGTGTTTGTCTTCTAACTGTTTATTCTATCGGCGTTTTCACTTGCCTATAAAACACAATGTTCATTTGACCAAAAAGAACAAGATTTGTGTTGTTTTGGAGAAATTGCTATGGCTTATTTGTTCAGTATTTTTGGCATGAAAGATTGGAAAAGTATTGTGCCCTCACTTTCTATCTCTGTCTAACTCTCTCAGTCACGCACTTAATCCTCATGATTTAAAGTGCAGCAAATAGGTTTTTCTCCCTCTTTTTTTTTTTTACATAGAAAATGTGTTGTCAGAAATGAAGCATAAATGATCACCACCAGAAATCATTGAGGGGTAAAATGAGGCTACCGAACCACACGCATGGGCGGGATTAGTATGCAGTCAATCATTCACTGATATAGTCCAATGAGCACTCCCCAATCAATAAATGGCTCCGCTAGTTTCAGGTGAAAACTTTTAGGGCTAACTCCTCCAGCAACCTCATAACATGCCTAACCCTAATAGAAACCAGCACACTAAAAAGTTAAATGTCAATGTCAGTGCCTCTCACCAAGACAAGAAAGTAATTCTCTCATATCTGAGGAAATCCATTCATGTACTTTCTTGCCAAGAATTAGATAAGAAACGCCACTCCCATGAGTTTGTGTTAGCTTTACATCATCACATAAAGATGAAGGTGTTATCGCATTGTAGAGGAGACTCTGGGAACACAAGGAGAAAAAATAACTTCTGGCACATAGTATCTTTACAACCACAATTTATATAAAAGATCACATTACATATCAATCAATGATTTGTGGAGGTGTGGGTTGGTAGATTTTGGTATTTTTGAATTGTAACAGCTTTCCCATGAGCTAGCGGTTGTGAAAATTATAGTATACGCTTCTGTGCAAATCGTGCATGTCATTAACATTGAAGCATCTCCATACCATCACAGATGCTGCCTTTTGCACCTTTTTGCTGATAGCAGCCTGGATAGTCTTTCTATTCAGAATATAGAACCAGATATAACTTTTTCCCAAAAGCAGTTGAAATGAGGTCTCATCTGACCACAGAACACGTCTTCTGTCTTTCTGTCCATCTGAGATGAGCTTGTGCTCAGAATGGTGGTATTTCTGCACAGTGTAGACATTTGGCTTAGCATAATACAGTCTGAGATTACATTTCTGGATGCAGAAGGGAAGGGTGAGTGAAACTGATGGAGCCACTGCGGATATTGTGTCACATGACCAGTGTGACATGAAAGTTTCTCATGCAGTACTACCTGAGGGCTCAAAGATCACATTCAACAAACAGTGGTTTCCCCAACTCATACTTAATCTTTTCACATTATAAACTGTATATTAAAAGCCCAAAGTTCTTTAAATCTTTCACAGAGTAATTTTGAGAACATATTTATGGTTCTCTGACAGAGTTTTGCACAATATGGAGAGCCACGACCCATTCTTACCTGCAAAGACTAAGTCTTTGGTGAATGTTCCTTTTATACCCAATCCTGATACCCTTACTTATCGCAACTGATCTGCTGATTGAAGAATCTTTCAGAGCAGTGCTACTTGTGTATCGATAAACCTTTTCTGTCTTTCTCTGCCTCTCAGCCAGCTCTTACATGCACATACTTTGTGAATACAATTAATTTGCTCAGTAAAGCTATTTAAAAACATTCTTTTAACTTGTATTTGTAAAAAAAAAAAAAAAGGTTACAGCAACTTAACAAATTACAGATTGTTGTCCCAAATTTTCCTGGAAATGAGGTTTATATTTCCCAAACTACTCTTTCAGCCAAACCTGAGGCTGAAACCAAATGGTTTATAACACGCATGGGTCCGGGAAGTCCTTGTTTGCTGGGGACGTTTTGGAAAAGTGCCAGCACTTTCTACAAATACTTGGCAGGTGACTGGATGAACCATCTGTCTCTTACCATCTATCATAAACTATCTATATCCAATTAGATCACAGCAGAGCGGCATGTTGATCTGTAAAGCATTTACTGTTGTTAATTTGCTCTTGTTTCAGTGAGGAAATGCTCTCAGATACAGTATATCTGTTGCCATAAGCATCTACACTAACCTATTTACTAGTCTCCACTGTTAACAGTCTTCTTACCTCAAACAGCCTGTAGCTGCCAGCTGTTTGGTCTTACATGACATGCCTCAGTCATAAAGAGCCTTGAGCCTGGCGCGATGAATTCTCTCATGATTATGTTCTTGTGAATCTTGTGAGATTCCAGTTTGTTCTATAATGTACCTTTTAAAACCTAGAAAGCACGTCAGACATTATAAGGAAATCTGTGTTTGGATTTTCAAACTAACTGGTGGAGAATTGGATTTCAAGTGAGCCATCATTTGCTTACATTTGAATATATATATATTTTTGTCATCTGTAGAATATGATTGAAAATGCATTTTTGAAATAGCACTCATGCGGGCAGCAGCGAACTTCAATTTAGATAAGGTTTTGGTTAGCTACCATCTTTGGTAATTACATTTTAATCAACTATTAACATAGTTGTTTTTCCTATCTTGTACCTTGGGATTTAGATAGGAAAATTTTACACATGGAAAGTTTCTGCTAATGTACAACACTGTGAAATGAATACAATAGCTGGTTGACCAAACCCCTGCAATGATTATTTCTATAATAACATTCCAGCTTCCCAGCTGAAACCATACCATTTTGATCCAACTCTCTCAGATGGCAATATGGAACAAGTCTATGGAAAATTGCACCCTAGAGCAATACACCACGGTAGTGTTGTGGTAGACACATTCACGATTGGTGCATGGTTGCGGGTAGAGGAAAGCTTTATGGAGAGTTTCTCAAAGAAAGGAAAGAGATATCTTACTTTAACAGTTTTTTTTAGTGAGGGTAATGTCACCAAATGGTTGCAGGCTGAGCCTGAGTTGTTCAGATCCATGATATTGCCAGATATACTTAACACAATTTCCGGGATAGATCATAGTTTTTTTCTGGTGTTTTGCAAACCTGGATCATCTAAATCACTCAAGCATGTGAGTGGTTAGTGTACTGTCAGAGTTTGACTGTTGTTTGAGAGTGGATAAATATTACCAAATATTATCAGTATTACCAGAATGTTTATATATTTACACACACACAATTTAAATGTCCGTGTGTGTGTGTATAACATATATTAAAAAAAGCTAAAATTTAGTTGGTCAGCTTCTTTTTTTTTTAACTCACCTTTTTTTCTTTCTCTCTCTTAGTCTGTAGCTGCCTGTGGCTCTCTCTGGTCGGGGGTAGCCAGGAGCATGGGTGCTGTGATATGGACAGCTGGTCTCTCCATCTCTAAGGGCCCCAGAAGGTGTGAAATCTGGGATACCTTTCATAGCACATTACCCTCATTTTGGCAAAATGAGAAAGACAGCACATAGCCAGGAGAGCAAAACAGGAGGAAAGTAGTTATTTATTCAAGAGTGGAATCGCCTATTTCTTTAAACAACCCTTGTCACTAATAGTCTCTTATTGTCTAGTTTTCTTTATTGACTTCAGGAAAAGAGAACTCATCTCTATCATTTTGACATGTCCATTACCGTAGTGGTCCACTGGAGCTTCAGATGTGTCAATAGATGAGAATAAATTACAGGTAATAGTGAGGTTTTGGCTAACAAGTATCGGACGCAACACTTAGTATTAAGGTCATTTGAAATACTTTACTTAATTTTGCAGTTGCTGCTCATGTTTAAGTTAGAAAATAATATTTTTTTGTTTGTTTTTATGATAATTGTAATGGCATTTTTGCCACAGCTTGTACGGTTTCTAACCTTTAGGGTGAGTTAAAAAAAAGAGCTCATGTCAAAGATGAAATATTGGTGAAGTTATTTATTGGTCCCTACACTTTGAAGGCTGGTTTAGAATGGCTCATGTTCAAGTTCACCAAGTTCAACCATGTGGTTAGGTCATTTCTATTTAAGAAAATCTTCCGATCACTGCTTTCATCTACTACAACCTGCAGAAAGGGCAATATAATACCATTGTGAGCAAATAGATTAAGATGAAGTCACTCTCTCCCCATCTTTTCCAAAAGAGATATTTAAGTCAATATTGGTGGCAGAGAATGCCAAAAGGGGGAAGAAAAAAAGGACCAAAGTTTGCTGATGTGTGAAAGCAGATAAAGTCAAAAGTAGCGTTGCATCTTTCTGTTATCTGACGGCAGACCTTTCTAAATGTATCAGGAGCATCCTTGGCTCAGTGGCTGTCCGGCACAACGGAAACTGTGCAGAGATTCTCTTATCGATATGGTCAGTTCTCATTCGATTAGTGCCCCAGTCGTCCTCCTCCTGTATTTGGATTAGTGTTCAAACCGGAGCGGGTGTTGCACATCTACCAGGGCTTCTGCGTGTTTCATCCACAGCTTGTCAGTATGCACGAAACACAGTGGATCAGTGTTTATTGAATCATTTTCCAAATAGGGAAAACGATAATTACAAGAAGTGGCGGCTCTGCACATTATGCAAGTGCTGTGCCATGACTTTAGAGCCAAACGGGCCCTCTTATTAAAGGCGGCTGGGCCAGCGAAGCTCCTAATCTATTTCCAGGATTTCCGAAGCTTCAGCAATCCAGGGATTAGACCTTTTCTCACAGATTTAGACACCTCCCCTTCGCTTCCTCCTTTCCTCCACCCTTTCTGTTCTGCCTCTCTCCTCCTCACGCCCCCGCTCTTGCTTTCTCACTCTTGTAGTGTTGGCGTCTGCAGTTTGTCAACTTGAACCCTTTCAAATTTAACACATTTACACACACACACACACACACACACAGACAGACATATTCTTTAAATGTGGCACACACACTGTCACATGCCTGCTTCGATTTGTCTGTGAAGTCATGCGGGCAAACAATTATGGACTTTAAATTAACAGTATCAAAGTCACAAAATACTATGAATACCCTCTTAGTGACACTGTTGCATGTTGCTGAACGATGAACTCATACAGGCTAACATAGGATGCGTGCTCACAGCAGCAGTGGCCATTTAGGGAGGTGGTCTGTTGAATATTTATCCATAACTAATTTCTGTATGTCTTGCAACCCACACAACCACATATTAAGAAGCGGAAACTCACAGCCATAAAAACCAAAAAAAATATACCACCTCTCATTGTGTCCATACTATAACAGCTAAATCTGCAAAAGGCAGTAAACAACAAAACATAACTGAAATAAAGCAGTTTCTGAATATATATATATATATATAAATATATATTCAGAAACAGTGTCAAAGTTTCACAGGAAGAGCTACAGTGCTACACGTAGTTTATGAGGCAGACAGCTGTACTAAGGTCAAACTAGGGGGTTGAGAGAGGATGACACAAGGCAGCAACAGGCTCTGTGTTGGCAACTAAGGCAGGATATAAGTTTAACACTCGTTGTAATCAGCTGTGCTCATGCTATGTGGGACAAGTGAATATACGTACAAGCAAAGGTATGGATATATCCACACGTGCTGACACACAGGCACACACACATGCAAATGGTTGACAAAGATAGAAGCATGAACACCATCAGGTGTCCCTGCCTATAGGCATGTGCTACATGTTCATTGAGTTGATCAAAAACATTAAAAAATCCTCTCAACTGCATTGATACACACACACACACACACACATACAAACATATATATATGTAAATTGATTGTTGCACAACAGCGCTTTCTTCACTTCCTTTGTCTCTTTAATTGGATGCTGTCATTCAATTGCCATTCTTCCTCTCCTGGTGTCTAGTTTACTCACAAACAAACTAACCTCATTGACTCATACTTTAATTCTAAACTGACTAATTCAAGATACCAGACAGATGAGGTTTTTCAGTTGGGTGGAATGGCATCCTGACAGTATCAGCAGGGTTAGGGTGTTCAAACTGTGCTCTCACATTTGGGGAAAAAGCGCTGCACATATGGACATTTCCCCCGACCTGCAGTCCGAGTTTTAATCAAAGGACAGCCTTTACTGCCTCCTCACTTATACAATAGACACAGCTCCAGTAAAGCTCGGAGGACTCTGAGAAACATAGAAACAACATCTTATTCCCAACTTATCAAGAGCCTTTTGGGACATTTTTCAACACATGGACTACCTCTTAACTGTCACTTTCCAACACGATGCACATCCAATCATCCTGCTGGGGCGAGTGATGCACTCGCTGCAGTACACCAACTGTAATCTGCTATATTGAAATGTAGTTCCTTAATGCCGAGATATCATCAAGTACTGCAGATCATGTAAGGGAGTCTGAGGAGAGGAGGGGGCGGACACCCAGTCACGGGACTTGTGTTTGAGTCCAACCTTGACAGTGCAGTGTTTTACTTAGTTTTCTTTAGTTCTTTCTTCACTCTAATACTGTAGCACATCGTTACACATTCAAGGACTTGGTTAAAAGGTAGGCATTCATTTCATTTCAATTCAATTCAAAATACTTTATTTGCATGGAACCACTTCACAATAAAAGTCATCTCAGGGCAACAAACAGAAGTTAAACATGTTCACTTCGAGTTCAATTAATACAGTCCAATTTATTCTAAATGAAATCCAGTTCAATCCATTTATATGTCAACCAAATCCAGTGCATTCTAATTCAAGTCCAATTCAGTTCCATACATTCCAATTTAGGATGGTAGTATTTAATGCCAATAAAAACAATGTCAAATATTCACTTCTATTAAAAAGATTTAGTTAATGTTTGAAAGACACTACTGTTAAAAGTTCAAACACGCAATGAAATATATTCTATTGCATAAACCTTTTTCCAACATTTTCCTTTTTGCCATGGCAATGCGACTGCAACTGTTAGGTTACCAGTTCAGAAAACCTTGAACATCCAAAAAAGATGCTTTTATGGTACCCTGTGTGTTTATAACCAACACAGTGGGTTCCTGAGTAACCATTAAGATATTAGATGTAAGGGAGGTTTAATTAGCTGTGGTAGCTTTAAGATTCTGACGAAGCTGAAGCAAACAAGAAGTAAACTATAGCAGAAGTGGGCTCCCCTCTTATCATAGAATGTTTTTACAAAGACTTAATGTAACAATCTGCTTCAGAGATGCAAACTGAATGTGAGCAGATGAGACAGCTATAACACTCTTCCCCTTTTCAGAGTCCAACCCCCTTCACGGCGCTCAGGTGGGACGTGGCCTCGGACGAGGCATGTCACCACTCGCCTGATGGGATCCACTGAGCGGAATAACCGGGTCCGACATACAGTCCCTCACCTCCGCCTTCCCGTTTTCCTGATCTTTCCCTGTTCTCCCAAGCAGCCCATTGTTGACCAGCCGTGGGACGCTGGTGAGAGACCAGGGAGGAGGGAGGGCAGGGTTGCATTTGATCTGATCCCTTCAGCTTTCAACCCAGAGCTGGAGGAAGGCTGAAAAAAAAGAGGCATTCTATCAGCGAATTAAACTAAGATTCATCCTGGGCTTATGTGATTAAAAGGGGAAGAGGACAGCATCAATTAACAAAATCCCTCCCCAACATTTTCACCATTATTTGTTTGAGGACGTGCTGTCTGCGATGTAAGCCCCTTTTTATGCCATGCACAAATATTTGGAGTTTATTTCACTGGGGCTTCTCGTGGAAAATGAGCTCTTGCCTTCAGTGAGCAATTTAGACGAACGTGTTACTTGTGAATGTTGAGAGACTGACATGTTTACGCCCAGATTAGTCTGACGAGAAATAGCAACAAAACAGACGTATTGTGTCACTGCAATTGCTGTGCTATTTTCCTATCTGTGTTATATTAAAAAATACGTGGGCAGCATCTGCTTCAGAACACAATTGTAGCTCAGCATCTTTAGAAACCTGGTTAACTCCAAAGACCTTGTCATTGTTGTCACCTCAATTTGACCCTGTCTGAACTGCCACATGTGCCTTCACATAGAAAAGATTTTACAACACCTTTATATACAATGTGTCATCATCTCATTAGCCCTATAATGCGGTGATCTGACATCCCCAAGGGCTCTCGCCGCTCACTAAGATGTTTGTAATCTTGGTTGGCGCTGCCTCTCCGTTCATTGTTTCCATTCCATTGTTCACCTGCCACATCATCGTCGAGATAAACCACAGACATGTCACTTACAACCAACTCCGCCTTATTAGATTAGCCGGCAACTGCACAAACGAAGCAGACACACAAGCTGTAATAAACACATTCTCAGTCCCATGCAAACAAGTGGCAGCTCATAACCGCGGCCTTATTGCTGTACAAGTGCATCCTTAAAAGTTGCTTCTTCAACTATTAATCCTAATTAACAGGCCTGGTGTGGAGGAGCGATAAACGCTGAACAGAGATTATCAGCCAGCTTGACACTCAAGAAAGAGCAGTGCTGCACACAAAAGCCTCGGCTGCACACAACGGCTAGTAGCAGCGAAAAAAAAGGCACAGAGGGGAGCAGAAGGGGGAGGCTGTGTGAGAGGAGGTGCAGAAAAGGAGGGAGTTAAAAAAAGAGTGGAGGCAGGCAGTTAAGACAAAGGTTGCTGGAGGAATGTTAGAAAGGGGAGTGGAAGGGTGGGGGGTTGACAAGAGGAAAGGGTCCTTCATCCCTGATCCCCAGAGTGTGGACTAGAGTGTGAGCAGTCAGATCAGGGGGCTCTGCCAGCCATCAGGGAGTTCACACTAGTGTGGCTGTAAAGCGCAACTTTCTAAGGCACACATAAGTGGCCCCTTGGTATACATGCTGGAAATAAGATGTTCCAAACAGGTTTGGGGTATGTCTGTGAAATCCCTTAGTTTTAGCGTCTTTGTGACGACTTTGTAGATCAGTGTTGCCTTATGACACCAGAGCCTCTGTTTCTTCCACTGTGTATTAAACTACACGGTCTCTATTTATAGTTCTGTTTTCATCTCTTGAGTTGCAGTTTGTGTTATGGCTACATTTCCAGAGACAAGTCCCGAAGCAACTACGGGAATTCATGATTTATTTGGGTTTCAATCAGTCTGCCCATTTGCTGCAGAGAAGGAGGCGTTAATATTTGCTGTTTTTAGCAGCACCTGAGTGAGAGGTCGATGGACCCAAGACAGAGAAGTAAAAGAATCTGCACATTTATCATCCAGAGTAACAGAAAAACGTCATGGGTTGTGTTAAGAATTTTAGTAGGACCTTGATGGTAGATGACTGGCTCTCATTGAAATAAAAGTGTAAGTTGTGTTTTTTTCATGAAGTGCGCTCAGGCGGACACAGGGATTTAAGAATGCAGACATGGCTCTGCATTTTAAGGCCACAGGTTTGATTATTATAGTATATTTTCAGTCTTTATAATTATTCTCTGTGCATTGGTTCAAAGAGTTTGAAGCAAGCAAAAAAAAAACTATTTGTATGTAACACAGGTTCCTTCCTTGCGTTTTCACTAGAAGCAGTCTTACCGCTTATTGCTGTCAGTGAACTTTTTGCTTTAGTTTCTTTGAATTTGCATAAAAAAATGAAAGTGCACAGATTTAACATAATTTCAAAAAGTCAGATCTATTCATATACTGTATGTATGCACTGGCGCTGCTGGCATGGACACTCAAAGGCATCAAATGAAAATCTATTGTTCTGTCTCTCGTTGTTGATTCACAAGTCCCAGCAGATCCTCTCCTGCTTGTTTGTTGGGGATGAGGGAGCCGCCGTCAGTTCATTGATGTCAGATACTTAGTACAGCAGAGATGGATGCTCACAACATGTGTCTCTGAAAACAAGATGAAAAAAAACCAAAAAAAAACAAAACAAGGGCATCGTGGATAAGTATTCAATGATCGTTCTCTTTGCATATCAGAGTTATAAAGTTGTAGACCTCAACATACTGTCTGTTTTTGTTTCAGTTTGTTTCTGCTCTAATCATTACAGTTAATTTCCTCAAGCTCTGTCTCTAGTCAGCCTTCAGATATTTTTTGAAAGGATTTCCAAAACTGACGGTGTGTCATTGAGAGCCTAAGAGCTCATGCTGCATTGGATCAGGCAGAATGCGTCTGGCATCCCTGATTTCCACCAGGTATCCCCGTCTAAAAATACATTATTCAGGTTTTATATTCCTTAACCAGTTTGGAATTAACCTATAAGATTTTGCCTGAAAGAAGGAGGAAATAAACTAGACGCTATAGCATCGTCATAAGTTGTCTGTTTCTATTGCTTCGTCACACATGGCTGTGATAAACACAGGAGTAGGTGTCATCGTCATCTAAACCAGGCAAACAAATAGACAAAACCAGCCATGTTCATAATAGATCAAATTGGTTGCAATCGGATACATAATTATAGTTTTATTTTAGCTGATAATGGATAAATGTTTGGTATGTCTTTTCTTGACTTTGCTTTTACTTTGTGAAGCACTTTGGGTTGCACAAATAAAGTTGAGTCGGAACTGACTTGAAAAAGTTGTTCCTCCCACCAAGCACGTTTGCTTTTTTGCTTTTTTTCAGTAAAAACCATCTCAGACAAGCATGAAAACTGTTTTGCAATTTTGTTTTCTTTTTTTCCCCCCAATTTGTCTTCTCCAATATTTCCAAATACATTTGAAAACCTATGAAAAAGCATTGACGGAAACACAACTATGTGCGTGTCGTGAGGTTTAGCATGAAACTAAGCTAAAGCTCCCTCAAGCCACCAGATATTCCGCCCTCTAATCTGTTGTAAAATGGTAATGACAATTTTGACAAAATCTTTTCAACACATAATCTTTGAATTTCATATATATATACATTAGAAGGGGGCCATGGTATCAAGGTACATAATGTGTGAATACTGAGGACAGGGGATGATACTACTCAAGGTGTGAGGTGACACTACACATAAACTTGATGAAAGAGACTAGTCTGAATAGGAGTGTGTGTGTCATTTGAAGGGGGGAAATGGAACTCTATGTATTGCAGGATGTCGCACTCAATCAACAACTGGAGGTGTCACCTGTCTCTTGTATTCTCCATTCAAAGGAGCTTACCAAACCAATCATTGCATGAAGGGGTTTGTCCAGGACACATGAACATTTCTTCTCCTTTATTTATTTCTTTTTTTCAAAGTGTTCTCTGCAGCTTGATATCTGCACATGTAGAAATGTGGTGAGGATAAAACGGCTTCTAATTTTTCAGAAGATGTATGCATTTCCAGTTTATGTTCATTTATGAAAACAAACCTGATGATTAAAGAGTCTGTTAACTTCGTGAACTGTGAGTACCGGATTTTTTTCAAAGGAGAAGCTCAAACTTTGAATATAACACAAACAAAATAGAGACGTAGCAGACCGACTTGCTCATCTATTACTTAAAAAGAATCTGAGTTCCATTTTCTGGTCATGGATGGGTACATATGCTTTGTGTTGTCAAAGCCTTATAGCCCCTAGAGTCTTAGTCTGCGAATACGTGCTCATGCTAGTCCAAAGCAGCTCCAGCTTACACGGGATGTGATCCTTAACTCGCGGTTGCCAGTTCAGCAGATATCTCCAGCCTTGTCGTACCAGGGCAAGCCAGTTTCCCTTGGCCTCATATTTATTAGCCCTGATATGTGTGAGCTGGCGTGCAGCACGAGCAACTGAGCGAAAGCGCAGCGGACACAAACCATGCTTGACGTGGCCATCTCATGTGGAAGGCGAGAATAAATAAGATTCCAGCGGGGAGGAAAGTGCACAATCATTGCCTGAGAACTGGGGCCTCCCATCATGCGATTCATGCAAACCTAAGCAGGCTCCTACTTAGACTCTTCACTGGGACTGAGTTAAAGTCCTTGCCCAGTTAATTCACTTGAAGAACATGTCTGGTCTCCTGGCACGGCTAGCCTCAGCTAAAAGTATCTACGTTAGCTTACACCACGGTTGGTTGTGACTGAGATATCCCCCACTTTCTTTCCCCATCCATTTCTAAATGTCAGTCTCCACAGTATGTTCCTTGTACAGAAATGTTGCCCTTCAGCATGACTGAATTCTCTCAGGGAGAGATGTGTGAAGACACAAGAAAATTCTCTGCTATCAATAGAAAAGTGTCCAGTGTTATTACAACACTGTGTGCACTCATGTACAGGCTATAACTTAATCTTCGTGAGGAAATGGTGTTTGGGGCCTGGGAAAGAAAGGCAATTTGCAAGTCAGAATAGTTGCTTTAATAGAAGACTCAAAACGAGGTTACTTGATATCGAACAAGTCTAAAAATCTGGTTTCCCAGCTATCTTGAATGAAGACCAGGCATGACTTTAAATAGCCAGCGAAAGAACCAATCATAATTCTTTATTTTGAGAATGTAATTTTCTCATGCCTTGCCAGTAATTAACCTCCACACAATAAGGTATTGGAAGCACCACAGAACCAATTCCAGACCCACAGTTTGTTTAAAAGACTAGGCTATATGATAGGCTGTGCATAGCAGGGGACTGGAGGAAGAGGAGGAAAAAAGGAGCCAAGATTTGACTTTATCTTTTGCAGGGAACCTTTTCTTTTGCATTCTCTGCCTCGTTTTATTCAAAACTGCTGTTTCTTCACTACTGCTGAATTGGGTTTTGTTCATGGCTAATTCCAGCCCGTCTCAGTCCAGGGCTCGTGGGAACTGCCGCGATCGCTTACAATCACTTCAGTCAAACACCTGGGAGATAATTGACTGGGCTTCGGTCAAACTTGTTTTTTTTTTTTTTTCTTTTTCCTCCACCTCTCTCTCTCTCTCTATCCCTGAGACTTCACAATGGAGACAAAGAGCATGAGCACAAGAAAAAGATCCGAATCACTAAATCCATTCCCAGACAAGGCACTGTATAGATGGCCCGGGAGCCAAATTGCCTTGCCCCAGTCTGGGCGAGCTGAATATGAAAATGGTTGAGGAACAGTTGCTGTTGTATGAGCTTGGCAGTCTCAAAGTAGATGTAGTGTTGAAGAACATAACCGTAAAAACACATAAGACACATTTATTGTCTTTTTCAGGCCTTAACAAATACTTCCAGATCTCAATTCCCAAACCAAGAACTTGCTACATAGCAGAAGTGTTCACAGAAATTCTATATCTACCTGGGACAGTATGCAGGTGATGTTACTGCTGGGCAAGGTGTAAGAAGTGTGTTGACTGAAAGTTTCAGAGCAATCCGTTTGTATGACAACACTTTTAAATTAACGCTGTTTAGCATTTAGGGAGAGCTATTTGTAGAAATGGAAAACTAAGTAAATAACTAGAATTTCATTAATCAAAACGCATGTGACATTTAGAATCATAATGTTTTTGCAACTGTATGACAAGCTGTTTATATCTGCAGACCAATCAGGTCGTCTCCCATTGCCATGTTACTACATCAGGGCTGAACAGACGAAGGAATAGGTTCCACAGTGGATCTGAAGTGTTTTCAGAGCTTTCAGTGGACACTATGGCTTCTTTCACACAACTGGGAGGGGAGGAGGTGTTCAGCTAGTGGAAAATCTGCCTTTCTGTTGCTCTGTGTCACCTATTCCGACACACTGCCTCTTAAAATAGTCTAAAGGCTAAAGTTTTAAGAGCTAAAAGCAAACGAAGAAGGAGTTTATATTTAAGCCATGACCGTCGCCGAGCTGTCAGTTGCAACACATCCTTAAACCTAAGGACAGAGTCAGCCCAATGTAAGTGCACATTTGGAAATGAGGGCTACTTTGACTCTTTCATTTGTTTTATGTTTTTTTATTGATTTCTATATCTTTTTAACTTTTTGATTTAGTTTTGGCGTGGGTTCTCTCCGGGTACTCCGGCTTCCTCCCACTGTCCAAAAAATCATGCATGTTAGGTTGATTGGCATCTCTAAATTGTCCTTAGGAGTGAGTGTGAGCGTGCATGGTTGTTTGTCTCGTTTGTCTCTATGTGGCCCTGCGATGGACTGGCGGCCTGTCCAGGGTGTACCCCGCCTCTCGCCCATTGACTGCTGGGATAGGCTCCAGCCCGCCCGCGACCCGATCGACGGATTCAGCGGTATAGATAATGGATGGATGGATGGATTTAGTTTTGGTGACTAAAGGACGTTAGGAAGTTTACAAAACAAAGAATAACCCTTCCACATTAGTGACCACATTAGATGTTCTCTTCATTTACTAAGTTACCAGAAAAAAAAAAATAAAAAATTAACTTTAACTGAACTCAGATACATTTAGATTCTTAGTTTTCCCAGTCATAGTGATCCTACTAAGTTCCTAAGTGCTTAAAAAGAAGGGTAAATTGACTTTTTCTATTTTCATTCTTTTTTTTTAGAAGCAAAGAAAAAAAGTGCTTCTTAAGCACTTAGGATTCCCCCAAACAGCCCCCCAGTATTGTCTTTTTTTTACTCAGGAGCTCGGGGTGGTCAGCTGATAATTGGCCACCCCAGTTACCCCACTGTATTATCATGCTTCCACGTTTGATTGCACACATTTCTCTTCAGGAAAGAAAGGGAAGTAACTAATCATTTTTGAATTAGTGCATGGCAGCAGCAGGAGCAGTCATTAAAATCACACTGCCATTAGTCATTATGCAGCAGTTAGACGTTACAGTTTTACTGTTAAACATAATCACACCCTAGTTTCATTATCCATCGGAAGTATTTATTATGAAACAGTTCTGCAGTGTGGTCTTATCAGTGAGTGCAATTTGTTGAATTCATGTTATTGACTCAGTAATCTTATTCAAGGTCATGATCCTCTATAAATAAAATTCATAAAAAGCAGGCTTGTAAACAACAGTGGACTTAAGTTGTCTCCTTATCTCGCTTGGCAGAACATATACACATATATATGTATAAAACGGTTTATCTTCCATACCATTTGGCCACATCCCAATGTGAAATCACATTTAAGAATGGATGTGCATATATTCTTGGCCTGTTTACTCCAGATGCATGTGGGGCAGAGGGTAAATAAAGGGTAATTATTATTAGGTTATGGAAATGGAACAGTTTTACATGGCTGAGGCTGCCTTACTCGCAAGATGACTAACAAGAACTCAAAGTGACATAGTAACCCATACTTATTTATGTGGGACTCATTCCAGCATGTGCTGAAATCTGTGCGTTCTTTTCACTGACTTGATCTGTTTACCACATCTGATCCTTTTCTTCTTCGGACTGCAATGCTACCATGTTGACAGTGTGTCGTTCTGTTATAATTATGGCCTCATTGTCCATATGTGTGTCTAATGTCCCTTGTTGCGTGGAATCTGCATGAAAAAATGATTGCTTGTCAGTGATTGTTTTGTGACTGCTGTTATGCTTTCACAATGGCATTCTAATATCAGCCCCCACCCCCTCAGTCTGCTGATTTAGTATTCATTTTCTTCACAAATGCTTGTGTAGATCAGAAACCAGCTAAAAACTGAAAAGAGATTATGTTAAAGAGTTTACTTTATACTTCAGCTGTGGTGAGAGCCCATTTCAGCCAGATTTCAAATTTTTTTCATTCCAGACATGCTTTCCAAACAAAGCAAGATTGTACAACCTGAACCTTTTCATATATTAAAGGGACATAGGCATGAATCAAAGAGCACTTATGTGTCTGTGCTGCCTCAAGACGTAAGAAAGAAAAAAATAAAACTTGCTATGGGATAGGTAGATGTGTGGTATACCCTCACTCTCTTTGAGCTATCATCAAAGTCTTAGAGAGTCTGCTGCACATGTGATTGCTCCACAATGTAACCTACTCAAATTTCATGAAAGCATTCTTCGATGGCCCGCATCTTAGCACTTCTCCTTGAACCCCCCTGCTGTGAGAAGTTCATACAACAGTCGTTATTATGTCATGACAGATGCCGTTTACCAAAGCCCTCAACCTTGGACTCCTCCTTTAGTACGGCTGCACTCGTCTACATAGTTGGCTATAACACAAATGATGGGGTCAGGTATGTTTACACTTATTTTTATATCACACCTGCTTACATACATTAGCTTTATGTTTGGCTAAAGATACAATATTTTCTTACCAATGACACCCAATTTTCTATTCCATTATAGGATGACTGATGTCTTGGAGTAAGAACTGATTCCTCAGAAATGATTATATAAAACACTGTGACCAGAAGATTAACAGATTTTCTTTCCATTATCAGCCCAGAGAAAGATTAAATCATGTCATCTTCCACATCCATATGTACCTTTGTGCTATGTGCAGCTTCCTGGCTGCTCTCACATTGGGCTGTGGCTACTAGAGGTATTTTTCACATTTCTGGCCCATTACACTCAGCTAGGACTTGATGAAGCTAAAAGTACCTGTTTTAATTGCTGTGTTTTATAGACTGTACACGAGGCTACACTCTCTAAATACAGCATGCTTAAATTAATGGGAGCGTTCAGCGTTAGTGCATTTTTAATGAGGACTGGAGGTTGCCAGAGGAGTTTTCTATATGATGAAGCACACTTTCCCCTTTGTTGGTGACACTGGCACGATGCGTTGTGGCGCCCCAGTGCACGCCAGCTGGTATCCAGTGTGAAGCCAGCAGAAAGCTAGGGTGCTTGGTAAAGAACATCCTGCACAGACACACAAGGCTTTCTCTTTGGTGTCATTTTTTTAAGGGAAGTGATGCCGCTTGAAATTCACTGTCTGACGTGCAAATAGCCACATTTGCAGACACGCCCTCACGCACAAATATACACGCATGCATACGGATAGTTTGGTATTTTTCCATGTTCGTAACAAGAGTGCACCTGTTGTCGCTGTAAACGCTTTCTCTCACACACACACACACACATACAGAGCTTATCAAATAAAAACAAGAGTTTAGAAACTTATATGTTGCAGGATACAGGGTGTGACCCTGATTTACATTTGTATGTGGAGTGCAATGGAGTACACAGAGTAGAAACGGCAGTCAGCAGAGAAGATAACCCCAAAACATTCACTCTAAATTTATGCCAGGATCCTATTCCCTCTCACTGAATTAATGCTTTAATCTCTGCCTCTTTGTTGCATGTGTACTTGGGCTCAGTGTGTGTTTGTGTGCGTGTGGTGGGAGGTTGGGGGTGGGGGATTATATTTCTCAGCAGCCACTGTTTTAGTAGTTCTTTCGGAATGAAAGAATTTAACACACAAGTCCGGCGGCTGAGAAATTGCACCTTTTGCCATTTCACTCGTTCCTCTTTTCAAAGTCACACCAATAGTCCCCATCAGTTCTGCTGTCTTTGCATTTCTCCTCCACAAAGAAATAGCTAGTGTTCTTTAATGGGAGATTACCTTCAAATGCAAGCTTAAAAGATTATGCGCTTTCATATATGTCTTTGAGGTCCATTATTCGATGTCATTTCTTGAACATTCGGAGCTCTCCCTCACTTTCCCATCTCTAACTCTTTTGTAGTTGTTCTGTGCATCTTTAATTCATTCCTTTATCTACTCAAATAATAGTCACCTGTTCATATCGTGCACCAAGACTTTTTTTTCCTGTAAAATCCATGTTACATCTGTGACTTAACGTTCTGTATCTTTGATCCTGCGGCTCACTCTGCATGCAGCACCACCAACATCTCCACTGACAGACCGTATCCATAATTTATTCCATTCTAAAATGAAAAATCCGACGTATGCCAGGGAATATTCATTTTTCCCCATAACCGTCCTGCCACCTGAGTCATTGCTTTATGAATTATTTTGACGATTGGTAACGATGTCCTGCGTTGGTAGGCCCATTACAAGAGGGGATCTTAATTCGCCCATTGTTAATTAATTGCTTCGTTCTTAGCGGGAGTAATAAAAATGCTATTAAGTAAAATACCTCTATCATTAACCTAACTTTGTTAATATGGGTATCAGTGGGGCTCGATAAACAAAAGCTGTAGTGCCTACTGCCGCATAGGGGTAATTAAAAATGTGCAGTCATTAATTATATTGGCGGGAGGATTGTCCAATGAGTTGGAGTCTTGTTGACTGTACCCCTCCCAAGCATGATCGCCATCAGGTGCTCAGCAGAAACAAAAAGTTTTTAATAGACGGGGACTTCCTGCTGTTTGTCAGCTGAAGATTAATTTGGTAGTTACTAACTAGTAGAATCACTTAAAGCAGAGTTTTAAAAACCTTATTACAGCCCTTTCCTGGAGAGGCCATAAATGGCCTTAAAATATCAGCGGATGCTTTAACATTGAGTTGCAATCCTGCATAGCACATGGGTTGTCTCAGATGAAAGGCAGAAGTTATGCAAACTGCTATTAAGTCTGTTTGGCCTGGAGGCCATAAAATAATTCTCAGGTTAAATATCTGCTATCTCAGCTTGTACAAACAAACGTGTTTGTACCGTAGATAAAACTTTGTTACAGCTGCAACATCTTTTGAAATTAAGTGGAAAATTTTTTTGTGGGCTGGGTACTTTTCCTTTGAGGACTGACGCAGGAGCAATAGTTTAGAAAAGAATGAAGGAATGGAAATAATTAAAAATGCACCTCTACTGCATTACTGATTTACAGAAGTATAAATTCTGTAAAAAAAAAAAAAAAAAAAAAAGAGTGAATGGAAATCTTTATCATTTGATTGGTTCTGCAGGTAAGAGGGCAGTGATATTCATTTTAAGCGTGGACAGCCAGAAGGTACTGCACTAAAAGTTAGAGTGTCATCAATTATTAGCCAACGCACGCCAGAAAGGCTAGACTGAACTGCTAGAAGGAATCCTGTGTTGCATCAGTAAATTGAGAAGAGGGCAACATTGTCAGTGAAGATATTAGCCTTAGAGATTTCTTTCATTTGTTTGTTCACAAGAGAACGCTGACAGCAATCACTTCTGCCCAGAACAAGCGCTGAGATTAACATTGCCAGCTTCATGTATCTCCGAGCTCATTGTTTTCTTCCACTTCGCTATCTTTGTCATCCCCTTTTCCTACTTTCTCTTTTCCCTCCCCATCTTGTCACATTTCAGAAGAACTGGCAGCACAGGCGTGAAATTGATGTGATTTAAAACAACTGGGATATCTCTATGAGCCATTTGCTTTGCTGTTATGGCCACCCACTCTCCCCTCAGCACGACTCTGGGCTTTCTGTTGCGATTGAGGGCATACTGCAAATTAGCCAGCAGCTATCTGAGGTTACCAGCCAAGTGCACGGCTGACCTCGCTCCCTGCCAAGCACAGCCCCTCCTATGACCAGCTTTACACCCAAACTTTGTTTCAGTGATGCTGGCCTTTCTTTGGTCTGGCTGTCATATTTAAAATTCCGTTACAAACATGTACTGCGTGATTCATAATATCTATTTACTGTGGCACACCTTCAATAGCCCCGAAGTAATTGAATTTGAATAGAAGATGCAGTTCAAGTTTGGAGTAATGTTACCTCTTATGTTAATATAATTTAAAATTGCATTTGCACTGACAAATGGCTGCAGCTAAATAAGAGTGGAAGAATAAAAAGCCAGTTTGTGTATTTCAAATAAAGTCAGAGCATCATCTGAAACCTTTGGTGGCGATTCTTTTTTTGAATTATGGATTTCTATAAAAAAAAAACTAAAAAAAAAAACTAGAGGAAACATAATGTGCATGTGTGCAAACAGAACAAAAAAAAAGAGACAAGAACAGAAAAAAAAACCTATCCCCTTAGTAATGTTGGGTCATGAAATCAGCCTCTGACTTATCCCAGAGCTTCCCATTTACAAGCAGAGATAAGGGCAGTTTACGCCTATTGTTGCAGCCGGCCTGAAAGGGCATCTTCGCCATCTACTATTGTGTGACACTACATTGTACACAGGGCTGCATAAAAACATCCTTTTGTGTTAAGTGAAAAGAGAGAGGTTCTTAATTAAGCAAGCGAGAATTTAAGTGACTTCCCACGTGCATAAATGAATACACAAGAAAGCAACTGTGTCATCCTAGATGTGGATAAATGAATAAGTTGTACAATGCAAGTAGCAGTAAGTGGGTTAGCATGTAAATAAATGAATAAGTTAGTAAATTAGTGTTTAAGTGTGTTAGCATGTAAATAAATGAATAGGCAAGTGAATTACAATGTGAGAGAGTTTGCAGGGAGAGTAAAGATGTTAGGGAAAGTGAGAGTGTCAGCAGTGTAAAGGAAGTTATCGCTTCAAAAAGCTTTTGAGGACACAGTTGTTGGAACAGAGCTTGTGTTAGGGCTGCACAGCGTGTGCATCTGGCTTTTGCATGTCGTATTTCCTCATGTACAGATGACATGCCAATTACTCCTTAATTACACGCGTCATCTGGACCAAAGTGCCCAATGCCAGCGCTGATTAATCCTGTTTATTGTGGCAGTGATGACAGTCCCAGTGGACACGCAGCGCCACAAAACGCACAACAAGGAGTTATGAAAGGGACCCGAGGAAGGCAACGGGAACAGAGAGGCCTGATTCAAGGACTGCTTCAGAGTGCATCTTGATCTTGATCTCGTCCACCCCATGATCAGATATCATGAAAATAAGTTTTGGAAAAATCATTTTATTTCCAGGTAGTGGAAACAGCTTGAGGCATGACAACATAAGACATGGAAAAAAGATCTGCAGCTGCCAAAAACAATGAGGTCGCCAATAGGAAAAGCCAGCATTATTGCTCAGCACAATCTGAAAGATGCTTACACACATTTTCATTTTGATGGGTGGCTGTCAAGTCATTTCAACGTCATGAAATTGAAATTAGGATTCTACACATACCAAAGCATCAGTTTTTGCCATCTTCAATACCACATCTCATTATCACTCACAGTTGTCATTTAAAAAAAGAGAGTGTCTTTGCACCTCAATTCTATACCCAAGATGTGATAGTCAGAGGGGGCAATGAGGTCATGTTGGCAGTGGGAGGGACTGTTTGTATGTCTGTGTGTGAAAACCTAGACCTTCCTGTAAATGAATACATATCACATGTGAGCAAGATGCCCATCGTAAGCAGAAAGATCTCAAACCGTGACCGGAATATGCGGGGGATGGGAAGGCGCTAACAATTACATTAACGCAGAGATAGTGGATGCTGTTGGGCTTGCACTGGGAGTCAGGCAGGGGACTGCTGCCATCCCCATAGAAGGAGACGGTAAGGTGGTTTATCTTCAGAGAGAGGGAACAACCTCGGAGCATGGCGAGATGGTCGCTAGCCTCCCATCATATTAACCCTTTTGTTAAAGTTGACACTTCCTGTCCATAATCACTCCTTCCTGTACTCAGCTTCCATCTTCGTTCCCCTCCTTCCATGTCTGCCTCTAATTCATGCCCCATCTTTGTCCAACTCTTTCTATCACTCACAGCAGATCCCTCTTGCTTTTGTTACTCCCTGTCACACTCTCTTTCAGCATTAGCTCCATCTCCATCCATCTGCTCCTTTTGTCTCTTTGCTCTTTTTCACAAGGATGTCTTGGCAAAAATGGGTATTGACTGTGCCTTCTCTTTCCTCTCATCCCTGCCCTGCTTTTTTTTTTTTCTTCCCATCACAGTGTACTTCAGCAGTACATGCTCCTTTTAGGAGGTGATGTGAAGAGTAGTAGAAATGCAGCCTGTAAGGGGAAAAAGGTGATGATACAATCAGTTTTATTGTGCTGTAAGGATTTTTTTTTCAGGCTTGTGGTTATACACCCGTATGCAGGCTGTATGAAAGAATTGCAATTCACATGCATTTTTCCCCTCTCTCATTCCCCCTTTCCTTCTCTTTTCATTGCTGAAATAATTAGGCTGCAGTCTGGACTCAAGGGTGTAACGTTTCTGCTCATGTCTCCATGATACGAGAATAAAAGAAAAAAAAACAGGTTGTGCTGCTCCAGAAATTTCTACCTGTGTGTCACCAAACATCCCCCACTTCCACCCAACCTCTCTCCCCTGATGCTGTTTTAACGTAGAGTTCCACGAGGCACAATGCACTTTAGCTGACCTAATTCTTCCCTGGCACTCTTCCAGTGCTAAGAGTACATAAGGACTGTGCTGTCAAGGTATTCAGCCCTGCCTCTCTATTATTTTATAAATCAAGCAACATCTGTTGTGCTATGGGCCCTTCTCGTGACTCGCAGGAGGTTTTTGCAATATGCAGAAAAATGCACCTGAAATGGCTTCTGGCTAGTGATGAGATCTTAATAATTTAGCTTTCATATCTCAGTTCACTTTTATTTCTTCTGCTCTTTAATTCTGCAATTTCTGTTCATCATTTTTGGTGAGCTATTTACACATGCATATTCACACAAGGCATTGGACTCACCAACTTTTATACACAAACTAAATCTGAAAAAGTACCTTACAGGATGTTCAACACGACACTCACGTGATTTCTCTGTGATCTTTGGGCATCTCTTCCGAACAAGTACCTTCTATTTCCTCGTGTTACTTTGCCCGGCATGTGGCATCCGTTTGAGTTTTACAGCAATTTCAAAATACACATATTTCAAAGTTAAGGTTTGTAGCATTTTAAAGCACCCAGAGTGCGCGAGCCATGTTTATGTATGTGCATTTGCAACTCAAACCCTCACGGCCCATGAATTTTAATATTCCTTGTGAGTGCAATACCCAAGCAAAACACAAAGTGCCTCACGAGTCCGTGCCCAGAGCGCCAGTTTAGCTCCACCAAGATGCGCTGCACACCAGGGCTGTGCTCACACTGCTGCCTCTCTCTGCCACCACATGCTGGTGATCTTAAACAAGCCAAATAACAGCCCTCCAACACACGGCCCCAACGGGAGACTACGGCTCACTTCACCATGTGATAATATTCAACTATAGCTAGGGAGGGGGGCACCGCTTTTCCGCAGCTCCACCAAAACAGAGGTGGAGTACAGAAAGGGGAGGGTGGTCCTGTGTTGCGCCCCAGGCTCCTTTTTGTGTTTACAAGTCCCTGCATGAGGTTGATGCTATTTTCTGTTCCATGCCTCAGCCATGGCTAACTGGCCCTAGCCTCTTCATGCCATTTGCCATAATATTGTGGGCCGGACTCACAGCGGGGATAGTAGCCGCCATCCTGAGAGCGGCTAAATGACACAGTGGAGTTCATTGATGGAAAGGATTACACGCTCGCATGCAGGGCAGCAAAGCAATGGGTTCTCTGAAGGGCACTACAAAGAGAGCCGATGTAAAATCTTCACAAGGGGAGAAGGCGCCAGCTTACTGTATGTGAAAGAGCGAGTGCCGGCGTAATTTGTGGCGTCAAACGGTTTATCTCGCATGAGTTAGAAGCCGATGGAGGCCAAGGAAATGCATAGTGATCTTGAGAGTTTTTTTTTTTTGTTTTTCTGTGGCACCGCAAGGTGATGGAAATGTTCACACATGCAGTTCAGTTTTAATGTGTCAAATGATGCAGTTTATGAAAGGCCACTTTTAAAGAACTTGACACCATATTAGAACCACATACTCGCACTGTGTATCCATTTACACTTCCTGCCAGTTCTGTATAGCATTACATCCTATGTTATTGTAGAGTACAAGACTTCTGCGAAATGCAACCGCTTCCTCTACTGTCCCCTAACAGGGAGAAAACAATATGACATATCAAGTGGAAAAATGACCCATGCGCCAAAGATCTCAAGGCACATCAAATGACAAACCAGACAACGAAGCATAAGTTGTCTTATTATAGTCCTGAAGGATACATGAATAGATGTAGCACTCTGTTTTACCTCTGCCCTCAATTAATTCTCATGAATTCAGCCACCATGTATTAAAATGGCCAGATGCTGGGATGGATTCTGTTGGGAGCAATGACATGCAACAAAGTGATATGAATCACCCCACACACACACACACACACACACACACACACACACACACACACGCTGTGCAGCCACACACTCTCAGAGGAATGGTAACACAATTTATGGAAAAAGCAAAACAAAACACAGCCACCTAAAAATGGGTGGAGTGTCAAAAATAGACGCTGTAAAAAAAAAAAAAAGGAAATGAATATCACTATAATTTCTACCGGATCAATGCAAATTCTGCTCTTTAATGGAAATGTTGATATCAAATTCAATAAGACCATAAATGCTAATAGAAGGCTTTGTGCCATGAGTCAGGCCATGCTTAATATTCAAACAAAGATAATTATCTGTGGATTAGCCCCTTTTTGGCTTTGAGAACTCTACTTGTCAACTGATTCTTGGTAGAAACGGTTTTGTCACTCAGAGCCAATTATAATAGCCTGTTGTCGGTCTGCATGTGTATCCACACTGTTATTTTTGTGTTTGGAAGTTTTAAAAATGTCACTTTTAATCCATTTCGACCACATTTGCAAGTTTGTGCTAAATAGTTTGCAGTATTCACAGCCTTTGAGGGCGCTTGAAAAGGGTCCATCCTACAGCATGACAAAATTTTCACACTCCATCCCATAGACACTACCCCCTTCAGAGGTGATATCTATACGAGCGGCTAAATGTAATGCTGGTGTGAAAGCAAGGCCTGAGGCAAATTTTTGGGAACAGAATCAAACATACAGTAATGATGATTTTGTAGCTTGCAGTGCTTTGGCCTCACTATCCTCTGATGTTGGCTGTGCCACACATCACTTAGTTCTCATTGTGTCCAGTCTCCCCATACTTAGCCATTCATTATCAGCTCTGTGCATTTGGAACAAAAGCTGTGGCATTTCGAAGATTACCTGTACTTCTAGAGGAGTGTAGAACCCCCTCTTTCCTTTTGAAATGACTCTTGTTTCGACAAATCTCCACCTCTGCATACATAAATATCCAGCCTCCAGCAGGGAAGTGTTTGCTGAAAAAAAAACGAAGTCCATTCAGGAGAGGAACTTATAACATTATATCTATATTTAGCTTCTGTTGTCTTAAATTGGCATAAAGAGTACAATCAGATAAGCTGTTTGACTGTGACTTACATGCTGCTTCAGGAGAGGGAGAAATATCTTTTACTTGCATATAGCTCCTGCCAAGACTTTTTTTTCCCTTTTTTTGGGGGGGCAAGTCGGTCTCCATTATGGTGCTTTGAAGTCTCTTTTTGCCAAGCAGCTTCTGTCCAGGCCATTACCTACACATGCCATACCTTCCACACAGAGTCAGGGAGGTTAGAACTAGACCTTTTTATTAAAGAATGACTAAATCCTGCTATTATTTAGTGTTTTATCTCTGCCCCAGTCACAAAGCCGCCTACCGTCGAGCTCCACGAGACACCCATCTTGCCCCTATATTGCTATCTGTGCAGTGCTGGTCCATCTGGGCTGTGTGAGGTCACTGCACACACCACCTGCTCTGATCAGGTTTTGCCTTGGCTTCTGGGTGGCATCTCTGAGCACACGTGGAGAGGCAGATGTATGGATTTTGTAGTACAAATGCCCCGAGATATCCATAAACGTAGCACACGCTCACACTAGATGTCTCTCAGCACAGAGGGAGCCAACACCCGCTTGCTCGCACACAATCTGTACAATTTACATTTCCAGTCCCAGAACCTTTTTATGGGTTTCCATGCAATTTTGTGTTTAATGAGACTTACTGTATGTGGTTCACTAATTTAGGGAGACAATTGCTCCTTGCATGCTCAGGTGGACTTAATAGGCTTACAAGACTAAAAATTGGACTGGGGTTAGCATATTCCATGGAGTGAGTCTCTCAGTACACATAATTTTAACGTGGTTATTTCATGAAAACAATGTCCACATAGGAAAAAAAATTATTATTCTCAACAAGCATTATTTATTCAAACTCTAAAGCAGCAGAGTCGCACTCGTATTGCGCAATTCGTTTAAATTACTAAGAAAATTCCAACATTACAATAGCTCAGAGAGACAGTAACACTTAGAACTGACAAACAATTACTCCCCCCCACCACCACCGCACCATCCCCCGAAACAGAAAAAACAGTGTTTGAAATGTCCACAGAGCTTTTGTTTTTATTTCACCGAGGTAGTGTTGCCTATACACATCCTGTTGACACTGTATACATGGTTGATACTGCCACCTGTCCTCTTTATTGCCTCTGAATAGACAAAGAAATTCTCCCCCAGCGGACCTGAACTACCTTGTTCGATTTTCTACACACGCCAACAGGCGTTTTAGTCTGCAGTCATAGCTGCGGGAGAGAAAAGGGAATGGCTCAGCCAGTGGAAAGTATATGTCATCTTAATGAAAGATCCTTCAGTTAAACAGACATGTTGATGTCTTCTCTCAGTGCAGAGAAAACCTGGTATTTTGCCGCTGAAACCTAAAATCAGGTGGATCCCATGAAAACAAATCTCATAGATCACTTTAAGTCCTTTTTAATCCTAACGAAAACTGTCAAGAATGGCTTTTATAAACAATTATTACTATTATTATTATTATTATTGTTGTATTTAGAATGTTGTAAATCAGTTGAGCAAATATATTTATGAGCTTAACCGTTGAAATTGTGGTGCAAACCAAACCAATTTGCGACCGTTTGACGTTTGCAACAAAGCATAATCATGAGACATCTGTCTGGCAAATAGGTCACTTAGTCAACGACCTCAGACAAGTATATAGAAGTTGTTTTAAAAATCAGTCTAATCGTATATGAATGTTAGAATGTTAGAAAAGAATAGATCGAACCACAAGCAGAGCGTCTTTCTGATGTGTGGACATAAATCCTGCACACATGGATACACGATAAGCTGTTTTTTTTTTTTTTTCTTGTGGACATTTTTTGCAGTACACGGAAAGGATTTTACTATGTGCGCAGGCAGACCCCGCCTGCTTATCGCGCGTCACCGGCGAGTAGAGTGGACGCGGAGTCACTCCCCTGCCTACTTTTAATAGCTTTGTCATGTGATGGAAAGCAGTTGTAAGACAGGTGCCCTCGGTTCATTCTCGGCGAGGGGCAGCAGTTGCCTGTGTGAGAGCGAGTGGGAAGCGTGTGTGGATTTCTTTTTTACTTGATTTGTTTCTTTTTTTTTTCTTTTTTTTTTTTTCTTTTTGTTTCTCGGACCGTCATTCAGTGGCTGGATGGCGTGGGACAGGTGTAACCAGGACTCGGTGTGGAGAGAATTAGAGGTGAGCACATCTAAAACACCGACTTCTGTCATCCCTCTTGCCCCCTGGACTTTTTCCTTTTTTTTTCTTCCTTCCATCTGCCGGAGCGATGGACAAGTCTACGCTCTCTCCTCCTGCGCCGGTGCAGTCCGCGACATGCCGGTGTAGCGCGCGTCTGGACACGGTTGAGGATGCGAGGGATTTATACAACACGGGGATATGTGACAAGTTGAGGGAATGTGTGGAATCTTCCTTTTCAACTCGCCTACTCGTTGTAATACGTGCACGGGGCTCAAGACCAACGCTTTCTTCTTAGGATCTGTTTTTATGTTCGGAGCTTGCAAGCTGACGGAAATCTCTCCAGCCGCTGACGGCACGCGCTCCGGTGCAAAGAGGGTTTTCACCGCGAAATGACTGAAATGTCTCAAAGTCAGGTATTGCGCTGACGCATGAAATCCACTGACGATAATAATTCCTCTGATGTGCCGCGGTGCAAAGGTTATCCACACAGAGGCACCGCTATCTGGCATTGCGCAGGAGCATCATAATCTTAAAGGCACCGGCCGGCCACGACTGTGCCAACATCCTGGCCGAAGGAGCGCTGGCTGGAGAGCAACATCGCATCCAGCCAAAAGTCGCTGATTTTTTTCCTTTTTTTTTGTTGCTCTGTTTACGCGATTTTCTTTTAGCCCTTTTTA
This sequence comes from Odontesthes bonariensis, assembly GCF_027942865.1. Classification (NCBI taxonomy): domain Eukaryota; kingdom Metazoa; phylum Chordata; class Actinopteri; order Atheriniformes; family Atherinopsidae; genus Odontesthes; species Odontesthes bonariensis. The sequence continues at coordinate 13,691,955 of NC_134524.1, read as the reverse complement.
ATTTCTCCATACAAAAAATGGCTCACGTTCGCAACAGTGTTCTTGTAGCATATTCTATCTTATCTTCTTTGATTAAAGTGCACGCGGATGATAAGGGCAAATCTGAAGAATACTTAATTGTCCCATTTTTGGGGGATTCGTCGAGTTTATACAGCTTGTAGCGGACGCTTAGATGTACCTGGCTATAGCCTACTTGTCTGCATTCATGAGCTCACTGATGCTTCAGACAGTAACTATGATATAACTGCAGTCTGGCTGCACATTTATGATTATAAGGGCTCTGTGATCATAAGTGGAAAGGGAAACTTTGCTTTCGATTAATATTCTGTTTGTTATCCGTCATTGTTTGCGATTAGAAACCCCCTTTGGACTTTAATCCAAGTATGTTTCGAGAGAGTTTCTCGTTCGCTCTGCGACGGCGTTCAGCTTGTCAGTCAACCAAACACATGTGGGTACTCCAGAAGCTTATTTTCGCGCGATTCCCTGCAACGTTCGCATGCTTATTTTCCAAAAAGCTTGCCTTTTGAAGAAGAGAGCTGCCACCAGCGCCACGATACGTCCTGTAATAATCATCCCAGCAGGTGCTTTCATGTGCGATGCGTGCGTAAATCACTGGCGCGCGATGGCGCATTCTGATTGTCTGACTGGCGGCGCTGTTTCATTAGTTTGAGAAGAAAACCATAATTGAAAATAGGACCACCAGTCTCTGAATATCCGACCAGTTGCCTTGTCTGACTGGATCATCTCGGGGGGGCGGAACACACAGTGAATCTGTCCCTTTCCCTGTTGCATTTGCAACATAACGGATTTGTCTCATCACAGTCCAAGTCATCGTGTATTCTTGTTGGCAGATTCCAAGTAGGCTACTGATGAACCGTGACATCGGTGTTTTCCCACTTGGCAAAGCATTCTTCTCTCAGCTTTGCCCTAAGCCGAACCCGACTGTAAACCCTCCTCAGTCTGCGGGACAAATACCTCTCGGCATCGCCCGAGGATGTCTATCTTATATCTTTCCTAAGACTTCCCTTTGGCGCTCATACAACGCCCGATGCGTTGTCAACTAAATTATGAGTGTGTAACATCTTCGATGACTGAAATAAAGCGATTTTTCTGGGGCTTGGACTTGTATTTGTGCAGCCAGCACAGTGTAAACACGCCTCAAACCTGGGGTGTATTTGCCTTTTAACGACCACTGACTAATAGTTCTGAAAGTTCTTGAGAGTCACCTTAACTTTTGCTCATTTCAGCTGTGTGAGGTTGCATATTTCAATTCACTGTATCTTGTGCTGAACATAAAAATGACTGATCTGCAAAAACATAGAGCAGTGTGAACGTGTTTCCTCTTCTTTCCCCTTGTCAAAGCACTTTTCCAGCTTCAATGTACAACCCTGCTTTGCAGCCAGGCCAGAGCTGATGATTTGTGTGTGGAGGAAGCAGGAACAGCTGCTACAAACAGTACACATTGGCTAGATTGCATAAAAGAGGCTGGTGAATAACAAAATGTCAACAGGCAGCGTTTAGTAGCCGGGAGGCCAGCACCAATTGCAGTGTACACAGTGTACTGGAGGTCAAGAGAAACTAAGTGGAAACAGGTTGCACGTTTGCACGTTGTTCTGTAAAACCAGCTGACCTGCAGCCTGTCTAAGCTACTCTGTTAATAATCAATGAGGTGACAATAAGAAAAGTCAAAGATTAAATATAGTTGGTACAATATGTCACATTAAAGTGGCAGACATTTTTAAAATGATCATATAAGAGGAATTACTGACATTTGATTTTTTTTATATACTGTTCAAATGCAAGAACCTTTGTTTAAGAGGGAATCCTTCACTTCTGTTCAGATGCACAGTCTGCAGTTGTTTTCCACACTGTCTAAAAAATGTGATGTTTTTTTTTTCATGTGAAAGTTACATGTTTGTTTGTTTTTTTTTCACCAGTGTGCTGCCTTGGTTGGCGAAGACCAGCCTCTCTGCCCAGACCTCCCTGAACTTGACCTCTCAGAGCTGGATGTCAGTGACTTAGATGCAGACAGCTTCCTGGGCGGCCTCAAATGGTACAGTGACCAATCAGAGATAATTTCCACTCAGTATGGGAATGAGGCATCCAATCTTTTTGAGGTAAGTGATGCTTACAGAAATGTTTCAGATCAAGTCACAAATTACTTTATTTGATCATTTATAACTTTGCAAGCTGCAGCTTTTTCTGCTTTAAGGTGCTGAGATGCACCCATAGTGATATAAAAACTCCAAGGGTGTCAGGAGTGAAGCAGAGTAACAACAGCTCCCAGCAAACAAAGCACCTTATCACATTCTTGAATACAGCCCAAAAAAATTGTACAACTGTTACCAGTTTACAAACACAAATTTACATTGTGCTGAAGTACAAAAGTGGAGATAAGGGGAAGACTGATAAGTCCTGGAGGACTTTTGTCCCCTTGTTTGGCTTGTGGCTACGATGGGAGGCTGCCTTATCAAAATTTTGAGCATTTATTTCAGCTTGAAGGCAGTAATGCGGCACAGATCTGAGACAATGTGTCCGTAGTAAACTCTGGACTTGGCGCCTGTATTGCAAAATGCTTCTCAAAGGTTGGAGCATAAAACTTTAATCTTTGCCCCACTTGTGTATTCTTTATTTTTCCCCTCCTATCCCTTTATTTCTTTCCTTCTTTCTCCCTCTTTCTGTTCTCACCCGGTGGCAAACGAAGTCCACGGAGGGTGATGATCTGGCTGGGGCCATAAAGCCATCGGTCTTGGGACTGAGTTCCAGTCCCCAGTTCATTATAAGTCTTTATCAGTGCTAGAGATAGACAAGAAGGGCTGAGATTGGATGCTTTAGCTGCGCCTCTGGAGGAAAAACCCTGTCTGAGGAGGCAGTGCATGTGCATGTATTCAGACCTGTCATGTAGTCACATTTCCAAGGTCTCTGTTGTGTGTTTTGTGTATGTACATCCTTAGAGGGGATAGTTGATAACAGACTAAATTCTTTCCACTTTTGGCCTCCTCCCTACCACCACCTTTTCAGAGCCTCTTTATATCACCACACATTCTACCTCTGGACCACCCCAAACAGACACACACAAACACAAACACACACACACACACAAAAGAAGGGGGGCCTTAAGTACTAGCTGGTGTGACTGTGGCTCCTCTGTCGTCTGAGAGTGATATGGCTTGCAGCCACTGAGTGACTCTGGAAATGGATAAAAATACCATTGAAGAGAGTGTGTGTGTGCCTCTGTGTATATGTGTGTGATTTTAAAACACTATGGAACTTAGCACCCACTGAGGACCCTGATGAGGGAAGTTGCTCTGAGCATGAAGCTTTGTCTGACTTACAAAACGGGATTGAGCCTGAATCTGAGCGGCTCCATGTGCACATGCTCCTGTAGACCACAGCACGTGTTTGCCTCCACATAACCACCGTACATTGCAGTAACAGGGAGATGCTTTCACACACTCAACGAGCCAACAGCTATTGTATACTGCTGAGGGCATGGAAAGGCTTCAAATGAAGTTTTTAAAAATTGTGTTTTCAAAGCAAGTAATATAATTCCCTGACCGTGGTATTATTTTTTTTCTGCCACCTTTGTAAAGTTACTAGTCACCATGTGAAGTTTGCGGTTCATCATACTTCAGGACTCAGCTAATCCTACTTAATCTGACAGAGGAAAGTTTGCTGCTTGGCAAGGATCAAGAGGTTGGGGCTGCAGCTGTACCCGCCACCCCCATGACAGGCCTCTGCACAGAACAGAGGCATCCGTTCCAAAAGTTGAAGATTAGGGAAAATGTTAATACCTGTCCAGTAGAAATGTCTGCAAGGATATTCTTTTTTTTTTCTTGCAGTCCCCCTTTCCTCTCTTCCACATTCCTGTACTTTACAATTCAGCTGCTCGCAGGTTATCAAAGCATTAACATGTGTAACAGCTGGATGCAGCTGTCATGCTGAGGCCCCTCATTTAAATGTCCCCCATCAAACCACGTGCTCCCTTGGAAGTTTGAACCTGCAGTCACTGGTTAAGTAAGCCAACTGTTGAAATGATTTGCAGCTTTGACAGAAAGAAAAACACCTGCTGTTTTTCGTGTTTTTTGTACTTATACTTATATTCAGCTTGCACTTCCATGTGACACAGTAACAAATGAATGGACACAGTTTGACCCTGTTTTAAGGTACAGTTAGGTCTAAAAATATTGCATTTGCATCTATGAAAGTTTTATTCAGGAGGCAATTGAAATCGTCAACACTCTGAGTAAGCAGTTTAGGAGAGTGTATGAATGACTGTTTCTATCTTTGTAAGAGTCTGTTCTGTTCTCTAAGCAGTACACTTAGATCATAGGCAACCCCTGGCTAGCCTTTTGCTCCATTCCCTGCCACTGCCCCAACTGTCCCTGACACAAAATGTGAAGAATGATACACCACACCCCCACCGTTTACCACACAGCAACACACACACGGAGCTGCTATCACTTCTTGCCCAGCATGTTTGACACCTCTTCAAAACGGGACGACCGTGACCGTCCAACAGTCTATTTTGAGCTGCAGTTGTTAAGGGGTAGTTAGTCAAATAAGTTCCCAGTGTACTGCCAAAGATAACAGCATAGTGGTGTCACCAAATGTCTTTTTAATCACAGGTCTCTTCTCAGATTTTATGTCAAGCTTCAACCATTTGATTGATGGAAAAGTGTCTCCTGGATTCCGATGTGGACGTCCTGGTGGCGGTCACACATTCATAGATGAAGGCATTTACAGCTGTTGCAGTCTGTGAGGTGGTGGACATGAATATGAAAGAAAATTGGCACTCCCTTTGATATGCTGGTTTACCTTTTGATATGCTGCTGCTATATGTGTCCTTTTGTGAGATACACCGGTGATAGATGGACAGGTGGGAGTCGTGGGACACAGGGACAAGAGCAGATAGAGAGGAGTGAAAGAAAGGGAGACGCACAGACAGAAAAGGCCAGCAAACGACAAGACAGACACACAGTGAGGCTTGGGGACAGATGGGCAGTCAAACAAACAGTCACATAGACAAGGAAAAGCTTGGACTAAAGCCAGCCCAAACCAAAGCCGATGGATTGGAAGTAAAAGGTTGTAGGCTTAGTAGGTAGTAAAATAAGATGCTCAGGCTTAAAGCATTACTCTGACATTGAACATGCAACAAGAGTATGCATGTGAGTGCACATATGTGGGTCTTCATTATGAAAACTTTTTAAATCACTCCACGGAACGTTGGTCATGATGGCATCAGCCTTTAGAAGGCATTATGATGCTCTGTTTTGTGCCTTTTTGGACAGATGCTTAGGCACTTATTTTTAAATCAAGGCCGATTGGATTGATTGGGTTATGTTTAGTGGGCTTTGATAAAAACATGCTGGGATAAAATGCTTTCCTCAAGCAGCTCTGTCGTTCTTGCAAACATGTGTAAGCATAGATTAGCTCACACACTTGTTGGTTATATACTGTGGCTCCTGAGCGCTGAAACAGGAGTGTGCACAAAGTCACACATCCTTTGAGACGGATTGTCATGCCCACACACATGAATATATACACACACACACGAAGAACAGCAGAAACCCTTATTGTCCCTGCTCCTTCTCCCAGCTGAATGCCGGTTGCGTTTATTTTGCAAATTTATGCTGACATTTGAGAGTACACCACCCGCACCAGTTCACTGCTCCAGCAAAGGGTGTATGAATTATCATATTCTACTGTATAATATGATTTTCTCAAGTGTGTCTTATTAGAATACACCATGCTTTCCTCCTCTTGAGTTCCCTCCAGTTTTACTGTGCTGATACATTGTTTGCACTGTCTGATGGAAGAAATCCTTCATCACTGTCAAACTGCGCTCTCAGACCCGCAGCTATGCTGTTTCAAGATACACAAATGAGAGGGAGTGTGGACAAATAGGCACAGATGTATAGTAGAGAGATGCAGACATAGGCTGTCCAAGCCTGTGTCATCTTGGAGCGTCTGTCAGATTCACTCCACAACAAGAGCTCTCAACCCGCTGTGGGCTCTCTTCTCCTGCCCCCACCCCCCTTCTTCTCTCTGTCTTCTCACTCCCAAGGCAAAGCACTTGTTCTTGGCTGATGGAAAGTTGGAGCATCGGTGGCTAAACAAATATATTCTGGCCTACAACAGTCGCTTCTGGAAAGAACGGCTGGAAGGGAGATGGGAGAGTTGGGGGGGGAAATAAAAGGATAGCAGTGGGGTGGATGTGGCCAAAAAGAAAAAAAAAATCCCCCTGGGGGAATGTTTGGAAAAAGAGCAAAGGAACATCTTTTGGTCTGGTTGCGGCTGCTTCGCTGCCTGTCTCTCTCTCCCACACACACACACACATACACTCAGAGCATGGTCCCAGTGGGCCGCTGCTGCTGATTGAGGCATGGTTTGGTGTTGTTGCCCCAGCTGATCCCATGCCCCCAGTGAATACCCATCTCTGTCATCACACCAGAGCCATCAGTGTGTGCATGAGTATGTGTCTTTGTGTGCCTGAGACAACCTAAACAAAGATCAGATAGTGATGTTCTCTGGCCAGACCCAACACTTTCCTCACTTTTAGTTTTGTGTGTGTTTTGGGCTGAAATGACTATTTTTAGTACCTGGGCTAATCTCCACTAAGAGTCTTTCAGGCCGGTTTCATGTTAGCCTGGCCTAAACACTTAAGCCAGACATCCACCCTCACCCCTCAGACTCATGCTCTCACACACAGCAACATGTCGCAAAATTCTATGCAATTAGGCCAACCTCACTTGTATGATTTAATAGATTACACCGTAGAGTGGAGGATTGTACAATCACATGATTGTAAAATTCTTTTGATGCTCCTCTCCCACTGTAAGTTAAAGTTCAGGATGGTGTGAGCAGAGAGAATAAATGAATTGATAAGACTGATAAGTAGTGGTGCAGAAGGGCCAGAGTAAAAGCAATACTTAATTGTTGGAAAATGGTATGAATAACGGATCAGAAAAAATATAAGGAGAGAGATGATGGAGAGGAGCTTTCGGTCGGTGTATGCCAAGATTCATGGCAACGCATTGCCAGTCTTGGATAGGCTGTTTCCCCTCTCCAGCAGAGGCTGAGCAATTCCAGGTGTGTGTAGTTCCCCTGCCAGCATACCCAGCAGAGGCGGTAGGCTTGGCAAGTCTGCTTGTATGACATAGTCTCTGTGACATAGTGTCTGAGTTTTTCGTACATCTCCCAAAGAACTTTATGGTCAAATCATAACAATGGATAATAACAAGGTTATTTTAGAAGTAGATTCTCACATTTGAAGATACATTCTCATAATAATGGGAGGAGCGTGTAGATCTTTCAGATTATGTTAATTCCACTGAATTTGAGACGAGGGTGGAGTCTCTCTGAATAGTGACTGATGATTGTAGATGGGTGTCAGTTTCAGACGGATTGGGGAATATCATGATAAAAAAAAGCTTCTTTGATTATCAGCTATTTCTGTTTCAATACTTTGATCTTTTGCTAATTTATGTTTACAAATTTGGCTTTGCTTATTACAGTCCAACGATGTGCATGTGAAGGACTAGTTTCCCCTGGTTGAGTCAGTTTGAGCTTCGTCGTCCATGCAAAAAAACACCTTCCTTTTCTAACTAAGCTTTATGATGTGCACTGCATGCCTGTAGCTCCAGCTTATCCCCTTTCCTGAAGCATTTAAGTCTGCACAGGCCTCAAATAGTTCAAGAGGCTCTCTTAGGCTCTGCTGATGCATGAGTGACTTGATGCGTGGATGACTCACTTGCTGCCCAATCAGTAGCTCCTGAGTGTAAAAGGAGAGCTTTTACAGAAATTTTGTTGCTGAAGACAGAAAATATTGCTTTTACGTGGGGAAAAAAAACTGGTTAATGTATAAAATTTTTTATTTTAATGTAGAGAAAGCAAGGAAAAGAAGAAAAGTCAGCCTCAAAAACCTTTTTGTGAGTAATTCATGTAAAATTATGGCAAAAGCATATAAATGCAAATAAATGCTTTTTTTTTTGCCAGAAGGACTGTAAAACTTGCGCATTATGCGTGAATATGTTATGTTACCAATCTGCTAGAAATTGGCGATATGTATCTGCCTCGACAGGGCTGTTGAAGTCAACAGCTCTAACATTGTCTGCCTGTTGATCAGCTAATTCTGGAGGACCAATTTTCAGGCTATACCCAGGCTAGCCAAAGCTCTTTTCATATTGCAGCAGGCTTTGTAGTATAATAAATCGATGCTCAGAAAGGATTTGGAGTGTTTGATGCCTGTCATTAAGTGTTCAACAGCCACTGATCATTTTGCATTTGGCAAACATAGCACAGTCTGATAGTGTGTGCAGGTGTGGTAGGTATGCTCAGCTACAGGCAAGCTGTAAAAGCCTATCCATCCTAAAGGCAACATATCAGTATTCTACAGAGAATAGATCCTAGATTACAATGAAATTCAGCTCACCATTCAGTGATGCTGCTACAAAGAAAGAGAGCTTTCATGCCCCCCCTCATCTTTTCTCATAGTATCCTTGCCTCGTGTCGATGAGGAGGGATACTATCGACTTGCGAATACAGTTCCTTTGATGTAGTTTTCATTTTCGTGCGATTTTCATTTTCTCACTTGATAATTTTTCCCGCACCCCCACATTGTTGCTCCTGACATACCATGCATGTGAAGTCCTCTTTGTTCCGCCAAAGCTACCTGACGAGCATCCCACAAACATATGGCACTTGAAGGTGTGTGAGAAATAAAACCACAGATAAAATGCTCACAGAATCACAGCATGAATAAGAAACGCTCACACTCTGCAGAGGCTTTTTTTTCCAACCCACCAGATGTAACTCGGCACTCGCTCGCACACACACAGAAGTAATGGGTTTATTTAGTAATCAGCAAATTGCCTTCATGCGATGTGTAAGTGGTGAAGCTTGTGAGGCCTCGATAAGATCATTTTCTCTCTGTTGTTTTCCTGTCGCACTACATACGGCAATGAGTGCAAATTGAATAGGTTGACCTTTTTTTTGCTGCAAAATCAAATTGACTGCATTTCCCCCCAAAAGATTCCGCCGTTTCAATTACCATAAATTTTTGTTATTGGTCCCCCTGTCATATATACAAACCAGAGAACGTAAAGACGTTTAATAGGACAGTGATACAGAAAGACACGTGATGTGTCTATTGTTTCAAACACTGTAGATGACGATATCTTGTCCACTCTCAGCTCTCCTTGCATTGGCATTGTTCTGAGGAAGACATTACTTTGACAAATGAAACGCCACAAACCGTCGATGGGCTTGGCAGGACCTGAAAGGTCAGGAGCTGCGTTGTGCAGGTGTCCGTGTGTGTGCGTGGATTTCGGTGTGTAGAGGTGATGAAGCAGATAATAACAAGAAATTCTGGTCCATTCTGCTGTTCTTGTCAAAAATCTATGTAAATATCAAAACCAAAGTGACCAGCCATTCTGTGTGTGTGTGTGTGTGTGTGTGTGTGTAATTGTTTTATGGATAGCTACACTTGACTGCTGATGACAGACTTACATTCCAGCCAGGAAATGTGGCAGCAAGATGGACAGCAGAAACAGTCTGTGTGCTGCTTTTTTTCTATCCCTCTTTGCACTCAATCTGTCCCCCTCCCTGTGCTCCTCCAACACATTATCAGCAGTGTAACAGTAGGTTCAAAGGCCCCTTGCTTAGAAGTGCACATTCAGAGCTGCCGACTTAAGCAAATAGCTATTTGCATGCCATTAAGAGGAAAAAAGCAGAGAGGAGCACCATCCCTCATCCAAACTCAGCATCTCGCTGAATATTTACTTATTTGAGCACCCCAATCTCTGTTTTTCTTCCCCTCCTGCTGGGACCGTCAAGACACAGTCAGAGCAATCACAGCAATCAGTGTTTCCTCGTGCCAAGCCGATTGGGAAGTTGCTGCCAAAACAAAAGAATGAGTGTCCAGTCATTATGATGGTGTGTGATTTGGTGGCGTTAGGAAACGGGTGCTTGGACCATCTGTTTAACGGCTGGTGGAGGAAAGCAGGCTCGGGGGCTAGACTGTGGATGGGGAGGCTTCACCAGGACACAGTGAAACCTCTGTTATCTGAGCAGCTGTCTGATAACGTTAGTTAATACATACATAATATGAGAGTTAATACATAACCAAGTACATGCATTTTACACTATGTTTGGACAGAAGTTGTTAGATTATTTTCAAAGGTCTTTACATGGTCTCCCTGGGCACTTGCAACTTTGCAAATCTTTATCATTGTTTTTTTTTTCTGCACACAACAGACTGCAGGATCTTTTTACCCAAAGTTGGACAGAAAGGGCTTGTGATAGCACGGGGCGGCCTTAGCAGATCTTAGCCAATGTATGACAGAGTTCAGGTGGTTGGCTTTAGAAGCAAGGTTACTAGTTAAAGTATTTTTTCCCACAGAAAACTATAAAGAACTGCACTGCCAACATCCCTTGAGTGGGTGTCTTTATTGGATCTGGCCTGTGTCAGCAACTGTAACAACAGTTCTCTTTTTTGGCTCACTCTCACATCATTTTCTTCTCTTTCCCCCGTCAACTCATCTCATAGTGCTGTAACAGTCTCAAATGCTTCCCAAGAGATCTCGACACCCACACGTCCTAGTACTCATTGATGGGCCGAACCATTTCCTCTGTGATTTATAACTCATGTTCATGTCTATACTGAGACATACAACCCAATTCTAAACAGGCAACTTCTGCCACATCACCTCCTCTTTGTACAGAGAGCTTCGAATTTTGTGTAAATTGAGACACACAATACTGAATTTCTACTTGATGAACATTTTGTTTAGACAATGGAAAGAGATGGGGAACCCTTTAATCAGCTGCCTGGTTGTTGAACTGGACAATCTTGTCTGCATTTGGAGACTGTAATATTTATCTGTACATTTCAAGTCATCATGATAAACCGGATACAACAGTCCAAATGAGAAAATTGTTGAATTTTTAATCTTGAGGGGAAACAATCGATTCAGGCCTCCCTTTCCATCAATATGGATTCACAGCGATGTCTACCAGGACTGTGATTGTTGTGTCCGGAACATGTAAAGCCAGTCCACTGGATCATTTGCTCAGGAAATTATTTTGGAATAACGAGACGCTCTGTTGGCTCTGTAGTTACATGGAAAATGACTTCAGTTCACTGCTACATCGTGTGAGCCGTTCACAGCCCTGACCACAATGGAGATTTAACATTTAGTTTTATGATTTTGAACACCATCAGACTGGGGCGCCGCTGCCTCACACACACACACAAGCGCACTGAGGAACTTAACAGTGTTATGTATGGTTTCATCGCTCTGTATAGGCTATAATCACCCTCTCTCCATCTCAGTAAGCTTATGCTAAATGACCAGACGTCTCTTGCGGCTGCCATGATTTGTCTCTCCGCCGAGCATCGTGCCGTACCTCACCCTCCCTGTCTTTATCTCCTCCCTCCTTCCCTGCCACCATATGTTGTGCCTGTGTGACCGGCCGGCATGTCAGGCCTGACTAACACCTTAACGGCAAGGCTGACTTTGATTTATTTCCTCTGAAATCTGGGGGCCGAGGGTAATAACACAGAATGACATTATTTGTTTATCAAATCCAAGGCTGCTTCTCTTGGCAGAGTCAAGATGTGATGACTTGATACGCGCACCCCACTTGCCATGTATACATACACCCCCCACAACTCCTGATTGTGCCATTATTAGAAGGTCTGCCGAGTTGCTTAACCTCATCCGAGGGAATGCCTTTGAAAACTGAAAGAGCAATGAGCAGGGGAAATGAAAGGAAAATTCAGAGGAAGCAAAGCAAGGCAATTTTGAAGGCACAAATTTGACCCCGCCACACAATTTACTGGCTAAATGAGGAAAAACATAGATGTATGATAAACAATGCTTTAAATACCAGATGACCCGTTTAATGAGAGACACTTTGGCCCAATCCCAATTCTATTTTCCTACCCCTTCGCCTACCCCTCACCCCTACCCCTCGCCCCTTCGAATGTAGGGGTAGGCGGAGGGCTGAAAACATACCCCTTCGAATTGGGACAGCACTTCACACTCACGAACGTAATAAGTCCGCGCCGTCAGTTGTTACGTAACCAAAAGCGACAGCTTTAGCCAGAAGTAAACAAACATGACCGGTGCTGTGGTGTTCGCGCTGTCCTGGGCTATTCGTATATTTTTAGAAATATCTGCGTCAAATCGACGGAGTGCCATTAGGCGAAGGCGTCTTCGACATCTGGGAGCATTGCTGGATCTTGTTACGGTATGTAGAATGATAAATTAATTTAAATAACGCGTGTGAGTGAGCAGCTAGTAGCTTCCAGAGCCGGCGTGTGCATATGATAATGTATTTGTGTGTGTATATGAAAGTGCTTCTAACCTGTACATTTGTGATATCGTGTAATATAGAAACAATTTGCTTGTCTCGTGAGATTTGCTGATTTATTGACTGTAGTAGTATCCTACCTGGCTAACCTAGCTGAAAGCATAAGCTAACGTTTAGCCTTTGTTACTCGCCTCGTTCCGTTTGGAATAAACAATGCGTTTTTGAAGCGGTTTTCTTTGTACCAGGTTCAGATTTGATGACATAAATAAATGCACTGCCTTGTGTGTGCTATCAATGTGTTGGTATGGGAGGATGAAAGTCTGATCTTTCCATGTTTTTCTTTCCAGCAGACGGGTCATCCTACAAATTATTGCCGATTGGACCACATAATGTACCCCAATTTTTTTGTTATCCCTTGTATAATAAATCTCTTCATACCAATATCCATTCCAGTCGTTAATATGATGTTGATGTGATAATCATGCTCACAAACGTTTTGTCCTTAATTTCTTTTATTAGGCTCACATTACAGACTGGTAAGGCAGCTTATTTTCAGAAATAACAGCTTAAAGTGTCTGCTGTAAAGTGTGTGGTGCAAATATGGACAATAAACAGTATGAATATAAACAGTATGAATATAAACGGGCAACAGTGCAATCATCAAGAACGAGATGACCGGAGCAGGAACAGCGAAGGTGCTTGGCGCATCAGAGGTGCTTCATGGGCTCAGTGATGTTCTGGGAGAACAAGACACGATATGACATTATAGCATGCACTTTCATCCATTGTAAAAAATTAAAAAAAGGTGTTTCAGAATGCGGTAGTGTTGGCTGTGTGTACAATAGGTGCATGGCGCATCAACTCACCGTAAAGTTTGTCTATCATGCGCTCAAACAGAGCTAAAAAGCACTCCGTTTTCTGCTTGTGGCGCTTCTGCTCCTTCAGGCTCTCCTGTATCAGGTAATCCATTATGGGATTGGACTTCCTACTTCTTTTTTTGGATGGGGATGACTTTAGAAACAGATCTTCGTTTTCGGCGCTAAACCTGATCAGGCTCTTTGTTTGTGCTTGAGTCCCTGTGAATCAGTCACGTATATGAATACTTGTAATAATAGGTAGCGAAATGACGCTCATGTCACTCAAAAGGAACTTCTCTATGGTTAACCAACTACATTGCTTGTAAATACTCGTGTTACAATTTAAAAAACGACAACTCTTTCGCAGCACCTTCACATGCATTGACCGATTACTCCATGTAAATAGCGACTTTTCCCATGTGCGTTTATAACAGAAAATAACTACACATTGCCACCATGTTAAACTCACACAATACACCAGTTATCACAACTTAAAACGATTAAAACAGTTAAATTATGGCAAAAAAAAAATAGAGGAACTTACATTTGTGTGGTGCTCTTGCCTCTGCCATTTTTAAAAAGACTCACGATCTCCCGGTAGTCGCGTTGTACTCTGGGAAATATATCATACCCCTTCAAACGGAGTCTGCCTGGCCGAAGCCCTCCGTTTCAAGGGCTACAACAGAGGGGTAGGGCTAAGGGGAAGGGCTTTGGAAGAGTATTGGGACAACACTACCCCTTCACGTGAACGCGCAAAACGGAGGGGAAGGGGTAAGGGGTAGGGCCAAGGGGTGAATTGGGATTGGGCCCAAATCTTCCCACATCCAGTGTGGCTGTGACATGTTTTTCCTCAAAGAACAGGGATGTTTAGTCAGTTGAAACCTTATCTGCAAGGTATTAAGTGATTAGAACTGTCATTCTGGTGATTTCATGATGCATTTTAACATTGAAATGATGCGTTGCACTGAAAAGCTTGTTTTAATTTGATCTCTGGGAAGTTTGCTTACAGCTCTTGGAATGCTATTAGCAGATCTAATTTGACTATTTGCCTCATTGTTCACAAGTTGGTGTTTGTTTTTAAACATCACCTTCACCTTCCATTATCAGCTCTGTGAATAGTAGCACCGAGAACACAATGCTGGGCTGTAGAACCCAATAAAAGAGTAAAAGGCAAGGACAATCTCAAAGACTGCCTGGCTGATAACAAAAGGGCCTCAGCTATAATGAACAACTGGGGTTGGCTTTCCTTTCTCCGATGTGGGGAAACGTGGTGGGATGGGGGGGTAGAGAAGCTCCGCCAGCTCTTGCCAGCGTGTTTTATGGCTAATTGAGGCATTTGGAATAAAACTACTTCAAAATGGCACCCTTTAGAATTGGAGCGGGGTTAATATATAGTGATCCCACAATTAGCCCAGGATTGTTAAGATCTCTTTAATTCTGTGAGGTCCATTAAGCGGGATGGCCAGGAAAGTGCTTCCACCGAGACAATTTTTCTCTCCGTTCTTTGTTCTTGCTGTCCTCTTTTCCTCTCAGCAGCTGCTTTAGTAATCAATATGAGTGGACATGGCCTTCAGCAGGTTGCCAGGTTATTCAGCCCTTTGGGTGCCACAGCTTCTGAGGTTCACCCAAATAAAGATTTTGTTTCCGAAATATACAAGAAGCAAGTGAATTATTGGTAGTAGATTGACTTTGGTGCAGAAACTCTGTACAGTGTGGTCCCTAAGCTGGTGTGGAAAAGCTGGTCCTCCTGGACAGAGCTATTAGATCATTTTCTCTCCTGGGTAGAAGTGATCACTGAGGTTTGCTCTTTAGGCTACCCCAGTTTCTCAAATCCCCACTTGGTCTGTGAGTGCTTCCACGAGAGCCACAGCAGCGGTTGCTGCCTGACCGTCACGACTTGGGGTTTTACAAGTGTCTCTCTCAGAATATGAGAGTCCCTTCTGAGTTATCTTTGGGGATACAGTGTGACTGTGGGAGCTTGCCAATTGGTGGAGGTTTTTGAAACAGGACTGAAATCACTACTTTTGCCTGCCGAAGCCTCACAAATCCCCAATCCTTTCTAAACCATACCATAATGAAACTTGCATGGGCCAGCTTTCACTGTAACTATTTTCACACAGTGCCAATTGACTGCAATTTCTACAGAATGGAGATTTAAAGGATTGAGGAGGAGGGGAGATGTAGACAAAGCTACACCAAAATACAGTCTGGATATTTGATGAGTATGGTCCTAAACGGGTGGCCAGCTCATTAAAGACCTGTTTGTGATCATCTAAAATGATCCCAAATCAAAATCTTTCGTGTGAGGATATATATTTGGGCTAAGCCAACACTCCAGCTTTATCAGCAGTTAATACCAACCCACTTAGTGCTCAGGTAATGATTTGGGAAGCTGGGAAATGGTGAGCCTTTCAATAGCACTAAGTTCCAGCACAGTGGATTTTGAATCTTCTTGCAAGTAATTAAACAGCATGCCACCTCGTACAGAACAATTTCCTGCAAGGCATTTGTTTGGCAATACGGCATGGCCCCCGTCTGCATCGTGTTATCTCTGTGAAATATGACTTCTTTATCTTTTAAAAAAAAAAAAAATAATGACTGAGTGTCTATGTTGTTTGGAGAAAATCTACTCAGTGAGCATTAGATTAACATTTTCCTCACTGTTAGCTCACTTACTGAATGGCCAAGATATCTGTGTCATCTATAAATGAAAATTGGAAAAGGGAAAGCATTAAAATGGCTGCTATCTCATTGGTAAATACACAGATTCTCAAGGAAAAAAAAGAGAAGAAAATGCCATCCATGGTGGGTCTGTAATTGTATAAAACCAGTGGGGCAGACAGATGCAAGTGGGTGCACATGTGGGATTCTGAGTCTTCATCGGTGTAGTGCTGGTATCTAAGATGTTGGTGTGTCGCCCCCCCCCCCCCATGGCATAATGATGGCCACACACCGTCACCAAGTGATGATAATCCTGCCGTGTGTATAAAGGGATTTGTTCTTGTTGGGCTGGCCACAGAACATCCCTGGGCGAAAATACTGTTTATCTTTCCGCTGTCTTGAAGTCCCCTGGGTTTTATGGCCCTGGAACTTGCACTTCCTGTTTTCAGTAGTCAGTGTAAAAAGACACAGCCATGCACACATACAAACGTGCACACACCTCGCTGTCAAGCATGCAGCACTGATCTTACTCTTAATATTAATCTTTATACATTCTCTTTTGTTGTTTTTTTCTCCACACACATGCATAATCAATATCCCCCGTCAACCTCCCATTTTACATCTTTCCCTCAAAATCTGTCTCTTCATATTTATTGCTCTTTGTCTCATATACAGTCAGTTAAAATTTCAACCATTAAACAGCCAGCTGTAGCGAGCACATGGCTCTTCTGGTATGGCTATGAATGTGGCTGTGCGGCAGGAATGGGCTTTAAATATCAGCCGTCAAACCAACATTTTAAATATATCGCATTTATTTAGCATTAGTGGGTCGTAATTCTCCTTATCTGAGGGTTGCTTGCAATCGTCTTGGCGGCAATCCAATTGTCTCGCAATTCTGTGGGTGAAAAGAGAGGAGAGACAACTTCTGCCCACTGTTTACTTCAACCAGTTCAACTCCATCTGCCTTCCTTGCTACTTGTCAGTCCTGGTAATGGATTTCTTGTTGGAGATGTTATTTTGGTCCAGTAAGCTGCTGCTTAAAATATGAGTGACAGGCTTGACTCACATGCACATAAGGAGAATTTTGTTTTCTGACGGCTGCCAGAATAGACTGGACTCTGCAGTAGAAAAAGAGGAAAAAACCTCCCCATTATAGTGACAATGAAAGTCTGCATGTACCCAAAAGCTACCTTTACCCCTGAATAAAGAATAGATTCATCTTCTCTTCACTAAAATGCCCTATTTCTCCCATCTTTCTATTTTTTGGTCTCTGTCTTCCTCCTTTCCCCCCTCCTAAGAAGATAGATGAAGAAAATGAGGCCAACTTGCTGGCAGTGCTTACAGAGACCCTGGACAACATCCCGGTGGATGAGGACGGATTGCCTTCGTTTGAGGCCCTGGCAGATGGGGACGTGACCAATGCCAGTGACCGGAGCTGTCCCTCCTCTCCTGACGGCTCACCACGCACCCCAGAGCCTGAGGAGCCTTCCTTGGTAACACCAAAAGCTCTTCCTCTATGCACTCTAGAGTCAAAAGACGCACTCCTTCCAAGACATGACCTCCAAATATGCACACATTGTTGCTTTTTTTCCCACAGCAATCCACAGCAAACTCTAGATAAGGCTTCACGACGATTGGACACCAAAAATGTGTTAAACTTCTGTTTGCCTGTGTCATGCTACATATTTGTCACAATGTGTTCACGCAAGTAGATGTGCAGATACAAGAAAGAAGGAGAATTGATAAGTGTGCTTACTGCTCAGTGCTAATTAGATAATAGTGCTATTGTGGTGGCAATTCAAAGATATGAAGACTGTGGCGGGGCCAGCTGTGGTTAACATACTGTCACAGACCCTAAATTGAAGCTGATACACGATTAAAGTAAAGGTAAAACACAAGCCGTTCCATCTCATCTCCTGTCTGTGGGTCTCAGCTTATATCTCTGTGCTGAGAAGTCAGCATATACTTGCGCTGTTATTTGTACTCTGTGACTTTACCATCTGGGTATTTCTCCAGCTTTAATGCTTTGACCAAAAATGTTATGTTATTCTACGTTATAGTCCATTTTATTCCATGCCGGTCCACATCCGAATGACCTTTATCAAAATGCCTGAGTGTGTTTATTCAATCACAATAGAGAAGCCTGGAGGTGTGTACACAGAAACACCTGTGCAAGAAATAAAACTTTGTTTTTGTCATGTCTACTATAAACTGTCTTAGTGTCACTGTAGTAGTAGTGTACTTACTAATATAATTAATTCTATAGGTGACATTTATAAATTCACAGACTGTGTAATTGAAAGAAAATGTACATTTGCATAACCCAATGCTTTTCCTCTCTTTCTCCCACCTTTCTGGTCCTGTTTGGGTCCATTTGCAGCTAAAGAAGCTCCTTCTGGCACCTGCAAACTCCCAGCTCAGCTATAATCAATACACAGGTGGCAAGGCACAGAACCATGCAGCCAGCAGCAACCACCGGATCAGACCACCACCTGCCGTCGTCAAGGTAGGGACACACACACACACACACGCACGCACACATACAGAGACACACAAAACACATGCAATGCCTTGCCACTTATTTAAGTCAATTTCTTCATCTTTCTCTTTCTGCTCCTGTTCTGTCTTGTTTTCTTTCTTTGTTTTTTTTGTGGCCACCTTTAGATGATGTTAGAATACTGCTTTAGCAGTCTACTATCCCAGGAGGCTGTCTGGTAATGAAAACAGGCTGATTGCTGTAGGGCTTTCCAGGCGAAGCATCGGCACTGTTGTCTCATTAGCTCCAACACTTATACGCCTTGGTATGGTGCCTGTTGGAAAAAATATATAAATAAAATAACAACGACAGACGCCTTTGCAGTGAGATTGATGCCTTGAGATACCAAGATCAAAATATCACACTTGATGTTCTCATTAGATGCTCTAAAAAATGTTTCTGGAGGAGTTGGGTTGATTAACATATGATTTTAGTCAGTGAAAGTATCATAAGTTTGTAAATATGAATAAATTGAATATGTGATTTCATTTTCATGTCAGAATGCATCACAGTGTTTGTACACTGCCATATATAGCATATCGCACTTGTTTGCTCTTGCTTTGCAGAAATGTCTGAAATCTCCATTTGTTATGCTTTACTGAGTGCTTACAATCTGCTAAATGTAAAAAGCATCTGTATCTGCTCATATTGTGAGGTAAACACAGCACAGACAGATTTATGTGTGCTCTGCGTACCATGCACATTCAGTGCGTCAACCTTCCTCACTGAGTCTATTTTCATACCGTGCCTTTGAGTCATCCATTTCTGGAGCAGAGCGAATGAGGACTCCCGGAGGACACGGTGCGCGTACAGAGTGGCGCGATGGTGCTTGGGGGGCCACGCAATTAAGATGATGGGCGGACGGCACTCCCACCATCGCCTCCCAGACACTTGGGCGACTACTCTGCTCAGGCTGTTTGAGTCACTCTCTCAGCCTCTCTCTGCCATCTCTTGCCTACTTTTATGTTTTTCTGTCTTGGAGTGCTCATCATTTCTCACAATTGGATCAGCTATACTGTTGTAAAAAACAGTGAGGATGAATTTTAATCTCAAGAAAACTTAGCAATTGTCTGTTTCTCATTGTTGTACAGACGGAGAGCCCCTGGAACGGAAAAGCAAGAGGGGGCTCCAGCCAACAGAACCGCCCGGTGAGGCGGCCTTGCACTGAACTGCTGAAATACCTAACAGCCACCGATGACATCCTGCTCCACACCAAAGCCAGTGAAGCTAAGAGCGCTTGGGGGGGTGCCAGCAGCAGAGAGAAGAGTGGCCTGGGTCTCGGTGCCTCCTCCTCCTCCTCCTCGCCATCCTCATCTTCCACATCCTCGTTCTCCTCCTTGTCCTCCACCTCTTCCTCCTCTTCCTCCACCACATCCAAGAAGAAGTCAGCTGTGCCATCTCAGCAGCAGCAGCCACCGCAGCAGCATCACCAGCGAGGTGAGAGCCGGGCTGCAGGCGACTGTAGTATGGCTGGTGGTGGGGCTGGGAAGTGGCAGCGTTGCACTCACGATGATGGGGTTGAGGAGTCGGAGGGTGCCTCTATCCCTGTTGGCCACAGAACCTACACCTGCGGCCATGCCCGCCCCAAACTGGAGCACAGGCCGCCCAGTGAAGAAGGAAGGCCGCCAGGCGACGTGGGCCGCCTGGCCGCCGCTAGGTTTATTAGGTATATGCATTCTTATTCCCTCCCTCCCAGAGAGGTGAGTCACAGCTGTGAGCATTGCCGAGAGGCTGCAGGCGCCACTCAGGCTAGTGAGGGCTTTGGCAGGCAAGGCCGGAGTAACAGTAGCGGTGCCAGCCGTGCACCTCACAAGCACATCACAGTGACAATAAAGAAAAGAGACGAGAAGCCGGGGCACCCTTTACTCAGCCAACTGCTCACCTCCAAGCAGAGGCCTACTCAATTTCGAGCCAACCTACCCCCACCCACAATTACTCCTTTACAAAACACTAAAAGCAGATCGGCAGGGAAGAGGTCTAAGAGCTCAGCCCAAGTTTGTTCTAAGTTGGGAGAGGAGGAGGTCAGAAGGACCACTGATCATAGAAAGCAGGAATTAAGCCTGGTTGAAGAGCCCAACTCAGGGCTCCTGTTGTCACCTTTATCCTTAGACCTAGAGAGCTGGGTTAGCCAGCTAGATCCAGGGCTAGACATGGTCTTTGGACTAGAGCTGGGGTGGCCAAACCAGGGGGGCCATGGGGAGGATGTTGACCATGATGATGATGGTGTTGATGATGATGATGTCCATGTCATGGGCAGCCCTGCAGCGGTGCTCTCACAGGGCCCACCAAGCCCGCTCATCCCAGATACTAGCATTGCAGAGCCCAACCCACCCTGCATCATACAAGGGCAAGGGCACCCACACAGGCAGGCACTCAGCGAGCACCCCGATGACCAGGGCCACCCGTTGTTAGGTAATCATGACTGCATCCCCCCCACTGGCCTTATCTCTGCTCTCTCTTCTCCCTCTCCTGCTCTAACCACTTCCGAGTTTGATTTCACTACTAACCTGTATTCTAATTTGAATCTAACAGTCATTCTGAGGACATAAACACCAATGACTGCAAAAAGCCTGCTCGCCAATGCTTTTCACCAGTCCCAGAGGCATTTTTTTTCAAATTCAGGATATCCAATTTTTTTTTTTAAAAAGGAGGGGATGGGAAAAGGGGTGAGCCTTGTCTTGCTACCCTGCATTCACAAAGTTGATTCCTGAACCATTTTTGGCTGATTGAGCTGAGTGTGCTGAATAAGTACATTTAGAATCAGAGCCCGGGTGCTGCTCTTTAGCATCGTGCCACCAAAAGCCACATTCTCTTAGCTGGAGCACAAGTCGGCCAGAGCCTCGGGCAACTGCACAAGCTTCCTTGACTCTCCTTTCTTCCTTCTTTTTTTCCCCCTCCTCTGCTGTTGGTGCATGTGGTTATGACTTTATTGTTTAGCGAGGGGCTCACCCACTATCATATGTCTTGTTTGTGGCATTGTCTCTGTGTGTTTTTATTCCATTACAATCTGTCAGTTGTCCTGAACGCAGTCTGTCTGTGTGTAGACACGTCTGAAACCATCCTTTCATCCTGCCTCACAGAGTAAACATGATATCCTAAGACAGTAAATTGTTAAAATTGGGTCAATTTGAAAAATATACTTTGTACATTAGAGTCCATAGTAAGGCTTTTTAACCAGGGATGGGTGTTTTTGTAGTGATAATTGCGTTTGTTCAGCCAATTTGAGGTTAAATGTTGCAGATGTGGACCTTTTCTCTTCTGCCATGAGTGTCATACTTAGGTCAATAATTACCCATGCTCCTCTGTGTTCTGCAGCCAAACCAACCACCTTGCCACTTCCTTTGACCCCAGAGTCTCCAAAGTAAGTGTGAGAAGTTTTTCCACGTTATTATAGGCAAAAAAAAACAAAAAACAGCAACATACTACAACAAAAGACAAAGCCAAAAAAAACCCCGATACGGACTAAAATCCAAGTTTTGAGGCATTTTTGTGACTCATTTCCATTTCTTATATCACAAAAACTTTTCAAGACTTTTTCCTGGAAGGTAAGATTTTGTCTTTTTTTTTCTTTTGTCTTCTAGTGACCATAAGGGATCACCGTTTGAGAACAAAACCATTGAACGCACATTAAGTGTGGAGATTGCTGGAACCCCAGGTGAGTACACTTCTCTGATCGTCATAGAATATAATTCGTCATAATACAAACCACTAATACTATCAGTTATTACTTGCGTGTTGTAGCTTCCTAATGTTGACTTCTCCAGCATTTTGAGAGCTCTGTCACAGTTCAGAGTTCAAGGTGAATGTATAGGAGATTACTTTTATGTGCCGTAGTATTGATTAGGCTGTACAATCTCTTCAGGGTTGAATAGTGAAATCCTCCCATCAGTCCCCGTTCTTTGTGACTAAAGAGTTGCCATTTCTCTATCAAATCCTCATGCTCTCTGACAGACAGCTTATTTTGCCCACACATCAAAGGGATATTGAATTGGAAGTGGTATTGTTTTTGCTTTGCAATTAAATCTTTTCATGCAGACAGTAAGATCAGCCGGATTGGTAGTCGTGTCCAATGTTAGACCTTCTTTTCGAGATTATGACAGTGTCGGAACATCTCTCCATCATTATTGAAAATTTCAGTTTGTTTGAGATGTCATGAATTTAGAAGCATGCTATGCGCAAGAGGTCAATAAGAGAAAAATGTGAAGAGAATGGCAGCAAAAGCAGCAATATTAGGGGTAATTAACTTAAGTACCACTAATTTATTTAAGATCAATCATCTAAGGTCAATAGAAATAAAATGACTGCCCTTTGGTCTCTAAGGGTTAGGGTTAGGCCCTTTTTTGGTATTCATTTACCAGCAGTGGAAATTCTTTTCCATGGGGGATAGAAATTCAAACCTCAAGAGGTATCCCTTTGTCCTTCTGACTTGGTCTGAAGTGTTGTTTAACCCTTTTGTGGTGATAAGCTTTCAGGGTCAAATGGGATGCCTGTTGGGACCTGAAAACGGGACAAAGCAGTGCTCCTTAAGATCTGGGGCAATTAAGCACAGTTAATATTTCCCCCTGTTTTACTGCACGTGGGCGAGTCTATTGACCTGTGGCCAAATCTGTGTGTTCGTTCTGTTCCACCACGTCCATTTTACAAGCACGGTCACATAAAGCCCTTCAGCTGACTTCTCCAACTTGGGCAAATTTAAGATTGAATATTAGCAGGAAAGTCATTAGTCCATAAAGCTCTGAGACCCGTTGGTAGTAAGATATTAGTTTTTGAGGCTCATGCCGTATTAGATATTTGGATATAGATCCCAGCAAGCACGGGCTTAAGGTGATTCATGTCTTTTTGCTGATTTGGAGTAACATTCCACCACAATAGAGATAATGGTACTGATAATCAAATGGAGGTAAGCTGAATAGGCAGTTCCACCTTTATGGCAGGACAACCACACAGTGATGATGTTATCTGTGAATTGGCTGTGATATATTTTATTAATTTATGATGAGTTGTAATAGCCACTGTTACTGTGATAGATAGATTAAATTGTCAGGTTAATTGTCAGTTGTACATTTTGTAACTTTCCAAATTATGCCTAATAGCAACTAAAAGCACTGTTTGTTGCCTGCATGTTTGTCTGACCCTTCTCAGAGAGGTACGGTAAAGGCTACAAAAGGCAGCCAGCCCCCCTTGGGATGTGACTGTTCAGGCCTAATCTCTGCCAAGCTAATAGATTTACCCTGTGCTGCTGTGTTGTCTTTAATTACTGTATCTCATGACACAGAGGTGGTCTGTGTGTTGCTATTTGCATAGCTTACTGCCGGATCAACTCTTTAAGCCGGGAGTTGTTATTCGCTCCGTGGTCTCCTCACGATTTACAGCTGGACGAGAAGAAAAAAAAGATTATAAAACCTTCCTGTTTTTTTTCTCACTTGTTCTATCGCTTTCTCGCCAGTGTCTGCATGAGTGGTGTTTGTGTCTGCAGATCATCCATCAGCAGCAAGTTTGACTGAGAGGCACATATTTATCTAACTCTGATTTATTTCACCCGCTCTGCTAATGGTTCCTAGTTTATGATCCCATGCGCCAATTGTTTTGGACAGATGGCGCTTCATTGGAGAAACAGAAGTTTTTCAGGCATTGTCTAACATCCGCTCACCCTTTCTCCTGTCTCGTTCTTTAATTGGCATAATGCAAATATACAGTCTCACCATCAGCTCTGGGAAAATAAAGCGAGGGAGAAGAGAAAAGGGTGGAAAAAAGGATGCTTGCAGTCACAATCTCGATAATAAGTATGATGATAACCCTTTGGCTCATGCATCCCAAACACAGCAAGTTATTTCCGAAACGTACACATTTATATGTCAGGCTCTCGCAATCTCTTTGCCAAGCTGTCTCTCTGGTGCATATTCTAACACTGGATTTGATACTAATAGCTGTCATTTGGTGCAATTCACTGGCAAGGGAAGAATGATGTGCATTATAAGAATGGCAAAGAAGAGGGGAGAGCGTAGGTGTTTCAAAGTGCCTGAGTTTGACTCCAGTGAGAGACTGTTAGTGACAAGTGTGCCTCTGTGTGTGGGCACATTTATTTGTGTGAAAGAAAAAAACAGGGAGAGATGAAGAGCGACAGAAAGGGGGAAATGGAGATTGATCCAGGGAAGATAGCAGACACACGAAAAGAGAAAAGAGTACAACACAAGACTAAACTAAAGAAAGAAGGAGACTAAAGAAGATGAGGGAAGGGAGAATGAGAGTAATGGCGGCGGCTGTTTGTGTGAGTGCATTAACAATGCTATAAAGTGGGCTCATCTCAGGACTTCCCATATAACTGCCATCTGTCTGGTTATAAATCTGTAGGAGGCAAGGGAGGAGATGGAGGGATGGGGGGCACAAGCAGTAGGGACATGCCATCTGAGAAGAGTGTCAGCCCAATCACCAGTTCTTCCTATGCTTCCATGACATAGCCGACATCGTTCCACGGTAACCTCATTAGGCATGCCAAAATATACATGATGCTTAGCATCCTACGACTGAAACTACAGATGTTGCTGCATAATCTCAAAACATGCAAAACATCATGTTAGTGATTGCTCTTTTAGAGCAATGAAAAAGCCCCCTAGAACTCGCTTCTGTCAGGGACATAGGCAGGTAGAGATATGATACATTTACTCCCCCCCCATGAAATGCATTTCCTTGCAGGGATGTGTGTTGTGTTTTTTTTTTTTTTTTTTTTTTGTTTAATGGATCTTTTCAAGGTCAGTAGGAGGAGAATGGCAAGTCATCCATATTACAGCGCTGCTATATTAAGTTACACCAAGCATTACATTAATCTGTCAAGATTGCAATAAAATCGGATTAGGCCAAGTGAAAGTGAATATTTTAATCAGGCATGTATCCGTGTCCACTGTTCATAAACTGACCTGGAAGTTTATAGATGAGTGAGGGGAGAAAGCAGAGGGGGGTACTTGGGGAGGGTTGCATTATGATTCCATTTCCATTTATGGCTCTCACCCAACCTCTGTCTCTTCCTCCCTGTGCAGGTCTGACACCACCTACCACGCCCCCACACAAAGCCAGTCAAGAGAATCTTTTCAAAGCCTCTCTCAAAACCAAGTTGTCCCCATGTTCCTCCTCAGCCTTGACATGCAAAAGAGCCAGGCTGAGTGAGTTGGGTGCCGGCGCTCTGGCCCCGGCCCCAGGTGCCTCAGCCGGGGGCCCTACCAGGAAGGGTCCCGAACAAACTGAGCTTTATGCGCACCTGAGCAAAGCATCCAGCACCCTCCCTCGTGTCGTCACTCAACATGGGGTGGGGGGCGACTTTGAGGAGCATCACAGCACTTGCAACAATAAGCGAGCCACTTCCCGTGGTCACAGCGACCATGACTATTGCCAGGCATCAGCACGTACTAAGAAGGATGGGGGCACAGCCGCTGTTACTACAGCTGTGGAAATGACACTCACCCTAGGTGCTACTGCTGCTCCCTTACCCAGTGCTGGCAAAGTGGAGAATGGGCAAGTTGAATGTAAGGACTCAGCCATACCAACATCTTCATCATTTTATTCTCCATCATCACCTTCACCTTCACCTGGCCCTTTGGCTAAGCAGCCAAATTTTGCCTCTGTGAATGAAGTAGCAGGCCATGTCAGGGGCTTAGGAGAGCAGACCCTGACACAAACCACTCAGATCCCCACACAAGGGGCCACTACTGTTAGGGACCAACCACAAGTTTCTGCTACCAGCCGGAAGCCCCTGTGCGATCAGGAAATCAGAGCAGAACTCAACAAGCACTTTGGCCACCCTCTACGAGCCCTCTATAGCAAGGGTGGTCAGGAGAGAGAACCAGGCAGCAAACCAAACAAGGCTACAGCCCCTGAATCCCTTGAGAAGGGAGAGAATAACTATTGCTCCCAGAGGCTGCCTGGCTCCAGCTACCTGCACCCGGGGTTTCTACCCTTCCACGATGAGCTAGAGCTGGTCGAAGGACGAGAGAGTCGCTTTGTCTATCCATGGGAGGGCACCCCTCTGGACCTACTCTTTGACTGCTCTCCTTGCTCTCCCTCCAGTTCCCCACCATCCAGCTGCTCACCTTCACGAGGCTCCGTCTCCCCACCTTCCTCCCTTCTCCTGTCACCCAGCAGACCTTTTTGCTGGACCAGCAGCGGGTCCCGCTCCCGTTCTCGTTCCCACTCTGGCTCCCGCTGTTTTTCGTCACGATACCGAAGGCGCTCTCTGTCCAGCTCACCTGACAGACGTCCCGCATCCTGGTGAGTTATCTCTTTTTATGTATGGTGTATCTCGAGCAAACATGCTTTCTAATGTGTCTTCTTGGCACACTACATTGACATAATGTATTATCCAAGTTTTGATCTTTAAATAGCCTTTTAAACTGGTGGGATACAATATATTGGTCCC
Source organism: Odontesthes bonariensis (assembly GCF_027942865.1). Taxonomy (NCBI): domain Eukaryota; kingdom Metazoa; phylum Chordata; class Actinopteri; order Atheriniformes; family Atherinopsidae; genus Odontesthes; species Odontesthes bonariensis. The sequence continues at coordinate 13,665,176 of NC_134524.1, read as the reverse complement.
CACAGAGTATTGTGGGCTGCTGGTTTTCAGATGCCGAAAAAAACAGTAAAACAACACCACACATGCATCTTGGCTGCTTCCCAAACTTGCATTTTAAACAAAGCCTGGCAGGACAGACCTGATCAGTCATGAGAGCTGGTGTGAGACAGGACAGACCTTAAAGACTCCTAGATAGAATTTATAGTCTCCTTATTGGATGGTTGTATCATGTCAGAACCTTCCACAACCACACACACACAGCTTTCCAACTATTATCACCATCCTGTACACAAGCACAAGTCATGGTCACACAAGTTTTTATGACATACACCCAACCCACTAGTGATTTGTTACAGACAAAACATTTAAACCACCATTTCTGAGAGACTTCAACACAGTTTTCTAGCTTATCATGTTTTTGACCTCCTTCGATTTTATACTGGAATTGATTCTAACCATATTGTCTGCAGTTGTTCTACTAACCATATTAATCCATCCAAGCAGGTGACACTTAGTTCTGATCTGACAACAGGTAAAGGATTGGCTCAAAGGTTTGGGCTCCCTAAACCAACAAAAGATGAACAAAAAAGAAAAAATATCAGAACATGAAAGGTGCCAGAGGCACTGGACTTTTGAACAGTGAGTTTTCATCTCTAGGCAGGGAGTTTTATTTGAGTGCCTCTCTAACAATCCCTCTTCACTTGCTCCCTTGCATGCTCCGGATTTTTTTTCTTTCTTTTTGATGCCGGGGATATTGTTTTAAGCGGCAGCTGTTGTTTTTACTGAGTGGCAAACCCTCCTCTTTTACATCCCTTGAGATGAAAGCCAAATCAGTCTGTGGGAATGTAGTCTCAGAACCCCTCTCAAAAAAGAATCCTATCATCATAGCCCTCTATGAGAACTACATTTCCCATGCTTCACTTTGATCAAAGCCGAGGGAGTTTGTGTTGTTTTTGTGTTGTTTTTTTTTTTTTGGGGTTGAAGAACAGACTCAGACACTAGTTACTGACAATGATGTGAATAAATTCTGTTTGTCAGTAGGAGTTCATTGAGCGCCTCACAGAGTAGGACTCCAGTGCAGTGATTCACTCTGTTTGCATGATTACTGAAAGGTCAGTTTACTCCACGCAGCCAATAGAATCACTTCATGTCGTTCAGACCCTTTCTCTTTACTCTATACCAACTTTGGCACAACTTTTTTTCAAATTTCACAAACAGTAATGTTCTCAAGTCACTCGCTCAAAATCTGACACCGACATGCTTTTTGAAAATACCCGACAGGGGATGGATTTTCCAAGAAAAGAAAGCAGTAACGCAAGAAAAGAAAACAGATCTTCAGCTGAACAATTCTGAAAAGCACGGGTCCCTACTCAAACTTTATATCGTATACAATCCTCGATCTTTCTAAACTGGCATTCCTTTGCTTCACTGAGTTTCCAAACTTCTCTCTTTCCATTATTCCGGTCTTCCTTCTTCAGCAACACTTCAATAATTGAGCATCAGAAGTTCAAGGAGTGCAGGGATATGAGCGCTCCAGTCAGGCCACCAGGGCTTTAACTATTGACCGCTTCTTCATACAACATAAATAGTAGAAACATGCTTAAGCCAGGTCAGGTGTGTAAAAACAAATAAAGAAATACAGCAATGAACTGAAAACAGTTGCTGTAGTCTCGACTTAGATGAGGAAAATGTTTGCGTGGAATTAAACCACTTGATAAAATCTTATTGTGTCTTTTGTATAGCAAAAACCTAAATGTGGCTCTTAGTGGCGCAAACAAAACATTCAAGGTGTCAACAACTTTGAAGAAGTCAACAGTATATAGTTGGATGTTTTCTAATTGAGAAAAGATTATCAGTATACCTCTGTGCTGCTAAAATATTAAACTTTTCTGCTGTTTGTTTTTCCTTCAGGTCTCGTCACAGCATAGATTTGAATGCTTTTCGCTCCAGAACCCACAAGAGTCCCCACCCTCAGACTCGATCTCCTCTTAGCCGCAGGCCAAGGTGATTGTTTTAGATGAATTATTTAACCTCCTGTTTATTATGCGTTGTTAACCTTTGTTTAGTTGTATGCTTCAGGTAAGGACAAATGTTTATTCCATGCAACGGCCTGACAACATTTTTTAGGTCGTAAGTAAAATAAGAAAAAAGGAAAGGCAGTGGAGAGAAATATTTGTTCTCACCACTTCAAAAATGTTTGATTTCTCGGTGATTTCCTTTACACACCTGACATGTTGAATTTAAGGGACTAGTGTCAAAGAACCACAAGTCATACTACTGCGCAGTCACACTGCACTCATGATGCTATCGGCCCAAAAATGATGCATATTCAACTTGGTGCATCTGTAGTTTTCCATGAGCCACTGCAGAGGGGACTATTTCATATGCAGAGAAAGTACAGGCTCAGACTGACACCATCTCAGCGCTCAGAGCTGATTTGGCACCCACGTGCCTAATGACACCCGACAAGCCCGAGAGTCGCTCATCAGTGGAAAACTTAACGGACACGTCTTGCGCTAGTCTAGGGTGGGAGAGAAAGTAGCACTTTCCTTCTTGATGAAGCCCTAACTAAGCAGAAAGTAATGACATGTGAAGTTGTGCTGACAGTTGCAGCTGCCTGGCTCCCCGACTGTGCTGCTCGCCGGCTCTCCCGCGGGCCTATCCTGCGGGCTTCACAATCATAGCAATGGTGAAAAGACATCTTATTAAGGCGCCCATGTTCTTTGCTTTGCAACGAGCTTCTCATTCATCAGTAGACTGGTCCTTGGTGGATTCTGGCAATTGTTCTTCATAAGCATAGACAGGAACAGTACATTTAAGGGTTGGGGGAGGACAGTGATTGATGTCATACAGATCTTCTCCTCTACAGGTATGACAGCTATGAGGAGTACCAGCATGAGAGGCTGAAGAGGGAGGAGTACCGCCTGGATTACGAGAAGCGGGAGTTTGAAAGGGCCGAGCAGAGAGAGAAGCAAAGGCAAAAAGCAATAGTGAGTCAACTCACACAACTACAGTCGCATTTCTCTATTGCTGTATTTATTTTTCTTCTCGATGCTTGACTTGGCTCAATATTCCTGCACCAATGCTGATAAAAGACCACATGTAATCACTGCTGTGGCACAACCCACAGAAACCTCCCACAGACACACACAGATTATTTAGGATGAGGCAGCCTCCAGCCCCGTGCCATGTGCCAGAGCGTCTCTCTGCTGAAAGAATACACACAAAGTGAGTTCCTGAATGATTCAGGCGACAGGCTCTTCCTCTTTATCTCTGGGTTGTGTATTTTTAACATCTCTGTCGTCTGGAAACACTGTCGACTCTTATTAATCACACCACAGGGGTAAAATGTTGAAATATAGGGGGAAATAGAAACTAGCAGAGCAAGAAGAAGGGAGGGTAAAAAATGGATATGGCCAGTGGTTCTGGTGAGATATTTCCCTTTTCCCTGTATCTGTTCAAAATTTGGCCTGATTCAGTGAATATCTCATTTCTCCCTTATCTCCACTTCCCTTGTCTCAGTGGGAAATTACTCGGGTTTCCAGTGGGGCAACACAGCTCCCGCCTATTGATAAAGCACACATTAAATGATGCAGTAATGCAAACGTGGCTTGGCACAGATACATTTTCTGAAAGGGAGAGACAAACAAGTATGAGCAGTCAAACTCAAGCTGTCAAACAAGGTTTGGGAGGCCGGGGATGTGAAAGTGTCTCTGTGTGTCTGTCTCGTTCGCTCTGTTTTTGCCTCATTCTTTCACTCATTCACGCACACACACACACATAAGCAGCCCTCAGGGTGCCATCAAGAAAAGACCACCTATTTATCAGCTGTCAGCAACAAAACCCCTAATGCAGCAAACACTTTTTTTGTCTCAAAACAGTATGTAAGCATGAAAGAGAGAGGAAAAAGCTTAGCTGTAATCTGTAGTTAATTTGTACGTTTCCAGCTATAAGCCAAATGGGCAAAGGTGAACTTTGAGTTTAGCATCAGGCAACTGATTTACATATATTCTCAAGACAGCATTCAAAATGGCAACAGGCCTCAATGGACTTACCCCAGTAATAGCAAGTAAATGAATGAATAAATAAATAAAACCAGTGATACAGTATAGCCCTAGGACTCAACTGTATTATATGATTAGCAGATGCAATTAAACTCCTCAAAAGCTATAATTGGAGCCTGGCGCAATCTGTTCCTAAATTATTTCACCATGACCCTCACGTCCTCTGAGGTTCATAGAAATCAATGTTTTTCTGCCTTGTGGCTTAAGGCAGCAGCTCTTAATGTTTCCTCGCTCTTGGGTAGGAATGTTCTTTTAATATTAACAAACCTCTCATTTAGCAACCAAATTTTCTGTGAATTGTAGCTCCATCACTGGAAAAAAAGAACACTTTTCTGATATAGAGCTGAATCACCTCACAGCTTTATTTTTAACTTCACAAAAGAAGAAGCAGCCCCAAACTTAAGACATGGCATCATTTGATAAAAATCTCTCTGCTTTTGGTTGATGAGTTGCAGAGAGAAAGAGGAATTGTAGTGTCAAGGTAGATTGAAGGCACTTTCAAAGTGCAACTCCATCAGATAAGAGGAAGGAAGCTGAACCAATCACAGTGGAACACAAACAGACAATAACAGGAGGCCCAAAGTCAGCGGCAGTATCCACAGGAGTGATCAAGACCAATTCATTAAAGCATGGTGAAGAAAGAGAGGGGAAAGGGAAAAAAAAAGCCCCCCCCTTTTAATCTCTTTCCCCGGCTCTGTCTTTCCTCTTAACGAGCAGGAGGAGAGACGGGTGGTGTACGTGGGGCGACTGAGGTCCGACTGCACCCGGACAGAGTTGAAGCGCCGCTTTGAAGTCTTTGGCGAAATTGAAGAATGTGCAGTGAACTTGAGGGATGATGGGTAAGGCCCCAGGTTTTTCTCTGCATGTGGGTTTGCCTCTTTGTGGTATTCTGCTGTTAACGTTCAGTGGATGGGTGACATTTGTTTTGAACGTTCCTAATCTCTTCTGCTGTAACTGCTAAACTTTGAGAAAGGTGACAAAGACCGAGCTTTTGCAGTCGCATAGCATCTCCTGATTCATCTACCTCTACGCCCACAGAGCCCCAAAGATACACCTTTATTGATTCTCTTTTGCATATAAATAGCATGATCGTCATCTAAGACAAGGCTCTCTGTTGAGTCATTGTTACCCCACGGCAACACTGACGTGTCCTTTTCTATTCTTGACCAGGGACAATTTCGGCTTCATCACGTACCGGTACACTTGTGACGCCTTCGCCGCCCTTGAGAACGGACACACCTTACGCAGGTCAAACGAGCCCCAGTTCGAGCTGTGCTTTGGCGGACAAAAGCAGTTCAGCAAATCGCATTATACAGACTTGGGTAAGTGCAGCTTTGTTGTTTTCCCCATCAGCCGCCTGCAGACAGCCATCCGGTATATTTGCGTGTCTTGAAGACTGTCAGTAAGAGGAGGGAAAATCGGGGGTGGGGGATGAATAAGACCGCAAAAAGCCTTGAGTGATGCTTCCAGATCAAAACATACCCATCTCTTTCCTGATAACAATTCCTGCAGCCCTGGATGTCTCCACAAGGCATCTGTGGCTCAAGATTGCAAAGCGAGAGCAGAGGTTGGCCTGTGAACATGCGGAGAATAGAGCTCCATTTCCTCCTTGCGAGTAGCTGTGGTATCTCATGGAGGACTGAGGCAGACTCCATGACTCACGTGAACGTGAGATGCATGTTTCTCCCTTTTAAAGGAAAAGCGAGACATTATAGGGCGAGATAGCACCTGGTGTGTTTTCACGTGCTGGCAGATACATGTCTGTGGGATCCCTTTTAGATTATAAGAGGGGGAATAGTAAGTGGAAAAATAAGATAGAAGAAAGAAGAAGAGAAATTAGGCAAGGAGAGGAAAAGTGGGAGAGAGTTTCAGCAACCTTTACTTGAGTTTGAGTCAACTGTTAGGGTGTTGAAACAAGGCATAGCTTTGATGGCTCGCATTGAGCCCAGTCGCTTACACAGTCTCTCTCCGTGCTGCCTACGCAAACCTGCTGGCCATACTGGGAGTGTGGAGGTCGTGGCGGACTGCAGTTTAGCAGAATCCATCGAAGTGTCTCCTGAGAGTAAACATGCATCGCTTATATATACAGGGCAGTACATAAAGCTCAAACAAAAATCTAACTGAAAGGGATGTAGCAAAAGGCTGAATGATTCATTTAATAAATAATGCAAGCAATCAGTGAAATTGAAGCGTTTCCCTTTGGCATGATGTTCCACTTTTGACATAATGGAGACAGTCGAGTGCTTCTTTTATTTCCCTCTGTTGCAAAATGACTAAAGGTTGTGAGATATGATACGTCATTATTTTAGGTATTTGCGCAGCCATAAAAGATCATCATTTCCATTTGATGATGATGTGTATGATACATATCGACTCTTACATTTTAACAGCAATATGTGAGGTCAAGAAATCGAAAATATACCGCTTCAACAGGGTCAATGGGTCACGTAAGAGAAAAAGAGCACTTTTCTAAATAAATGAAGTGGTTACCGCACAGTTTCAAAGCACATGCTTAAGCCATTAGCCTTTGAAAAGAGTACATGACACACAGAAACAGTTGCTAATCCTAAAGCCTTGAGGAAAGACATTATACTGAGATTGACTAATCAGTCTACTGAAATGGAAAGGCCTTCATTCAGCTGCCTCTTTGTCAGGAACAGGCTATTTCGGTCAACCCCATATTGATAGCACAGGATAAAGAGATTGAGAGGAGCATTTTCTAATAGTGTGGTATCCAAACCTCTTCCTGTGCTTTTTTTCCTTTTTTCTGAGACACTGTCCATTAGTTTTAAGTAGAGCACCTGGGTATTTTTCATCCCTCAAGGTGTGCGGCGAGACACAATCCAGCCCTGGGCCATTGCATTAGATCACAACTGGCGTCTCCGAGCTGCCATGGTCATTCCCATTTCTCAAAGCTCGTGGAGTGTGCTGCTGGGCCCTGTAGGAGCCCCATTTGTGAAGCTGTCTGTTGGCTCAGATAAGACACTCTTTATGTATTATCAGGTTGATCGAGAAAAACAGGACATATGAGAGATGAACTGACGGAAGGGTACGGTTTAATATCAGTTGCCTCTATTCTCATCTCACACTGTGCCTGAAATTCCATACTTTGAACTACATTATCAATATATGTACTTTCATTCAACATGCTTCCGAGTGAATTAATAGTTGTATGTATCTTTCCAGATGCGCTATAAAGTAGCGTGTATTACACATCATATCCTGAGAGCCTTGTTAATAGTTCACTCGTTTTTTAAAAAAATGCTTCATGCCTCACACAGCGATATAATATTCTTCCACCTGCATTCAGGCTGAGCCGCAGACAGTTTCCACATCTGGCACACTGCGGTATTCTCCCTGAAATAATATGCATTTTTGTTTTGAACGTCCTAAAAAAACAAAAATCGCCCATGCTCACGTTTCACATTTCCCTTTCTGAATTCATCATGGTTATCAAATCGGCACTGAGTGCACATGCTGACACCCACTTCTTAAAAAAACAAGTCCCATCTACATAAGCGGAGGTACCATTTTTGACAAACAGTTCACAAATACTTCAGTCTGATGTCAGTTTGAGGTTATTATGATTGCAATGTGCACATATCGGTGATACAGGCACAGTAGTTGAAGAGGAAATAATGAATTGCTGTATTTAGTGAATATGAACAATAGCTGCACTTTTTATCATTGCGACACAGAAAGTGTTGAACCTGTGTTTGGAGAACGTTCTCGTCCCACTGCTTTTTAGAAAAAAAAAAAATTTTCAAAGAAACTTGCCCAGAATTCTGTGCAAGTCTTTTATTGAATTTATTGAATTATTGGACTTATTTTCAATAAGGGCAACTTATCTTCTGACTAAATCTTTACTATCAGTTTGATGAACATTTCCACAAAACGATTTGGCTCAGAAATCCACCGTCCTTCTACCTTTAGTTCCTTTTCATATACTCAAAGTTAGTTTCAAAAACTAAATATTGAGCAAAACCAAAAGCTTTTCGGTATCAATTGTTTATTATGTTCACGATTATTTTTTCATTTCTATACATTGTTTATTTATTCTAGATTTGCTTTGTACATGTGGTGTACGATATCTTGACCTTTACTCAGGCTTATTAAAAGAAAAAAATTCCGAGGCAGCATCAGAGTCTGAATTTTATGCTAGGTTGCTACTGCAGCATGCAGTTATTGATTGACACGTTTTTCAACTATTTACTGCAGCCGGCCATGAAATTGTCTCGCGTGTAACCATTCACCCTTTAACTCTGACAGGATATACATTAGGTTGTGCATTAACCTGAAATTTCAGTTAAGTTTTCATTTGACCATTTATCATTTTGAGAAAGTTTAGCACCTCTGCTTTTACTGCAGTGCCACAGACAGGACAAACACATTTTTTAGGAAGACGACCCTCGGGGTTAACAGGATAGAAACTATCCGATTAACACTGGAGCTGCACATGACTGAGCAATAACTGGGGTCTCACCATAAAGTCCTCTAACAAGGGGATTTATTTTCCCCTATGCATGTTTTCAAAGAAGCACTGCTCTGATCAACATTAACCAAAACCCTCATTTCCTCCTCCCAGACTCCCATTCTGATGACTTTGATCCAGCCTCCACAAAAAGCAAGTATGACTCCATGGATTTTGACAGCTTACTGAGGGAGGCCCAGTGCAGCCTGAGAAGGTAACCAGCTCAGTGGCGCCTGCTGTCTGTCACAAAGAGGGACTTCTTATACCTCACTGTTGTTTCTCGCTCCTTTGACGACGAGATTACCAGAAGTTTTACACTCTTTCATAGAGTATGTAAGAATAAGTCTATAGACCTATATCAATATAAATGAATATATTAAAAATAAAGTTTACATGAACATAGCTGCTGAAGAGCTGGGAAGAGACATTGCATTCTGGGAAAGCCAGTGAACCCTCAGAATTTGGTGCACAGCTTTGATGCACTCTACTGCTGTACAACCATAAGTTAAAGAACAAGAAGAAGAAGAAGAAGAAGAAGAAGAAGGAAAAAAAACACTTTCACAGTTTGTTTTTTTCTCCAAGCACTACAATACCCACAATTCTTTTTGGGGTGAAGACATGCAGTGCAGCTTGTTCAACCAGATTTGTTTTCTTTTGCTGTTGTTGATTTTTCTTTCCTTTTAAATCTGGTGTTTGGATCTGGTGTTACATTACAAACAAGAGAATAGGTAATTGTATCTTGGAGGTAAAATTCTCAAGGTAACATTGTTGTCTACATTTCAAGGAGAAATGTAGCCGTGTATTTACAAATGATATAAAAAGGAATATTTTTATTTCATGTACATATCGAAGTTCTTTATTTGTTACAGCTATGCACTGTAAAACGCAGCCTTTTTTAAAATGAAGAGCAAAATTTCTTAATTCAGAATGTCTATCTGTAGCTATTACAATTATGTAAAACATACATCTACATGATGTTTAGAAGACATGATATGATTGTAAAAAAGAAAAAAAGACATGTCCGAATGCTCATTTTGCGGGAGCATGTGAACAAATGTCCTTTTTTAAGTTATTTTGTTGGAGAAGAGAACAGTCAGCCATGTATAGTTTTCTCTGTTTTTAAAGTTTCTCAATCAGTGTTTTTGCTTCTACAACCACTGTAAAATGCATTTTTAACATGTTTTTCATGATTGTAAAAAAAAATGATACCCCATTTTTTTAACTGCATATATATGTGTATATATATATACATATATATATGTATGTATGTATGTGTACATGTATATATAAGACTCAGTTTGATTTATTTGCTTTTATGTTTCTTATTTGATTAGAGAGAAAAACTGCTTTCAAATCTTTCAAATCAGTCCAAGCGCATATTTATGTATTTATTTTAATATTTGAATCAATACTATTTATGGACTCCATTTTACATGGTGTACCTCATGAAATTTTTATGCTATTTATGTTAGGTCTTTTGATTTTTGTTATTAAACTTGAAATCACTAGACAGGGTGTACAATAAATGGTTTGTTGGGGATAATATTACCTTCTATGCCTTCAGAAACAATCAAAACATTTAGCTAATCAGTCCAGCAGTCAGGCCCTCATCTGTTAGTAATTCGTCTCCAATATCAGTCATATCCGCAGCACCTAACTGGGTTTTTCATACAAACACTGAACATGAAGCAATAAAATGATTTTGCAGGAATTTTGTTGCACCGCTGTGTACACGTGACATGTTGTCATCTCTCCACTCATGCTTGATTATGTGAATGCCAAACAAAAGTTTACAATTTCCTTTTCCTGAATTTTTTAAAGATCTTGTATTTGATGTACAAAATATATATACACTAATATTATTCACAGTAATTAAAAGATGATTAATGATGACGATAATAATATAAATGGAAGAAAAAAAAATATAAAAAGCAATAAATTATTTTTCAGAGTTGTATTTTAGCTTCTACTGTTGTGTGATTTTTGGACTTGACCCATTACCCAGTCGCTGGTAGTTAGGATTCCTCCAGTCCAGTACCTTGGCTTCTCATCACATGACCCTTGGCGGTGAACCCGTGAATGTCCCCCGCTCTCACCTGCTCTTCCCTTTAAGATGTAGCTGAGTCTATGTGATTGTGTCGCCCGCATTATAACTGTGCAAATGTGACTGACTCTTAACTCATCCCTGTGTGTAAAAAATATGTCGAGTTGAAACTGTTTGTTGTGTAGTGCATGGCTATTACAGGATGCCAGTCGGTGCAGCCTAAACCACTCTGGATATCTGCCTCTCCGCTGCCTAAACTGGTACATTTTAAATGACATTCTATAAGCCTAAAGAAAAGTACTCAACATTGTATCGCATGCCGCACCCTGTTCCGTCAGCGCCCCCCCCCCGCTTCCTACCCCCCACTCACAGTCCAGATATCACAGCGCCGTCAACGTGACATTAAAGGTAACCTTGCGGTTTCTGGTTCAATTAATATCCCGTTTCTAGCACAAGCCAAGTAATGAGAGAACCAGCTTCCATCACAGGAAGGAGAAATCTTTTGTTTAAAAGCCTTGCTGATCACAGGCTTCCTTTCATGGAGTTTGACTATGTGAGACAAGAAACAGCTCATTTTTATGATGCAAAGAGGTAAAAATTGGGTAGAGTTAGGGCTGACGGAGAGATTGAAAAAAACTTTTCCTGTGTGTTAAGACATTGTTTTACTTTTTTGCTGTCTGTATAGCGTTTGGGTAATGGTGTCGTGTCCCATTTGATAGATGTGGCTTTAATCATTGTAATAAAAAGATAAATTTAAAAAAAAAGCTTTGTAAATTGCCTAGAGTAGAAATATATTATAACACCACCTGGTTCAAATTTCAACTGTGGCGGACTTTTTAATAATACTCTGCCACTGCTTAAACGTTTGTTGGGTAATCATGTTTCTTTTGGAAGGACAAAATGTTTATTGGCAAATGTTTGTGTGTGTGTGTGTGTGTGTGTGTGTGTGTATGTGTGTTGTTTGGATGTGTGTGTGTGTGCGTGTGTGTGTGTGTGTTTGGGGGGAGGGGGGGTTATTGCTCTGGGTTGTTACCTGTTTGTGTCCTATCCACGTTGCCTTCTGCCAAGTCCTTACCAATGCCTTTGTGGTTCTACCTATTGTACTACTTTCTTGTGAATTTTATTTTTTATGTGCAATTCTCATCAGCCTCACCATGCCAATAAAGGGAAATGTGTTTGAAAAAAAAAAAAGAACAGTCTATCCTTTGGAGGCTTCTCTGTGATCTGTCTTTCCTTGAAATGATGAATGTCCCTTCATCAAGCACTGTTGTACCACTTTCACTCAGTGCCGAGGATGATGATGATTTGTGTTCTCTGATTACTATCAAGGAGACATCCTTGAAATTTTTTAAATGAGAGATTTAAAAGTTAGGAAAACAAGTGGATTTAGAATAAATTTACCATCTCCTCATCCCGTTCCCACTATATTTCAAAGTGTTGAATGAAAGCTGACTGATGAGGAAAATGACATACATCCTCAGCACATCTGTCTCACTTAAGTTTCCCTCCTAATAAAGAAACTCTAATTCAGAGCCGCTTCCCTCTTTGAAATTCTGCGAGAGAACACTGTCGTCTTTGTCTGTGTCCACAACTTGATTCCACACTGGGACTATGCAACTTAATTAAAAAAGTTGGGGGGAACAATTTCATTAACGCGATGGAGAGCTACAGCGACTTGATGGTGTGCTTGATATTCAATGGGGCTCCATTATGACTATAACAACCCCCACTTTTCTGTAACGCACACACACATTCGAGCCCAAGAGCTGGGATCACACCAGAGGCTTCCACCAAGTCTTTTTTCTACAGGTGGAAAGAGAAATATGGGAAGAATGTGCATTAAACTTTAAGGTTGGGGGTCTGATTGTGTTTTTTATTAAGGCCTCTGTTTAGCCCCAGAGAAGAGAGCGGCTGGCTTTCATTTCAGCTTGGCTGCCGTATTACAGCGGGAGGTCTCTCTCTGCTTGCCCTTTCCACAGAATGAAACTGTCCCTGAAAATCTCTCTGCTCCCCTGTCGGCCTTTTTTCCGCACCTCACTCTTTCCATCATGATAGGATGGCTTTTTTTTTTTATCCGTTATGTGTCTTTTCTTATTATTAACTAGTAGATAAGCAGCTATCTCTTCTCCAGTTGGAAGTAAGTGGTAGCCTTGGAGATAATAGGGTTTGATGGGACTGGGCTCTCTGTGGGACAAACACTGAGACGTTTCTGTTGAGTTGTAGAGCTCTGCATTTGGCATCTACAGTAGCTGCAGCTGCCTTGTTGGATGCTCTTGAAATCCTAATCATGGCACTGACGAGGCACGCTTTGTTTCTAACAATGTGACAAGAAAGTGTACATGCTTTCTGTTTTGGTGGCCAAGTTGTAAAGAGCCGTTTTTGCAGTTTTTTTTCATAAGGATATCATACTTTTACTGTAGTTTTGCCAAATGTTCTTTTCCGTTTCAGTATGCTGTAAGCAAGGAATGATATGGGAAAATCCGACTTTGGCTATAAACTACCTGAGACTAGTTAATTAAAGCCTGTGAGGTGGAACATTAGCAATCTTGTTGGTAATTTACTTTAAAGAACTCGGTCCTAATTCTCAGCCTCACTGGAGGTGTATTAAAGGTGCAAATTTCTTTTCACTATGAAAAGACAACAACTGACACAGAATTCACATTTATCGTAGCTTTTATCACAATAATTAAGGTTAGCTGACACTGATTATGTCGGACTAAAAGGTTGGCAGAGAATAATGACAAGATTGCAGTGCCAAAGAGGTTAGGGAGCTCCTGGCTATGTCAACGAGACATCAAAGAACTGACGCCAGGATTTGATGCTGTGCCGCTCAGCTCTCACCTTTAGCGTCCCTTCAAGGTTTTTCTTTGCTCAAACCCCCACACTTCTTTTCTTTTTGTGTGAGTCTCTCTAGCACAGTTTCTCTCTGTACAAATTGAGGATTTCTACAAGCTTACTGTTTAGTGTTAATCTGTTGCCGGGCAGAAGTCAGTCCCTCAGGAGTGAAGCTAAATCGGTGCGAGTTTGGAGGAATTTGAAGGAGAAGCTACCTTTAAACATAGCGATATCATGACAGTGCTACAGGCTGTTATTCAAACAGATAACATGTACCTATTAGGAATGATTAGTTAGGTCATATGACCTGTGGTGTTCTCTCGCTGTAGTCATGTGAACCAGCTCATCAGCAAAATAAACATTTCCCGTGGCAGTTTCTGGACCCATCGTCTTGAATACAACTGCACATTTTGTTCCTATCATTTCTGAAAGTGGTCTTTGATGAATCTGAGCAGGATGTTGCCTGGCTTTCAATTACTAAAACTCGTTTTTGTTAGCACCATTTTTTCTCCCGCCAGCCTTCTATCGTATGCTACCTTATGGGAGAAGATAATGACAGTGCTATTAAAATCACAATCTCCCTATCCAGCATTCTAGTTTCAGCAGTTTTTGCTGTTAAAGAGTAATGAGGAACAGAAGGACAGTATTCTTCTTCCCCCCCAAACTATCAACTTTGGGACTGAATGTATTCTTCGCTAGATAATTAATGGCTACAGACAAATGGTGGTTGATTGAGCGACTCATCCCTCTATTTTCAATCACCATCTGCTGTGTGTTGCTGGCAAAAAACAATGTTAATTACCTCGAGTGTGCCCAAGACGTGGCGTATTAATTAGAAAAACAAAAAAAAGAAAGAAAAAGGGAAACCTAAAAGATTTAATTGTTTTAGTGTCTGTAATGATGTGTGGGTATTCATAGATTTTGTTGATGGATTAGCACCGGAATCAGATCCAGAAGGCAATCATTTGTTAATTTGGCCCTTCTGCCATTTACCAACAGATCAGCGTTGCTTTGACACACTTAGATTTACCTGTCTCCTGTGCCTCCAGGCCATGGCAGGCCTTTAAGAATGCTGGAGCTGGCAACTCTCTGCCACACAGACGGGACATCAGCAGAAAGATGAATCTCCACTGTGACCGCAGGGACAGCCAGCTGACAGAGAGCGTTAGGACTCCGGATGCAGACGGCCAAGCTTTTTCAGCGGGTGCATCACCTGACCAAAAAAGGAAGACAGGGAGAGAAAAGAGACGAAGCAGGACTGACTCAAAATGACAAGGCTGCAATGGGGCTCTTTGGGCCAAGGCTGTGATGGCACCCTGCAGACAATCCGTCCCCACGCTCCCACACTCCAAAGTGTGCAGGTGGTGGGAGAGTGGATCCTGATAGGCCCAGCATCACAGCACTGTCGCTAACAAGCCGATGTAGAGCGGCATGTAAATGTGGAGATGATGAGGGAAGCATATCATTGGTAATTATTTAGCAATCATAGAATAGCATCAATATCAATTAGCATAATTTCCATGACTTCGGTACTTAATGACTTCATTCAAAATACCAACAAATCAAGCTTGTTTCCTTCACAGAAGTAGGTAATTTACAGTCAGTTACAGACTGGATTATCGACATTAGGCAGAAGCAGTGCAAATAAAATTCAACGTGCTACAGTTAAAATGGCTTAGTACATATGGTGTAAATAGTCTCTATAAACTTCCTGTTTGAGTTTTTTTTGTATGAAACGTTTTGTCTCCTATATGCAAAAATTTGTCTGAATGATGACAAAAAAAAACTGATCTTCAAGAGTAAGAAACTCAGATTTTAGTATTGCTCTACATGATTTTAAATTCAAACAAAAATGCGGGCAGAGCTGATGAGGAACGATGGGCAGTGATTGTTCAGGTCAGAGCAGACTGAGCTTTTCATCTTGTGGTTGTTCTTTCACGGGAAAATTGTTCGGTACTTCTCGAGGTGGAGGAACGATCTTCAACAACTACCTCTCTACGATGGCACATCATGAAATCTCGAAAAAGGGACTGTTCCTGTGTCAAAGATTCTTTGATGGACTTAGCTCTTTGTTTGGTGAGGTTCCAAGCAGGCTTCTGTGTCTCCCTTGTTTTCTCAAAGAATGCACTATAAGACTATGCCAGTTTTTAGTAAAGTAGAGGGCAGTGAAGTCTTTGCTCTGTATTCTTTATGACACCAAGATGCCCCAAACAAATTAGCAGTTGCTGTTAAAGTTTGGAAAAAGATGAAAATCCCTCTTGGTAAAACTATGCCTTCGTTGTCTAAGACCCATATTCATCCTTTTTACAGGCCTGATAAGATTCCACAGGAACAATGAAAGATTGTTTAAAATTTCAGGCAATAAAATGAGCTCTCATCCCCTCAATTTCATTTTCCAACCATGTGTGGTGGTCCAACCCTTCACTTGAGCCTTCACACCGCGTTGGAAAATGTACTGCTGCAGTAGCAGTCAAGTTTTTATTTGTTAGTTAAATGGTCTCAAACTAGTTGGATCTGGATTTTGTAATGGCTTCATTCAAGCATTCTTTACTAGATGGCTTTGGAAGGATAACCTGAGTGCTCTCTCCTTCCCTTCTCTCAAACTGTCCTTTTCCCTCTCTCACTTATCTGATACTTGTGTATCTTTTAGCAGAGTGGTCCTGGCTGATCGGGCGGTTGTGTCTAAATCCAGTTCCCAGCTACTTAGCCCCCACCCACGCCACTTGATCTGATACAAGTGAGCATAAGAGCATCTCTCCCTCTTTCTCAGACCCCAGCCTGATGTAACACATAGCAAAGCTTCACAATACAGTAGAGTGGGCACATGGTCAGATATTGTTTGTTTGGACTATTTATGTCAGTGTACAGTCTGCAGCAAATGGCACCATAATGCAATCATTCATTCTTGCTATTCTGTGCTCCCGTCCATTAGGCTAATGACACTCTATAACTGTGCGGGGGTTCCCTGGCTGCTAAATTCAGGAACGTGAGAAGTAAGAGAAAGTGGGTACACCGCCAGGTCATGATCAAATTCCTGCATCGGGAGACATCTGCCCTGTGGTGCTCCTGAGCAATGGACATCTCCAAACTCTGAGCTGTAAAACTCCTTGTGCTATCTCACCATAATATGAAATGCGGGAGGTGGGAATCAATAAGGCACTAACAAAGGAGGTTTGATGCTCCATCTCTGCAAAGTGCAGATACACCTGCAGTAACATTGACACTCCACATAAAGACCTCAGCTTCTCTGGAGATATTTCATCTTTAAAACTACTTAACGTACTCACCTCCATCAACAGCACCAACAACAACTTCCCAGTAGAGATCTGTTTACAAGAGTCTGCGGCTTCCGAGCATCTCTGTTGTGCTAAATTTGCTCAATTCTAATGTTAGTAGTATACAATGGCAGGGCAAATATGTGGGTTCTTACAATGTTCCCTGTTCCAATTTCAATAAAGAGTGATAGCATTCCAATATTAAAGCTGCAGTCGGCAACTTTTTTTTAGTCATATTAGCTTGAACTGTCATGGGATTCTGGAAGTAGAATATTAAATAGGCTGTTTAGGAAAAATAACGAAATCTGTAGCTCCCTCTGAAGCTTTTAATAATGCTTGCAAAAACCGAGCGCTCCCGGCTGTTTTTAACCAATCAAGTTAGGGTGGAGGAATCCTACCTGTCAATCACAGCTTGTGCACACGCTACTGAGCGTGAGTCTGCCCCAGCTTGTGTGCGCTCACACTGGTGTGAACTCACGTGCACAACCTCGTCCACAGAGGGGGAGGCGTTTGGGGGGCGATTCGGAGCTTGTTAGAGGTTGGGGGAGGGACCTGAAAGTTGTATCAGTTCAAATTTTCCGACTTTAGACTCGGAATTTTGAAAACCTGCCGACGGCAGCTTTAACACTGAGTACTAATGACACCAATGGGGACATAATTTGTCAACCAAAATGTTGCATTAGAGGAAATTTTCCTAAAAGAGCAATCTACCTAAAATACTTCTCTCATTAAATATTAAGTAAGTTATTTTCTTTGTTCACAACTCTATGATGTCAGTCTGTAACTGAATCCATTCCATATTATCAGTTAATTTCCCCTTAGAGTCACTTGTAACACATTTGCTTTTCTGTTTCAACCACAGGTTAGTTGGGGCTTTTCACTAACGTATAGAACCACTGGTGACAAGATGCTCGAGCTGTGTCTCCTAATGTCGCCACACCACAAAAGGCAACTTCCAACTGCGAACCAGAACCCACAATCCATGCAAAAGAAACCATAACTCGCCTATACAGAGGGGGGCAGTAGTGAGCACATTGCGAAAAAAGGGAAACTGTAAGACGGCTGAAATTAAAAAAAAATAATAATTTAAACATAGCATCATGTATTTGTGTTTTTCAGAAGTGTCATTCAGAGCTGGCCTCTCTTGAATCATGGTTATCATTTGGTATTCAGGTTCTTCACTCCTTGCCACAATGTTGTGAACAATTAGAAGAGATTATATGTACATACCAAGTAAGCAATTCCTCTGTCATCATTGCCAACATCCTTTAAACCAATGCCCCCCCACTCTAAAACCGCCAGAGGTGCTTGGGTTAAGAAAACAATGGTTTGGACGGTTTGAGATTTCTCTTGTTTTAATATCAAATAAATTACGAATTCAGTAAAATACATGAAAAAATAGGGCAAAAAGACTACTTACAGTCTTACCAATAGCCCTTTTCTTGAGCTCGTTGGAAAAGGTCATGTGGTCAAGCAAAGATGGTCGACTAAATTCATAAAGACTTAGGAAATGACAACCATGCTGCAAAGAGAATCTAACTCACTCTAAGCTACTATAAGGGTCAGCAGTTGTGAAATCACAGCTCTTCAAAAAGTATTCTTAAAGCTGCAGTCTGCAACTCTTTTTCAAGCATAATGCCTGGAACTGTCCGGGGATTCTGAAAGTAGTACATTAAATACCCCAATACAAAAAAAAATGAGTTCTCTAGGTCCCCTATATGTCCCGCTAGGTCCCTCCAAAGCCAGCAGGTTTGTTTACAAAATTGCAGACCGGACCGGTAAAAGGTAACCAATCAGGTTTACGAGCTGGGCTCTGCTGCCTGTCAATCACCGATTGTGCACGCGCGATACAAGGTAGGCTCGTCCCCACGCTTATTTATCTAGACTATTGAACTTCATTACGGGCTTGTCTACTTACTGTGTCTTCCATGATCGCAAATGACAGGTGAGTTGATGAATGAGGAGTCGTGTAAGCGCATCTGGCGTGCACGTCTACGTGCACGAGTTCTCATGTGTTTTGATGGGGCGGGACAGGAAGTTGAATAACTTTTTATTTTTCGGTTAAAAAATAAGCATTTCTTGCATTTTGCGACTACGGAGGTCACCGTTTTCAACTTCAAGCGTTCTGATAGATCATGTAAACTCTTAAAATGCCAAAAAGTAGGACTTTACGTATGACAACAAATCCTGCAGACTACAGCTTTAAAGAGAGTAGAAGGTGTTAAAGGGGAACAGATGCTAAATGCTCTGTAGCTGTTTCCAAGCCTGCCACACACCCAGAAAACAGCTTCTACTGATTCCCTTCTCTGATACATAAGTAGCACCAAATCAAGGCCATGTCCTGTCAAATTAATTACTTATCATCTCCATATACCCCTTTAATCTTTATTCTAGAGGCAACATTACAACTAAAATGCCAGTGTTGTCCCAAAGTATTACAAAAATATTATGTAATGGAACTTTTCCACGTCTTTGGACTGTCAAAAATTTCAGCTCAAATCGTCCTGACTTAAGTGCATTAAAATGTGCAGACTTTCAAGCTATAATTACTGGACAAAAATACCCCACGCCTTAATCCACATGGTAATAACGCAATTAAAGTGGTGTTTCTCGGACTTGGTAATCTTCTGTGACAAGGCTTACAATTCAATTAACCCCATTTAACACTTTATTTCAACTTCCTGTGAGACTAATTTGCTTTAAACTTACTTCTCTTGCTATAATTATGCCATAAGAAATGTTCGGTTTCTGAGTTATCAGTTGTTTATGTCAGGGAAGCAGTGATTTTTCGGGACATCTGGGATCTGTTCTTATCCAGCAAGATGCCTTAAAGGGAATTCTTATGTTTAGCTCCAAACAAAATGATAGCTTTGTCATTTTGTTATTAGGCCGGCCTGCCTTTATTGATCGCTGTTTATGTGTTGAACGTTTAAGTATAGTGAATTAAATTCCCCCTGTCTTTTAACCAGAAAACTATATTCAATAACCTTTAAAATCAGGAGTGGCGTCTGTGTGAAATTGTTCTTGTTTTTTTTATTTGATTCTCTCCTCTGTAAACCTGAATGCATCCATGAAGACAGGGTTTCATTTTGACACAAATTCCAATAATTTCATAGTTCAACCAGAGCTGCACTTCTCCTGACACCTACCAAAGCCAGCTATGGATCTAACCCATTTAATCACTGCTTTCTTGTTCTCTACTAAGCTCATGCTGCCTGTGACATATTGAGCCGGCAAACTTTCCATGTTCCTTCAGAGAAGGTCACTGGGCCAGGCCCAATCTAGCCTCTGAAAGTGAGCCAAGATTTCCACTGCTGTCGTTCAGATTAGTATTAGACGTGAGTGCCTTTCCTAAGCAAATCAGACAGTGTGAAGGACAGAGCCATTCTTCCATTCAAGCACGCCTGCTTCTTGTTAAAGAGAGACAGGGTAATAAGTTGTAGGACAAAGGGAAGTTTGTAGGAAGTCCTCCCTGTTCATGATTGCTTTTAAATGTGAGAAGCCATTTTGTCATGTTAGACAAGAAGCGGTTGTATTACTCTGACTAGAACTACAGTACAGGAGCTGTCTATGTAAGCTATGTAATGTCAGTAGTGGCAGTACTCAGTCATACCTCTGATAGTTACTTCCCTTTGAATATGTCAAGACTGTCTTTATTGTTTAACCTTTTCAAGAAATTATAGTCACATACTTATTTCAGGAAGTGTATGTTTTATTCAATAAATGCCGATAGAGATATGCCCATATATAGATAAACGACAGAATAAAACAAGCTTCAGATCACCTGTTCCACAAAGTTTGTTCAAAGTGGCAGTTTTCCTGGTTGTCAATTGTACAGCCGGGCACACGCTGTGTTACACTCTGAAAAGCGATACAGGGACAGCTGGAATCAAACATCTACTGCTAAAAGACAACGCAGAAGCCAAAGTCTGCTGCACAGTTATGTGAGGTTGGCACACTATGTCCGTGATGTAAATGGGATACTATTTCCAAAGAAAACACAGCATTTGTGTGATTCCAGGGTTTTGTTGCAAACGCGAGCAAACGTGCTTGGTGGAATGGTATCGATTGGCTTGGAAGGACAAACTTGCACCTGGACTCAATCAGCGTTGATTGGAGAGTGGCAGCATGCCCACATGCACACAACACAGCTGACACACATTATCCAGCTTTGGAGAAGAAGGCGAGGGTGATAATCAAATGTAGCTTTTATAGCTTGAAACTAACACTTTCCCTCCTTAATTTCATATTGTGCATGTAAATAACTTGAGGCACGATGTACAGTAGATTATATCACACGTCAGTGGAGAGCAGAATGAGAAGCTTTAACTTAAACATGGTCTTTAAGTTTAACCCCCCCCCCACCACAGCAGGGACGACATCATTTTTGCAGAGTTGTGACTTTATTGGAAATATTGTCTGTTATTCAGGTGTCCCGTTGTTTGTTTGGTCTTTTATCACTATTTTCCCTGAATTCACTGAAAGATTCAAGTCACAGTTATCGTTTTTATCTTCTTTAAGGTTTTTCATCCAAAACCATCCTTGTATATTTTCACTTGCATTATGATAGCCTCAGTCAGTAAATCTTTCAGCCAGTCAAAACATGAGGAGTAAGTGTCTGTTTTTTTTTGTTGTATTTTTTGTCTTTAATATATCTTCAACATTTTGAAGCCAGTCTCTTCTACAAACACTGTCTTGCTGTTGCAAGAGCTTTTGACTCACAATTATTCTCCTATGTTCTCTCTTTGATTAGTTGAGAAGGCTATGCCTTGTCTGCAAACTTGTTGGCGTGCTGACCGGATGGCTCAATTCGGGGATGATATCAACGCTTTTAGCAAATGCTTTTCCTTGAAGAGATACACCATGGAGGAGAGCAGCTGCTCACTCCTAATGTGAGCGTTGTGGCCACGGGGTACGACTTCACATCCCATCTTATCACCGATATGGCAGACAGGATACAGTATTTGTGAACCTTCACAAAGATATTTTGCCTCATTCATCAAAGGTAAGTTTTGAAAATTCTACTTGAAGTTGTATTTGATTATCTGTGACAGCTGGGGTAGAAAGTCACCAAAGCAAACTTAAAGGAAAATGCTTTAATAGGCACCGCTTTATCATATGCTTTCAGCAAAACTGTTACTAAGTGGATGTCAAATTTTGGACATTTCTATTCAAAGTTAAAACTTTGTTCCATTGTGTGTACATTCCAATATATAAAGTTGAGGAGGTACAAGTTTCAGTATCAGTAATGAGGGATACCATTTGCTGTCCTCATTACATGGCATTTAAGGCCAATTGGAGTAAATATCAGGCTTCAGCAGTCTAAATTTGTCATATTGATAAAAGGTCCAATAAAAGATTGACTTTATTCCTTTGTGTTACTCTGGACAATTCCTCTCAAACAACTGCAAAGTAAGAAATGCAACACAGAGAGAGGACCTTTGACCTAAAAATCTGGGCAGTATTTAATTTGAATAAATCTAACTACTGAATACCATCCATCCATCCATCCATTTTTCTATACCCGCTTAATCTGTCAGTCAGGTCGCGGGGTGGCTGGAGCCTATCCCAGCGGTCATCTGGCAAAAGGCCGCCAGTCCATCACAGGGCCACACAGAGACAAACGAGACAAACAACCACACACACACTCACTCCTGAGGACAATTTTTTTTAGAGACGCTACTGAATACCAGTTGTAGCTTAATCCAATAGTGCTCCTCTTTCTTTTAGTATCTTTAAATCAAATATGGAATTTCTTCAAGGTTTAAAGTGGGCCTAAATGATTGAGGTTTAAAAAATTTGAATCAGGTCAATATTTAGTAGAATATAAATAAAACATAACCAAAAGAGAAATTGTACATATCATATTCGCCTCTTAGTTAAGCTACAATATTAATATTATCAAAGAGCATTTCTCCCTATATATTTATGGAGTTTATCTTGAATTGTACCAATGGCGATGACTGAAGTATAATTATTCCTCTAATTTCCATGATGCGTGCAGTAAGAACAAGCTAATACTGTACTTTTATCTATAATTTTTCCACTCATACTCCAGTAGCTGGAGTATAATGCCTATCCAAGTCCAATTATATGCACTCCTTTTAAATCCTAAAACCTCTGGTGCAATGTGCTTCAGGATACAAGTATGCTTCTTTCTCAATAAAGACATATCTACCCAGGTCTTGTATCCCTGTGGAGGCACGGCACATTGTGTGACAGCGGAGAGGAACAGGGTGGAGCGGCTATTTTTACCTGAGGCCCAGGAGTGAGCTCAACACAGAAGGTGAAACGGGAGGGGAGTGGAATTTAGGTAGCGCTTGGGAATGTGAATTGTGTAACGTTAATCATCTGGACAGCATAGACATTAATTGTGCATGAAGCTCGGTCTCTAGACATGAATTGTTCAAACTGACAGAGGGCATGTGTGTGGATGTGTGAGATTAGGAGGCAACGAGAGAAAGGGTATGGCAAGATTCTGTGAGAGTCGGGGAGTAGGAGAGGACATGCTGGAGTGTATTTGTGTGTGTATTTAATGGCAGCGTAGCTGTACTGAGGTGCTATACAGTGGCCTGGCTCACTCTTGTAGGTGAAGTGCACTTTGCTCAAAGCTACATAGCCCCAGAGGAATAGGGTGTGTTTTCCAGCTCACTTTTCAGGTTGGGAAAACACACTGATGAAAAAGGATGAGGCTACAGCGGCACACTAGGTCTTCGCAGGAGCTCCTGTCACAAACTAACACCATTACAATATCAGCCTCAGTGCCTTCTAACCAAACTCTGCATATTTACAAAGTGTGTGTATTTGCGATTGTCTTGTTAAAATTTTACAATGGCTGCTGAGCACCTTGGAGTATTGAATACAAAAAGTATGTCTTAATGTGCCTCGGCATAATGCCAACAGATTTGGAGAGTGCTGATATGGCGTATTTTTCAGTTTGGAGCATCCAAGACTCTCAAAGGCGGGGCGCGAACCCCTGAGAGAGCAGGGGGTCTCACCTTTTGTTATCATTTTCAGAGGCACCGATTTGTGTTGACCTACTTTGAGAGCTGGAACTGTTGAGGCACTGAGCACCAATGCAAATGAGATCTGTTGCTTCTTGCCTGCCTGTTGGATTTCTAGGCACATGATGCAACTGGGGAAAAGAAATTCCTGCATGTCATATACTTTCTTCATGTTTCATGGACACTGCCTCTTTTTCAAAGATTATCTGGACTCATCACTACAGTAGTTTTTTTTCTGGTTGTTGTTTTCATGAAAGGTGATTGAATTAGTGGTTTGACAGGTGCTTACTTGGTTTGCCTACAAAACCTTGCATGAACCTGCTTAGCATTGCAAATGAGACTGATTGCAATGTGACTTAAGCACAACACTCCACCTGCTTGACAGGTAGGTGTCAGAGATGGCTGTCATTCTGTCAGCCGCACAGCCTATCCCCTTCCAGTGATTCCATGTTCACAGCACATTTTGGTATGCAGATGGATGTGCAGCAGCAGAAGACGAAGACAGTGTTAATAGTGTGCTAGTGGAAAAATTGATTTAAAAAGAAAAAAAAAATACAATCAATGACTTCCAAATACTTTTTGTTTTTCCAACTTTAAGATTTTTTTTCATGAATTTACACTAAGATTTGCTTTAAGTTTACTGTGCTCTGGAGAGGTAGAAGTGTACCCATGGACAAGAGAAATTTCTACACTTTTTTTGTAATTTTGTTGGTCACTGAAGGAGAGTTTGACAAATGGAATGTAGATTCTCCTGTCATGCTTAACTGGTTTGCCAGAGAAAACAACCAAGATTTTGAGATGCTGAGAACTCGCTCCACAAGTAACTTAAAATCCCCTTTGAACCAGACAAATCAAAGAGCTCATGTTTCATTATGGCTGATTCCATCTGGCCTCCCTCAAACCATAGACGGTATGTAAACGATGGATTTAACCTCTGGGTGTGACAAGTAGAAGATAGGCGCAACCATCTTGGACCCACTGAGGTGTTCCACTGTAACAGCCATCATCTGTAAAACATATTTCTTATGTAACAAATTTATTTTCAAATTTTAGAAATTTGAAAATTTCGAGTTTAATAAAAACTTAATGAAAGAATGTTGCTCTGCACAGCTAGTATTGCAGACTGTTCTGGCTTTAAAACCTTCTCTATCACAGCATTATGCTGTACATGCAAGGAACTATCTTTTGAATTACAGTAAAGGTTCAAGTGCTTCTGCGTGTCTGTGCTGTCATGATCTTCTTATGCAGACTGCAAATGCAAACCAATGTTTAGCAAGAGGCCATTTTTTGTGATGCAAGGTAAATCAGAGCCCAGAATGCTGTTACCATTCCTGCAGGGGATGGAGTTCCAAATGTGGGGTGGACTATGTAGCCACATGTGAAATATGGTTTGGTGAAGAAGGCCATTTGAGAAGGCCCAGTTGTGCAGTTATGACAACCCTGAGACACTTCATGGCACCGTCACCACTGCCTCTGCATCAATATGCCTCTCCAGCTATCCTTCACACATTTCTCTCACACCTTTTCTAATGCTCACTCCTCGCCTCCCAGTGACTTTTTTTTTTTTTTATTGGGTTGCTTTAAAGCCAGACGTTGCTGTGCTGTATGGATGAACAAGGAGAAAGCAGGGGGGACAGCAATAAAGGGGGAGGGGCAACCAGATGAGATGTAGCTGTAACATACTCTCCAAATCCGCAACATGTTTTTCTTTTTTTTTTTTTTTTTTTTTTTCTTTCCCAGGAACTCACATTGTTACAAACCTTCACATCCACATACACAATAACTTTCTTTCTCACTCCTCTGCATGTCATGTATTGTGAGTGACTGACTTTTCATGCAAGCCAACAGTTTGGAAAAGGGCTGTTGGCGGTTTAAAACCGCCACACCGCGTGCACAAGATAACAGGTGTGACCTCAGAGGCCTGGTCCTGTTTTCAAATCTAGATTATGCTTGCTCAAAATCAGATTCTCAAAACTGCACACTGGCCCCTGTAATTGTCTGCACTTGAGCTGCAGTGGATTTCTTCCGTACTGAACTTGGGCACAGTGTAGAAGAATGAATAATTCTCTTCTCATAACTGAAAAGTATTTCAGGCACGCTGCGCTTTTTTTATCCACTAGAATTTTCGAGTTGGAAATGTCAATTTTCCTGGTCCTCTCTCTCCCTGCGACTATAATCAACGACGGCTCCTATTTTTGCAGATTATACAGACATCGGTATAAAGAGAGGAATAAAAATTGCTGCCGTGCTGAGTTTATGCCTGACAAACAACATCCACGCAGAGATCTGACACTGCAATTTGCACTTACACACAGAGGCAAATCCTAGCCTTATTCAGATACATTTCCAGTACAGACCTATTTTGCAAATCAATCATGCAGCACAAAATAGTGGCACAGAGACTTATATTTTCTAACTGCCCAGAGTTGGAGAGCAGTAAAAAAAAAAAAAGCTGTGATGTGGCAGGGTGTTTATGGAGAATATGAATGAAGGTAGCATGCAGCTTTTATGCTTTCTAATAAGCCCCCAAGGCTGCGGAACATTACGACTGTACTGTTTTATAACCACTGATGGTCTGCTCAGAGATGTACACAGTACCTCTCGTGGGTATGTGTGCGGTGAGTGGCTTGGCTGGAAGGGGGGAAACAAACCCATAGCTGTCTACTAAAACGATCCTCGTGAATGTATCCGGCCATGAATCTGTCTGCCAGACTTTCTTTCCCATGATGCCCCTTACAAAATATATGCTTAATAAACACAGAAAAGTGTGTGCTTGTTGGTGCACATGTTTACATGAGTGTGGTTGCACTCTTTAGGGGTTAATCATCTCAAATGGATTGGGTTCTGACAAGCATTCCACTGAGCAACTAGGATGGCGTGATGAAATCATTACTGCTCTCTGAAATTTGTTCACATCAAGAAGACATCTTATAGTCGGTGTTTGTGTAAGAGGTTCCGTGTGAATGTGAACCTAAATCATGTAATATGAGTGTTCGTATCATGTTTTGTTCAGGGCTGTGAAGGTGTGTCTGCACAAATAAGTGTGCCCAGCATGGTGATTGTGCACTCCATCAGCCTGCCAATGAGGGAGAACTGATGCAACAGCATGAGGAGAAGGTGGTGATTTCTATGACATAGATCTAAGATAAGGTTTGCCGTCTTGGCAAAGGAGCACTGTAAGAGCTCATTTAAAGTTATTAATAGATGCTAGGCACATATTTTGTCCCATCCTTTGTTGTCACTGTTTAGCAAAATAATTTCAGGTCCCATCCTCTGACTGCAATTATTTTTTTTTTGTTTGTTTTTGTTTTGTTTTTTTTCTCTGTTCCTATACTAAGAAGAGGAAGCAACAAAGTAGGCATAAGAAATACTTTGTCCTGGACTTATCTTTAACAGCTTTGTACAGCTAACACACTTCAAAGATGCAGAATACATTAGTTTTAGGGGACATTATTCAAGTTGATCCCTTTTGGCACTTCATAAGCTTATTAATAGTATCTTGTCACATAGATGGCTTCTGGTCATAGAGACGTAATCAAATAATGAACTGCTGTGTGTCATCAAATGGTTGAAAGCCAGGACAAAATATTGCAAAATTTATATGTAGGAGCCATGGTTAAAACTGTATTATGTTGTTTTTCATCCATTATTTGAGAGCTCTATGCACACTTGCAAAATGAGATGTGACTTTTTTTTTCTTTTTTCTTTAGTGTAACACAAGGCAGTAGCTGTATTTTAGAATTCTAGTTGTCACTGTGATAAAAGAAAAAAAGAAAGAGCCGTCTCACTTTTTTGCCCCCTCCGTAGCATGTGCTTTGATGTTTTAAACCCACTGAATTTAAACCACTTTGATTTGAGGTACAGAACTCGCCTGCAGTACGATTAGCCGTGGTGACGCTTATCTCCCAGGATATCTGCTAAATCGGCACCCAGCAATTTTCCATAAATATTACACACAACACGTGCTATGCTATCAGTAAATCTGTGCAATTAGCTCCTGAGCATAGCCTCTTTGGTAGATGTGAGATGTGATCCATTATTTAGGCATTTTGATGTGTGGTAGTGCTAATTTGCAATAGTTTCATTGAAGAGGAAATAACGGATGAACTGCACAGACATCAATACACATCATATAGAAAACTGGAGGGTTTTGCCAATGCTTTACGCGTATTAACATCTACCTAGTGTGTGAATTTATGTTTAAAACCTACTCTTTGTGTCAGCTGTTTCAGAGTTTGGCAGCTCTTGCTGTACACACCATAGAAAGGAGGAAAGTAAGATGTGGCTGGCTTTTTGATTTGGCTTGCAACCGAGGAAACTACCTAAAAAGAAACTGGGTCTGTCACTAGAAAAAAGTGGCAGCTAAGTGATGATGACGGACACAGCTAAATGGATATAATCGTGATAATATACCCATTCAAAATCCAAGTTCTGATTTATTTAGTCATTTTTCAAAAAATTAGGAGTCCAAGTGCATGTGCGGGGGTTTATTATTATTAGACTTTTCCCCGTACATCTGATGCCCAGACTACTTCATTAATGCATAAAGAGGCACAGTCGTATTTTTCTGTTATTGCTTCCCAGAACTTACCAACGGATATAGTCAATGGCTTTCTAAAAATATTTAGACTAGAGAGGGATCAATGAGAGAGATCATTCCCTTTCGACTGATATGTTTACACAAATAGACCATTGATGGCATTGAGTGCCTGTAAGGCTCTGTTGTTCCCTTGCTGTTGAGTTGATGCTACCGTGAGAGACTGTACATGTAGCAGCTATTACTATATCTGGCTCCTCTTCCCAGGTGCACACAGAGCATTTTACATCTCATAATGCGAGGCTGAGCTTGTTTCAGAGCGTATAAAACACAAGGCTTAGAATAATGCCTGTGAAAGTCCGCACGTAGCCTGTCAGACGCTTTTCTTGGCAATGTGATTATGTTTGGAGATTTTCTGCCCTGCACCTTTCAAGAGAGGACAGATTATTCTATCCTTTCACTCATACCAAACTTATAACCCTGCTGTTGTCAATTCATTTACATTTGGATTTTTCCTGAAGCTGGTATATCTGTATCTGATTGTTGCTGACTTTATGGGAAGTTGAATGCATGTCTCAGCTGTGGTTTTTGAAGCACAGGACATGAGCTGCAGCTCCTTGGTGTATCCTATAGCATATTTGCTAGTCCTAGTTTCTCTACCACTATTTATTGTCTGTCTTTACCTTGCATACACATATTTGTGCACAGTCACTACCTGTGTACCACATCCATTATCGCACCATTGTTCCCCCAGGACTCATTATTCCATTAATGGTGTATTAAATGGCCATGGAAAGCAACGTTTCTGTGATGGTGTTGAACTGGCTACACATTCTTGAGCAAAGATGAATATAACTGGTAAACGTTATACCAGCTTACTGTGGTTATAACCTTGGTTCAATGAAAGGGCTGCAAAGCTAACAGCCTGCAAAACACTGCGTCATTGTTGAAGATTTAGATGTCAGCTTGTCACTGCTGTGGATGGTTAAATGACAGGCCCTGCTATGTTTTGTCATCAGTGAATTAAAGCACTGGAATGTCTTTCAGGCTTTAATTCACTGTAGTAGTGAATGTTTTCACAAGTGGGTTGACACATATTGTTGTTCTTGAAATTCAGATTCATATTTTGATCAAATGGAAATTAATGCATCTATTCTCTCCTCCATTTTCTGCCATTTATTCAAAGTTGAGTCTTTCTGAAAGGACATCCAGACATCCTTCTCTCAAAAAAGTAATATTTTTGAGCTGCTAGGAAATTGTGAGGTGTTCCCAAAGCCAGTGAGATATAAAATTAGTAACCCAGCATGTACTGAGTTCACCTTAGGGACTCCAATGAGTTTATTTTGGCCAGAAAAGCTCCAGTGGGAATACATCCAGGATATTCAGATGCCCTGGAATAATCACATCTGCAAACTTTCCAGCTGGGTATTGCAATACTGTGTATATGATGCACATCCCTACACCAGGTCCCACAATTGTCATCTTTTTTTTACTGGAGCCTTTTTGCACTAGCAGCATCAAGAGTGTATTACTACCAGAAATGTCATCATACCTCAACTCAGGTTAACACTTCCCTCTCCTCTGTACTAAAGGCTGTGAGTGTCTGTTGCTCTTTGGGCAAGAAAGACGATAATGATATTTGTGAAACCTGTTAAAATGATGTGATAACTGTGGCATAATGAACAGAGGGAGGCCTTTAACTTTGCTGTTTCACTTGGCAGTGGGCTTCAGTGGCTGCATTGTTGTTTTTTTCGTTTAATATTTTCAGGCTTATTCGCCTGTTCAGCCTGAATTGGTTGACAGTACATGGAACATTTTTAATCTAGCCACTAATGACACAAAATAGTTGTATCCGGCTTTCTGTAGGTCTGTGAAGGCATGGACATCTGGCCTCTAAAGGTGGTGTCTGGCATCAGGACAGCAGTTTCTTTGGGTCCTGTGGGATGGTACCTCTGAGAATTGGACATCTTCTGGAACATACCATGGATGGCTGATCGCAATGGGATCTACACTCGACTTGCTGCTTTGAGCACTGCAAAGTTCTTCTTACAGATCTCCCAGCATCCACAGTGAAACCTCTAAAGATGGTCCAGTACACAGCAGCATGTCTGGTGTTTGATCAGCCAAAAAGAGTACATGTCCCTCCACTACTTACTGAACTCCACTGCCCATCCATAGCAGCCCACATCATATTCAAGTCACTAAAACTTGCCAACAGAGTGGCTTCTGGGTCAGCACCCAGATACATAAACTCATCAAAAACAGGCTTGTACTCCTTCTTGACCATTGAGTATCTCTCATGAACATTTTACTAGTCTGTCTTCACTATTCAAAACAAGCTGACAATCTCTTGAGGATCTCTTGAAAAATATCTTGAAGCATCTTTTCAGTGAACCCCAGCTCTGTTTTGACTCCGCCTTTTTGAAATATGATTCATTGCTTGATACTTACAGTAAGGTTTTTTTTTTTTTACTGTAGTGCATGTTTGTAGGAAATCTAAATAGAAATGCACAACTAGATCAAGGAAGTTGATGAAATAACATTTTGAATAAACACAGTTGTCTATAAAGACAAACCTGGCTGACATGACAGGGAATGGTTATATATGATTAAACTGTATGTGGAACATTTGACAATAAAACCTCATTGCTTCCCTAAATTATGTCAAGGCTCCATTGATCTGCATCATCCTCACATTTTAACTTCATTCCATAATTCGTGTCCCTCTAAATGGATTTGTCCAGTAGTATATTGCAGCGCTGTACTCAAATGTGCTCTCATCAGCAGGTTGGAAACCTAAAGATCATGTCTGTTGACAGGAAATATATGGAGGGTATTACAGTATGGAATTAACCAGCTCCACAACATTGCTTATGACTTAGCTCTCTATGATGGGGAATTGCTCATAAGCCAACAGGCAGTTGGCGCAGAGCAACCTTTT
The DNA here is from genome assembly GCF_027942865.1 of Odontesthes bonariensis. Taxonomy (NCBI): domain Eukaryota; kingdom Metazoa; phylum Chordata; class Actinopteri; order Atheriniformes; family Atherinopsidae; genus Odontesthes; species Odontesthes bonariensis. Next base: position 13,634,026 of record NC_134524.1, on the reverse strand, counting down.
TATTTCTTGATGCCCTCTTGACCCCCTTCTTCCTCCCTTTTGCTCCTAAAAGCAATGTTGCAGTTGCTAGGCAACAGCAAAGGGAGGGGCAGCATCCATTATCAAGGCCAGTTGTGCAGTGCCAAGTTATTATGAGAGCTATAATGACATGCAGATACTTGGAGCATAAATTCCTGTGTGCATTATTCCTAGACTGAGACTCGAAGTTCTGTGAATTCCTCCCTTATATCTTTCTAATACATCGTTAGGACATAACATTAGTCAACCATTTATTTAGTTGAGGGTTATCCCAAAGTGCTTGTAGTTGTGAATAAAGCATTAAATAAAGATTTTGTTTTGGCATACCCCATTGCTCCATTTGCTTCCCCCATTAAATTCACTTAAATTCACTCATGTAGGACAAGATCTCTAATTGCCATATTTAATGTGTTAATGATTTAATTATTCTTTTAATTAATTTGCTACGACTAAATGATTGACTTCATTGAAGGGCTCTTGGCTTGCCTTCGAAGAGGATGGGGACACTGCGCTCTGGAGATGACTTACTGAAGCTTTTCTGCATAAACTATCAACAGAAACCGGAGTAAGGGATTGATCCAACACAATCATGCAAATATTTTCCAGGTTTGAAAAACTGTCCTGTTTAAGACATAGCCAAGACAAAGAAATTCTACTTCTCCTCCCAAGTGAGAAATGACGGTGGGCTCAAAGTAAAGGAAACGGACTTACAAGGCCCTCCCGTGTGGGTGTTTTAGCTTTTCAAGCCCATCAACCACCCAGGCCTCTGCATCAAAGGGATCACCATTTTAATTGAAATGTCGTTTCAATGAATAATGTAGTTCATTTAATTTAGATTTGATGGCTAAAGAAAAGAGGTTGTGCAGGAAAGATCAGACATCATACATACATTCCAAAGCACCACGGCTCTTTTAGTTTTTCAGATAAATTTACCTTTGCAGACTTTGAAGACTTAGCTTGAGCTTTTATGGATGGCTACAAATTGCCTCAAAGTTTTACTGATAATGGAGTAAAAACCTCAGTTGATGGATAAAGAGGCAGCTATTCAGTATGCAGTGGGTAAACTGTGGAAGGTGAACAGATGCTTTTATCTCTCTCCTCGCAACTGAGATCCTACATTTTCTTTATACGTGCCTGGTGCATGTTATCAGCAGATGTAAATCATTGTTTTACTGTCAATCCAAAACACTTCTTGCCTTATGCTTTAGATCAAAGGTGAATTCAAGCTATATGGTGATTTATGAAAGTTGATCGCCATTATAACTGACATATTTTTTTCGGCATGTCAAGGTTTAAAGTAAATTCATAAATGTAGCCAGGTGCAAGTTAATCATAAGTAGCATGAATGGGGAGTCCCTTGTCTCAGTGCAGCATCATCAAAGGGATTTTCTGGCTTTTACAAGGTTGTGTATTCAATGTTAAGTAATTATAAGCAGTCAGTAGCCCCTTTCACACTGAGGAATAACCCGCGTTTAATTCGCAAATTTAGCGTGTCCGCTGTTCCTTTCACACTGACGATCCGGGCTGGCGTGTCAACTCGACTCGCCTTTCGACCCGCGTCGGACCCTAGTCTTTTTGCCGGTCCGAGTTTGGTGTGAAAGCATTTGACGCGGGTCGGACGTGGGCGTGACGTGAGGAGTTTAAAAGACAGAATGGACAGCTGATTCAGAGCAACAGCGACAGGTGAGGACAAGTTTCACTCTGTTTTACATCAAGTTCGAGACATTTTGAAGATGGCCAACTGGGGAGACAAGGAGGTCCGCGAGCTCCCCAGCCTCTGAGCAGAGGACGTTATTTACCGCCACATGTTGGGGACGGTGAAAGATGGACCTCTGCTGGAAGGGCTGGCGAGAAAGTGCCTACGTCATTGTACACGCCCAGCATTTTATGTGTTTCGTGTGACGCTCTGCCACTAGGCAACGCCCCCTGAACTCGGCTTCAGGCGACACGGGTCACCTAATACGCCAAGCTTTCACATTGCTCGACGCGGGTCGAAGTTGCAATTTGGACCCGCTAAGGTAGCGAGTCTGTGTGAAAGAGGCTATAGTCTTAAGGCGCTAGCATGACGCGTCTGTCACGGCGGTGGCGGACCGTGACGTCAAAATGACGTTTCAGGCATGGCGCTTCCCTTGAAAAGACGGCGCAGCGCGTTGTCGTGCACCAGTCGATTTTTGTAACTTGGCTGCGCCGAGAACAACGAACTGGATGGACCGTTATGAGACCAGGCTCAGTCAGGAGGTGCGTTTGTACAGCAGCTGTACGAAACTGCAGTGAAACAGCACAGGGAGCACGTAAACTCCCAAAACTGGTGCACAGAGATTGGCAGAACTTTGGGGAAAGAGGGAGAGTTCTGTAAGAATGTGTGGAAGAAGCTACGGGACAGATACGTGAAGGCAAAGAAGAGGGCAGAGACTCTGTTGATGCCGGGGGCTTCAAACCTTCACCTCTATTAACTGAATTAAAAAATTAAAATGATCCGAAAACTGCAGCAGTATCATTAATTACAGTATTCCTGCTCTTGACAGAGGCATTGTTTTCTTCTCCACTTTCGTGGTTGTAGAGTAGTGGTAACCTTCACGTAGCAGCGCCACCTCTGTGACGGAGAAAATTGCAACTACTGGCGCATCGACTTGTGCCACTATATATTGCGGGCACGAAATCGTGACGTCATCAACACCGCTCACGCTAGCAGACGCGGCAACCATGCTAGAGCCTTTACTTGCAGTAGGCAGAGGCCAGAGACTCTCAGCTTAGAGAGTCAAAGAGGAATTCTGATGTGGAGCTATGCTAGAGCAGGGGAAAGATGGGGGCAAAATTTTCACCATCGACAACTAAACAAACCTCAAAAATTTAAGAGAATAAAGCGAAGGTTATATCATGGATTTTTACACCACTTCACTTTTGAACAAGAGTTTTTTTTTACTTGTGACATCGCATTTTCTGAAGGACTTCAAGGTTCCAGCACAGGCCAATGTCCATATAAGGTGGTTGGTGTTATGCAGCCCAGTCCTTGGAACAGCCCCCAAAATATTCCTTTGAGGAGGTCATGAAAGAGCCCAAAATGAAGTGATCTAAGATCTGGAGCAGAGGGAAGTTGATTTTGCAAGCATAAACTGTCTTTTAATCTTTTTACCTATTGAAGATTTGAACACAACAAGTCATTCATTTGAAATGAGTGGGTGTGTCCAGACTTTTGAGTGGTACTGTGTTGCAGTGGTTTAGCACTGCAGCCTCACAGGAAAGTTCTGGGTTTGAAATTACTGGCTGGTTGGCCCGTTGCTTTTATTAAGTTTCCGAGTGGCATTCAGTCAATAATATGACGGCACTTCACCTAAAACACTTTAGTCACTTGGGTGTAGATAATAAAATCACTTGGTTAGGATTAGGAAGTGATGATGCTTAGGGCTGAAATATCTATTCACAATGTGGCCATCACCATGAAATACCCAAAACATTGTGCATGCTTATAAACCACAAAGATCGATCTAAAAGCCCTACATTGTCCTGGTTCAGTTTGTCGGGTTCTCCCGACAGTCCAAATACATTTGTGTTGGGCTAAACCCTCATTCTAAATAGGTTTATATGTACTCTAAGGGTGAATGGTTCTTTCTCTCTTTGGGTTAGTACTGCTGTGGATTGGCAACCTAGGGTATTTCTGAATGTCAACTGAGATTGGCTCCAGCCTAACTAGAAACCCTTTAAAGGACAAGTGGGTGTAGCTAACAGTTTTGAACTATACATCCATTTTTTTTCCTCTAATAACGATAGAATTGATGGTTGTACCACAATCCTGAACTGTGCCTATGAGCAAAACCAAATTTTTTTGTTTTCATTTCATTTCCATCAAGCCTCATGTTCAACCATTGATTTAACAAAACCTTGGTTAAGGTTCCTTTCTTTTTCATGCAATTGGTAGGGCTAAAGATTTTTTTCTAAGGATAAAAAGCCTCTCTGCTCAAAGAGAAAGGATATTTATTTAACAAGTCATTATTTGCAATACAATTACTTGCAAACCATTCTGTTACCCTAGACTGGTCAAGTATGCCCATACTGGCCTTCTATTACTGTATTTCTCACAATCCTCTCAGGCTTTCTGGACAACTTGAGGTAAGCTTTGAGGAAGAGGCACAGGATGAAATCTGGGATTAATCACTGGAATTCACTGCTCCTTGCCGTGCCTTTCTACTTCTGGCAGCTATGAGGCATCTGCTGGTGTCCCGGCTAATCTGGGTGGCACAGATTTGGCAGATTGTAGCTGGAGGAGTCACAAAGTAAGCAACACCATACTGATCTTGAAAATATGCATCTCTATAAAGCTTTGGGATATTTGTTGCACTTATCCTTTATTGGTGATATGTGCAGGAAATGCATGTGTGTATGTTTTATGTTGTTTTGTATTCATGGAAACAGATTTTTGCCAATGTTTGTTTGTGAGTAAGCAGCGAGTGCAAAACCTGACAGGAGGCCCACGCAGACTGTCGAGCCACGAGTGTTTACAGTTAAAATATTTGCCTGTCTAGGGGATCGGAAAAAAAAGGGAGATAAGGCAGAGACAGGCCCTGTCATGAACATAACTATCTCCCTCCCACCAAAGTCCTCTTTATTAAAAGAACATTGATTTCTCTTAGCCTTTGATAATCCCCCCCACCAGAGTCTAATCAAAACACATCAAATGTTTGCGACCAAGGACAACCACGTCTAAAGAATTCATCACTCCCTCACTGCCTTGTTTTTGCAGCAGTTCTTTTGAGAAATGTTTTTGTTATTGCATTAGCCTTAAATGTCAGTTAAATCAGAAATCTTGTGCTAACTCACCTAAAAAAAAAATAAACATTTGCATTCCCTTAATTTTTTTCATATCTGTCATCTGTCTTGCACAAGTTGAAAATAATATTTTTTTTGTATTTATTTATTTATTTTTGCTGAGTGAAGCTTCTCGCCTGAAGATGCATGTGTTTACACATTGTGTGTGTTTATGAGCTTGCACGCATATGCCTGCATGTGTACACAAGCACTCTTGCTTCCCACCTTGACAGGTTGTATTATTTCACTGTGTTCCCATGGTGACAGGGTGTTCCACATCAGGAATGCGGGCCGGGTTTGAGCTGTAGTCTAAGCAGGCATCTGGGCTCCCCTCCCAGTCACTGGGTTGGGCCCCTCCTGGGCCTGGTGATGAGCGAAATCATTTTTAATGGATCTTCATAAAACCATCTGTATCAGTGCACCTGCACACTAGAAGGCTATCGACAGAATGATTATGACCACAGGACCCAGAAATTGCTGTAAAATGTGTAATCATTTTGTTTGTTGTATCCACAGCCGCCTTTTTCTTCCATGTATCTGTATTCTTTGGGCTCTGGTTCAACAAGGCAAGGTTATTTTCCTTCTCTAGGGCCTGAATGATTTCCATTTCGATTTAAGCTGGTGTTTCTAACATATCACAGATCCCTACCTTGCGCTCAAGGATGTCTAATGGTAAATGTCATGCAAACGGTTAGTCTGACCTGGCCAGAGGTGCATTGTATGCAATAAGTAAAGTTTAATTGCAGATGTTAATTTCCACAGATTGTGGATATGAGGCTCATTTGCCATCCAGGTTGCATAATTTCTCCAAAATCTTTTAACAAAAAGTGGCATAAAAACTATAATCTACCAAGTTTGTTTTCACTGGCAAAGCTACAACCATCCATTTTCAACAACCATATTTCATTTCCACGTTGTACACAAATCATTTAACAATTCACCACTGAAGGAATCTTAAACGATCTAATTTGACAGGTTCAGCTGATTGTGACATGCATTCCTCTGTTACTTTTCATCAAATTTGATTTGTATGAAGCTCAAGCTGATGTTTTATTTCTTTCTGCCCTTTGAGGCAGCCTGTAGGTACGCTCTGGGTGTCATGATTTACACGTACTGAATGAAAACAAAAAAGAAGAAAAAGACAGCCACTATCCTTGCACCTGCTGGCGAACGCTTTAATGAAATTCAGTGAGATGAAATTTAGCACAACCTCTATTGGGGTTGGCCATATCATTTTGAAGTGCTCCATTACAGCGGTGGCCTGTGGGATATCTTTTGGGATGTGTCATGCCCCATTCATCACTATAAGATAAAAAACTAAATGCCACAGTATCTACCAAAACAATTCTTGTTCTATAGTTGCTGTATTATTCTGAGATTTTCTTGCATTTGAAAAAACAAAACAAAATCAGGAGGCAAAGGGGATTTAATGGCGCTGAAAAATCAAAGGCTTTTTTTTTTTCTTTACATATGAGCTTCTGTCAAACATTAACGGTGGCTGGGATGGTGTAGGCATATATGAAACTTTTCAGATTAGTCATTCTAACTTAAATGTTCACATGGAGGTGAATAAAGTGATCAGATGACTGTTGTAGTTTCATTGCTGACACTTTGAACACACAAAAGCAAAGGGAGGAAAGAGAATCTTATGAAATTGTCTATTTTGCCGCCCCCCCCCCCTTTTTTTTTTTTTTTTTTTTTTTTTTTAAATTCAACATATCGGTTAATTGCCTCACAAGTATGTGTACACGTACTCTAAAAAAACTTGTAGGAACAGGCGTACACATGGTGTTTGTGTGTATGCATTATTAATGCACTGGCTCCCATGAGCAGATGGATAAAAGTCCAAAGCAAATAGGAGAGAGCTGAAAATTAAATAAAATGTCTGTGTGACATGGCGATGTTGAAATTAGGCTTCTACGTAGATAGAGATCTATTTCCAGAGAAGGCGACAGCCAGGTTTCTGTCTCTACGAGAAACCCGTCACCCACCGGATGCTCCCTCTGTATGAGGCAAACGGGCACTGAATGCATCATCACAAACAAAGAGAAATGATATGGGTAAGGGTTTTGATTGTGATTTCTTATCATCTAAAGGTCTCTGATAGGAGTTATTAAGGTCCATGTAAAAACAAATAATATCAGGATGGTGGTATGAACCTTTTGATCATCTGCTCAGTCAGAGAATATAAGTTTAGAAATTGAAATGGCTGTATGTTCAGGACAGCGTTGTTCTAGTAAAGCCGCACAATGGTCCGTGCACTGCTTTCTGTGAGTCCCTTTGGATGACTTACTGAGGCTTGTGTTGCCATATGTGTGTCAGATCTATGAATGCCCACCCAGAGGTCTTTTATTGGTCTTCAGAGCTGATGTGCCTGACTGCAGAATGGGAGATCAGTGAAGAAGACAGGCGATGAATAATAACTTTTACTGCATCGGAGTAGTTGCTTTCTACTCTTATTGCACACATTCTCCCTTCAGCATAGTTTGCAGTTTTCTCTGTGTGTATCTCTACTGTGTCTCTTATCTCACTCCCAGATTTATCAAGTTCCCTCCCCCCACCCCTCCATTCTGACTGGTGTGAAGGCAGATGCTTCGGGCCCCCAGAAGGAGAGTATCTCAGATATAAAAAGGCCTAATGAATGGGAGCCGCCTGTTTGTGTGCCTGCCGCCAAGAAGCACAGCTGCACAGGCACTAGATGGGACAAACAAAACCCTCTCCTCATCCCCTTTTGGAAATTGGCTGCAAATGCCAGGATGTTGCACGTGTGCACCCTCAGAAAGCGGTAAATGAATTGATCCAAAACAAGCTCTAATACAAAAACAAACAAGTGGGTTTACACGTTTGTGACTGGTCCAAGGGGCTTTGCACCAACTAAGGATAAAGTTTTTGATGAGGCCTATATTATCTTTACAACCTTGATGTTGGCATGGTCTAAATTTCTTTTTCAGGGTAGCATTTCGGTGTCAATTTTATTTGCTGCGTCCCACCTGTGTTGGTAGCTATTTTCAGTTAATTACACTTAATGAATTTGTGTATCCTCAATGTCCTCGAGAGCACTGAAGAGTGGCCTCTTGTCAGTGAGTCAAAAAAGCTTTTTTGTCACTCTCTAATCAATCTCCCTGGTTTTGATTGATGTCTCTCTGGTCTATTTTTTTTTTTTTTTTTGTGCATATCAAGGGGAATATTGTTTTCCCTTTTTTGTTTATTCCATTAACTTAAAGCTTTGTTGGGGGTGTAATCGAAGCAAAGAAGAGCAGGTGATGGGGCTAATTAGTCATTAGCAAAGAGATTAGGGTCCCAACTGACAAGTGCATGCTTTACAAGGTCATAATTTGATTAAAGTCGCTGCCAGTTGATGGGAAAAGCTTCTCCGTGATGATTAACTTGTACCCCATTCCTGCCTGTTTCTCTCATGCAACTGACATGATCTCTAATTTAATCATACATGTAGAAGGAAGCTCATGTTTTGGGTCAGGTGGGACAGTTTAAAATGGTACAGAATAGACTGGGTCAATTTAGCTGGCTAAATGTTCACAAGTTGTTGTAGTTGAGATGATCAGAACAGACTTCACCATAAACACTAGTTGATCTGAGAATACGTGCGCGACTTAAACGGCATTATCTTTCAACGCAGTGTAATTCATCATAAACTGATGCTTTTTGGATTTACAGGGATGGGAGGAAACGCATCTGGTCATGGACTTACAACTTGATTTAATACCATACATACTGATAAACAACTAGCTATAGCATTTCTTTACAACAAACTGCAATCTTCAGTCATACTTAGGTCACAGTCAGATCAGCCTTGAAGCAAAGTACTCTCAAAATTAGATTAGAACATACAGAAAACGTCAACAGCTACTACTGGATTGTTAAGTCTCTGTGTGTATATCAAACACTGCTGTTGAACACAGGGAAATGTTGGTTATGTGTTTTATGGAAATGCAAGAAATAAAAATTCCCAGAAAAAAGATCCTGGATTGTGAATCAAACAACATAAGATTCGAAGATGCTCCTTGTGTGGAATTTGAAGTACTGTGATGAGGAAAATGTCAAATGGGAAGTCACAACAGTCCGGTGGCTCTAAGCATGCATCTTTAAGCACGTTTTTAACAAAGCCTATGAACATGATTTGTCTTGTTTTACTGATCTTGGTGGATTGTTAGCAAGGGAGTTTTGGATCTCTATTCTATTCGCCTCAAGGTAGGAAGTTTTGAGAGATATGTCAGTTGTAATGATGAGCTTGCTCAACTTCAAGCTGACTCAGTGGTAAAGAAACATTTCCAGTCGAATGCGAGCAAAAAGTTTAGGATTGTCAAAGGACATGCTGATGACCCCAGACTGGCCAAACATGCAGTTTCAGGATATTCAGCACAGCTGTCAGAGATAGCCTTCAGCACCTTGTAACAACAAAAACAAAGACTTCTTAGTGGCTGTCAGAAGCGTCACGTCTGACATCTTGTTCCTCGACAGAAGTAAACACAACGCAAAGTGGCGAATAGATTTTAATGAAAAGGAAAAGTGTGACTAGTCATTCTGAAAAGGGGTGCAAATAATGTTGTGAAGATTATTCTTTCAATGTGTCCATGTATGCACCAAGAGCCTCCCTTCCAGGAAATGTGTTGGGAACCACTGCTCCAGAAAAAAAGCCCTCGGATGTCATTTTATATCTATCAGACAACAAGTAAATAACAAACCTCTCCGAGCTGATCGAATCGGAGGTCTTTCATAAACTGACCAAAGAGTGTGAAATGTGACATCAGTCGGCCAATGGACAGATGATTGCGCACGAACACTTTACTGTCGATACTTTCAGTCCCAAACTGCCAGAAGTTGAATAATGCCCGGCTGGAATGCGACTGAGTTGAGCACATGTATTTTGTGGGATTTTCGGGCTTCACCTCTCTTCTGAATCAACCCCCATCTCTATTGTTTTCTAGTTCCTGTTCACTGCTATAAAATATTGATAGGGGTCAGTTAGAAAGCAAAGTCACCCCATCTCAATTTTTAATGTATAATATAGTACCTCAAATGGGTGTTCCTTCCACTTCCATGCTTTTGAAGGCAAGTAGTTCCCCTACCAGTACCACTAGTTCAGTATTCAGTTTATAAGTGTGTTCCCCTAAGGTCCATTGAAACCCACACCGCTGCTTCCTATGTGGTGAACCATGGCACCAGTGAATTAGAAAAACACTTAAACTGCCTTCAAATATCGAGGAGTCAACATACATCCGCTGTGCATCCAACGTGGCCTTTTACAATAATAACCTTGAATATTCTTTGAAAAGAATGAAAAAACTGGAGCGGGATTGAAATGGGTTACGGAGGCTTGGAAATGGTACGCTGCGGTGCTGAAGTGACTAGAGGCCATGAGTGAGATATTGAGCCCATCTCATGTATGTTTAATACTCACATGGATGATGAGTCAATTGGAGATGGAGGGTCACTTAAGGAAGGTCACTGAGCATTTGAGACTGAAAGAAAATCATCAAAAGAGAGATAATGTGTATCTTCCCTGTATGTGTGCATATATGGGAAGTAAAAAAGGTTTAAGGGGTACATCTGCAATTTTCTCAATGTATTTTTTTTCTTTACATTCCCATCTCCACACATGCTCCTGCACCTGGATGCTGCACAAATACACTTGTTTTCACTTTCTTCTACAGGAGTGTATAAAATGTATTTTTAGGAACACAACCATGAAGGGTCTATATGTCTTTTATTTAGCCTATCTCCTGGTTCTCTGGCAGGGCCTCTATTATTTTGATGCTCCCCTTGGTGAAGCAGAAATAGCTCTTTGAGGGTGTCAGTAGCCACCACTTTAACAGATGAATATATCTGGAATGAGCTAAGGGGCCAGGGATACTCAGACGGATGTGGCTTGAGTATTTGAGAAATTAGCCACCGCCTCCTCTCACATAAGGCACATACAAACTGACTCCTACGTTCATGCAATTTTTGTTTTACTTTTTTTCAATGCCAAGGTTTCTAAAATATGTACTTCCCAAAATGTCTGCACACAGTAACTAGTTGAATAAATTTAGATGTTTTTTGACAAATGGAGGGATTATTCAGGGAAATATATGCAGAATATTTAAGATTTTATGAAATACAGCAGAAGAAACTAGACACAAAGCTCCCTTGATAGACTGAAACTGGAGATATGGTTTACGATCAGCATCCTCATTTTTAAACATAAAGACACCCAATAAAAATAAAAACTTATTATAGTCAGACCTAGTCACACTATAATCCCAACTGAGAAGAAAAAGCAGTTTCTTTGACTTTAATTGCAAACCCAAGATGAAGATATTTCATGATTTGTCTCTTCAGCTTCATCAGATCTATCAATGATCAGTTTTTGCTTTTCAGGCTGCCACCTAGTCCAAAAAAGTCTATGTAAAATGGGATATTAAGACATTTATTAGTGAGAAAAATAATAATTGTGTTGTGATATTTCAAACGGGTGTCAACAGGTGACTGGAATCATAGTTTTTGCAGATTATTATTTTTTGTTTTCCTCTGCAGAGCATAATATCATTGAACAATTCAAATAATCTGGAAGACTTTGTAATTAAAGGGCAAAGCCATGAGCCAAAAGTGAACACTGTTTAGTCAGACTTAAAGATCATCTCTAATTAGTATTGCAGATATTTGTGGATGCAGTGTTCTCGGAAGTAAACACTAAAGGACCACACAGACTGTTATTAGCAAGTCCAAGAGCCGTGCTTTGTGATGGTATGGGGTAGGATCAGTTCCCTTGGCAATGCTCAATTATTCTTTTATTTATTTTTTTTATTAAAGGAATTTGAGTTCACACTGTCTGGATTTCAGAAAGACAAAGTAAATATAAGAATTTTTTTTTTTTTCTTTTTCACATTTTCGATATAACTTATGTATATCTATACAACTTGTTTCTGATTTTGATTTTGGGTTTTGAAAAAGACTCGAGTGTGTTAATAGAAGGTTCATGAATACTGAAAACATGATTCAGTGTCTCTGATGGGATGTAAATTCACATTCCCTGCATGAAAGTTGAACTCGCTGCTCTTCCATCTCCCTTTCTGACCCCTTCACCCTCGTACATCCTTGTACAAAATTGTAGCAAAGTACTTCCTGCACTCAAAGTGAAAACTGGATGTGAATTGGGAGTTGCAGAATCATCTCTGATGGGCAAAATTTCCAGGAAACTCAGCATATAAAACCAGACTACAGGCACCCACGTTATTATCCTCAGCATATTTTCCTCAGTCATGCAGTACCTTTGCTTCTTGTGTTAGAAAGTGTATCAATATGAAGAGATCACCAGGGGGAGTCACATCTCCTGTGGCTTTCTGAAGGCAATTCCGCCATTGCTTATTTTAGACACAGCTTGCCTCCACGGCACAAGGCAGGGTCACTTTACATGGAGGACTAAACCGTGAAACTCTAACCTGCACTGAAATAAGAATGCAGTTAAGTGAAGTGATGGTCTCTTGCCAGAAAGTGGCCTTATAAAAGGTTAATAATTCTGCCACTGAAATGGTCCATTGCAGAGGGGAGTTCTTAACGAGGGTCATAATGCAGCCTTTATTTTTTCGGCTATGCTGGGAGGGAAGATGTCCACCAAATAGATGCCTGGACAGAGCTCTAAATTGAAGAACAATATCAAAGTACTTTCTGGGTTACGTCACGGTTAGACCTTCACATTTGGGGTGTAGAGGAAGTTGTGTAAAAACTTGGAATAGACATCTATTATACATACATACATACATACATACTTTGTATGTTTGTTAAGAAATCGAGCTGTTAAACTGGCACTTGTTGAGCTCTTATCAGCTACTACATGCTTCATTCCAATGGAAATGCAGCATACAGCATAAAACAAGCTCCCGAGTATAACCAGTGAAGTGAGAGAAAGCGTTGTTGTGGTTTGCTACAAAAGCACCATAATGTGAAAAAAATGTCAAACAAACCACTGGATTTGGTAGTGCAGAGAAATCATGTTATGCTCTAAGATCAGGACCCTTGTATTGAGAAATAAACAAAGAGCTGCATTGAAAGAAGACAAATGGAAAAAAAAAAAATTAAATAGTTAGACATTCTCCATTTCAACAATGTCTCATGAGAAAATATAATCGGAAAAAAAACAACCTCTATTTCTATCTATTGGACCAGCCAAAGGCACATCAACTATTTTCTCTCCTCCTCTCCCCATCGTCACTGAAAGCAATCATTTTAGAATTGATTTTCATGGCTCAGAGAGAAATAATGGGAATTCTTTTTAATGTAGAAATGTATGTGTTCCTTTTGGTTAACCAGAATAGACCATATTTCAAGCTTGTCAGTTAGAGGAGTAAAAATACCTCTCATCTTTCGCTCAACTTTTTCTCTTCTCCTATTCCCACTGTCTAAAGTGACAACTCATCATCTCCAAAAATCAATCACATAATTCTGTGTTTGTCTGGTTTCTGAAGTGATGGAAGAAGTTGGGTTCTTTTTTACAATTCCTTGGGTCCACATTTGTCTATGTTTTGAGAAGATAAAATGGCACGCCAACCAGCAAATCAATCTTCCTTGTGACGACGGGGATGGGAGAGTGACAATTGCTTTAACATGCCCCAGTTGGCACCAGCAAGTACATTCTCATTCATCCCCTAACTTGTACCAACTCTCATTGCTTAGGGGCTCGAGTGAAATATGCATGTCCATCTTTAGCACCCATCAACACCCCATGGTTTGAGCTGAAAAACTCACATCCACATGCCCGCTTCCCTTCCTCAGCAGTTGTTCTGGCCCTTTTCACCCACTGTGGCTCACAAAAACAGTGAGTGGAAGAGCAGCAGCCCTCCTCCTCTGGATGAGCCCAAATCCATTTACCTAGGGTTTATCCATCAGCAGCTGTCGAGTGTGTAACACCCTGCCCAGGTGCCATTACTGTACCATTACATACCAGATTCCCCCAGTTTATTACCACTATAGGAGCGTGTCAGCTATTATTAATGATAGCTCAACCCCTGCCGATGAAAGAGAGTATTGATTGACAGAGGAGGTGAGGAGTTTGGGGATTGCCCAGACATTACCAGTACTCTTTTTCTGGATTTTAAAATACTGTAGCTCCTCAGCAGCATTCTGCAAACTAGGACAAAGTGTTCTCTATAACTTACACAGTCGCTGCTATTTCAAAAGTAGATTTGCTGCCGAGATTCAGGTCAGCAACATCTCAGGCAAGGCGCTTTGCATCTCTTAAAAATCACTCTGTACAGATGCAAAAGTAGATTCACAAACATGTTTTGGTGAAGCCTTAAAGTGGTGGGTCATGGTATGTCATGGTATGTCAAGTGCATGAAATAGTATTTTTGCACCAACAAGGAGATTTTTTTTTTTAAAGAGCAATATGCCAAAAAACTTGTCATATCTTAGTATTGTGTTAAAAGACACAAATAAATAGGAAACCGAACAAGTAGAGGACAAAAAAAGTGACCATAAAACAATTTACAACAGATTAAGAGTATGTGAAAGGGATGTCTTTAAGAACCTGACACAGGAACTGAGAGATGGATCTGGACCTTCAGTTGGTCCATCTACTGTTTATCGAAACCGCATCAGAAATGGTCTCCATTCAAGCATAGCTGCCAAGAAGCCATTCTTAAGGAAGGAAAACTGGGAAACAGGCTGAGATATGCCACATTATATAAGACTTGGACTGAAAATCAATGGCAAAATGGAGTGATGAATCCTCGCCTGAGCCCAGACCTCAACTTTATTGAAGCAGTGTGGGATCATCTTGACAGAACAGAACAAAAGGCAGCAAACATCCAAAGAAGAGCTTTGGAGTGTCCCTCAAGAAGCCTGGAGAACTATTCCTGAAGACTTAAATAAATTACCAGAACGCTTGTTCTAAGAAGGTTCAGACTTTTAAAATGGTACAAATGCTTTAGCATTTCTTTATAGATTATATTTTCATTTATCCATGTACATGCTTTAATAAACTGTTGCACTTATTTACTGTTTTCCTGGCAATATATAAAGAAATGAGTGGTGGCTCAAGACTTTTGCACAGTACTGCATCGAAACTGGTGAAGAGGCGTTTTAACACTCCAGTATGTCAACATGCCTGTTCAAACTGCGCTATATTTTGACTAATGTCGCTCTCACCACAAATACAATAATCCAGTAATAAAGGGAGTTTGAAATAATACCAAGTTGCTGAGACACAACTAATTATTATTAACCAAGATGTCAAAAGCAATCAGCATTGGACTTCATGGAAGGTGGAGGGGGAAACTCATCCCATCTCATAAACATTTTCATCAGTGCCATGCTTTGTTAAATTATCTTCAGCCAGTGTCAGGAGCAATCTGCAAGTGGCCACTTACTAATCCTGATGGGGGGAAAAAGGTCTATTGGTCTTCATGTTCATGTGACCAATGGAATATCAATGAGCACTTAACTACCCAAAGTGAATGAAAGGGGAACAAGAGAGTAAATGGGACACAGACACGAGCAAAGAAAATACCCAGGAGGTTTCTGTGGAGACCGTTTGAATTTCCTTTTTCTGACACAGGAGAAAGATGAGTGAAAAAGTAAACAGACTTTCTCTCGCAGCAGCAAGGGAAGCTTGGTGACAAACCCTGGCCTTCATCTGACAAGCAACCCCTTACAAAATTCCTCTGCAATAAGGAATATAGGTAGTTATTAAATTGTAAAAGCAGGAGCAAAGCTTTGCGCTGAGGATGGCAAAGAGTAAAACAACCATTTCTCCATTAAGAAAAGACCAGAGATGGAAAAAGTCCTGTTCGTATCCTGTTGTCTCCATTTTCTTTTTGTGCAGTTGTCGAGGACCAGTGTACAGGCGTAACCTGGCAAGGTTATTTCCTCAGTATTACTTTCTTATCAAATTGAGTGAAAACTTGTTGGTTCTGTGTGCAAGCACAGCCGAGCGCCCGGCTTACGAAGGCTGATTTATCGTCTGCCGAGAGGTCATCTTTCAGCATAGGGAGCCTTGAATAGAATGTCTTTTACAGGCAAAACTGTTGGACAACAATTTGAAAAGCGAAAATTACCATCTTTACAAAGCAATTCTTGGAAGCTTTTTTTTTTAAACCAGCAAAATACTGTTGGAAAGATTTTAGTGAGAACGTTTCTTTACAACTTGCACTTTTTCTGTGTTAATATTTTTTTTCATTTCAGAAAGCACTTTTGTAGGAAGACTTTCTGAGTAGGAATCAGACTCAACTTTCCCAACACATTGGATTCTAGGAAACAAATATAATCCCAAAGAGTCTGGAACTTGATAAATGCATCTTTAAGATTCTGGGAAGTGAAATAACAGTAACTAAACATGACTGGATTGTAATGTTACTATGATGTATGAAATTAGTGATAACATTTTTACATTTCAGCACTACCCTATTTAATATGCCATTCCTAAAGTCAAGAAGAGAAAGAGAGTTACTTGATATATGGACATGTATCAGTATTTATATACTATATGATAGTTATGTATCTGTACGGGTATTTACATAACATGCCCCTCGTGGGAATACATTTTAAAGATATTGTTTGCTGAAATGCATATACATTCCTGTATATCCTATTAAAATTGAATTTATACATCATACTTTAAGGATAAGAATATACCATATAAATACCGTACAAGCAATTATAGTATATGCATCTAAAAATATAGGGAAATTGGCGCTTGGGTTTCTTTTTTTCACAGAGATAAAGTGTACGAGGAAGAGAATTTTGTTTCACAGCACCTTCTGGCAACTCCCTTTGGTTTACAAAGACTAATCCTTGCTGAATTGGCTAGTATGAAGATAAATGCTTGTACTACATATAGCTTTGTTAGAGTGACGTCTGGGCAAAATACAAGATCTCAGTGCATTAAAAAGCACTCCTTTTTGATTATTGGAAATGACTGCAGCCTGCCGAGAGGTATAGGAGGTTTGGCTGTTGAGCAGAGGTTGTGTTAGGCCTTATTATAGCATTACTTAAACATGTATCTTTGCCCTGACAAGCTTTTTGTTGAGCCAAGGCCTCCAAGTGGGAGTATGCTTGCTGATCTGAATTTTGAATGAAAATCAATTATTCATTTATGACTAATGCTGACTAATTGTGTGTCCCCCCCCTCGTTAACACTAAAGAAGTGTGACAGGATTGGAAAAGTACATCCCATTCCGCAAGCACTGTGGTGCCATTTCTGTCTTTGAATGATTCTGTGGATTTTCTATCTTTGATCTACTTGCATCCCTGAAAGATTTGCCCCACTATCATAAATCCTGTGATTTTGTCTTTATGCTTTGTTCTTGACAGGGCTTCATAACATACTTCATGCTCATTAGTCGATCTAAAGCCTTGGCATTTGAAATGTGGAACACATGTTTTTAAGGCCTCTTTAAAATGTTTGCTTTTATGGCATCAGCCTTCCAACTGAGATCACTAAACGTGATCTTTTTTTTCGGGGGTATCCTGTCTTTAATACGAATGTGCTTTAATCCAGATCCTGCATGTAATAAAAAGAAGAAGACGCTGAATTACTTTTTTCATTATGTATTAAAACATTCATTTCTAACTCGTTGATTCCTCTCAGTTCAGTCAAAGTAGCTGATATAAGATCATAACTTAAGTTTCTCAATGTTCCCATGGTTCATATTTTCAAAGCTTTTGAGTGCATTCATTTCAAATTCTATCTTTTAAAAACCTAATGTCAAATTAGAACTGCATGACAGATGTTTGAACGGCATGCTCCTGTGCTAACTAAAGGAGCAGGTGTTTTTGGAGGAGTGCCATTTAGGAGCAGTTGGGATGCATTAACCAGAGGTCACAGTGAGTTCAAATACTGGTGCACAATTGTTCTTTTTTTCCCCCTTTTCATTAAATCATCAGTCAGGGAAGATTTGACACAAACCCCATATATTTATACTGTGAAAAAATAAATTGCGATTAAATACTACTTTGTAGTTTTTCATTTGTGATCCATGAAAGATGAAATAATTTGCTGTTAAACAAATGACAGCAAAAGATGCAAAGAGATGCTTTATCATGACCGGAAGGGAGGTGGGGAGGAGTTCGGTTTCGGGGAACAGGTGTTGAGCACGGGGATGGAAAGCAAACCTCTGTGGACCACAGCCATTACTTTATAATGAATGGGGAAAAAGGTGGCCAACTCCCAGTGGCATGTGTGCTCCATGTGAATGAAAGCATGGCCCATCCAAGATAATGTGACTGTGGCCTTAGGCAGTACAATTGTGCTCTCGTAGTCACGGCCGTTGAATCAAGTACATCTAATAGAAACACGAAAAGGAAGAAAGTTTCATCTGCAACAATGAAATACTTTTTCAATGTTGTACCCACAAGATATGGGCCAAGTAGATGTCCTCCTCTGTCAACTTTGGTTCACCTATCAGTGTGCATGCTTGCCATACACATATAAACACACTCTGAGAGCATGCGCATGTTTTTGTGTGTGGTTGCATGCCGCCTGCATGCGTCAAACAGCTCTATTTGAGGTGGCAGGCACAGGTGCGCTAACGGCATGGCGGGCTCCAGCAGGTTATTGGCCGACAGATGGAGCGGAAGGCGGGGTGCGCTGGGGGGGACAGGAGTAACTGGAGGTTGGAGGGGGTGGGAGTTGGAGGATGTGGGGCGAGTAATGACACTGTTGGGTGGAGTTCTGTCAGAAGTGGCAACTGGCACATCTAAGCTTTTCATAGAGTTTAAACAACCTGAGCTTTCTAACACCCAATAAAACGTGCTCAGGCTGTCAGATGGGAAACAAAGATAAATACGTTTGAAAAGCACATGGGAGACACTATTATAGTCACTATGAATTAAGTACAGCTGTAGGAAAGAATACTGAATATACCAAATGTCTTGAATGTTGGCTAAGGTAGAAAAATATCATATTATAGTTAGGTTCAATTAAAAAGAAAGCAGGACCGTTTTAAAACGTTTGACTACAGCCTTACAGCATCCATTTTAACTTCTTTGCATGTTAATGAATAATTTGGTACTTGCCAGGCATCCATGTGTCCAATTGTGAGTGAAAGCAATTTTCTTTTAATGGCAGCCTGAATTGCTAAATACTTTTACAAAGATACTGACTTAAATATTGAATACCAGCAAGCAGCAACCAGGAGAAACTTTACTTTTATTAGTTTATCAGCATAGTTTCATCATTTAAGAATATCGAGCCATTCAATTACCATTTGCTTCTCTGACAGTGCTATGCGTGGCTAGCAGTGGTAGCTCTGTTGCTTCACTATCAATCACAACTTTGCCAGTCATAGCAGTGTCAGGTGGATGAGTAACAAAACCTTACAATCAGAGAAAATGTGTCTTCAAATGGAAAAAAAAAATATGATCATTAATATTAATTCTAAAAAGTAGAAAGGGTGTGGGAAAACAGGGATGTCAGGGGTTGGGCAAATCAGCTTTTATACAATTTAATACTATGGTCCCTCTGTAGGGCTCATATTTTCCATTAAAGTGCAGAGCATGAATACTAATAGCCCCAGTGGCTTAATGGCCCTGCCCAAATCCCTGTATTTGATTTCTACTTCTCAAAGTGACCTTTTCCCCGTGTTAATGGGCTTACCTGTGCTGGTCCATGTTGGGGCACAAGGAGGGAAGGGGGGGACGTTGCTATTTCAGCTTATTCCAATTAAAGGAGGCATCCATATTTTACCAGAACTATTAAGTGATCAGACAACACACAAACATGGGTCTGACACTAAGTCACAGAGCGACCCACCTTTTCATCTCATTTAGGAGTAAATTATAGCAAGCCAGGAAGCAGCAAAGCCACAATGACCTCCTAAATTTCACTTTTGGTGCGCTTGCCAAGAAAGACATTGAGTCGTTTATTGCCTTAGTTGGAAATGATCACCTTGTCAGGAAAGGTTTCAGTTCATTTCAGTTTTGAGTTTTTCAAACGCAACAAATATTTCAATAAGACACTTATGACATAGATTCAAAAGTGTCCCTTTGCTCTAGGAAGCTTTTGCATCTAAAATTCAATAATGGTAGGAATATAGCATTATGATTCTAGAATGATAATGATATAATAATATTACTATTAAAAATGTTTTTGCCAATAAAAGATTTATCTATTATCTATATTTACTCTATTCTTTATGATCTTTATACATATAACATATCTTAGGAACAGTTAGAATGCTGTGTAGAACTATCAGGCTCCCATTGTGTATACATTTATCCCATTACATTCTACTTTGGTTCTTGCTGTGTTTGCTATTGTTATACCCCTGATCTTTGCATATTCAATTAGTTGACTTGTTTGTGTAGCATGCAAACAGACATGCAATGCCTTACAAGGTTATGTGCTAACAACTTTCTGGAAAGACTTTGGAATACTAATGAACTCTTCTTTAAACCTTTTTCTCTTCCAAAACCTATGCAACACATAGAAGTAGCAGTCTGAATTGTTGACACACTCACACACTCATAATTGATATGGTAATCCTACAACATTACAGCCCTCTTGGAAATACAAGCTCAAGCAGAATTTATATTTGGGGGGATAGAATAATTGATGAACCGGGCCCCTGATCTCTCAAAGCAGTTTATGAAACTTTGTTAGCTCAGTTGAGATCACACCAAACATTAAAATAGTATTCATTATTCAGTGTTAATGCACATCAGCAAAGAATCCTTGGTAAAATGGCTGGTTGGATGAGTTTCAGTTTGGTTGGTTGTCATTAGTTCTCCATAATAATTCTGTAGAAGTGGCAGGCAGTCAGTATGCTGTGTCCTTACAGACAAACAGAACAAAGACCCAACCTTGACGATGTGGACTATGTTGTCATTATCCATAGATTAATGTTGTCAGGTCACCAATTAAGGTGTTGGAAGAAAACACCTCCTCAAACAAGGTGAGAAGTACACCTCAGATCCTTATAAGACTGGACAAGTAAGCTCCAGTTGGAAGCTGAGGTGAAGGCCCAAGGGAAGATGCTTGTCGCCACAAATACAGTAGATGTTCCGTCTCTTACTCCCTACAAAGTCTCAGCTGTATGCACTTCAATAGCAGCAGACGCAAATGTCTAAATGCAAAGGCACATACACACATTTGGAGATCTGAGCTAAATTAGCTTACTGCAGTAGTGCTCAAAATGTTGCTAATTGAACTCAGCTAATGGAAATCCTATTTCTCGACAGGTCTCAGATTTTATTTGTGACAAGAACTTATTGATAGAAGTGAAATAAGGCACAAACGTCCTTTCAAAGTCACAAGTTTGGCCCATCACTTTTCAAAAAAGAATTGTTAAATCCAAAGTCTAAAATGTTTGTATTCTCATTTAAAAAGCCCATTACCGCTATATGTAAAATCAGTCCATTTGTATCTCAGAAATTATCCACCTCCAGACAGTAGTTGATACTGGCAACATCTAACTTCTGTCAAACTAATTTTTTTTTACCTTTTCACCTGCCTTGGTGCAATGAGATCGGAGGAGGTCTGTCATCAGGAACTCTGTCTTGCCCTCCTCTCCGTCTTGTTGTCACATTGCTGATCTATGCAGGTATCAGGACCCCCGGGCTCAGTCAATGACGGAGCAGAGTGACCCCGAGCAGTCCCCATAGGCTTTAAGGTGAAAGGGGTAAAAAAAAATCCCAATGCACCACTACCCTCCCATTTAAATGGATCTCCTTTGGGATATCTCACAGGGTTTTTTCATTTCCCTGTCTGGAAATGGAATGCAAGTATGGAGTTGAATGGATGAGGTTCCTCACTGACAGGATGAGATTTGGCATATTCATAATGCTAGTAGGCTAGCTAGGCCTTTACAATTAGACCATTTTCACAAGATCCCTGCATTTGCGTGGGATGCAATGAGATGCAAAGATATATGACTGAGTCACAGCTTTGCTCATTCAGTATTAGAGCATTTTTCTCCATCATTGTGCCTTGCACAAATCAGATGATTTCCATTACTGTGGAATATATCAAGTCCTTTCAAAGGCTAAGCACTGTGAGACCGTGTAAACATTTGGATTGTGGGTGTCTTTTTCAGATCCCTCTTTGTGTATTTCTGTTCTAAATCCATACATGTCATTAAGGCTAGTGCAGCTTACATTAGTTTTTTTTACAATTTTAATATCCCCGAGACTGGATATTCATAAGATTTCAGTAATCAGCAGGGAATACATGGTGTATACCCATCAGTCCTCATTCTGAATTGTAACATAGGCTGCAACTGTAAAGCGTCATGACTGATTTTTAGCTAACAGCACTTGAACAGCAGCTTATGTCTTGGGGACAAATTTTAGATTAGCGATAAACAGGGTTAAGGCACGTTTGAGTTGCTAGCTTTGGAAAATGTGATGTAGAAATTTCATATCTGGAAATAGTTTTGTTTTATTTTTTGGGGTAACTGAATTTGTTTTTTTTTATTTAATAATATGCTCAATGACGGTGTCACGTAACTTGCTGATTCTTCTAGCAGTCTTCTGTGCCTCCCCTGGCAGCTGGAGGTGATTATTTGACTTACCCAAATGTAATAAGAGAAATACAGTCCAATAGGAACTGCAAGAAGGGAAAAAGAATACACACATACTACAATACACGCACAATAATTTACAGCCCAAGTAATATATTTTCTATATGCATGTATATATATGAATAACTATAGAGGTTTACCTTGCACAATGTATAACAATAAGGCCTGAGAAATGGCATTGCTTTGTTTATTTTTTCATTTCTTCAATGTTTTGTTATCCATCTATATGTTCATCTCCATGTTCCTTTTTTAATGTGCCTCTTTCTTAGCAGAGGAAAAAAAAACTGTAAAGTCAACCTTTGGAGGTTTGAGGGTGTTGTAGTGGCATTTGTCCAATAAAGGTTTTTGATTCAAGACCCAGGGTTTAAGTCCCATCTGGTACTCTTATTTTTTTCATGGGATTGGTTTTATGCTCAAACTCATTTTTAATCTAGATTTATTTTCTCTGTCTGATGCACACACTGTCCATGTCGTGGATGAGATTGTGTAGAGACATGAAGCCCAAGTTTTCTCTAAAGAAGTTGCTCTGAGTTTGCAGCAGGTCCCTCCGCATTGCCATCTGCATTTTCCTCCCTCTAATATACCCTTGTCACTCTGCGTTGCTCCTCATTGCATGAACATGCAGTTCAGACTTGTGCTGTGTTGACACTGATCTGTTCATGTTGCCAGGCCCAGTACATTCATAAAATAAATTGCATGTTTGAAAGAGGCTATGTCATATTTTTAGCATTTTTTTATAATATATTGTCTTCACCTCCCATCTTGTCAATTGGTATGCTCTTGTAATTAGCAAATTGGTTCTGAGATCAGCTGTGTGAAGGATCATTATCCATCCCCAATGACATGTTGCGAGTCTTGAAAGCACAGTTATTAAAGTTTTGGGAGCTTGGTTGGTCATGGATATTCAGCCGTCCCATTTACATCTCATCAGACGGTGTTGGATTAACCCAGATCTATTGCCTGCATAAGATCCAAGCAACGGGCAGGGGCAGCACATTCTCCAACTTTCTCAGCAAACTATTATCATTTTCAACATCTAACATTTTCTCCACTGCTCACTGTTTCTCATTCTGTCCATTCTTCTTTCTGCACACCCCACTTACCCATTTTTTTTTTTAACATGGCCCCGCCCACATCTTACTTTCACTTTCTTCCCTTCAAGGCCAGTCTTCATCACCACCCCTCTCAAAGCCCACTCACCCATAAGTCCCATCCATCACCATCATGCAGAAATAAGAGAGACAGTTGGTGGGTGTGACAAGAGACACAGACGAGGGAACAGAGACGCACAACATGCACAAAGTCAAAAAGTCAGATATTTGTATCAGACAGAAAGACGCAAAGAGCAAGGGAATAAATGGAGACAGAGGCAGAGAAAATAATATATAGGAGCAGATTACAAAGAAAGTATGGGAAACTAGGTTAAAAAGATGCACTTTTGCCTCGACAAATTTTGAAATCAGAATAATACTCTTAACAGTCTGATGTATTAGACTTGTCATCTCAGTCTGTTGCATCAGGTTCAAAGATGAAAAAGCTAAAAAAAAAATTAGGTTTAAAAAAAAAAAGGGGGGGGGGTCTCACATGGAATACTTTGACTGTGCTCTGTCTTCCTTTGTCTCCTTATTTGTGCTCAAGTGTGTGACCTTTTGACAAGACGCTCTCTCTTTTGTCAAACCCAGGAAAGGCTAGAAAACCAGCATGACATCAACAGGGATAAAGATGTTTTACAGGCTGGCTGACACATTCTGAAAAGTGAATGCTTTTTCTATAGTACTCGTTCTTGAGAAGTAGAATTGCAAGGATGCCCCTTCGCCAAAAAAGAAAGATTTTTAAAAAAGAATGAGCAAGTTGGCTGAAGGGGAATCAAAGTCAGGCAGACAGTCCTGGTAGCATCCTCCAGCTATGCCTGGAGGCCTAAATGTCTAGCTGACAATGTCTATACATGTCAGTCAGAAAATAATGGGCTCTCAAAATTGACCCTTGCGCCTTGAAACCTCAATCAGCTGAAATGGATTTCATACAGTCTGACAAAACTGATCAGTAACAGAGGAGTCAGCTTTTTTTCCCTTTTTTTTTTAAATCTCAGCAAAGTGTATGCTGCATGTATGCATAACGTACACAACATATTTGTGTTGTATTTTCTATGTAACCAACATTTTACTTGTTGCAGTTTTTGTAGAATGATACCTTTTCATACAACTTAAATCCTGCTTTTCCATCCTGCTTGTATTCTCATACTCTGGAGTCCTAAAACCAGATAAATATTTTTTATGTGATGAATTACATTATAATCACTGTTCATCAAAAAACCCATATGATTTTTTTGCCAGTCTATCTCCTGTACCCCCCTTTCCCTCTTATTTTTCTGTCTCTTATTTTCAGTGCCACAAATATAATTAATGGCAGAGCGCGAGAAAGCATGTTACTGGTTTATGGATTTTTGATGGTAATCTTCTGGATTAATTATGTGATATATGTGCCTTGTTAAGGTAATCGGGCTCGGGTAAATACAATGCATGAACTTTGATAGCGAACTGGCAGGCATTTCTCCCCTGCCTTCCTAAATCAATTTGTACCGTTCCCTGAGTCATTCTTGCATCGTTTCACACGGAGATAGTGCCAGGGATGAAAGTGCATGTTTTCTGAAATGCCCCCCCCCCCCCCCAAAAAAAAAGGATGGTCATATGATGATAGTGATTACAATGATAATGGCACAGTAAAACCCGTGCAATCACTCATCGGCTGTATTGTCACAGACACCTCGATCACCAGTATGTTTTGATGCATTTATACTGTAAATTCAGTTTCATCAACATGGAAATTGGATCCAGCGATGGGATAGATATCATGCACATGAGCAGCAGCCAATTCATTTTGACAAAAACGGGCTGGAGTGTGAGTTGTGTGTTCATGCATGTGTATTTGCATATATGTATGTAAGCTCACAGGTGAATACACAAATGGTGGCTGCGTGTCTCTGCCTGTGAGGTGAGCTGGTGTGTAAAGGGAGGCGAGCAAGCTGGCAGAGATTGTAAAGAAAGCACCTGGACTGTGGACACCCAGCCAGCTCCAACAGTCAATCTTCCTCGCTGCATCACGGAAAATGCCACTCAGCCACCAAGGTTTGTTAGCAAGTAAACAAGTCTCTGGCCACCGCGCATTCAAAGGCGTATATTTCCCAAGGTATAATGGCCAAGCAGAGGGGGAGAGGTTGAATTGGGCTTCGCTGGCATCCTGCCGATCTTTCATATAACCAGCTGATAGGTTTTACGCGTCTTTTCAAACATTTCTCATGCATGCGCGCACACACTTGCACAAAAAGATATATGCACTCATACCATCTTCTCTCCACACACATACAGGTCATGGTGAGGAGGATAGGCAGGAAGATATTTTCTGATGCCTCCCTTCCTCCAGGGTCCCTGTTGACAGCTTTGATTTGAGTGCTGTGGTGGCAGAGGTACTCCCAGGGCCTCATCTGTACCAGTAAATCACCAAACTACACATGTGTGTTTGTGCGTGCGAGTGGGTGTACATGTGTCGGTAAGCGTGCACATGACAGAACATTTAACTGTGGGACTGAGCATGTGTAATTATGGTTTAGGGTGTCAGTTGTGGTTTAGAGAGTCAGCAGTCTGTCTACTTGTTTACATAATGCAATTTTTGTCTGCATTGTTCGAATATTGTTTGAGGGGAAAAAACGAAGCACTTGGAAAACAGATATATAATTCTATATGCTATCTTATGTCCATACGCATGATAATAAGACACATATTTTTCTTAAACTTTGCACAGACCTTGTGATAAGAATGATTTACTCCCTTTCCTTTTAACCAAATTAAGCAAGTGCAAACGTGACACAACACCATGTGTTGATCTAATACCAACACAGTGATGTAGATAAACAAAATGGATTGAACTGACAAAACCTATTTAGGCCAAAGCAAGCTCTTGCTGAAGACTGTCCACGGCTCCTTGGTCTCTCACAGGATGGATGCGACAAGCCCATAAATAAACTCAAGCAATATTAAAACAAACGTGGACGTTTATAAATTGAGCTATTTTGATTTGTTTAGTTTGAAGGATCTTTCTTTGAAATTGGTTGTAATTTTGAGGATAACTTTCATTGTTGGTCTTTTTTTTCAGCCGTCTGTGAGAAAAGGGAAATCATTTGAACACGAGAAAAATAGATAATGTTATATATGTGTTATGTATCTGTATATAATTGATTTTATTTCTTTCTTCTTGCGGTTTTCATTTAGTAGAACCGGTTTTTTAACCTTAGAACATACTATTTAGTGAAAACAGAAGAATGCTGTGTGCATGTATGCAGCAAACTTGTTTTCACATGACAATATTGCCAAGTCCACTGACCGTGAACAGGCAGGACATTTTCCCTGTTACATTCTGTTGCTGTTGTGTTCCCAGGCAGACAGTAACACAGTTAGCAGAAGACAATTTTTCTCTCCCTTGTTCTGTCCCTTTCTGTCTTTGGTCTGGTAGTCAGTTATTGGGACTTCTGGGTTTGAAACAGTCCCGGCACACACAAACACACATACTAATGTTCACACACATACACACGAGAAGAATCCACTGCCCCAGTGGAGCTCAAGGCCATTCATACAGTCCCTGGGCATGCTACAGACTTCGATATGGCCTAGTGGTGCGAGCGACTTGTGGCTAGCACCATTGTCCCAAATTAATACACTATCGACCCACCAAGACATGCTTTGTCAATGGAAGGTGCCGCCATACCAGATTTTTCCTGGGTTGTATTGATGCGAGGGCACCAGAGGAAGGCAGTAATGGATACATAGTTGGCAATAAGAATCTCAGCCGAGCTTGGGGAATAGCCAAGGAGAATTTTTTTTCCTTTCTTGTATGTTTTTTCTCAACCTATATTCTGCTCAAGGGCCCTATAGAAAGCATCCTTGCAGTCCTGTTTTTCCAGCCAGAAGACACAATTTGGAATGTCCACAGAGGTTTCAGGTTGCTGTTTCAGTTTCTGGTCATGATGGACGATTTGATGCTTCTCTTCCTGCTGCTGCCAACCACGCATCTCAGCCACTATTCTGATCAGCAAATAGAAATGTATATATATAGATATTTGTGGGTTTAGATATAAAAACTGGGTGGGGCTGAAAAGAAGGTTTTCTATATCTGTAAATATCTCCAGACAGCCATGTCAGGGACTTATGCGAAGGTGACTATACCAGAACAAGCTGTCCAACTGTTTCAGTCAGTTCCATGTCAGAGCTGTGTGGAAATAAATGAAACAAATAGCACATGTCAGAATAACACATATCAGTATTCTCATGAATGCTGAGTGAATAGTATAATTTAAAATGGTAGTATATTAAAACATTTCAATTCTATTACTATCATCAAAGATCCAACCGATAGAATAATCCAACAATATTTAAAAGAGGGTCAAATCATGCCAGACTGACAAGGTTATATTTTGACTTCTCATTCATTTGTGTTTTAAAGGGGTGAGGGTGGTGGTGCGCGTGTATGTGTGTGTGTGTGTGTGTGTGTGTGTGTGTAAAATTGTAAAAGTTATACTGTCCCATACGAAAAACTGCCTTCACTTATATTTCATCCTTTTTATTTTTGACGTATTCATCTTAAAATAAATTTTTGCCAAGAGGCTAATGTGGCACATCTCAAACAACGAATGTGCTGTTTGCTTCCACAGCACCCTTTTTAGCTGACCAATCAGAGTAGGCTGTGCCTTTTGGGACATACTTGACTTACTAAAGTGGTCTTGACATTTTTACAATTTTTTTATGATGGATTGGAGGGAAATTCCACTAGACCTTCTTAAAATGTCTGAAAAAGTTGCATTATTATGTGTGGAAGTCTAGCCACAAGCTTAACCCTCCCCAGCCTAATTGCTCACCCTGTTCACACTCCCAACTCATCACATACAAACAATTGATTGTATCCTATTGCCCAGTTTTCCAGTCCCACAGTGTCTGTAAGACACCCAACAAAACTCAATATTCAAATGGTCTCTGCAGGTGATGTCACAGCTGCAGGACACTTAATCACAGTAAATTTGTTACAGAATTATGCCATCAACATTGGTAAAGGGTGTTACTGACTCAACACTAGGTTGTTTTCCTTAACCTAACCAAGTAGTCTTGATGCTAAAACTGAGCCAAAAAGCAACTGAAAAACTAAAATGTAAAACAGGGGTATGACAGATGTGAAACATTAGCTGGGTCACTAGAATTTAGAAGAGGTGAATAAGAAAAATAATGTGCAAAATATATACATACAGATATACTTGTTTCAGGTGGTTGTGGTTGTGGCACATAATGAGGAATGGAAACAACTCTAACAATCTCTCTAACCTGCCACAGATTAAAAGGATTCGATTTACCAGCCGCTTCTGACAAGAGCCTACAAACTCATAGGACAGTCCGGCATCTTCACAGACATCCTAGACATTCTCAGAGATTAAGATAATTCCTTAAAAACATCTCTCCATATTTTTTCCCGTGGATGTCCACCACAGTAATTGTTGCTCTTTTTATTTTTAATTTAATTTAATATTTTATCAACTTTAAACAAGTCTATGGGAAAGTATCTGATTAACATCTTTTTTTGCAGCTCATCAAAACATAACTATTGCAAGATTGATATTTGCTTGGCGAGTGAATGGAAACCCGGCAAATAACAAACGTCTGGGAACTTAAACTCTGGTCTCCTACCTGGAAAATGCAGACTTTGTTGGTCCTTGGATGTCCACAACCAGCTCATTCCAGATACAGAGTCAAACCCAGCTTCCTAAAAAAAAAAGACATTTAAGGGATAATATGCCACTGAAATATGACGTCCAAGGGCTTCTGACTTGTTATCATATTATCAGAGTTGGACAAGGGAATGTGGTAAATTTTTTTTTTGCTAGCTATCTATCCAGCATCAGAATTCAAAATTAGCATTTAGCTGATGAAGAAGACAAGCATCCAGCAAACTTAAGGGGCACTTTACACGGAAACGAAAACGGGTTAAAAACGCAAAACCTTTTTGCGGATGCACTATATCATTTAGATGGTAACAGCGTTTTGGGGGCATGAAAATGCAAAAAAAGTGAAACCGCCCTCCAGAGTGGAATTCTTGAAAACGCTCCACTGTCGCGCCACCGTGTAAAGGATGAAAATGCAAAACTGCGTTTCTCGTCACATAGAAATGACGTGACAAGCATAATAAAGCGCCAGAAAACCGTGGGAAACACATCAGTAGGCTATCAACATGTCCGTCCCTGCAGACTTTCAACTCGCCTTAGGCGCGGTAATTGACGTTCAAGAGTCATTTCATCAGATAACAGCAATGATGAGCGAGAGTAGTAAAGAACAGACCAAAAATATGAACTACGTTCTCGAAATTCTTGAAGTTCATAGAGAGAGCAGGTGACCTAGACAGCTGTGGGTGAGACCTGGGAGGACTTTTCAGTGGTGGGATAACTTCATGAATGGAGTGGTAGACGACCAAGCGTGGCATTGGTTTTCGCATGTCGAAGGAGTCTACATCACACACTTTTGCGTTTCCGTATGCACGCAGATTTTCACCCTAAAACGCTCGTCTAAATGCAGATTTAAAAGTGAAAACGAAACGCCACTTTTGCGTTTTGGTTTCAGATTGTTTCCGTGTAAAGGTAGCCTAAGATGCAAAACTAGGTTAACAATACATAACAAGTGTACCTCTGCTCAAAGTCTCCGACTCATCTTCAAACAAAAGATGCAGCAGATAATGTCACACTCCCTCTTGCTGTTTTGATCAGTTCTGTGAAACGCAAATGATTCATAATTTTCGAGTAATTTTTATTTATCATCTTATGTCAATGTTAGGCAGTAACTCACTGTGTTGTCGAACATTTTCATTTTTTTAGACTTTTGTGACTTCCTTGGTGACCCTTAATACCAGTTTTATCGACCACCAGTAAAACATGAGGAGAGAAATGAGAACAACAGCTTAGCAGGTTTGAATGCAGCTCTCAGAGAGGCACCCATGTTTCCCTACACTGACAAGTATCAGGAAATTGCTTAATGCATACACAAGCAGGGAGGCTGGACAAAGGAGCCCAGCATATGACAGTCCCTCTGCGTTGCAATGTGTGCAGCGGGTGACCAAGGGAGGTCAGCTGTGCTGACAGGTTAGGGGTCTGTAACCAAGTAAAACTCTTCAGGGATGCAGAGAGATGTCCCCTAAGAGCTGACCTAAAAGCTTTACGTGGCACCGCTGCTTTTTCTGCTCCTGGAGGATGGATCACTAGATGGATGGATGGGTGAAAGATAGACGGGCACAGCGGAAAGCGCCGACAATTTCATTTCCCATCTACCATGTTAGTGCAGCATCAGCAACCGTTTCATTTACTAACCTATTTTGGTCTGTATTCCAACATTTTTTTCCCCCCACTGGGTATCTCCCACATCAGCATGTTTCAATCTGCGTAAACAGAGGTTATGTAGGTTTTGAGATCGGGCAGGTGGTGTTTAGCCCTCATGTGGCGACACCCACAAGACCTTTCTCTTAATCTGAAAGGCCGAGTGATGAGTCAGCATGAGTTGTGTGAGATGTTGGAGTGAGAGGTCTGGCTTATCAGGGTGTCAGCCAGCAGCTGGGACTACATGCTGAGAGATCCTCACTGGCAGCAGGGAAAAGGATTGGCTTCATTAAAACTTCCCAGGACTGCGGAACTGGCTGCGGCCAACTGGGGAGATGCGATAAATGTCCCTTAAAACAACTCCTGATTAAAAGCTGACCCCTAACTCTAAAGAATGAAATGCAAACTTTGGTCCTTATCAGGCAAACAGCCAAGATGAAGTGTGCATGAGGTGTAGTGTGTTTAAGAACTTTCCCTTTTTGCACTCAAAATGAACCAAATCACTTTAATGCATTACTTTTTAACATCAAAGCATTAATACTGTAAAGGCAGATTGATACGCTGTCCTAGCCAAATGGAGGAAATACAAGGGGAATAGAGTCACACAAATAGACAGCTCATTAATTTCTTCTGCCTGTGCGCGAGCCTCGCGACCTGAGTTTTTCACGCAGCGCAAAGAAATTTACTGCTTTGACAGACTAACCAAGCGAACTCCTCCTAATTTGTATCAGCTCAGATTTGTTTTTGTTTTGCTGTCATCTTTATTTTTTATTGCAAATTACAGAGTGCCCCAAGTAATCTGGTGGGTCCACTGAATGCTAATGAGCTCCGCACAAAGGCTTAGTGTACAGGGAATATGAGCCGGATGTTTATGATTATTGGAACTTCTTCTCTCAGTCAATGTTTTCTTCTGCTCTGTCCTCTTTTTCCGTCTCCCCTCTTCCTCTGATGAGCTTCCTGATCATCATAAATCTTTAGCCAGAAGTTTCCCCCTGCAGAGCTACTGTTCTTTTAATCTACTCAGCCTCCCATGCAACTTGTTCATATTATAAAAGAGGAAAATGTTCTTTGAAGAGTTTCAGAAAAAGGTCAGTTTTTTGTTCAGGGGAAGCATAAATGTTCTACAAAAGCAGCAAATAGGAATTAAATACACTTTTCCTGCAAAAAAATAATGGCACTAAATAAAAGTTTGCAATGAGTATTGGTTTGCTGTACTAGACAAAGGTTTGAAATTCCTCCTCATCTTGATGGGATTTGTTGAATAGATTCACAGCAGCCCTTAAGCAGCTTTCCGCCTACACATACAGTAAGTACTGTAAGCTTGGTTGCACAGAGAGCACTGTAGGTAAAGTGATGCCACTGAATCGGTAGACAAATATTGAGTGTAGGGGACTAATCAAATGAACCCAAAAACTTGTCAAGGTTACAGGGACAGATGCAAAGCTAAATTAAATTTCATACTGTCGCAGCTTGAAGGAAGATTGAAAAGCACCAGAGTTCACCTCAAATGCAGCCGCTTCTGTCATCTCGACTCATCCCTGCAACGAATGTGTTGAAACTCTCTTACACATTTTCTCTAATATTGTCCACGTTTCAACGGAAAATGTTCCATCTTAATTCTTATTACTTTGACTGGCCTCTCAAATGATTAGATGAGCATATTGTCCATGATCAAATGAAAGTGAATAAAAGTACATGTGTCATGATACAAATCAATGCACTCCCAAAGCCAGCTTAGTGTTTCAGTACAGATGCAGAATGGCTTTAATTCAGTAGAGACCTCAAAGGATTTGATGATTTAACTTATTTGTGGATTAAAACAATATTTTTTTTTTCCCCCATCACCAAATCTGAAATTACTCAGAACCGTGTGCTGTCACACCGACAACTGTGAAGTGTCGGTGTGGCAATCTAAGTTAATAGAAGTCTAACTTGTGCAGATAAAGTGGTATTTTGAAGTTTTTTTTATTCTTTATTCTTGATTCTTGAAATTCATCTTAGTTTGTTACATTCAACAATTAACATATATACTTAAAAACATAAATGTAAAATAAACTGCTTGTGCTGTCAGAAATTTCCATCAACCAAACAGTAAGTCTTTAGAATACACAAAGCATTAGCAGCTGCTAATCCTATTCGTATTTCACTACTGGTGGTGATGTCACCTTAAATATACTTATTTTAAATTGGGGTAGTACGGTGGCCGACACGTGCAAACGCGCTGCAAACGGCGAAACAAATCCAACAGTAAAATGCTGCAAGAGAAAAATGCGGCAATAACAAAAACGACCGGAGCACACGCGCTGCAAACCCCGAAACACATGCAAGACAGAAACGCTGCAAACTTTAAAACACATGCAAGATAAAAATGCTGCAAACTTCAAAACACATGCAAGACAAAAACGCTGCAAACTCCAAAACACATGCAAGATAAAAATGCTGCAAACTTCAAAACACATGCAAGACGCTGCAAACTCCAAAACACATGCAAGATAAAAATGCTGCAAACTTCAAAACACATGCAAGACCAAAACGCTGCAGACTTCAAAACACAACGGAAGTTCGCCAGGCCACTGGGGGGTCTCGACCTGTGGGATAGGGGATATATGGGAGCGCTACCATATGAACCAGAGTGATGTGAACGAAAGAGAAGAAAGTCAGAAGGTAAGTTGTCCTCATGTCTTTTTTAAACACTTGGCCGTAATCTTTTACCTTATTATAGAAGAGCAGCGGAGTTATGTCGCTAATGTTAGCGTGCTTTCATTTAATTTAATGTTAGCTTTCGCTCGGGGACATCGTCTCCTCATATTGGATACATGGTAAGAGAGATGACAAACCGAGTGCACGGAAAGTACAGAGAGTAAAGGAGATGGCAAGGGAAGAGAAAAGAGAACAAATTTGAAGAGTAAGAGTAAGATTAAATAAAAAGCACAGAAAGGTGACAAAGTGCCCTCTCTCTTTATTTAGTAATGATCAATATGCAATTTTGAAATTAAATTGACTGATTGGATTCATCATAGCATATCATTGTCTATTTTTCCAGGCTGCCATGTTTTGCCCTTTCTGCAGCCAAGATCTGGGGACAGTTCACGTGTTCTGTCACTCATGTGGCAAAAATGTACAGTTCTTGGCACAAGCTGAAGACAATGGTGAGTATACTTGATGTACTCTTGGTTTAACATGCCACACTTTTCAAGATGCCCAAACATGGCTTTTTCCATGATAAACCAGTATTTTTTAGTGTGATAATGTAATGTAACAACCCAAGATTAGGGATCTACACTATATAGACAAACTCTATGTAACTGAGCTGTAACAACCCATATCTGATTTGACTCAGCCTGTCCTTTTTGAAAATGTATTCTCCTTTTCTCCCGTTGTTTGTCAGGTTCAACATTGGACAGCCCCACAGAGGAGGATCTGATTAAAAAGTACTTCCATGATGGCTACAGCAACAAAGAAATTTTGGATTTCCTGGCAACAATTCACAATGTTAAATTGAGCCTTCGCTCTCTGAATAGTAAATTAAAAAGTTTTTCACTGTTCAGGCAGAAAAATTACACTCCTCTTGTTACGGTACGTGCTGCCATCAAAGAAGAGCTAAAGGGACCAGGTCGGCATTATGGCTACCGTTTGATGTGGCTCACACTGCGCCAGAAGTACTATCTGACAGTGAGAAGGGATCATGTTATGACTTTGTTGAACGAGCTTGATCCGTCTGGAGTAGAATTGCGTGCAAGACGGAGATTTGTAAGAAGAGTTTACAGCTCCCATGGACCAAACCATGTCTGGCACATTGATGGTTATGACAAATTAAAGCCCTATGGCTTGGCAATTAGTGGCTGTATAGATGGCTACTCTCGCAAAGTACTGTGGTTGGTGTGTCAAGCAAGCAACAACAATCCAGGAGTGATTGCTCAAAACTATCTACGATGTGTCTCAGAATGTGGGATCATACCAATGCGGCTTCGCACGGACTGTGGCACTGAGAATGGCACAATGGTGGCAATCCATTGTGCTTTAAGATCATCACACACTGATGATTTTGCTGGGGCAGCCAGTCATATGTATGGCTCCTCAACAGCAAACCAACGAATAGAAAGTTGGTGGTCATACTTCCGAAAACAGAGGTTTGGTCATCAACAATTATTTTTATTTTTGTGCTCCTAGTTAATGTTATTGCAGTTACTGAAATGTAAATTTTCAATCGCATTACATGTAAATGTAAACCTAAAATGAATGACAGCTCTAATTCTAGTCTGTTGCAGGTCTCAGTTCTGGATGGACCTGATGAATGATCTGAAAGAGAGACATCTCTTCAGTGGGAGTCATGAGCACACATGTCTAGTGCGGTTTGTGTTCATGGGTGTGCTACAAAGGCACCTTGACGAATGCAGGGAAAGATGGAACACACATACTATCAGACCTGTTAAGCAGTCTCGTTGTCCGTCTGGTAAACCAGATGTCATGTACTACCTGCCTCACAGGTTTGTTTTTATGTGATATGTCTTTAAAAAATATATATATTTGTCAAATTAACGTGTAGTTACTGCCTGTAGTTAAATTATTTTGCCTGTTGAGTAGCTTTCACAATATTTTTCCCCAGCAATGAATATTCAGTCATGTATTCATCTCATGCTACCCATTACTCTAATAATCTCTACTAAGCAGTGTGACAGTTGTTTATTTTCACATTTCAAGTACAATTCAGTAATAAAACTGGCTATAACATAAAACAATACAAGTTGCCAGTTGACTGAAAAAAACTAAATATATATATGAACTGACGTACAGTGCATATGTAACCCCCAGGTTCGGTGGAAATGACTGTGGGTTCACATTCTCACAGGAGGAATTTGGCCAGTTTAGAACAGAGACAACCTGCAGTCCATGTGGCGATGACCATCTCCAGGCACACTTTGAGGACTTACAGAGACGGAGTGGTCTGATGCAGCCATTAACATGGGAGTCCTGTGTGGAAAACTACATAAGACTGAAGAACATGGCTGATATGTAATGTGAGTGCAACATTCAGTCTTTGTATCAAACAACCAAAACAAAGTACCACAGCTTTCATGGAACAACTTTCAAAATGGACTCTGCAACTGTAAACATTATAGGTCAACAGCCTAATTTTTCTTTTCTGATACCATACTTGAAATTCCAATTTCAATGGAGTCCAAAACCAGGGGAGTTTTGTATCCCAAAGTCCATGTCTGTTTGAAACTCATCATATGTCTTGGACATTGGTATTTTGATTGTGTTCGCACAGGTGCTGCTGACCGGAAACCGAGATGTTGACTGAAAAATCAGTTTGGGTTGTGGCTGAATTCCAGAGGGAGGCAGTGTGTTTAATCCTGTGGCAAACATCAGGATGTCCGGGAGAGAGAGCCCTGTTTGTTGTTCTGAAAAAAGGAGAAGTATTGAGTTAAGTTAAACATTACAATACGACTGATATAAACAGAAAATGGTAAAAATAATAAATGTTCTAATAAAAATAAACCTTCTGTGCCAAGGAGATAGTCTCTCCAGAATCCTAGTACTCTGGTTTCTTCATGCCGTCTTGTGCTGCCCTTTTCACTGAGCTGAACCTCAAAGATTTCCTGTAGTGTTGCAGATGTCAGCTTCTCTGCACTTGCGCACATGAAGGGCCTGAATACAGATGCATGCTGCTCCAAAGCGTACATGACACCCAGTGTCGAAAGCCCATCCTTGAATCTAGAAAACAATTAGAGCAATCATCACCTCAATGATGCTGGCAATGGAAGCATTTTAAAGGAGCAGTTCCATCCACCATACATGAACATGATTTGGCAGTACATTTAATCTTCTAATCTTTTACACCAAGTGATCTTGCATATTCACCCAGAGTCTGAAACTGACTCGCGCGCCAAATGGTCACTGAAAGTTTTGACAGCTACACAAATTTAAAATTTTTTGTTGACTTGAGTGAAGTAATTCTACCAGCCTCTTGCTCATTTGGCTGATGACTACTGTTACATTCTGACCCTGTATTCATCTCTTTGACTAATATATGACTTGAAAAAAAAAATTAATGAACATCTTTAACTTTGTTCAAATTAGGGAGACATACCTTTGTATTGAGAAATAGTTGCGGTAAATTTTGTACCACCGCATAAAATCTTTTATCATCTTCTTTTTGTCATCCACAATAACAGGGTAATGAAAGCAACCAGCAATCAGCAAGATGTTGGAATGTCTTTCAACTGCTGAATGTAGTTCATCTAATGTAGCTGCATTGGATATCTAGGGCAGAGAACAATGAGCGTAAACGGAAAGCAATATGCTGACACACTCCCATGTGAGGCAATTTATTTAAAAAAAAAAAAAACGACATACCTACTGAATATCAGATTTTTTGTATTCTGCCATTTAGAATTGTCTTTTGTGAAGACATTTTTTATAGTAACAAAACATGTTCGAAAAAAGTTGATATGGGCATAATTAAATATTAGACATTTAAAAAAAAAATAATACTTTACTTGACTGAAGTAGTTGTTGTTAATAATACCAACCTACCTCAAGCAGGGAAGCTCTCATGGTGTCATCAGTGATATCTTCAATCTTGGCTTCAATGTCAGTGGTTGTTCCTGTGAGGAACTGGTAAAACGTCTCTGCCAAGAAGCGAGGACCTGGACCACCATGAACGATGGAAGTAGCAATCATCTTCCCAGCAAGGAAGTATTCATCATCTTTCGCAGCTGTAGATTTTTTTTGTCAAATTAGAACTACATTTACATCAGTTGCCGCATTCTCATGAAGAAGATGCTGAAACTCGAAATAAGGTCATTACCTTTACTGTCAAGTGTGATAAATTTCCTGTCCTCTGGTCCATCAAAGATTCTGCGTGTTCTTAGGCAGTTCATAAGAAGGGTCAGGAACTCACGCTTGGGACCACCATTGTCAAGTCCATCCTCAGCTTGTCCCTCATCGTCAGTGAACCTCACTAATATTTCATTGGATGGGTCAAATGAAGCACGTTTGAAGCCTCGGACCGCTCCGTCCCAAACATTGCCTCTATTGATATTGAACCTGCTGTGAGACGTTTGTGTAGTCTTTGCATAGAGCTCTGAAATAATGTCTGCAGCAGTCTTATGGTCTGTGCTGTAAAAGAAAATGTGGTGTATTATTATTTCAAAGAATAAAGGCACAAATAAGATTTAGAAAAATACTAATTAGTAATTACTACCTTTCCTCTGCACAGTGCTCCATATGTTCCTCTGGCTCTGAGTCACTGTCAACTATGATAGGTGCATACACATTTGTGTAGTTGCTGTATTGAGAGGACAGTTGAGTAAATATTTTCAAATTTATATCTAATGAATGATCTTTAAAAAGAATATTGGGTTTAGAACAGATAATACCAGTATGTTTGGCATATGTATGTATGTATATATATATATATATATATATGCCAAAATATATTTAAAAAAAAAGGTATGAATATCCCAAAATACTTGTGGGATTTTTTTTCCTTGGTTTGTAAGTAGTGACTTCCATTTAGAAATGTAAAAATGTAAAAAGCAAATCTGTAAAGGTTGTAACCATCAACACAGCTTACCTATAGTAGTTTTTGTTGTGGTCCTGGGTGGATTTGAGAAGTTCCTGGACTTTGGTTTGTCCTCCATCCTAATTTAACCGAAGAAATTACTGCAGTTAATGTAATGACAGTGCCACTGGCTTAGTAACTATAATAGTACACATTACATTTTGAGTGATTAGCTTGGAGAATTCATGAAAATATGTTCACACATTCAACATTTAAGTAGATGAATTCAAGTCTTACTTGATCAGAGCCTGGTTGTGTGTGTCTGAAAGGTCTGGAAATAAAAAAAAACTAAATAATTAAGTAGCTGCACTGTGCGTTGCACTGTCTGAGCAACAAAATATGAAGTGGACAATGTTTTGTTTGTCGTTTTGTATTTTACTCATTCAGAATGTTCTCCATTCTTGGACTGCTAGCATTATCTGGACCATCCCACAACTGCATACAACATAGAAATGACAGATTTCATCAAACGAAAATATCAATTCACTTCACTTAACGTGTAATGCCATACAGATGATAACTGACCAAGGTGTCAGAAAGTGGACTGTCTCCAGATGGCAACCGAACATGGACAACACTGTCATCGTCACTTGAAGAATGTCCACTGTAACCTAAATGCAATAATTATCTTGATTGTTACGGGTATGAAGTTGAATTGCATTAATCTCCCCAGTTTTACCTGTGAGTAAAGGTTATTTTGAATCCTTGAATCTTCAATATCTATCAACCATAAATACTTAATTAAAATTCACTACATAAATTTGGTGAAATGGTAGAATCATATGGTATCCCCTTTTGCTTTCAAACTTTGTATTGTGGCACAATAAACCCACATTGTAGTAAGAAAAAGACTGTATTGGAAATACAAGCCTAAAGTGGGCCTAAAGGGCTTTCTGATATTTATACTGATGACACACAAGTTAAACCTGGAAGTTAAAAGAATCATGACTGGAATGTATCTTGGTCTGAGAATCATATGTAGGTGTAAAAATGTGATATTTAAATCTAACATATAACAAAGTTGAGCTTAAAACAAGAGTGAAGATGTGTCAGAAGCACTTACAGCTGTTTGCAAAGTCCCTAACAGTGCAAATGTAAAAAGTAATTCTTTGGTAGGACTTTCCAATCTCCTCTTTGTACTTCTGCACTGTGAAAGGGGTGTCAGATCCCGGGAT
The DNA here is from genome assembly GCF_027942865.1 of Odontesthes bonariensis. Classification (NCBI taxonomy): domain Eukaryota; kingdom Metazoa; phylum Chordata; class Actinopteri; order Atheriniformes; family Atherinopsidae; genus Odontesthes; species Odontesthes bonariensis. The sequence continues at coordinate 13,594,552 of NC_134524.1, read as the reverse complement.
GTTTATAACTTTTTTAGCATCAGGATACAACAAAACATAAGCACAATCTTCCATATCCTGGTTGAAATCTTTCTGCTTTTTTACAGCAGCAGCCAGCAGTTGTTCAGCTGACCAATGAGGCTGAATATCAATGGGAAGAGACTTCCCTCTCACAGGCTTAAGAGAGCACCCGTGCATCTTCATAACGCCAACATTAATCTGATGAAAGATAAGATAATGAAATTAATAAAATAAATTTAATTGATAGAATCTGTCATTTACAGTTCATGAGTCTGCATTGGTCATTGTGTGTGGGCAATGGCATACCTTCACTATTTTCTGTTTCTGTTCCTTCCCTGCTCTGTTCTTTGAAAAGAATGTCTTTCTTTCCCTCTCTTTTATTGCCCTAAATTTCAAAAAGGACTCAACACCTGAGCTTCCTGAAAGGTCAAAAATACAGGAATTGCACATTAATTACTCTTAATTAATTACTTTATTATTACCCCCACTATTCTCATATTTAATGTATTTCTAACATTTAATGTACTGAGTATTGCTGAGATACTGACTACAAGAACACGATTTTCAGTTTACCTGCACTAGTGCCTGACTGAGCATCAGGAACTGCACTGGTGGTGGGCCTTTCCTCAGGGGGTTTGTTTGCCTTATTACAAATTGTACTAAGAAATTTAACATTTTTGCCACACTGAAAACAAAAGTCTGCAAAATCTCTCACGGTTTCTCCACAAAATGGACAGTACATCTGTGAGGGGAAAGTGGAGATTATTATTATTAGTTCAATGCTCTCCACATCTCCTCATCACCTCCACATTTTGCCCTAATGTCCCGTCTCTGCTTCCTGGAATTGCCTCTGTTACTCTTCTTCAAATTTGTTCTCTTTTCTCTTCCCTTGCCATCTCCTTTACTCTCTGTACTTTCCGTGCACTCGGTTTGTCATCTCTCTTACCATGTATCCAATATGAGGAGACGATGTCCCCGAGCGAAAGCTAACATTAAATTAAATGAAAGCACGCAAACATTAGCGACATAACTCCGCTGCTCTTCTATAATAAGGTAAAAGATTACGGCCAAGTGTTTAAAAAAGACATGAGGACAACTTACCTTCTGACTTTCTTCTCTTTCGTTCACATCACTCTGGTTCATATGGTAGCGCTCCCATTTATCCCCTATCCCACAGGTCGAGACCCCCCAGTGGCCTGGCGAACTTCCGTTGTGTTTTGAAGTTTGCAGCGTTTTTGTCTTGCATGTGTTTTAAAGTTTGCAGAATTTTTATCTTGCATGTGTTTTGAAGTTTGCAGCGTTTTTGTCTTGCATGTGTTTTAAAGTTTGCAGCGTTTCTGTCTTGCATGTGTTTTGAAGTTTGCAGCATTTTTATCTTGCATGTGTTTTAAAGTTTGCAGCGTTTCTGTCTTGCATGTGTTTTGAAGTTTGCAGCATTTTTTATCTTGCATGTGTTTTGAAGTTTGCAGCGTTTCTGTCTTGCATGTGTTTTGGGGTTTGCAGCGCGTGTGCTCCGGTCGTTTTTGTTATTGCCGCATTTTTCTCTTGCAGCATTTTACTGTTGGAATTGTTTCGCCGTTTGCAGCGCGTTTGCACGTGTCGGCCACCGTAGGGAAGCAATTTTAATGGACACATTTGTGAGTCTCCTGCTAGGTATAAAAGAGGTGGCCGCTCTGTCAATAGCCACATTACACATTGCGCAAGAAATGTCAGGTTCATATTCTCTGTGAACATCTCTACAGCTGAATACTGCCCAATCAACTAAAGTCCTGTGAGTGAGTTGACAAAGTAGCAATCAGTAACAAATCTCAGTTTTAGTGATGCAATAAAAAAACAAAAAAGGAAAATTAATTTACTTGTTTCTAAGTATACAAAAACAAATTATGACCACTTTGAAACCAGTGATAAAGTTTTCTGCATTGGCTCACAGATGAGGAAACAAGTCTTTTTTTAATAAAAATGTTGGCTGTCTGTCTGTGTTGTTGGAGTGTAGCCTTCAGGGCTTTGAAAAAAATGTTTTTACTTGGTGGCTCAGCCAGAAGAGAGGAGAAGAGATTATAAAACATGTAATTGGCACCAACCAAACAAAATCATGCGCCTTTTGAACTATTAATCTACAAATTTGCCACATTTCTGTCTGAAGTTTTGGATTTTCTTTTCTTTTTTTTTCTTTCCCCATTTTAAATTAAAGAGACACATTAAGTCTGTAACTTAATTCCAACCATCCCTCAGGCTTGTCATGTGCCTGTAATACTATATTTGTTTTGTTCACAAAGTGGAAAAAAAGTTTCAGCTTATCCCACACTAGATGCGTTAACAAACTAAGCAGGTGACACAGGTTACAGATTTGTCGTTGCGATTGAGCATTTTTCAATGTTAATCTGTGGAAAAACAAACAACAGTGCCACAGTCGGTCATGTGCAGAGGGAATCGCTTGACAAGTTTGTTTGAATTAGATAGAAAAGTCCTGATGCGGTTCGACACTGGGGCCATGCAGAGGTGCACATGTGTGTGATATTTTGGGCATGTTTCATTGCACCTGCAAATGTCATTAGTATGCATAGGAATGTGACTGATGACTTTCATTAACGGAAGTGAACAAGGATTAGGCCCCCTTCAGTGTTGCTTGCTTTCACCTTTACTTTACGCTAATGATTTTCCCCCTACATCCTTCCTCAAGGTTGACCCTGTCAGTCCAGCAGCCTTTCTTCCTTTCTTTTCCGTCCTTTGTTTCTTTCTCATTCACTTTCTCACTTACACACACTTTTATTTAGCCTACACAGGTATAGTCAGACACACATAAACCACACAAACACCTTTAGCGGGGATCCAAATAAGCCATGCTGTGTTAGTTTGTTTTGTTAGGTAAACAAAGCCTGGCTTCTTTTATTATCAATGAAGCATAACCAAATCAATTTATAAACAGCCTTATCTGCTCACAGGAACGCTGGTAGCCCGGGAGCGATTAACTCCAACGGCTGTTAACTCTTTGCATACATAACTGCAATGTCTAAACTATTCAAGCAACAGGAAAAGGTGGGATGAAGTTGGGGGGGCAGGGGGGGAATGAACTTCATTTGTCCTCCTGTTTATGTATACTCACGTATGTGTGTAAGTGCGCAAATTTGACCGGGAAAATACTCTGAAGGTGTGAAGGTAAATGAAGGGAGATATATGCTGATACATAGTGGGGAGAGGAAGAGCAAGTTAGAGTGGAGGAGGGGCTCGGGGGAGGGTAGAGGAGTGAATTTCGACATGTCATTTCTGAAATTGAGTTTTGATAACTGACAATTTGTTCAGCTAGTGAAATGTCAAGAGTCCAAAAAGATTGATGAAGTGCATAATAGATGTCTCAGATTGACTCGCCGCTGTGGGCTTGAGTCCCACGCACGCATCAGACCACCGAAACGATACAGAAATGAGATCTCTCACACATACACGCCAAGACACATAGATAAACACACAAACAGATACACACATACTTGACTGCTGGAGAGCACCTCTGATATGGAAAACTGGTCCACGTCAATTTAGTTGCGGTAGATGTGATTTCTGCCTGAACACGGAAGTGTCATTCAAAGGATGGTGGCCACTGACTGAGGGCTTGTAGATTTATTAGGATGCTGAGTTGTTGTAATGGTTTATGTTGGTGTGTATGGGATCACATTAAGGAAAGCTACATTTTTCTGATTATCACAAATGTGGTCGGCATAATCTTAATGCACTGGAGAACTAAACTACCACAGATTTTGCCGCTGGAAACCAGTATTCCAGCAGCATTCTGAGTCCTTTTCAGACAATGTATCTGCAATAGATTTAACTCGCATATGTGGGCATAACTGTGGTTAAATTGGAGCACTGGCTTCTCCTTCTCTCAAACATATTGCTTTTTTTTTTTTTTAGCTGAAAACAGTCATCAATCAAGTTCCCAAGCTGATAGTAGAGATACCGCGGTATCAACACACACAGCCTTTGCATAAATACAATGTGTTCTGAATGTGTGGCTTCTCAGACAAACTGATCCCGAAACTTGGAAACGGTGTGCCGTTTTCTCTTATTTTCTTTTGGTTTTTACTTCTTTTTTTTTTCAGTGCATCCTAAAAGAGGAGGCATACCAACCCAGGATAACTGCTTGTTTTCACTCATCTTGAAACGCATGTTGAGCAGACCATGTTCATACCTTGCCTATACAGTGAATCTGTTGGTTTATTAGGAATTCTTTCAGCATTTGCTATGAACTAAAAAAATCTAGTGCATATATCTGTACAGTCTCCAGCAAGCGCTAAAGCGCTATTCCATTTGGCAGTATTCAAGATTAGCTGAAAGCATAAGAAACCTACTACAGAAAGTGATTATAGTGGCGTCATCTCAAGGAACCAAGTTCTCACAGTCTAATTGTATATTTGAAGCCACATTATTTTTGCTTGATATCAGACAGCGTTGTTACACCTATATTGTGTATTGTGAAGTCAAACGCTGACATTACCTACACTATTTTATTGTTTGGGGTTTTTGTTTGTTCCTTACTGTTCTATTTAGAGATATCCTGTCTTTGTTGCTCCTCACCTATATTGAATTAGCTGATTGCCTTGGTTTTCTTTGTTACTTGACAAATCGACTTTATGGTTCCTTCAAAGTTTACAGCCTTAAAGTTTCAATTCAAGATGTTTTAAAAAACCAATACTGTACAGCAAAATAAAACAAAGACTGTTTGCTATGTGAAGATAGCAGTGTATTGCTCTTACGCCTCTTATGTAGCCTGCAATAATGTATAGACCAAGAAGTATCATTGTCTGTGTAAATGGGTGAATGGTGGTAAATGGGTGTGGTAAATTAAACTGGAAAAGTTCTATATAAATTGAGTCTACCATTTTACCGTTTACTACCTCTCAGTGTTGTTTGTCCACATGGTGGAGAACATTTGAATGTCCTAATCAATCATTAAACATGTTTAGATTTACTGTTGATTTAAGTCGTCAACAAGGATGCTTTTAGGGGTTGAGTAATGCGAAGTATTAAAAAAAGAAAAAAAAAACATTAAGAATGTTCATCTATTTATCGTTTAGTTGCTATGGGTGGGAGTTTGGAAAAAAAACAAATGCTGCCCCTGCTGTGGTGCACAGCTTGACAATACAAATGATTAGCCCATCAAGCTGATGGTTTAATCATTAGTTCTCCTGTGGTGCCAATTAAATCTTTTTTCCCCGGTCAAATGTGCAAAAAAAATAAATTAAAAAAAGAGCATTTCTAGGGAAACTCTTCGCTAGGTTTGCTAGCAAAGGTGTAACATCAAGAAATCTCTCAAATGACTGGAAGTAGCCACGACATTTTACTGAGGTGGACAGACATTTGTTTCATAAAAAGAAAACCATAAACTGAACTGTGAAAACAAAAACTAAATTGCAGAAAAAACATGTCTAAAACCAGACAAACAATGAAAAGAACTACAGAGAATAACAAAGAAGATAGCAATGATGAGGATCTGACGATGATTAAGAAAAACCAAGGAGCATAAATACTGTGGGGAACTGATGAGTAAGTGACTGCAGCTGGCACAGATTGAAATCAGGTGAGTGTGGACCTGAAGACCAAACAGGGGAACCGAGGACAACTACTGGTGAGGATGTGGAACAGAGTAAACTAGAAGATAAACTGAGACCACAATACAAGTAAAGCAAACCATAAGAGTGACTATGAACAAAAAGAATAGACTAATACAAACTAAAATAGAATAAATCCTTATTCAAAGCCATAACTCGAAATACCAAGAACACAAACAAAGCACATTGAGTTGCCTTTGGTAGGAAATGCGCTATATAAATAAAGATTGATTGATTGATTGAACAAGAAAACAGAATCAACACACTAAAACCAAGACAAGGAAAACAAATTCAAAGTCAGAAAATTCACAAACCCTAAAAAATAGAGGGTTTCAGGTGACGGCTAAACATGACATAAAACTCGTCCTTATAAAGATGCAAACATGTGATAGAAATCTAAATGTTGCCACATGGGACTGTTGGAGTAGCTTTTAAAGCTCTTCTTATGCAACATCACCACATATCACAATAATCTGCCAATGATAATTCAAGTAGACAAGTGAGGAACATTTTTTGATGCATTTCTCAAATTTAACCAAAGGCAGACTGCAGCAGATTTTAGAAAAAGACATCAAGGACACAAAGCAGACGTTTTCCAAATTAGAAAACGTGGAACAATGTTGCAACAGGACCAAATGTCGCTGAGCTCAAAGTTATGAGCCAAAACATCTCTTCTGTATTTGTCTTGCTCAAGGGTTTGACTCATGAAGGTCACACGTGTCATTAGTATTAAGGCATCAACGGACGAGGTATTTTCACAAAGGTGATACTTTCCCATCACTGAATAATTAGCCTAATTTTTATAAGCAAGGGGGACACTTAAAAGTCCGTTCCAATGATTCCACAAATTAATTTTTACATCAGGTGATAGAAATTTGTCATGCTGTAGACACAAATCCTCAGTGCTAGACACAGCCAGCCAGCTGTGGTAATACCTTATTTTAGGGAAGAGATCAAACTTTCTCCGTTATCTTTGAGTGTCCTTTGTGGGGTTGTGCGGATGCAGCACTCCAATAAGCCTTCAGGATTTTGGGAGCCATCCAGGATCTATCTGATGTAACAAAGGAGTTTTGAAGAGCAAAAGAAAAAAAAGACTTGACAGCACTGGAGATGTAACTATTTCAAGTGTGTTTTTGCTTTGGATGTTGACTTACATGGACAAACTGTAGTTGCTGCCAATGGGGGACTGTGGAAAAGATTTTTTGAGAACTTGCACTCTAAATGAAATTACAATGTTATGCTCCCTTTTCTTTAAGGATCCAATATGTTTGCCTCAAACGTGAGTGCAGGTGCTGCCCCAGCTGTCTGCACCCAGTGACCCATGTGATCAGAAAAAACATTTTAACATTTTGCACCTCACTGAGACCTGGGGAAATCCCTGATGACAACATTTTAGGATGTCATTGTAGAGCCACATTTCTGATTCAGTTCAATTATCACAACAAAGGATTGCATAACTTGCATAAATTGAGATTTAATAACCTGAAGCAAAGCCGTCCTGTTCTGGGCCATGCACATCCCTAGGTTTGAAACCGTAAAGAAACTGGCACAGTAATTTAACGTACTAAGATTTACTTAAGAAGTGCAGCTGTTTTTGAGGTTTTCTCACCATGTCACTTGTATTCTGTTTTGTTTTTTTGTACAAATTAAAAGCAAAATATACAATCAGTCAGTCTACAGTCAGTAAATGTTTATGGCCTTTGAAAAGAGCCATGCTCTGTGATGAAAGTAAGGATTGACATTTATTTAAGTATAATAACTGCTGTATTCAATGTCCTAATGTTCATTTTTAGGAATTTTCTCTGCTACAGTTTGAATAAATACACATGTATTTATAATAAATTTGAGTGAATGCAAGTACATGCACACACACTTGGCACACTGGGTGAAGATTCAAACAAATTGCACAAACAGTAACACTTAGATGGAGATGAATTCTATGACAGATTCAGCTAGGCTGAACGTAGAAAAAGAATAACAATTCTTGTCCACATTTATGGAACAAGTTCAATCTAAATTCTATTAAAAGCGGTAACCCACTTCATTTAAATGTTGTCAGTCCATTAAATGGATGTTACAACTGTTTGTTATTCTATTAAGGAACAGGACAAGATGCTCTCACCTCACCTCCTCGCCATGGCAACGTGGAAAAGTGTTGCCAGAAATTTCTTCAATGAAATTAACTTGTTATGTATTGTGCAACACCTCAACAGGTTTTCCACTGTAATTCAATAAAGTTGTACAGTAGTAGAGCAAAAGCTGTCAAGATAAAGAAAGAGTGAACGAAAAGAAAGAGGTGAGAAACAGCTGTATCAAGGTTAGTCTCAAACATGAATCAAATGCTTGGGAGTCAAGTGACTATCCCCCCTGCTTCCCTCCAAACTTCTAACATGGTCCATGTCATTTGCAAAATAAGCACTGTAGAATTTCCCTGTTTACTTTGCAACTTTAGAGCTGTTCCTGAAAGTGACAGGAAAGGGAGAACTGACACAAAAGACGAACTCTGAAATGAGACATTCCAGGAAGACTGCATCTTTCATCTCCCGCAGAAAAGTCAAAACTGAGGGAAACCAGAAACAAAAGACAGATAAGAAGTATCAAATGGAGTCAATAAAAACTGCCATGCCAAGTGTTGATGAAAAGACCTCATAAAACCCATTGAAGGGGCTTAGACCTCCTCCTACAAGTTTTATAGGTTTACTGATCTAATTAGTTAGTGTGTCAGTTAGTTATTTTCATTTATGTGCATATATGCATGATGTCCAAGTAGTTATAATTTTGTAAGAAATATATCATATACATACATATACACTATACATGTTTTAAGGTTTATCAACGTGTCTCAGTCTTGTGTTGCATGAATTGTGTTTCCAGAATGAAGATGAAGATATATTTAGATAAAACAAAGGGATGGGTTTTTTTTTTGGGGGGGTGGGGGTTTACACATGAAAGTCCAATAATAATCACTTAATTCAGATATTAATGTTTTATCTCAACTGTTCTCACAGAGGAAGAGAAGGGAGCCTGTTACCTGAAATGACCCTGCCACAGCCCTTCATAGAGCATCTCGGTTTCCAGCTAGATAATAGAAGTTGGTGCAAGATTACTCTTTCTCTTGTCTTGAGTTCTCAACGTCCAAACCCATGTATTATCTTCGGGCTAGACTCTTGTTTGACTTACCTTTTTTTCATCTCCATCATCATAGTCTTTAGTATTTTGGTATAAGTAAGTGCTTCTTATTTTTCTACCTTTCCCGTGCGCCCTCTGTCAGATTTAATGAGCACTCGCTCATTTTAAAAGACGCTCCCCACCTTTCTGGAGAAAATTTATTTTTGTGTCGAGTGCCCACGGCTCAAGGTTGTCTAACTATCCCGAGAGGAACCATGCCATTTCAGATTCATCATCAAGCCACAGCTGAGGGAAGGAGCAGAGAGGACAGTTACACCCTAAAACCCAGCTTTGTAATCTAAATGTCTGATGCAGACATGAACCCAATTCAGCAGAAGACACCATCTCCAGGTCAACCGGCTTGTGTTTACCTCAGTGCAACCCAGGAGTTGCATTGAGGTAAAGTTGGGGATTCCTGAAAAAACTACTGCACCAATGTAAGAAAAGCCTCCTTAAAGCGATATTATACTCCAAAGTACTCATGATCGGAGAGGGTCTAAGTTTTGCAAAAGGTCATTTTATCTTTAACTCAAGTCAGTAAGCTACAACATAGTATCACTGTGGTTTACCACACACTTTGGAAATGGGATAGAAATCGTATCTCAAGTGTTGGGTGTTTTCCCGGTGCAGTCATCAGAATTCCCTGAGACTTGATTGCTCAAAATACTTTTATTGATAAAATTCCTCCCACACAAAACACATCAGATTAATTATAAATAAACTTTTAATTTTTAACTTATTACTTAGATTCACTGACTGGAGGGAACTCACAGAATGTGACTCAAGTTTATTTCTAGAAAAAACAATTGAAAACTGAGTTTTTGCATAAGACCTGTGCAGCCTCGGATTTGTTGTACTGTATGCAGAGTGTTTCGACTGCATAAACACACGATTAGAGTCTAGAGCAAAGGAGCTTGTGCAGCGCCTCTTATCTGCTATGGATGCCTCTGATGGCTCCTGATTGAAATGCCAGCTCTGAAGTTCTGTGCTCAGCCACACGTGTAAACGCCCCAACGGAATGTAACTTATTCCCTCAAAGTACTTGTTTTTCCTCCCCAGGCAACTGGGGATTAGCCGTTCAAATTCCAGACGGGTGCTTTTTGAAGAAAGCCGTTTTCCGAGAAATGTGCGTGAAAAATTGGCAAGCAAGCATTAATATGTATAATTAATTTTGTTGTTATCCACATATTTGAGCAAAATAGTGAGAGGCACGAGGCTGAATTTGGGACCCAGGGAGAGTATGTGGATCAATTTTAACATTTACATTCCAATTCAATTTGCTCAACTGGAATTATCTGGCTCCCCTTCATGGTGGAGATTAATTCAGCCTCCTTGTTGTTCATTTCGAAGTTTAATAACATAACCCAAAGGTATTTCTTTTTTTTGTGAACACAGGAAATTTTTTTGAGTCTTCTCTCCAGTTATTTTTGGCTCCTTGTAGATTTCAAATTCTGCATGTTCCCGATGCATGAATATATTAGCAATTCTCTGATTATCACAGTTTTCATATCACAGCTGGATGCCAGAACTTCACTAGACAATCAGCCTTTGTAGTAAGAAAAGGGTTTTTTCTCATGTCTCCCATCAGTTTGAGTGTGCGCACGGACATGTAGACACATACACACAAACATATGCATCCCTAGATCAGCCATAACATTAAAACCAGTGACAGGTAAAGTGAACAAAACTTTGTGCAAACCTTCGAAAAACGTTGGGAAAACCTGCATCCTGGGACTCACATGATTTTACTTTGACAACTATCTTAACATTTTTGCAGACCAATCACCCCCCCCACAGCAATACAGTAAGGCAACACCCCGAACGGGTATCTTTCCACAGTGGGATAGCACTGAGCCTTACAAAAACAGCTTAGGAAGGGCTAAAAAGCATGTCAAATAGCCTGAGGTGTTCCCCTGACCCCACAGCCCACAGGGCACAAAGTATTCTTTGCAAAGGTCCCGTTACACCCACATAAATACACATAACATACAACAAAAGTGGAAATCACAGGGCAAATTACAAGCTACAACTAAGACATCTGTTTTTTTGAGTCTTCTCCATCAAGATTTATTTTTCACACCTTCTTGTTGCTTTGTGTTACCACAAAGCATTAAAGTCGTGTACACAGATCCTGTTACCAGGTGTGTGGAGGCCTCAGTGGCAGCCAGCGTTTGTTCCGTAGGTGGCATGAAACGTGCCGGGGTCGCTGGTCCCTTCTCTGCCACCCCATCATCGGGATAATTAAGCTTTCTCATCCTGCTGCACACAAATGGGGAATTTCAGCAGCCCCTCCAAGTTGCAGAGATAGTCTGCAAATTGCTTCTGATTCGCCACCTGATTGTGCTATGATTATGTTGTCACTGAATGCTGTGATTATGATGGCCCATAATTGCTGGTGTGCATTAGCTGCTGCACAACATCCCCCCAATCCCTCAGTCTACCTGTCTATGTATCTATTGACTTTGTCTCTGTCTATAAGTCTTTGATTTTTTTCATTTTTTTTCATTTTTGTGTCACAGCTCTGCCTCAGTTTCCTTACTTTCCTTCACTAATCCAGACACAACGATTCTACTTGTGAGACACTTTGATACTCTTTTCGGCAGGGTTGAACATTTTGCTCTGATGCTGTTTGAAAGTTGTTCTTCTCAGAGCACCCCATGTCATCTGCTAAAGTCTGTTATTGCAATAGCACAAAAATAATACTTAGAAATTTTATTCTCTTTTTATCTGAACTGGCTCTTTAATTTTTCTTCTATGTATTTATTCTTAAAAAACAGATTTTCTTCATTCCCTCACATTTCTAACCCAAAACACCAGGTTTATCTAATGATTCGGCCAAGGTGTGTGTTTGCGTGTTATTTGGATGAGATGGAAGTGGGGGTATTGTTTTACAAGGTGTACAAACACTTGTCCAACATGCATGCAAACGAAGTGCCTCCTGATGGCAGGGGATTCTCATTTTCACAGAAGGCATCAAGTGACCTGCAGCAAGGCAGCAGAATGTACCGCATCTTGGCGCAAGGGAAGCCGTTTGTTTGGGTGGTAAAACAGAGGGCTGTTTATTGGGGCTTGTTGGACTGACAGTGTTCCCTGTCAAAGCAACGCTTCAGCTGTCACCATCTGAAAAAAGGGACAAATTTGCATGTCATTAATCCCACCTCCGCTCCGAGCTCTTCTTGAAAAGGTCTACTTTCTTTTTCTGCCTCCTTTGTGAGTTTTTTCTATGTTATGTGCCACATTACTGTCTTCAGTCAAGTTCATTAAAAAGGCAGCACTTTTCTTGAAGTCCACAATCACTCTAGCTGTTCTCACTTAAAGACTGAGGGAACAGGTGTTTTTGCTCTTTCCAGGGCTGGAGTGCTTGATTAAAGCCATGACTTGGACCCTTGATGAGCATATGGATTAAAAGCTCTCAGTGATTGCCTGGCCATTCCACCCACTCTAATTGAAAGCCTAATGTTCACCCACCACATATTAATTAAAAACCAGAGGTTATAGGCCCTTGGGGCGCACCATTTAGGTCTCTCATTAAAAATTAATATCCTCAGTTAATTAATATCATTGTGTTGTGAATCACATCAGCAAATAAATAAAACAATGGAGATGTCTTGCCTTAAAAGCCCTTAAGAGGAAGAGCATTGAGTGGGAGGGGAAACATGCAGTCTTGGTTTGAATCAGATGATGTTTACTTTCCACAGTGTTCTTCATGCTTTAAGCTCATAATCAATGACACAAATTACAGGATGAATTGGTAAATCAGTCTTAAACAAAATGTTAGAAAGTAGACTTTAATCTGTCTTTATCTATGCAGCACTTTGAGGCTCACACTGTTGTGAGCCCAGAACAAAAGACAGCTACATTAGCAATTTAGTAAGTACTACTGTAGAATCAAAATGGACCAGCAAATGAAAAGTTCCTTAAAAAAATACATTTTAAATTAACTCCCCAAAAGGAGGTATCCCAAACTGTTTAAATGGGATTTAGTTAAACTATAGATTTCCATTTGGTCAAAAGATACAATTTCCTTTAACAAGAGAAAGGTCAACAGTCCTGCATGACATAATTAACCTTTTTTTATGTACAAATTTGAGACTACCGCACTTTATATGGGTGTGTTCAGATTTTATATGATTGGACAAATCTGGAAATGAGTCAAAATCTGGCTCATAAATATGCTAAAGGAAAAAAAAAAGCAAACCTAGGCATTTAAATCAGTAAATATACAGTAAATATCTCGTAATTATGAATGGAAGCTGAACATTTCTAAGTTCAATTAGCTCAAACGAGAAACAATTATACACCACAGCTTGCTGGCTGATTTTATCTTAAAGAGATCTGCAAATGTACGTAGGCATCAGTCTGACACTTAGGGTTTTTGTTTTCCAGGATTTTGTAGCTGTTCTGGTACTTTTAGTAAAGCTGATTAGACTATGCTGGGATCATAACCGTTTTATGTCGTGAGCAGAGAGCATGAGACACCTCATTTATGGTTGAAGATGGAGGAGAAGTGAATGGCACATGAGAAATACCAATATGAGAATCACCTGTTTCTCAAGCTTTCGCAACTCATTACTTATTTCTGCTCAATGCTGGGTGAAACGCATTATTATTATCTTATGACTTTAATGTAGGTAAAAACATATTTATTTATTTATTTTCTAAAAAGGAATATCTCTTTGGATTTGCAGGAAGTTATAATCCCTCTGCTATTTCTGTCCATTCTGTCTTTTTCGGTGCGGCCATGGTCTGAGCTGAAGGTCACATTATACTGACAAGACTTCTGCTGCAACATCTCAGCCATATTTGCTTCTTTGTTTGATTTCCAGAAGTGACATTCATCTCATTTGGCTTCCATTGACACTGTTCAGGATTCTTTTGGTTTTTACACAGTGAGGCCAGTGTGGCAGTGATCATTCAACGCCGCACAGAGGAGACGTGGGTCGCAGCAGTCACACTCAAGGACGATCATCTTACATTTCTGACGCTGTCAGAAATTTGTCCCTGAGTATTTTTGGTCGCAAGACCTCCACAACAGCAGTCTTTGAACCTCTTTTTGTCCGATGTTAGACTACCATTTTTAGCCATAACCAAAAATATCCCACAATTATACCATGTTGGTCATTTGTCAGCTGGGATGGCTGAGAATCATACATTGTGTACCGGGCTTAGATGGACAGAGTCGGTCCGCGTATTAGCTTTGAATCCCAGATGTCTCTGGTGAAAGTTTGTAAAACTGCTAGGAGAAATCTGAGCACAAATCTAGACATGTCTCATGATCTTCTATCTGCTTGCTCAGATTTTGTTGTTGTTTGTGACTGAAATAAAAATGTCAGATGTTGGTTTAGTTAAAAAAAATTAAAGTTTAATTTTTTCAAAAATGAAATCTGCTTCTGTTGAAATGTTACCAGTTTTCTCTGTTTCTCTTGGTGCCACAAAACAAAAAACATTTCTTTGATACTGCAAGGTATGCAGTCTAACTCTTGTTTGTAGCACAGGTAGGAACGACCTTACAGTTCAACAATGCAATGTAAATTTTATCTGGGCAATATTAAGTGTTTTCCTGCTGTGAAAAATATCATTTAAATTTGACCAAATACATGCAAGCCTGAGGCATGACGGCCTCAGCTGTTTTTAGTTTGGCTTAAGCTGTCTCGAAGAGGATGATTAAAGCCTCCAGAATACACTTCCTACCTGTTGCATAAGAAGGACTGAAACTTCTCTTAATCGAATTCAAAACAAGATTATTTAAATGTTCCGATAAAGTTATCACGAATATCCATACTAACTTTGTTCTATTCTATTTAAATTATATTATCAAAAATATAGAATGTGAGATAAATTGCGATTTTTTTATTTTTATTTTTTTTTTTGCTTTAATTTGATAATGTATTAATTCAACTTTGTCTTAATGCTGTGCTATAATTTCATTTATTAATTTAATAATTTGTAATTCATTTATTCCCCGTATTTATTTCTGTTTTCTTGCATTTCCCTTTATTTGTCTCCAGTATTCAGCTTTTAGCTATATGCTGTTCGCTTTTTGGCTGAACACCTTCCACTATGTGTGAGATAAGAGCGGTCGCGAAAGATGCGTATGTGCCACCATGAACCCCACTTAAGAAGCTTTTGGCATATTACAATGTGTAGGAGACGTTACATTGAGAAGTGAACGTACAATCGGCTACATCTGGAGAAAACTATTATGCAGGTCTAGGTTGGAAAATTGTATCAGGTCCAGTTTCTGATACAGTGTTGGCAGTTTTGTCACTAGATTTAGCTACTTTTCAGATGCTCGCAGTGCCTTTTTTCTAAAAACGACAAACCACAAATCTAGCGACTTTTAGGAGAAATATCCCCAATACTGCCCCAGATGAACAAGACATTCCATCGCTTAACTCTAGGGTATCATTGTACTTGAAAATACAGTCAAAATGGTGATTTTTGTCAAATGATTCTGCCATTTTGAAATCAGGATTTTAAATCCTTTCACAATCTCATAACAAACAAAAATATGTGAATATTATTTGGATTCGGGCCAAATTGATATGCAGTATAGGAGTAGGAGAGATGCAAACAGCAATGTAAACAGCTGGCACAAGGAGTGTACGAATGAAACATGCTGTTTGGAGAATCAGTTAACTTGATGGGTAAAGCTAAAGCTAAAAGCTACTTAAAACGAGGTCACCAGAAAAGCTAATTATTCACTATATAGTGGAAATTTACATCGTGCCACTTCTGTATCAGATAGACACAGTAGGTTTGCACAACACGGTCCATCTTGCTACACGGCGTTGCAACCCAAGCCTGTTTTGAAACGCACCCCAGAAAGTTTTTGTTTCATGGACGTTCTACACTTTACACGTGAAAATAAATAATTGACTATCTTGATGTTTCTGGTCTCTTGAACATTTACCTATACCTACCTATTGAGCCCATTTGATACAAATGTCTTTAGCATGCATCTTAAGCGCCAACTACACAACCGTGGTCAAAACATGACTGCACCTTTCAGAAGATAATCCCCTGTCATGTCATGGTCACAACTTGAAGACTTTAAAATTGCAATGATTTTGCATTCTAAATCTAAGAACCAGCTCAAATGAATTGATTTTTCCCAAATCACTGAGCACTGATATATTATTAATGTACATTCTGGATCTATGCCTGTAGGTGTACTGTATCAGATCTTAGTGGAAGGGAGGTTTAGTTTCACTCCAGTTATCGTATCCCTTGCTGTCTGAGCCTATCGTGGAAGATGATTTTCATGCATACATATTTGATTAATCATATGTCTGTACAGTCTAGTCCAATGCCACTCAGCACTGCTGGCTAAAAAAAAGAGTGCTGTCACCTTGCAGCAGATAATAGAACACAGGAAAATCAAGGGCACTGTTCATTGTGCTTCATCTAGTGATTTCTTTATTGTTTTATAGTTGTTAATTTCCCCTTTGAAATGAGTACTGATCACCTTACTTCACAACATCATCACACCTGTCAGCCTTTTCGGAGTCTAAGATGTTCAAAGTGGGCAAACACAAAGCATCTGTTTACACCGTTTTTGTCTGGAGATCAAAGATGCCTCTGACTGCAAACAAGTTCAGCAGATGACAAAAGGTGCCAAATGTTTCCTCGGCATCAGATGGCTTCTCCTGCAATCCATCTTGCATTCTCGTTGCCAAATCTCCCAAACACCATCACAAGTATTTCCCCTGAGGATCCTCCCTCTCCATTCATAGTTGAGCAACATCCCCAGGTTGAGGGCACACCACATGAAGTTAAACGATTTTGAAGAATCCCAATCATAACATCTGAGTTTTGCGCAAGAGCACACCAAGAAACAACATAGAAGAAAGGCCAGCAATGGGTAAAAAGAAAAAAGAAAAAAAAAACAGGATATGAGAGAAGGGAATCGAAGAGATGATACAAATTATGGCACAAAGGCGGAGCTACTGTTGGGCTCCTCATAAGTATTATTCAAGGAGAAATGGCACCTGGCCTGGGGGAAATCACCACTGCCTTCAGCCGGATTACTTCTGGCACAATCCGGACACAGTCTTGTTTGATGTCCCCCACCCATCCGTCTTGTATGTAGTCTTTTATCTCACTCTAAAGTAATATAGTCTTCACTGCAATTCAATAATGGCCCAGCCGAGCCTGTCAGGCTGCGTTTGCCCGTTATCTCACAAAGGCCTGTCCACTCCAACAACGAGCCACCCGATATTTGTGTGTGCTCGTGTGTGTGTATGTAAGTGATTTCATCCCCAAGGGAAGGACTCCTTGCTTGTGTATGTGATTGTGTGTATGAAAGAGAGCTAGAGAAAGAAGACGGGAAGAGAGATGCCAAATCAATTGATGTGTGTCTACACCATGTGGCAGACAGAGGGAAGTGGGGAGACAGACGGTCTATTTATCCTTCACTGTGTTTGTATGTGTGTTTTGACCGGTTATCCTACTTGAGATCTAAATTAAGAAAAAGCGTGGGTGATGGGGCAGATGCTGTGGCCAGCACCTGTGCGTGTGTGTGTGTGTGTGTGTGTGTGTGTGTGTGTGTGTGTGTGTTTGTGTGTGTGTGTGTGTGTGTGTGTGTGTGTGGATGGGTGTGTGTGCGCGTGGGTGTGTGTTTCTGTGTCTGTCAGCACAAGTGAAGGGTTTTAACTCATTTCCTAATTGGATGAAAGGGGCAGATACGGCCCGGTCTGACCTGAGCCTTGCTGCAGGACAGTGGGAACCACAGTAATTTACCCACAGAGTGACAGCCACAGTGATGCGTTTAGGTACCTCTGCTGGAGTCAGGAGAACACTGGGTTAGATGGATGTGGGGGTGAAAGATTGACTGACTGGGACAGAAAAAGACTTGAGGAAAATTGCTGCTGATGGGCTGACATGAAATTACTCAAAATAGATGGAGCGATGGATTGATGCATAAATACACCAAATGTATGGATATCGTCATTGCTCTATAGTTCTCCAAATGTCAGACTGTGAACATATCTGCATAACCAAGCAGCTTTCATTTCCCTCACAGTCACAGGGCATTGTGTCCCACAGCTCCTTCAGTGCATGTTAATATATGGCTGCGCAGGCCTCCCAATCATAATCACCTATAACACTAAAATGAGACGCATGACAGTAAATAGCAGTCAAGCCTGACAAAGACTATTTGGCATGGGAATGATTTTTGTTGCAAGCTAACACTTCAGATGCCAATAAATAAGACAGATCTTGTGATATATGGAGCTGCTTCTTTTATAGTCATGCCTCGGTGGAGTTTACGCATGCAAATAAATAGATGTATTTACTGTACATATGGACAAGGGGAATAAGGGTGGGAGAGTGTAATCCTGTTCCAGGAGTCAGACTGCAAATGATGATTTGTTTTTCCAATCTAAAGCAAGAATTTGATTTAAGAGATGAATGAGAACAAAACACAATATAACAAATAACAATATAAGAATGAACATGTTTCTCCATCGTGTTCTCTGCTTTTTATTATACCTGCATCACTGCACGCATGCTTATACTCACCGCACAGCCCTAACACCAAAACCTAACAGCTTTATTTGTCACAGAGGCGGTCACTTTAGTCTACGTCTCCTGCTGTCTCAACGTTATCTCCTAAAACATGTCGGTGTTATTAAACATGCTGAACACGGAGCAGCCATATGTGCACAGTGTGACACACGTGGCAAGGGTCCGCACACAGAACTTACTGGTGCTAGCATCTGCATGGAGGAACACGTCGGAAACACCCGCTGATGCTGAGGGCTCCGAGGGGTCAGCTAGACTTAATTGCACTGAGGGAACATGTGTGCTAGTCCAAGCTGGCGGATTCACTCCGCAAGGGGGCCGGCCATCTGCCACCCTGTACCTGAAAGCTGAAAGACTAGTTTGGTTTAAGTGAAGAAAGCAACAACACTGTCAAAGACAACAGTTTAATTACATGGTTGATCCTCGGTTATACAACAAAACACACTTTGTTGCATGAAACACATGCATAAGGGACTGAATTTTTCATAGTTTTTGTACTTTATTGAAAACAGTTTTTTCATGCTGCATTGCTGCTAAAAAATCGTCATCTGTGTTACAGTCTGGAAGGTCAAGTGGCGTCACATAATGGCTTGTAGCTTGTGAGTTGCCAATTACCAGGCAATAGTGAAGCTGATGGTTTATTTTACCGTGTGTGTGTGTGTGTGCAGGAGTATTTTAACAGGTGCTCATAGTTTGTCAGCAGCAAGATATTTTCAATGTAGACTTAAGGTCAAGTTTGAACATAGTCGTGGTCTGACCTATGATCCCAGAGAAAAAGGGTGCAGACTCCCAGTCTACAGGAGCTCTTAAAAGGAAAAATATTCCAGCATGATAAAGATCCAAAGTCCATTGCCAACATTACAACTCTGAAGAATTTTCTTTTGAAGAGAGAAGTGAAAACGATGGCCTGTCTTATCGGTAATGAGTGCCACAAAAGAACCATGGGATATTTGAAGGAGAAAGGTAGAGGAATGCAACCCCTCCAGCAACGCAGCTATAAAAGCGATGTATGACACTGCAATTCTCTATAAAGTATTAAAATTTTTTTTAATCTTAATTGTTTCATTCGGTTTACAGTTACCATCCATGTCAAAGTTATTGTTACTGTAACGTGGACAAGGTTGCCCACACTTCTGCTGTTTACTTGCCTAAGCGGTCCTCAACTGAGAATAGACCCAATTTTTATCATGTATCTTTATATGCTGGTGTTTGTCATTCTGCATGCAGCAAAATGTGGTCACTAAAATAACCTTCAACAAGCTAAAGATAACTGTTCTGGATGTGAAAAGACACAGCTATGTTGGCTGATAAGAGATGCAAGTCGCCAAGTGCCAATATCACTGTTGCCTGTGAAAGCTTGCATTCTGACTGTGTGTCTTTGTGTCTATTTTTACGCTGCACCCTATTCATTACGGCTGATGACTGATAGGCTACTTTGTTGGCAGCCGGGGTCCATTGCAGGATGCAGTGACCTTGTGTTTGAGCTAGGGGGACTGGCCTCTAAATAAAGAGCTGGTTGCCGTTGAGTCAGTGCGCCTGTTCCGCATGCCTAAAGCAGCAGCGTTTAGGCAGTGTATGAACGCATTGTTCATGTGGACGGGTGGCACACATGATTGATGTGAGTTTAACTGCTTTGATTTAAATAACTGAGTAAACTGCTGTGGTTGCTCATCATTGCTGGAACACCAGGTCCCTAGGTTGCGCATTCAATTAAAACTTGTCTTGTGTTGATTAGGTAGGGAAGCAGAGAGAAGTTTTTGACATTATGATCATATGCAACACAGCTGCTTTTTGTCACACAATGACTTTTTAACATAATTATGCATTTGAAGAAAGCAAAATATAAATAATAACAGAATACAGTTTTTAAAGAATACATATCAGCCAAGTGCACCTGTCTCTGCAGTTTGACTTCATGTATGCTGTCCATGTTACACTTCTAAGGCAGACATCCTCAGCAATGATGTTACCCGATGACCGCAAACAATTCCCAACCCAAAAACAAAGGCTCGTCGCAACAATAAACACACCAAATGTCTAATATCCATAATTAAATCATCATTTTAACCCCAACCAAAGTGTTTCCTCAACCTAAAACAATGCTTCAGTTGGCATGGGGAGGATTTCTGTCACGATGCTGCACTGACGTCACAATCCACTTGCGCAATGACCGCTTTATTGAGCAAAATAGACCTAAAATTCAAGTGACTATTTATTGATTTTATCACTCACTTTGGCAAATTTTGAGCTCAAACTTGGCTTTGTAATGTATTTTGCATGTGGCTTGTTTTGTTGTTTTGTTTTTTTGGCAAAATGGATCAGCACTGCAAAAGTGTGTGAAGACAACGTTTTCAATTAACAATTAATCAAAAGAAGAGTAGGTGGCTCCGTGGCCTTGGTAATCCAGATGTGCTTTATCTTATCACATTCTAACTTTTTCTTGCAGTTGTTCTGGATAACATTTGTACTGTGGCTTTGCTCATCTTTGTGAGCTTTCTCTCCAGTGATTTTATGTCCAGTAATCTGGTACAACCTTGCATGACTGCACACAGTGGACTCAAAAGGGGAGTTTTAACCAAAGGGACCCTTGATGTTAATGATTGTTTTGAACTGGGGAGGTAAGACACAGGAATGAAGGCCTTCACATCACTGCCCTCTCGCTTCACCATTTCTTCTCATATTTCCCTGACGGTCCATAAAGAAACAGCCATTTTGAGAGGGTGCTTTGATTTCTGGGCATATCTGGTGATAAAAATGCACTTGTGCATCTGCAGCTTCTTTAACTACTCAATTTGAGGGTCCCTTATTTGGCAGTATCATGCAGGAACTGTAAATAGAGCTGTGGATCAAAAGGGAGTAGACAGGAAGAAAGAACGGTGTCTCTGTTAAAGATGTATAGAGACCGTAGGAACACAGATAAAGCCAAAGAGGGCTTCCCTTAGGAATTTCAAGTCTTACTGCGGTTGATGAAAAGATAATAGGACATAAGATGCCAAAGTCTCAGCAATATTGTGTACTACAATAATTACCCACAAGTAAGTTTGTTTAGCCCTTCCCAAGCTTAACAATGTCTTTGCATATAAATGGTTTCTATGAGAGTCATTTTTTATCAAGATTTGCCACTGACCTTGTGTTTTACTTTAATTTCTGCCAAATTAAACGTAGCTTTATTCCAAAGCTTTATTGAGCTGTAGATAAGAAAAACTGTTACCTTAAAAATACTCTTGAGCCTGCGTCCCTTTCTGGTCATTAATGAAGCATTGTCCCAGTCAGAGTACTTTATCATGATCTATGAATCTCTGATTTTGATGCAATAGAAAACCAATCACTTGTAGCACTCTCCAGGCAAAGCATTAGTCATCATGTCTTTGACACCACCTACGAATTGGGTCATTCTTTTAAATTAAAAGAGCTCATTTGTAAATATACACTTGAAGACGAAAAAAAATACAACACCGTATTCTTATTTTGATGTATGAAAGAGTAAAGCAACAGTGCTCAGGTGAATTAATCCCAGCCTACAATGCCAATACAATGAGACTTGCATACTGCACCTCCGCATGAAAACTGAAGGGGCGGGGATGTAGATGATTGAGCACTTTTGTTTGAATCTGGCATTTTTTCATTTTTACTCACACTCATAAGGGTTATTTCTCTGAACCAGTGTGTCATGGTCAAAGCATGCATTAATGATCAAGTGCTGTGGGATGCCAATAAGATACCAATATATGCTCTCTCTGCATTTTATTATTTTTTTTTATCTCATTTCCCATTAAGCCTCTGTGCCCGACGTTATTCAGGTATACATCTTTGTTCTCAGCTGGAAAGATTCAAGTCAAGAAACTTAATCTCTGTTGCTCAATAGAGAGCTTCCATCATCTGATGGGGTCTGACGGTTATTGAGCACCTGGGGTGTATTCAATAAACCTAAAGTTTGTTCCTGTTTGAGTTCAATAAAGGAGGTCTCCGTATCAATTTGTCCGTGAGATACAACATATATAACTTGGAATGGTGTCTTCAAAGATAAATACACTTAAGAAAAAAAGGCAGAACCCACATCACACAGGAAGTTTTGCAGTCATCAAAATAACGTCTATTTCGCAACCATTTGAGTGGTGCTCTTGGGTAGTAAATATTGGACTACAATCCACATATCGTCAGCAAATGATGACTTTCAAAAGTACAGCGTCTTCTCAAAGCTTACTTCTGCAGATTTACTGTCATTTCTCTGCATTTTGTTGGCATTAGCGGTCAAAACTCCATCTCAGACTCTGAGCTGTCATTTATCTTTCAATATCTGCTCCAATTCATCTTGACACCCAGTTCTGTAGCTTATCCGTACTCTCAGACCCAATGAGGGACTAATCTGGTTATTTCTTCCCGATCGATGTTGCTGCGCTGCCTTGGCACACCTATCATTAAGGCTGTCTCGTTGAGTGAGAGGAAAAGCAGCGAACCTCAGGAGCAGCACACAGGGCTTCACTGCCAATGAGCTTGGCAAGTGCTTTAAGACGGTCACAAGTTCAGCTCTTGTCTGAGCTTATTGTCTTGGGGGTGAGCCAACAGTCACCACACAGTCACAATAAGAAAACCTCACACTCAGAGGTGGAAGGGGAAAAAGACCATTTCAACTCACTGACAATTATTCCATACCGAAAAGGCACTTTGCTCAATCCAATAAGGTTGCTCCAGGATAGCTGCGAGTGAGTGTAACAGTGAGATTTGCCAGGCTCATTATTGGCATGGGGTGGCAAGACTGACTGTATAAAAGAATATGAAAGTGAGAAAGGATGGCGAACAGTCGTGATGCTGTACAGAGTGAGGGAGTTGGGGAGTTAGTGTTGGAATGCTAATCAGCCTCTGGGGCGCTGAGCCACAGCAAATCAACTCCTCAGAGCAGATCATGGCCTGGGCTGACATTAAACCCCTTTCCCTTACCTCCTCAAACACACATTCTCATCTTACTATAGTCAAAAGCGAAGAGGAGGTGGTGAAGGTGAGAGGGAAGGAATAAGGGAAGTGGCTGGAGGAGGAAGAGTGATAATGAACATGTTCTATGTAAGGTGTGTGAAAGGGCTTTAAAGAGTTATCAGAGAAACGAATACGAATCCTTTATTCGTCCCACAGTGGGGAAATTTTTAAGAAAGGATGAGCAAAGAGAGTCAGATGAAGATGCAGGAAAAGGAATGCAAACAAGAAAATGCAGGCTGAGGAACTGAGGCAGAAAAGTTGAGGTAAGAAAAACTTTTTGGATATCTTTCCCCTGTTTCTGCATCCAAATTGACCATTTGCTAAGCTTTGTATGCACTTGTTACCTAGCTGCCCAGCTTTCACAGTCGTTCACAGAGTTAACACTCTGGAGTCTAAATCCCGCCGGCGGGATTTTTGACACATCTCCAAAAACACATCTGTAACTCTGTGAGTTTTTGTCATTCAAACATATAAGTGACACCATTAAAAACCTTGAAACTTCTAGTTTTCAAATATATATATATTAAAATAAATTATATAGCTGGCCCTTTTTAAAGAGAGTGAACAGAAATCTTTGGATTTTCTGTAGTCTCAGGCTACGGCTACACAAAAACGTTTTTCACTGTAAACGATACTTTTGCTTATCATTTGGCTCGCGGCCACACGGAGCCGGCATTCCCACTACCCCAAAACGATAGTTTTTGAGAACGGGTTCCAGAGTGGGAAGATTTGAAAACGGTGTCGTTTCGTTTCCATTGTTACAGCGAAAACGGATTTGTTTACGTCTGCACAGCCACATGGCTAACGCCAGTGACGTATACACATACGTCAGTGACCAGAACAAAAAACGGCTTCTATTCAAAATCCGGAAGAAGAAGACAACACAACAAGGACAGACAGCGATCATCATGGACCCCACAACATTGATAGCAGCACTGCTGCAGACACTGCTAACTACAGCGGCGTTGTTGAAGGAACAACGTGAGCTTCGCGCTGGTAGAAGTAGGGGCGTACACGCATGCGCATTGCTTCTTCTATTGTTCTGGTGTAACCGGTGGGGGTGGCTTACAGCGCACCTAGAGTTGTTTCGTGTGTACTGCATCGTTTTCAGCAAGCGTCGCGTTGTCATGTGGACAGAGAAGCTCCCCTGTGTGGTCAAAATCGTTTTCGTACCCGTTTTCAAAAAAAAATTTTTGCGACCACACGGCAACGTGCTGCTGTAAAGACTCAGGTCCAGACGAAAACGGATGAAAACGATGAAACGATGCAGTACACACGCCACTGTGTCACGCCACGCTGTGAGACAATAGAGAAGTGTTAAAATTGGCTCACAGTGTCAACGTTTGACTGACGCAAAAACGTTTTAGCTGTAATAATGGAAACGAAACGACCTTGTTTTCAAACTTTCCCACTCTGGAACCCGTTCTCAAAAACTATCGTTTTGGGGTAGTGGGAACGCCGGCTCCGTGTGGCCGCGACAGCGAAACGATAAGAAAAAGTATCGTTTACAGTGAAAAACGTTTTCGTGTAGCCGCAGCCTCAGACTGCAGCAGCCTCCTAGGCCACACCTATCGCTATTCACATGTAAAGTACCAGGTGATTGAGTGGCTATTCACAGGTGAGAACACGCCCCATTCAGCCAGCATGTGGGGGAAGGCAGCAATGTCCTGCCAGTGACAGACATCACATGGAGAGTGACAGGGGGGTGGGGGGAATCAGGGGTGTTACACACCCATCTAATTAGTATTCAACTAACAGAGACAATGCCTGGAGTTACAATTACTTTTTTACAGTTTGTGTGAAAACAAAAAAACATTTCTGACTGCACTTTTAACTTTTATGTAGCCAACACTTTTGTTTACAAGGTTCAACCTTCAAAAGTCTTGGCTAGATATATTTATAGTGTGTTTTCTTGCACTGTTTGAAGACCTCTAAAACTTGTTTTTTTGTACAGTTGTGTTTACCCTCAATTTAAATAAAACTTGTTTGTATTACATTCACTTTATTCTCATATTATTTTGTTAGGCTTTTCAGAATACAACCATATGTGTCACTTTTGCATAGATGTTTACAGTTAGTTGAAATACTTGAAAATGTCAAGGTGGTGACAACTGCCTCAAAGTCTCTGAAAAGGCCTTAGACTCCAGAGGGTTAACTGAGGTGAATTCACCACTAAAATATTTTTGTGACTTTAAGAATAAGGAGTCTTTGGTTTAAAACATTGGTGGGGAAATCCACCATGCAAATTGTAAACAATGACAGGTTTTTTTCAAGCTGAAATGGCAACTGACTGTGGACAATTTATTTTCCTGTTTAAGCATTAAGTAACACTAGCACCACGAGTTGGTTAATAAAAGTATCTCTTTTATTACTGGTCTATTTTATCTAGTTATAGTTACTTTCTGGTGAAGTCGAGCTGGCCACACCGTGACCTTTTCCTTTTCCAACTGTAGTTTTGTTGTCGAAACCTCACCGTGTAGCTGTGATGGATAAACCTAACCAAATAGTTACTAAAAGCAAACATAAACACTCATTCAAAGGTAGTGTGAGGAAAGATTTAAAAACTTTTATAAAAAAACTTTTTATAATGCATATTTTTGATCAGGCAGTGAGCCACACAAGCTAACATTCACTACCTAAATTAGAGCAGACAAACACATTGTTTAAATTACTTACTTCTGCTTCAATGTGGGGCAAAATCCAAAGTTTGATAGATATGCTGTGCCATTAAGCTACAACTGCACGAGCTTAGCCAGTGGTCAATTACCTAATGGCCCTCTCTCTTTTTGCTGGCTGCAATTTTATTTGTTCTTCTAAGAATGGATTGAAGGGCATCCACTTACCAAAAACCTTATTTTTTTCTTTTAGTCAAAGGAAAGAAAAAACGGACACAGGCCAGGAGACATTGGGTTGGATCAAAATCATTTGGTCTGGGATCGGAGCCAGGGAAGGTCGGTACACAACTGGTGGACCACAGAAGTCATTTGTTCATTATTTCCATACACTGCGATATTTGTAAAAATGACTTCAAAGTCAAATGCCCAATGGGACGACTCTGAATTTTCTTAAATATCCCCCAACCTAGACGCCTTTTTTTAACGCCTGTTTAAAATACCAAATCATTTTGACAAAGTGCAGCTTGATGAGTTAAGACTCCAGCGCATTTTGTCCCCCACACTGCCAGCCTAGTCGAATAAAGTTTGAAAAGTAGGCAGGTCTGTCATTTTAAAACACGTGCATAAATCTACATACAAATGCCAACAATCAAAGACAGTGACACACAAACAAATTACCTTGCTGTGCTCTGTTCTTTTTGAAGACATGCCTGCATCAGCATGCTGAGCCCACAGCATCCCTTCTCACCTGGGAGCTGTGTCGGACCACTGGGGTGTGCTAAGATACTACACGCTCCAGGGCGCCCGTGACCTTTGCATTATGGCCATCAGAAACTGTGAATGTGTGCGTGTGGGAGAAAGAGAGACAGAGACGAAGGGGAGGAGATGGAAGAGGAGGAACACAAGGTTGTGTTTTTACGAATCCACTGACAGTGTAAAATTGCTAATGACTTTTTCCTATAACTAGCATGAGAATCAGTTTTTGTTTATAGCCATTTTCACAGCACCAGTGCCCTTACCTCTATAGAGGCTTAGTGCCCTTTTCTGAACCACAATCATGCTCGTACACCGTGTACTGATCCCATTTATATCCAGGCCTCTGGGGACTGTACAACTGTGGTGGCTGAGCATCTCTCTGTAACATCCAGGTACTTTACAAGAGGGGTTAGTTTAAGAACAATGACATAGGGACAATTATTACACTGAGTATAGAGAAAGTCTCTTTAAAAAAGTTCCAAACTGTATTTTTTAAAGAGCCCTGACAGTTTTAAACAAGGCAAATCTTTTTTTACTCTCCTTATCAGTAGTAATGATATTTTACTGGACCAGTTAATGTCTAAGATTGTGGAAAGAGAACATGGCAAATCAAATATCAGACTGAGAATAAAGCACACCAAACTTAATTGGTAAAAGTGTTGAGACTGAATTCTTTCTCTGTATTGTTAATTCAATTTTGACCCATAAAACCAAACTATTGTGGTTTTGAAAAAAAGTCTGTTAATGGTCTATTTAGTCCCTGTTCTAAAGCTTTTGGTTATATCCCCCTCTCCCAGACGAAGTCTCCTGAGTATCATAGTACATCGCTCATTTCTGTAGGTGGTAATTTTCAGTTTCCTGCTGAATGAGAAAACATCTTTTTGGGATCACTTCTGTTATAACACCATACAAAGCAGTTTGATCGATTCTC
This sequence comes from Odontesthes bonariensis, assembly GCF_027942865.1. Lineage (NCBI taxonomy): Eukaryota > Metazoa > Chordata > Actinopteri > Atheriniformes > Atherinopsidae > Odontesthes > Odontesthes bonariensis. The sequence continues at coordinate 13,566,983 of NC_134524.1, read as the reverse complement.
TTGCTTCCAGTGCGCAAGAGTCCCAAGTTAAGATAATAAGCAATGTTATCACCACTAAAATTAATGACCATGAGGATCATAAGCAATCCAGTCTATTAAAGAAAATTACCGTTTCATGTTTCAGCAAACCATGACTTTGTATAAACTCATGAGGAATGCTCATGGCTTCCTGTGGTGTCAGTGCTAAGGGATATTTGACTCAAGATCAAACACTTGGCGACATGCAAGACAGGTCCCAAATGAATGAGCAACAATATCAACATGAAGATGTTGGGGCGGCGCTGGTGGATCCATTCACAGAGCCTTCGTCCTGCAATTCTGTGTGAGGCCACAGTTTACTAGTTTCCTTCTCAGTCTGACAGTGGGTTCAAGATCCAAAACTTACCAGGTTAAAATAACAAAAGTACTTGGTTGTGTTTGGAAAAAACTATTTCTTGAGGTTTTACGAATAAAAAATAATCACAAAAAGAGTCCCCAGTGTGTCATAATGTGAGGTTAAGGGGTCCTGACAAAATTGTGTGATGTGAGAAGTTGGAAGTGAAATTGGGCTCTGTTGGCTTAGAAAAATTAAGATAGTGGGCATCAGTGGTGTGTAGAAACATACAATGACAACATTTTATTCCGGTTGTTGTAATAAAGAGAACTTCTTGTTTCTTTTCATGTGTACTTCTAAGGTTAATTTGATACATCTACTAGCTTTTGAGAAATAACCTTAACAAGCATATCATGCACTGTTTGTGAGTATATTAAGAAGTCGAATCATTTCTGCACTGCGTCATCAGCATGACTTGGACTATCATAGAAACATAAATCTGTTTTTTTGTTATTCTTATTTTTCCTGTTGGCCGTTAAAAGGCAGAGCAGTATGGTTCCCTGAAAATAGTCAATGTTTTGTCACTCCCACGCACACAAGAGCAGCGACAGTCTCCCTTATGATGGAAAGCAATCTGATATTTCTAAGCCTGCTTCATTTAAAATATAGTAAAGCCTGCTGCTTTGCTTCTGAGAGATGCTCCCTGTCTTGCGTATGTGTGTGTGTGTTTGTGTGTGCGCCTAAGACTCTGAGATGATGCATAGACTCTGACAGTTTGACAGATGAACAGATTTAGAGTGCTCGAAGGACCCAGCCTGTTCAATATAGGCAGAAGCAATAGTGTGAGTATGCTAGTGTGTTTGTGTATGTGTTTGTACTTGTTTATGTGTGGATGCGGTGCAAAAAAATTGCTAAATGTATAGTTCATGATACTGTTATTTCAGCTCATTGATACATAAAGTATAATGGGGAAGCATATAGTGGTGTCTCAGCCTGTCTGCTCACGTGATTAAGCCATAGAATATGCATTGCAGGCTGATGGAGTGTGTGTAGGCAACAACCTCTCACTATTACATCCACAATGTCCAAATCCACAATCATTATAGCCATTCTCCTCATATAATGTATTCCTGGCATCATGTGGTTCATGGTCTTGATTTTTTTTACTGGCCTTTTTCCACTGCAGTTTTATTTAAGACAGTTAATGATGAATTGCAACCAATGTCCAGTGTCAGTTTATGAAGTTATGGCAAAATAAAAAGTAACGATTTGAGGTTATTGGTGCATAAGTATGTCTCACCTGAAAAGATAGACTTTACATATGAGTTAAAGTTGGCCTTTATTACTGGCATCATCATAAACTAAACTCTTCCTCTAACCTTAACCATACTGTACCATTTACAGTAATACCCAAAGCCAGTCTCAAGAACAGTCTGCTCATTAGGTATGTGGTACAATTTTTAAGTTTGTTTTCATTGCATAACACTACAAATACTTAGATATTAATTGTAAACGAAAGTTCAATCAAATCTGAATAAGTTTACTTATTCAAAAGCGTCTTGAGGGAGTTCTCACTTACATGAAGCACTTCTTTTCTAAGTAGTTAAACGTTCCAAAACAACCTCAAATTGGTTTAAGCTGGGTAATGGCATACATTTATGTGAAAATAAGAAAATTGTTGTGCTCTTTTTACTTTAAGATGAGCCTTTTATATTTGTAGTCAGCCATGTTGCACTTTTTTTTCGGGAGCTATCTAGTTTGTGACACAGTGCCATATCACCACTAGATGTAACTACATTCTGCACACTGGTGCTTTACAATAAGACACTTAAAGGGATAGTTCGCCTCTTTTGACATGAAGCTGTATGACATCCCATACTAGCCGCGCCTGTTTCACATGGTTTACTGCTCGGAAGCAGGAGACTGCTCGGTCTGCACTTCGGTCTGCACGGTCTAAACCGTGAAACAGGAGCGGCTCTCAACAGGCGGCAGCACGCAGTGATACAAAGGGAGAGAAAATAGCACCAAGCGATTATGAGGTCTGACTTTTTCCTGGACAACTATTTTGTGATGCAAATGTATTACTCTTTTGAACGCATATTGTTTTGATAAGCAAAACGCTTTATTTTTGTGCCCCCAGCCAACTAGCTGGACTACCTTCATCAACGCCAAAACGAGGCTGGAACTCGGCACACAGGACGCAGTAGGGGGTAAGAAAATGTTAATGCCCGATATTGCTAGTATGGGATGTCATACAGCTTCATGTCAAAAGAGGTGAACTATCCCTTTAAGGAGCATTTAGGTCCGGTTGGTTAGGTTTTTCCTTCAAATTCAGAGATATTCTCTATCATTGTCCTCAGACCTCAACACAACTACCCTTATTCTCACATCAACACTACGAACGAAATGTATTACAGCAACAACTGCACGTGCATTTATTTTTCACATTCACATTTGGGGACGCAGCAGCTAGACCCAAAAATCTTAGATTTGGAATCCTCATGGCAAAGTCCAGTTTTCCTGTCGTCTTATGTTCATTTCCAGTTTACTGGACCAATAAATGATCTTCTTGTTATTTTTCTGCTTTCATTGCAGCAGTTCAACCATGAAGACCATTCATGTAGTCTTAGTTGATGTTGAGATTGTCTGCTTCTTGAACTCCAGAGAGAACTGACGTCAACTCTGATTTGAAGCGTTTGTAACTGATTTTTTTAAACTAGTGACTTTAATGAACCATCACAGGAAGCCCTTGGTCATCCTTTCCTTGAGGTGGTCCTCACAAGAGTTTCATTACAGTGTTTGACAGTTCATGAAACTTTCAAAGGTCTTAGAATTTCCCTGACTTAGAATTGTCATTTCTCTTTACTCGGGTGAGTGGTTTTTGCAATAATATGGATAACTACAAGCTGCACGCAAGAATTGCACCATTTGTGATGGTTTTAAAAGCAGAAAGAGACCAAGGACTTCCACCAATTAGTTTTTCACTCAGCCATTTATCAAAACTACTCCAGGTTGGACCTCATGAAGCAGGTTAAGATATTGTCAGTAGAGTTTTTGTTCAGTTCTTTTCCTACCAAAATATTGTGATTTAGTTTACAGTGCTGAACATCTCTAAGAAATCTAAAGCGAGCCTCAAGGAAGACTGCAAGCAGACACTGATGGTCAATAATACCAATATTTGAAGTTGATGGGAATTTCTAGTGGAAACATTGCTGATGTTTAAAAAAAATCTTACGTACGCAATCAATCCTAAATGACATCTGAAACAAGAGGACCTAAAAAAAACCTGACATTAGGAGACAATCACTACTTCAGAAACAGACGTAGGAAGTTGTCGGTGATATTCATACTTTATACCAGCGCATGACTATTTGCCAACATTTGTATCAACATCAAAGTCTCCCAGTAGTTACTAACTGGGTCGTGTTTTTGTTGCAAAAAGTTGGTTCTGAATCAAAACTGTCAGCCTACAACCTTCATGAAATTAATCTATACAGCCTAACATCTTTCATTAGAAACAGATGAAATTGAGAACCTTTTAGTCAACCCAGTTCATGGGTTTGAGGATTGGGTTGGCAAATATATCTAAGTGCATTTCACTGTATAATCACGTGCAGATCCTGTTTCAAACATCTTTTACAGGGGATTGAATGCTTAAGTTGATCATGTGTTTGATTATGCATTTTCATCTTAGCTTTCTACCAATGCTTTAGTCCCAAATATCCTTCATTCTCCTTGAGAAAGACGGCTTGTATGACCCAATCACTGGAGGAAACCTGAGCCTAATAATCTCTTTTTACCATCGTCCAGTAGAAGGGAATTGTGTAATGATGATATGGCAATGACTGTCGACCTCAGCTCTTCCAAAATTGTGAAAGCTCACTGTTTTGTTGGAGTTTTTTATATCAAATGTCTTCATGGGTCCAACATGATCAAACTGTTGAACTGGTATGACTGACATCATCTCAAGACGCAGATGGTTATTTAAGGTCTGCCCACAAATACCACAAACCTCGCCTGAGTCCAAATTCCTAGATCCCTAAGACTGTGACACAGTGCTCCAGCACATACTCAAGCACAAACACTAGAATAAAATTTCAAATAAAGCTCTTGCATTAATGAGTCATCATGCCTATTTTAGTTCCCCAGTTATCGTGTACCAGTCCCTGTGTCCTTATCCGGACACAATGTTCTCCTGTCGAAAACTGCAGGACACAGACAAAACGCTCACTTTGTCTGCCTAAGCAAATAATTACTCCGATTAATTAGCCATGCTGTGGATAGCTGGAGGCAAACATTCCATTAAAAGGAGCTAAAACACAGCAGAAAATTGTAGCATCACCACTGGAGGGTGCACTCCAGTGCCCTTCTCTGACAAAGCCTGGGAATGTCGATGATATATAGGATGACTTTTGTTTGGACACAGTTGTTGTTGTTTTTGTACCTCTGAACAGAGCTTGTCAATGCGCTATCCATACCGGGGGGAATTTTATAGATCGTTTCCCTTGTCTGAAATGTCCTTTGAGTTGCCAGTGAACCATGATAGAAATTATAATGAGTACATAAGAACATCTATTTTAATTAGACTGACAGTTTTTATTCTATTTCTCCATTTTCATGATTATTTATTCATCTTACTTCATTCTCAATAATTTCTCATAATATTTAAGTTAGTTTTGGGGGAATTTCCAATTGAAAATAGTTTGTAAAAATGCAGCTGAATATCCTTTGAATTTATTTCACGCATCAAATCCTTATTTTAACGATGCTCTGATTTTAATGATGCTCTGATCAATATATTTCCTGTTTACAATGGATTCTGCATCTTTTTTACTGCTCTTATTTGAGTTGTTTTGCAGCATAATGCTAGTTTTGATGTAAAAAAATATATATTCTCATTGTCCAATAGCACTTGTCAAGTATAAAGTGCTATTAATGGTGATGTGTGCCTCCTGAGAAGTTGGTGGAGACCAACAACAAAGCACATTGAAAGGTGAATACTGAACTCTGTGCACATAAAAGCTAAAGTTGCTGTCTTTGACAGAGGTATAAATAAGAGGCTATTTTCCCAATCCTCTAATCTACATTTTATAGAGGGACTGTGTGGCTTGTTGAATGGCTTCGAGTGGCTAAATGTTGAATTAATGCAGGTCTTAACTACAGTAGGTGAGACAAAAATAGTTAATCATCTTCTCATAGCTTTGGAATCTGAGACTTAACTGAATGTGTTCATTCACTTCTTGTCAAAAAGCTTCATGCAAGGCTACTGATTATCATAAATGAGAATATATAGTGCTGTCCACATACTCATAGCTGTTCTGTGTATGGAGTTGATGGCTCACAATGAATTCAGACACAATTATCTTATCCAAAAACACTGCTTACGTAATTTTCTGTTAAATGTGCAGCTTATAAGCTAACACTTATGCAGCTTCTACATTTCTATTGTATGTCTACTGATTCGCAAGCTCTTTGTGTTTTGTTACTGTGTAAAAATTCAATACAGTATGTATTGTGTAAGTGTCACATGCACAGCTGTGCTTCACTCTGTGTCTACTTGCTCTGTGCATAAAATGCTGAGATCATAATTCCTCCCTTTCCTTTTACCTGCCCTTGTGAATTCTTTCTCGCTGCCTGGCTTCATTACCCACTGATCGACAAATGGGTTTTATAAATGTGTATGATTTGCATCAAAAGAAGAGGACAGATTTGACTGGCACAACGCATCAGTACCTTAGCATGAGAGGCAGCTCCAGATCAGGCCTGGGGATTTGCCTACAGACAGAATGGAGGGAAAGGGGTAAGAAAGAATAGTGACATTTCTTCTGTGTAACGCATAACATTTGTATCAGAACTTTCTCTCCCCACATGAATGTGTGCATGAATAGGATGTACACTGATTTTCTGCTCGCTTTGTTGCATACCAGTAGATAGATCTACACATTTAAAATCAAATTTTGCAGTTTGTTCATCGTGTAACTGGTTTTCCAGCTTTTGTGTGCAAAGAAGATTCACATGTGTTCTAGATTCTTTCTTTCCAGTCAGAACTTGTCCAATGAATATTTAAGCTGTCCTAGAGATTGATTGTTGATATTGCTCTCTGGATCTCAACACATCACTATCTACATCTTATATTAGCTACTGAACTTGGGGGACGACAACTGTAAAAGAAGACAACTCGGTGTCAGAGGACTGGAAGCAGATTCTTTTGCACTCACAGCCATATGCCCCCTAGTGGCTCTTGCAGAAACATCAGCCTGTGGACCAGCCTGGAATGTACAGCATTTAAGGGCCTTGTGTGATTATGCTTTGCAACCATGGGGAGAGTTTTCTGATAACCCATATTAGATTGTGTGACAGCGAAAATAAGGAGGAGTAAGTCTTGGTTCGAACGCATCTCCACACATTACATGCAGTAGATCTGCTTTTTCACTGCCTCTGCGGATGTGTCCACCGCCAGTTCATCAAAGGAATTAGTAATAAATAACGGTTTGTCTTTTTGTGTGCTCGTGATAAAAAAAATTGTCCCATAAAGGCTTGGCAAGTCATTCAGATATGGTCTGCTTCATTTTGTATTGTTACTGTTTTCTTATTGTTAAATTAAATTGATGCAGGCTTGTGCACATGTGAAACTAACCATTCTTTTCAGTCAGCTTTACTTTTTGCACAGTCACTGATGTGCCAGTGATAGATTCATCTATTACCTCTGATGAAGAGTTTAGGATCCGGACTTTCCAAATGTGGCACACACTTGATAATGAGGGACTTCATCAGAATTGAAATTCATATTTCAATTATTCTGATGGTGGTCTCGCATGACTAGGTTAATCCTCAAGGGGCCCTATTGGGAGAATATTGCCTCCTCGGTGTCCCAGCGTAGGTGCTTGGGTAATATAACCAAATATATTCGCTGTAGCAAGATGCCTGGCAACACAGCCATGGCTGTGGCAAAGGTAATTTAGGGCTCTAACAGGTATGACAGAGTGAGTTGTGGATGTGTGTATGTGTTGGAAGGAAAGGTTAGACTGTCCTCATTTAATGAACCATGGGCCAACATCTGGATTTGTACAGTTTACATATTACACATAATTAAAGAGGGTCCAGGTTCTACTATCTTGTTCTGCATCTGAGAGTGACACAAAAAAGATTTAAATTCACCTCATGACTGGTTCTCCTGGTTCAAATTGGAGCACTGAGGAAAGCAGAGAACATTAGTCTCTCAGGCCATGTAAAGGGGCCTTGTGAAAACAGCTGAAATGGTCAACCCAACACCTTCTCCCTCCCCCTCTCCTCTCAAGCCAATAGACAGAGGGCTTCTTACACCCCAAGGAAGCAGCAGATAGCATTCGCCATCTATTCTATTTTTTCTTATTCTTTTTTTCAATTTGGTGGCTGGGGAAAGGTCAGGATTAGTTATCGACGTGGCAGTGTCTAAGCCAGAGACCGGGAACCACAGCTGCTGCCGTGGGTCCCCTAAAGCCATTTCCCTCAGTCCCAGCAGCAGCCTAATCTGTGTGTAAGTGTGCGGATGCATGTGCACATGACTGTAAGAGCACCTGTGGGTTTGTGTACACTTCTGAATGCACTCTAAATTAGTTGTTGTGTATTTAAGTAAAAACTTGTTTGTGCGTGGTTTGTGGTGTACTCGTTCCATGCGTGAATGTGTTTGTGGATCTATTCTGCTCTCAAAAATGTTTCATATAGGACGAGCCCTCGCAATTGTGTACAATGTTATATGCATGCCCTTACTGAGTTGCATTTGCATGTATTAGCACAGAAATTGAGGAAGGCTGTCCAGCGCAACACTCTGCAGCATTCCAAACACATTTCACTTCAAGTGCTTCTCAAATGCCGTTGTGTACTATTTCAATCAGTCTGTCAACTCACCCACTGGCTTTCGTCAGAGGATCTTAAAGTTCACCAAACTGATTACATTTCACTTTCCTGGAGCAGCCCACTTTTCTTCTTTTACTATCTCCCATCCATCCCGGAACCAGCGATGATTCCCATTGTGAGATGCTGCTGTCTCATAGTCCCAGACCTGTGAAATGATGATAGAGGAGCAGGAGGTCCTTACCCATCAGTCTTTATCTTTCCCTTTTGCCCTCCCCCCGCTTCCACAGCCACCACCAGCATCACCTCAAGTATGCTGCACTGAGCTCTGGTTGTAGTCACTCTGATGGTGACAGATGTTCCTGGTCGGACAGGGCCGGAGACCCGCCCTCCCCCAAAAGTTATCTCAGCCCTTGCTTCAACCTGCAGGCTGGATCCTGTGGCAAGGCCTTAGTAGGTTAGAGGTCAGAAAACGATGGCAGCAAACATTACTCTATAAGTTTGAGAGGTAGAAGAGGAAGAGAAGGAAAGACCGTTAGGAAGAGAAAAGAGAAATTGAGTAGATCCTCCTCCTGTGTTTTTAACAGGCTTTGTTTTCTGTTTAAGCTGCTGCAGTAGTGTGATTTGTTTCACACCATCTTTTTCCCCCCTTTTTTTTTAAATAGTGCATTGTATGATTCAGATTATGTTTATCTCACCATCAAATTCACTTCTTTTGTCAAGGCTGGTGCAAGATAGCGTACATATCTGTTGTGCTCATCAAGCCATCTCATTTATGAACAAAAAGGAAATCTGAGAGGAGGAAGATATGCCAGAACGATTAGATGCTCAAAATTTTTTGATACTATCTGTCAGCAATTGGTTTTTCTTCATCTCTCTGTAGCCGCTAGATCTTTAAAAGACATTAGCCAATACTGTAAGAAATAAATCAAACAAATGGATTAGCAGAGCTAAATAGTTGTCAGGAGCCTCAAAAGGCCTTATGAAGACAGATCTGCCTCTTATGGAGGCAATCAGGTATGGGACTTATCATAACAGAAATTAGGAGTGAGACCCATTTTTTATTCCACAACCCAAGGCTATATTTCCATAAAAACTTAATGGCCAAGTATATTATTGAGCTATACTGAGTTATGTGCAGGCTCCCTTGTATTTTAAACATTCACATATATAAATATGTAGAATGTTAGAATTACAAAGATTAATATGGCGCTGCATTTAGATATAAGGTGCAGCAGAGTAAAATGAAAAGCAATGAGAAAAAAGGAATGTGCACTGTTCTCTGCTCCTCTAAGCACAGGAAAAGCTAAAGTAGTTTGTGCCCTTATATTGAAGGAATACTTGACTATCTGAACAACTTTAAACACTGAAATACCCTCAATTTAAGAAGTTGTTATAATTTAGAGTAAATGTAAATAAAAAGAAGTAGCCTCCTTGCAGGCCCTGTAGAAGCAGCTTTTTATTATTTAAACTGTGTTGCCCAATATACAAAGTTCAATATTCACTCTCCCTTTAGTCCTTTTTTTTGGTCTCCACCTATTAAAGATGGATGTAGCCTCTGGGTCTGAAAAGTTAAACCAGAGACTCGATAATGAGTGAGGGGTGTCAGCTGCGAGTTTAAAGCTTTCTTCAAGTAAGAATGATGCTCAAATTGCGTACAATAGTAACAAATACAGATCTGTAGGCTTTACTTTAGGGTTGTGTTTAAAACGTTGTACCAAATGAACATGCACAATTTACTTGGATTCACAGTCAGATCTTCACCTCGCTCGTCACACAGTTTATGTAGGAACAGTGATGACATCGGTTGGGTTTCAGAAACCTAAGATTTCCAACTTGCCCAATCCCGGCCCTAATGCTCCACTAGTCATACCAGCAAACTTGTTAATGATAACCACTTTGTGTTCAACAAGACACATACAGTCGGCTTATCAATAGGGCCACTGGGGATATAAATGTGATTAAAGAGAATGAAGCGAATGAAGCGAAAGAAAAGGTTGTGGCAAGTGGATTAAACTGTGTCAACTTAACTGGGACGGTCAAAATAATTTTTTTCCCCCCACATTTTACGAGTTGGTAATATTTAGAGATTTAATTACTGCAGCTTTAGTTGCTGAGATGCGAGAACATGGTAACATCACACACCAAATAGTGGCTTATTCTGAGGAGAAAATAAAGTATGCAATGATGCAGCCATTACCGAGGTTAGCCCAAACAAAATATACAGTTAAGAAGAGATCACCTTTGATTCTGAGAAAATGCGATTAAGATGTTTCTGCTGTCTTATTCGACATTCCGTTAAACAAATACCAAATAAGCAGATCATCTGTTGATGAAACTTACGAACAGTTGGAGCCATTTTTGTAAATGAAGTGCTTACTTATGAAAATATCACCCAGAAATTTCATAGGGTTTCATGTTTTTAATTCAGAAAATACTTGACTGTGTGCAACTTCAAATACAGAAAAGGAAATTACCTCTGATTTGTTGAGGCAACCCAAAGCACATGCAACCTTAGCTCGGGTGCCTATTTCCTCCATCTCAACATGTATCTGCAACTGGAAGATGATTGTTTTAGAGAGTTAAACTGCCAAATGTAGATGGCTGGCATGTGAAAATGTCATCACTGCCCCCACATGAAAATGGGTGAAGAGGGGAGGCAAGCCCAAAAGGCCATTAAAATCTGCGATCATTTATTTCCACTCCTTCGTCTAATCCATCTCTCTGGGGAATGGTTCTGTCCTCATCCACCCAAGGCTACCAATCTATTCTCCTGTCTGTCTCCATGCATCAAAATGAACCTGTGAAACAGTCAGACATGTTCTCCCTTTTTTTCTTACCCATTTCTCGTCCTCCGTCTGTCTCTTGGAGGCTCAACCTGCTTTTTGGATTTCTTTTTATCTCTCTTCCTCCTCCTCATTCACCGAGACTCTGATCGTTGTCCCAATGTCTTTCTGTTCTCACTTTTCCTCTCCTCAGCACCTGTTCTTCATCCTCACTCCATTTCATTGTGTCAGAAATGTCTACATAAATCCAATTCAAATCATATCCAGGAAAGAGTGAGCAACAACAAGACTTTGTCAATGGCAATTTAATCCATGGTGAGCAAGGCGTATGTAATGCTGTGCACGTTCCAGGAAGCTGTCTGATTGTATTTGGATTTGTGCAGATCTAGTGGCTGCTGGGATATAGAGAGAGGAAAATTACACACATAGAGCTACCTGAGTCATTTTTCACAATGTACTTTAATTTATCTTTTTTATATTTATGCATAGTTTTCAGAGAGGGATGTTTGTTCAAGTTTTGATAGATTTGTTTTGCTGAAAGAATCGGTGCACTTGTGAGCATGAGGGAGGAGGTGGGTGGCTTCCCTCCCTCCCTAACCTTGTACTTTGGGATGATAAGAGTAAGAATTCTGAAGCATGCCGCTCATCTTTCACTGCCTCACTATGAAACACCACAGAATAAAAGTGGTGCCACAAACCAAGGTCCAACTCCCCATCAGGCCACATCCCCAAGGTTAGCCACACTACTGCACTGTCACATCAAGAAAGAAGAAACTCCTGTCTGGCTCCCCACCTGACACAAATGTCTTTTGCTAATGGCTGCCACAAAGTTCCACTAAACATCAAGTGAATATTTATAGACCATTAATAACCTATGTGTAAACCGCTAATGTCACCGACTGGGTGAAGCAGAAGATGGGGAATCATGGTCAGAGCATTAATATCAGCGCACACTCTCCCAGAGGTAGATAAATGGGCCTCAGCATCTCAGACTCATGTGCACATGGGATTGGCTGCCAAGAGTCCCAGACGGTGAGGTCTGTGATCTGTGCCCGTCCAAATTCCAGCTATATAATTGGTGAAATTGTGTGATGAATTGCAGTCATTTAGCTTTTCTTTTACTATCTGCAAGCTTCAGCAATTTTCCTTATGAAGGTATATCCAGCTGGGTTTCTTCAAGTCGAGTTGGGAGAGGACCGGGGCGATGTTAAATATGTACAATTGGGCAAGTAATTAGATTAATAAGGCCTAAATGAGCACCAGGCCAAGAACTAAAACCCAAAATCCCTCATCCTTTGAGGGTCTGGAGTGGAACACATTACAGTATCTGTTAGAAATTTAAATGGAGCCTGAAAAAAGTTTTCACGCTGCTGTTCCTCCCCTCGACAGATTTAAACTCACCCCTTGCTCATCTCTCTGTTCACCAGACTAAGAAAGAGATGTTCAGTAGAAGTAATAATGAAGCAAAACTTGTGAAGCTCTTCAGGGAAAAAGATAGAGATAAGAAGAGACCCTTTAGGATTACTTAACTGTATTCAATCTTTGGCTGCATAAGTTTCAAGTCAGATATTCTTTGGTTTGGGTCACTACAGTACAATATAGATTCTTTCAATACCTGAAGCTTTTATTGATCAAAATGTATAGGGCATCTATGCTGAATGCACAAACTTATTCAGCCAGCAAGGAGGCTGAAACAAAGCCCTCAGATACTCCAGAATTCTATGCCCTATAATACAAGGTAGCTAAAAACAAGTGTGGTACATATAAAGACACTCAGCTCCTGTGTCAGCCCTGTGAAGCTGTACATATAAGATAGAATTTCAAAGCTAATTGCAAAAGCTGGCATGGCAATATTTAATCTAGCTAAAATGCTAGAATTTGAAAGGTATACTTTGTTAACAACTTTTTTAAGTTGTTGAAGTGAAGACAATTACCCAGTGATGAGTTTTGTCAATAAGACCATATAACTTCAAACCCCCTGTTCTTCTACCAAATGTAAGAGGAAACAGGGGGACAACTGGGTACTTGCGCACACATTGGACAACCAGGGCAAGATGTGGGACCATATTGAGGTTAAGGTTCTGAGGGGTATACTGGGACCAGGAGTCTTGGTTGGGTCCTGTACCCAGACTTCACATGCACCTTAACATCATGTCCATCGATCCCTTAAAGCAAGCAGCCAGGAGTGTGGGTATCCGGTGAATAGCAATCCCTAACTGAATCACTGAATGGTCTCGCAACGGCATCTATCACACTCGGCCTGGCCAATAGCAAATGCTTGTTTGGTAGGTGAGAGAAATGACAGCAAAACGTCCAGAGCCTGGCAAACACCAACACACCACAGGAGAGGGGACCCTGAAGGATCGGGTAGGAGCCAGGAGGCCAATAATCGTCCACCTTCGCTGTATATCACTGGGAACGGAGCAGATGGGAGTGATCCTAGGCTTGGTATATCAAGATCCAGCAAGCTAGTTTGGTGGTTTGCCAAGGCCTAAAACTATTGTTTTTATGACAAATTGATTTAACATTCAGTACATGCAGACTGAATTATGAAAAAAGAAAGAAGTGGGCGTCGGTGTGGTACCTTGGCATCCCATGCAGGTGACTATCAATAAAAAAGTTTTACATATTTGCAATAAGAGCAGCCACCCTACTGTTAGCATGTTGATCTTTGCTTATTCGCAATAAACAGGTACACATAAAGCTTTTGGGAATGTCAGGAGTTTTGCAGATATTAAGTCATATGTTTATTTCATGGTGGAGCTAGAGAGAGAGAAAAATGTTGAGTTATCAAATCCATTTTTCATTTGGTACAGACTAGTGGAAAATGCATCATTCGACGATAATGGACACCTGTGAGAGACCCATCGGAAATCCATCAAACAGTTAAGACATAGAGGACTGAAGGGCTTCTTTTATACAGACATGACTGGATGCAAGTGCTGCCAGGGGCCAGAACCACAGTCGACTCTCATGAGATTCTAAAAAACATTGTTAATAAATCTAGATTCTTATTACTACCCCTAACCCTACTATATGAAGTCTTATTTACTCTATTAATCAATTAACTCAGCCATGACACTCTATTTTATTGACTTATTTCTGACAATATTTCTGAGTGGTTTTGTTTGTTTGTATCAGCTGAATATGAATAATATGAATATGAATACGTTCATTTCAATGGGCTCAATATTAAAACCTTCCCAACAAGGCTACTTCACAATGGATATCATTTAACAGAAATTACACCAACTGTAAGACACAATAGACAGCTAGCTTAGTCTGGGACAGTGGCTAAAACTGATTACAATGGCAGCACTGATCATATGGTCATTATCAAATATACTGAGAAATGACAAGATCCCTACAGTGGCTGGTGAGAAAATGTACAGACTTAGTATCTTCTGAGAGAAGTTGCGGCCTTTTTAATTGGAGTCCATTACAGCAAGAGATATTTTGGAGCCTGAAACATGATTGGTTCTGCAATTTCAGGTTCTACCACCTCTGTTTCGAGAGCTGGTGGCAATGTACATTTTAAATACTTTTTGCTGTCTGTGGTGCTAACCAATGAGCAAAAAAAATATATATACATACATACATGCACCCAGTTTGAAGTATTCTTTCAAACCCTTACACCCTAAGCATGTATATTGTTTATTTGCACTGCAATTTAATGAGCGTCTAAACTGCAGCATCCTACTTAAAAATGTCAGTCATGTCAGAAAACACAACCACTCCAATTCACGGTAAGTGTTCCCTCTCTATCAAAGCGTTTGTCAACATGACTGATGACAGCACTTTTGATCAGGAGGCCAGAAAAAAAGCTCTCTAGTGAATAAGGAAAACTATCATTACATCACCTCAGGTGGGAGTAAAATGAACCTTTTCACCTCCATTAAACCTGAAAATTGGTTGCAGAGACTTTTATTCTCCAAACTTAATTTTGCCCAAGCTTTTTGTAGCAGGAGAGAGAATCTTAAATTGCTTTATATCTTTTATTTGGATCGCACATTTTAATTTCAATGATTTCTACACTCCTGATTTGATGGTGCGAGTTGGAATTGGGGTTATACCGTGGTCACATACTATATGAGCCCGGGATGAATTGTCTTTTGAAGATATATATATTTTGTTCTGCCTGCTCTAGAGGGCTCTTTCTGACATATATTGAGGAAAGAGAATAATGGGACAAATAGAGCTTTGGCAGGATTTAGAAACATGAAAGTACTGTAGGAGGGTTCCAGCTCCTTGGGGGCCCCCAGATTTTCTTTCTGAATGCAAAACAATATAAGTGGAGTGATATAGGGTGAGGGCCGTTATCATCAAAGGCACCTCATACTTCAGCCTGTTTCCCTTCGTTTTTCCTTCTTCTTCCCTGACCTGACATGGATTAATTACAGCTCTGCACAATTTACACCCTGCTGGAACAGTGGCAGAGAATAAAGAATGGTTGAAATGTGAGCCCAGTGACAGCGCATTAGAATGCTGAATTGCTTTGTGCTGCATGTGCCGTGCCTCTATTGCCTTTGCAGGGAGCATGTTTACGAGGCCCGACTCAGAGGTGAACTCCCAGGCCTTAAAGTGACAAAATGGCCTCACTTAGATCAAGACAGCTGTAGTGTTTTATCGACACAGAATCTGCTCCATTTTTGTTTTCTAAATGCTGTAACTTGATCAGGTCACCTTATCAACAAATTATAGCTTGCATCTTAAGTTATAAATCTAACGTGTGAATGTTTCAAAATTCTGTCTGCAAGATAAGCTCTATTATGTTTGCTTATTGGGAAGAGAGCATTAGGAGAAACCTCAGGCAGAGCCAGCATGGTGCTGCCGGGGAGGTGTCAGCAGCAACTGGCAAAGAGGGCACCCTGCCAGCCCGCCTGGCTGCCTTCTCTATGAATGGTCCTTTTGTCAAAGGTGGCAGTGAGGGCACTTAACAGGACCGCAATTAACGCTGCCTAAAATTAGAACTCATGACCCTGTGCATCTAGTTTGGAAGGAACACCTTCCTCTTTTCCTCCCTTATTTTCAGGATGCAACATTATTTAAGACATTCAAAGGATTGGCAAGCTTTTGAGCTGGGTTGTGTAAATAAGGACAACCACATGTCATAAGCCACAGGGCTAAGGCCCAGGTGGTCACCAAGTTCACTCAGGTGAACTGAGAGGGCACGGGCACAACAAGGGAACCCATCTTGGTTTGAAGTGACCAACGGATCAATGCACTAAAAGGCTGAGTCAAAGGTCAGGCTGCTCAGAGGTAGCTCAGGGAATCACTGACAGCCACCAGGGTGGGGGAGAGCCTCTGTTTTATATATGATTAGATAACAGGCATCACTTTGTACACCTCTATTATTCTTTGTTTTATAAAAAAAGAGTCAAACATGGATTTTAAAATTTAAACAAAATTTACGTTGAGAAGAGGGCTGCACGGTGGTGTAGTGATTAGCACCGTTGCCTCACAGCGAGAGGGTTCCAGGTTCATGCATGAGTTTGAATGTTCTCCCCATGTATGTGTGGGTACTCTCCGGGTACTCCGGCTTCCTCCCACTGTCCAAAAAACATGCATGTTAGGTAACTTGGTGTCTCTAAAATTGTCCTTAGGAGTGATTGTGAGCGTGTGTGTGGTTGTTTGTCTCGTTTGTCTCTGTGTGGCCCTGTGATAGACTGGCAGCTTGTCCAGGGTGTACCCCGCCTCTCGCCCGATGACAGCCGGGATAGGCTCCAGCCCCCCCCCACGACCCGACCGACGGTCTCAGCGGGTATAGAAAATGGATGAATGGACGTGGAGAAGATTTTTTTTCCTATACAACCATACTACATATGTATTTGATATTTTATAAAGCTACATGTATATCAGGGAATAATGGCCTCTTAGTCCCTATGAATTTCAATGAGGGTATGATCAGTTTCCCATGGTGTGGGTGCATGAAAACTACAGCACTGCCTCTTCTTCTCTTGACTCCTCCACACAAAGATTTGTGCCAGCTCGAGGACAAAGCTGTCAATACAATGATCTGCATACCTGGTTTGAAAACCACTGTTGAGTGACATACTTGGCAGACCATACCCAAGGCCACAGCATTTATAATGGCCAAACAGACAAAAAGGAACATCCTGTCCACAGAACCCAAACAAAAACCTAATGTGTCTGGCAACACTTAGTCTCAATTCTTTATCTCAAAGAAATCGTTTGACATATCAGTCCTCTTCAGCTCTGACTTCCTTTCTTAAGTTTTACTTTCATCTTCTGTGACTTTGTTCTGCCTTTTCTCTTATTTTCTGTATGCTTGCCATCATTTCCTTTCTTTCCATACTTAGCAGACGATATAAAACTCCTTCATAAATCCAGCTGAATTAGGCTTGTGCGGCTGGCAGTGAGATGCAGCTATAACATGAAATAAACAAGATGCCCACCAAATTGAAAGACGTTCCCCTGCTGTGTATTCAAATTGGTCCGTGCATTTTGACAGGCCACTGTACTGTCGAGCACGTCTGCGGGACTAGACGTTTCCAAGATGCTGTTTGTTTGTGTCTTTTCAGTTGCAGGATATCTTCACTGTTGTCCAGAGCTTATCATCCGCTTCCTCTACCACAGCTATTGCGCAGCCACGCTATCCGTGGCTTGAACTCCTGTCAGTAAGCGCCGACCCTTGAGTTATCCCCTCTTTTGATGTGTTCTTTCTCCATCGTTGTTGAAAAAAAAGACGCAATCGAGCTGAGAATTATTTTATTGTAAACCTTATTTGAAATTTGGAAAACATTGACATATCAAATTATACTTAATGTCTCACTTTATCTTATCTAGTTTGTTTTGGGGTTTTTTTTGTCTCCAGCCATCAGGATTGAAGTCCTACTGTTCCAAAAGCAATTATATGATATACTGGGGGAAAAAAAAGCTTTTTCTTTGTCTCCTGGTGTAAATAGTGCTGCACAAATACAGAATCACCCCCTTCTGTGGAACCTCTATTTTCCTTGGGATTGCTGGACGCCAAACAGACAAGAAAAATGACCAGCATGCTCTCCTTATTCCCCTGAGAAGTGAGTCCTACACATAGGGATGTGGCTATTACTTATCATCATCAAAAAGTGCTTGTTTGGTGATAATAAGGGCCTGAGATAGATATCTCAGCTAAAAGGAGGGAGGGGACTACCTGAAGTAGCATCCGAGGAATCCTTCCTCTGCTTACTCAAGCACTTTCTGTCTCTCTAAAACGG
This sequence comes from Odontesthes bonariensis, assembly GCF_027942865.1. Classification (NCBI taxonomy): domain Eukaryota; kingdom Metazoa; phylum Chordata; class Actinopteri; order Atheriniformes; family Atherinopsidae; genus Odontesthes; species Odontesthes bonariensis. Next base: position 13,548,834 of record NC_134524.1, on the reverse strand, counting down.
AGGGCCAGCTCTAAGACCCAGCTTAGCCCCGAAATAGAAGAAGATAGGAAAAACTGCTATTAGCCATGGTTAGGAGGGTGAAATAAGATAAAGAATAACAACAACTTTGAATGTGCTTACTGTGCAAGAGACAATCGTCAGGAAATATGAGGAAAGGGTAAACTCGGGCATTAGGCTGTAGCTTCTTGTTTTTATCACATGTTGTTGTCTGCCATGGTAAACATGAAAGTAATATAGCCTTAGACACAAAAGCAGATGATGTGCAAGGTTCATCTTGAAGGATGTAAACAGCTCTTCTTGACTGAGCAAGCTGTTTTGTGTATTCTGTTGCTGTGACTACTGCCTCTGCAGTATTCAACTAGAACAGAGGTCTTCAACAGGGGGTCCGCAGAGGTACTGCAGGGGGGTCGCGAAATCTTTGGTTGATTAGACGATTTTTAATTTTTTTTTTTTTCAAACAGTTTTTTCACACAAATTCTGTGCAAACATGTGCCATCCACAGATGGTTTGAGGATTCATTGTCCCATCTACATGCATGTTTAAAGTTAAAATCTGTGGATTATTTGAATAGCTCAGTGTTGAATGTACAATAACAGAGTAGCTATGTTTACACACGGCACTAGGCCCCCGTTAAATATAAAACACAATTGTATGCCATATAAATAGTATGGGGGGCCCTGCTCCAACTCTCCATCAGTTTGGGGGTCCCTGGCCTAAAAATCGTTGAAGACGCCTGAACTAGAAGCATGGCACTAATGGCAACGTTCAGTTTAAAGGGAAAGTCACAGCACACAAATTCCCATCCACCTTTTTTTTCCCCTCATTTGGTCAAAAAAACTGTGCACCCTGGGGGAAACCGATCAGCTCATAACTGGACATGAAACATAACCCGTATCAGGCTTCGTCGTGAGAAGGTTCATGCAATACATAAATTCCAGGTCAAAAGTTGCAATTCCTTCATGGGTCATGCTCCATAACAACCCAACTGCGATGCGGGACTATAGCGGGCCTTATCTGTAAAAGTTCTCAACAGAGCGCCGCACGGCTCCTCGCCAGCCTCTGCAAACAATTCACGTTCCTTGTTTGTTTTTATCTATTGCCATTCAGCTATTTGAGTTTGACATTAGGTTCATGACCACTTCAATTCACCTCCCGCTATCTGATGATTCCGTCGCTCACACTCCTCTAATGCATTCTGAGGAGACAAGCGATACGTGTTGGGGAGAGAAAAAGGCACACGTCCCATCTGATTGCGAGGTCTCTTCTGATGAATCATGGACATCTATGCTGTATCAAAGGGTGCTTTCCATCTCACCGGTGTGATTAATCAGAAAGAGACTTTAATGTTAACATAAAAAGTCACTGCAGATCACTGGAAGACTCATAAAATCAGCTATTTATTCACTCTGTTGATGAGATGAGACCTCAGAATAATGGGGTGATGTGCCAAAGCCAATTATTATACAGCTCCAGTGCTCGATGTCTGTCAAAATTGTAGATTGGTTTGTCGTGGCAGAAAAAGGTAGAAACAAGATGGATTCTTCAAAAAAAAAAAAAAAGGAGAATTGTTCATAAATTTGTGTTGAGAGAAGAAAACCATCCCAAGGATTTCTCCGTTTTTGTTTCGATCTCCCTGCTGGTTACAAGCAGCGAAGATATACCTGTAGGACGCAGGGGAGGCAGAGAGAGAAGAAAAATTGAGGGAATGAAATAAATATCTATTTAAAAATAGCCTCACAGCATGGCAAGGAGAGATTTGAAGATATTATCCTCAAAGGCTGCTGTGAGTGAGGCCGGCAGAAGGGAAAGCTGTCTGCAGTGAAATATGAAAAGCACATACTCCCTGACAGCCTATGGCTTTTCCTGATACTGCCAACACCAGCCCAGTAGAGTGATCCATAGACTCTTTGTGGAGACTTGTGATATAAATGCTGAGGGCTAGATGTTAAAGATCCTCAGCTCGCTGCTGCCCCACCCTCCCTCGTCATTCTCCGCCATCGCCTTGCTCGCCGCATGGGGGGAATTTGTTATGTTCCCTCTCGTCCACCTGCCTCGGAAATATCTCGAAAGCGGACAGGGAGAAAGTCGACTGACTTGTCCTTGTCCCGTTTCAATTTGACAAGGCAAGCAGCCTTGGGGACTTTCCAGTCTATTTTCAAATTGACCATTTATAATCAGTTTTCTAAAGGCGAAAGAGAAGGGGCGGAGGAGTGGAGCATGCCCTGTGTTGTTGCGGAAGGTAAAGAGCTGGGGGTTGGTAGATGATAATACAGCAGCGTGTTGTCAGATGTGTCAGCAGGTAAGATGAATGAAGAATAAGGTGTGGGTGCATAAAGGAGAATGCACAGTGGGGAACTGACCTCTATTCAAAAAAAAAAAAGAAAAGGAGGGGGAGAAAGGGAGGAAATCCATATCCTGCAGCAAATAAACATATAGGGCCACTCAGAAATCTGCACTACCTCTCCATGACCCTCAAACTAAGACAGAAATTGTGATGGCAGTAGCTAAAAGCTTCTGGAAAGACGATGCTCCAATTGTCCATTTGCTGAAGCCAATGTGGCTGCATATATCAGCACCTGCAAGGTCAGGCTGACTCGGGCGTAGCAAGCGTGGCGAGGGTCCCAGCCCGGGAGGCGTTACAGCATTCTGTCACACTGCTTGCTCCATCACTACCACACGATGACATTTCCACAAGATGGCTCTTCTGAATTATGCGGCCCAGCGGAAGGGTAAGAAGAGAGAGGAGGAGGAGGAGGGGGGCTCATTTTCTGGGTGTCTGCTCCCGACCTGAAACCGCCACTTGTTTTCATCAGTGCCTCTTGCCACTTATGCAAACCGGCATGCAGGGCAATGGGGGGAACAGTCAAGCCGGCCCTCTGCTCTTGTTCTCCATGCCACAGCTGGCTTTCTCTCTTTGAGGTGTAATGACACAGTGTCAACTCTACACTGGCCCCCATCTTCCCCAAATTAATCCCAATTTGCCTGTCAAGCAAGAGGCCGTCCAAAGGTGCAGGCGGCAAGTAATTGACATTCTTAGGTGCGTGAGTTTTGTTTATGTAGCAACACGGAGCCAAGGCCTTTCGCCGTTGATGACAAGCAGACCCAGTTTGCATACACCACTTGATTCGGGAGCTCTGCATGAGTGACTGCTCAGCAGCCCGTGGCCCTGTGGCATTTCAGCAGAGGACATTTCAGTAAAGATCGCCTCAGGTGTCAAGCGGCTTGGAAGGTGCAGGCGGCAGCTGGAGGTCGTTTGTCCAGCACATTGATTCCACCGTGACCCCGTCGCTCTCTCTAACTATTGATCCATCCCCTGAGACCCCTGCACAATGTCCACTCCACACTGGGGAATTAGAGCCCAGGCATTAGTGTAGCCTTCCCTTAAACGAAAGAATGGCAAATTTTCAAGAGGACGTCACACGTCACTATATGAAATAGGCATTGTGGTGTCCACTTATCTCTGAGGTCATTCCAACCAAAGTCCATTTTGGTTATTGGGAGTCGATGAATGAGGACAGAGAGGAGTTTATAAACATGAGAGCACGCTGGGAGCAGGAAATGACCGTAAGTCATTCTAGGTTCTGTGGATGTGTGTGTGAGTGGAAAATGGGGTGTTGGTGTTCATTCATGGAATACCCTTTCCTAAATGCTTTCCTAGGCAGATATCTCATGCCTTTTAGCATGTCACCCGGGGCCATGAATCACCATTACAGCACCTACATTTTTACCTGGGCACCTCTGAGGCTTTTTCATTAGGGTAAAAGGGAACCCAGGCAGACACGGACAGGGTTGTTGAAGAGGTTGGCTGTGTTTGTGAGAGGGAGGGTCAGGCATTTGGGTTGGGTGGGTTAATTACAATAACAATGGGGGCGGCCAAAGGAAGAAAAAAAAAAGAACTCACACCATGCCAGGGCTGAGCTGTTCTCATTTGTTTCAATAAGGTAAATTGATTCTTATGTCCTCTGGTGCCATTTGCATCGCATCCATTTTGCGCACGCCACTCGTCCCACTCTCCTCCTCCTCCTCCCCCTCCATTCACTTCACGTGTGGAGGGCAAGACAACGTCGATGGGGGCGTATTGATCTTCCTAGACTCCAGACACATGACAACGCTTACACATAAATGTACACATATTCCACCTGTGCATGAGTGTGCATTTACATTACATACATTAATGAATATGTGGAGCGCGCAAGACTATTAATAAGAATACATCACATTCGGGAGTCCTTTTGAAATTATTATCTGATTAAAAACTCCGATCCCTCCTATGATTAATTACTTCATTTTCATACTTTGTACAGTCTGATGAGGGTGATCTGTGTGTCTGTGCATATGCAAGAGAGAGCAGTAGTCTTCAATTAGCTGAGTTTTATCACTTAACCAGTTGTACTATTTGAAAAATAGTCGTTATTTTTGAGTTCTTGTCCTTAACTTTTCAAGCAACTTGTTGTTTTTAGGCAAGGGGGGGCATGTACATAGCAACCATTTAAGACCAGAAAGAACCTAGTTTCACTGAAATAAAATGGCATCCAAGTTCAACGTTAGACATGTTCTTGGACACTAAATATCTGCTTCTTTCTATTTCACTATTTAGAACAACTTCTTTTTTTTTCTAATCCTACTTTCCCCTCAACTTTTTTTTGCTGCAATCTTTCTGGCTTGTTGTTCACACACAAAACAGATAAACCACATTCAACCTCTTGCAACACCTATCACATCTTTTCGTGAGCCCTCTATGCCACATGGCCACACTATGGCAGCTTGCCATTTTTCTGCTTTCTTTTCATTTTCATGCCATTCATGAGACACCTGATCCATCTCACCAGCGACTCCAGTATTACACACTGGCATGGTCAGTGCAGCTCTGCCTACAGGCGTCTAACCAAGCTTTCAGTGGTATCTTTCTTGCCTCTTTCACTGTCTGTCTGCCACAGACCCCCACCTCCTATCCCCTTTGGTGTAACACACTTGTCTGTATCTAACACATACACACCCCCACACCCACACTCCGATCATCAGTCACCATCAAGCTAGATAGCAGCAGCCGTCAGGCAGATGAGTGACGACTGGGCCCGTTACCTGAGCGCCTGCATGACAATGGGCCTGTGGCTGAGTAAGAGAGACAAAAGCTGCAACTCTGCCACACACGTGCATGACACAACATACTGGCAGGTCTTTATTGTCTGCTGTACAATTAGCTGTCAACGTGTGATGTAAAGATGTGCAACACAATGCATCTAGGCTGGTAACATGTAATTGAATACTGTGTATGTGGTTCTACGCAAGTCGGTGAAGAAAAAACTTTTCGGCCATGACAGGCGTGACACAACGTTTGATCACACACACAGACGAGTAAAACAAAAACAGCCAACGAGCCTATTACGAATGAAAATCCGTGTAATCCTTCATAAACAGTAAGAGGGAACTACAAGACGGTGACATTTAATAGTATTCATTGTACCCTGCCATTACCACACAATTTCTTTCAAGATGGCTCTCTCTCGCTCTCAGAAGACCTGATTCTGCAGTTAACAGCAGAACTTCAAAATATACACAGCAGACTGAAAATGCATCAAAAGGTAACACAGACATCTTCATCAATCAGCAATAAGTAAATCCTATAAAATCCCTTTTGCTTGTGGCTCAGTCAGGCAAATCCTGATCTTATAAACACATTTCTGCATGCTCCAAGATGGTTTGAACTTTCCCTCAGAACCATAATTCGCAAGTTTGCACAAGCAGATGTTGTACCTAAGCTTGGGAGCTTTAGACTGCCTGGTGCACACAAACGCTTTAACCCAAACATGCACGCTCCCAGCACACCACAAGATTTATAACAATAAAAGTCTCCCCAAAAGGCAGTGAAATGCACCAACCACTTTGCCTTGAACTTTAGCTGATCTCCTATTTGTTTTCTCAAGCACTTGGCTAAACAAAAATGAGCTACAGCCTAAACACTTGAAAGGGCCCATTGTTCATGTTGCCCACAAGAGTAGCGCCATTTGGCTGCAACGGACCATCACAGGTACTCTAAACTCACAAGGCAACAGACTGAAAATACCTTGATCCAATTAGAAACACAGGCTTATTTGCTCGAGTATGAATACTTAAATTGGTAACACCAGCAGGTAATTATCAAATTCCCACAACCCACCCCACAGAACATTTGTATTTTGTGTACTGAACAGAGCAAGCGAGTCTCAGGTTTGGGCACTGATGACTATGGAAGATGATTATGGTAATTCTACAATTTCAATGCTCTATTGTATGACACAGACTTTTGTTGCAAACCCATGACCTTATTAACCTTCTTAATCCTCAACTGGGTTCTCATGATAAGCGACTTACACATACACACAAGCATGCACATACACTTCTCATTATGCTACCCAGCCAACACTGTAGAAGCTCCATCCACCTGTTTCATCCTGCGCACCTGAGGTTCTCCGCATAATATCAACAGAGGCCCTCAAGTCATCCAAGACAATTAACACTACCTTGGATCAACAGTGGGAAAAAAAAGAAGTGGATGGCAGCATTTGGGGCAAAGGGCCCTCCCAGTGTGGACACATGAGAAATCAGGTCTGATTGGTATTAAGTGGTGAGATTAAAAAGCCATCTCATAGGTCAGGTCAGCTGGCGTTCATTTGAATGCATTAACAGGGTTCAAGTCTAGATAATTCTCTCATTAGTGCCACTCAAACCCTGAGTGACAACACGGGTGAGAAGGGAGCATGTCGTACAACACTTAGAGTTAATTAGTTGAAACACACTGTTGCTCTGCACCCCCAGCGTCTGCTCTCGACTCATCCTCTTTATATGGCCTTAACCTAAAGAGTTTTTTTTTCAACAGTTACTAGCGGAAGTACCTTATTTTTCCTCCAAACTGTATGGATGTATTATCTTGAAACTGCCTTTTCCCACTCTATCTGTTACACTTTAGACATAGATAATTCCCCATGATTTTAATTGTTAATGCTGAAATCTGAGAACAGTCACATTGGAGAAAACAAGCGGACAGTTAACCAGAAGTCATCAAGAGATTATCTAAAACCAAAGTTTGAATATCCGTTACCTCCTACAAAGAAGTTAAACGTCTCTTATACTCATAAAAGTTCTAAATGCAGGGGTGGTCCGTGGCGTAGTGGGTTGAGCAGGCGCCTCATGTACAAGAGGCTAACAGTCCTCGCTGCTGCTGGCCCCGGTTCGAGTCCCACATCAGACGGCCCTGTGCTGCATGTCGCTCCCCCTCTCTCTGCCCCCTGCTTCCTGTCTATCTTAACCGTCCTATCCATTAAAGGCATAAAAAAAAAAAGTTCTAAATGCTTTGGCTGTGAGTCGTGCCTGTTGCAACAGATGCAGCAAACTGACTACCAAAGCAGATAATCTTAGTTTGAAACCCCTCAGCTCAAAATCTTATCCCCTTGATTTTGTGATGAAAGGAAGTGATGAAATAAACTGTAACACAGATGACCACAAACTTACAGCCATGCCTTTGTAATGTTTGTAGAATGTTGTTTTGCATTGTCTTGTTTTAAAAAGAAAAAAAAAAAAACTTCATGGACAGTTCTGGGAAAATGTTATCTTGAAGGCGGTACATGTTGCTTTAAAAAGAGTACTTTTCTGCCATCACAGAGGTGTAAATTAACTTTGCTGAGGGCCAAGGGCACATACACAACTAATTTGGGCATTTTAACAGGATCACATAATTTCCTGCCAAGTACTTAATGAGGCCAGGCGCTGGTCTGTGTCCTAGAGATTGGGAAAGAAAAAACTAAACCTCAAGTTTTGAATTTGATCCAGGAGTGATGCCATGTTTACCACTGTGATGCCATGACAACATTCTGCTAAGGAGACACAATTCTGTTGGTTTTAAAGTGCTATATTTTTGTTTGATAAAGGATTTTAACTGCTCAGCAGTATGGGGTCTCATTTGCTGTTTTATAATGATTTTACTTTTCAATGGGTGTCAGATCTGAACAGTAGTCAGGTCAGTTCAGTACCTTGACTTTTGACCACAGAGCCACACTGTTGCAATACATGCGGAATGTGGTTTGGTATTGTATTCCTGAAATAGGCAAGACCTTTCCTGAAAAATAAGTCATCTTTTCGACAGAACGTGTTGCAGCACAACCTGTATATCATTAAGCTTTAATGGGGATTTCACAGATGAGCAAGATACCCACCATGTTACACTATATATACAATTTATAAATAAAACAGTTTAAAAAATCCTTTGCACTTTCACCCAATGTGACTACCAAAGCACCTACATGCCTCCAATAGAGAGAAGCGCCTTCAACTCTCCCATAGACTGCAATGCAAAAACCAGGGAGATTTTCTGTGTGACAGATGTTAGAGTTTTGGCTCACAAAATCAGTTTGAGATGTGTTCCCAGATTAAACTTATCAAAGATTTCATTTTCCAAAACCAAAACTCAACAATTCTTTGCAGTTTTAAGTGTAAACATCACAAGGGATAAGTTTTTCTTTGAACCATCCTTTGTTTCCGCTGGAGTTTTACAGATTTCTTTCATTTTTTCGTTTGTTGACAAAGTGGAGATCCTCTGCCCATCATTGCTCTTCAAAGACTCAGCCTTTGGTGGTTCCTTCTTTTGTACCAGGTCATGATAACAATCACCATCATTACTTTTTATACCTTGTTACGAGCCCTAAATTGCCACGACCCAGCATTTTTTGGAATGTCTTGCAGGCCTGAAATATTCCGTGTATGGTAGCAAATTAAATGAAGTTGACAGGATTAAACATAACATATATTGAGTTCTTGCTGAAAAAAGGTATTTTATTCTCTCTTAGCTTTTTCTTGAATGAAGCAGAAGGCAACAAGGCCCTCGGAGTGAATGAGATCTGTCCTGAGTTCCTTAAGGCCACTGGAAACCCTCCAGCTCTTGGCGCAGCAAATATCTTTTAAAACACTGAAACTGGAAACGTTCCAGTTTGGTTGGCTAAGGATTTCATCTTTGCTTTTTGCAGAAGATGTAGTTCTGTTGGCTTCATCAAGCACAAATCTCCAGCAGGCACTGGAGCAGTTTGCAGTCCCGTGTGAGACAGCCAGGGTGAGAGTAAGCTCCTCCAAATCCGAGGGCATGGTCCTCTGTTGGAAAAGGGTGATTTGCTCACTCCAGGTTGGATGTGAGTATCTCAGGGTTTTGTTCGTAACTAGAGGTAGGAGTGAGAGATTGGCAGGCAGAATGGGGGATAACCTGCAGAGATGCAGATGTTGTACCAGTCTGTCATGGTGTAAAGAGAGCTGAGCCTGAATGCAAAGCTGTTGATTTACCTTCCCTAAGGCCACGAGCCGTGTGTAGTGACTGATAGTAAGTGATCACAAGTACAAGAGGGTAGAAATGAGTTTCTCTGAGGACTAGCTGGGTTCACTTTTAGTGATAGGGGGAGGAGCTTGGTCATCTGTGATGGGCTCAGCTGCCCCTCTGCATTAAGAGGACCCAGTTGTGGTGATTTGAGCATCTGATCAGGATGTCTTCCAGACATCTTCCAGTGGAAGTGTTTCTGACATATCACACCAAGGAGGCCTTGGGGCAGGCCCAGGACCCTGGAGAGATTATATCTATTAGCTGCCTTGGGAACAACTCTGTGTCTCCTTGGAAGATTTGGAGGAGGTGACTGGATCAAGGGAGGTCTGGGGATCTCTGCTGAGACTGTTGCCCCTGTGACCTGGCCCTGGACAAGCGGTAGAAAATGGATGGATGGATGGATGGATGGATGGATGGATGGATGGATGGATGGATGGATGGATGGGTAGATGGTGGTTATAGGGTCTTTTTTTGTTTGCAGGCCAATCCATTTCACTTCATCTACATTGTAGACAGAATCACAACTTTTTGGGCAAAAAGGTTATATCATTGTCAGCGTCTTTCCAGGTATTGGCAATTGTCCAATTAAAAAAATTAACAATAGGCAAGATGATAGGAGGGTAATTTTGGAGTCTTTATTTATGACATTAAGTTTGCATATTGGGAGCATGAGGCTATATCCACGCCATTAGTCTCTCTGCTTGGATCCAGCCTAATAACTACCCTGTCGTCACAGTTATAGTCATCTCAGCTGTAAAGGTTCCAAAAATGGAACTTAACTCAACTCCCACCACTGTTTCCATGACACACGGCACTCGGCTCACTGGCCACCACACGTGCACACAGAGGGGGGGTTCTCTGTCGCTGCCACTGCTGGGCTTACCCATCACACACATATTCATACCCAGAATACCAATCTCTGCATGAGCACCCTATCACTACCCCCAACGGAGCACCCAGGGATAGCTGAATATTCTAGACGCTTTCAATTTTTCAGGCAGGTCTGCGAACCTCCTCCCATAAAACAGCACCATCACACTCGAGGGAGTTGGGAGTTTTTACAGTCATTAGCGGGGTCATCTGTAGTCCCTCAGGGAAGGGCTTAAAAGAAAAGATTTAAATAGCCTTTCTCTTCTTTTATTCTTTCTTTGTCTTCTTGCTTTAGTTGCCTGTATGAGTCTGTCATAATTTCACTTCCTGTCTTTGAGGCTAAGCAATACTCAAACCTCACCCCCCCCCCCCCCCCCCCCACCCCCCAAGTCTTGTCTCCGCCACCAAATTCATAAATCACAAACGAGGTCTTCCAAAGCGCTTTTTATAACTCCAATGTCACACTTCTTACGCCACTGTCAAAAGTGGTGACGGAGCTCCAAAGTGCCAGTTATGCCCCTGTAAGGCGTTTATCCACTTGTATAATGTACTGTTAGCGCTTATACAGGATCAAATGTGGGATGCGAGGAAAATGGCCTACAGCTGAAAGGAAGAAAAGAGGGGAGTTTTGAGGAAGACGACGAGGGAAACATTTCTTCTTCAAACTCTTTTGCACTAATGTGAATTCCCAGTGAAATGTCAGGTGAAGTAGGTCAATGGGATTTAGAAAGTTTGTACTGCCCCCCCCCCCATCATCACTTGTCATTGAAAGAATGAGCAATGCGATTAGGAGGGGAGAAGATGATGAGCTGGAGAGTGAGAGAAAAACAGCAAGAGAAAGGAGGGGGGAAAAGACAGGTTGAGTGGTGGATTGGGGCTCTCACAGGTCCCTTACCAGCTGACTGAGAGACCAAGAGCAAGAAACAGAAAGAAGAGATTTGTATCTGCACTCCAGAGAAAGGGAGTGGCTCACATCTTATCATCTTGATATTGAAGCAACAATCTAATTATAGCATTTCTCCAGGGAATATGCATATGAGAATAATCAGTAAATAGAAAAGGGTAATTATTTGCCAGAAGTCAAACCCTTTGCACCTGTAACCACTGCAGTGAAATACAAGGCTGTAATTTCCTATCCTTCACAATGAAGATAGCTTATTATTATAAATGGACTTAATAATTTAGTCGCTAACTAAATGAATTTCCCACTTATTGAATATTTCATAGTGTCTGCCAAAACATAATGACTTATAAGTTTGGTCAAATACAAATGGGCCTCTCTTAGTAATTTACCACAGCGTCCCTCAGGGTAAATCTCTGCCTGTGAATGTGATCGAATGCTACAATTAAACATGCTAATTCATTGTCAGAAGCAACATATCTGTTCACATGATATATTTAACACTTAATTGGAAAGCACATTTGGAAAAGGTTCATTCTGTGACTTTCTCCATCACGGCTTAATCAGAATAAATTCTACCGATTGTAATGAAGCTGAACATTCACATTTGGGCTATTAAAGACACTGCGAGCGTGAATTATTTAAATGCTAATTAATGATTTAAGATTTCCAAGTAGCAATAGGCACATATTATTCCTCAGCTTGTTACAAATGACCAACTTCAACATTCACTAAGTGTTACCCTTTGCTTATATTTCACATTTCATTCAGTCAATCCAGTGGAGGTTCTTCCACCCAAGCAGCTACTTCTACCCAGTGATAAAAGAAGATGGAATCCATCAATACTAAAGGACAGTTGCTGGAATTACTAATCTCTTAGCTGAGATTTCAGTTGCCCTGGAGCTGAACTGATGAATCCTGAGCATCATAATTCAAACCTACGTCAGACTCTGAATCGTCAGCTAACTTTTGGTTGTTGTCTGATTAGAATCCAGATTTTTTTTTCACAGGTTGCTTAATTTCTGTGTGCATGAGCGTTTGAACCTAATAAGATCAAGTGCAAACCCCTGAAAGAGCTACAGATATTAACATATTAACTATGAGGTGTGGGTTGACTAGAGCTCAAAGCAGTCTGTAAAGAAGTTGTGAGGCAAACATTAGTGGCATTATTCATGTTTCCACAATAGATTGTTATTCATCATAAGACAAAGGAGATTCTCATTTGACTTGACATAGATGGAGGGGGGACATAAGGGTATTATTCACATCTGTTGAAAACAGTAAGCTCAGCTAATGGATGTCACGATGCACCATGCTTATTTATGCAAAGTCTCCCAAAAGAATATAAATTCTATTTTCCTTCCCATCACAGCATACATATTAATTGAGTTAAATATATGATGTATTGTGGTGAGAGAGTTGTGTCACTCCTTTATTTCTGAACCAACGGGATAACTTTTTTTTTCAAAGCACTTCATGTGCTGCCATGTGTAGTAAAGCGCTCGCTGGAGCTGTTCGATTGAAAGCTGTGTTTCCTGTGCAATCCACAAGGTGGCAGTGTAGACTCACAAACTGATTCTGACAAACTCCTCACCTCTGGTCCTCATCTTTTTTTCTGATGTGGACTCCAGCCTCCATCATGACAAAATGTCTACCCGACGCTGCTTCTTATCACACCACAGGTGTGCAGCCTAAAAGAAAAATCCAAATGTTCTAAGTCCTAATGCACCTTCGCTCTGATCAGGCCTCCATCTAAATATTTCTTAATCTTAACCACAATGAGCACAAAAAATCAGGGCCCCCTGGTAGGATTTTATTTCCCCTTGTGGCACGCTTATAATTGTTGCTAAGTTGAAAAGCCCTTATCATGCACAATGAGACATTTATGTGTCAAAGAAGAGAACATTAGGAATATTTGGTTTCTATACCCAGTCCACATTCGGTCTCTTCTGGAGGCTACCTTTCATTCATTCCTTCGAGTCTGCTGTCATCACATGAATATACCACACTTGTGTAACATAAATTAATTTGGAAGATGTATATTTTTGTTTGTAAATAAGAAGCGGCCAGTGCTCTCCAAAAGTTTAATTACCACAGATAAAGTTTTGGTATTAACTACCTTGTATCAGTGCCTGCATCACTCGAGCTAGACTTAAACGTTCCAGTCAACTGCAAACTCCCAGAATGTAATGCATCATACCTGCATGGTGTAATACCTGATTGGTGGTGGGTGGGGGTGGGGGTGGGGGGTGTAATTAAGGAAAAAATAATGAGATCTCTGAGATACAGACTTCCAAAACAGAGGGCTGTTAAATAAATGCAGAATTTAGAATAACAGAAAAATCTCAGCTTAATCTGGTGGCTAGATTTATACGTAACGCATGTTGATCATATTATGATTGTTAATAAGCGTGCAACTACAACTTAATTGGTCTATTTCCTGAATACTTCTGTACTGAAAAGAAATTCACAGACAAAAATAGTGGCTGAAATTCTGGATCCTCAATATGAAGCAGCATGTTTAATCATCATTATTTCCTCTCCAACTGCTCACATTTGCTTTGACCAGATTTGTATTTTGAGATCATCCCTGCATATTCCTGTCCACTCTGGTATATGGTTCGATCCAGCGCTGCATCGGAGAAATCCACGTGGAACAGCCCAAAACGGACGCTGAATCCATCGGCCCATTCAAAGTTGTCCATCAGTGACCAGGCAAAATATCCCCGGACGTTGACCCCATCCTCTTGTACAGCTAAACACAGTCCAAACATAGACGAGAGTTGGAATTTTGCACAGACAAGAATGAAAACTTTCCCTCTTACTTTCCCCTTCTCTCTTTTGTCAGCCGCTGCAATCTAATTAATCCATGACTGTTAACATGACATGTGAAAAGATTAACGTCGTGATAAAGCGTTTAAATCCCAACAACAGCGTGATTTATTTGTAACAAGAGAAAATTAGTTACGCCTAGTTATATGCTTATAAGCTGTCAGTGTGGAAAGTTATCCATTAACTGCACATTCTGCAACTGTAATGACAAATGCACGAGCACGTAACCACTTATCAGGCAATTAAAATGCTACCTTTTAAAAACTGTTAATCTTTTTCTCATCATTAAATAAAGCGAAGTGATGCACACCACCCAAATAGGCCTGTGAAAGAGGAAAAAAAAATACTCAAAAACTCGAACGTGACCGTTTCACTCATTAATCTATCCAAAGTGTACAACTGGTGTGATTGATACAAAGATGGCGATGATTGCTAATACATCATTTTTACACTAAAAGCGTCATGTTTAAACACATTTCTAAACGTGGGTTCAGTCGCATGTTTGCCATGTTGGACCATTGTTTCTGAGGATCATGACTTTCTTGATAAGTCGGGCTAGTTTATTAGTTTTGATTGGTGCGCGGACATCATCCCCACACAGCAGGACAGAGAGCGACTATAAGCTCTCTTGACAAAAGATAAAAATCAATCAATCTCAGCTCTCTTCGTCCATGAGTTTCAGCTGTCAGTTTTAGAGCCTCTACGTGAGAATTTACCATTTTCAAGCATGTTTCGATTGTACACGCCGATGTGCTCACATCAATGCTGAGCTGAGCTGGAGCCCATAAATACCTGCAACTACGACAGCCATTTGACGCAGGACTGGATGTCAATTAAACATTTTTCAATTACTCTGAGAAGCCACATGTAAAAGGATTTTAATGGGGGTTTTATTGACTGGTGTAAAGGGGCTTTTTTTTTTTTAGTATAGGCTCAGCTTATGAGGAATCTTGACCAAGGTGGTACAAAAAAACATGACCATCTATTCTTGATCCATTTTCTATCCAGAAAATATAGCAGAGTTAAGCCTCTTTAAGCTGTACTATACAGTGGGGAAAAGCTGGTAGTTTCAGTCCAGACACAATTGGGTTCAAGTCCCACACCAAACCATTCATTTACCACTCTTTTATTTTTTCAGACTTTAATTTTGTTCACAATACCCGTTTGATGACACTGAGGCAGCCACACGACTTAGTGAGGGTTAGAAAGAGTTCATGGTGTAGCCTGAATCAAAATCTTCCCCACCATTAATGATGCAAACTGAAAAGCAATGCATTACATGCTGACACCAAGTGTTCCCTGTAAAGCATCCATGTGTAGAGCCAATAATTAAAATTGCGATTAAGCATTTACTTGGATCATTTATCCATGTGAAATTTGTCAACGTGAGTTTCTGTGTTAGACAGCAGACACTGAAAGTGGCTGAGTGGAACTTCTCCAAAATGCAGAATGAAAACACTTTCGCCATTACTTGCATCATATAAGTACTTTAGACTTTGCCAGGGTCTGCCAACAGATACTAGTATTTTTTATTACAGTGTTATGCAGTACTAATTTACAAGCAATTACCTTGAGCCACTTCTGAGATGGTGTTCTTGTAAAACTCACAACGCTGAACATCCTTAATTTGCAGCGGCCCCACCTGAGAGAAGCCATTCTCTGTTATGTAGACTGCTGGGTTGCCGAGGGTGTCCTGGAAAGTCATAGGGCAAATGTTTTCGTCAAACAAGGCATCACGCTTGTCAAGCAGTCAGAGGAGAGACAGATTGGACTACAGTGTGCCGTTTAGCTGCATTTCAACGGTGCCACCCTCAAACTAATGGTCTGTGACAAGTCACAACAGCAGGAAATTGCTCGTTTGCAAACACTTTCAGCAAAGTTACTGTTTCATTCAATGTGACAGCACTAATGAAGCATCAATGTGTTTCTGGAGGTGTCGCAAGAGAGATTACTACACACAAAATCAATGACAAGACACTAAACAAATGCCAGTGTTTTCCTTGTGCGGTTGAAAGCCATCTATTATGTCGGTGGTCAAAAGAGAAAACTAAATAATGACTTCCAATTTCCCCTAAATGAGTTTTGGATCATTTTTGTGTTCTCGAGTGAGGTAGCAAATTTACAGCAAAGCACAATAGAAAAAGTACCGAGGACGGTTGGGTTTTTGATCTTTTTTTCAGTTTTACCTTTATATATTTAAGAAGTTTTCTTAAGCCATACGGCACCACAGCAAGCCAGGACACCCCACAAATTGGCCAGGACGGATCTAAAACGTCTTCTGTATCTTGATCGCTCTTCATACTCAATGTATGCTCACAGCCTCCTCCGGGTTTGACTTTCCGAGACGTGTAATAGTTCAGTGCAAAGAAGTCAGCTGTTCCTAAAATAGTAGGGTCATCGCTTGAGAACCTGGGTAGTCTTGAGGTACCGCTGTATCCCAGTTTCTCACTTTGAGCATCTATAGCAGATTTCATCATTTCTGGATAATCTCCAGTGACAAACACAGGCCATGCAAACCATCCCAGTGTGAATGCAATCGCGCGTTCAGCAGCGGTGATGTCCTCATTGCAGCCTGGATCTGATGGCTCAAACCAGTCGCTGTTGAGGGCCACAGACACTGTGCCCTTCTGCTTTGCTCTGAATGTAGAGTTGTAGCTGTGCCAAGCCATGGCGTGAGCACGCAGCATGTTATGCCCCACCACGTAGGGAGCGATGCCTTTTTCTTTCAGCCCCGGGGCATGAATGCCATCCTCATGACCCAGTTTAGCACATACATACGGCTCATTGATTGTGATCCAAAGTTTGACACGATCCCCAAATGTCTGGAAACAAAACTTGGCATAGTTGTCAAAGAGGGTTGCAATATCTGGTGACTTCCAGCCTCCCTGATCTTGGAGCGCTTGAGGCAGGTCAAAGTGATACAGAGTGACCATTGGGGATACGTCACAGGCCAGCAAATCATCAATCACTTTGTTGTAGTACTGTACACCTATTGGATAGACGGTAATAAGGTTAAACAACACAAAAGTCATCATCTGGACTTGGTTCAATTCTGGCGTGGGTGTTTCAGGGACATGGATATACCTCTCTGATTGACGTGCTGTGATGTCCCATCAGGTAGTAGGCGGGCCCAGGAGAGAGACAGGCGATAGTGTGTCAGTCCAAGCTGCTGGATACACTCCAGGTCTTTTTCCCACAGCTCATAGCTGTTACAGGCCAAATCCCCATTTTGGTCCTCAAACACTCTGCCTTTCTCACGACAAAATGTGTCCCAGATACTCGGTCCCTTGCCATCTGCCTGCCATCCTCCTAAACCAGCACAGAATGTTGTTGCATTTTACACAAATAAGACATGTAAGGTGTTGACATAAAGAAAAAAAAAAAATCACAAACGCTTCTGCTGAGACCTCAAGTGGGTGCATGGATGTCAAAACTGACTGTCATGTATTTGGCTCACCTTCACTGAGATTTATTGTTTCCTTTTCCCCCCTCTCTCTTATTTGTTTTCTCTTAAACACATTATCAGTAGCTTTTGGTCATCATGAAACTTCTGATAAGAGAAAAAAACTCTTGCAATCAAGTGTCGTCTAATGCAATTACATAGCATACATAACCATAAACCACGTCTGTGAGCGTAAATACAATGACTTCAGCCGGATTGAAACTTTAATGAATTTAAGTGTTGCATCTGAATCTTTCCTCATTCTCAGTGAGGCGCCAATGCGGTCCACAGTTGTCTCCGACTCAAAACGTGCTGTCAATACATCACTGGCACAAGTTCGCAAGTCTCGTGGCTTTGTTTACATACCCTCTATCTGATACGCAGCAGTTGCCGCTCCCCAAGCAAAGTCGGGCGGGAACATGTTATTTTTCAAGTGTTGTGACATTGACAAAAAGCAGCCCCAAAGTCTTACTGTCTAGCGTCTTGCTGATATGTTTCGTTAAACTGTTACAGCGAAGTTTATCTCCCGCACAAGCTCACAAAGCACAGCGGCTGGTGACGTCGCTCAACCAGGAAGTGCTCGGAACAGTGGGCGTGACCTTAAGGTAACGAGACACATGTCAGAAAAGACACGTCCCTTTCCCTTTCATGTTGATGCTCTGCTATTTCTTTACATTTAAAAAAGAAAATAAGATATAGCCTAAGATATTTTTTCCCAGCATTAGGAAAATAATTCCTGATTCTCTTATAAGTCTTTTCAGAATCTGTGTTGTTTTCCTCATGAAACAGTGCTCTCTAAATCGCTCCATCTTAGCTTCTCTGATAGGAAAACACTGCATAATATACAGAACTTGACAGACTTTGTAAAGAAGATCCATCATCTGAAACTGTCTCTATGTGAAACAATTGTGTCCTGTGTGACCTCACTTTTTTCTTGAATGCCAGTTTTAGGGACTGTCAAGAAATGGGTGCAGCAAGATGACTTTTTAAACAACATTACCGACTTCACTCCCAACCGGATGCGAGCCCTGCTGGACCACTGCCTCTCCACCATCTATTTCAAGTACAATTACTGTTTCAACAGACAGAAGCGTGGCTGTCCCATGGGATCTTCAGTGGACAGTAACATCAAGTTCAAGAGGGAGGATACAAACGACAACACACTGCCTTTTTTAGACTGTTCTGTTCTGAGGACGGAAGTCTCAACACTGAGGTTTACTGGAAACCTACACACACAGACAAGTACCTGCTGTTTGATTCACATCATCCAATAGAACACAAACTGGCTGTTATTAGAACACTACATCATTGGGCCGAGAGTGTCCCTACTAAGTGTGAGGGAAAACAAAGGGAACACCAACACCTCAAAAAAGCATTTCAAATTTGTAGATATCCAAACTTGGCTTTGTCAAATCAGAGAAGATATCTGGACCAAACGACACTGGTGGAGAAGCTAAGAAGAAGAAGAACAGCTGCAAACATATTGTAATTCCATATGTGGCAAAGGTGTCTGAGAAACTTAGATGGATCTTCTCCAAACATGACATTCTGGTGCAATTTACACCCATGAACACCCTCAGACAGAGACTGGTTCACCCAAAGGACAAAACACCTAAACCAAAACTGAATGGCTTCGTAGATACAGTGCAGCAAAGAGTGAATTGACACTCAACAACAGCTTTATAAGCGCATGGCACAACACAGGACAACCAGAATCTTCAGGTCAAGACCTCAGCAGTTCACTTACATCTTCAGAAGAAGGGACACTCATTTGAGGACAGTAATGTACACTTTCTGGACAGAGAAGACAGGTGGTTTGAGAGAAGAGTCAAGGAAGGCTTCTATGTTATAGTGGAAAAAACAGCTTTGAACTGAGGAGGTGGTCTCAGGTATCACCTCCCAACAACTACAGTACATTATTGTCTTTCCTCCCCGGGCAGTTTCACAACCATTTACACTTTGGATCCTGTGATCAAAACATGCTCTTTCAAGCAGGTAAAGAATTTACAGGTGAGAATGGCAGCAGAGCTGGGGAAGCCTCTAACACAAGACACCAACTTGGCAATAAACTTGATTCTGATTCTGATTCTGATTCTGACTTGGTTGTTTAACCCTCACATGATGTGCAGTGTTCTCCACTGTTGCTTAACAACATTTAATTTTGTCCCACTGGTTTCATAGCAGTCCCCAGCATAGAGCCAACCTTCTTCATCAGTTTGTTCACTTTTTTTGCAGCTCTTACAGCTCTGCCTTAACACATGGCTGCACAATCATTCTGCTTGGTGTCACAGTCTTTAGATACGCAACATCTTGCTGCAAACATTTAAGGACTGAAGCCTCCTTAAAAAATCAAATCTGTTCCTTCCTGTTGCATTTCCAACATGGTCCGTTGTACAGTTGAACACCCAGATATTTCTAGTCCTCCACCACCTCCACTTCTTCTTCAAAGATAGAAATAGATGTCAGGTTTTTCAGTTTGAGTTATTGCCTACTTCTCCCACAGTCTAAAATAATCTACTTTGTCTTTGTTAGTTTTCAGTTTTGAGTTGATTGCTCCAACACTATGCCACAAAATGGTTGGACGGTTCCCAATACCACTTTTGGCCTCTGTGAACTTGTTTTGAAGTATGTGTAATGGTATCTGTAATGCAAGGATGAGTGGCGTGTGATTTTTCAGAATGTGACGGTTACAGAGGGAAGCAGTGTTGGATGGGACTCCGCTCCTTCAGCTTCTGGCCTTTGTACTTACAGAATGTGAGAAGGCATGAAATAAAAGTCCTCTGAAGAACCATCTCCTTTCATCTCTAACCTCAGCTTTTTATCAAAGGGGAGTTTTTGGAGCTTCAAGGACTTCACCATGAAAAGGCTAAGATAGGACACTAACTGTAAGTGACAGTAACTTGGAATAGAGTTGTGGACCCTGAAGGCTGCAGGTCTGACCATCCATCTGGAAACAGATACATCTGGTGATTCTTTATTATTTGTCAGTGGAATAGCTTTTTTTTGTGTGTGTGTGTGTGTGTGTGTGTGTGTGTGTGTGTGTGTGTGTGTGGCTAGGATGGTGTTTCTAAATCTTTAACAAAGTTCCTTTTGCATGTGGCAGGGCTGGCAGATCCTGAGGTAGCATCTTGTGTTAGTCTTATCAATAAAAATATACATAATATGACTTCATGCCATGAATATTAATTTGAATTCATAGATATATAAAGATGTCTTGTTATCTAAATGTTGTATTTCATTCAACATATACATATATATGTGTATATATATATATATATATATGTATATATGTATATATATATATATATATATATATATATATATATATATATATACATATATGTATTATTACCGTTATTTTAACCTGTTGTTCAATAGTCAAATGTCATGTGACTGGAAGAACTGCAGCATAGGTTCTTATGCCAACAATAACGAGAAGCAAATAAAATCTTGTCTCACAAATTCACAAAGTAATATTGGACTTACTGAAAAAAAAAAAAACAAGACGAGAAAGCTCTTGAATCGTACTTTCTAAATATATAAGCTGAAAATTTGGCTCTGACCCACAGTGCCTGAAAAACAGTACACATGTTGCAAAAAAGTAGCCTACGCTGATTAGCCATGACTAATAAATCTACAGATGATACAAAGTTTAAACATTTGTACCAGTTATACTGGATATGATTTGGCAAGGAATATTTGCAAGTTTCAGGAACGGTCACGTAAGCTTACTGTTATTGTGGATGAAAGCGATTTGATAATTAAGAAGACTACATACTCTTGAGCTTGAGGATACAACTGCTTATAAATTCGCTGGTGAACTTTTGCACTGTTCGCTAAAACATGGCCTTGTGATCTTTTCCTCACAGAATATCCATTGGGATTCTGTTCAAATGGTGCCTCTGTAATTGCAAGCAAAAAGACTGAGTGTTGAAAACATCTTTGCTCTAATGCCCATTAAAATGTTGGGCCTCCTATTACATTTGGCGTGTAGACTGAGATATTGTGCCACTCAGGCTTACTCATGTCCACTCCACCGGGACCATATGAAGAAACATGTCCTATTGATACTTTTACAGTAAGAGTTTCAAAGTTTTCGAAAGATATGAACACAATTGAGCTCTCTGCTGTTTCCACTGTGTTTTGATAATAAACTGGGTCAGTGGCCAGAGAGATGATTGCCCTTTTGGTTACAGTTTGAAAAGCCATTTCTTTCCGATTTTGGCATGCTGCGGTCTCTGAAACCACAGAACCATCCATTATAACATAGAAATGTAATCATTCCAGGAAATCTTTTATCCTCACCAACAAAAAGCAGATTTTCTAAATTGATCACATGATAACAAAACTCTCAGATCAATGTAAAATAGATTTAACTTGAACGGGACACACTTAGGTACAGATGTGGTGACCCAAGGCTGGTTGCAGCTGCACCCTCAGCCCACACGGAGGCACAAGCAGGAGGTTTGATGACCACCAGAGGTTACTCTATCTCACCTTGCTGTGATGTTACTCATTCAGCAGCAGACATCAAGATGAGGAAACAACAATGTGGAACTTGGAAGATATGTCATTAAATTGCAGCATTCCGGTTACACAAAGGATAAGGTATTGTAAAATCCTTTTCACTGAAGATATAAAAGAACAATTAAACTAAACTGATGAACTGCTTTCATCAGCATGATATGTTGACTCATATTTTCTGTAAAATCATCACTGATGTTTTGACTCCTTTCCCCCTTTTTTTTGTACTCATATATTGATTCGTACATCATGTGATTTTACAAGTCGGAGCTGTTTGTTGGTGGACTTTTGAATGAATAGAACTTGTTTCAGATTGGAGTTTTTCATTTCCTTAGATGTTTGTTCATTTTAAAAGGGTGGTTTTCGTTCTCGACCTATTCATTTATTCATTGACTGAGATCTCTGCAGCATTAGAGTGAGAGGACATTTCTGGAAAAAAAAACATTGCTGTACTACAATATATTTCAGATCAACAACAAAAATGTTTTGCAATAAAAATTCTTCTGGCAATTCATCAAAAGATTTTAGATAAATATGATGTACATATTTTGGTAGAATAATTCCATTCTCCAAACAACAGTGTCTTTATGTTTCACTGCTGTATTCATTCACTGTATGCATGCAAAACAAAAATGCACGGCTAATGCTGTATCTCTTGCTGTAGTTAGAATGAACAAATAAATCAATAGAATTAGACAAATCAATGTTTGATTAAATGATAAAATAAACTATTTTTAAACTTCATCGGTGATTCTATCTGGAGGTGGAGCATTACAAATGTCTGACAGATGGTGTCCTTATTTGTGAATGTTAAGCCTCACAGACTGTAAAAAAAAAAAAAAAGAACTAGACCCACGGAGGTGAAAGACTAGCCTGAGGACCAAAAATCTATGCTCTTATGTCACCTCGGTGCAGTCTTTTCGCCAACCTTTTTACAGGATGAGGTGAGTCACTCGACCCATGATAACAAAAGTTAAGGGGCCGTGTGCCAAAAAAGAAAACAAATCCTTGTCGGTCAAACTTCCAACCCCCCCTCCTTCCTCTTAGAGTCAAGGATTTCAACTCCTCATGTGACCTTGCCTTTCATGGCTACAGCTAACTTGACTGAACTTGTTTAGGAACTCAGACAGAAGGAAAGACCGCGGGGATAGAAGAATAATCATTTGTTTTTGTAGAGGTAGTAATAAAAAAGGCATTAAAACTCAATGTAACTAAGCAGAAATCAAAGACAGCAATAAATGAAGCTTTTTGAAAAATTAATTCCATAGTAGGCTATTTCAAAGAGATGACAGGTTTACTCATGTACTGTACTTTGGTGCAGTTTTGGGTTACATTTACTTGAGTTTCTCCATTTTATACAACTTTACACTCTGACTCCTCAACATTTTTGTAAAATTGTGTTATTATTATTTATTTACCTATTAACCGACAGCTTTTGAAAACAGTTGCTTTTATGATGAAAATTGTATACAAAATTCCATGAACAACACAAAACAAAAGATTCCAGCAGTGGTTTCCTTTTTGGTATCTGACATCTTAGAAAAAGCTGTGTGTTGTCGAGATGACATTTCAGGTGAGTTGTTCCATCCATCCATCCATTTTCTATACTCATTCATCCATCCATCCATCCATCCATTTTCTATACTCATTCATCCATCTATCCATCCATCCATTTTCTATACCCGCTTGATCCAATTCAGGGTCCCGTGGGGGGCTTTTCCCAGCTGCCATTGGGCCAAAGGTGGAGTACCTGCTGGACGAGTCGACAGTCCTGCACAGGGCTAACACCATGCACACTCATATGAGTTGTAACGTTTCACTAAACAGAGATTTTTCCCCTTAAAACTGACCACATAGATTATTTTCAATATACTTTGATAGCTCAATAGTTTAGCGAAACTGAAGACTAGAAACAGTCAAAGAGCAGAAACCAAATCATCTTTGATTTTTCTTTTTTCCTCTCCCATGATTCATGTCACATTTCCCCAGTTTCATCCCATGTCCCTGTATACAATCATATTTGATGTAGTTTTAAACAATATCCACCTCCAACAGCCCACACGGTCTGCAGAATCACTAATCTAATCATGTCTTATAATAGTATTAAAGTAAGATGCACAAAACCAGGACTTTTGGTTGCTACTGACTTTTCACAGTGGGCTTTTACTTGTAACGGAGAGTATCCTTGCATTCACACAGACATTCCCAAAGGTAACACAGCTCATCAACACCTGAACGTTTTATTTTGAAATGAAGACCGGAAATGCTTTTTATTCAACTGGCCTTGACCACACTGGGACACGGACAGGACTTTCCAATGGATAGAGGACTAGTTTGGAGTACTTTTGAAAGACACTGGATAACAATGAAATACACTCTAATGAC
The DNA here is from genome assembly GCF_027942865.1 of Odontesthes bonariensis. Lineage (NCBI taxonomy): Eukaryota > Metazoa > Chordata > Actinopteri > Atheriniformes > Atherinopsidae > Odontesthes > Odontesthes bonariensis. The sequence goes on along the minus strand of NC_134524.1, from coordinate 13,524,543 downwards.
ATAGGATGCGGCTCTCCCTGTGAGCCTTTTAGCGGTTTCGGTGCTTACTAGCAGTTGAAGCTTTTGCTGAAACTGAAAAAGTAGTTTTTTTTTTTGCGCTTTCGTATTTTTTGGGGAAAGTTATTTCCTGTTGACTGTTCAGGGATAAGGTACTCGCACTCATTTGGTCAAGTACTGAGTCCAAAGTACCGGGCAGTTAAAGTAAGCATTTAAAAAAAAGCCCGACGGCATTTCCTGAAGTTGGAGCGGACAACCTGGGATGACTGCGGCCGCCTCCCGTGGAAAAGACAACACTCTGACCTGGACACAAAGGGAAGCTTTCATTAACCGGGAGGGTTATCTAGTAAGCAGCGGGAATACTGTATTTTTTAAAGGTACTGGATTTGTAGAGTTGCTGGAGGTGAACGCCACACCATGATGGAATTATAAATGAGTGGTTTGCTAAACAAAGGACACCGTCGGACTGAAAACCGCCGAGCAAAGGAAAAGCCCAGCGAGAAATGGAGGAGGAAGGCTCGCTTGAGCCAAACAACATCTCGGCAAAGGTCTCAACTGTGTTTGACTTTAAAACCTTGTAACAGGGCTGTTCGGTATCAGCAACCCGTCCGCCCCGTTTAGTGTCGTTGAATTATTTCCTTCGCCAATGCTGCAGTGGTTTTCCTGTCGCGTGTGAAAATGAGGCTGGGTTGGCGGCAGTTGTTGGTGGTTCTGCTGCTGAGTGGCTGCCGCGGCTCCGCGGTGCCGTTCCGCTGCAAATCTGATGAACGCTCGAAAAGCGGTGGGAAAAGCCTGCCTTCCGACAAGAAAGTGGTGTGCAGCAGCATGGAGCTCCATCAGGTGTCCCCGGACTCCTTCCCAAACAGAACAGTCGCACTGTGAGTATACCGGAGTTGCACGCCACAGCCACTTCAACCAGAGAATGCATATTAATTCTATCAGCAGAAAGTGGGAGAACTTCTCATGACATGTCTCCGAATCGTGTTTTTGTCACGCTTAATACGACTGAAACAATATGGGGAGGCTTATCATCAGCCAGTCAGATATACCCACTTAATCAACTTCCATGGTATCTACTTAATTCTAATGATGAATAAAATGAAAGTGGGCTTTACTGTCTTTCAGGCCATTCCAGGGCAAAACTGGGTTTCTTCTAGTTTAATGTACAGTACTAGACAATTGCAGATTTACACTAAGAATTTATGCAAGCCATGAAATATCAAATGGTGTATAACTCATAGTTAAAGTTACAAGAAATGTAAGGACCTTTAACATGATGAGGTATAACTCAAGAGGAGGAGTTAAAACAAATTGTTGCACAAAGTAACAGATTAGAGTTGTATGTGTATTCTATTCAGTCACTGTGAGTGTGTGTTTTGTTTTGATTTATAAGGTAAATATGGCTTGATAAGCCAACCATTTATCACCATGTCACAAATGGTGTAAATGTAAACCGTGTTCAAAAGTATCCAACTGTCTCCCTTCAGTGTACTGATTCATGACACTACTAAACCATGTGATCATACACACCACCATATCTGCAAAGCATTTCTAAAAACGCATGGGCTATGATTGAGCCATTGTTCCACCAGGCTGTAACATACACTCTGATGGGATTAAATTCAGTTACAGCTACTGACGGCACACCTGACTAAGCCTCGTGTTTATCCTCTTTGCAAATTACTCTCCTGTATTCCTCAATTATATTTAAGTGAAGTTTTCAGATGTTTCCCATTTGCTAAAGTAATGATATTAAAGTCCTTACTCAAAAAGCATCATTACAACAGCATTTTACTGTTATATCAAACCGGCAGTGTCACGGATTCAGTTTCTCCTTGTTTGCCGAGTTCCTTTCACAACCTTTAGGCACGACATGCACACAATGCAAACACAAGTCCAGGATTATCGTGGCTTTGGCGTTGTCATGCTTGAAGACCTTTAAGTCATTCCCACTTAAAGACGGGTATATGACTTGAGATTGGTTTGGTTCGCCGCAAAGCTTTTGACAGTAGAGCAAGTGGCAGTGAAATACATCAGCAAATGGGCAGAGACTGCATCCAGGGCACTTGTGTTTTGTGGTAGTGAATGGTGAAATATGAGAATCCCATGGCAGGGTGCAGGAGTAGAAAGCAAATAATAGACTCCAGAAAGGGAAGGACATGGAGAGGATTGGCCGGTCAGTGATGAGTTTTAAGGCCATTGCTGTGAGTCGCCTCTGCGCAGAATTAAACCAAATTAGTCGAGATTATTCATTAATAAGCAGTGGTTGCATTTTTGTCAGTTTAAGGAATACACGGTGTGTGATTAATGCTGGCAGAGTTGGCAAATTTTGATTTTGAGAATTGCAGAAAAGCATGGCATCAAGTTTGTTATCTAGGTTTATGCATACAAAAGGAACCGTTCATGACTTGAGGGGCATATGTGAAAAGGCCGCAGGTGTTATGACCCTAAAGGCCTGTCAGGGAAATAGACTAAATGCTTCCATTTGAGACTAAATTTCCCTTTTAAATGAGATTTTGTTTCTCAGTAACTCCGCTGTGACTCTTTGTCAGGTGTTTAACAATGTTAAGTAGTCATTAGGAGTGCCCCACTGACTGCTTCAGCATTAACTTTGTGATGCTGCTGGCTTTCAGGAACTGTCTTTGAAATCTGAGACGGTGTAACTTTCTTTTATCTGGCACTTGAATTTGACATAGCTTGACATTTATTCTTATTCCCCCATAACGTCCTTTTTGTGTTGTGAAAATGTTTCACTAATTTTGAATTTGTTGATCTTGTTAAGCTATGGCCTGCTCCCACGATGAGTCCGCAAGGCGTCAGTGAATTTGAGGTCTATTGTCTTGTTCTGACAGAGACAGATTGTGTTGTGAGATGGGTTCCTCATGACTAAGCATTAAGCATAGACACTGTTATATGAAAGATGGCCTCAAAAGAACAAGAATTTAATTAGAGAGCACAGACAGAAAACAGTGCTGCCCTCAGGAATTTTTTCCATTCTCTGCTTTTGTATCTCTGGGCAGTTGTTGTCATATACTGCAGGAAAACAGCAGATCTGCCCTCCACCGGTTGAACCTTCTTCATAGTTCCCTGTAGACATGATTGGCAGTGAAACAACAATTTATCTTGACAGCACAGTCTGTTGGTGATAATTTATGACGTGTGAAATGTGCAAACACTCTGGGGATGCAGTGATGGTGTTTTACAGCACTCCTGCCGTTTAAGATGGGGTTGAGCGTGTTCTGGACGCAGCTGGTTGGGACAGCAGACAACTGATCCAGAAGTTTCAGCCCATTACTCTCCTTGTTCAGAAATAGCAAAGTCCACCCGCCTAGCGGCTCCCATTTTTTTGCATTGACGTAAAGGTCACATATTGTCTTAATTCTGATGTTTAAGTGACACAGAGGATTTTACTGAACATTGGAAGTGTGTATTTACTTTCTCTGACCTGCACAAAGCCATGTTCTCTGTGAACTGAAGGGCTTTTATGGGTGTGTTAACACCCGTGGAGAGATTTTCACCTATTGAGACATCAACAAGACCCTTTTCAAATGTATAAAGGAATCAGAAAAGCATAGACTTCTTCAAATGAAGACATTGTGAGATGACAGGTGGTTCCAACACCTGTATTGAACCATAATGAGTGACTTGTTTTCCTTATTTAGGAGAGCCGGGCAAGTTTAAACTGGAGAATCCCGCACTGGGCAGTTTGATGTCTCTGCGCTCATATTTCAGACGAACTGCAGAAGAGTTTAAGATTCAAGATTCCTTCAGTGTCACTATGCACACTATTGAGATATTTGGAGCTATCCATGTGGTGCAGCCACACAAGACAGTATCAGACGCAGTGTTTCCCACACATAGACTAATTCGTGGCGGTGCGCCACAGATTAAACACCGGCCGCCACATATTGCGTTTCGTTATTATTATTTTTTTTAACGCTATTTAAAAAAATACTCGTATTCGTTAAGCTGCATGCATTTCCTTTCCCTGCTCTACCTCCGTCTCTCTGTCCCTCGCGTCTCTCTCGCATAGCCTACTCACACACACAGCCCCTCCCCTCCGTGCTTCCCTGGAAGCGTGGAAGCTTGCTAGTCTCAGCGTCGCGTTAGATTAGCTCAACCGAAATAATTCAAAGGTTGGTATCACGTGCACCTTTATAAAATCACACATTAAAAAGTCCTATAAAAATATTTTATATTTTGAATACAATGTTGTCCCGTCCCGACCCGACCCATAGCAAGCGATTACGCCTTCTTTATAAAGTTAACTAGTTGCAAGTTTGCCGTAAAAAAAAAAAAATGTAGTTGGGTTGTCGAGGTCTAAACACTAGCAGCTGTGAATCAAATAAAGTAGTTTTTTTAAACTCTTACACTGAATGTTTGCTGCTTCAATCCAGATGAGTATTGAAAAATATTTTCCGCGATTGAAAGAGAGACGTGCGTGTTGATGATGAGGAGCAGTCTGAACCGGAGGTATCAGTCTGAAACAGCTGAACAGTCCCACCAGTGTAATTAGCTATGTTATTCATTTGTTTACAATGAAGATGTGAAAATCTGCAGATAAGCCGCATCTGTGTCACCCTCCGTGACACAGGTGTCACACATCCTTACGTCCCCCATAATTTTCCTTGATGGAGAAATTATCCAGGTTCTTAACTCCCAATGTGACATATAGCCTATGTCACATTACAGATCTCTGACAGTGGGGGGTGGTATTTTGGAAAAAAATTCTGAAATGGGTTCTATGTGGTCTATTTAGTCTGTGTTATAACCCCCTTAATTTTAATTTAAGTAGAAATGGGTCTGGGTTCTTAAGGGTTAATACAATAAAGTTTTGTGTGACCAATTATTAACGAAGGAATTATTTTGAAGAATTTTTATTTTTTACACGCAACCAACGCCGCCCCCCGCCCCCCCCGGCCCACCACCACACATTGCCTTCACATCTGTGGGAAACACTGAGACGTATAAATATATATAGTCTAAAAAAAGTTATGTACTAAAATTTAGGCAGTATACACAGTACAATGAATACAATAAAGAGAATACTACTATATAGCACAGTCATGACTATAGGGCAGGGAGTGGGTAGTTGCTTGGGGTGGATTTCTCCGGGGCACCACACAACAATTTGACAATGCTCTCCAGCTCTGCATCTCTGCGCAGGCATCGAAGGCCTCGCCTGCAGCACTCTGGATAGTTTTCTCTTCTGATGAAAATGCAAAAATCCCCACAAACGCTGAAATTCTCCATTGGTAAAAACTTTTTCGGTCCGAACTTTTTCTTTTTTTTCTGACCGAAAATGTGGTTTGCATGTGGATGAACGGAAGAACGGTTGCTTTGCAAAATATTAGTGTGGACGGGACCTTATATCCTGTCCCACCCCGAGTTATTGCAGAAAGTAAGTGAACCTCTATGTGTAGGTGGGGTGTGGTTTACAAACGCTAGCCTATTGGCGGTAAACCTGCTGTATGGATTTTGGTCCATTTCTTCTCTTTTTGTTATGAGTCTGACTGTTATTCAGCTCCCCTGTGGTGCTTGGGTAGAAGCCAGTTTTGGAATCTATTCGTCTGTGATATGATGAACATGAAAACCTCTCCCCGGAGGCAGCAGTTAATATCAAAATTTCTTGTTTTTCTCATTCGGGATTCCACTTTAGAAACATTCAAACCACAGTCCCCTTCTTTGAGGCTTTTCTCTACTACTCTTAGCTGGGATGAACTTGTTGAACCACTAGGATAATTGGTTCGTCTTCATGCCATAAAAATTACCCCACATCTTGAGTGCGTGCATAGAAAACAACTATAACTCTTGACTTTAACCACGCATGTTTGCACAAGAGCAGCTGCACGGTTACCTGACCTAAATTTTCGGTGGTATTAGTTTCCCCCGACATTGAGTGCATGAAGTTATTCATTGCAGTTCTGCTCTGAGTGCCTCTCTGTAGAGAAAAAAAGTGAGTAATGCATTCCCTGCATTTGTGCTCCCCAAATGATACCACATGCCTTAGTAATCCGAGAGGAAATGACACAAATGTGTTTACAGCTGGCCTGTCCACCCATGTCAGAGTGGGCCTCTGCTAAATTACGGTTGAATTTAGCTTTTACCTCTCGGGGGCAGATAAAGTTTGTGAGATTAATTTTTATGGGTGTGTCCACGAGTGCTTATTTCAGTACCTGTTTAAAGTTCAACCTACACAGCCATGCAGACAGGAACGGACTATATTTAAGCTTTCTGTGCTCACCCAGCTCATATTTCTTAACACGGCTGGCTTAGTGATATCAAGATCCATTCACAAGTGCACCTGGGTTGGACTGTGCAAGTATGAGCACCTGGTTTTGCTCTCTGCAGAGGAGAGCAGGATTAAAGTCAGGAAGAAAGCAGGGATTTCCTCCCTTGCAGAAAAAGTGCATTCGGTTTGATGACACATTGGAGTGCAGTAAACTGTCTGGTTTCACAACAGTGCAAACTGGGCCGAAGAGTTACATTCTCATCTGGTTTCTTGGAGATTCACTTCCTTAAAGCCACACCTATGGACTTGTTTTCCTTTTGGATTCCACATCCCAAGACTCTAAAGTTGATTGTAAACTCAGGAAAAAAAGCTCAATGACTGATATTAGGTCAGATCATCCTCTAGACTGACGTGACTAAGTCATGCCCGAAGAGGCATCTGTGACCAAAAAAGAAAAAACAGGTGCCTGCTGTCATGCGTCTCCTGAGGGGATTTGTTTTTGGTACTTTCCAGACTGGTCTTTGGTCTAGTGTGTGTGTTATGATTTTAAGTAGTTCTGCAGTGTTTGCAGATGAAAGCCAAAATCCCAAAGGCACAGCATTGACAGCTGCACATTCAGTCAGTTTGCAGCCTTTCATTTTGTAGATCAGTTGAGCTTTGACTTTACATGGTTGGCTGAAGTATATTTTAATCCCAGACAAGCAATTCTGTCTGGTGTGTAGACGGGAAATATTTGGAGTGTCCCTACGTCTGTTTTCGTGTTACTGCTCGTCCTCTCAGCGGCGGAGCTGGAAGGTGTGTACACATTGCTTTGATTGTATGAAATGGAAGACCAAGACTTTACAGGAATAAATTGGCTAATTGATGAGGTTGTGCAACAACTGCCCTTTTAGAGTGTTCCATCTAAAGTAAATTGCTGTTTTTGTGCCCACTGGTTTTGATCTCCAGACTTAAATTTTTTTGGGAAGTGAGAAAGTGCTGCACATTTGAAGTCACAGGACCTCAGCCATTGGACCAGTTCCTTTTTCCACCTGAGCTTAGGCCTATTTTTCCATCTACCATACTGATGGTAACCGGCAAAGGGTTTTTATAAGCCCCACAAACATAAAGAAAGTGTTGAGAGAGCACCATTTGGCCTTGTGCTTTAAAGTTTACGATCTTATGAGGGAAGTGAGTAATGGCGTGCCATTTTTGTGTCTCTCTTAGGATAATGTGCCTGCAGGCAGAGGCTGTTGTTACCAAAGGTGTTTTTCTTCTCCCCCCCCCCCCCCACACCCCCCCCAATAACTAAAAAGAACCCAATACGACTTTCAGTCCTGTCATATTTACTCAACTTTAAACCAAGACTAAATCTAGGTCAATGCATTTTCTATGTCAATTAAACCGAGAGTGACTATTCCAGTTTTGGAGACGACTCCTTCATAAATGTCAGTAAGATTTATGGGATCTGTGTCCGTAGACAGGATGTGAGATTTGGTCGGATCCCACACGCAGCTTTTCCTGACTTGAACTGAAAAGCAGGTTTTATCTACCGTATGCATAGAGATGCGTGAGACTCCTCTTCTGTAGTGTTTGAGGCTTTTCCAGAAGGAATTCTGTACACTTGCCTATAGTCTGGGGGTGTTGGGAAGACTTCCGGAGACGGGACATTCAGGAAGCAGACGGTCCTGAGTGAGCTGTAGACATGAGTAGTTAAAAGACCATGACCTCCAATCAGCCTCGATTGTTTGCTACATCCATTTTACCCTTATAGTCGGTAGGGGTATTTTCTTCACAGCAATGCAGGAGTGCAAAGATGACTTAACTCTGAGGCCAAAAGAGTTTCTAACTTGATGAGGTTACAGTCATGTCATGAGGAAGAGGGAAGGACAAGGTTAGAGAAGGCGGGTAGGCATGCACAGTAGGGTGGGGGTGGAAAAAAGCCACGGAAAGGGCTCATGACTCTCAGGGGAACTCTTTCACAGATTTTTTTTTGACGACCCGTAGAGTCACAAGGCTTGAGATGTCAATTTGTGCTGCCAGGTTCAAAGATGTATTTCAGATTCATAACCTACTTTCTAAACCTAATTGTACAACTTTCTGTGAAGAGGAAAGCCCTTGTCATAAATCCAAACAACCTTACGTCAATGATGTTGAGTCATTTCTCTTCAAATACTGTCTTTGCAATGTCTTTGTTTCAGTCTTGTTAATGTCATCAAGAAATAGCGAGCTTTCCCATAACCATGTTTCATATCTGGGTAAATAATGTGCGTATGTATGCCAGTTATTCTTCCAAATATATTAAAGTTTTGTGACTGGAGTCATGAGAAGCTCAGCATCCCTGTTTGTATCATGAGATCATGTGCACACAGGCAGCGACGCGTACATCTTCATGTCTTCACATCTGCATTTCAGCATTCAGAACCCAGGAAAACAGTATCTGTGTGCAGGCTCTCTGTGAACAGCAGGAAGCCAAACAGCAAACTTCCTCCAAGTCTCTTCCATCCGACCCTGTAATAAAACAACCCCTCAACACCCTGTAATGACTCCAATCTGGCCCCAAGTTGTGGGTGCAACTAACATATATGTCACCCACCACATCCCTTCCACACTGGCCAGAAACATGCTAACCTCAAGTCCCTGCAGTGGTTTGCTGCTGGAAGTTAACTGTGCCATTGGTTTCTGACACCCTACGGGAGGAAGTTTGAAAGACACGGACTCTCAGGAACATGGAGACAGAAAGTGGGGATGAACTTGGCAGCTTGGCGTGTTGTGTACCAGCTTATAAAATCCACTTTATTACTCTAGGAGGAAGCAATCCAAGAATTCACACATGGACTTGAAGGTTGACTTGAAGGACTTGACTAAAACTTTAGTATAACGGGACTCGTTTCTTGTTTTGTACATAGTTTGTATAGAGTTCTGTAAGCAACCTGCAATTCTCATTTTTAGTTTATGTGCCTTTGAATCGGTGTTAGTGGTAAATATGATGGATAGGCTGCTTTTTCTGTGAACAACACTTTTTCTGTATTTCTGTGTGTGTTGACCTTGGCTTTTTGTGTGGATGACCTTTAAATATGCACACAGCGTCAATGTTGTAAACATGTGTCCTGTGGCTTGTGTGCCATCAGTTCCTCACTGCTGCTGAGCATCACATTGGGATTTGTTTACCATTTCACATCTCTGTAAATGGAAGCTGAGAGAGGCAACAGCACAAATAGCTGTGAGACTAAACATTATTATGTGTCAAAGTATCAGAAAGTGTGTCATCCTTCCGCTAATTGAAAGATAGACAGTTGATCCTTTTGATTTCACACATTCCTTGTTGATGTTTTGGGTGCTGTGGCTGGTGTGCTCGTGGGTAGCTGTTTTCTGCCAGATGTTGAATTGGACTTGATGTGTGATAAAGAAACACTTCAGCTGTTGAACACATGCAACGCAATGTATTGGACATGTGCGTCACGCACAGCTGCTGTCTTTAGCATTTTCTGTTGCTTTGTATTCATACCTGTTTTTCATTTCTGCAGAAATTTGAACAACAACAAGATTCAAGAACTCAAAAATGGATCGTTCTTTGGACTGTCTGTTTTGGAAAAATTGTAAGTAAAGCCATTTAAGCTTATTCAACCAGCACATTTCAGTTGCATTGATCTATGTATGTTTTTGCAGTCACCACATCCGACTCTTTAGAAGGAAAATATGTTTCCGGAATAAGATTCTCTGCAAAATAAAGAAATCCATCTTTTTTCCCCCTTTTTTTTTTAAATTCATATTTGCAAAGCAGTCAGTTGCATGGATTTTGAAAAATATCTCCAATACTCTTCACATCTGAGGCTTGAGCTTGTCGTCAGAACCTCCCTTTGGTATTTAACATTTTATCTACGAGTGCATAAGCAGAAGCCATCCATCACTCCACAAGTGAAGCTTTGACTTTTGGAGCCGGAGGTTTGCAAAACACACATTGGCGTCATGCCAGCGGAACATCCAGCTCACAGAAAACGAGGAGGCATCCACACAGCACTTAGCATCAGTTGAGACTCTCAGTCTATGGTGGAAGGCTGGAGATAATACGAGAAGCGGCTAATTACAGGAATAGCCCCAAGGTCTCGGTAGTTGTCTGCCTGGTGACATGCTCTTGACATACAGCTTTACAGATAGTCCTGGGATGGGACCATCTTTCTTCTCAAGGAATGACAATAGCCGCTTTCGGACTGTAGGAACCTTTGGCAGTTCTAATAACCTTTTAATCTGCGGGGCCGTTTTCTCCCGTGTTCGGACATACAGGAACTCGGGGCTTTCTCCCTTAGTTCCTATAACTATTTAGCTCCTTCTCCGAGGTCGGGTCTTTTCATAGTTCTTATAGAACGAATCTAACGGAGGTGTGTGGTGGTCGGTAGCTACGCCCCATGTCATACTATCACGGCTGAAATGTTTCCTCCTAGACACAGACACAACCGGCGGGTGTTTAATTAGTTAAACTTACACTGGTCTCATTTGTCTGCAGCGCTCTGCTCTCCTTTCTTACTTCATGAAATGAAAAAGTATCATCTCCTGACTCTCTCTGTGAGCTTTTCCAGCCTCGATATTAGACGCCTGATGTGATTGTTCATGATTAATATCACCATCATGCAGACCATAAACACGGTGGCCTCCCCGCTCTCCATATTAGCTTCTTGGTGGTGTTTTTTCTACTCTCCTTACTTTTACCGTTTTGTTTTGTGTTTGAATGTAGCGCTAAACGGCTAACGGCTAACGGCTAACAAGTCACTGAAGCAGACGGCTGCGCGCGGCACATCAGTCCCTATCAGGTCCCGACTCATGTGCGAATGCAGACTGAAACAGTTCCGCTGGGGAAGGATAGTTATCAGAACGAAATTCGAGGAGGGTAGTTCTGATAACTACTTTCTTAGAACGGTCTGTCCGAAAGCGGCTATTAAAGCAACTTTGCTGCTTCTTTAAGATTTGGCAGATTTTGTTGTTAATGTCTGTGAAGCTTCTGGATTTACTGAGAATCTAAAGAGGGTTAAGGAAACTTATTTTGGGCATTCATTTGTCCATGTTCTTTAGAGCTTTTTTCACGTATATATTGCAGCTTATCAGCGGGGGGGTTTGTCATTTTTCGTATGCCAGACAGAGGGGCCAGTCATGTGACTCTGATGCTAGGAATGTTATCACCCGTGTTACCTACCAGCAGAGGATTCAAGAAAATGGCTCTGGGCCTGCAAATACGGGCCACCGTTGATTTATCGCTCAAGAATGGCTTCATGCAGTCAAAATAACCAGACCGTTAATGGCCCTGCTTTTACCCAAGGCTACGATAACACATGACTGCATTGATTTGGAATTCTAAGAGCATGTTTCTCTTGCCTTTTTTCCCTCAACCTGTTTGAAAAGAGCAGAGATACTGCAGATATATGAGCCAGTAGTCCCGTGGTGTTTGTTTATAAATATGATTTAGATTAAATTTTATCCTCAGTTGTCATATCATTTGTTGACTATGCCTCTTGATATGTTTTCATAGAAAACCGTCTGTTTGTCTGTTTTGAATTTCAGACATCATTATAAAGAACATGTGTATTTGTTCCTCTTCTCATCTTGTGGTCGTTATTTGTTTCTTCTTGTTAATCCCCATGTTAATGAGACATTCATCTGCCCAGATTGTTTAAAGAGTAGCAGGAGAATTCTCTCAGGGCTCTGGTAATTATGTCACGTGTTAGTTTTTAGACCTCAGGCCTTGAGAATCAGAAGGATGATGTGCACTGAATGTTGTGGCGTTCATAATTCGCATGAATTTTGAGATGAACGTGGCAGTTTTTAACCGATGGATGTGGAGTGAGTGCTGCGCTCTATCTTGCAGCCTTAAACAGAATTCTTGTCGACAGTGAACGTCTCTTGATGAATAGTGCCTGCATGTGTCCCGCTGTTGGGTTCTCACAGACTGGACTAATGCAACTGCTTCAGGAGAATACAGACATGTAGTTACATACATGTAGAACTATCCTGCTGAGATACGCATGCATTCGCTCTTATGGCTGCGGTGCGCATGTTCCACTACTTTATAGCACCCTACCGTATAGCTTGGTTTCAGTCACGTGGTCGTAAGGGGGCGCGGTTTTCAGATGGTTGTCAGGAAGTGAATTCTGCCCATAGAACTGCAAGCAAGATGCCCGTGTTTTGTGCTGTTTACGGCTGCTCCAACCGTTCTACCCGTGAAAAGGACAAAGTTTTTTTAGAATACCAAAGGTACACAAAGGTGAGAAATATAAAAAGCTAACAGAACAACGCCGTAAAAAATGGATTTTAAACCTACGTCTGCAGTCGGGAGGAGCAGAGTCTGTTTACTCTCGTGTCTGCAGCGACCACTTCGTCAGAGGTATGTTTGCTAACTGCTAACTTTGTTTTTGTGGCTCTGTTTATATAGCATTGGGGTGTTGTTAAATACTCATTTACTTAGTAATGATTATTAAGTTTCCGGTAGTCTAATATGGGCTTCATTGTGACTTTTTAGGCGTCCCTAGAGCTTGGGGTGACGCTGAGTCGGTAGACTGGGCTCCGACGGTCAAGCTCGGTTACGAAATCACTAAGCCGAAATCCAAGGCATCTCTTCAACGAGAGCAAAGGATAATCTAATGTTCCATTCCCACTGATGCCCTCTGATTGTGGGCTGTCTGCATCAGATCTGCGCTCATACCCGGGCTCTCAGCTGTCTGTTGGTGATCCAACATAGCCACTGCACATGCCTACCGTGTTTGTTGGTCCTCCTTGAGCTTCATCCTTTGCTCTCGTTGAAGAGATGCCTCGGATTTCGGCTTAGTGATTTCGTAACCGAGCTTGACCGTCGGAGCCCAGTCTACCGACTCAGCGTCACCCCAAGCTCTAGGGACGCCTAAAAAGTCACAATGAAGCCCATATTAGACTACCGGAAACTTAATAATCATTACTAAGTAAATGAGTATTTAACAACACCCCAATGCTATATAAACAGAGCCACAAAAACAAAGTTAGCAGTTAGCAAACATACCTCTGACGAAGTGGTCGCTGCAGACACGAGAGTAAACAGACTCTGCTCCTCCCGACTGCAGACGTAGGTTTAAAATCCATTTTTTACGGCGTTGTTCTGTTGGCTTTTTATATTTCTCACCTTTGTGTACCTTTGGTATTCTAAAAAAACTTTGTCCTTTTCACGGGTAGAACGGTTGGAGCAGCCGTAAACAGCACAAAACACGGGCATCTTGCTTGCAGTTCTATGGGCAGAATTCACTTCCTGACATCCATCTGGATTTCGCGCGTTCGCGATGCAGCACTGTGACGTCACGTGAAACCCTCCTATTAGTAGGAGAATTCGGAGCAAAACCGTGAGCTACTAACACAAACTACTTTATTTTAGTCCCGTAAACTTCAGTTTTAGAATTGCAAATGGAGAACTATGTTCTGGAACTAATTAAGTTTTATTCTGTGTGAACTGAACTTTGAACTCGCTTTTGTGAAGTGTGAACTTGCACAATACCAGCCAAATGCGTCAATAGAATATCTTTGATCTTCTCCACCAAGAAATCCTTTAAGGTTCTCATGGGTTTTTTTTCTTTGTGAATGGCCAGTCACTTTGGTTGTAAACTCCGCTTTGCCTGTCGTTACGTGAATCCCCAGGCAAGTGTACCTCCAATGAGCTGTTCCCATTGGCGCTTCACAGGCTCCAGCCCACTATAGAGATTACTTGATTGCTTGCTTGCTTTTGTGATTGTAATGTGGCCAAGCCAAGGCCAAAGGTGTCAGCAGTACTATTCTCTCTCACACACACAAACACACACACACACACACACACACACACACGCACACACTGAATGCTACAACCCTCTTCCTCTCTGAAATGGTCCTCCCACCCCTCAGTCACATTTCTCCCCCTTTGCAAACTCAGTGAGGGGAAAAGAATGCTCTATGAGTCTATTTGAGAGTGCTGAGGCTCTCCATCTTGCCTTCCTCCCGCCTTCATAGCTTTTCTTTTTCCTTTTTTCTTTCTGTTTTTTTTTTTCTTGTGTCCACAAAGGACCTCTCTCTCATTTGGATTGCCTAAATTCAGTGGTGACGACTGAGACAGCAGCTGGCTGTGAGCGCCGGAGAGGGGTAGAGAATTGATTACGACTGTCCTGCACTCTGCGTGAAATTGCAAAGTAACTGTGGAGACCACAATGTTATGTTGGGGCCAAAGGTTTCCTCGCTTGTATACAAGCCACTCAGAATCCACATTATCACTCCCCATAAAGAAATGGAAGGCCAGCGAGGCGGCTGTCACATGCTAATTCCTTTCTAAATCCGCTGCTGTGGAGGAATGCTTATTGTGGAAAAGGGTGTACGGATAACAACAGTGGCATGTGTTTTATCCTGTGGAAGTAAATGTCAATTCACAAGTGGTTTTATAGAATACAAACAAGTTCTGTATTTTTATGATATTAAAGTGCAATGAATGTTGCACAACATATGGTCTTTACTTTGTGACTTTTGAAAAGGGAACACTCAGCATGGGCACAGGCACAGTTGAGTTGAGCTGCCGTTACAGCTCTGCAAGGCTATCTAACTGGACCACTGTCCTCGCTCCAGTATACACCTACGGGAAGGGAATTAAAGGGGAACTCCGGGGCATTTGAAGCGCAATCCCATTGCTAGAGGTTGTCAAATACTGATAGTAGGACACAGACAGGTGCAAATCGGCGCTCCCTGTGCGGAGATTGTGCTGTTTGCGCAGCCTGTCATGCGAGGCTAATACGTGGTGGCTAAGGGGCAAGTGCTAACCCTTCCACGTAAAACAACAACTTGCACACTGCAGAAACGTCACACCACTTTATAAACCATCCGACAATAAAGTCACAAGCCTTACCATCAAAACCATATGCATGGTTCTGACATTACTGGCATGGGGACGTTACAAAACAACTTTATAAACAGCATGTCACTTACCGGTTGTTTGTATGCTCGCGCATGTGAAAGCCCAAAAGAGTCAATGGACGATACTCCCAAATACAAAGCGATTATCTTCTCTAGAAAAACTGCGTTCAAGTATTTAAAACATTACAACAATACATGCCCAGTAATATTGTTGTAATGTTTTAAATAATTGAACGCAGTTTTTCTAGAGAAGATAATTGTTTTGTATATGGGATTATCGTCCATTGACTCTTTTGGGCTTTCACATGCGCGAGCATACCAACAAGAGGTAAGTGACATGCTGTTTATAAAGTTGTTTTGTAACGTCCCCATGCCAGTAATGTGAGAACCATGCATATGGTTTTGATGGTAAGGCTTGTGACTTTATTGTCGGATGGTTTATAAAGTGGTGTGACGTTTCTGCAGTGTGCAAGTTGTTGTTTTACGTGGAAGGTTTAGCGCTTGCCCCTTAGCCACCACGTATTAGCCTCGCATGACACGCTGTGCGAACAGCGCAATCTCCACACAGGGAGCGCCGATTTGCACCTGTCTGTGTCCTACTATCAGTATTTGACAACCTCTAGCAATGGGATTGCGCTTCAAATGCCCCGGAGTTCCCCTTTAAAGGGATAGTTCGCCTCTTTTGACATGAAGCTGTATGACATCCCATATTAGCAATATCATTTATGAACATTTTCTTACCCCCTGCTGCTTCCTGTGAGCCGAGTTCCAGCTGAGTTTTGGCGTTGACGAAGGTAGTCCGGCTGGTTGGCCGGGGTCGCAAAAATAAAGCGTCTTGCTTCTCAAAACAATATGCGTTCAAAAGAGTAAAACATTTGCATCACAAAATCGTTATCAAGAAAAAGTCAGACCTCATAATCGCTTGGTGCTTGGAGTCAATGTTCATAAATGATATTGCTAATATGGGATGTCATATAGCTTCATGTCAAAAGAGGCAAACTATCCCTTTAAGTTAAGTATGTTTGACGCTGTTGACTGTGTGAGTAGAAGGTTCGAGATATTGTACGGTCTCTGAATGTTCCTGTTAGAGATCATTGTACATGTATTTGTATCTGAATTCACAGCATATCTTTGCAGATGTTGTTTTGTGACTGCGTATAGGGCTGTCGCGGTGAGGGAATTCCCACCGCGGTGACTCATAGCCGCTCAATAGCGCGGTATGCGGTGATATCGCATTTTTGTTCATTAGGCTACTTTCCACGACATGCAATGTTAGATGAAAATCGAGCGCATAATCCGTCTTTTTTTCCCAGCGATTCTGACATTTCACTTTGCTTTGCCTGTCATTTACTCACTCACAGACCAACATAGCAGAGATCAAGCAGCGCATACCCCAGTTCTGCATTGTTGCCAGTGCCACATGGCAAATATCAACATTGTTGCAGACCTGCACACGTTTCGTTTAGTAATGACGGAGAAAAACGAAGCAGATCAGTGCAGCAGTTGAGCTCACATGTCCGGGATACAGTTTTTGTTTTAAACAGACTGCCCGCCGTCCAACCAACCCAAGCTGAACTTTAACTGTTTCCGCGAACAGACAATTCACAAACTACTCTGAGAATACGTTTCACCTACACAGTTTTGTTGAAATGATCAGGTATTTCCCAACAGCAAATGTGCACACCAAGCTGTGGTTCTGTGGAAGCTAGTTTTTTGTTGATATTAGACGGTCGCATTTACAACGTTAAACATGGATAATAAGGGAAGATTCAAAGCCATAAAGTGTCCGGACTAGGCAGAGGAGTAAAGCCGAGATAAAGGTAGGCCACTGCATTTTATTTTAACTTCTATTGCTACGACACTGAGTAGGCATATTCTTGTAATATCAGCTGCTGGGGGAGAATGAGACCACAACGAGTGGCATGCAGACGTGTGTGCGTGTGCGGTGCCTATATGCAAAGATGACGACAGAAACGCGGCACCTAGCTGTGTTAATGTGTTTCTCCTGCCTTGCGGGGAATATACAATGTATAATTATTACTGTGCAGTCTTAAAAACTCTTTTAGTTTCTCGAGTTGTTCTGCGCGTGCAAGGGGGCGTGCGGTGGGCGGTGGTGGCGGTGGCCTGGACACGCACCGCGGAGGTCCTCTCAGCACCGCGGTGATTGCATTTTGCGGTTATCGCGACAGCCCTAACTGCGTATGCCTGTCTGCAGCAGAGTGTAATCAGCCTTTGACAAACAAATAATTATTGTATCAGTCAGACCAAAACCAGACTTTTAAATTGCATGTAAACATGATGGTTCCACTGAAATCTTGCAAGGTCGTAGCGTCATCTGACAAAACCGCTATTCAAGTAACTTAAAGACGTCTGTTTTGTGAATTCAGCTCCACTTACACGTACGATGGTCTCCCACAGAGAAAGTTAGAAGCAGCAGAAGGTCTTCAACGTTTACTTACACAGTTCACGGCGTCCAGCTTATTTAACCTGATTTCCCCTCCTGTGCGGGTATATTGGAACGAGGATGGTGGTCCAGTTACATGCACAGTTGAGTGGAGCTAAGGCCAGAGGTTAACTTGGTCATTTACCTGTTCTGACAGACGGCAAAAGGCGACAGTGGAAATGATGAACAAAGGTGAAGGGATGCACGTTTTTCTAGAGTTGACAGTTACTGCATGTGTGAGAAAACTTCTATAAGAGGCAGACAAAAGTCCTTTCTCACACAAAAAACAATTATTTTCAGGTACTTCCACTGCAATGTCTGAAAAGAAACTTGGAAAAGCAGTTTAAATTCAACTCTTGCCAGTACATTTGCCCTTAAAAACTGCAGTGGTTGCAAAACTACCCTCCTGTTTGGAGCCACTTCAATAACATTTCTGGAACACACCTAGAAAAGCTCTGCCAGCTATTTCAATGCCAGTATGTCAAGAAAACATGGAGTTTTCTCTGTGCAAATAGATTCCAAAGACCGCAGACCACACAGATCCTGGCGCCTTTTAAATCTGACGGGCAGTCATGGGTGGTTAAACATAGTCGGCTTCTTTCTGATTCCCTCTATTTTCTCCACAAGTATTGGAATATCTGAGAGCTGGAGTTGTCTTATTTTGTCAGGAGCAGAAGTGGTAACTTCAGGTCACTGTTGCAGGTTCTCCTGTGTGACCGTGTTGCAAACCTCCTGCAGATATCATTTACTAATTGGTCATTTAGTCATTTATCTCCTTTCAACTTTTTTTGTGTTCACCTTTCCTTATTTGAATAGCATTACATTTTGAGTTTGTGCACTTGGCTTTAGGAGAGGTCAGCAAATTGTGCAACAGGCTAATTACTAGACTCAACATGTCTCTTTGTGCTCCCACTACTCTCCAAAACCGGCTCTCCCTGGCCACTTCAGGATATTTTTGATTTCCCTCTCCTGCCTTCTCATTTCTCTCTCAACGCTACTTCACAGAGAAGCCCGCTCTGCTAGCTCACATCAAAAGTTTGAGCAAGCAATACCTTTTTTTATTTATTTATTTTTTTATGTCTGCGACTTTTCTATGGCCATGAGATGACAGTTCCTTGACATCAAACAGGCAGAGTTACCCAGAGGCCCTTTGTGTGGGTTCAGGTGGTGAGTAGAAAGCCTCCTGAACCTTCAATGTAATGAGTGACTAGGCTGTGCCAGTGCAGGAGAGCGCCGCAGGAATTCTGTGACCACAAGCCTTTGAACCTCAGGGTGGGGTGGGTTGTGTGTGCATCTGTGTGACGGGGTGTGAGAGCCAGGGAACGCCTTTGAGGGTCGAGTTGTGACAGTAGTTATGTAGTGATGATAGGTGGTGGAGGTTGGAGGAGGTCTGGGTGCTGTTGTTGGATTTAAAAGTGCAAGACGCACTTTCCCGAACTATGTTATTATGGATTTTACTTCAGCATGCCGTAACTTGAATGTTCAATCAGGTCTGCATTATGCTCAACTCATGTATATTTAAAATTTCTAATGGCAATAAAATCACCAAAATGGGGTTGAGTAAGTTATAAGGAAAAAAATAAGCAAAATTCTGTTCTCTAAATAGTTGAAGCAGTAATGTGTGTTTGTGTAAAGACTTTTAATTCACTGTAATCACGTAATTGCTTTTTAGTCTGCGAATGGAGAAAATAATTGGCCTTTTATAAACTCAGATTCCAGCCTTGTTTTGTCCAAAAAGCAGTCTTTGGCTTGATGTCTAAGAAGAGTTTTAAAAGATTGACAAATCACATTTGAATACCTGGGAGCACTGCATTTATGATTTTTACTCAAAACAATGACTGAAATGAATTAGCAGAGCTGTTCCAGTCGGCTTGTTGCTGTCTGAATCCCTCCTGTCCTGATGTCTTGTTTTTCTCCCCACAGGGACCTGCGGAGTAACACCATCAGTCGCATTGAACCAGGAGCTTTTCTGGGTTTGCCAGCACTCAAAAGACTGTGAGTATTGATGGATCTTCTGTTCCTTGGCTGCTTTTTATATTGTTTTATGTGAAAATGCGTGTGTGTGCTCTACATTCATGCACATGTTCCTGCTGGGATTTCACTGAGGTGCTCTTGTTTTTTTGCAACAATCTGGTACGAATTCCAGCATTTTATAGGTTTCAAGTGCCTGCTTTAATTATTTTCCATGTGAGAATATGTGAAAAGGCACCTTTTGTCCTGTGTCTCTGTTAGAGTTTTTTATGTCATGTGTCACAAGCCTTTGAAAGTGGTCTTCTCGCATGATAAAGTGGTGAAACTGCTGAACTTTGAAGATATGTTTATTATCTAAAGCTAGTCAAATAAGTAGATTACAGATAGAGACAGTTGCAGTGTTTCCCTATATTTGAAAGGTAATTTTGAAGGGAACTTTTGAGTCTTTGCAAAAAGGAATTTATGAAATAGACAGGCTTTCTTTCTCTGGTTTGGAGTGAAGAAAGTGGTCTATGTCAAACCGTTTCTGAAGAACTTAAAAATATTAGCTCATTATATCTCCTCTCTTTTTAGTCATCTATTTGAGCTGCATCAGTTTTCATGTTTGCATCAGTGTGCTTGAGGGGAAAAAACTGTGTTTGTCTGACCAAAACCACATGTTTAAAATGCATATAAAAATGTTTGTCTGACCAAAATCGTATGGAATTGACCTTCTCAATGTCGGACTAACACACCTCGATATTGGTGTTGGGAATCAGACCCACATCTAGACTCCTATAGGCCTATAGGATGCATATCTCTGTATTTTTGTTTAGCAGAATGAAGATAAACAATATATATCTGTAGTTTCTACAATGAAAAGAAAATGTATTATTCTGATACTTTATGAGTGACCTACTGTTTCTGTAATGGATGTAATTTCAGTTGTAAAAGAAAAGATAAGGGTGTATTTATTTTAGCAAAGATAAATGATTATAATAGATTTCTCATTTTACATGTTGCATTTGAATGTTACATGAAATCTCGCTGGCTTTGACGTACAAAGCCATATAGATGTCAGTATTCATCAAGTTTACCTTTTTTCTTGTTTGAAAAGCACAGATTACAGCTTTTCAAAGTGAAAGTAGATTTACAACCTGTCCCTTTTTACATGTTTAGTTTTTACATGGAGATAGCTCAACTGTCTACCACTCAGTGCTAGTTCTCTCTCTTGGTTGCAGTGTAAAAGTGTAAAGTACAGACGTGCCAGCTATGGACAGTCTGTGCTGTCAGGTATCGAGAAGAATGCAGCAATTACACAAAGGCAGTGGAACCGAAACACGGCCTGCTGGCCACGAGGCCGCAGCTTTGGATGCGAAAGGCTATCGACTCTTGTGTCTATTTCAGTCAAACTTGTTTGTATTTATGTTACACAGAATTGCAGCAACAGCAGTGGGAGCTCACAGCCTTTCACAGCAAGGTGTGAGCAGGAACCCAGAGCACGCTCTGCGGGACAAAAAACAAGCCAACTTGTTGCATTTCCGTGCATTCTTCCTGCGTTCTGCGTCGTTGTTGGCTGAACATTATTCTTTGAAATTTTATGCAGTGCCCACAATCCTTTCCTGAATTTCAAGCCTGGTTTTTAGTCCATCTTAGCAATATGCTGCATATGATTTTGGCCCAGTCCCAATTCCCACAAGGGACACTACCATTTGGCCCCACCCCTCCATATTTCAGAGCTAAGGCCCCTTTTGTATTTTGAGTATGAAGGAGTAATGGCCATGTAACTCGTCAGCTGGGGCATTGGGGGCCGTTTCGTTGGCTAGATGACCACTGCTTCTTTAGCTCCAAAAGAAGAAGGGGCCCCTGCCACACCCAGAGTAGTGAAAAACAGTGGGGTAGGGCTAAAAGGAGGAATTTAGATTGGGCCTTAGAGTGGATCCAGTGTCCATAAGAGAGCAATGTCAAGCTGGGGTCTATTTCTTCTCCCTTGTTTTGTCTGGCTTTGTGCCAAACACCACTGCCAACAGCATGAGGCCTTATATACTTTCACACACTCCAGATAAAAAGGAGGGGGTTGGATAAATGAATGTGTGATGTCTCTAAGTATTAGGATAAGTATGAAGATAATTTTGAAATGTTGAGTACATAAAGCTTACATTAATCGTTGTTTTATGGTGTAAATGAGCAGTTGTGCGTTTGCCTTTTGTGGTTGAGTATATGTGCTTTAGAGTGAGCAAGAACACGGCGTGAATTGGAATCCTCCGGCAGTTACTAGTCGCTGCCAACACAAACTTGAGCTTGGCTGCTCCTGTGGAGCAATAAGATCCCGACAGGAAGCCAGTCAGCTCCTTGGCTAAGACCTGGTCTCATTTTACCCTCTTCCTCCTTCTCCTTTTTGATATACAGTATGTTCATCTCACACTCCAATAGACTGAAGTCAGTCTATTTATCCATTGTGTATTAAAATCTACCCCCTTATCAACACAGAGATTGGAAACCTTACATTAAAATATTTGTTCAGGGTATAGTTTTGTTTTTTTGTATAAGAATAGCAACATTTAATTGTCCCCCCTACCTGTCTCGGATCATTTGAAAGGGTAGTTTTGACTCCCCGAGCACTCAGAGAAGGGAGCACAGAGAGGAGAAGAAAGGCAAATGAGATGATGATGAGGCAACCTTCTATCAGGGGTTGGCATATGCTTCTTTTTACCAGTATATTTTAATCAAAGTGGAGTTGATTAGCTGTAAGGAATGCATAAAAATAGATTTAACCAGCTTTAATGTGACACTCATGTTTCACAACATTCAACAGGGTTTGTACAGTCCAAAATTTTCCTGAAATAGCTGTTGAAGTTTTGCACATAATGCCCAAACTGTCATCTTTTATTTTATTCTAACCAGTTTGTACCCCCCCATCTGTGTCTTGACTGCCATGAGATATTTCCTAATTAGAGTTTTTCTTCAAGTCAAGGCTTGCCATTTGGAGTGCCTACTTATGCTGTTTGTGCTGTCACACAGCAGTGAAAGGGGGGTTTAAAATGAAGCCTGCAGAGATTTGGACTGTAGGGATCCTGCATTCCAGATGTTAGTCTTGTTGGATTATAATCGTCTCTTGCATTAACCCACCCTCATAGAAATTGTCCAAAACGCTCTAAACCAGTTGGTAATTCAGATTGTCTGTGAAATGCTGCATACATACAACACGGAAGATTTTTAGCCTTTTTTGTGTTTGAGGGAATATGTTAACACTTTTCAGCGTTGGATTTTGATCATATGAAGATTTCCATTCCCCACATGATATTAAAGAGTCAGAAGCGACACAGACTGAAGTATCCTTACGAGCTACGGAAACACTGAGTCCTGGTTGAACTAACTTGAAGGTGACTTACAATAAACCATCCCTGTCCAATGACTTTGGTTTCAGCTCCCATGCTGACAGATGAAAGCACTCACGTTGGCTGCATGACGCGCACGTCTCAGATGCAGTTCGAACCGCGATGCGGCTGCATGTCATTCACATCAAGGAAGCTGTTCTCAGTGGAAAAAAAACATTCAAAACATTTACATCCCCATAGATGCAGTAGGCAGGCAATACGTCACAGTGATTAAAGATATTACTCACCTGTTATGATGGTTAATTTCTTTTCATTTCGGCAACAGAGTAAACAAGTGGTAGACTGTCTGGTCTTCTCTTTTTGAAACATTTCAACCAGGGATTGCAAAAGACTGCGTATTTAGCCCCATTACCAAAGGCATCACTAAGTAAAGACAATAGGCAGGCAGTAACTGCGCTGCAGCATTGGCGCAGTGGAAAGGTCAGCAAAGTAAAAACACGTGGGCAGTCGTGATGCAGGAGCTCAGAAATGCACATGCTTTGCACATGCCACCCAGCTTGTGTGAAGCTGGTGACTCAAACTGAGATGACTTATAAAGACACGTCTCCACCATCATCAGGGTCGTTGTTAAAGCCAGACTAAACAGACTAGCACTCGACAGGATGAGCAAACTTCGAAGGCTGAAAATGGGCACCGTAACTCTGAAAACAGAGAACCAAGTGGTAGAGCTTTGGGGAGGGACTTGGATTGGGCCCTAGCCTTAAACACCAATTCTTGCACAACCTTATGGATTCCTTTGGCCACCGCCCCCCTTCAGGCGGCACTCCAACAGCTGAACAGTCCCTGCTCTAACTTAATCTCATCGGGCTATTTTTACCTCTGCTTGTTGTATCATACACAGCAACTGATGAGCTGCTCTGAAATGCTGAAGTTGCTGTACGCCTGCTGCTAAAAGTCACGGTTGAGACTTTTGAAGGAGAATACTACTGGTACATAACTATTTCTGATGGAGTGTCTGACACTAATGATAATATTCTTCAGCTTGTATACAGTTCTTTGACACACTGTGGCCCTCGTGTTTAAATCCATGCGATGAAATAAGACCACAGCGGCCTTCAGCTTAGAGGAGCCCCCTCCCTACACCCCTTCTACTGCAATATCCTTCCCATGACACAATGCTCGCTGGAATTGGCAAGCCTGCAAAAGGCTGCTTTTTCTTCTCCTTGAAGTGGAACTGATAACCTCACACAGTGAATTCCCCAGCTGACACCTTAAAGCGGCACTATGCAACTTTTTCATGGTCATAAAATTGCTTGGCAATCATCAGATTGCTTGGCTGACCCGTTCTGATGAAAACGGTGACATTTCCATCTCCATCTGGTGGCCCTAGCCCGAAACAGCGCTTGCAACTTTGCCTGTGGCGCCGCGTGCTTTGTTTACCTCTGGAAGTCTCGCGACACACGAGAGCCGAGAACTACTGCTTCACGGCAGGTCTAAAGGGCTCTGAGCCGAGCCAGGGAGCCTGATAAGACACACCTCTCTCCATTAGCTGTCGACGGCTAAATTGAATGCGGTTAGCTTCTAGAGTAGTAATATATAATATGGCTAGACTGTCGCCTTATTTTCTACGGAGCTCCCCCTACAGCTTTGGGGTGTGTATTGCATGGTAAACAAACCCCGTATTACTGAAAGTTGCATAGTGCCGCTTTAAGGACAAACACCAATAATTACATAAATGCCCGGAAATTGGCACATGCCTGCCAGTCATTTTATAGGGTTCACTTTGAGTTAGTATCACATTCCTCGAGCACCTCAGGATGTAGCGTGGTTGGTGGGTTGAGACAATGTGTCTCTTCATCAAGGCTCTTGTTTCTTTTCTTGGTACTTGTAAGTTTTTGGATCATTCATAGAGGAATGTGTGATACAGCTATTGTAAAGGTGCCTGGACTTTGAAAGTCAGGTCACAAGGATTAGTTGACTTAAATGTAATCTCTCTGGGAATTCAGATCCTTTAACTATCTTCTAACTATCTCTTATTCAATGGGATTGTTAAATGACTGTGTGTTAAAATTGATCTGACCTAACTTATATTTAAATGTTAACGGGGAATTTGATTCATACAGACGGCTCGTAAGAAACAAAACGGGTAGTTATTTTGAGACTTGTTGTAGTATTACAGGCAACAACTGCAAACTTCAGTCTCACTTCTCATCAACCATGCTGCTGTTTTTAGCCAACAACCCCTTAGCAGATAGACAGTGGCAGCCACTTGCAGTGGCAGTGAAAGTAGATGCCTCACAAGCAGATAGTCCCTGCGTGACTCTCGGCAGACCAGAACAGTTGAGCTTCAGACCTAAAATTCCAGAAATGTCCAGAAACATAAATTCGACTGAATGACAGCTTTGCTCAGTTATGCTCCTTTACCAAAGCTGCATGTATTTATAACTTAAAAGTATTCAAACCAGATCCATCCTCTATCTCCATATTACCATTGGAGCATTTTTCATAAATCTTAAGAAATTAAGCTTTTGTGAAATTCAGCAGTAAAGAGGGTATCCCCTTATTTCTTGTCATTGTAATTTTAATCAAAATCAGGTCAAAACTTTCCCAACTCCTAAAATCATCATGTCTTGTGACCCACTAGAAGTGTGTGATGGTGCCCCCCCCCCCCCCCCCCCCTCAGACGTCTGCTCGTATTTACTCTTCTTTACATTCTTTCATATCTTGCTGTGCTATGGACTTTTTTTCTTCATGTTGCAACCTTTTAGCAGAGGGTGAATGGCAACACACAGGTGTGAGGGCAGTTATATCACTGTGATCAGTTCCAGTCATTGACTCATTCCTCTGTGCACATTCAAGCTCTGAAATCAAGCTCTTCCTTCAGAGGTGTGTGAGGGGGTGGATATACAAGTATTAAAAACTTATTGAGACAATATATAAACAAGGTTTTTATTTCTTTGCTGGTGAATAACTGACTACAGTCTGCTTTGATGATCTGAACAGTAACCAAAAATTGTTCCCTTTAATTGTTTTCCCTTTGAATATAAAGGAATGTTATATTTCATCCCTCTGCTGATGACTGTGCCACAAGTTTTTGTGCTCATGTGGCTGTAAAGCTTTCAGTAAATCTATAATCGTTGTAGAAAATTCTATTTGTTAATGCATTAGGTAATTGACAGTGGAGGCATCTGTCTTTCACCCAGCAAATGCTTCTGAAAAGCCTAAGGTAATTGGGACACTTGAGTCTGATGTTAGTCAGAGACATCATGTCAGGTCACATCTGAAAAGAACGAAACGTTTTTAATGCATTAGACACTGATCGTAGTTGATTGATCCACTCCCACAGTGTTGCTCTACCTTTGATGTGTGGGATACCCTGCAGGCCCACACGCACATCATGTCATACCACCTTAAAGGTTGTAAACCTGTCCGATGAATTTCTGGGAAGTCTGCCCCAGCATGCCTTTTAAACTTGGCCTTTTTTCTTTTAATCCTGCTGTCTTTTATTTTTTATTTTTATTTTTTTTATCACCAGCATTTCTCTATTCATTCCTTTTATCCCAGTGATAGAATATGGCTTTAAGAGTTTTTCTTGTTGTTAATTCTTCTTTGTGTGTTACAGAGACCTGTCCAACAACAGCATTGGCTGCCTTAATGTAGACATCTTTAAGGGGCTTTCCAGTCTGATCCGACTGTAAGTCTTCTGTATTTCTATGATTGTAGTGTCATTGTCTCTTTGTAATAGACTGAATAAAGGATCTTTTTTTTTTTTTCTACAGAAACCTGACAGGAAACATGTTCTCTTCATTGGCTCAGGGGACCTTTGACAGCTTGGTGTCCCTGAAGGCACTGTAAGTATGAAAAGGAGATGACTTGTTGATGTGGGCTGAAATCTCAATCTCAAGTTTTAACTGTTTCTGAACATCTGCCATATACCATCAATAAAAGTCCATTATTAAAAACAGTTGTTCTATGACTTTAACTGCCTTGTGTGTGCTTCTCCTGCTCTCCAGGGAGTTTCAGACCCCTTACTTGCTGTGTGATTGCAACCTTTTGTGGCTGCTGCGTTGGATCAAAGACAGGAACATCGCTGTAAAAAACACAAAGTGCTCCTACCCACAATCTCTCCAGGGTCAGCTCATAACCTCAATCAGACCAGAGCTTCTCACCTGCGGTAGGGACACAAACACACCAGAGCTACAGGGATGGAAACATTCTGAAAAGCAGTGCAAATATGTAATTGTGAAACAGTAGCTGTTTGAACACTTTGAAATACAATTTGTCTTCATTTTAACGTCCCTGTCCAATTTCGGACACATTTAAATGTTGAAATGTCTTTGAATTCTGATTTCATTGCCAAAAATGGCGCACTGTCTCTTTAATGTTTCTGTTTCGTTATCAGTGGGGCTTGTGTTTGGGGAACAGGGGCTTGTGCAATGACACAGTAGATAAGACAAGGGCTGCCCAGGCCAGAACTGCCTTTGTTTGTACTTGCTCATGTCTTATCAGTTTGGCACTCATTGAGGGATTATAAAACACATGGCGTAGATTTAGCCGGAACTGGTTGCCTGACATGAATCTCAAATAAACACTAAAGCATACAGAAATCCAGAACACAGTTTTAGCTTTCTTGGCTGTCCAGAATGTGTGAGATAAAACAACAGTGTCATTAACAATAATTTGCCATCTACTTATTTGCCTCCTGGTTTTTTTTCTCAGATGCTCCTCTGGAACTGCCCTCCTTCCAGCTCACTCCATCGCAGCGTCAAGTTGTCTTTCAGGGGGACAGCTTGCCGTTCCAATGTCAGGCTTCACTCGTGGCTGAGGACATGCAGGTGTTTTGGTACCAGAACGGACGCATGGTCAAGCATGACGCCACTCAAGGCATCTTTATTGAAAAGCGCATTGTGCAGAACTGCTCCCTGATTGCTAGGTATAATGACGTACATTCATTTCACCACAGTTCCCAGGATCTGATATGATTGATTTTGGTCGTAAACCTGATTAAGAATTTTCTCCTCCTCGTGTTTTCCATCAGCGCACTGACCATCTCAAATATCCAGCCTGATTTCACGGGAAACTGGGAGTGTCAGGTCCGAACCAGCAGGGGCAACACCACCAGGACAGTCCACATTGTGGTGTTGAAAAGTTCTGCCAAGTACTGCGCTTCTGAACGGGTTTCTAATAACAAGGGAGAGTTCAGGTATGTGTGTGTATATATACATATATACGTTTGTAGTCACCAACTACCAGAAGTCTTCAGAGTCAAATGTCAAACTCTCATATATAAATCTGAATTGAACAATATCGGTTGCACTTGGGCCTAAAGAAAAGCTTTCATCCATTTAATGATTAGCTCACAGCAGATAGAGGATGTTGTCATCACAAGATGTTATTTGCAAATTGATTGTTTTAGGCTCAATAACGTATGGCATATAGTTCAAATGATGAATCAGTTTGAACCGTTCTTTGGATGCTATTTTGTTACTGTGCAAGCGCAGCGTTATTGTTGTTAAGCAGCACCACCTTGTGGTTAAATGCAAAAAGTTACACAGCTGTCAAATTCCCACATGGCTTATGTGACACGAAGACCGGGGGAATTCTAATCATTTCCTGAAAAACGATCTAATTCTTCCAGATGGCCACGTACTCTGGCGGGAATCAAAGCTTACCTCTCCTGCAACAGACTACCATCCAGCGCAGGCACCTACTCGGGCAGCTCCGGTGAAGAACAGCAAGCGTGGCGCTATTGCAATGGCGACGGTCTGTGGGCAGAGGAGGACTATTCCAACTGCCAGTTTCAGAAAGATGTCACTAGATTTCTCTATGTCATCAACCAGGTCTGCAATGCTAGAAATGTTTTGATGTCAGCTATTGCTGAGCTCATTTACTGGTGTACCCCAACACACTGCGGTGTAGGGAGTCTGTAGCTGTGTGTCTGTCTGACTAACTGTTTGTGCATCTTTGCACTAGATGCCTCTAAATGAGAGCAATGTGGTCACCAGGGCTCGACGCCTGTTGCTCTACACAATTGATGCCGCCAACTTCTCAGACAAGATGGACATTATATTTGTGGCTGAGATGATTGAGAAGTTTGGGAAGTTTGTTGAGAAGTTTAAAGATGTAAGTACTGCAATGCTTATTTGTTCATTTCCAATCCAACAGTAAGGTCAAGAAGATACATTCTAAGTAGCTGCTAATGTAATGATAAAGAATGTCTGTACAGTTCATTCAGAAAAGTAAAGATGATCCGTTATGTGCTGAAGGCAAGTCGCACAAGCTTGAAATGTGTTTCCAAAAGTCACCTGGATGCCTCAACTGCCCAACATTTCTTATATTTCCATTTCAAGTATTTTGGAGGTCACACTGTTGAGTTGCTGCTAAATAAATGAGAAGTGCTTAAAACATCTGTTCAAAGTCATATCATGTTTATGTCTTTTGAAGCTATGTACTCTCTCATGTTGATCCCTCTCTTGTTTCCCAGCTGGGCGAGGTGATGGTTAGCATGGCGAGTAACCTGATGCTGGCTGACGAGAGAGTGCTGTGGATGGCCCAGCGTGAAGCCATGGCCTGCACCCGCATCATCGCCTGCCTGCAGAAGATCGCCGTTTACCGCCTAGCTACAGCGCAGGCCTTCTCCCTGGTGAGCCCTGTTAACATCCCCATTACGCAACCCTTAGGACCAAAGCAGTTTCAGTGCTGGTTTGGGGCTGGTGTCAGAGTCAGTTCTAAGCTGGTTCCAGCTAAGAACTGGTTTGGTTTCCCATAGATGAAGAGCCACGTGGTCACGCAACTTTGAACATCTCTTCAGTACATGTTTGACCCTCTCTCCACTGCAGCGGACCACAGTGCAGGCAGAGTTGAACAGATTACAGAGTTCGTCTCATTTTCCCAGGAAATGAACATCTTAATATCATCAGTCGAGCTTTTAAACAACAATGCTTTGTTATAAACTCTCCTTGCTACACCAACCAGTGTTTCCAATCTCTCACTGGTATTTATGAACGGCGAAACAATCTGTAATAATACAAGCTGTTTTGATTTGGATCCAAAACTGCTAGCTGACTTAATTAAAACACAGGAGAGTGTTAATAAAAGAAGCTGCAAACATTGTTTTAAAGGGAAGCTACAAGCAGTGATTGTGAATCCCCCTCTATTAAATGCATTGGGCAGCATTCACCAACATGACTGGTGATAAAAAACCATTAAACAGCAGGAAAATGAGAGGAACACTTGGCGCTTGTTCACTCGCTGGTGCTATGCTACCCAAACTAGCGCTGGAATTGCTTTGGTGTTAAAACCCACTTATGTCATGTTGGGCTGCAGATCTTGTTGAATAGAGATTTACTCATTCCCCTTGTTGTCCTCACAGACATCCCCCAACATTGCACTTGAAGCTCACGCTGTCAGGGCCAATGACTGGAACGGCATGACCTGCATGTTATTCCAGAAGCCGAGCCCGGAGCGAACACCTGTCCAGGAGCGCCAGCTCACGTTTAAATGCAACACCACCGGCTCTTTCTCCAGCATCCTTCACAAGGTCAGCTCCTACCAGTAACACCGAGAAGTTTGTCTGAGCTTTTCTTGTCGTCTTGACTTCTGATTGCAGCTTATGAGTACACAATGTTGGCCAGTTAATCATTCTTTAACCATATCAATAACCTCATATGATTTAGGAAGGCCTGAACAAGACATGTTCTGTAAAATATCTTGAAAGGTTGGGTTTTTACTTCTGCTTCTTGTCTGTACAGAGCACCATTGTGGAGGCTTCTCTGCAGCTTCCTCAGTCTCTTTTTACCCAAGCTGTTGTCCCTGGAAAGGTTGAGGACACAGTCTACAAACTCCACCTGCTGGGCTTCCGCAATGGCAAGTTTTTCCCCTCCACTGGCAACACCTCTCTGCTGGCCGACGGAGGAAAGAGGAGGAATGTAGCCACCCCGGTTATCATGGCTAAGATAGGTGAGTCGTGTAGTTTGTGCTTGTGTGAGGAAAGATCAGAACTTAAGTCCATATGAATCAGATATCTGCTTCATTCAGACATTAAAACCTAAGAATCAACTTTGCCCTGATCTGTGCTTTCCTGCAGATGGTATGTCTCTGCGTGTCCTGAGGACGCCTATTAACGTGACCTTGAGACGGTTTGCCCGTGGCTCAGACGCCGTGTCCGCCTGTTGGAACTTCAGTCTGGCAGGAGGGCAGGGAGGATGGAAGAGCGATGGCTGCCGCATCTTGGAACATCATGACAACTTCACCACCATATCTTGCAACTCTCTGGGCAACTATGGTCTCCTAATGGTAGGTGGAGTTTCTCCTGATGTTTGCTCAAAGTTTAGATCTGAAGGGATGGCTTATTTCATTTGATTTATTTTTAGTGTTGGAACACAGTGCACAGGGCATCCTTTGTTTTAACTGTGTGGCCCTCTAGTGGCCATTAGAAAACATTGCCAACATCAAAACATTGCACCTGGAAAATGGACTTTATGGGCTGTGGCAGAGCAGTATAGTTTAAATCTGAGGATTTATCTCCTGATCTCTGCTGTTGCAGGACCTCAGCAGTGTGGAGTATTTATCTCCAAGCATCCAGCCCCTGCATCCAGTCATCTACGCAACAACTGTGATTCTGCTTCTCTGCCTGCTCACCATTATTATTAGCTACATCTACCATCACAGGTAAGGCAATGAAGTAATGGTGCGTTTTTAATTTATGAATGTGTCCTCGTACCATGCAGGTTTTATTTTGGCTTTCTTTGCTCCAACTACCCATTCATATGCACACAATAGACTACCATCTCTTATAATAGTTTAGCAACTTGGTTCTCGTTTCTTTTGTTCATTTTTTTTTTCCTTTGAAAGCAATAATGCAGTTTGTAAATGAACAAGAATTATAAAGAAAAGTAATCAAAAGTAAAAAGAATGATGACTCCTACTGCAACATCTAATTGCGTAGAAAAACGTTTGATATTGTAACCTCATAACGTGCGTTCCAAATCTCCATTTGGGCTTGTGTAATAATTTTTTTTTTTTTTAATTCTTGCTTTCTTCACCATCATATTAAAGGCATCATGACAGTTAGTCAAACTATTATTGTAAAGGTTTTCTCAATCTCTGCAACTCCAAAGATTTATCTCACTGTTTCCCAGCTCTGGTGTCGACCTCTCATCATAGACCCATCTATCTCAGTGCGGTATTTTCATCTTACCTGCTTTCCGTTTTAACTGTATTGCTTTTGTGACTGCAGGTCTGTCCGGGTTAGCCGCAAGTTTTGGCACATGTTGGTCAACCTCTGTTTCCACGTCTCCCTCACCTGTGGGGTGTTTGTGGGAGGCATCAATCAGACGCGACACGCAAGCGTCTGCCAGGCAGTGAGTACACTCCTCCCGAACACTTCAAACACCCCCCCCCAGTGTTTGTTGCGCCTCCAGATTTTATAGTCGGCAATCATAAATGAATCAGGGCTTTAGCGGTTGCCCTTGGCTATGATCACGAATCTTGTAAAACTGGGGAAATGCAGTAAAAGATAGTTTGAAAGTTAGTGGAGATTGTTTCTATGCCTCGAGGCGAGCCTGCATCTCTTCTTATGGTGGGCTGTATTGGGGGACATCACTTATTCATCTTTCACTGCGTCTTATCTGTCAAGAATGCAAAGTAAAAATTGAGCAGTGAACTTGCTTTTTATTTATTTAATCACTTATGGTGTGAAGCTGTTTCTCATAAGGACATTTTTCAATATGATGATGAAGCCCACCATTAGACATGTGCTCAAGATTCTTTGAGTGAAATCTTCTAAATACACTGAATTACATTTTTTATTCCGTTTTATTGGAGAGAGAATGACGGCATCGGTGCATTGTATCATAACTTGTGAGATATATGGCTTTTAAATTATTTTTTTTTACCTTAATTAAGTCATACAAACATCTTATAATCATGCCATTTCCTCTAGGTGGGCATTTTGCTGCACTATTCTACTCTTGCCACCGCTCTGTGGGTGGGCGTGACTGCACGCAACATTTACAAACAGGTGACACGCAAGGCCAAACGCTATGAAGAGCTCGATGAGCCACCGCCACCACCGAGGCCGATGCTCAGGTCTGATTCCACCACTCTTGCACTCAAGCTTATGTATTGCAACAGTAACGCCACTGCGGTGCATTTTCTGTGCTCAGTAATTCCACGACATGTTAGTTTTCCCAGATGTCTTTTTTAATCTTTGCTGTATTGTAAAACATTGTAAATTGCACAACTCTTGACCCCACTACCACTGAGCCAAGTTTGAAATCTGTTTAATTTTTACTAAATTAAATTCCTAATACAAGACGAAGTGCCGGTGTCATACAATTAAATCTTCTATGTCTTTTCTTGACATGTGTATATATAATTGAGATTTCTTGCTCCCAGTCATTTCTATTTGTTTTGCAAAGCTGCCATGTGGTGTCATTGTAGATGCCAAAAGCATCCTCTGGATTCCTCTGTCCAGTCATTTCTCACTTCCCATGTAATAAAAATGAGACACTAAAGGTGAACCACCTCCTGTTTGCTTTCTTTCACAGGTTCTACTTGATCGGTGGAGGTATACCCATCATTGTCTGTGGGATCACTGCAGCAGCCAACATCAAAAACTACGGCAGCCAGACAAATGCACCATAGTGAGTTTGACCTCATATGCACTGCAATTAGAGTTCCTCAGTTTGTGCTCATGGAAATGCTGCGCCGTTTTATCCGGACCACAGCATTTAATGTGGAAACATCCGAACCCACAAGATGGGTTACGTTCTCCCAGCCAGAGTTGCATTTTCATTTAGTAAATAATGGGCATTTTTATGAAGGCAGGAAAAGTTTATTATGGAAGTTTATTCATGATAATTGCATCCAGGCATCAAGCAACTGCTGCCAGTTCACAGAGCGCTCCGCCACCCCTCTCCCTGCCGCAGCAGCTGTTTGGATTGTGGCGCGAGGCTGACTAATTGAGAAATCTGGACCCGTATCTGTCTCTGAGTCTTTAGAGTTTAATTAATTTCTTGCTAGCAATGAGAAATTCAGCTTGCGTTATTAAACGTAATGGGACAGTAACTGCAAAAATTGGATGCAAAAGTTTTTCAGAGTAGTTTTAAGTTTGTGAACTAAATAAATGACAGAGACACCCAAAGATGGAGATACTTGATATTTTTATAAATGAGTAGTGTGAACAGTGTAAATGTGATGGTGAAAGATACAGTGAAACCTGTATGAAAAAACAAATCTTTTATCTTTTAGCTGCTGGATGGCATGGGAACCAAGTATCGGAGCCTTTTATGGCCCAGCGGGATTTATCGTCTTTGTGGACTGCATGTACTTCCTCAGCATCCTGCTCCAGTTACGCCGACACCCTGAACGTCGCTATGAGCTAAAAGAGCCATCTGAAGAGCAGCAACATCTGGCCTCAGCCAGCAGCGAGCCAGGCCCAGATGGTGCTGGCAGCCACTGCCACCCCTTCACTCTGCAGCTTCAGCCACATGAAGCGTCCTCCTCCATAGTGTCTGCCCCCCACACTGTGCCCCTGTCAGCCCTGGAGAACGAGCACACCTTCACCGCCCAGCTGCTGGGTGCCGCAGGGACTTTAGGGCTGTACGCGGCCCTCTGGGTGTTCGGTGCCATGGCAGTATCACAGGACCACCCCTTTGACTTGGTGTTTACTTGCCTGTTTGGTGTGGCTGCACTGGCACTCGCAGCATTCATGGTGGCACATCACTGTGTCAACAGACAAGATATGAGGCAGTTTTGGTCACGAGATTGTTGCTCTGGAAGGCGAGCATACTCTGCGCAGGAGGATGTCCTTTTGCCTCAGCCAGGTGTGGCAATAACATCCACAGCGGGATCTGATAACAAGGCAGATGGGGAATCAATAAAGTTTGGCCACAGCAGCGCAGACTCGTCGTACACGAATAAGAGCGCCCCAAGCATGCGCAATTCTGCCCACGGCAGCAAGCTGACCAATCTGCACGCAGAGGCAGCGCAGTGCAAGTCAGCCTCAGCGCTGGTGACAGCCAGTGGTACGGCTGTTTTGGACAACAGCCTGACTGAACATTCACTAGACAATGAAATTAAAATGCACGCGGCACCAGTTGAGGTGCAGTTCCACCCGATGAACAACATCAGCAATCCAGCAGCTGTCACGAATGGACACGCAAGCAGGCATCAGAAAAACCGAGCACGAGCACACAGGGCAAGCCGGCTAACGGTGCTGCGAGAGTACGCCTACGATGTGCCCACCAGCGTCGAGGGCAGTGTGCAGAGCGCCCCCCAGAGGCGACACCATCACTACGACCTGGCTGCACGCAACAGCCGACGGGCAGCTTACATGGCCTACAGGGAGCGCCATCAGAGCCAGCTGCAGCAGGACAGCAGTGACAGCGCCAGCCTGCCACGGCGCTCCCGCTACTCCGACAAAGAAAGTGGAAATTTGTTGGGGAACGGGACAGCAGTGACTGTAGAAGCGGAGCAGGTGGCTAACGCTGGCGTGCCAGGCTCAGGTAAAGACTGTGGTCCTGTCAGGCAGCCTGGCAGCACAGAACTGGAGAGCCAGAACAAGTCATACGGGCTCAACCTTGTCATTCAGAATGGTGGCACACAGAAAGAACATGGACAAACGGTGCCTTTAATTAGCAGCGACAGTGCAGCCACTATAAAAACAGGCTTGTGGAAACACGAAACTACTGTGTAGCAAGCGTTTCCATCTCTATGAGACTGCATAATAAAACCCTCACACCTTTAAACTGTGAAGTATCTCTTACAATGGTTTTTTTGTACTTTTGTTTCTGCAAAAAGTCCTTTTAAAATAGTTGTTGGAAAAGTAGCCACAGTACTGCCACGGATTGTCCATGTAGATATGTTTTTGTAAATGTTTTATTTTTTTATAAGTTTTAATCCAACGCCGTTGTTGCATTTGAGAGTTCTGCACATGTTCTGAGCTGTGGCTCTGTGCACGCCTGATGCTTTTTGTCCATTTTCTAGGTGATCTCTGCAATAATAAAACAAAAGTTACCGTACCGAAAGTTTTTATTCCTCACATCGCACCCACATTCTAATCTTTTGGACCTTTTGGAGACTCTGAAATAGTGAGTCAGAGCTGTTTCGCTTCTAAAGTGTTGCTCTTCCTGTCAATATATGACAAGCTGGTAATTGGGTGTTCCGCTGACCTTCAGGTGGCCTCAGGTTCCTTTCTCCCAAGTGGTGGAGCACTTTAATTGCGACTGGCAGTGACTTTGGGCTCCATAGGTGCCATCTTCCTGCCTGCTGGCAGATTTGATGAGTGCACCGTACATTCTGGGCTCCCGCTGACTTCAGGCCCCAGGTTGTGATTGACAGCTGACTCTCAGGGCAAGTGAAGCTGCCAGGAGAAGAAAGGATAATGAGAGGCGAGTGTCCTTCTCCTTCCAGCTCCTTCTATCCTCTCGTCTCCTCCACAGCTGTGGGTCCCACTCACAGCTTGACATTGCTGCAAGGGAGAGAGCAGGGAAGAGAAATAAAGTGCAATTGGACTGCTGAGCACTTGCGGAGGATTAGCATCACTTTTTTGTTGTGTGAATGTCATGTAGCCTACATTGTAGTCCAGTGGCAGACCGGTCAAGTCGGATGCTGCATCTGTTATTTCTGAACAGTGGTGGAAGAAGCATTCAGATCCTGTGCATACATGAAAGTGTGAGTGGATAACAGGTTCTGTTTAGATTTATATAAAGTACTCAAATACGAGTAGAATTCCAGTACATAAGGTTAATATTTGGTCTGAGAACCTTTATTCTTCAACACTGCCTGAGCCCTCCTTAGATGAGATTTATTGTAATTTCTTCAAGTAGTCTTTAGGATTAGTTCTCCAGGCTTCTTGAAGGACATCACACTGCGTCGATAATGTTGAGGTCCGGGCTCTGGGGGAGGATTCATCCCTTTGCCACTGATTTTCGGTCCGGTTCTTGTGTCATTAGCATACCTCTGTTGCCCTTCCTAAAGAATGGCTTCTTGACGGCCACCCTTTCATATGGGCCATTTCAGATGAGACTTCAGTGAACAGTAGATGGAACAGCTGAAGGTCCAGATGCTGCTTGCAGGTGCTGTGTTAGATCTTTGCTGGATTTTTTTCCCCCCCTAATGCTTAAGGATGGCACGTCCTTAAGCATTAGGGGGGGGAAAAAAGTCTTAAGTGGCTTATCAAACAACAAAAACAAAATCCTGTTCCTCTAGAAATGGTCGCGTACAACAACGAGACTGAAAGTGAGTGACATGCCAATGGAAAACTTTGAAAGTCCTTCAGAAAGCCCGAACTATAGCTCAAGATCGCTTGAAAAGGTCTTTAAAAAAAAGTCTGGCTCCTCTTGAGCAACATATAAATAAATGAGGGGTGTCTCAATACAATTGCACAGCGCTGTGTAACTGTGCAAAGTGTACCATTGTTTTCATGTCATTAACCAGCCATCGTAAAAATCTTGAAGGTCAGGCAGAAAATGATCCATTGTGTATGAATTGATCCGTAATCAGCGTCTACTGATTATTCCAGTCACAGAAGAGAGGCGGCGCAGCTCCGATAGCTTCAATTTTTCTTTAATGACACATTAACAAAACACATATATCACTCGGGCAAGGACGTATTGCCTCGCCATCTTGGATGTGACAAATTCTAATAAGAATTTTGGATTATGGAGAGAGCAGTTCTGCCTTGATTAGTGGCAGCCTCTGTGATTCCCCTGAGGCACGAAAGAGTGATCTTCAAATAATCGCCGAGTTTCTGAAGCTCTGTCATCTGTTGTAAAAGTTCAACGTAGGCTGTCGGCGAAGAAGGAAGGACAATCTGAGGATGTTTGTGCTTAGTGGATGGGGGGGGGAGGATCATCAAGGCAAATAAGCTGATGGTATCTTGGCTTTAAGATCGCAGGGACACCATGGGCAGAAACCGATCGTAAATTAAGATAAAACAAAAAGTCATTTTGGACTCTTTCGAGGCTCATTTAACAGTCTAAGGGGTAAATCACACCCTTCAGTCATAAGAGATGAAAGAATCACTATATACTCACCTAGCCTATACTTTTTTTCAAAAAACGTAGTCATCCTGCAGCTGCACAGTGTATTTGTATTTGAGTTCGCACCAAGAGGCCCCTGGATGCCTAACATTAGGCAGGTTAAGCGTTGTGGTGGCGTCTGGAGGAAGCATCTGGCTCTGTTGGGGAAACAAACCACTGCAATGACGATTGATACTACCCAGAACACGAAGCCATCTGACTGCGTTGATTGTAATTAGGTGTCTTTGGCTGTCCAGGGGATCCAAAGTATTTTTACCTGCAGCGTGCTAATCACCGAAAAACCTCTTAGGCCTGACATATGGATCACAGCGTTAATTAGCGTCCGGGGTTCGTGATGATCACTGTCACCTTTAAGCAGCTGTCTGCTGGGGTAATTGGGGAGTTTTAAGAGTTGGTTAAGTTTATTTCCAAATAAGGCAAAGTCACCTCAGTTTGTGCTTCACCCAGGCCTTTTTACATGTGTTTGAACATTAAATCACTTTTTTATTTAACATTTCACATATTCTAACCTTACGGATTGTTATTTTACTGTGTGCTTTCTCAGAAAATTCTCTTGTGTTGGTTTGCAATTTCAAAAGCCTGATTATTCTGCTGATCGTGCTAAGGATGCGTTTTTAGGGGAAACAAATCAGGACTTGAGAAGCTTTTCAGCCCATATTCTGTTTCTGATTTGAATAGACTAAAATAGATTATGCATGCACATTTTTAAAGAGGTTCCAACCTTATGTTCGGTATGTTTCACTTTACAGGCAAACACCAGATTGAGTGCCATGATCAAAGTTAACTTTGATCTTAACTTTACATTCTAATGATCAAAGTTTAAGGCCACTTTACGCTCCGAGGCATCTTGGCATGCTGTAATTAACTGCTGGAACGCTGAAGGTTTCCTGTGCAAAAAGCTCCTTTTCCTGCTGCTGCATTCTTTCGCCACCTCTGGTTGACAGAGTGAACGACTTTGGAGATTGCCTTTGTGACATGGAGTTTCAGGCATGGGTCTGCAAAAGATTAATGCTTTATCTCTCTGATAACAGTCCCTCTGATGAAGGTGTCCAAAGGGCTTGTTAGCAGGAACGCTGGCTCTATGTGTCATCTTGCATGATGAAATCTGCCTGGCTTGGCTTGTAAAATCCAACCTGACTTTGACATCAGTGGTAGTGGTCACCTCTCTTACAGTGTGGAGTGCTGGGAAATTCTGCCCAACCCCTTTTTAACTCGAGCGGTAGAGTTTAATAGACATTTTGTTCCTATTCCAGCCATATTATTTGATGAATTGAAGTGATGGCATTCTAGTATCATCGCGGTCTCATCATTAATACAGTGCAGAGACCTTGCGCAAACCCAAATATTTCATGATTAAACTTCAGGCACCATCACAGATGAGGACAGAAATAGATGCTCACTTGGTAATCTCGGAGGAGCGGGGATGCTCTGCTGCAAATTTGGTGATTGGATCAGAAATATGCTCACGAGTAGGTAGACTCCAGCAGGTTTTAGATGCTATTTCTTTGTTTTCAGACAGGCGAAAAGATGCTTTCTCTACATATGTAAAGCTGAAATTTTCATAAAGGACTTCTCTTGCAACTCTTCTTACAATTGTGTGTTTTACGCATAAGAAATAGTATGTTAATGAGGGTTAGGGTTTTTCAAAGAGTAACACGGTTGCACACACTTTCCTATAATGATGACATCAAGCCATCTGCAGATCTCTCATCTCCATGTGTTGGCAGTTTGTGGTCTCATTAATGCTCCTATATTGCCATCCATCTACCTTTGCCAATCTGTCTGCACAGATTTGGCTTTGTCTTTCCGTCCAGGTGCTCTGTTATTTATAGTCGCCTCAACAGAGGCATCAGTCTCTATTCATGGTGACAGCTCAGACAGTATTCCTGTCTCTCTCACGTACAGATACACATCTCAGAAGCTTAAGGTTGTCTCTTGGAATTATGAGGAGATGAGATTTTA
The DNA here is from genome assembly GCF_027942865.1 of Odontesthes bonariensis. Classification (NCBI taxonomy): domain Eukaryota; kingdom Metazoa; phylum Chordata; class Actinopteri; order Atheriniformes; family Atherinopsidae; genus Odontesthes; species Odontesthes bonariensis. The sequence goes on along the minus strand of NC_134524.1, from coordinate 13,484,715 downwards.
TCTGACTTATCTGTGTTTAACATAAAGGTTATTTTGCGCCAACTTTTCTTGCCAAGGTGGGAGTTTTAGATATCCATGATTAAATGAAAGATCAGAAATCTTGGAAAAAACACGGTCCAGATAGCAGAGACATACAGGACCTTAAGTGGTCTACATTTGGCACTTATGGCTCAGTTATGTCACAGTGTGGGTTATTTTAAGCATTCCTCCTCCGGTCTTTTTCTCTCGGTGGTTTATCTCAAAGCCAGAGACGTGTGGCCAGATGTGGCCCAAAGGACATGATCTGGGCCTAACTTGGGTTATGGAATGAGTGGAGGAGGTCCGATGTGGTTCAGATGTTCAAAGCTGGTTTTGACATGGGTTAAAGAAAATCAAATTTTGACATTTGGCAATCACAGGCACCCTAAGTCGGAGCCGTCATTCAAGGCCAAGTACAGAATTTGATTGAGCATTGTGCTGCTGAGATAATCAAAGCTTTCCCTGAAAAATTCAGCTGCTGTGGGTCAGCATATTATTGCTCCAAAACCGGAACATTTTGACTGACACTAATGGTGAATTTACAGTTGACATATACCCGTGACATATGCGCCAATGCATCAGAGATGCTGACTTTTGAACAAAAGAATCTGCAGACAGATTTTTCACACTCATCACACTGGAGACCATGATGTGCTTGGTTTGTAAAAAGGATTTCTAACAGCATGTCTTAATGAAGCTTGGACCCAGAGACGGCAGCAGCACTTATGGATCGTTCTTCTTTGCTTCATTAAGATGTGCTTTGTACTGCAGATCGTCCTCACATTTTCACACTGAGAAACATTTGCTTTGCTTTTTTTCAGTTCAAATGTGCTGCTTTGCCGGGATGTCAGTTCACACACTCTGATGCTCTACAACTCGTGGTACTATTGCACCGTGTTTCAGCATTTAAAAAGAGCATTTCTTCAAGTATAACAACCATTCGCTCCAAGCTATCTTTCATTTCTCTGCTGGGTTATATGTCAAAGGAGTTTTCAGCTTTATGATGAAACGTTTCAGATGGAAAGATGCTTGCAGGGCATGAAGACAGTACATCGAATTAAAGCAAGCTGCAGTTCACTGTGCATCTTTCAACGTGGTGAATACTTGTCTCATTGAATCACTCTGTAACCTGTAAGTTTAGAAAGCTCATGGATGTCTTTTCTTCCTACGTTTGCTGAAATGTAGAACAAGCAAGCCTTCCCCCATTTGTTTCATCTGCATAGGAGTCATGTACGTTCCAGAAATAAATTTGCCTGAAAGTATTCCTTACACCTACAGACTCACACACCGCACACACATCAAAGTTGTTTAAGGGCGGAACTTCTGTTTTTTGAGGAGTGTCAGCAATTTCCCATCAAACCTGCTGAATAAACAGCCTCCTGTTTCATAATTTGTCAAAAAGCCGTCTCTCGCCCTTAACCGAGCCGAGCATGTTTTACAGTGTGACAGAAGCTCCAGCCTTTGCAGTGTTGTTTTCGGAGGCATTTAGACAATCATTCGCAATTGCTGTGTTTTTGCTGCCGTAAAGCATATGTGCGGTGTTCTTAGAAATGTTCTAATCTCAGCGGGAGCTGACAGCTGACTTGACTTGCAAAGATGCACACTTGGCTTATCTTTTCATCATAGGGCTTTAATACCTGGTGTGTCGAGCTTATTTCACTGAGCAGCTACAGTATGTGTGGAAAGTCTCTGCTTGAGTTCGTACTTGCAGGTTTACACAGTCTCCCGTCCAACAGCTGAACTGACATATTGTTTATAATGCAGCTTGTGTGTACAGTAGAGAACAAATGGCAGGGAGAGAGAACACGGAACATTGAATCTGCATGGTTGTGTGACAGTTGGTACGAACCTCTTTTCATCAGGCTCCACCCAGAGGTGTTTAGGCTTGGTGCAGGATGATATAACTGTCTAAACTGTGTGTGGTGGGTTGAGTATGTTTAAGAAGATTTATGATGAAATCACTGTTTAAAGACTCCTGTGGTCCCTGAACCACCCTTTGGGAATGTAATATGGCCCAGGGCTACCAAACTATAACAGGGACAAATTCACTCTGTGACTTTTAATGGAAGTGACAATTACACCTACAGAGAACCATCAAGAATAAAAAGTATGGGGATTCGGAGCATTTTGCCAGTAGGTAATTGTGGAAAATGTAATTTATTAGACTAACAGGCATTAATGTCTCCTCTTCTGGTTTGGCATTGGATTTATATAAGTTCTTAGAATTTGGCAGCATGGGATTTGCTCTTTTTAAGCTGCAAAAGGTCAGAGAGTGACGCTTTGGTGATGAGGCCTGGCTCGCAGAAATCATACCAACTAATCCCAAAAGCGCTGACCGTGGCCGAGGTCACACAAGCTCTTCCACTTCAAACAGGAGAGCCATATGTGGATGAGCCTTGGAGTCTGAAAGGGAGCACGAGTTCAAACGGGAAACGACCATCTTCAAATCGCTGCGAAAAAAAAAGCACTTCCCCAGAATCAAAATGAAGCTCTCTTGATCAACTCTACTCTCAGCATGTGCCCGTTAGGTATGAGGTGCCAATAATACAAGAGGCACAACAAACGTGGGATAAACCAAACCATAAAGTGACTGGATTTGAACTGATGGACTATCTATTTCTATAATTATTAAAACATAATCCATTCATCATCCTCATCAACAACACTTGAGAGCCATGCTCGCTCCCGTCGGAGCGCAGGATGCACGAGCAGACCTCCAGCGCTGCCAGCCTCTCACACACGGCTGCCAAACTTGGGAGTTGATGAGAGGCAAGCAGTAGCCTACCAGCCGCTCACTTATCAGCGCTGCCGAGCTCCTGTGACTGAAAACGAGGCTTTTTTCGACTGGAAAACAAACAAACAAACAAACAAACACAAAACAAAAGAAAAACAAAAAAATGGATGCAAAGAGAGTGGTGACCGTTTCTGCTCGAGTGGATGCTGCTGTTTCGTCAACCGGTAGGACAATGGTGGGATGTTTTGGAATGTTCACCGGTAATGTGGTGATTTATGGATCTGCTCGGTCTTTAGGCTGAAACTCCTAGCATTGAAGTGACCTTTTAATATTGCCTCGTGTAAACGTCAGTAGCCTATACGTTAAATAGCGTTACATTAGCTTTGAGTGATAATCTTTTCTTTAATTCGGCTTGCAATTAATACAGAAGCAATCACTTGATATTGCATAAATCACAACTTTGTCAGTCAGTTAATTACTTCCCAAAATACACGGTGCATAAAGTCCAGCAGCAATTCAGACCGGCTTAAAGTTGATTTTAGCTCATGCATGTACATGTTTTTTTCTCATTTCAAAAGGCAATATTAAATGAAGGTTGTAAGAGTAGTCTTATTTATGGTAGATTTTTTTTGGGGGGGATGTTTGTTTCATATATGAAAAAAAATATGCATGCTTGTGAAACTCGATTTTCTGTCGCCTTCTTTTCTCCTGAGATAACTTTACTTTTGCCTTCTCTTGAAATAAAAATATGGTCTGGTCGATGGTTCTTGTTGGGGTGGCTTTAGTCTCAGTTGGAATTCACTTGAGAAGCAGTTCTAGCTGGTTTAAATATGCACTTTGATCCCGAACAGAAACCACTGTTGTTCCCCTTTCAATAGCAGGACACGCACAGGTGAAATTAATAACGATTCTCAGCAGGTGATTTTGTTATTTTTGGAACAGAGATGAGGGTCCAGGGAACACCCAACAGCTCCCACATCACCTACCAGCACAGGCTGTTTACATGTGCACAAGTATCTGGATGGGACTGTAATTTTGGAGTATTCCAGTTATGTCTTGGACATAAATGTCTTATATTTCTTATTCTGTCTTATTCCCCCACCTTTTTTTTTTTTTTTTTTTTTGTCAGTTCTAGATATGCTGCTTGGAGTACTCTGATAGATTTGTAAACATCTTTTCCAGCTTTCTGAACATTCTCTGTTGGGAAATATTGTCATACCTGAGATACGATCGGGCGCAGCAACTGTATTCATTTAGTCAGAAACCTGAATTCTTAATTAACAGGCATATAAATAACCAGGTTTGTAATGTTCCATGTTAACACTTAAAGGCAACACAAAAAGCATTGTGGAAACCAAGTTAGATTTTTAATGGTAGTATCTTGTATTTAGAGTAGAATATACATTTTTAAGATAATTATAGATAAATAAACCAACGCACCCGGTCTCGCACCCGCAGAATGCAGAACAGTTTTTTTCCTAAGGCCATCAGGCTCCTAAATGGACTATAATGCACTTTCACACTCGACACTTACACTTATACTTTACACACTTTATACTTATACATGCCTACCTCCACTGCTGATTGCACTGCAACCTTAAATATTGCACAACATTGTATTTCTTTTTTAATTTTCCTTATATTATAGTTAGTATAGGTCTCTGATTAGCATATGCTATTATGTGTATTATATGTACAGTACAGCTCTTGTAATTAGCGTTAGAAAATGTATATTGCATATTGTAGTATCCACATTGCCTATCTATTCTACTGTCTTGTAAATATTTTTAGTAGAGTACTTATGACATGACATGTTACGGCATGTAAATGTCCTGTCTTGTTATGGAAGCTGCTGTACGGTGTCCTGTCCTAAGAATTTCAGTGCCCAGTCCGACTCTGTTGTTTTGTGTATCTGACAATAAAAGACTTGACTTGACTTGCAAGTTTGGGATAGATGAAAAAAAAAAGACACTAAGCACCATTACAGACTCATGAACAGATGTCGCAAAGGCGACTGAAATATTCGGTCATGTTTGGGGCCAGAGATTCTTTTTGTTAGCAGGCGTGGAGAGTGTAAAAATGGAACGATACACCCCCTGCGAAACAATCCAATAACTCCAAAAGGAGATAAAGACTGCAATTCAATTATCCCAAGAGCAGAAGTTCCACCTCCCCCAAGTGTAATGTAGCTATTCGAGGCCCACAAAGAGGATAATTTTATTCATGTTTACCTGCCTCTCTGGCCTGCAATACACTTCACATAAACAAAACTTTTGAACCTCCCTTCTCAATATGTGCACACATGCACTTTCATAACAAAGTACAATGAATTTAGCTGCATAAATACTCTCATGGGTTCCCCTCTCCGCAGAGCTTGGCGAGCATTCAGAATGCGGATGGCACAGTTATAGTTTGTAGGGTTCCCCTCAGGCTTCTCACTTGTAAGTAGTTAAGTGCTCATCATGCCCGATGAAGGATAATGTTTGATTAGACACCTAATTGACTTCAATCTGTCCTCTGTTGAAGACACAAGTCACACTTTCACTATTTCAGACAGATTTCAGTTTTGGAGAGCTTTCCTCCAGCAAATGTTTTGTTTTTGTTGTGGAAGTTTGTTTCCCCATTATTAATAATTACCACCAAGGCCATGAAATATTAGAAACTATGTTCAATGCAGCTGCTGAAATAGATGCTAACGAGTGGCACAACTTTTGCCAACTAATGATGACATGCAAACTTTGACAAATGCCTACAAAGGGGCTGAATAACTATAATGTCATTAAAAAGAATGAAGGCATCTGAGTACTGTCTCATCTGTCTTTCATTTTACCGTTATATATATATAGTTTTACAGGATATTGCAGTCTAGGAATATTAAAACTTGTATGTGTTATATTATTGAGGCATATTGCTGCTCTCTTATTAACCTGATTGTAAATCATCACAGAGAGGTATTGACTTGAATGTGTAGCTAAAAAGATTAGGAATTTCACCCATTTGTCTTCAGCACAATGTGATTCACAGCCCTTCATACTTGCTCTAATTGCCACTTATGGCGATGTTTCCTATAAATCAGGTGACTGATTTTCATCAGGACTACAGAGTTTGAGCTTTACGGCTTAAGACAGGCAGGCATTTGTTTCTGCTTTGTTCAGTAGAGAAGACACACTGTAGCCTCCACTATTTTCCCTTTTCCCTGCTCTCTAAAGCTCAAACAACTTTTTCCCCAGAGGCCAACCACATCATGGTCTCTCCCCAGTGAATTTTTCAAATGTAACAATCACCCTTTCAAAAATGCCAGATCCAACGAGCCATAAGTTGATCCTCTCAAGAGCTGCATCCATTTTCAGTTTCCCGAGACATTTCCCTCCGTTAGTGCAGAATCCCTACGTTTCAAAAAGGCAGGGTATGAAACACAGCCCCGTAAGGCTTGTTGTTCTTCCTCTTTCTCAGGAGCACAGAAAGTTTATCATTAATCATTTTTGTAAAAGTTCTGCAACAGAAGTTCAGGAGAGAGGGTAAGAATTGTCTGGAAATATCGTAACTTACTCTGCCTCACTTTAGGCCTTTTTAAATCAAATAGTAAAACATAAACCGATGAAATGTGACCGTTTCAAAGATCTCATAGCAGCTGTATCAGTGTTTTATTCATTTTTGTTTACATTGCCTACTGTCTTAAAATGAGCCGAGACTATAATAAATCCTGATTTATAGACCATCTCAACCTGATCAGCGATTTGTATGTTACATAACAATATTTACAGCTTGTGTACGAGCAATGTGTTTATTTTGCAAAGAAACAAAAAAGAGCCTTGAGGGTTGACATCAGTGTTGGGCCAAGAACTGACATCATACTGTGTGTGTGTGTGTGTGTTTTCTGCAACTGTCAATCACAGGTTTTCAGATCATAAAGAAGCAAAGGTACAGGTTGACGAAACTGTTCCAATTCTGTCAGGCAGGAGAACGGTGTGATTTAGATTTTTAGACGAACGCTTTGACAGTATGCAGCTCATGATCACATATGAAAGTTCCTTTTTCTTTGTTTCCGCACCATGTGTCATGTATCTTTTTTCCTATTTTCCATCAGATCAAGTAGACCATTATAGATTATTATATTTTGCCTGATGTATTCAAAGGGAGAGTGGAATATTATACAAATAAACCTATTTAAAGGCAAATGAATGAGTTGGACCACATATTGTTTTTAAGAGCTGGCATTTTGATGAGGTGACAGCTTTTAAAGATCCTCCTCTGGCAGCACGGTCGAGTGTTTGCTTTCTGCAGCATGAAAAATGCCGAGATAATTCTGACTTTGCTCACTGTGATAAATCTGTCAACATTTGGCAGGTAGGATCATAAACATTTCACATGTTTGTCTAGTTTTCTATTCATTCTGGAAATGGATAAATGGTGCCATGAACTTCTCCTCTCATCTCCTGGGCACCCTGAAGCACATTTTGTTTGCTTTGCAAACAGGCTTTGTTTTTCCTTCGCATGGACTGGGTGGGGAGCATCTGCTTGCATGGACCATCTGCCTTGGGACACGAGCCAGAGAAGAATGGGGGAAGGAAAAATTGGAAAAAAATCAGGGTGGGATGAGGACACAGGGACCAGAGAGGGAGAGGTGGATTAAGACAGTGATGGATGTACAGCGGCTGACTGGGATGCAGGAGGGAAAGTCTTGGAAGCGGGTCATCAGATGTTCCTGCGGCTGTAAGCGTATGGATGGTTGGACATAAATTGTTTGTTTATGATTGCTGAAGGTAAAAAGAAAGATGTGGATGGCTTTCATGTTCACGTTTCCAGCCACAGCTTTGTTTATGCCACAGATCCACTCTATTTGACGTCTTTGTAAAGAGTGCCAAACAGACGGTGCCAACTGGGTGGCAGCACTTGGTCTCAGCTTGTGAATGTGCTTTTCTTAGTTTGTGCCAAGGTCAGCATTGACTACGTTTCCTGAGGAGAAAAGAAACCTTTGTCACCTTTTCGTTCCAAATTTAGACCAGCTTTAATTAAGCACTTTGCAGTTCTCAAAAAACCTCTGACAAACAGTTTTTATACTTTAGAGTAGTGACTTATTGGGCTTGTTTTTGAAGCATTCCGTAGATTGTTGATCTGATGAAATCTGGGGAATATGGTGGCCAAGCCAGCGCCTTCATCTTGTTCCACAAAACAATTCTTGAATATTTTTGTGGTGTACCAGTGTGCATAAGAGCTAAAAGAGGCGACTCGCATCAGGAAAGCCTATTATCGCAAAAGGATGTACAAGGTTTTTATCAATTTTTACAGTTGTTTGTTTCAAAGTAATATGCACAGGAATCCAAGAACCCACGGTTTCCGCGTGGATCCTTGCTTGGGACATTACACGGTCTCTTTTGCCAACCTCACGTCATGAGAGATAATGTGTATGGCTATGATGACCACAGTACAAAACATTGCAGTTTCACAACAAATAATCAACAACCAGCAACTTTGTCAGTCATTGTACATTTTTACACATTTCCCTACTTATGTCTGACGATGTAATGTTTCACATAACGGCACTTTCTTGCTACATCCTGCTATGCGAAGACATTGATCCTATACGTCTCGCTATGGGAGGATTTTGACACTGTTGATGAAGCCTCAGTCTTATATAAGGAGAAAGGAGGAGGTGGTGGGAATCATTCATCTTTTTCCATACAAGAAATCATGAGTTCAGTTTTCATCCCACATTTAATTTTTCCGACTTCCTTCTTACTCAATATTCTTCACTTTTATGCTTTTCTTTCACTTGTGATTGGTTAGGGTTAGGAGCTCAAAGTACACGATTAGGGCTAGAAATACCATTCAGTACATTTGTCGGAGGTTACGTACTTAAGTATTTCTGGGTTGAGGTTACCATTATGTTGCGTGTACTCTGCCCAACACGAAACATTAGTCTGTAGCTTACATTGTCATCACACAAGGTATAACTGGATTATGATAGGAGTACATTTTAGAGATGTGGACAAATGTACCTATTACAAATTTTCTATTGAAACTGTGCTCCCTTCTTGCGCGGCTTTCAGCAGTGGATATGATAACAGAAACCTCACATCTCAGCATTTTGGCCAAATTATGCTATATGGTTTTCTTGCTCACAGTGGGCTAAATGTTTAGTTTTAATAGAAAGCAAGTTGTAAAAAGCTTTTGACATTCACTTGAGCTTTTAATTGTTTTAATTACAATATGCTGATGCACAGTCCCATTCGTGATCTTTATTGTGAGCTAGTTGATATACAGTAGTAACCCTTCAGAACTTATCTTACCGGGAATTATCTATCTCAGTTTCTTAAGTACAGATACAGACGGTACAGATTTCCAGGAGGACTGATTAGATGAATGAGAACACCTATAGTGAATCTTAAGAGTTATTTATGACTTGAGTAATGCAATCTTTTCCTCACTTGTCTGTCCCCAGTGTCTGTGACAGGCTTGAGGAGAAAAAAAAAAAAAAAAGCTTTTAATCAGTTTGAATTGTCTTGTATTTATCACTGCTCATCCCTATATCAGTATGCAAATAGGCACAAATGTTGCATTGCTTTGTGATTTAGTGTTTTGAAGCTGGGTCAATTTTCTGACACCACAATGAAGAAGTGCTTTAGAAAATGTAGTACAATTAACTACAGTAGGGTGAGTTTTTCCAAGAACTCCTTGATTAAATGGTGTCCTTGCTGAACATCATACAGGCCATATGTGGAGGCCGGCCTGGCATGAGTGGCCAACTGGAGGATCCGTCTGTGTTTCTTCAAGTCCCAGTAGGGGGGAGGATCATCAATCTATTCTGGGAGTTGGTTCCTCCAAAAGTCCATGTCCAACAGGGTACTGCCAGCACTTAATTTAGATTCCACAACAACACAATACTAAATATATCTAACATTCCATCGGGAGAATATGAGATGTAAAGCATTGAAACATGCTGCCAGCTGAGGTACATTTTAATAATTAGGGTAGACTCAAAAATAGACTGGAAGAAGAGTAGCAATGTGTTTAGAAAAGAATGTTATGAGGCTTGTCATTATTATAAATGATTAATAGTCCTCTTTTCAAGTGATCTGTCAAAGAACACACATCTGTAAAAAAAACATCTCTAAAATAATTGATCTGCTCTCTGGTGGTTGTGCATCCATGCAGTGTACAAGGCTGACACCAAGTGGTTGAAAATTGGATTTCTGTAGTTAAGAGCCTATTCATCTCAGCTTTTAAGGTTTTAACCATGACCAACCAATCTGGCGGACAAATACATCTGCTGTTTGTTACATTGTTTATTTTCTGTTAAGTAGCCTAAGAAGTGCCACATAGACCACTTTACCTTCCTTAGTGCAAAATATATCGTGCCAAGATTAAGTCAGTATTTTGGAATTGAGTCTAATTTGGATAGACTTGTTGGATGTTGTTGAATAACATACTGTGCCTGGAACCAAGTTTAGGTTGGCATATTTGATATTTGGGTGTAAAGCTGCTTTTAATACTGCAAAACAAAATGGTGAATCTGCTATTTATTTTCCAGAGGGGCTGTAGCTTTGTGTTGTCCAAGCATTTGTTTGAGCCGTTTGACTCTGACTTTTTATTATTAACTGCTTTCTTATTGCGTTCTTTGATTGCCATTTTAAATGTAAAGTGTTTGACTTCAACATTTGACGTTGGTTCTTGAAACTGATATGTTATGTTGAATAAAATAACAATCTCTTGAATTTATGTTCTGTAAATTGCATTAGTTTGCAAACTCACCCCATTTTTTAAAATAAGAAGGTGCCACTGTACTTTGAAGAATTATAGTTGAGAGGTAACTAACTTGATAAGCCTGGATTATAGTTATGGAGTGAGAAACAAAATGCTCTTTGTTTCATGACCTGAAAATTAACAATGTCTCTAGAGAAAGTCAGAGTGACCTTACAACATAAACCTGCAGATAAGCTGTATTCCTTTGTATGCTTGACTGCCACAGTGACACGCATCCTTACACAGAAAGTGGCCCAAATCCCTCCAGGTGCTTGTATCGTTACCGGCAGAATGTGTACGCGCTGACTGATAAAGACTCACTGTTATCTTCAGATAGCAGGCCCTGCGACTGAATAATTTATGGAGATATTCCAACACTTTGACTGAGAAAACTACGGGCAGGGCAGTCGTAAAAGGTTTGCATGTGTGTCTGGAGGCTGTGTGTGTGTGTGTGTGTGTGTGGAGCGGTGGGGGGTTTGTTTCACTGTTTGAAAGTGTGCATGAGTCTATACAGCTTTTTCTATGAACTATGAGCAATTTGATTTATTCCACAGAATTTCCCTTATCTTATTTTTTTTTATTGTATTTAAATCTAAAACTAGCGTCGCCCAGAAAGCCATTATCAATTTGATAAGAAAAACAATAGAAAGCATCTGTACTAAACAGATCCACTGTCCATACCTTTAATTTTTTTGCCTTCCAGCAAGAGCTCTGTCAGTTCACAGCATGAGAAGTGTTATGATACCTGTTTATTATTAATGCATGATAATAAATATACGCCGTGATTTAAAAAAACCCTTTTCTGTATTGTTTTATCATCTCTTAATTAGCCTTAATCCACATTTATTAAAAGTTGTAATTCGAGTAATCTCGCAGCATTCTGTGGCTACAGGACACCTCAACCAGACAAAAGTTCTTCTCAAAGTGCATAGACATACACAGATGACTGACCTCTGCTTCTAATCAGATTATGTGGCCACGATTCAAGAGGCTCTTGTATCAATTTCAGGTCTGCTTAAAGGTGGGGTAGGGGTTCTTTTTCTGGAGCATTTTTTTTACATATTGCTTGAAATACTCTTCACACCCCCATTGCAACCAATTAATTAAAAGTTGACACAAAAATGAAAAGTTTTTGTGGCCTCTAGAAGGTACAATCTAGGAAAAACACTATCCAATCATACTGAACGGACCGTTAACGATGATTGGATTCTGATGCGTCTATCAAACTGCAATCTGCTCCTCCCTCCCCCTCCTTCCCCCTGTGCACGTACCCTGCTCCGTGAACGAATTACGCGTCCAGAAGCTTGGCAGGAAGCTAAACTAGAGCCAGCTTGGCTAGCACCTAGCATTATTAAACGTATAGTTAGCATATACTAAATACGACAACGATCGATGTTTGCTATCAGAACAGCGCTCGTGCACCTTCGTGCTCGTGCGCGTTCATGTACTCTGGAGGCGTGGCTTCGGGGGAAAAGTGAAGAAAAGGGTTGGGACTTTTGACCTGTGTATTTTCAAAATGCAGCTTCGCTGGACTCAAAATCCAGGACCTCCTACCCTACCTTTAAGTAAATAAGTGAACCATAACTATTTCTGAAAAGATACCCATGATGCAGTTCTCCTGTGTCGGAACAAAAATGGAAATAATCTGTATTATACTAACACAAACTGCAATTGCAATCTGCAACAATAGGCCTGTAACATACTGCATAAGCACCTAATTGCAAGAAATTTATCATTCAAAGTTTGTGAACCATTTAGAATTTTCAATATTTGTGCATATGGCCTAAAACATAACCAGGTAAAAGGAAATAAAACTCCTTAAAGTAGATACAAAGAGCACATTTAATGAACCAATTAATTTAAGGATCTGGTGTGACTTTGTGCTGCAATAAGTTGCAACTGTATTTTTCTGGTGATTGTTCATCAATTCTTCAAAGCGGCATATAGGCTTTTAGGCCATTCGTAAGTCCATAGTTGTAAATCTGGTACATTGTTTGCTTTCCTCTAATGAACTTCTTGCTTCATATCCTTCCATATTTCTGTTGGATTAAAATTAGGACTTTGATTTGGCAAATGCAAAGCATTCGTTTGGTTATTCCATCATATTTTTTTGGGAGACGAACTTTATTTGGAATTGCCTGATGATACTTGATATTTTAGGTAATGTTTATGCATGAAGTTAGAAAAAAAACTCCAAAGGGCATGCAAACTTTAAAAGCATCCCTGCATTTAAGCATAAAGGGATAGTTTGCCTCTTTTGACATGAAGCTGCATGACATCCCATACAACCAATACCGCATGAACATTGACTTACCCCCTACTGCTTCCTGTGAGCCGAGTTCCGGCCTCATTTTGGCGTTGACGAAGGTAGTCCGGCCAGTTGGCTGGGGGCACAAAAATAAAGCGTTTTGCTTCTCAAAACAATATGCGTTCAAAAGAGTAATACATTTGCATCACAAAATCGTTCTCCAGGAAAAAGTCAGACCTCACAATCGCTTGGCGCTATTTTCTCTCCCTTTGTATCACTGCGTGCTATGTAGACCGAGCAGTAAACACCGTAATGGGCGCAGCTGTCGGCAGGTGACAGCAGTATGGGATATTGCTAGTATGGGATGTCACAGCTTCATGTCAAAAGAGGCAAACTATCCCTTTAAAATAGTTTCTATTCACTTGTCTAAAGATGACAGATGAAAAATTATGAAAATTCACCTGTCCATCACTACTTTCACTTAATTTTCCACAGTTTTTGCCCCTTCATCTGCTGACTAAATTCTGATCAGCATGTATTGGCATAAACATCATGCATTTATCTTCAAACCCGAATAGCACCGCACGACTGTGGGAGAGTTTAAGCCAAATGAAAAAAATAAATTTGGAGGAGACAAATTGTTGAATTTTTCACAAAAAAACCCACAAAACTGATGGTCATAGGGGCTAATTTCCCCTTAATATAGAACCACCAGTGGTATGAAATCACCAGAAAAAGCCAATTGAATTGTTATTGAATTGAAAAATTAATGTAATCAAATGAATGTCATGATCACTCTGTTTACTATAATAAGCCAACATCTTTAAATATTGTGTTGGAGTTAGTTTAATCCTCAAGGCTGTTTCCTTCATGCCTCATGCATTCTGCTAATTTTAGCCACTGCCTCGGTGAACAAGGTCATGGTTGTTGTGTGAGAAATTGGTAGGAAAATGGTGTGTGTGTCAGAGACAGCCGGTATTGATGCACACCACTCAGTGTGTCTTCTATCTGGCCTTGCTGTGTCGGCCAACTGACCTGGGAACTCTGAACCACGAGGCTTTGCCCACTGACATTCCTGGGAAGGAGTGATGGTACAGAAAGAAGTGGATCATTTCAAGCTATTGCAACAGAGGAAAAATAAACCTGTGTGGGGTCACAGCATTCCGCAGTGACTGTAGCTGTTTGAATGCGTGTGCTTTTGAAGTTTGTATGGGAAAAGATGAGGCAACACTTTAAAAAGTTGATGGATCCTAAATGTAATGTTTCCCCATCTGTTCTGAAAGACATTTTTACATATTTGTACTTGACAGAAATAGAAATAGAAGACTAACAGAACAGATTGTGTATAATTTAGGAAAACAAATTATGAGTGCAGACCACGTTGAACAACTGTCTGCAGCATAAGGTCTGCTCCTACAATCGTGCTATCTATGCTCGTGACAAATTACTAACTTCAGTAAGTCAAGGAAATACGCAGACGGTCAGTTATATTATATGTACGTGACCGACACGTGCAAACGCGTTGCAAATGGCAAAACAAATCCAACAGTAAACTGCTGCAAGAGAGAAACGCGCAGCAAATGTCAAAACACATCCAAGAGAGAAACGCGCTGCAAACGTCAAAACACATCCAAGAGAGAAACACGCTGCAAACGTCAAAACTCATGCAAGAGAGAAACGCGCTGCAAACGCAAAACACATCCAAGAGAGAAACGCGCTGCAAATGCAAAACTCATGCAAGAGAGAAACACGCTGCAAACGCAAAACACATCCAAGAGAGAAACACGCTGCAAACGTCAAAACTCATGCAAGAGAGAAACGCGCTGCAAACGCAAAACACATCCAAGAGAGAAACGCGCTGCAAATGCAAAACTCATGCAAGAGAGAAACGCGCTGCAAACGCAAAACACATCCAAGAGAGAAACACGCTGCAAACACAAAACTCATGCAAGAGAGAAACGCGCTGCAAACGCAAAACTCATGCAAGAGAGAAACACGCTGCAAACGCAAAACTCATGCAAGAGAGAAACACGCTGCAAACGCAAAACTCATGCAAGAGAGAAACGCGCTGCAAACGCAAAACTCATGCAAGAGAGAAACACGCTGCAAACGCAAAACTCATGCAAGAGAGAAACGCGCTGCAAACGCAAAACTCATGCAAGAGAGAAACACGCTGCAAACGCAAAACTCATGCAAGAGAGAAACACGCTGCAAACGCAAAACTCATGCAAGAGAGAAACGCGCTGCAAACGGCAAAACACATCCAAGAGAGAAACGCGCTGCAAATGCAAAACTCATGCAAGAGAGAAACGCGCTGCAAACGCAAAACTCATGCAAGAGAGAAACGCGCTGCAAACGCAAAACTCATGCAAGAGAGAAACACGCTGCAAACGCAAAACTCATGCAAGAGAGAAACGCGCTGCAAACGCAAAACTCATGCAAGAGAGAAACACGCTGCAAACGCAAAACTCATGCAAGAGAGAAACGCGCTGCAAACGCAAAACTCATGCAAGAGAGAAACACGCTGCAAACGGCAAAACTCATGCAAGAGAGAAACGCGCTGCAAACGCAAAACTCATGCAAGAGAGAAACGCGCTGCAAACGGCAAAACACATCCAAGAGAGAAACGCGCTGCAAATGCAAAACTCATGCAAGAGAGAAACGCGCTGCAAACGCAAAACTCATGCAAGAGAGAAACGCGCTGCAAACGCAAAACTCATGCAAGAGAGAAACGCGCTGCAAACGCAAAACTCATGCAAGAGAGAAACGCGCTGCAAACGCAAAACTCATGCAAGAGAGAAACGCGCTGCAAACGCAAAACTCATGCAAGAGAGAAACACGCTGCAAACGCAAAACTCATGCAAGAGAGAAACACGCTGCAAACGCAAAACTCATGCAAGAGAGAAACGCGCTGCAAACGCAAAACTCATGCAAGAGAGAAACACGCTGCAAACGCAAAACTCATGCAAGAGAGAAACGCGCTGCAAACGCAAAACTCATGCAAGAGAGAAACACGCTGCAAACGGCAAAACACATCCAAGAGAGAAACGCGCTGCAAATGCAAAACTCATGCAAGAGAGAAACGCGCTGCAAACGCAAAACTCATGCAAGAGAGAAACGCGCTGCAAACGCAAAACTCATGCAAGAGAGAAACGCGCTGCAAACGCAAAACTCATGCAAGAGAGAAACGCACTGCAAACGGCAAAACACATCCAAGAGAGAAACACGCTGCAAATGCAAAACTCATGCAAGAGAGAAACGCGCTGCAAACGCAAAACTCTAGGGGGTCTCGACCTTTGGGATGGAGATTGACAATGGGAAATCGAAGGAGAAGAAAGTCAAAAGGTACGTTGTCCTTTGTCTTTTTTGGCACACTTGGCATAAAGACATAAAGGACAACGTACCTTTTGACTTTCTTATCCTTCGTTACTATGGTCGATCTCCCATAGTCGATCCTCTATCGGATAGGGCCTATCCCACACAGGTCGAGATCCCCTAGTGGTCTGGCGAACTTCCGTTTTTTTTATCTCTTGCATGTGCTTTGAAGTTTGCCTGTGTGCTCTAGTCATTTTTGTGATTGCCACATTTTTCTCTTGCAGCGTTTTACTGTTGGATTTGTTTTGCCGTTTGCACGTGTCGGCCAGGATTAAAAATGGGTAAGTTTCCATGTAGCTTCCATTGCAATAGTCAAATGTACATGTAGGGTAAATTTAAATGTTTTATTTTACAAAAGACAAATCACATGCTTCACTCAGCTAATTACACTGATCATTCATATAACTATGAATATATGCAATTAATGAACTCCAGTGTAATTTGGTGGACAAAATTCAAGAAGATAATGAAGCTGAGCTTTTCCATTTCGGCTCTATGTTATATTGCTGATGCTGCTGGGAAGCAGCTTCCTTTGCTGTGGGTAATGGCTTCTGTAATAGGCTTTACATTATCCTTGCAAGGTTTTATGGAAATGAAGGGCTTGGTTCAAATGGACTCTGTTGACTTGAATGTGTGCGTTCCGTCAGTTAGAGCAAGGTTGTTAATATTCATTTAGCTTCGTTTAGCAAAAAATTGAGGGGCTTGAGAGTCTCAGATCCTCTTAAGGGGACAGTGGATATGAAGGTGTTTGAAGCTCTGGGAGTCACATTGAAGTTTGACTGGTTCTAAATCTGACTGCACTGAATATCACTCATAATATTATCCATATTTTCAGTAATCTCCTTTATTTCAATTGGTTGTAATGAAGTGCTTAATAATAATTTGTCAGTTTAGAACAACAGCTTAAGTAAAAACAGATTTATAAATAGTTTTTTTTTTTTTCTTGTTAATGAATTATTTCATGGAAATCGAGGAGAAAAGAAGAAAAACAACAGAACAATCTTTTTAAACCAGTTAAATTTAGTAGTATACACTTCAGTATTCAGTATAGTTTGGGATGTGAACATTTAATTGTTTTGGCCATTTTGAATGGGCCATTAATTTCAATGCAAAGGCGCAAGCTGAGGCAGCCACAAATTCTCCCAACTGTGCAGTTATTTAAAGTTTTAAGTGTTTTATATGTGGCCTCCTGCAACAGCAGTGTTGCTTTGACGCAATTTTTATGTTATATTTTCTTTTTTTCTCCTGCATGCGGAGCATCCTCTTAATATAAAGCGATATAACCATTTGTTACCCAAGGAACATAAATCACTTTTTTAATTCATCACAGCATAGCAGTTCAGGTCTGAAGTCGGGGGAGGAAAAGAAGAACCAAAGATCCGTGTATGTGTGCGGCGGGCAGAGCACTCTTGACTTGTTCTGCAGTCATAAATTGTTTTTTGTTGCTATGCAAATGCGATCCCACTTATAAATAAGACGAGCCTTCCCACTATCTTTTAGATTTTCTAGTTTTGTATAGGCGCAGCTCGTTCTGAATAAATGAAACAAAGGTATATTGGCTATTTTGTGAGGCTATTTCTGTCAAGCAATGTGAAATGAAATGAGGCAATTCTGTTCATATTGATACCGTTTGATGTTACTTTGGATAACGTGTTTCCTGTAAAGCTGTGCCAGTGTTTGTGTCTCTCCCCTGATCTTGTGGCCTCCTCCACATTTTATCTGCATGCTGACAAGGTGAGCTGCAGACTCACTCACCACTGCACTTCACTGCGCTTCTATTGGGAAACTGGGGGATCTTTTTGCATTTTCAAATGTGCGCCAATCAATCGGGCATTGATCTTTTCTGAATATTTATGCATGAATAAACTAACCACAACTCGCCAAAATAAGCAGGCTGCTATGAAACTAGCGACACTACTCCCAACAATGATGCATTTGTGTCATTGTAGAGCGAAAACCATTTGATGTTATGCGGACATTTTAAGTTTTACCTACACAACAAGAAAACGATTTTTCTTAATCAATCAATCAATCAATCAATCAATCAATCAATCAATCAATCTTTCTTTATTTATATAGTGCATTTCATACCACAGGCAACTCAATTAAGCTTGAAGCTGTTCCCAATAACCCGAAACGGGCTGCTGTAGTTTAAAAGTGACACGATGCACATCTTGTCTAATGAAGAATCAGAAGTTGTTATATCATGATACCTTAACATTTCAGAATGTAATACTTCTCATAAAATATTGTTAAAAGACTCTACATTAGTAAATACTTCCTCTCTGCCTTACTGGACGTTCTGAGGAGATTTTTCCACCCTCCCCACAAGGAAAATCTGAGTTCAGTATGTTGCTGAGGGAAATGTGGTGGTTGGGCTGCCAGGTGAAATACTCACTGGCAGCTTTGCAGGGGACAATTTGATTTTAACGGTGTAAAGGATTTTAGCTGGTTTCTTTCCTCCTTTGGAAAAAATAAAAATAAAATATCAGTATAAAATAAAATTTGGTCTGCCGCCCAGCCCCACTATTGCCAATGTTGAAATTTCTTTACAATGTAATTGTGAATCATAGTTCCAGCTACATTAAAAGCATTTCCCCCTTTTACCAAATAAAATGTTTGAGTTCTGAATTTAGATATATACTGATTATGGCAGAGATTATCAGTATATTGGATCAGATCATTTCCCACTATAAACATGTTGGAGTTAAAATAAAACAAACAGAAACAAACAAACAAACAAAAAAGAGCATGTATGATAAATAGATGAAAGAGCTAAGCGGCCACTTCATGGCACAAAGCCAGTGTGTGTGCTTTCATTTACATCTTTGATTTAGAGCTTTGCTTTTTCTTTCCAAATTCATTCAAACCTTATGTTTCCAACATTTTATAAACTAAGCAAACTTTTGATAACTGATCTGTAAAGATTTTTACTTTTGGAAATTGGAAATCACGTCTCCCCTTCATTGCTGTTGTTGGGATGTTGTCGGATTTCCATCCCTGGATTTGGTAAAAGAAAATTTCGCATTGGTTTTAGGGACCATAAGACCTGGTCTTGGAGTTGACTTGAACTGAACAACAGTGAAATACCACTGTGCAGTAACCTTGAATATCAATAGACTCTTTCATATAAATTATTCAGTCTTAGGGACTAAGCTGTCAAGTTCTCTCCGTCAGAATTCCGATGAGCCTCAGGATGTGCTCATCTGACGTGTTACAACACAAAGCGCTATATATCCATGCATGCATTCATTAGCGTATATGTCATAACGGAGCAAGCAATCTGTTCGCCTGTTTCAGTCATCAGTGCGTTTCAGGCTGCTGAGAAAGTGTGGCTTTATTCCCAGTTCTTCATCCAGCCCCCCCCCCCCATCTTCTCGGGTACAGAATATGTCTTTATCATCTCAGGGGATGCAATTAGAATTAGCAGTGCTGTGTCCCCTTCAGCATAACCATTTCCATAGTGCCGAATGTAATCTTATTTGTATTTAAATCTAAGCTTAAGCACATTTAGCCAATGACCAGAGATGGGACCATTTATTTACAGTTCACAGGAATTTGTATTTACTGTATGATGACACATGAATAGAAGGACTGCAGTACCTTTGACAATACTTCAGCAGCTGACATTTTTTGGAAGACATGAACTGTTTTGCAGTAAAAACAGGGATCTAAAGCCTGTTAGACAATGACTGTTGTCTCGTGCACCTTCCTCATTCAATCACACACGTTTTTAATGAAGCATTTTATTGTAAGGATGTTTTACGAGAATTGATAGTTTAGCACTATGTCAGTGCCACAATTCCTAAGATGGGTTGTTTTTGTTCTATGATACCATAAGCACTGAAGGCTCTATGATCAATAACTTTAGCAGCTTATTATCAATGGTGGCAGTATCAGCCAATACAGATCACAAGCTTAATTCTAAGCCTTTTGTTTATGTATTTGTTTATTTTTTCTTTGCTTCCGATTTTTCTTTTGTCCATTTTTGTTATTGTGTACAGTGTGAATTGAACACTGTTTTAAAATACCAAAGTACAACACAGTATTGTGATGAAAATAGCTTTTTTCCCCCTCCCTTTAAAATGAAATCGCTTCGGGGCTAATTTACCGGTTGTCCGCAGTGGAGCTTTTAGCTTCTTCACAGCTGTCTCACAGTTCAGGTTGGGTTTTTTCCGAAAGCTCTGGTATTTTGGATTGACTTTCACACATTTGCTGTTGTCCATCTATCTTTGCTTTTACTGGGAAGGTTTTACTGCACACAGAGTGCTTTTACATCTATTGCAACAAACTGTTGTAAAATCCAGTCGCTTTAACCACGCTTCAGCGGTTTCTTCACCTTTGCTCTTCTCTGCAGAGAAGCTGACTTAGGATCCCTTTTCTCTTTGGCTAATGTTAACCGTGATCAGTACTTCTCTCCTTGTGGTCATCCACCAAATATGTTGTTTTAATTCTTGACTTTATGATGTGCTGCAATAGTTTTTTGGCTTTAGACACACAATATGAATTGACCCGAATGTAAAGTGTCAATAGAGAAAATGATACAATGCAGTTATCAATACAATTAACAAAGGGGTAAGCAGAGCAATATCCTCTACCTGGTGGGAAGAAAACAAACACACCCAATCTGATATCTTTTAACAGACCACTAATCTAACTCACTCATAAATGAATACTGATAACAGTTAGTGGCTGAACAATCACAGAACCATTCGTGGGTACGAACTAACTAAGATGTAAAATGATGAGTTAGTTTTTTGAATAATTGGGGGAAACGTTTTTGACCACAAAGTGATCTTTTGAAAACGTCAAACCAAATGTAATATAACAAAACATTTACGTATGAATACATTCATTCATGTGATTTATTTTTTCTGTGTTTGCAAATTTGGAAACAATGTAATCAACACTTTAAATCGATTTTCTGGCGTTATGTCCTGAGTTTGCTTCATCTCAACCGTGTTTACCCCAACAGGATATATTTGCATGCTAGCATGAGCATTTGGCTCAAAGATCTGACGTGCTGGAGCACAGCCTCACAAATGCGAGCGTCACTTGCTGTGTTTACGTGACCCATTTTAATTAGATGACCGGTCCAATCAGAATAAAAATGCCTCATGTTAACACTTCAATCAAACCATGTATGCCCTTAATCTGATTGTTTCTCTCTGAAGTAAGGGGAGGCAATGTGTTTCTGAGAGGTAGAAACATGTTGGCAAAAAACTCAACAAGGTGTGCTGGACACTGTTTTTGTTGGATAGTAAAATGAATTGAAAATGATTGTTTGATGCACTGTAAAGCAGATATAATTCAGGTACCAACAACTTCCTTTGACAAAATGTGTTCTATGAAGTCTCTTTATTCATGCTGTTTTATAATTTCAAGTCCTATACAAACAATTAAAAAAATAAACTTTTTTATTTATTTAATATTCCAAAAAAATATTTATCTGTTTAAATGAGAAGCTGTCAACTCAAAAAAGAATCAAGCTACTCTGTAATTTGACAAGATACTCAGTAACACGTTTTGGCTTGAAGGATTTGAAAATCCATTTAATAATCAAAAGTAAAGTTTGAGGGTTTTTGTGACGATGATCTGTTGGAGGGAGTTTTGGTGCAAAGTTTGTGTGCTGAAGACTTATGTGTTTTTCAAGAAGCTCAAAGAGGATCATCAAAGGACTCCACTGCCATCACAGCTGTCTCTGATGCATGAATAAAGCAAACATGCATGGTCTTCCAACTTAAAACAAAAGCCACAGCATCTTGTGTTAAGTCTCTCTCTCTCGAATCTCTGGCTCCGCTTCACAGAGCAGCCCTTGCTCTCCTCCTCCTCCTCCTCCTATCCCCTGTTACACTCTGTTGATAAGCTCAGTAAAGGGAAAGTGCTCGTGTGAAACCTGAGGATCACTTGCAGACTGAGGAAGCAGAGAGAGCACGCACATCGTGTTTTAGCCTCAAGGTAAGATGATGCCCAAAGGAACAGTTGATAGCAGTTAGTTGGTGCAATGGATTTCTGTGCTTTGAATGATTCATATTTCTGGTCCTGGAAAAGAGATCAAAAACTCTGCAGTCAGAGCAGTTGATTGATCTGTGATGTGTTGATGTCTGAAACTTCTGGTCTTGAAATGAGACCTGCAGGATGATTGTACTCATAGTCCTGTCGTGGGCAGGGTATCATTTGGTCATGTTTTATTCAGTAATGTTTGAAACTTATGCTTGTTACTGTCCAGTTTTTGCTGGTTTATTGAAAAATCCGTATCCCGAATATCTTGCTGCCCTAGAAAAAACAAAAAAAAAGCTCGGGACACATATGATGAGAATCTTCTGGTTAAAAAAGGGGCACATCTGGCGACAAAAAAATCATACAAATGAACATTTGTTCCAGCGTATAATAACTTGACTTCTGACGCTTTGTTTTGCACACTACAGTAGTTGAAGCTATTTGAGTTTGAATCTTTTACTAAAGGCTGCAAATGGTTTATCTGACTTTTTAGCCTCTTGTTTACAATATGCAGTCAGTTGTGGTTACTAGTCTTATTTGGATGTGCTTTTTGAATTATCCCTGAGAATTGATTAAATTAAAGCCTATTTTTGGTACAAACATTAGTGATCTTCCAACCATGTGTACACCGACAAAGAGAACCCAGTGGAAGGAGGACCTGCAGCACACCCGTAAAGACCATGGCTTTTCCAAGAAAGTCCTCCTCAACTGCTGCCTGGTGCGGCGCTTCGTCACCTGGGCCTCCCCGAACCCCAAAGGTACAAAAGCCGTATATGTATCCATGTAGACAAACAACTGGTAAATATCGACATATTTACATATGAAAAGTAAATGTTAAAAGGCCTATTTCATACACATATATTTGACCTCAACATACCAGGGGTGATTTGGTGCTGATTTTATGTCTTATGGAGAAAACGTTTACCCAAAGTTACTCAAAATTTTACCCAAAATTAAGAAAACTAGGGTATAAGAATATCTCTTTCAGATGCATCCAAAGGAATATTAGAAGTACACTGAGTGGACCACTAACCTTAATTTTAGTGTGTATATATATATATATATATATATATATATATATATAAAAATGGCAAAAGGATCCACAAACTGAGTGTCTGAAAACTGCTTAGCTGCCAACATCATTTGAATGATCAGTTACATGTGATATTGATCAGTCTTTCTTCAACCTTAAAAGAACACTAGAATTAGATTATACTTGAATGAAATATGAGACCTGACTGTACCATAAGTCTCAGTCGACACTTCATGTGAATTAAGTCCATTTGAAACTTGATCAGAATTGATTCCTTCTCATGTTACATATTCACAACAGCCAGTAGAACGCAGAGAGAAAGTACACGTCTTTCTTTGGCAAAGATCTTACAGAGCAATGTTTTACCAAGAAATAAGGACATTTCTTCAAACTTAAAGCTCAATAATTTGGTTAGATTGAAATATGGGGAGTTCTATCGTCCGTCCTCATCTCTCTTGTGATTGTTGTTGTTCATTACTCTTTAGATTTCTGTGATATGTTAGTGGCATGTTGCACATTCCCATAAAATCTGGAAAAAATCTCTGAATAGTTGAAGGATACTCTCCCATTATGGCAACTGTTAAGATAAATCTGTTGTGCTTGAATATGATTTGGGATACTTTGACCTCGTCAGGAATATCATTGTAGGGATTCTTAAAAAGCATCTGCAGCATTTTGCAAAAGAGGGCATTCATAACTACTGTCTTTATCATGAATAAGAAAAGAAACGCATATATATATATATATATACACCTTTATCTATAGTACTGATTTGGATAATGTCAACAGGGCAGGTGCAATTTCTAAATCACATAATTAGAAAAACTAGATTTTTTTTTTCTTGTGGTGTGTCTTGGGTTGGCGATGTATAACCCTCTGTCTGTATCCATTTGTGTGTGTGCACCTGCACAGTTGTGATCTGAATCTATCCCTAGATTAACATTTAGGCTAGTAACCGCAGCTGGAGCTGCGGCAGGGCCCAGGTGTTTCTGTCGGCCACATCGGGATTAGACTTTCACACCTTCCGCTGCCCTTTCTTATCGAAAACATGCTGCTTCCTAAAACAGGCTGCATTTCTGGGCTATCTTTTGTTTTAGCTGCTGGTAGTTGACAGATAAGGTAGCGGTTATAGCGCACAAAGACTGATGCCAGCTTTGTATTTTCATGATAAAATATCAAATGGAATAGGAATTTTCTTAATTTAATTTTTTTTAAATTTATTTCTATATTCATTATATAGATAATTTTTCTTTGCTTGATTTGTGTGTTAGCGCAACAATTTCCCACCTCCTCTTGTTCATATATATTTCTCTTGTCTCATCTCATTAAGTGGTGTCTTACAATAATGAGTTGCCCAAAATAACTTCACCGCATGCAGATGATCACACTATCAACCTGCCAGGTGGCAGTAGTACCCTCTGGATGTTGGATCAGTCTCCAGAAAATGAGAATGCTCAATAAAACGGGTGGCTCTGGAAATATACAAGCCCCATGTTGTGCCCCTGTGATAGATGTCTGCTGTGGGAGAAGAATTCACGAAACCCTGCTCTCTTTGTGATGAGGTTGATTGCTTTTTAACACAGTGGGGAATGATACTAGTAGTTTATATCTGAGAAAGATTTCCAGCTTGCTTTTGTTTTTTATTCACAAGTTACCTGTTTTTAATGAAGGTTATTGTAATGCAATCAAATTGTTAACTCAATATAGTGGACCTCATTTCACAAAAACTGTCCTTATCTATCTTTGTTATGTGCAACTTTAAGTTGGGTAGCAGCAGGATATTCCATTGCTTACTTGTTTTTTTTCTATGGATTGGTATGAAATAGAAAATTTGGTAGAAACCCATCATTGCACCTTACCTTAGCTACCAGGAGAGGGCAGCAAGCCACAGACTAATTCAAAGACTAATGTGATGTACAAGTTTACTGGATGCACAGCTTAAATGTGTGGCCTATAAAGTAAGTCACATGATTTAGTTGGCATAACACAGATTAATTGTTGCACATGTCTGCAATTTGCTGCAGCAACACGGGCATCAAAAATAACCCAAAGCAGAGTATGTACTGTTTTAAGGTTACCCAAATATGGATTCTCATCGCATTATGCTGATGTTGTTTTGCAGGTTTTTATCAAATATGTGTTTGTCTGTGTGTATCTTTTTCACTGGATATATATGAGCACGGACACAATATAAATACCAAGACTGTACAAAATCATTCAATTCACCAAATCTGCTGGATAGAACTCGCCTCAAAAACATCACACTCCTTCCAACAGTCAGGTAGTGATACTGTCATAAATACTCTGAATCTCTGCACTGCACCAGTAATTCAGTTGCTCCAAATGCACTCTCTGTAGCACAGATGCAGCTTCTTTCTTATAGTGGCCCAACAAAAAAATTTAAATATAATAATTGGAGAATTTGAATAACAATGCTGGACTAGTATTCTACTTTGACTGGACATCCAGGACATAAAGCGTGTCGGCTTTGATCTATAGCATGCATCTATGTTGAAGTGACCACATGGTAGAACGCTATTTGATCAGTTTCTTTTTTGGTCTTTGTCAGCTGCAACTGGGTTGTTAAACAAGTATCTGTTTCCCCTTTATATTATTTTCATCTTGTTTAATTTAGATTTTAGCTGCTATACCTTTTACACACTTTAGCCAGTGGTGTACAGATCAATATTATCTTAGACATGAAATGCCAGCTTCTTCTTTTATTCAGTGTATCCCATATATGCTGTAGTACTTTCTGCAGCTATGAGCAGCAGAATCCATTCACCTTGAGACTGCATCTCAGGGTCAAGTCCTTTAGAGGACACAGAAATGTAATGATTCCTCATGAGAAAGTCCGTACTCTTTTATTCTCACACACCCCCCCCCCCCCCCCCCCCATAACAGTACTTTTGAGATAAATTGCCACCTTTCCTTGTTATTGTCACATCCAAATCCCATAGCTTTTTCTCACTAATTTGAAACTCATCTGAGAATTTTCTCCTAGTATGATGCCACTGCCACCAGTTAAACACTGTGATAAGATGCATTGCTTAAAATATATTCAATATGATCACGGTAGATATGGAAATATATGACAGATGAAATGCTTTATTATTGAGAACTTGTTAGAGACTTAAGGAGTTAATGTCCTTGATGAGTCTTGTGTCCACAGACGGGTGCCAGATTTTCTTGATTGAGAAATCACAAGTCTAGTAGCTTTAAACTAACTGTCTACACACAGTGAAGCAACTCATTCTCCTGTTTAATCTGTTTTTCCCACTTGTTCACAAGTGCAGGACTCTGTAGAACCAAGGTGGAAATAGGAAAAGGCAATGATGGATTAGAGGGAAAGCCGAGGCAGCGTGCAGCCTCTCAGTTCGGATTGAAGGAGAAAAAGAGCAATTGCCTCGGGACTGATCGCTGGCAGAGATGCAGACCTGTCCTGTTGTCATTCGTTTGATAAATATGTTGTGAAAATGGTAGCTGGGAAAAGAATGAAAAGGATCCAAAAAGAATACCTTTTCCTGACATTAGTCCTAGTCCTAGGAGTATGTACTTCACTGCCAGACAGAAGATGCTACATGCTGTTACAACAAATGGGCTTGCAGATGCAATGCAGTCTCTGCATACTTACATGTTTACATATCCTTGCAAAGCTGCTTGTACTGTAGCAGGTGGACACTTATTTAGTTGGATAGTGGTTTGTATTATCCTTTTGCAACGTTGTAGCTGTATTTTTATCTGAATTGTTCATATTAGTTAGTGCATAGAATATGTTTACAATTTTTATATGTTCTTTAATATCACAGAAGGTATTTGCTTCTGTGGGCATGATGTTGTTGATACTTTTCTCAATAATTCTTTATATGGCCTAAATATCACCCCTGCGTGATTTCCACTATGTCACACAACAGTGCGCCTGCCATTCTTTCAGTCTTGGCCCTGACCTGCACCCCTTTGTTGATAAATGGGGATTAGCAGGCAGGGATTAGTCGGAGAATAGGCAGCCTCAGCAAACCGTGTTGTTTG